>NC_140995.1:182882611-184082611 GCF_052327205.1 Somniosus microcephalus
CACTCTAATTTCCAAAAGGCCACTTGCAGCGCTCTGGCCTGAATCCAACAATACCTGGCTCTTGCTGCTTGAAACCAGTTAGCTATCCTCCTTGTTGTGTCTCCAGAAATGCGTTGCACAAGAGTGTTTTCTGAAAAAAGGCTGGCCTTTATACTGGAGAGTACGTCCCCTTTAATTTGCGCCCCCCGGGGCCCGCGCTGGTTGTGTTGCGTTCCTTTTTCCAAACGCTCTGGCCGCCAGCCGCACAATGGGGCGGTCCGACTGAAGTTTGGAATCGGGGCGCACAAAGGGCGTTGCACGAGGATGTGACGTCATTTTCTGCGCGCGCATCCGGGCGGACGCTAAACTTTGCGCCGGCGCTAACGGGCAACTTAATTTGGGGCGGGGTGCAAACTGCGCTGCGCCCGGGCGCTACACGCATAGCGCCCGAAAATCACTTCTCTTAAGGCGCTAACTGCTGGCGCAAGCGACTGAAAATCTAGCCCTGTGTTTTTAAAAATTTTTATTTGAACACTTTTGTTTACTCGTTACAACAAAAAATTGAACATGGGAAAAAGGCTGCTTGACTAACAGTCAGGAATCATCCAATCGGGTAACGAAGAGTCTATTTGCTTTCCAATTGGTGTGGGAAGGCGGGGCACCACGAGGATGGACATGTCGGATGACCAATGGTGGGAGTGTGGGGGCGGGGAGGTTCGAGGCAGGTGGTCATGTGATGACACCTCCAGGTATATGCCCAACCAGAGTTGGCAACCCTACTCATCAGGTTCATCACAATGATCATGTGCAAGCAATACAATGATGCTGTTGCAATGTGATGCTGTTTATATTGATATAAAACACTTCACTGGTAACACAGGTGATGCAATTGCATTGTGTTTTTACACAAAAGTGGGAAATATTCAGAGGGAATGCTGACTCTATTATCAAGCATCACTGAATTTTTATTAAAAGGTATATGGGGGAAAAGTTCGATCGTGCCCCCTTTGGGGTGCTAACTTCGCCAGGGTGCTACCCGAAAAAGTTAGCACCCCCACACCATAAATTGAGTGCTAGTGTCCCAAGCAGGAGGTGGGGCGCTACTGGAAGCACCCCCCCTCCTTCCTGGGGTGCTGCCATTCAATATCGTGGCGCTACGTGCAACAGCACCACGTGTGTCGGCACATAGTGCCGTGGTATTGCAGGCCTCCCTCCCCTGTTTAAAGGGGAGGGGCCTAGTGCAGCATGCACCAGGGCCCTGCTGGACCACCGGGGAGCGGGGTGCCAGGAAAACAGCCCGGGGCACTAACGGGCGGCGCAATGCAACCCAATTTTTCCCTCATAACAGGCAATTTCACATTTAAATTTGTGCGTTGGATTGAAGGAGTATGCATAGTATAATGTAGAGTGGTAAGTATTAATAGAACTCTTTTTTAACATTAACCGGTATAACAACAGGTAAATTTGCCCAGGAGCTGAGAATCCAGGAAGAGTGGACAGGAAGGAGAAAAACAAAGATGGCAATCAGAGAAATTAAAGCAAACATGGCCACAGTAAATAATCATTCTAAAAGGTCTAAGGGCTAGATTTTCAGTATAGGCAGTTTTGGGGCGCTAACCTTAGCGCCCGCCCGAAGTTAGCGCCCGCCCCAAAGTAGCGCCCCGTTGCCGGAAATTCAGTGGCTTCGCCCTAAGAGGTTGGTGGAGCGCTAAAAGAGGCGTTCCACTACTATCTTTAGGCGCTAAGCCGGCGGTCCAGAGGGATAGCGCCCAGGCGGGGCGCAGCGCGGGTGCGGTCATTTTTGGACTGACAGCAGACCCCGTGGCGCCGACCAGCTCTTAAAGGGGGAAGGGACGAATTGGTCTGCTGCCACGCCCTGCACACTGCAGCCTTGCAAAGAGGCCTCAACACTGCTGCTCAGCCCCAGGGAGTCATGGCAACGCCAGAGAAGGCCCGTCAGCGTGCCCTGCGCTTCTCAGAGGGTGATCTGGACATAATGGTCACAGCTCTGGAGGTGAGGCGCAAGATCTTGTTCCCAGAGAGTGGGAGGAATCCAACCCACCACGACTACACCAAAGCCTGGAAGCAGATCGCCCAGAGGGTGACGTTCACCGGCGATGCCCCCAGGACCCACAAACAATGTCGTAAAAAATACAACGACCTGACCAGGATTGTCAGGGTGAGTACCCTTTCCAGTCTCCTCCTCATTCTTGCATGTACACCTGACATGATGGGCAAAGGGAGCTGAAAGTCCTATTGGCCAGCCCTCAGCCAGCAGCATTGGGACAGTCATGAGCATCAATTGGCCATTCGGCACTCTACACTCTGGCCAAGCTATTCCACCATGGGAGGCTGTGCACACTACATCAGGGCTTCACTCTGTCCAAGCTATTCCATCATGGGAGGCTGTGCACACTACATCAGGGCTTCACTCTGTCCAAGCTATTCCACCATGGGAGGCAGTGCACACTACATCAGGGCTTCACTCTGGCCAAGCTATTCCACCATGGGAGGCAGTGCACACTACATCAGGGCTACACTGCGCACTTACAGCCCGTCCTTTCTCTTGCAGGCTAAAGTAGCCTTTAATCGCCAGGCCCGTGCCAGGGGTGGCCGCGCCAAGCTGCAGAAGCTCACTCGGCTGGAGGAGCGCGTGTGTGTGCTCATGAGAGCCCGTGTGATTGTCCCCACAGCATGCGGAGTATCCGACCCTCCACTGCCCGGCAATGGTAAGGACCTCGCCTTTTGGCCCTCTCGTGTCGCACTGGCCCATCCGAGCTACCTCCTTTGCCACTGTCCCACCAATGCGCTGAATGCCACCAGTCCTAACTCCCTCGCTGACGCCGTCTCCTCATTCTGAAGCTACTCTTGTGCTTTCCTGCTTTCAGCTGGTGACGACCAGGACCCTGAAGCTGCCAGTGACAGCACCTCCAACCAGGAGGAGGAGGAGGAGCAAGCCGGACCTTCGGGGGAACAGTCACGTCCCGCAGGAGAGGAGGAAATGCTTGACACCTCCTCACTGGACGAGTGCCTGGAGGAACTGTCGCAGGGCAATGCAGCTTCTGGGACCAGTGGCGTCCAGCCACCCAGGAGCCGTGCGCGTGGCCCGCGGCCTTCCCCACAAAGGGGGGAAGGATCAGAGGGGAGTGCTGCTGTTCGGCACACTCGCCGCCACCAACGCGGCAAGGGTCCCCGAGTTCGGCCCCCTCCTCCCCAGCGGGAGAGTCGCGACTCCAGTCCGGACACCTTCACCTCGGAGGAGGTGCGGAAGCTGGATAAGATGACCGAGGATTCGGACCGGCGCCACACGGAGCTCATGAGCGTGGTGGGGCGCATGCCTGAGGCCATCGAGTCGCTGGCGACCAGTGTGCGCGAGTTCGGGGCAGCAACTGCCGCGAGTGGCCGCATGTTGACTGATGCCGTCAAGACCCTGGCGGCTGTGATGCGCGCGCACATCAGGACCACAGGGGCACTCACTGCTGCCACACGCGCTGTCTCAGGCAGGCATCGCCAGGGCAGCCGCCGCGCTGGACCATCCCAGCAAGCCGCCCCTCGGCTGATTGTTGCGGATCCTGCAGTGCGGGCCCGGCCGAGTGCCACCGCGCCACAGCACCAGCCAGCGCATCCCAGACACCAGCTGGCCCACATTGCGCCATCCGTCGCCGCCATTCCCCCACTGGGGCGTCAAGGGCAAGCGGCTGCAGCTGATGGTGGCCAGGCTCAGGTGCGCCACTCAGCAGACGGCCCCTCGAGGCCCAAACGCCGTGTAGGCCGCCCCCCAGCGGCATCTGGCGGAAGGGCATCTGAGTCTCAGGCGCCTTCCCCCAGCCTCGCAGCAGCCACTGGGCAGAGCTTGCGAAGGAGCAGCAGGCTGGGCAGGGGAGGCAAAAGGCTGGGCAAGGTCTCGCCCTTGCGGGCCACTCAGTAGAGGGTGTGGGCAGCTTTCCTTTTATATGGCGGTGGCCATCTTTATTTTGCCCATGGTTGTGTTGTTGGAGGGCTTATTTTTTGCGTTAGGCCGACGTTGAGGCCCGGTTTGAAGAAAGGTGGAGTGACTCCTCCCCAGTTTGTGGGAGTGAGTCGTTTGTTGGGCTTTTTGTGGGGCCCGTTTATTGTTTTTGGGGATTCATGTGGGAAGGGCTTTTCATTTTTGTGTAATAAAAAATTATCTTTATTCATGCAGTCTCCATGGTTGTTCTTCTTAGTGTTTGTTGGCTTCGCCGGCTGAGGGCTTGCGGAGCGGCTGCATTCATCTTCCCTCATGGCCCCTGGCCATTCCCTGACAGGGGGCTTAGAAGTACCGTGTAATAAGGTGGCGTCGTGCGGCCCTTGGCCCTGGTCGCTCCCTCCTGGGAACGTACTCCTGCTCCTCCTCCTCCTCATGCTCCTCCTGCTCCTCCTCCTGAGGTGCTGGTCCAACGTCAGGTGGCAGTGACTGAGTCCTGCGGATAGCCAGGTTGTGTAGCATGCAGCAAACCACCACAAATTGGGAGACCCGGTCCGGCGAATACTGGAGAGCTCCTCCGGAGCGATCAAGGCAGCGGAACCGCTGCTTGAGGACCCCAATAGTTAGCTCGATGATGTTGCGGGTGGTTTGATGGCTCTCGTTGTAGGCCTCTTCAGCAGCGGTCCTGGGCGCGCGGAGCGGGGTCATGAGCCAGGTGCACAAAGGATAGCCTTTGTCCCCGAGTAGCCATCCTCTTGGGGGAGGCTGTGCCTGGAACATGTCATGCACAGTACTCTGCCGCAGGATAAAGGCATCGTGGCTGCTGCCTGGGAAGCTGGCATTGACTGCCATGATGCGCTGCTTGTGGTCACAGACCAGCTGCACATTCAGAGAATGGTAGCCCTTCCTGTTGCGATACTGCTCGCCATGCTCCAGAGGGGCCCGCAAAGCCACATGCGTACAGTCAATGGCGCCCTGCACCAAGGGGAATTCCCCGAGTCTGGAAAATCCCAATGCGCGCTGATGCTGGCTCTCCAGGGCCATGGGGAAGGAGATGAATTGGCTTCTCCTTCTGAACAGTGCTTCGGTCACCTGGCAGATGCAGCGATGCGCGCCGTACTGGGAGATGTTTGCTATGTCCCCAGCAGCGTATTGGAAGGAGCCGGTGGCATAGAAGTTCAATGCCACCGTCACCTTCACTTCCACCGACAGAGACGTCCTGCACCTGAGCTTTGGCCGCAGATCTCGGCGAAGCAGGTGGCAGATCTCTGCAATCACCTCCTTTCGGAATCGGAGCCTTTTAACACATCGCGCGGCACTCATGTTTAGGTAGGAGCGCTGCTGGCGGTATAGCCTGACTGGGTAAGGCCTACGTGGCCGACGCCTGTAGCCCCCACTGCCTCTAGCCAGGGCTGCCCCTCTCACAATGCGACTGCGAGCCCTACGGACATGGAGCTGCAGCTCCGCGTTGGCACCCCATGCAACCCCCATCAAATCCTGGCAAACACTCTAATTTCCAAAAGGCCACTTGCAGCGCTCTGGCCTGAATCCAACAATACCTGGCTCTTGCTGCTTGAAACCAGTTAGCTATCCTCCTTGTTGTGTCTCCAGAAATGCGTTGCACAAGAGTGTTTTCTGAAAAAAGGCTGGCCTTTATACTGGAGAGTACGTCCCCTTTAATTTGCGCCCCCCGGGGCCCGCGCTGGTTGTGTTGCGTTCCTTTTTCCAAACGCTCTGGCCGCCAGCCGCACAATGGGGCGGTCCGACTGAAGTTTGGAATCGGGGCGCACAAAGGGCGTTGCACGAGGATGTGACGTCATTTTCTGCGCGCGCATCCGGGCGGACGCTAAACTTTGCGCCGGCGCTAACGGGCAACTTAATTTGGGGTGGGGTGCAAACTGCGCTGCGCCCGGGTGCTACACGCATAGCGCCCGAAAATCACTTCTCTTAAGGCGCTAACTGCTGGCGCAAGCGACTGAAAATCTAGCCCTGTGTTTTTAAAAAATTTTATTTGAACACTTTTGTTTACTCGTTACAACAAAAAATTGAACATGGGAAAAAGGCTGCTTGACTAACAGTCAGGAATCATCCAATCGGGTAACGAAGAGTCTATTTGCTTTCCAATTGGTGTGGGAAGGCGGGGCACCACGAGGATGGACATGTCGGATGACCAATGGTGGGAGTGTGGGGACGGGGAGGTTCGAGGCAGGTGGTCATGTGATGACACCTCCAGGTATATGCCCAACCAGAGTTGGCAACCCTACTCATCAGGTTCATCACAATGATCATGTGCAAGCAATACAATGATGCTGTTGCAATGTGATGCTGTTTATATTGATATAAAACACTTCACTGGTAACACAGGTGATGCAATTGCATTGTGTTTTTACACAAAAGTGGGAAATATTCAGAGGGAATGCTGACTCTATTATCAAGCATCACTGAATTTTTATTAAAAGGTATATGGGGGAAAAGTTCGATCGTGCCCCCTTTGGGGTGCTAACTTCGCCAGGGTGCTACCCGAAAAAGTTAGCACCCCCACACCATAAATTGAGTGCTAGTGTCCCAAGCAGGAGGTGGGGCGCTACTGGAAGCACCCCCCCTCCTTCCTGGGGTGCTGCCATTCAATATCGTGGCGCTACGTGCAACAGCACCACGTGTGTCGGCACATAGTGCCGTGGTATTGCAGGCCTCCCTCCCCTGTTTAAAGGGGAGGGGCCTAGTGCAGCATGCACCAGGGCCCTGCTGGACCACCGGGGAGCGGGGTGCCAGGAAAACAGCCCGGGGCACTAACGGGCGGCGCAATGCAACCCAATTTTTCCCTCATAACAGGCAATTTCACATTTAAATTTGTGCGTTGGATTGAAGGAGTATGCATAGTATAATGTAGAGTGGTAAGTATTAATAGAACTCTTTTTTAACATTAACCGGTATAACAACAGGTAAATTTGCCCAGGAGCTGAGAATCCAGGAAGAGTGGACAGGAAGGAGAAAAACAAAGATGGCAATCAGAGAAATTAAAGCAAACATGGCCACAGTAAATAATCATTCTAAAAGGTCTAAGGGCTAGATTTTCAGTATAGGCAGTTTTGGGGCGCTAACCTTAGCGCCCGCCCGAAGTTAGCGCCCGCCCCAAAGTAGCGCCCCGTTGCCGGAAATTCAGTGGCTTCGCCCTAAGAGGTTGGTGGAGCGCTAAAAGAGGCGTTCCACTACTATCTTTAGGCGCTAAGCCGGCGGTCCAGAGGGATAGCGCCCAGGCGGGGCGCAGCGCGGGTGCGGTCATTTTTGGACTGACAGCAGACCCCGTGGCGCCGACCAGCTCTTAAAGGGGGAAGGGACGAATTGGTCTGCTGCCACGCCCTGCACACTGCAGCCTTGCAAAGAGGCCTCAACACTGCTGCTCAGCCCCAGGGAGTCATGGCAACGCCAGAGAAGGCCCGTCAGCGTGCCCTGCGCTTCTCAGAGGGTGATCTGGACATAATGGTCACAGCTCTGGAGGTGAGGCGCAAGATCTTGTTCCCAGAGAGTGGGAGGAATCCAACCCACCACGACTACACCAAAGCCTGGAAGCAGATCGCCCAGAGGGTGACGTTCACCGGCGATGCCCCCAGGACCCACAAACAATGTCGTAAAAAATACAACGACCTGACCAGGATTGTCAGGGTGAGTACCCTTTCCAGTCTCCTCCTCATTCTTGCATGTACACCTGACATGATGGGCAAAGGGAGCTGAAAGTCCTATTGGCCAGCCCTCAGCCAGCAGCATTGGGACAGTCATGAGCATCAATTGGCCATTCGGCACTCTACACTCTGGCCAAGCTATTCCACCATGGGAGGCTGTGCACACTACATCAGGGCTTCACTCTGTCCAAGCTATTCCATCATGGGAGGCTGTGCACACTACATCAGGGCTTCACTCTGTCCAAGCTATTCCACCATGGGAGGCAGTGCACACTACATCAGGGCTTCACTCTGGCCAAGCTATTCCACCATGGGAGGCAGTGCACACTACATCAGGGCTACACTGCGCACTTACAGCCCGTCCTTTCTCTTGCAGGCTAAAGTAGCCTTTAATCGCCAGGCCCGTGCCAGGGGTGGCCGCGCCAAGCTGCAGAAGCTCACTCGGCTGGAGGAGCGCGTGTGTGTGCTCATGAGAGCCCGTGTGATTGTCCCCACAGCATGCGGAGTATCCGACCCTCCACTGCCCGGCAATGGTAAGGACCTCGCCTTTTGGCCCTCTCGTGTCGCACTGGCCCATCCGAGCTACCTCCTTTGCCACTGTCCCACCAATGCGCTGAATGCAACCAGTCCTAACTCCCTCGCTGACGCCGTCTCCTCATTCTGAAGCTACTCTTGTGCTTTCCTGCTTTCAGCTGGTGACGACCAGGACCCTGAAGCTGCCAGTGACAGCACATCCGAGCAGGAGGAGGAGGAGGAGCAAGCCGGACCATCGGGGGAACAGTCACGTCCCGCAGGAGAGGAGGAAATGCTTGACACCTCCTCACTGGACGAGTGCCTGGAGGAACTGTCGCAGGGCAATGCAGCTTCTGGGACCAGTGGCGTCCAGCCACCCAGGAGCCGTGCGCGTGGCCCGCGGCCTTCCCCACAAAGGGGGGAAGGATCAGAGGGGAGTGCTGCTGATCGGCACACTCGCCGCCACCAACGTGGCAAGGGTCCCCTAGTTCGGCCCCCTCCTCCCCAGCGGGAGAGTCGCGACTCCAGTCCGGACACCTTCACCTCGGAGGAGGTGCGGAAGCTGGATAAGATGGCCGAGGATTCGGACCGGCGCCACACGGAGCTCATGAGCGTGGTGGGGCGCATGCCTGAGGCCATCGAGTCGCTGGCGACCAGTGTGCGCGAGTTCGGGGCAGCAACTGCCGCGAGTGGCGGCATGCTGACTGATGCCGTCAAGACCCTGGCGGATGTGATGCGGGCGCACACCAGGACAACAGGGGCACTCACTGCTGCCACACGCGCTGTCTCAGGCAGGCATCGCAAGGGCAGCCGCCGCGCTGGACCATCCCAGCAAGCCGCCCCTCGGCTGATTGCTGCGGATCCTGCAGTGCGGGCCCGGCCGAGTGCCACCGCGCCACAGCACCAGCCAGCGCATCCCAGACGCCAGCTGGCCCACATTGCGCCATCCGTCGCCGCCATTCCCCCACTGGGGTGTCAAGGGCAAGCGGCTGCAGCTGATGGTGGCCAGGCTCAGGTGCGCCACTCAGTAGATGGCCCCTCGAGGCCCAAGCGCCGTGTAGGCCGCCCCCCAGCAGCATCTGGCGGAAGGGCATCTGAGCCTCAGGCGCCTTCCCCCAGCCTCGCAGCAGCCACTGGGCAGAGCTTGCGAAGGAGCAGCAGGCCGGACAGGGGAGGCAAAAGGCTGGGCAAGGTCTCGCCCTCGCGGGCCACTCAGTAGAGGGTGTGGCCAGCTTTCCTTTTATATGGCGGTGGGAGTGAGTCATTTGTTGGGCTTTTTGTGGGGCCCACTTATTGTTTTTGGGGATTCATGTGGGAAGGGCTTTTCACTTTTGTGTAATAAAATATTATCTTTATTCATGCAGTCTCCATGGTTGTTCTTCTTAGTGTTTGTTGGCTTCGCCGGCTGAGGGCTTGCGGAGCGGCTGCATTCATCTTCCCTCATGGCCCCTGGCCATTCCCTGACAGGGGGCTTAGAAGTACCGTGTAATAAGGTGGCGTCGTGCGGCCCTTGGCCCTGGTCGCTCCCTCCTGGGAACGTACTCCTGCTCCTCCTCCTCCTCCTCCTCATGCTCCTCCTGCTCCTCCTCCTGAGGTGCTGGTCCAACGTCAGGTGGCAGTGCCTGAGTCCTGCGGATAGCCAGGTTATGTAGCATGCAGCAAACCACCACAAATTGGGAGACCCGGTCCGGCGAATACTGGAGAGCTCCTCCGGAGCGATCAAGACAGCGGAACCGCTGCTTGAGGACCCCAATAGTTTGCTCGATGATGTTGCGGGTGGATTGATGGCTCTCGTTGTAGGCCTCTTCAGCAGCGGTCCTGGGCGCGCGGAGCGGGGTCATGAGCCAGGTGCACAAAGGATAGCCTTTGTCCCCAAGTAGCCATCCTCTTGGGGGAGGCTGTGCCTGGAACATGTCATGCACAGTACCCTGCCGCAGGATAAAGGCATCGTGGCTGCTGCCTGGGAAGCTGGCATTGACTGCCATGATGCGCTGCTTGTGGTCACACACCAGCTGCACATTCAGAGAATGGTAGCCCTTCCTGTTGCGATACTGCTCGCCATGCTCCAGAGGGGCCCGCAAAGCCACATGCGTACAGTCAATGGCGCCCTGCACCAAGGGGAATTCCCCGAGTCTGGAAAATCCCAATGCGCGCTGATGCTGGCTCTCCAGGGCCATGGGGAAGGAGATGAATTGGCTTCTCCTTCTGAACAGTGCTTCGGTCACCTGGCGGATGCAGCGATGCGCGCCGTACTGGGAGATGTTTGCTATGTCCCCAGCAGCGTATTGGAAGGAGCCGGTGGCATAGAAGTTCAATGCCACCGTCACCTTCACTTCCACCGACAGAGACGTCCTGCACCTGAGCTTTGGCCGCAGATCTCGGCGAAGCAGGTGGCAGATCTCTGCAATCACCTCCTTTCGGAATCGGAGCCTTTTAACACATCGCGCGGCACTCATGTTTAGGTAGGAGTGCTGCTGGCGGTATAGCCTGACTGGGTAAGGCCTACGTGGCCGACGCCTGTAGCACCCTCTGCCTCTAGCCAGGGCTGCCCCTCTCACAATGCGTCTGCGAGCCCTACGGACATGGAGCTGCAGCTCCGCGTTGGCACCCCATGCAACCCCCATCAAATCCTGGCAAACACTCAAATTTCCAAAAGGCCACTTGCAGCGCTCTGGCCTGAGTCCAAAAATACCTGAGCTCTTGCTGCTTGAAACCAGTTAGCTATCCTCCTTGTTGTGTCTCCAGAAATGCGTTGCACAAGAGTGTTTTCTGAAAAAAGGCTGGCCTTTATACTGGAGAGCACGTCCCCTTTAATTTGCGCCCCCCGGGGCCTGCGCTGGTTGTGTTGCGTTCCTTTTTCCAAACGCTCCGGCCGCCAGCCGCACAATGGGGCGGTCCGACTGAAGTTTGGAATCGGGGCGGCCAAAGGGCGTTGCACGAGGATGTGACGTCATTTTCTGCGCGCGCATCCGGGCGGGCGCTAAACTTTGCGCCGGCGCTAACGGGCAACTTAATTTGGGGCGGGGCGCAAACTGCGCTGCGCACGGGCGCTACACGCATAGCGCCCGAAAATCACTTCTCTTAAGGCGCTAACTGCTGGCGCTAGCAACTGAAAATCTAGCCCTAAGAGCGTTAAAAAAACAAGCCTGAAGGCTTTGGCCTAGAAATTGGGTTGGGGCGCCAAAGTGGCGCAAAAGTCGCCTGAGCGCAGGTTTTAGCGCAGCGATCGGAGTGATACCGAGTGCGAGAAATTCAGTTTCAGTGCCCCTCGAGGGAGACGGGGCGAGGCTCGAGACGCTCCGCGTCCCTCTTAGGGCGCTGAAACTGATTACCGCAGTGCAACGTGCCGCAGTGCCAAATGCTGCGGCACGGCATGCTGCGGTACTGCAGGCCTTCCTCCCACTTTTAAGGGGGAGGTGCCTGCAACAGCGCGATCCCTGATCGCGAGTGCCGGCAAATGAGCCCGGCACCAAGGAGAAGTGCCGGGCTCTCGGGAAACAGCTGGCAATGCTGTGGGGGGGGGGTTAGGAGGCCGGGGACGGAGGTGCTGGCAGGCGGCCGCCGAAAAAGCGGCCGGCCCGCACCTCCACCTTAACTTGCGCCGCTGCCGGCACAGTAAGGCCCCGTGAACCGGGCGCGGGTAGCGAGCGGCGCAACTGCGGTGTTCGCTACCAAATATCGTGAACGGGGCATGAATGGGGCACTGCGCACACCGATGATGTCATCGGTGGCGGCGCACCGCAAATGCCTAACGCCACCATTAGCGCCCCTACTGAATATCGCCGGAGATGCAGCCAGTGGCGCTACAGCCACTGACTGCCTCTTTAGGCGCTAACAGGTGGCGCTACTCACCCAATTTCTCCCCCTTTGTGTCTTAATGCAAGGAGCATTCGTAATAAGGTGAATGAATTAGGAGCGCAAATAGAGGTAAATGAATATGATATGATTGGAATTACGGAAACATGGCTCCAGGGGGACCAAGGCTGGGAACTCAACATCCAGGGGTATTCAATATTCAGGAAAGATAGGCAAAAAGGAAAAGGAGGTGGGGTAGCATTGCTGGTTAAAGAGGGGATTAACACAATTGTAAGGAAAGATATTAGCTCTGATGATGTGGAATCTGTATGGGTAGAACTGAGAAATACCAAAGGGCAGAAAATATTAGTGGGAGTGGTGTATAGACCCCCAAACAGTAATACAGAGGTTCGGGATGGCATTAAAAGGGAAATTAGAGAAGCGTGCAATAAGGGCACAGCAGTCATCATGGGTGACTTTAATCTACATATAGATTGGACTAACCAAATTAGTAACAATACTGAGGAGGAGGAATTCCTGGAGTGTATACGGGATGGTTTCCTGGACCAATATGTTGAGGAACCAACTAGGGATCAGGCCATCTTAGACTGGGTATTATGCAATGAGAAAGGATTAATTAACAATCTTGTTGTGCGAGGCCCCTTGGGTCGGAGCAATCATAATATGATAGCATTCTTCATTAAGATGGAGAGTGAAGTAGTTGACTCAGAGACTAAGGTCCTGAATTTAAATAAAGGGAACTATGATGGTATGAGGCGCGAGTTGGGTAGGATTGATTGGTTAATGTCACTCAAAGGGTTGACGGTGGATAGGCAATGGCAAACATTCAAAGATCTCATGGATGAACTACAGAATTTGTTTATCCCAGTTTGGCATAAAAATAAATCAAGAAAGGTGACTCAACCGTGGCTAACAAGGGAAATTAGGGATAACATAAGATCCAAAGAGAGGACATAAATTGGCCAAAAAAAGCAGCAAACCTGAGGATTGGGAGCAGTTTAGGATTCAGCAAAGGAGGACAAAGGGATTAATTAAGAGGGGGAAAATAGATTATGAAAGTAAGCTTGCAGGGAACATAAAAACTGACTGTAAAAGCTTTTATAGGTATGTGAAGAGAAAAAGATTGGTGAAGTCAAGCGTAAGTCCCTTGCAGTCAGAATCAGGGGAATTTATAATGGGGAACAAAGAAATGGCTGACCAATTAAATACATATTTTGGTTCTGTCTTCACGAAGGAGGACACAAATAACCTCCCAGAGATGTCGGGTAATATAGGGACTAATGAGAGGGAGGAACTGAAAGAAATCAGTATCTGTAGGGAAATGGTGTTGGGGAAGTTGACGGGATTGAAGGCCGATAAATCCCCAGGGCCTGATAATCTACATCTTAGGGTACTTAAGGAAGTGGCCCTGGAGATAGTAGATGCATTGCTGGTCATCTTCCAGAACTCGATAGACTCTGGAACAGTACCCATGGATTGGAGGGTAGCTAATGTTACCCCACTATTCAAAAAAGGTGGTAGAGAAAAAGTGGGGAATTATAGACCGGTAAGCCTGACATCGGTAGTGGGGAAAATGCTAGAGTCCATTATAAAAGGTGTAATAGCAGAACACTTGGAGAGCAGTGACGGGATCGGACAAAGTCAACATGGATTTACAAAGGGTAAATCGTGCTTGACTAATCTACTGGAATTTTTTGAGAATGTAACTGGTAAAATAGATAAGGGAGAACCAGTGGATGTGGTGTATTTGGACTTTCAGAAGGCTTTTGATGAGGTCCCCCATAAGAGATTAGCTTGCAAAATTAAGGCACATTGGATTGGGGGCAAGGTAGTGACTTGGATAGAGAACTGGTTGGCAGATAGAAAGCAAAGAGTTGGAATAAACGGGTCGTTTTCCGAGTGGCAGGCAGTGACTAGTGGGGTACCGCAAGGATCGGTCCTAGGACCCTAGCTGTTCACAATATATATTAATGACCTGGATGAGGGAATTGGATGTAGTATCTCCAAATTTGCAGACGACACAAAGCTGGGTGGGAGGGTATGCTGTGAGGAGGATGTCGTGAAACTCCAGTACGATTTGGACAGGTTGGGTGATTGGGCAGAAACATGGCAAATGCACTATAATGTGGATAAATGTGAGGTTATCCACTTTGGTGGCAAAAACAGGAAGGCAGATTATTATTTGAATGGCAACAGATTGGGAGAAGGGGAAGTGCAAAGAGACCTGGGTGTTCTTGTGCACCAGTCGCTGAAGGTAAGCATGCAGGTGCAGCAGGCGGTTAAGAAGGCAAATGGTATGTTGGCCTTTAGAGTCATAGGGCTAGATTTTCAGTATAGACAGTTTTGGGGCGCTAACCTTAGCGCCCGCCCGAAGTTAGCGCCCGCCCCAAAGTAGCGCCCCGTTGCCGGAAATTCAGTGGCTTCGCCCTAAGAGGTTGGTGGAGCACTAAAAGCGGCGTTCCACTACTATCTTTAGGCGCTAAGCCGGCGGTACAGAGCGCAACACCCGAGCTCGGGCGCAGCGCACGGCAGACACTCTGGTGCCAGTGAGCTCTTAAAGGGGAAGGGTGCATGTGTTTTTTTCAAAGGCAGAGTCTGGGGGGGAAAACAGGAGGAGGAGGAAGAGGAGGAAGAGGAAGAGGAAGAGGAGGAGGAGGAGGAAGAGGAGGAAGAGGAAGAGGAAGAGGAAGAGGAAGAGGAGGAGGAGGAGGAGGAGGAGGAGGAGGAGGTGGTGGTGGTGGTGGTGGCCGGAAACATAAATACACCGTTCACAACAACACACTGGATCCTTCCACACAACACATGCAGACTGCCTTTTATAGTGCAGGAGGAGTGCCCTTTAATTTGCGCTCCCCAGGGTGTGTTGCGTTCCATTTTACAAACGCTCTGGACGCCAGCCGCACAATGGGGCGGTCCGACTGAAGTTTGGATTCGGGGCGGCCAAAGGGCATTGCACGAGGATGTGACGTCATTTTCTACGCGCGCATCCGGGCGGCCGCTAAACTTTGCGCCGGCGCTAACGGGCAACTTAATTTGGGGCGGGGCGCAAACTGCGCTGCGCCCGGGCGCTACACGCATAGCGCCCGAAAATCACTTCTCTTAAGGCGCTAACTGCTGGCGCAAGCAACTGAAAATCTAGCCCATAGAGTCATAGAGTAATACAGCACGGATAGAGGCCCTTCGGCCCATCGTGTCCGCGCCGGCCATCAAGCCCTGTCTAATCTAATCCCATATTCCAGCATTTGGCCCGTAGCCTTGTATGCTATGGCATTTCAAGTGCACATCCAAATGCTTCTTAAATGTTGTGAGGGTTTCTGCCTCCACAACCCTTTCAGGCAGTGAGTTCCAGACTCCAACCACCCTCTGGGTGAAAACGTTCTTTCTCAAATCCCCTCTAAACCTCCCGCCCTTTACCTTGAATCTATGCCCCCTAGTTATTGACCCCTCTACTAAGGGAAAAAGCTCCTCAGCATCCATCCTATCTATGCCCCTCATAATTTTGTACACCTCAATCATGTCCCCCCTCAGCCTCCTCTGCTCCAAGGAAAACAAACCCAATCTGCCCAGTCTCTCTTCATAGCTGAAGCGCTCCAGCCCTGGTAACATCCTGGTGAACCTCCTCTGCACCCTCTCTAACGCGATCACATCCTTCCTGTAGTGTGGCGACCAGAACTGCACACAGTATTCCAGCTGTGGCCTAACCAGTGTTTTATACAGCTCCATCATAACCTCCTTGCTCTTATATTCAATGCCTCGGCTAATGAAGGCAAGTATCCCATATGCCTTTTTTACCACCTTATCCACCTGTTCCGCCGCCTTCAGGGATCTGTGTACTTGCACACCCAGATCCCTCTGACCCTCCGTCTTGCCTAGGGTCTTTCCATTCATTGTGTATTCCTTTGCCTTGTTAGTCCCCCCAAAGTGCATCACCTCGCACTTTTCCGGGTTAAATTCCATTTGCCACTGTTCCGCCCATCTGACCAACCCATCTATATCGTCCTGCAGACTGAGGCTACCCTCCTCGCTATTTACCACCCTACCAATTTTTGTATCATCCGCTAACTTACTGATCATACCCTTTACATTCATACCCAAGTCATTAATGTAGACCACAAACAGCAAGGGACCCCGCACCGATCCCTGTGGTACCCCACTGGCCACAGGCTTCCAGTCACAAAAACAACCTTCGACCATCACCCTCTGCCTTCTGCCACTAAGCCAGTTTTGTATCCAATGTGCCAAGGCACCCTGGATTCCATGGGCTCTTACCTTCTTGACCAGTCTCCTGTGCGGGACTTTATCGAAGGCCTTACTGAAATCCATGTATACCACATCCACTGCGTTACCCTCATCCACACACCTAGTCACCCCCTCAAAAAATTCAATCAAATTAGTCAGACATGATTTTCCCTTCCCTTTGTATCAAGAGGGTTCGAGTGCAGGAACAAGGATATCTTGCTGCAGTTGTACAGGGCCTTGGTGAGACCACACTTTGAGTAGTGTGTGCAGTTTTGGTCGCCTTATCTGAGGAAGGATGTTCTTGCCATGGAAGGAGTTCAGCGAAGATTCACCAGGATGATACCTGGGATGGCAGGAATGACGTATGAGGAGAAATTGTGTCGATTGGGCTTGTACTCACTGGAGTTTAGAAGATTGAGAGAGGATCTCATCGAAACCTATAAAATTCTGTCAGGCCTGGACAGACTAGATGCAGGAAGGATGTTCCCGATGGCCGGGGAGTCCAGAACTAGGGGTCATAGTCTAAGGATAAGGGGTAAGCCATTTAGGACTGAGATGAGGAGGAATTTCTTCACCCAGAGAGTGGTGAACCTGTGGAATTCTCTGCCACAGAGGGCGGTGGAGGCTAGTTCATTAAATATATTCAAGAAGGAGTTGGATATATTTCTTAAGGCTAAGGGGATCAAGGGATATGGGGAGAAGGCAGGGACAGGGTACTGAATTTGTATGATCAGCCATGATCTCATTGAATGGCGGAGCAGGCTCGAGGGGCCGAATGGCCTACTCCTGCTCCTATCTTCTATGTTTCTATGGATCACACCATCACTCTGATATTTCAAAAGGCTAACACCATCCACACATTGGAAAGCAAGACAACCAGTTTATCCACACCAGCTCATAAGGACAAGGTCATATAAATTCCGAATACATTGCTAACTATAAACAATAGACTTTAATCTATTCAATAAACTGGTGTTATAATGCTGTTAATGCATCAGCTATCTAAGGAGTCTAAACCTAAATTAATCTCACCAATTTATACCAATCTTGGACACTGTTCGCAATTGGAAATTTATAAGCGGCAAGCAGTTAATGCTGAATTACTGTGACATAACTGAACTGCCTTTGTAACCTTTTATTTAATCAATGAATCCTACCTATGAATTGTTTAACTGCTGCTAACCATGGGGTTGAAATTTGTGTTGCGCGGTAGTGCAAAACTACAATTGAAAAGAAAATCAGCGGAATTCAAAATGGGCTGTCGATTCGCTACCACCTGTTTCTGCACCACATCCAAAGATGAATTTATACCCCTATGATTCTAAGGTTAATAAACAATTGTTAGATTATTAATTTGTTGTCTGACCTCTTCTGTGTTAAGTGGTAAGAAAGGGTTAATTAATTAATTCAGCAGCTTGTGCATGTAAGCGGTTTTTGATCCTAGCCCAATTGCTAGATGGACGGTTCAAATCGCCCCGCCTTACAAAAGTTCTATACCAGGGAATTATTATTCAGAGTGTAAATGAAATAAGTCATGGACAGGAATGCTTCGGTGAAAAATCAAACTTATATTTATTTGGTCTAACATACACTGGCTAAAACATGCACTACTAAACAAAATCACTGTCCCTGAGATGCGAGCCACCCCAGCCACAACCTCTTCGCATTGCTCCCGTCCGGTAAGAGATACCGAAGCATATGGTCTCGTACCAGCAGGCTTCAAAACAGCTTCTACCCCCAGGCCATAAGACTCATGAACGTATAATTTATTATTATTTATTACTGTTGTTTTATTTATTATTACTGTATTTCTATTAGTATTTTATCATTGTTATGCCATATTTATTCCAATGTTGGGAGGACTCGTAAAAATCAACATTTCATTGTGCAGTACACACGTCTGCTGCATATATGACAAATAAAAATTGAATTGAATTGAATAAAATCCAGATTACAATCAACATACATACAGTACAAAACTGGGGACTATAACAAGCAATAATTCCCTTGTTGCTATGGTGGACTCTAATTCCACCCCTACCAACGAATTACCCAGTCGCATGAACCCCTTCGCCTGGCTGAACCAAACGAAGCTCCCACCCTCAGAATAGCCCAAAAGCTTCACTTCTGAGAGACTATGCTTACTCCCAAACATGGTTGGTTTCGATCACTCTGCTCGTCGGCTTCTCTGGTACTTCTTGTTAGTTCGATCTTGTTGGAGCAGGGAGCTAGATAGAGAGAGAAAGAATGGTGGAAAAGAATCTATCTTTATAGTAGTCCCTATCTTTTCCCGCCAATCTTTAAAATCCTATTGTTTCTAAGCACTCCGGTGCTTAATCAGTGATGAGTCATCCTCGGACCCATGTGTATTGGATTAATGGCCCTAAGTCTGGGACATATCTTTCGGTCTTTGTGTTGGGAAAAAAACTGGCTCCCTTTCGGCTGGCTGAGGCCAGTGGATTCATTGTTCTGCTTCTCTTCTGAGATGGAGGTGAGAAATACTTTTGCATATTAGAGTGGCCTTTTAATCAAGTTCAATGGCCCCCTTCCTTTTTCCAGGACTGTCGGGCAAACCCATACATTCTGGATGACTGACAGTTCTTTTGTCACAGCCAACTGCCATGTGTTCTCTGGAGTTTTAACAAACCAGTCTTTCACATACCTGCACAGGGCGATCCCATAACAGGGAAAATACCCTCAGAAAAATCCAATAAAGTCCACACAATATTCCCGACTGAGTCCATTCTTCAGAGACTTTGCGATCTCTTCAGTCCCCCGTTTGATGCTTTTCTTTCCACAAAGCATCACTCGATGAGAGAGAGGCCAATGTCTCCCACAAGTGAAGCTGCTTCCCTGATTTAATGTTTTAAAACCCCGAAACTGTACCCCTTACTGCGTGTCATAGTTCCCTTTTACCAAGTCAAAGCATCGGCGAAATAGCTTCTTAACACATTCAAACGGCTGGGTTCCAATTCCCACCGACAAACTTCAAGTCAAAATACAGAACATTAATAAGATCCATAGGTCGTTACCAAAAAGTCACCGCGCACATCACACAGTACAGCATTGACAGGTGGTAACACATTACAAAAATGCAACAGCGCACATTGTGCAATACAGAGTGCAAAACTATAACCAGAATACAATACACTTGCTTACAGAACTTTGGTACATTACGGACTCGATTTTTACTGAGCCGTGGAGTCGGGCTTGGAGGCGTGCGATGGGCTAAAATCACAAAAACTGGCGGGCCTGGTTCCCGACTCTGAGCAATTTTAACTCAGTCGTGTCTGATGGTCCCGACTCCATCCCACATCCAACAGGTGGGACTGGTCTTTAAGGCCCTAAATAACCACTAAATGGCCTCTATAATCCTATTTAAACAGGTCCTTGCAAATTTAACCCTTTTCCCACATAAAACACGCATGGCAGGAAACACAAATGTGAAACCTGGTGGGAGCACTATTGGATTGCTGACTATCAACTGCAGGTCAACCATTAAAGAGGAGATTTGATCAGCCATCATTTGCAGGTGGCAGGACTTAGTGGTCTCAAGCCTGGGGCAACTTTTAGAAGGCTTAACCACACCTGTGGAAGTTTGGAGCCAAACACCCATCTCCAGTGTGACCTCCTGGGAAACCCCTCTCGCCACCTTCAATCAGCGCTTTCTCAACGGAGGCATATACCAGAAGCATGGGAACCATCTATTTCCTTCCCATCTGGGCATTAGAGGAGCTCGAGCACCAGCAGCGGCACCAGCAGAAACAGGAACAACAGCAGCACCAGCAACAGCAGCAGGAGCGCCAGGCTGCTACTCACCCACCTGAGGCTGCACAGGCCAGAAGGGGCCAACGCCTGGAAGCCCGTTGGTGCAGGAGATACCCCCCAAACAGGGTCTACAGGCACAGGGTCACCTATCTCAACATGTCGGAGCAGCAGGCGGCTCCGACTTTCGAGAGAGGTAGTGACTGACATCTGCGCAATGCTACAGCAAGACCTGCAGGCCAGAGGACCAGGTGGACACGCATTACCAGTGGCCATCAAAGTCACCACCGCACTCAACTTTTTTGCCTCAGGCTCATTCCAGGGATCAGCAGCAGACATCAGCGGCATCTCCCAGGCGGCCGCACACACTTGCATCACGCAGGTAACCAATGCCCTCTGCCTTCGCGCACAATCACATCCATTTCTCCAAGGATCGAGCAAGTGTCACGGCGCGAGCAGTTGGATTAGCTAATTTGGCAGGTTTTCCAAGGGTGCAGGGCGTCGTTGACTGCACACATGTGGCCCTTAGGGCACCCCATCGCAATCCAGGTATTTTTGTCAACCGCAAGGGCTTCCACTCCCTCAACGTTCAGCTGGTGTGTGACCACAAGAAGGAAATTTTGCATGTTTGTGCCATGACTCCTTCATACTGCGCCAGTCTAGTGTGCCTCCGCTATTCAGTCTGCCAGACCAACTTAACGGATGGCTGCTTGGAGACAAGGGCTATCCCCTGAGGACGTGGCTAATGACGCCATTGAGGAGGCCAGCCAACGAAGCTGAGGAGCGCTACAACTCCAGCCACATTTCCACCAGGTCCATTATCGAGCAAACCATCGGTTTGCTGAAGATGCGCTTCAGATGCCTGGATAGATCAAGTGGAGCCCTACAGTACTGAGCAGCCAGGGTCTCCAGAATCGTCGTGGTTTGCTGTGCACTTCACAACATGGCACAGCGTCGTGGCTTGCAGATTCCTGAGGAACAAGTGGCACCTCACATATCCTCCTCAGATGAAGAGGAGGAGGAGGAGGTGGAGGAGGAGGAGGAGGAGAAGGAGGAGCACGAAAACGAACATCCTGCAGAGGCCCATCAACCAGCGGCAGCATTACGCGAGAACATTGCTGCCCGGGATGGAAGGAATGCACTCATCCTGGCCAGATTTGCTTAGCCTAGTCAAACAAACACTTTTGCCTCGCAGCTTCTTACCAGAGCATTGACAATGGTGAAGAACTAGAGGATTCCTAGCACTCTGACCACCATACTGACAGTTGCAAGTATGCCTAAGCCCTCAATGTGGAAGTCCCATGAGCGAAGTGTCAGATGATACAACTGCAACATTTGCCATCAGAAATTTTATGTACATTAATGAAGTGATTGCATTTTTGCTGCAGCTCCCTCACACTGCACAGTCAAGAAGTTTATCAGTCTGCAGAAGAAGCAAGGCTTGCTGTGGACCTTAAATGCAGCAGCAATGATGACATCATCAGAGGGGACTTTCAGTCATGAAAAACCCATTTGCAAAGGCTTCCCACATGTTGGAAATCAATTGGCCACTTAAGTTAAAATTGCATCAATCTCCCACATCCATTTAGATTCGTGTGGGAAACACGAAATTCGGATAACACGACACCATCCCGCACCTGAGTTTAAATCCCCCCCTACAAGTCTTGCAGGGAGAAACCATCATCAACACAAATCGAATGACACCTTTCTGGATCGATCTAACATCCCTTGCCACCGTGCTTGGAGCATCTGGCTCCGTCGCCTGCAGCTGGTGTAAAACAAGTAGCTTACAAGCAATTATTGTATGATAACTAATGCATGGGAACAGATGCGAATCCAGGGGGGAATCTCTATACTCAGACCGATGTCCCACCATGGTGGTGAGACAATCCCTTTGATCTCCTCCCCCACTTCTACTGTCTTTTGCTCTAAAGTGTAAAAATGTTTCTGGGAGAGCTCAACGCTCTTTATTAACTCAGTGAGGTGTTCCGGCAGAAAAGGAATCGGGTACCCGAAATGCTCCACATAGTATGGTTGGACCGCCCGCAATCTACAGGGACAGGGTAGGCTTCAGAGGCTAAACGAAGCTGGCATGGGCTCAACGAATTGCTATACGGGTACAGCGCAGCGAGATGCTTGTTGCTTTACCATGAAGGGACGTGACCTTGCCTCAGGTCCTTCAGGTTACTGCGGCCCTCGCCCAGCAACCATGCACATACCTCATTCCGTGCAGCCTGCTCCGAGGCGTTCCTGTCCTCCCGTATCAAATCATTAACAGTTTTTACGTGCCTCTCCAGCTCCGCAATGACCTCCTTTAAATGAGCGGTTATTGCCTAGTCCTCATGAAGCTCTGAACCCACCACTGTATTCTCTTCCCCTAGAATCTTACGCAATTGGTTCTTTAACCCAGTGATCAGCATCTGGAGTTGTGCATCATCCATACTATTAATAATATCCGTTCCTGTACTGAACGCTGTGGCTACATCGTTCCAGGTCCCCCTTCTCTGCCTCCCGGACCCCACACTACCCCCAACATTCAGATTATAAAGCTGTTCTTTCTCTACATTTCCATAGTCCAGTTCATAAAATTCCTGAAACATCACTTTTAACAGAGCTTCATAAAGCTTCTCCATCTTCCTTGGACACCACACAGGCAGATGGACTTCAGTCAGGCTCAGCATCATGGATGCCACGGCATAGTGTACGTTCTGAAACAACACTTTGTCAGTAGGGATTAACACCAACCCATTCCCTGGACTCCTGGTGGTGGTGGGACACCCATCTACAGTCATCTGTACTGTCGGGGCTCTGGGAGGGGGCTCCCTGGTGTATGAGATGAGCTCTGTGATGTTGATGGTGTTCGGGGGTTTTGGGATCACACAAGAGTCCACACTCCGATCCCAACCGATCCCACCCCCGGCGTCCTGCCATCGCCTGCTAAACGGGATCGACACACCCGTGGGCAGATCTTTTCTGACTCCCACATACACACATAAATCCCTTCCTCGGATTCCCACCACACACATTCACTCCTCCCTGAGAACCCGTGATCGTCTGGTACGTGTCATTACTTAGTCTTTCCCAGTCAGCTGTCTGGTCCCCTGTATCCACGCTCAGTTTCCTGAGCCACCACCACCTTCCCAGTGGAATGTGTCCCCTACAGCTAGGGCACACCCGTTTACCCTCTGTTACCCTAACCCGGGAGGTGGTAACCCCTATTCTCGGGCATGCGAACGACGCTTCACCATAGGTGAACTCATCATGGCTGGAATACTGGGTGGAATTCGACCCCAGCCATCCAGGCCATCTTCCCTCGTGGAGATAGATGCTCGCCCCATCCTTCGAGCCACCTCCTGTGGTCACGGTCGGTCCATCTTCGCCGGTACAGCTGAAGATAACCGATTCCTCGGTGTTGCCCCTGTGACTCATGCTGGCTTCAATCATGACGATCAGGACTACCATGACTGACTTCATCTTGTTCTTAGGCGTTCCCTGAAAACACACAGAATGCAACGTTGTCCTTGGGTGATGCCTCACCTTTCCAGACGCAGCTACACACGATTAAAATCCAAACTATACAGACAAGCTAAGGCAACAGATAGGAGAGAAAGAAGTTATGTACAGCGCCACCCATCTCTGGGTGGCCACACTAGGTCTCCTCGACCCTGGGCCTCTTACGACTCCAGCTTCCTTTGTTCACCGGTGTGTAAGGAAGCATCCACGGCACCCTCGGCCATGGGATCCTGGCACTCGTTGTCACTCGTGCCCCCACAGGCGGAACGACTGGTCCCCCTGTGGGCTCCTCACAGTCCCAGATTAGGGGCTGGAGACCCACACCTATAGCGCAACTCACCACTCCCTGCTGTTTCCTCCTCTTATCAGCTCTTTCCCCAGGGTTGAAAAGCTTGCACTGATTGATATGGAACCACTTAATGCGTCGGGGCATTTTGACCGCATATACCATCGGACTTGCCCTATCCACGTTACTGTACGGTCCCATGTATAGTGGTTCAAAAGTCCCTACCCTGGCGAAGTTTCTAACCATTACTTGATTTCCGACCTCCTAGTTGTGGTGCCTCTGAGGCTCAAGAAATAAACGATTTCTACGATGTTGCTTCCCCATGTTACTGGCAGCCTGCCAATGGATCTGTCTGAGATGCTCAAGCAAATTATTAACAAACCTGTCTAGGTTCACCTCTCTCAACTGACCTTCCGTGAGAACTGGGGCCAATACATGTCTGGGCATTCTCATGACCCTGCCGGTCACTAGCTCATGCGGGGAATACCCTGTGCTTCTAGACGGGCTGGCTCGGACCCCCATCAGAACTAGCGGCAAGACCTCCGCCCATTTTCTAGGCGAGTCTCCCGTCTCCTTCCGTAACCTTTCCTTGATGGTCCTATTCATCCGCTCCACAATCCCCGATGACTGCGGGTTGTGTGCGACGTGCCATTTACCCTCTACACCTAGCACCTTCAGAGTCGCCTGCATGACTGCCCCTGTGAAGTGACTCCCCTGATCGGACTGCACATACTGTGGTAGCCCCCACCTAGAGAACACTTCTCTCACTAGAATCCTTGCGGTCC
This sequence comes from Somniosus microcephalus, assembly GCF_052327205.1. Classification (NCBI taxonomy): domain Eukaryota; kingdom Metazoa; phylum Chordata; class Chondrichthyes; order Squaliformes; family Somniosidae; genus Somniosus; species Somniosus microcephalus. The sequence continues at coordinate 182,907,134 of NC_140995.1, forward strand.
CCAAAGCTGTGGCTGTTCGGCATGGGAAGGCTTTTACCCATTTAGAGAACACATCCACCAGGACCAGGCAGTACTTGGAACCCTCCTGTGCGGTGGGCAGCGGTCCGATATAATCGACCTGTATGGACTGCCACGGTCCCTCCACTCTCCTAGTGTGTCCCATGGATACCTTCCTTTTCTGGGGGGGTCAGGGTTGTTTGCAGCACACACCAAGCAATCTGCACAGAAGTCGCGGACATCCTCCCTCAGTTGCGGCCACCACCCTGCCTGTTCCACCCGTTGCCAGGTGGTCTCCGGCCCAGGGTGCCCCGCTCCTGGACCCTCGAATATCCACAGCCCTCTGGGATAGAATTCCAAAGATTCACAACCCTCTGAGTAAATATAATCTGAACTAGTTGATATAAGACATTTCGATGAGTGAAATTTATGCAACATGAACTCCTAGGCATAGGCTGGGTGGTGAACCACAGACAGTTCCTTAACAAGAAGTTAAGATGAAGGGATTAAGGGCTCATTTGGTGCCCTTGATGAATATTCTTGTTAAGGTATCAGTACCAATGTAGACTGCCTATTTCCACCTCCATAACGTCGCCTGGCTTCAACCCTGCTGCAGCTCAACTGCTGGTGAAACCCTCATCGATGTCTTTGCTACCTCTAGATTTGACTATTCCAATGTTCTCCTGGATGGCCTCTCACCTTCCACCCTCCATAAAATTGATCTCATCCAAAACTCTGCTGCCCTTATCCTAACTTGCACCAAGATCCGTTCACCCATCACCCCTGTGCTCACTGACCTACAATGGCTCCCGGATGAGCAATGCTTCAAATTTAAAATTCTCAACCTTTTGTTCAAATTCCTCCATGGCCTCACCCCTACCTGTCTCTGTAAACTCCTCTCTTATGTTCATTAATAAATAGACATTCTTATTATGAACACTGCTAGCTTTTGCTAGACTTTTTATTGAGCACATGTGGACTAGGTACAGTATCTGTAGAGGCTTCCATCTTGACTGCTGCCTTGTGGGTAGCCTAGTGCCTCATGGGTAATGTAGTCCTAAACACATACAGCTGGGTAGTGTAGTCTTATACATACAGCTATATACAGCTCTACACAGCTCTACGGCTCCACCTAGCGTCCACTATAGAATGACATGTTATTGATCATTACATCCCCCTTTCTTTGAGGTTTAACAAAATCAATATCAATCAACTTTCAAGAAAACAATAAAGATAATATCAGTAACACTTTTGTTAGTGCTCTATAAACATAAACATTTTCAAAACAGTCAACACATTTTCAAAGCTTTACATTGTACTCAAAGATTAAGGCTCTTTTACTTCACGTGTGGATCTTCTCAACACGGGTAAGTCTGATGTGTCTTCATGAGATTGTTCTGGCAGTGAATGACAAGATGCAGTTGCGGCATTGTCATCAATCTGCTCTTGTATAGATCGAGGTCTCCTTGCGATCTTTGCTTGGAGAGGGTTTCAGTGTTTCCTTCACTCTTCATGCCATAACTCTCAATGTAGTCAATGCACTCTCAAAAAACTGCTGGCAGCTGGATCCCATCATACAGCATAGTCCTCTCAGCAGCCTCGGCTAATGGAACACCAAAGATTGGCCTGAGGGAAGAAGGAGTATCCATCGGAACTGCTTCCTGCTCTGGTGCAGGCTTCTTCTTTTTCTTTTTCTCTTTCCACTGCTTAACAACATCTGCTGCGGTTATATCTTTGGGCTTTCTCTCCTTGTGTTTTTCCTCTTTGTGCTTTTCTTCCTTTGGCTTCTCTTTGACCTTAAAGTCTTTTTCTTTCTTCTTGGAGAAACTGGGCTTTTTGAAGACATGGATACCCTTTGGCCTTTTCATCCTTGATGGGCTCTCTGCTTCATCACCTGAGTCATCTGGTCTGCTTATGGCACAGTTTATACGGTAGACTCTCTTGACCAGTTCTAAGTCTTCACAAGCTTTGTCACCTCGTATCGAATCAAGTCTTTCAGCCACAACAGAAAACATGAGATGATGCACTTTGTCTTTGACTGTCACTTTAAGTCTGCATACACCTAAGCTATATATTTTCTGTCCATTATAGCTCTTCAGTAGTACTGACTTTTTCTGTATTTTGGGCTTTTCTTTCATATTTTTTATGTCACTCATACTGATTAAGTTTGCTTTTGCCCCAGTGTCCAGTTTCAATGTAACTAATGCTCCATTTATCTGCAGTGGGATCATCCATTTGTCCACTTTTACTGCATTGACTTTATGTTCAGCATTGTCCATTTCTGAGGGCTGCACATTTTCTGTATCTTTTTTGATATCATCACATGACACCATTCCTACAAAAAATGTCTCACTTAAATCAGTGTCCTCAATTACATTAACTCGTTGCCCTTTCTTAGTTTTTGCTTTTGAAAAGCATTGTTTGGCAAAGTGATTCTTTCCATTACACTTTGTGCACATTTTTCCAAATGCTGGGCATTGTCTTAACTGGTGTTTGTAACCACAGCATTTACAATTAAAAATTTCATCCTCCGATTGCTTTTCATTTCTGTTCTGCCCACATTTCTTCCCCTTGTAGGACACAGCACCGGCAGCAGCATTATCACTCATTGCAATCGCATCATTATTGATTTCACTGAAAGTCTTCGCGTGCTTTCGAGCTAGCTCGCTGGCTTGGCATATTTTCACCGCATTTTCCATATTTAGTTCGGTTTCTCTCAACAAACGTTCCCTGACTTTTTTATCATGAATACCAAACACAATCTGGTCACGACTCATGGATGATTTCAGCTCAGAGAAATTACATGTCTGTGCTTTCAGTTTCAGATCAGTTATAAAGCTATCAAAAGTCTCATTTTGTTGCTGTGTCCGAGAACGGAAGATGTATCTTTCATACGTCTCATTCTTTTTGGGAGAGCAATGTGCATCAATTTTTTTTAGCACATCTTCTAATTTTTCTCTGTTCTCCGCTGGATTAAATACAAATGTATTAAATACCTCTATCGCCTGTGGGCCTGCAACCGTAAGCAGCAACGCTATCTTCCTTGCGTCTGGCTTCGTACCGAATCTGATGGCTGCAATGTAGAGTTCGAATTGTTGTTTAAAAATTCGCCAATTGTAGTCGACATTTCCCTCGAGATTCAAACGCTCTGCTGGCTTCAAATTCTCCATGTCGCTTTTCACAATTTTCAGCAGATCTTCACCACCCTGGTACCATGTTATGTTCATTAATAAATAGACATTCTTATTATGAACACTGCTAGCTTTTGCTAGACTTTTTATTGAGCACATGTGGACTAGGTACAGTATCTGTAGAGGCTTCCATCTTGACTGCTGCCTTGTGGGTAGCCTAGTGCCTCATGGGTAATGTAGTCTTAAACACATACAGCTGGGTAGTGTAGTCTTATACATACAGCTATATACAGCTCTACACAGCTCTACGGCTCCACCTAGTGTCCACTATAGAATGACATGTTATTGATCATTACATCCTCCAGACCTAAAACCCTCTGAGAACTCTGTGTTATTCCAATTCTGGCCTCTTGTGCATCCCCGATTCCCATCGCCACTCCATTGGCGGCCGTGTCTTCAGCTGGCTAGGCCTTAAATTCATGAATTCCCTCCCTAAACCTCTCCGTCTCTCTGGGCTGGATTTTCTCAGCCCCGAGGAGGCGGGTATGGAGGCGGGACTGCCGGTAAAGTTGCAGAAAGTGGGGGGCGGATGGCAAACCCGCCCCATCCCGCCTCCGTTCCCTTTTGCCAGGAGGCGGGAAGATGTGCTGCTTCAGGTCCCGTCTCCTGGAGGCGGGAAAGGGATTAAATCCTTTTTAACAGGTAGCTAACAGGCAGAAAAAAGGATTAGTCCCATTTTACCTTTTCAGGTGAAGGCTTCCCGACCTCGGAGAACCCCGCCGTGTTGGAGGAGTCGAGTAGGAGGTCTGCGGGGGTCAGAGGGGCCTGAAAGTAAGATGTAGAGTTGAGTGATGGGTGCAAGTGTGGGGTGGTAAGTATGTAAGGTGAGTGTTAAGTGTTAAAAAATGTTCACTTGCCTTGGTTTCTGCCTACAGCCTTCATCCGCTCTGGATCGGGAGTCCCGACATCTTCCTTGTAGATTTCACAGACTGGCTGTTGGATCCACCGAACCAACAGTCATCTGAAATTTACAAAGTTGAAAGGTTTGATGAGTCCTGAACACAAGGGCTCATCAAACTACACAGAATGTCAGTGTTTGACAACTTCACAGAGCTGTCAAATGCTGACATTTCTTCTTTCAAGAAGTCTTGACAGATGGCACATCAGACGTTGACGTGCTCTGTCAGTGACTTCCCCCTAACTGGCCTGAAGAGCCCGCAGGGCAGGCTTAACAAGGTTCAATCAGGGGAAAATCCCACTGGTTGGTCAGACCATGATGGAGGCGGGACATAGACCCGACAAGCAGCAGTCCCGCCTCCAACTCGGCTCCATTCACTAAATCCAGCCCTCTAGCTCTCTCTCCTCCTTTAAGACGCTCCTTAAAACCAACCTGTTTGACCAAGCTTTTGGTCACCTGCCCTAATAGCTCCTTATGTGGCTCGGTGTCAGGTTTTGTCTACTGTGAAGCACCTTGGGATGTTTTACTACATTAAAGGTGCTATATAAAAGCAAGTTGCTGTTTGAGTATAGCTAATAGGTTTTTAATAAAGTTGAGAAACAGCGTTGGCCCAAGTTGCTTAGTTCTTACGTCAAGATGATGAACACCCATTCTGATTTAATTCAACAATTGCTCTGAAGCAGCTGCGATAAAAAGTTTGTCAATTGGTATTCTTCTGAGGGAACCCTGGTCTGATCTTTAAACACCCACGTTATATTAAAGAGACTAATTTAGAATTGAGTTTAATTGAACTTTTCACATTACATTATCTTCAATAGACAGCCACTTCACTTCACATTCAAACTTTGTACTAGAGAAATAAACCCACTCCAACGCTGCATTGTTGAAAATGAGATATGAGTCATCTTAAAAAATTCAAGCTTTGTAGTACACAGATCCCTTCAGTGCACATACTTGAAGTAGTTGAGAAGTTGTATAACTGAATTTTAAAAGAAATATGGGAAATCAATGAATATGTTCCACTTTACGGGGATAGGGTGGGATATGTGTTGGTGCAGGCTCGATGGGCCGAAATGGCCTCTATCTGCATTGTGAGGTTTGTGTGTGATTGTGTGTGTGTAATTCAGAACCGATGACAACAAGTCTCTTTGTTTAATATTGCAGTTCAAAAAACAAGAAAATAATGAGTAATGGAGGTCACTCAACAGAGCCAGAAACAATGGAAAGTATCATCAAAATTAATAGTGTTTGCTTTATGAATATTTTGCAATTCAGATAGCATAGGGATAACAATAAATTTGTGCTCCTGATGTGAAACTTCGCTCACTGGGAATACACATCGGGAATTCAGGTTTCTGCTCCCCATGACTTTCTGGCCATCACAGGCAGCATGCAGCCCAGTTCATTTAAAAGGGATCTTGAGTTAATTTAATGATAAATTGACCTGTTTCAGATCTGTCCACGGGTGTATTTCGTTCCCTGTCTCGATTGTGCTCTGATTCTCTGCTCACACATATGCTCCTCTAGTTAACATTGAATAATTGAACTACAGGGAGTCAGAATCAACCAGGGGCGAGGGCGGGATCTGAGGAGCGACGCCAGTGTGGATAAAAGGAGCAGCGCCCGAGGCCCGAGACCAGCGGCGAGAGCGGGATCTGAGGAGCGACGCCAGCGGGGATAAAAGGAGCAGTGCCCGAGGCCCGAGACCAGCGGCGAGAGCGGGATCTGAGGAGCGACGCCAGCGGGGATAAAAGGAGCAGCGCCCGAGGCCCGAGACCAGCGGCGAGAGCGGGATCTGAGGAGCGACGCCAGCGGGGATAAAAGGAGCAGTGCCCGAGGCCCGAGACCAGCGGCGAGAGCGGGATCTGAGGAGCGACACCAGCGGGGATAAAAGGAGCAGCGCCCGAGGCCTGAGACCAGGGGCGAGAGCGGGATCTGAGGAGCGACACCAGCGGGGATAAAAGGAGCAGCGCCCGAGGCCTGAGACCAGCGGCGAGAGCGGGATCTGAGGAGCGACACCAGCGGGGATAAAAGGAGCAGCGCCCGAGGCCTGAGACCAGGGGCGAGAGCGGGATCTGAGGAACGACACCAGCGGGGATAAAAGGAGCAGCGCCCGAGGCCCGAGACCAGCGGCGAGAGCGGGATCTGAGGAGCGACACCAGTGGGGATAAAAGGAGCAGCGCCCGAGGCCCCAGACCAGCGGGGAGAGCGGGATCTGAGGAGCGACACCAGCGGGGATAAAAGGAGCAGCGCCCCGAGGCCCGAGACCAGCGGCGAGAGCGGGATCTGAGGAGCGACACCAGCGAGGATAAAAGGAGCAGCGCCCGAGGCCTGAGACCAGGGGCGAGAGCGGGACCTGAGGAGCGACGCGAGCGGGGATAAAAGGAGCAGCGCCCGAGCCCGAGACCCGAGACCAGGGGCGAGAGCGGGATCTGAGGAGCGACACCAGCGGGGATAAAAGGAGCAGCGCCCGAGGCCCGAGACCAGCGGCGAGAGCGGGATCTGAGGAGCGACGCCAGCGGGGATAAAAGGAGCAGCGCCCGAGGCCCAAGACCCGAGACCAGGGGCGAGAGCGGGATCTGAGGAGCGACACCAGCGGGGATAAAAGGAGCAGCGCCCGAGGCCCGAGACCAGCGGCGAGAGCGGGACCTGAGGAGCGACACCAGCGGGGATAAAAGGAGCAGCGCCCGAGGCCCGAGACCAGCGGCGAGAGCGGGATCTGAGGAGCGACACCAGCGGGGATAAAAGGAGCAGCGCCCGAGGCCCGAGACCAGCGGGGAGAGCGGGATCTGAGGAGCGACACCAGTGGGGATAAAAGGAGCAGCGCCCGAGGCCTGAGACCAGGGGCGAGAGCGGGACCTGAGGAGCGACACCAGCGGGGATAAAAGGAGCAGCGCCCGAGCCCGAGACCCGAGACCAGGGGCGAGAGCGGGATCTGAGGAGCGACACCAGCGGGGATAAAAGGAGCAGCGCCCGAGACCAGCGGCGAGAGCGGGATCTGAGGAGCGACACCAGCGGGGATAAAAGGAGCAGCGCCTGAGGCCCGAGACCAGCGGCGAGAGCGGGACCTGAGGAGCGACACCAGCGGGGATAAAAGGAGCAGCGCCTGAGGCCCGAGACCAGCGGCGAGAGCGGGATCTGAGGAGCGACACCAGCGGGGATAAAAGGAGCAGCGCCCGAGGCCCGAGACCAGCGGCGAGAGCGGGACCTGAGGAGCGACACCAGCGGGGATAAAAGGAGCAGCGCCCGAGGCCCGAGACCAGGGGCGAGAGTGGGATCTGAGGAGCGACACTAGCGGGGATAAAAGGAGCAGCGCCCGAGGCCCGAGACCAGGGGCGAGAGTGGGATCTGAGGAGCGACACCAGCGGGGATAAAAGGAGCAGCGCCCGAGGCCTGAGACCAGCGGCGAGAGCGGGACCTGAGGAGCGACACCAGCGGGGATAAAAGGAGGTAGCCGGGAGCTGCACGTACCGACCTGAGTGGGGGAGGGGAAATCAAAGTGTGAAGTCACAGGAAAGCAGGTAATGATTGGTTGGTGATTATTTCTCTCTTTTTTCTAAACTTGGGCATTGGTTTAAATTAAGAGCTGGGATTAAAAACTAGACATAGAAAACTGATATTTCAAAACTTGAAAACCTAATTAAGTAAATAAAATATAAAAGAGATGGCAGGATAGGCGATGTGTTGCAGCTGTTGCATGTGGGAGCTGGTGGACACCAGTGTGATCCACAGCGACCAGATCTGCAGTAAGTGTTGGCGGCTCGAGGAACTTCGGCTCAGAGTTGATGAGCTGGAGTCCGAGCTTCAGACACGGTGGCACATCAGGGAGGGGGAGAGTTACCTGGACACTTTGTTCCAGGAGGCAATCACACCCCTTAGATTACATAATTCAAATTTGGGCCGTTGTCAGGGACAGGAGGGTGTGACTACGAGTGAGGCAGGTATGGGGATCCAGAAGGAAGCCTTGGAGGAGCCTCAGCCCTTGCACTTGTCCAACAGGTATGAGGTTCTTACTCCCTGTGTGGACGAGAGCAGGGACTGCAGGGAGGATGAGCAAACTGACCACGGCACCGTGGTACAGCGGGCCATTCAAGTTGAGGGAGTAAAAAGAGATGTGGTAGTGGTAGGGGACAGTATAGTTAGGGGGATAGATACTGTTCTCTGCAGCCAAGAGCGTGACTCCTGAAGGCTGTGTTGCCTGCCCGGTGCCAGGATTAAGGACATCTCCTCTGAGCTGGAGAGGAACTTGGAGTGGGAGGGGGAAGATCCAGTTGTCGTGGTCGATGTAGGCACCAATGACACAGGTAGAACAGAGAAAGAGGTTCTGCTGAGGGAGTATGAGCAGCTAGGGGCTAAATTAAAAAGCAGAACCACAAAGGTAATAATAATCTCTGGATGACTACCTGAGCCACGAGCGAATTGGCTTTGGGTCAATAAGATCAGAGAGATGAATGCGTGGCTCAAGGATTGGTGTGGGAGAAATGGGTTTCGATTCATGGGGCACTGGCGCCAGTACTGGAGAAAGAGGGAGCTGTTCCATTGGGACGGGCTTCACTTGAACCATGCTGGGACTAGTGCCCTGTCGAATCGAATAACTAGGGCTGTAGATAGGGCTTTAAACTAAATAGTCGGGGGGAGGTTTCAGGTGAGTGGGAATTTAAAAAGTCAAAGAGAAAGGAGAAGGCAATAGAGCAGGGTAGCGATGGGGGTAATGGTAACCAGAGTGTGACAGGAAGGGACAAAACTTATAAAAATAAGAGTGTATCAGAAAGTGGGGTCAAAGCACGGAAAAATAGTAAAAAGACAAAATTAAAAGCTCTTTATCTGAATGCACACAGCATTCGTAACAAGATAGATGAGTTGATGGCACAAATAGATACAAATGGGTATGATCTGATAGCCATTACAGAGACACGGTTGCAAGGTGACCAAGGCTGGGAACTAAGTATTCAGGGGTATTTGACATTTCGGAAGGATATGCAGAACGGAAAAGGAGGTGGGGTAGCTCTGTTAATAAAGGATGAGATCAGTGCAGTAGTGGGAAATGATATTGGCTCAGAAGATCAAGATGTAGAATCAGTTTGGGTGGAGATAAGAAATAATAAGGGAAATAAGTCACTGGTGGGTGTAGTCTATAGGCCCCCAAACAGTAGCCACACTGCAGGACAGAGTATAAATCAAGAAATAATGGAGGCTTATAAGAAAGGTACAGCAATAATCATGAGCGATTTTAATCTTCATATTGATTGGACAAATCAAATTGGCCAAGGTAGCCTCGAGAAAGAGTTCATAGAGTGTATCTGGGATGGTTTCCTAGAACAATACATTGTGGAACCAACCAGGGAGCAGGCTGTCTTAGATCTGGTACTGCGTAATGAGACAGGATTAATAAATGATCTCAAAGTAAAGAATCTTCTAGGAAAGAGTGATCATAGCATGATTGAATTTCAAATTCAATTGGAGGGTGAGAAAGTTCAGTCTCAAACCAGTGTCCTGATCTTAAATAAAGGCAATTACAAAGGTATGAAGGCAGAAACAACAACAGAAAATGCTGGAAAAACTCAGCAGGCCAGGCAACATCCGTGGAGAGAAATTAGAGTCGACGTTTCGGGTGAACCCTTTTTATGAAGGCAGAGTTGGCTAAAGTGGACTGGAAAAATAGATTAAAGGGTAAGACGGTTGATAAGCAATGGCAGACATTTAAGGAGATATTTCGTAACTCTCAACAAAAATATATTCCAGTGAGAAAGAAAGACTTTAAGAGAAGGGAGAACCATCCGTGGCTAACTAAGGAAGTGAAGGATGGTATCAAATTGAAAACAAAGGCATACAACGTTGCCAAGATTAGTGGGAGGCCAGAGGATTGGGAAATATTTGAAACCAGCAAAGGATGACTAAAAAAAAATAAAGAGAGAAAAGATGGATTATGAGAGTAAACTAGCAAGAAATATAAAAACAGATAGTAAGAGCTTCTGCAGGTATATAAAAAGGAAGAGAGTAGCTAAAGTAAACGTTGGTCCCTTAGAGGATGAGACTGGGGAATTAATAATGGGGAACAGGGATATAGCAGAGACGTTGAACAAATAGTTTGTATCAGTCTTCATGGTAGAAGACACTAAAACCATCCCAATAATACATAATCAAGGGGCTATAGGGAGGGGGGAACTTAAAACAATCACTATCACTAAAGAAAAAGTACTCAGTAAAATAATGGGACTAAAGGTGAACATGTCCCCTGGACCCGATGGCCTGCATCCAAGGGTCTTAAAAGAAGTGGCTGCAGAAATAGTAGATGCATTGGTTGCAATCTACCAAAATTCCCTGGATTCTGGAGAGGTCCCAGCGGATTGGAAAACCGCAAATGTAACGCCCTATTTAAGAAGGGAGGGAGACAGAAAGCAGGAAACTATAGGCCAGTTAGCCTAACATCTGTCATTGGGGAAATGCTGGAGTCCAGTATTAAGGAAGCAGTAGCAGGACATTTAGAAAATCATAATAAAGTCAAGCAGAGTCAGCATGGTTTTATGAAAGGGAAATCATGTTTGACAAATTCGCTGGAGTTCTTTGAGGATGTAACAAGCAGGGTGGATAAAGGGGAACCAGTGGGTGTGGTGTATTTGGATTTCCAGAAGGCATTCAATAAGGTGCCACATAAAAGGTTACTGCACAAGATAAGAGCTCACGGGATTGGGGGTAATATATTAGCATGGATAGAGGATTGGCTAACTAACAGAAAACAGAGAGTTGGGATAAATGGGTCATTTTCCGGTTGGCAAACGGTAACTAGTGGGGTACCACAGGGATCAGTGCTGGGGCCTCAACTATTTACAATCTATATTAATGACTTGGATGAAGGGACTGAGTGTAATGTAACCAAATTTACTGATGATACAAAGATAGGTGGGAAAGCAAATTGTGAAGAGGACACAAAGAATCTGCAAAGGGATACAGACAGGCTAAGTGAGTGGGCAAACATTTGGCAGATGGAGTATAATGTGGGTAAGTGTGAGGTTATCCACTTTGGTAAGAAAATTTAAAAAAACAAATTATTATTTGAATGAAGAGAGATTACAAAATGCTGCAGTACAGAGGGACCTGGGGGTCCTTGTGCATGAAACACAAAAAGTTAGCATGCAGGTACAGTAAGTAATCAGGAAGGCAAATGGAATGTTGGCCTTTATTGCAAGGGGGTTGGAGTATAAAAGCAGGAAAGTCCTGCTTCAACTGTACAGGGTATTGGTGAGACCACACCTGGAGTACTGCATACAGTTTTGGTCTCCTTATTTAAGGAGGGATATACTTTCATTGGAGGCAGTTCAGAGAAGGTTCACAAGGTTGATTCCTGAGATGAAGGGGTTGACTTATGAAGAAAGATTGAGCAGGTTGGACCTATACTCATTGGAGTTTAGAAGAATAAGAGGTGATTTTATTGAAACATATAAGATACTGAAGGGGCTCGACAAGGTAGATGCAGAGAGGATGCTTCCCCTCACGGGGGAATCTAGAACTAGGGGACATAGTTTCAGAATAAGGGTTCGCCCATTTAAAACTGAGATGAGGAGGAATTTCTTCTCTCAGTGGGTCATAAATCTGTGGAATTCTCGGCCCCAGAGAGCTGTGGAGGCTGGGTCATTGAATATATTTAAAGTGGAGATAGACAGATTTTTAAACAATAAGGGAGTGAAGGGTTATGGGGAGCAGACAGGGAAATGGAGCTGAGCCCAAGATCAGATCAGCCATGATCTCATTAAATGGCGGGGCAGGCTCGAGAGGCCAAATGGCCTACTCCTGCTCCCTATTTCTTATGTTCTTATGTTCCTGATATATACTCCTAGCAGGTGATGCTCTGTGCTGGGGGTGCGATTTGATGAAATTACCTTTTATATATGTAAGAGATACATGTGGTCAAGGAGAGGAATACTAGTGGTGGGAAATGGAGCACGTTCCTCTTTTAGGCACATTGCTAGAAATTCAGTACCTTAGCGCCTCCTGCTAGCGCCCAGGTGGAATGCTAATGGGGCGCTAAGGGCTTATCGCCCGGGCGCGGCGATTCCAATGCCGCCCGCAAAATTCAGTTGGCATTTAGCGCCAACGCTTAACACTTAGCACCTGGTCCTCTAGCGCCGCTCTGACTGTGACGTCAATGAGTGTGCAATGGCCCATTGGAGCCCCGGATGCGAAATTCAGTCAATTCCCCTGAATTACTGCCTGACGCTGAAAATGACAGAAATAACAGGCGTCGATGCCTGGGATTGCCGCTCCCGGGGTGCTATTTAAAGGGATCACTTACCGGTTCATTGGGAGGTTAGATTCATTGCTGGCTTGTCAGATAGCGTTTTGGCTGTGTTCACATTTTCTCCATTTTTGCTTTGTTGCTGCTCTAACAGTTTCTTCACTCTGAACATTTCTACGTCCTCTTTTCTCATTTATGGGGGCTGTACTGCCACTCCACCTTGCCCTCCGGCAACAACGTCGGAGGCAGCAGTTGCAGAGACAGAGATTGCCAAATGTGGCCAGAGGTAGGAGGAGGGCTGACAGACCTCGCAACAGGAGGCCTTACCCCCCCAGTGTTTTCCGGGAGCACTTCTCCTACATTCATCTCTCTGAGGGGCAGTGCCTTAGAAGGCTCTGCTTCAGCAAGGAGGTGGTTACAGAGCTCTGCCACCTCCTGCAGCCAGACCTCCAGCCTCAGCTCAGGACCAGGATGTCTCTCTCAGTGGCAGTTAAGGTCACAGTCGCTGTCAATTTCTACGCCAACGGTTCTTTCCAGGCTTCAACAGGGTATATTGCAAGCATTTTGCAGTTCGCTGTCCATTGCTGCATCCGGGAGGTAACAGATGCTCTCTACAGAAGGAGAAGGGAGTACATCGCATTCCCCATCACCAGAGAGAAGCAGGACGAACGCTCATGTGGCTTTGCAAGGATAGCGGGCTTCCCCATGGCTCAGGGCGCCATTGATTGCACCCACGTGGCATTGTGGGCACCTCATCACAATGCAGAGGTGTTCCGTAACCGCAAAGGCTACCACTCTCTGAAAGTTCAGTTGGTGTGCGACCACAGACAACCCATCCTCGCCATCAATGCCCACTATCCTGGCAGCAGCCACAATGCATTCATCCTGCGACAGACCGGTGTCCCAGCACTGTTCCACCCACCACATGAAGCTCGCGGCTGGCTGCTCGGAGACCAGGGTTATCCACTCGCCACCTGGCTGATGGCACCCCTCCGCAACCCCAACACGCCTACTCAGCACGCATACAATGACAGCCATACTGCCACCAGGAAGCTGATTGAACTGACTATCGGAGTGCTAAAGCAACGGTTCCACTGCCTTGACCGCTCTGGAGGAGCCCTGCAGTACTCCCCTGATCGAGTCTCCCTTTTCATTGTGTGCTGCATGTTGCACAAACTGGCCATTCTGAGGACCCAGCCACCGCCACCAGGGATTGCAGGTCCACCTCAGGAGAAGGAGGAGGCAGAGGAGGAGGACGAAGATGAGGAGGAGCAGCAGCAACGGAGGAGGGAGGCATTCAATCTTGTTTCTGCAAGGGCTGTGCGTGAGCGCCTCATTAGACACCGCTTCCAATCAATGATATATCACATGGCGTTTGCACAACACAACCACATCATTACATCCAGCTCGCAGTCCCCTATCTGCAAAGGTCAAATGAGAAACATCACAAAATGTGCAATGTCAAATTAACAATTTATTATCGAACACAACTCTCTCTTATGAAACACAACTCTTCAGAAACAAGCACAACTATTTATCAACAAGCACAACTCTTTCTTATCAAACTGAACTATTTGTTACTAAAACAAATATTTATTTACAAGCATAACTATTTGTTCACAAACACAATGGCCCAGTAATTCCGGTCCCAACGCATGAGTACGGACGGGTTACTCACGCGTGGGCCCGTTGGAAGTGCCGGATTTCAGCATGCACAGCGCATGCGCGGGAAACTGGCATTTCCTCCAAGGGGTTCAGAGGTCCAACGCGTGCGCGCAGGACTCTGCGCGCACGCGTTGAACTTCCTTCTTTTTGACAGGTTTGCCCGTGTGTAAGGGCCTGAACTTTTTAGAAATGTAAAAAGGAGACGTAAGGACTTGATTCTTTAAGGTAAGTGGTCTATTATTTAAAATTATAACATTTTTTCCACAGCTTTATTGTTTTTAAGGACTTTACAGTAAGGTAAGTTTATTTTTAGACCCGATTTCTTAAAAAATTATTTTTTTCAAAAATGTGATTAATTGTTTAAAATAGTTTTTTAAAGTTATTTATAGTTCATTTAATTATTGGGATGTTTTTAAAAAATTTATTTAAAGTTTAAGTAGTGTTTTGGGCGCCTGTAGTTTTCATGAGTTTGACAGTTCTTACTATCAAACTCATGAATGAAGTTTCCCCTCCCCTGATTGGCTGCACAGTGCTCACCTGATCCCAGCCGGCACATCGAACTAACTACGCCGCTGGATCAGGCAAGCACAGCGCGCCGACATCTGAACCGGGCCAGTGACTGGAATTCCAAGCAGGCCCAGGCTTCAGCTGTCGGCGCGCCGGGTGAGTGCACATCGGGGGCTTGCACGCGCGGCAAGCCCCCGAACCTAATTTCTGGGCCAATATATTTACAAACACATCAATTTATTAACACATACTACCCCCATTTGCTACTAAAGTATTCTTTACTCCCCCTTCTTCAATGATTTCCCTCCCCTTTTGAGTTCCCCCCTCCCAACCCTACTGCTCCTCTGTAATGTGGCCCCAGTGGCTGCAGCAGGGCTGGTGGAAGGCTGCTGAGTCTGGGAGCCAGAGATTGCAGATGGCCTTGCAGGATGCCCTCAACCAGCTCTGGGCCTGGAAGGCCTGGCAGCAGACTGCACCACCTCAGCATGGGCGGCAGCAGTCTGGGCTGGCTGTGTTGCAGGCTGCGACAGGTGCAATGGCGGAGTGGCAGTGGTGGGAGCAGGAATGCTGTCATCCTGAGAGAGGACAGCACTTTCCTGCTCGACCGACAGGCTGCCACTCCCCCGGGTCAGTACCTCAGCATCCGGAGCAATCTACTCGAGTACAGATTGCTGGCCTGCTGCGGCACCGTGAGCTCTCCGGTGGACAGTGTGCGACCCAGCGATGATGGCAGCAGTCAGCGCTTGCATGACATCAATCTGAGACTGTGTGAGCGCAGTCTGACATTGGATGGCACCAACCACTGACTCCATTACAGCACTAAGCCGTTGTGTTGCTTCGACCTGTGTTGCAATAGCTGCTGCCACCTCACCCATGACACGGTGCATGAGGTCTGGGTCCCCACGGTAACTCTGCGAGTCGACCATCCTTTGCAAACTGCCAAGGATGGGCTCGATGGTATGAGCAGAGCGGAGTGCAGTGTTGGAAGCGGAATCCTCCACGCTCCTTGCCAGTGTAGCCATGCTCTCAGGCACCCTTGCCATTGGACCCATGAGCTTGGTGTGCATGCCCATCACCCCCACATCGACGTCCTCATCTGAATCCTGTGCAGCAGAACTCGCGCGTGAACTCACCCTCTGGGGAGATGGCCCCCGAACCTCCCATTTCCTGTGTCATTGCTGCAGCCCGTTGGGTCCCAGAGGTTCACCCACATTAGACCCATCTACTAGGTTCCCCTGAAGTGATCACCTCGCCCCATTATTGGACCTAGCACCTTCGGGAGACACAGGCAGTGAGGCTCTGGCCTGTTCTTCCTCCTCCTCTCGCACGTCGCTGCCACTGGGAGGCTGAGGGACAGGCTGGTCAGCTGCTGGCTGATTATCTGAAAGCATAAAGGCACAAGAGTGGGGCTAAGGTCAGGGGATGGGGCCAGGGAGGAAGCAAGGAATGAAGACAGTATAGATGGAAAGGCTTGTGGTGTGAGGGGGGAGTGGTGTGAGAGAAGAGGGAGCGGTGATGAACATACCGTTGTTGTCCCCAAGGAGGTCGACATCTCCGACGGCCACAGCACACACGTCCTGGGACCCAATGATGCCAGAGATTGCAGATGGCCTTGCAGGACGCCCTCGACCAGCTCTGGGTCTGGAAGGCCTGGCTGCAGACTGCACCACCTCAGCATGGGCGGCAGCAGTCTGGGCTGGCTGTGTTACAGGCTGCGACAGGTGCAATGGCGGAGTGGCAGTGGTGGGAGCCGGAATTCTGTCATCCTGAGAGAGGACAACACCTTCCTGCTCGACTGACACACTGCCACTCCCCCGGAGCAAAACCTCCAAGTCTGTAAGGGGGTGCAGGTCCACCTCACCTCCTCCCGTTCGTAGCTGCTCCCTCCTGTTGTGAGCAAGCTTGGCCTCCAAGAAAAAGGAAAGCGTGTGAGTGAGTGTGCAGCTATGTGCTTGGCAGATGTGCCTACCATAGTTGAATAGCTGTTAATGTATGCAAGGCATGAGATGTGGATGTGACTTTTAGTAGCTGGGCATAGTTGGTGCGTGAGTGTTGGGGATGTGGTGGTTTATACAGTGTGTGCACAGAGTGAGGTTGAGATGGTGACATGTAGAGATTTTTGAAGCATGTACTCACCCTGACCACCCGAGTGAGGTCGATGAATTTCTTCCGGCACTGGGTGAGAGTTCTGTGGACCACCTTCTGGCCGACACCTCCTGGGCGATCTCCCTCCACATCCTCCTAAAGGCCTGTGACAATGGCCTCCTGCCAGTGTCCAGGAAGAGCACTGCCCATCGGCGTTCCATGGCCGTGACCAGAACCTCCAAAGCGTGGTTGCTGAACCGGCGAGCTCTCTCCCTGGGCCTCTGATCAGCCATGACTTCTTTGAGTGAAGGTTGCAGCTCCTTGCAGGCCCAGTTCACAAGCAGCAATGATCAGAGTGAGGCGGTGCAGCATGATTAAACCTCCCCTTTAAGAACTGGAAGGCGCCAATCTGTCTGAGGACTCTCTGATTGACAGCGCCGGAACTTGATTAGCGCTCTGAAGGTGGTGCCCCGCTCTCCGATGTTAGCGCCCTAAGAGAAGTGTGTAGCGCTTGATTTAGCGCTCCACTTCCCCTTGGGGCGCTAAAATTCAATTTCGCGGTCAATGGGGCTAATTAGCGCCCAGGCGATGTTAGCACCCCAAAATGATAGATACCGAATTTTTCTACCTTAATGTCAACATCAAACATTACCTGGTTAGGTATAGCATGGGCTATGTGCAGTGCAACATCTTCTCTACTATGACCCAACCATGTACCTTAGCCACATTCTATGAAAACGTTCCCTGCCATCCCCACTCTCACTGCACCAGTGTGACATTTTTCATTGTGTACATTTGCTAATTAAGCGCTGATTAATTTCTGATTCAGGGGCAGTTTTGTGCAGTGGGCCCATACCCACTAGCAACTAAGTTGAGAATGTCTGAACTAGAGAAATACCACATTTGTCCATCCTTTATGTACATGAAGATACAAAAACCAAGGACAGGAAAGAATAGCTAGTCCATCGAGCTTGTCAAATAATGTATTAGTGTGATTTCGACACACCATCACACCCATCCGCCGCTCCCCTTCCACCCCACCCACCAGTCAACCCCCTGGGACAGGCCAAAAAAAAAAACACTTCGCTCATTTATGAACAAACTCTGGGAATTTCCTCTCTGACCCCCGAAGGCGATCAAACAAGTTCCAGGAGAGCGCGGTGACTGGGAGACACATCCTCCAAATACCCCACCTCCTTCTATGGGCTATACAGCTCTTACAGCCAGCAGAGAGAAAGGAAACTATTATGCCATCAGTTGGGGTGGGTTTGAAAGAAGAGAAATGAAAAGCCAGTTTGCCAACCTGTTGCTTCCTAGACTCAGTAGATTTACCGAGTCCTTGTACAGAGTGAGATACCTTACCCTGTGAGTGGGCATTGGAAGATTATAGACCTTCTGCCCACATTGATACACAGTCCTGGCATATTTCAATACCATGAGGTACCTCGCCATTTATGAGGACTTCCAAAATGAACCTTTTTGTCATTCCCCTCCTTTACTCTCCCAACATCCCCACCTGAGAATGTGGGTATACCTCTACCAATCTTCAATGGGCCACTTGTTGTGTGAGTGTTGCCTGATGGATGATGACTCTCTCCTCTAACACACTGTGATATTATTTTCACCACCATGATCCCTTCCCACCCCACCTCCCCGTCCCCATCGAGTGATTTCAAGTAAAGGAATATCAATGGGACTTTATGGCAATTGCCGGCTGATTTGGATGAGCAACTATATGTTTATGTGATGAGAGAACTCGGTCAGCTCTGGTCAGGATAGGCAGACAGGGAGAGGATTTAAATCCATTCATTCTGCTGGCAGTGAACTATTTGATGGCCTCCAGATGACTGTCTACCAGTAAGTTGCCTGTTACACAATTCATCGTGACAATGCCAGTTGCAGCCGAGTTGAAGGGAGTAGCGTTACAAAGTGGTCAGGCCCAATAGATTTGGCCAGATATGCAGGTTGTTCAAGATGTTGCCTCTGAGACAGAGAAACTTAGCATGAAGAACCTTGTTTCTGGAGGAAATGTGCTCTCAAGATTATGGCATGTTGCTGTATAAATATTGGGATACTCTCCAAGACTTTGTTGTTGCTTATTGAGTCCTATATTAAGATCCACATAATGCAATTGTGTTTTATTTTATGGAAGAATATTTACATTCATAATTTATAAGAGGCAATAAAACACAAGAAGGCCCATTTATTAACAACAAAAATATGTCTCTCTCTCTCATGCCAGCAGTACAACAACTTGCATTTCCATACTGCTGTTTGCATGCAGGAAGACATGTTTTACATTAAGGACAAAAATAAACAATCAATGCCAAGCTGAAGGGGAAAAGGGAAAAATAGAAATTGCTACAAGGTGGTTAAAATCATGGCTGACCAGAAGAGTTTTGAGGAGGCTCTAAAAGCAGGAAGGGGGTAGAGGGAGGGAATTGCAGAGGTCCAAGTGAGGGGAGTAGGGGTTCTTGACTGCTATCTGTAGCTATTGTGTTTAAATGCACATACCCTCAGTGGGAATATCTGATTCACAGGAACTTACTGCTGGATCGATGGGGCTTGCAGTGTATCCTTATTAATTCTTACTCCTTGCAGGATTGTGGAATAATGGCCCGGATTTTGCGGTAGGAATAATGGTGAGGCTAACAGTGCTCACCGTTATTAAGGAGTAAATCGGACAGCAACTTCTGACGTCCGCACACGTGCAGCTAAACGTGGAAATCAGGAAGTTGCTGTCTGAGTTGCCCTCTCCTCCACAAGCTTTGCTACACCGGTATCTCGCTGTGAGACTCGACATTCAAATATATGGAAGGATGTGAAGTTGTAGTACTTATCCACCAGATACCCACTAAACACGCCAGAAAAAGTTAGGGCTTGTCCATTCAAGTGTTGGTGAATTTTTTAATGGCAAGATAAATCTTAATTACTGCCAAACAACCTCTCCGGTATTCAAAATTTACTTTTACAAATGTGGATTCTCATTCCTTCAGAATGTAACTATTGTTGGAGATTAAATAAATTAAAATCTAAAACAATATTTTTGTACTTTTTCTTTGTCTTTTTATCTCTTAATCCAATTTTTCATTCCCTCTCTTTATTTTGCTTTCTGTACATGATTTTACATAGAATATTTCTAACTTACACTTCCTGGTGTAGATGCTGCAGCACCGACATTTATGGGGAGGCGGTGAGGGAGTGTGGAGGGGGGGCGGTGGGGGGTGTTGGGATACTGTTTTGTAATCGGAAGAATGGGTTTCCCTCAGGTCCTGCCGAATTTAATGGCAGGACCTGTTTAACATTTTTTGTCTCTGTTTCCCGGCCACAGCCAGCCAGATTTAGAGGCTGGCTGGCTGTTGAGCAGGAAGGCCTCCGCACTAGGCCGCAGCTGGGGAGTGGAGAGGAAGGAGGGAGTGATCGTGGGTCGGGTCTGTGGATCGATCGGAGGGGCAGTGACATTGGGGGGCTGGAGACACATCGGGGGGGGGCAGAGACATCGAGGCGGGGTGCTGGAGACATCGAGTGGGGGGCCGGAGACATCCGGGGCGGGGGGGGAGGTCGGAGACATCGAGGGGGGGGGGGGCTGGAGACCCATCGGAGCGCCCAGAGACCCATTGAAAGGGCCAGAGGGAGGAAGGGACGGAGGGGCGATCGTGAAGGTTGGGTCAGTGGGAGATTGTAGCTCGGGAGGGGGGGCAGGTGTTCGATCATGACGGGGGCTGGGATTGGGCAGAAGCAGGTAATCTGCATCCAGCAGGTAAGTGGAAAGGCAGTTGAAAGGATCCAGCAGCCCTCACCTCACTTTATTTACCAGTTTTTCTGATACTCGGGAAACCAGCTGGCCAGGGTCAAATTTAAAATGGTGTTTAAATCTGAGGCATGCAGCCTCATTAAAATATATAAATGACCAACCCGCCTCCTGAGGGAGAGAGTTGCTTGCTTGCTTGCCTCCCATCCTGCCTCCGTAAAAACCGGAAGTGGGCGGGTTAGCGTCAGGTTTTAGATTTTTAACATTGTTACATCCCACCCGACCCAAACCCACCCGTTTTTGGGGGTTAAAAATTCCACCTGCATGTCGCAGTGAGGATTCTTCAATTTGATTGGTTGAAGGAACATGCTGTTGCTTTCCCTGTTCACACAGGTCCCAGATCTACTGTAGAGTGCGCTGCACTGGACTGGACTCCCGATAACCATAAGTTCCCACCCAAAAGCCCACAAACAGTCTGTGGGCAGCTGTAGGCGTAATGAACGATGAGCGCCTTCATCCGCCGCTAACTGCAAAATCTGGGCAGTAGCGGACAAACTGTGATAGACTTAGTTCACTGTTCATTTTTATAATATATGTTAATGTTAATGTAAGAAGTCACACAACACCAGGTTATAGTCCAACAGCTTTATTTGAAATCACAAGCTTTCGGAGCGCTGCTCCTTCTTCAGGTGAAGTGGAGAAATGCATAAAGACACAGCTTATATAGTCAGAGAATCATGTCAAATGTTTACAGGTAACCTTTCCAACTGCCATTTATCACACCTCGGCAGAGAGATAATCACAGCAGTCAAAGGTGTGAATGGTGTCCAAACAGGTCAGTCAGGGAAACATTACATCAAAGAACAATGAGGTGGGGTCACAAGGGGTCAAATATTGCAGATGCTGGGGTCTGTATGAAAAACAAAAAAACAGACAAAAAACATTTTTTTTTTTTTGGCTGGAAATCACAGCAGGTCCGGCCACATCTGTGTAGAGAGAACAAGCCAATGTCGAACCTTCGATCCAGACCTTCAAAGCATCCTACATGCTCTCATCCCACGTACTCCCCGTGTGGGAGACTTCTACTGCCTCCCAAAGATACACAAAGCCAACACACCTGGACGTCCTATCGCATCAGGCAACGGAACCCTGTGTGAGAACCTCTCTGGATATGTCGAGGGCATCCTGAAACCCATCGTACAGGGAACCCCCAGCTTCTGCCGTGACACTACAGACTTCTTACAGAAGCTCAGCACCCACGGACCAGTTGAACCAGGAACACTCCTCGCCACGATGGACGTCTCGGCACTCTACACCAGTATCCCCCACGATGACGGCATCGCTGCGACAGCCTCAGTACTCAACACCAACAACAGCCAATCTCCAGACGCCATCCTACAACTCATCCGCTTCATCCTTGACCACAATGTCTTCACCTTCGACAACCAGTTCTTTACCCAAACACACGGAACAGCCATGGGGACCAAATTCGCACCCCAATACGCAAACATCTTCATGCACAAGTTCGAGCAAGACTTCTTCGCTGCACAGGATCTCCAACCAACGCTATACACCAGATACATCGACGACATTTTCTTCCTATGGACCCACGGCGAAGAATCACTGAAAAGACTACACGATAACATCAACAAGTTCCATCCCACCATCAAACTCACCATGGACTACTCCTCAGAATCAGTCTCATTCCTGGACACACGAATCTCCATCAAAGACGGACACCTCAGCACTTCACTCTACCGCAAGCCCACGGACAACCTCACGATGCTTCACTTCTCCAGCTTCCACCCTAACCACGTTAAAGAAGCCATCCCCTATGGACAAGCCCTGCGAATACACAGGATCTGCTCAGACGAGGAGGAACGCAATGGACACTGAAAGACACTGAAAGACGCCCTTGTAAGAACGGGATATGACGCTCGACTCGTCGATTGACAGTTCCAATGGGCCACAGCGAAAAATCGCATAGACCTCCTCAGAAGACAAACACGGGACACAACCAACAGAGTACCCTTCGTCATCCAGTACTTCCCCGGAGTGGAGAAACTACGCCATGTTCTTCGCAGCCTTCAACATGTCATCGATGACGACGAACACCTCGCTAAGGCCATCCCCACGCCTCCACTACTCGCTTTCAAACAGCCGCCTAACCTCAAACAGACCATCGTTCGCGGCAAATTACCCAGCCTTCAGGAGAACAGCGACCACGACACCACACAACCCTGCCACAGCAACCTCTGCAAGACATGCCAGATCATCAACACAGATACCATCATCACACGTGAGGACACCACCCACCAGGTACATGGTACATACTCATGTGACTCGGCCAACGTTGTCTACCTCATACGTTGCAGGAAAGGATGCCCCGGAGCATGGTACATCGGCGAGACCATGCAGACACTGCGACAACGGATGAACGGACACCGCACAACAATCACCAGGCAGGAGTGCTCCCTCCCAGTCGGGGAACACTTCAGCAGTCAAGGACATTCAGCCTCCGATCTTCGGGTAAGCATTCTCCAAGGTGGCCTTCGAGACACACGACAACGCAAAATCGTCGAGCAGAAACTGATAGCCAAGTTCCGCACCCATGAGGACGGCCTCAACCGAGATCGTGGGTTCATGTCATGCTACATGTAACCCCACCTGATGCAGGGTCATCCAGACTCGAGTCGACATTGGCTTGTTCTCTCTACACAGATGTGGCCGGACCTGCTGTGATTTCCAGCCAAAAAAAAAAAAAAAATGTTTTTTGTCTGTTTTTTTGTTTTTCATACAGACCCCAGCATCTGCAATATTTGACCCCTTGTGACCCCACCTCATTGTTCTTTGATGTAATGTTTCCCTGACTGACCTGTTTGGACACCATTCACACCTTTGACTGCTGTGATTATCTCTCTGCCGAGGTGTGATAAATGGCAGTTGGAAAGGTTACCTGTAAACATCTGACATGATTCTCTGACTATATAAGCTGTGTCTTTATGCATTTCTCCACTTCACCTGAAGAAGGAGCAGCGCTCCGAAAGCTTGTGATTTCAAATAAAGCTGTTGGATTATAACCTGGTGTTGTGTGACTTCTTACATTTGTCCACCCCAGTCCAACTCCGGCATCTCCACACCATTAATGTTAATGGATTGTTCATTTTTTTTAAACTAATATGTGTTTGCATTGTGTACTGTTCATTTTATATGTGTTAATGATAATGCACTTTGTTTTTTTACAATGTTAATATTAGTGCACTGTTTTAAAAAATGTGTTAATGTTAGTGCGTCGTTCATTTTTACTGTGATGAACAATCTAAAATGTGTCTCTGTTCTTCTACATGTCGGCATACCCAGGTTATGTATTTACAAAATGTTAGATGCAAAAAGGACAATACTGTATTTCAAATAAAACAATACAGTTTAAAAAAGATTATAACTGTCCAAAATGCTTGGACTATTAATCATCTGATTTAATTTTATCCGTTGAGACCTATCCATCCAGTACTGAAAAAAATTGCAAACTGTATAGTGCCAAGTAAAAACCAGATGTTGTGGTGAGAATAACACAAATCTTCACAAATCAGTTTGCAATAGATGGAGGCAAATAACAGATTTACTCTATCAGTTACATTATTGACATTTATTGAGGGGAGAATGGGGACAACAGTGAAACTGCTGTAACACAGTACTATAAAAACACAGTAGCCCAGATTTTGCTGCCAAAAATAACGAGTTTAATGATGCTCGCCATTATTAATGTTTAAATCGCACAGCAACTTGTGGCAAGGAAGTGATACGGCGTGAATTGCGAATCACCACAAGTTGCTGGCCAATTTGCACCACTCCACCATTAGCCTCGCGAAAATGGCAGTTTGCCCTCAACCTCTCCGTGAGTTTCAAGAAATTGCTGAATTTGCACATTAATTACCAATTAAACTCACGGCAGAAAGTTAGGGCTGGTACTTAACAGTGTAAGTACCTTTTTAATGAGGAGATTTATGTTCCTGCAATGCCACTCAACCTCTCTGGCCCAGAAAGAGAACAATTTAAACTGTGCAGTCTCATTTGTACAGGTAGTAAATTGTTGTTGGAGATAGATAAAATTTTACATTTTTTATTTTTTTTCTCACTTTTCCTGTCTGTTTCATTTCTCTCTCTCTCAATACAATCTTCTTTCCCTCTCTTTATTTATTTTTCTGCACCTGATTTGACTCTAACTCATATTATTTCCTTCTCCATCATTCCTGTGTCTTTCTCAATGCTTAAATCTCATTGGCTAAAGAGATAGACTGTTGGCCCCATCGTTCACCAAGGTTCTAGGTGCCCCATTGCCTCGCACTTCCAGGGCAAAAACTTTTCTAGCTGAAGGGCGAGGGAAAAAGCCTAACTAATGGGACACACTGCAAGATGCCCTGCTCCAGCAAAATTTGGACCAATATGCTACATTTATTTTTTTCTTGCTAAATTTTCCTCCCTCTAAACGGGTTGACTCTTTGCCGAGGTACAACGCCATTGGCACCAATCACTGGCCTGGGCCTTGAAAGTGCTGTCAGCAGGCTATTTGACAGTGGGTGGGGTAAACATAGAGATAGGAACAGGAGTAGGCCATTCGGCCCTTCGAGCCTGCTCCGCCATTCAATGAGATCATGGCTGATCTTCATCTGAGATCTTAGCTGATCTTACCAGTTCAGTACCCCGTCCCCGCCTTTTCTCCGTAACCCTTAATCCCCTTAGCCTTCAGAAATATATCCAATTCTCTCTTGAAAATATTTATTGAATTAGCCTTCACAGCCCTCTGTGGCAGGGAATTCCACAGGCTCACCACTCTTTGAGTGAAGAAATTCTTCCTCATCTCTGTTTTAAATGATTTGCCCGCTATTTTTAGACTGTGGCCCCTGGTTCTGTGCTCCCCTGCCATTGGAAACATTCTCTCTGAATTCAGCCTGTCCAGGCCTGTCCTCATCCCATATCCGTACACATGCACCTTCCAGCAAGGAAGAGCAAGCGGGGGTCAGAAGCCTGATTGATTCTCCCCTTGGGACTTACCTTGTCTGGTTGGCTGAGCTACTTTCTGGATAAACTCACTCAGCTTTTGTGGGAGCCCATGTGTTGTAGTTATAACGTACTGTGGCAAAACCACTAAGTGACTTACATAATTGTCTGTAACCAATGTTATTAATTTCAAGTTGGCTCTGGTTAAACAGAGCTAGATCGACAACATCGCGATCTGACGCGATGACGTCATCACGTGGGTCACGTGACGTCCCCTTCGGCGGGGAACGTGATGACGTCATGACGTCAGAGGTAGAGGGCAGGACCAGCCAGTCCTCGTGTGGATTGAAAGAGAAAAGACCTGTTTTGAGCTTCTCCTGTAGTTTCTTGTTTTGTAAAGTTCTTAGACAATAAATTCAGTTTGTTAACTTCCAGTAAGTTATAGATTCTTTGTTAGGAGTGCAGAGACTCCTACATTGGTGACCCCGATTACTCGCGATCGTTTTTCGCGCTGAACGCCGAACACAGGCCAGTGATGGAGGCCAATGCAGTGGCCTTGAAGCTCCCTCAATTCTGGGAACAACAGGCAGCCTCTTGGTTTGTGCAAGCCGAGGCGCAATTTGAGCTCTGCAACATCGTTCAGGATCAGACCAGATATCTCCACGTGGTCTCCGCCCTCGAGAGCTCGACGGCGTCGAGAATCATCAGCCTGCTGGAGAGTCCTCCGACTGCTGACAAGTATGTCGCCATCAAGACACGATTGCTGCAGGTATTTGGTCTCACCAAAGTGGAGCGCGCTCGCCGTTTACTGGCTCTACCAGGGTTAGAAGACTCCAAACCCTCGGAAATGATGAGTCATATGCTGACTCTCCTGGGGTCCGAGCCCCAGTGCTTTCTGTTTCGCGAACTGTTCCTTACTCAACTTCCTGAGCAAGTACAGGCGTCCCTTGCCCGAGCAGAAACCGCAGATTGCGTCGTGCTCGCCGAAGAGGCGGATAAGATTTACGTGGTCTGGCAACAATACTGCGCCCTCGCGCAACGCCCCACCACGAAGAGCCCGGCCCCGGCTCCGACAAAGGCGCCTCCGACGACCGGTTTCTGCTACTACCACGCTCGTTTCGGCCCGAAGGCCCGCTGCTGCCGCTCGCCGTGCACCTTCGTTACCAGACCGTCGAATAGACCGCCGCAAGTCATGCACGCCGGTCCCGGTACTTCCCCCGCTGCCGCGATGGCGATCGGTGCTTCCGGGAATTTCGGAGTCGGTCCAACAGACTTGTCCGACCTCCTCAGCGATTGACTCTTTTCGTTAAAGACAATTCTGGGGGGGCGTATGTGGCAAAACCACTAAGTGACTTACATAATTGTCTGTAACCAATGTTATTACCTCTAGCATTAATTGTCTGTAACCAATGTTATTACCTTTCAAGTTGGCTCTGGTTAAACAGAGCTAGATCGACAACATCGCGATCTGACGCGATGACGTCATCACGTGGGTCACGTGACGTCCCCTTCGGCGGGAAACGTGATGACGTCATGATGTCAGAGGTAGAGGGCGGGACCAGCCAGCCCTCGTGTGGATTGAAAGAGAAAAGACCTGTTTTGAGCTTCTCCTGTAGTTTCTTGTTTTGTAAAGTTCTTAGACAATAAATTCAGTTTGTTAACTTCCAGTAAGTTATAGATTCTTTGCTAGGAGTGCAGAGACTCCTACAGTACTGCAGTTCTTCTCGTGTTATAGCTAATATGAGGGAGGGGAGAGGTTAAGTAAGAGTTCCATATGGTTCTTTTTTTAAATGTTCTTTTCCATCATTTGCTTTGGCAATAGTTATGTGTTGGTGAGATATATTGCATTGGGTGCTTTAAAGCTGTCTACTATAATGTATCACAGCTTTTTTTTCTGGCAAGTTTTAGACTTTTATTTGGGTTTTGCATCTAACACAGAGATAGGATCCAATTGAGAAACATATGTTATTTAAGGACTCTTATCCAATGGCTAAGTGCTGCCTCTCCATTTTGAAGGGACAATTGCTGATCCAAGTGCCTGATATTTCCCACAAAATTTTTCAGACACAGTGGAGGTGACTTATTCCTTTTGTAGCAGCTTTCTTCCTGGAGGTAAATGTAATTTTTTAAGATAGTACATGGCCCTTGTTACTTATCCCCTTATTGCGGCCCACCTTCTGCCTTATCATTAGTTTTCAGTGCTGGGATACTGGATCTTGCTGATGAGAGTTTTATTATTTGGGCAATTTTTGCCCAGCTTCTTGACACCCTGTAGATTATGTGTGCCTGGCTTCGTGATGCCATGATTGTGTCTTTCATTTTCCATAAACTGGGAGTTGAAATCCCATGAACAAGTTGTCTCACTCTGACTGTGAATACTTGCCCACTCTTTAATTCTCTCTCATTCTGTGTCTGTATCCTTCTCACATACTGAGGTAGATCTTGACTTTGTGCAATAGTCTAAAGCAGGTGATAGCGAATCAGCAGCCCATTTTCCAATGGAAATAATAATGAGGGGAGATGTAAAACGGGCTGCTGATTCGCTGTTGCCGTGGTTCTCGGCCTCACTGCTGTGTCACCATGCAGCAGCTGGGCTGTGTTCTTCTCATCATCGTCTCAACCCAGCTCAAATTGAGGTCTGGTATGGTTGGATGTGCAGATGGGAGCGGTTTTGAGGCTGGACCTTTATCGGGTCAGGAGAGAGCACAGAGTTGGAGCTGGGACTGAGGATGGTAATTTGTGGGACTGGGCTGTGAGTGGGTAGCAAGTAGAATGCGACCATGAGTGAGAAAAGAACAATAGTGGGTGGCTGTGGCAGAACTGGTAACGTTCTCCGTTTAAGGTGGGGTACAAATTTAAGAATGAAAATTATTTCTATCACTGTGCCTTTTATTAATTTATAACTATTAATGACATTATATCAAATAATGTTATAATCTAGATTTAACAGCAGCCAAGATGCAGGCAACCTGCCATGGTATGCCACAGCATTTTATTTAGGTAGAATGTGACTGGTTATTTTTGTGACTGAATCAATCAGCAGTGACATTATAGAGATGGTGATACTGGGATCTGATTGTCTGAAGGGACAGTGATCCCTGGTACTCCGATTATATATTCTTGCTACACAGTACTTTTAATAGTATAGATAGACTGCTTCTATCAAAATATAAAGCTCAGGTTCCCAAAGAGATAGCCTCCACATGGTTAGCATTTTGCATGTCATTTTCCTAATGTCACCACCAAGGGAAATAACATCTAATTTATTATCAAAGTGGTTCATTTCCTGTTTTTAAAATGACCAATTTGCATAATTACTCCAGTGTTCTGTTGGATGATTTAACTTACCACAATATGTCATGATTTGCTTCAGGTTTGTTTCTTTGCATTTGGTTAGTAATTGGGTTTTATAACCTCACTTATCACCTAATAACCTTAATGGGATGCAGCTACAATGAGACCGCCACAAAAGTTTAAACCAAGTCAGTTTTCTTTAACATTCGAATCGATGGGCTATCTATGGTAGAATATTCTGTGAAATAGAATTGAATTAGAAAAACGGAATCATGAGCAGCATACATACTACCTTAGCCCGATGTTAGTCTGAGATAAGTTTAAGGCTGGAAATTTCCATTGTTGCAAGATTTAAATATTTCTATTATAAGAGACCAAATAAATTGCCTCCTCGTATCAATTTTCCTCATATTATTAAATTAACTGCAGTGTGCAATAACACCAGGACTAAGTATGAGATCTGCTTGGCTGCATTAATCGAATAGCAGACTGTGTGAGAATACTTTCACTATATAACAGGAAACATTTATTATGTGCTTGCACAGTCAATAACTGGATCATTTTTTAAAATTAGAATAAAATATTTGCAACCAATGCTCACTTATCATGAAGCAAACCCAAGCATATTAGGGGAAGATTTGCTCTCTACACAACTTGGAGCAAAATTAGAAACCTGTTTGTAATAAATGCATTTAAGTATTTATTTGTAAAAATGGTGTGCAAGTGATATCTTCCCTGACAATGCCATGATCCTTAGTTTTCAAAAAATGGATTAGCCGGTTGTGGTGCTTCACTGAGATTACCAGTCATCACACTATTGTTTATTGGATATTATTACACGTTTGCACCTTTCTAACTTTCTTACCCTAGATTATTTTGGCTCTTGTATCTGATGGGTGAGTCCCATCTCCCCCGTAAGTTTGAGAGTGCCTATCCTTGCCTGAGTTCTACGCATGTTTTCGGTAACGTGCCTGGGAAATGACCAGCAAACCCCGCCAGGTAATTACTTTTAGCTACTGGAGATGCACTACCATGAGGCTGTTTGAAGGATGTGTGCTCTTGCAGCAAGAACGTCGTGCTGAACCTGCAGCTTGCACTTACTCTCCCAATTCTGAGTCGCCAACTCCCTCGATTATGAGACTGCCCAGCCGTAGAAGTGCATTCTCCTCATAGGGGATCAGAGGCCTGATGTTGGATGGCCCACCCCTTGTGACCTAGCTCTCACTAGTATTACGGGCTGGCAGTGTAAACAAAAAAGCAAGCAGAGCATGTAGGATGAGAACAGAAGTTGCCACCAAACTAGAATGTGGCTTTCAAGGGGGAGCATGCAAGCAAGGTTGTGTGGGAAGGTCTATAGCACTCTCGCCTCTACATCAGAAAGTTGTGGGTCCCACTTCAGAGACTTGAGCACATAATCTAGGCTGACACTTCAGTGCAGTACTGAGGGAGTCGCTGCACTGTCAGAAGTGCAGTCCTTCAGATGAGACGCTAAACCGAGGACTGCCCTCTCAGGTGGACGTAAAAGATCCCATGGCAGGAGAGTTCTCCTCAGTGTCTTTGTCAATATTTATCCCTCAATCAACATCGCTAAAACAGATTAGCTGGCCATTGTCTCATTGCTATTTGTGGGACCTTGCTATGCGCAAATTGACCGCTGCGGTTCCTACATTACAACAGTGGCTACATTTCAAAAATATTTCATTGGCTGTGAAGCACTTTGGGATGTCCTGAGGTCATGAAAGGCGCGATATAAATGCACGTCTTTCTTTTTTTCTTTTATTTGCTGGTAGCAGATGACGTAAAGCTGGCTGCAGACACTGGTAAACACTATGGTCCTCTATGGGATCCTTGGCTCGCAGCGAGGGTATATGGTGAGCAAATGACACGTGTGGTAGTACAGGGCAATCTTGAAAGTTGTAGGTGACCTCTCTTACTTTGTCCATACGGTGCACTACACAGCTGTCTCAGGGGTGGTGGAGGTGGCACTTGCTGCCAATGCCTCCACAGGGGTGCAGCCACTGTTCTGGATGCTCCCTTGGGCCAGGCCCCAAACAGCCAATGGCTCCTCCGCTGCATCTCTCTTAGGAGTACTTCCAGCTCACCATCATTAAAATTTGCAGGACAGAGAGTAAAAACTTTTGTGTTTAAAATCTTGGAATTTATATTTGTATTCACAATTTGTGCATCTGTACAAATACTTTGATTCCCATGAGCTCCAAGCAACAAAAAAAAGGAGTGAGAATTAATATGGCTTTGCTGTACATTACTGCACCAGAGGAGCCTTTGTAGCCTGACTTGAGAAAGCTTAGTTCAGCGATTAACCAGAGGCACTTCCAGGCCTGAGACCATCCTGTTCTGCACAGGCGTTAGAATCTTAAATTCTCAGTACAACTTAATATCTACTGATCAGAGCCCACTCTCCAAATCTCAAATGTCTTACAAAATGTTGAAGTTTAAACTTTATACTGCCTAAGGGGATAGAAACCATTCCAGCAAACCCTGCTCCACATGTTGTGCCTAACTACAACTGTATTTAATCAGTAAGTAATTGAAGGAAATAAAATTATAAAATTATAACAGGACTAGACAGACTAGATGCAGGAAGGCTGTTCCCGATGGCGGGGGAGTCCAGAACCAGGGGTCACAGTCTAAGGATAAGGGGTAAGCCATTTAGGACTGAGATGAGGAGGAATTTCTTCACCCAGAGAGTAGTGAACCTGTGGACTTCTCTACCACACAAGGCAGTTGAGGCCAGTTCATTAAATATATTCAAGAAGGAGTTAGATATATTTCTTAAGGCTAAAGGGATCAAGGGATATGGGGAGAAAGCAGGGACAGGGTACTGAATTTGGATGATCAGCCATGATTGCATTGAATGGCAGAGCAGGCTCGAGGGGCCGAATGGTCTACTCCTGCTCCTATCTTCTATGTTTCTATGTTTCTATAAAAGAGAAAGCAATTAGAGAAATGTTGCAGTTTTTGACTGCAGCATGATACATGGGGTATAAAATCAACATGTTATGAGATGGCGTACCATCGCCAAGGCGTAAGGATTGTGGTGGGGAAGGAAGGAGATTTCTTCTAGTCATTATCTGTTAGGGACATCGTAACCTTGATGGGAAGATTTTCTCTGATCATTTTACCAGCAAAATTGTAAACACGTTCTTTTAGAGTGTTTTGACAATCCCACTGGAGTAAATGGATGTTTACGGTTTTGTTGACACATAGCGACCAGAGGAACCTTTTCCTCAAAAGTCACTAAACTGTAGCTTAGTCAATGAAATTCATTCTGGTTTATTAAGTTCTTCTAAACAGGTGTGTCTCCTATTACCACCAGGGACTGTGTCCTTGAGGAACAGAGGCAGCTTCAGTTCAGTAGGAATCAAATGCCTCTGCAACAGACTCTCGGGAAATCCCCTTCCCCCTGAATTAGAGTAATTAGACTGGGTAATTCCTCCCCCAACCAATATAAATAAGTTCAAAACAGATGTCTTTCATTGTTGTTAGGACTCAAGCCAAGACTGGAACAGAAATAACTTTGCCAAAGTAGCTTCTCACAGGTGTTATCTAGTGTGCTTCTGAAATGTATTGTTAGTTCAATTTATTGGCCCTTATTATGATTTAAGCCGCTTCCCAATACTTCCTCATACGCAGCCAAAGGTCCACCCCTCATGGAACCAAAGTGTGACCCTATGTACAATGTTCTTTTGGGGTAGCATGTCATCAGGCAATCCTTTTTTCCGTTGAGGTTTACACAGTAACTCAGGTTCGTGTAAACGCTGCCACCATGGGCAGCAACATGGCACTTGGCTGTCACTGTAGGCGCTTCAGATAATTGGAGCTTCACATCTTATTCTCCGCTTGCAGGGCAAGACGACACGTAGCAGAGGGGAATAGGCCTGGATGGGTGGGGCCCCCAGAAACTTGCATTCACTACCAGATTTTGAAAAGGCTATCCTTGACACTGTTCACCATCAATGGCTTTGGCAGAGTGGGGGGAGGGAAAAGCAGGAGGCCTCGCCCAGCCATACAGTTAATATTGTCTTTCTCATGCTCTTTCTTCTCAACAAGCAAATGTCCTTGCTCCCTCATTCACTCAATCACAGAATCAAAGTACACAGTGAAACTCAATACTATGTGACTGACGCATGTAGGCTCTAATTGATGGATTATAACAGTATTGCCAGAGGTGCAGTATTTTGGATAAGATTCTAGACCAAGTGCCCATCTGCCAGTTCAGGTGGATGTAAAAGATCAAATGGCACTATTTGAAGAAGAGTCATCTGGTGTCACGGTCAACATTTATCACTCAGCCAAGACGACCAAAAACAGATTAGCTGGTTACTTACCTCATTGCTGTCTGTGGGCCTTGCAGAGCACAAGTTGGCTACTGTATTTACCCACAAATAGTGACTGCAATTAAAAATAATGAATTAGCTGGGAAGCGCTTTGGGATGTACTGAAGATGTAAAAAGTCTTCTGGAAATGCAAGTAAGAATGGATTTGCAGCACTGCAAACATTTTTGAAACTTAGTAACTGAATGGACATCTGCAAGTGAGCAGAGGTCCTAAGGCTAGTCTTAGCTTCTTCTCTGAATGCTCAGCTGCCACAGGTGATGTGAACAATCAGAAAATGAGAACTTTCAATGTATGTTTCAAAACAATAAAAGTCCTAATAATAATAATAATAATAATCATGATCTTGGATGACATATCTGTGCAGAAAAGTTCTTACTTGAGAAAGACAAGACAATCGATGGAGTCCTCTATTTGCCCATGAAAGAAAGGCAGAAAGACTTGCATTTATATCGCCCCTTTCACAACCACCAGACAGCCCAAAGCACTTTACAGCCAATGAAGTGTAGGCACTGTTATAAGGTAGGAAACGTGGCAGCCAATTTGGTCACAGCAAGTTCCCACAAACAGCAATGTGATAATGACCAGTTAATCTGTTTTAGTGATTTTGATTGAGGGATAAATTTTGGCCAGGACACCGGGGATAACTCCCCTGCTCTTCTTCGAATAGTGCCATGGGATCTTTTACGTCCACCTGAAAGAGCAGACGGGGCCTCAGTTTAACGTCTCATCCAAAAGATGGCACCACCGACAGTGCAGCACACCCTCAGCACTGCACTGGAGTGTCAGCCTAGGTTTTTTGTGCACAAGTCTCTGGAGTGGGACTTGAACCCACAACCTTCAGTGGTACAACAAGAAGGTAACTGGCAACATAAGGCACCGGCCCCAATTATACGATTCTCTTTGTTTTGACCCAAGTTGCTATAAAAGGAAGACAGAGAAGCATCATTCTTAATTATTCAAAGCTGACTTACTGAAAAACGTTTCTAGCAGTGAAAAACCCCTCAATCAAATTGGGTTTCCCGGGTATCAGGGTGACCTCTAGACATTTCCCTACATTACAACACTTCATTGACTGTGAAGCACTTTGGGATGTCCTGAAATCCCGAACGGCGCTATATAAATGCAAGTTCTTTCTTTACCAAACTCAGGCAAATTTATGCACCTTCAGGACAAAACAGAACTGCAAGTCTGGTAAATAGGACCCACTGTTAAGACAGAAAACACATTTAATGGCTCTAACTCTTTATCACGTTTTTAAACAATTACACAGTTCTGGACAGAAAGAGTGTGAAGGCTGGGTGTGAGCCCTATATCCTTTATCTGATTAATTAACAGATCAACAAACTGGCCTGGTTGATGCAGAGCTCCTATCACCAGCCTCATATAAACAATAGGACAAAAGCCTTCCAGTGCACTGGCTGCTGAAAAATGTTGGCCCTGATGACGTGCATCCCAGAAGGTTGAGGGAGGATTAGACAGAAAATAGCAGAGGCTGTGACCACAATACAGTATATCAAATATCCTTGGATATGGAAGTTGTGCCAGAGAACCAAAGTGTTGCTAATGTAATATTCACAAAGTGAGAAACAGGATCAATGGGTAACTGTAGACTAATCAACCTAAAATCCATAGTGGGTAAACTTCTTGAAGCCACAATATTATGGGAAATAAATTAATACTCACTTTGCTAGAATCATAGAATGAGGCGCAGAAGGAGGCAATTCAACCTATCGTGCCTGTGCTAGCTCTTTGGTAGAGCAATCCAATTAATCCCACTCCCCTGCTCTTTCCCCATAGCCATTTATTTTTTTATCCCTTCAATTCCCTTTCGAATCTTACTATTGAGTCTGTTTCCACCACCCTTTCAGGCAGTGCATTCCAGATCACAACAATTCGCTGTGTAAAACAATGTTTCCTAATGTCACCTCTGGTTCTTTTGCCAATCACCTTAAATCTGTGTCCCCTGGTTACCGACCCTTCTGCCATTGGAAACAGTTTCTTTTTAATTACTTCTATCAAAACCCTTCATGATTTTGAACACTTCTATCAAATCTCCTTTTAACCTTCTCTGCTCTAAGGAGAACAACCCCAGATTCTCAAGTCTCTCTATGTAACTGAAGTCCCTTATCCCTGGCACCATTCTAGTAAATCTCTTCTGCACCCTCTCCAAGGCCTTGACATTGTTCCTGAAGTGTGGCACCCAGAATTGAACACAGTACTCTAACTAAGGCTTAACCAGTCTTTTATAGAGGTTTAGCATGACATCTTTGTTTTCCTCTATTAATGAAGCCAAGGATCACATGTGCTTTTTTAACAGCCTTCTCAACTTGTCCTCCCACCTTCAAAGATTTGTGTACGTACAGCCCCAGGTCGCTCTGTTCCTGCACATCTTTTAAAATTGTACTATTTAGTTTATATTGCTTCTCCTCATTCTTCCTACCAAAATATATCACTTCATACTTCTCTGCATTAAATTTCATCTGCCATGTGTCTGCCCATTTCACTAGTCTATGTCCTCCTGAAGTCTGTTACTATCCTCCTCATTGTTTACTATATTTACGAGTTTCGTGTTATCTGCAAACTTTGAAATTATGCCCTGTAAATCCAAGTCCAGGTCATTAATATATATCAAAAAGAGCAGTGGTCCCAATACTGACCCCTGGGGAACACCACTGTATACTTCCATCCAGTCTGAAAAACAACCGTTCACCACTACTCTCTGCTTTCTGTCTTTTAGCCAATTTTGTATCCATGCTGCCACTGTCCCTTTAATCTCATGGGCTTCAAGTTTGCTAACAAGTCTATTATGTGGTACTTTGTCAAACGCCTTTTGAAAGTCCATATACACAACATCAACTGCATTACCTTCATCAACCTTCTCTGTTACTGCATCAAAGAACTTAATCACATTAGTCAAGCATGACTTGCCTTTAACAAATCCATGCTGACTTTCAATTATTATGGTGTGGAGATGCCGGTGTTGGACTGGGGTGGACAAATGTAAGAAGTCACACAACGCCAGGTTATAGTCCAACAGTTTTATTTGAAATCACAAGCTTTCGGAGCGCTGCTCCTTCATCAGGTGAAGTGGAGAGATGCCTATAGACACAGATTCTCTGACTATATAATCTGTGTCTATAGGCATCTCTCCACTTCACCTGACGAAGGAGCAGCACTCCGAAAGCTTGTGATTTCAAATAAAACTGTTGGACTATAACCTGGTGTTGTGTGACTTCTTACATTTTTCAATTATTAGCCCATACTTTTCCAAATGTCAATTAATTTTGCCTTGGATTATTGTCTCTAATAGTTTTGCCGCCATTGATGTTAAGCTGACCCCTTTTTAAACAGGGGTGTAACATTTGCAGCCTGCAGTCTTCTGGCACCATGCCCATAAGAACATAAGAACGTAAGACGTAGGAGCAGGAGGTGGTCATTTGGCCCCTCGAGCCTGCTCCACCATTCAATAAGATCATGACTGGTCTGATCTTGGCATCAACTCCACTTCCCTGCCCACTCCCCATAACCCTTGACTCCCTTACCATTCAAAAATCTGTCTCTCTCCACCTTAAATATATTCAATGACCCAGCCTCCACAGCTCTCTGGGGAAGAAAATTCCAAAGATTCACGACCCTCTGAGAGAAGAAATTCCTCCTCATTTCCATTTTAAATGGGTGCCCCCTTATTCTGAAATCATGCCCCCTAGTTCTAGATTCCCCCACGAGGGGAAACATCAGCCGCGATTTTCCCAGCCCCGAGAAGGCGGGTTTGGAGGCAGGACAGTTGGGAAAATCACAAAAAGTGAGCGCGGGTTCGGAACCCGCCTCCAATCCATCTCCATGCAATTTTGCCGGAGGCGGGATTCATGAGTGCGATTCAGTCCCGCCTCCATCAGTCAGGAGAGGTAGTTAAGACCCTTAAATAGTTGTTAAGGGCCTCTATAATCCTATTTTGACAGGCCTTTGTTATTTTACCACATTTAGCGCATGTTGCATGGCCCTCCGAAACCACACTAGCTAATCCTGACAGGTTGACAAGTGGGTGGCCTCCTCACAGGTGCAGCTCCACCATTAAAACGGAGATTTCATCAGGGAGCAGTTGCAGGTGGCAGAACTTTTGTTCCACAGGTCTTTCAGCACCTTTAGCAGGTCGACCGAAGTCGGAGGTGCTGCAGCTTCTATCTCTCAACTGTGGGACCTCCTTGGAAGACCTGCTCCCCGCTCCCCACTTGGACTGCTAGTGAGTATAGGAATAGGAGGATAGAGCAGATGAATGCGTGGCTAAAGAGTTGGTGCAGGAGGGAAGCCTTTAGTTTCCTGGATCACTGGGCCTGCTTCTGGGGAAGGTGGGACTTGTACAAGTCGGACGGGTTGCACCTGAACCAGAACGGGACAAATATCCTTGCGGGGAGGTTTGCTAGCACTGTTCGGGGGGGTTTAAACTAGCTTGGCAGGGGAATGGGATACAGAGTGGAGCTATAATAGGGGGTGATGTACAGCCAAATATAGAGGAAAAAATAAGTCAGACTGGAAGGCAGAGCAAATATGTAACGGCACAAGGGAGTAGGGCAAGGCTAAATGGCATTTATTTTAATGCAAGGAGTCTTACGAATAAGGTGGATGAACTGAAGTTGTTGATGAACACATGGGAGTATGATATTGTTGCTATCACGGAGACATGGTTGAGGGAGGGGCAAGACTGGCAGCTCAATATTCCGGGGTATAGAATCTTCAGGCGAGACAGGGGCTGGGGGGGTAAAAGAGGAGGGGGTGTCGCAATATTAATTAAGGAGACAATTACTGCTGTAAGGAGGCATGATATATTAACAGGTTCCTCTAATGAGGCCATATGGGCAGAACTTAAAAACAAAAAGGGGGCTAGCACTTTGCTGGGAGTGTACTATAGGCCCCCAAACAGCCAGGGGGAGATAGAGGAACAGATATGTAGGCAAATCTCAGAGAAGTGTGCAAATAATAGGGTAATTATAGTGCGGGATTTCAACTTCCCCAATATTAACTGGGATAGTCAGAGTGTGAAAGGCTTAGAGGGTGCATAATTCTTAAAGTGCATCCAGGAGAGCTTTTTGAGCCAGCATGTAGAAAGTCCTACAAGAGAGGGGGTGGTATTGGACCTAATTCTAGGGAATGTGGCCAGGCAAGTGGTAGAAGTGTTAGTAGGTGAGCACTTTGGTGACAGTGACCCATAATTCGGTGAGATTTAAGGTAGTCATGGAAAAGGACAAGGATGGACCGGAAATAAAGGTTCTAAATTGGGGGAAGGCTGATTTTAATATGATAAGGCAGGATCTGGCCAATGTAGACTGGGATCAGCTACTTGAAGGAAAATCCACAATGGGAGTCTTTCAGAAAGGAAATTGAGAGAGTACAATGGCAACATGTTCCCGTAAAGGTCAAGGGTGGGACCAACAAGCCCAGGGAACCTTGGATGTCAAGGGATATACGAGAATGGATTAGGAAAAAAAGGGGGGCTTTTGGCAGATACAAAGGACTAAAGACAGGGGAAGCCCTAGAGGAGTATAAAAAGTGCAGGGGGATAATAAAAAGAAATTATGAGAGCGAGGAGGGGTCATGAAATAACACTGGCGAGCAAAATAAAGGAAAATCCTAAGGTGTTTTATAAGTATATTAAGGGCAAGAGGATAACTAGGGAAAGAGTAGGGCCCATTAGGGACCAAAGTGGCAAACTGTGTGTAGAGCCAGAGGATGTAGGTGGGGTTTTAAATGATTTTTTTGCATCTGTGTTCACTATGGAGAAGGACGATGTGGACATAGAAATCGGGCAGGGGACTGTGGTATACTTGAACATATTAGCATCGAGAGGGAGGAGGTACTAGCGGTTTTAGCAGGATTAAAAGTGGGTAAATCCCCAGGCCCGGATGAGATGTATCCCAGGCTACTATGTGAGGCAAAGGAGGAGATTGCAGGGGCTCTGACACAAATTTTCAGAACCTCTCTGGCCACAGGGGATGTGCCAGTGGACTGGAGAACAGCTAACGTAGTACCATTATTCAAGAAGGGTAGTAGGGATAGATCAGGGAATTACAGGCCAGTGAGCCTAACATCAGTGGTAGGGAAATTATTGGAAAAGATTCTGAGGGACAGAATTGGTCTCCACTTGGAGAGGCAGGGATTAATTAGGGATAGCCAGCATGGCTTTGTCAAGGGAAGATCATGTCTGACCAATTTGATTGAATTTTTCAAGGGGGTGTGGATGAGGGTAGTGCAGTGGATGTGGTTTACATGGATTTCAGTAAGGCTTTTGATAAAGTCCTGCATAGGAGACTGGTCAGGAAGGTAAGAGCCCATGGGATCCAGGGTGCCTTGGC
Source organism: Somniosus microcephalus (assembly GCF_052327205.1). NCBI lineage: Eukaryota > Metazoa > Chordata > Chondrichthyes > Squaliformes > Somniosidae > Somniosus > Somniosus microcephalus. The sequence goes on from NC_140995.1 coordinate 182,946,459, forward strand.
ACATTGGATCCAAAACTGGCTTAGTGGCAGAAGGCAGAGGGTGATGGTGGAAGGTTGTTTTTGTGACTGGAAGCCTGTGTCCAGTGGGGTACCGCAGGGATCGGTGCTGGGTCCCTTGCTGTTTGTGGTCTACATTAATGATTTCAATGTGAATGTAAAAGATATGATCAGTAAGTTCGCAGATGACACGAAAATTGGTGGGGTGGTAAATAGCGAGGCGGGAAGCCTCAGGCTACAGGACGATATAGATGGGTTGGTCAGATGGGCGGAACAGTGGCAAATGGAATTTAACCCTGAAAAGTGTGAGGTGATGCATTTTGGACGGACTAACAAGGCAAGGGAATACACAATGAATGGTAAGACCCTAGGAAAGACAGAGGATCAGAGGGACCTTGGTGTGCATGTACATAGATCCCTGAAGGCAGCAGAACAGGTGGATAAGGTAGTTAAAAAGGCATATGGGATACTTGCCTTCATTAGCCGAGGCATAGAATATAAGAGCAGGGAGGTTATGATGGAGCTGTACAAAACGCTGGTAAGGCCACAGCTGGAGTACTGTGTGCAGTTCTGGTCACCACTCTATAGGAAGGATGTGATTGCTTTGGAGAGGGTGCAGAGGAGATTTACCAGGATGTTACCTGGGCTGGAGCGCTTCAGCTATGAAGAAAGACTGGACAGGCTGGGGTTGTTTTCCTTGGAGCAGAGAAGGCCGAGGGGGGACCTGATTGAGATTTACAAAATTATGAGGGGCATAGATAGGGTGGATAGAAAGGAACTTTTCCCCTTAGTAGAGGGGTCAATAACAAGGGGGCATAGAATCAAGGTAAGGGGCAGGAGGTTTAGAGGGGATTTGAGGAAAAACTTTTTCACCCAGAGGGTGGTTGGAATCTGGAACTCACTGCCTGAAAGGGTGGTAGAGGCAGGAACCCTCACAACATTCAGGAAGCATTTGGATAAGCACTTGAATTGCCATAGCATACAAGGCTACGGACCAAATGCTGGAAAATGGGATTAGATTAGACAGGGCTTGATGGCCGGCGCGGACGCGATGGGCCGAAGTGCCTCTTCCTGTGCTGTATAACTCTATGACTCTATGGGCTAGATTTTCAGTATAGACAGTTATGGGGCGCTAACCTTAGCGCCCGCCCGAAGTTAGCGCCCGCCCCAAAGTAGCGCCCCGTTGCCGGAAATTCAGTGGCTTCGCCCTAAGAGGTTGGTGGAGCGCTAAAAGAGGCGTTCCACTACTATCTTTAGGCGCTAAGCCGGCGGTGCAGAGCGCAACACCCGAGCTCGGGTGCAGCGCACGGTAGACACTCTGGTGCCAGTGAGCTCTTAAAGGGGAAGGGTGCATGTGTTTTTTTCAAAGGCAGAGTCTGGGGGGGAAACGAGGAGGAGGAGGAGGAGGAGGAGGAGGAGGAGGAGGAGGAGGAAAATACACCGTTCAGACCACACAACACATGCCGCCGACTGCCTTTTGTAGTGCAGGAGGAGTGCCCTTTAATTTGCCCTCCCCAGGGTGTGTTGCGTTCCATTTTACAAACGCTCTGGACGCCAGCCGCACAATGGGGCGGTCCGACTGAAGTTTGGATTCGGGGCGGCCAAAGGGCGTTGCACGACGATGTGACGTCATTTTCTGCGCGCGCATCCGGGTGGCCGCTAAACTTTGCGCCGGCGCTAACGGGCAACTTAATTTGGGGCGGGGCGCAAACTGCGCTGCGCCCGGGCGCTACACGCATAGCGCCCGAAAATCACTTCTCTTAAGGCGCTAACTGCTGGCGCAAGCAACTGAAAATCTAGCCCAATGACTCTATGACTGAGCACTTCCCTAACGGAGGTATCTACCAGCAGCATGGGAAACATTTATTTCCTTTCGTCATGAACGTCAGATTCGGATGAGGAGCAGCCACAGCAGCAGCAGAACCAGGCAGCTCAGCAGCAACAGCAGCAGGAGCCCCAACCTCCTGCTCACCCACCTGATGGTGCACAGGGCAGAAGGTGCCAACGCATGGAAACATGTCACTGCAGGAGATACCCCCCTCTCAGTGTTTACAGACAGAGGATGAGCTACCTCAACTTGAGTGAGCAGCAATGCCAAAGGAGGCTGAGAATTTCGCGAGTAGTTGTCGGAGACATCTATGCACTGCTGCACCAACGCCTGGAGCCCAGAGGAGCAGGTGGACACACCCTACCAGTGGCTGTCAAAGTCACCACCGCACTCAGCTTTTTTGCCTCACGCTCCTTCCCGGGATCATCAGCAGACATCACCGGCATCGCCCAGTCGGCTGCCCACAGTTGCAACACGCAGGTTACTGATGCCCTTTTCACAAAGGCACACAATTACATCCACTCTCAAGGGATCAAGCAAGTATAACTGCGTGTTCGGTTGGCTTTGCAAATATGGCAGGCTTGCCAATGGTGCAGAGCGTCGTAGACTGTGCACATGTGGCCCTTAGGGCACCCCATCACAACTCAGCTATCTTTGTCAACCGCAAGGGCTTCCACTCCCTCAACGTACAGCTGGTGTGTAATCACAAGAAGGAGATTTTGCATGTTTGCACCAAGTTCTGTGGTAGTTGCCATGACTCTTTCATCCTGCGGAACTCTAGTGTTCCTCCGCTCTTCAATCCGCCAAACCAACTTAACGGATGGCTCCTTGGTGACAAGGGCTACCCCCTGAAGAAGTGGCTAATGATGCTGATCAGGAGGCCAGCTAATGAGGCTGAGGAGTGCTACAACGCCAGCCACATTTTGACCAGGTCCATCATCGAACAAACCATTGGCTTGCTGAAGATGTGATTCCGATGCCTTGACAGATCAGGTGGAGCCCTGCAGTATTCAGCAGCCAGGGTCTCCAGAATAGTCGTGGTCTGCTGTGCACTGCACAACATGGCAAGGCATCGTGGCTTGTAGCTTCCTGATGAGTAAATGGCACAGTTTATAGCCTCCTCAGATGAGGATGAGGTTGAGCAGGAGGATGAGGAGGAGGAGGAGGACCGAGCAGCGGTGCATCTACCAGCAGCAGCGGCAACACGTGAGCACATGGCTGCCCGTGATGCAAGGGATGCACTCATCCTGGCCAGATTTGCATAGGTTGCCCATTGTGGCACATGTGCTTGGCTCCTTCTTAACACACAATAGACAATGGACCTGACTCTCTGGCCTCCTTTCACTATGACCACCAACCTGACCGCGCTAGTGTCGTGGAGCCTGCAATGTGGAGCTGCCTAAGCCAAAATAACAGATGCCATCACGCCAACAGTTTGCCATCACCTCATTTTAATACATTCACACAGGGATGGCATTTCATCAATGAACAGAAACAATCACCCTAGTGCCTACCCCTGTGACTAATGGTGCTTTATTTTTCTCTTATGCATGCTCCTACGTGGTGCTCCCCCTGTGGCTTCAGCAGAAGTGGAGGCCCCTTGCTCACTTTCATGCTGCTCCTGCTTCGACACCTTTGGCGGGTGTCCTCTGGGTTTCCGAGCCTGTGAGGGCTCACCAAACATTTGCTCATCGTATGCAGGGGCTGAGACGCCCATCTCAGTTGGGTGCGGACTTTGGTGGGGCTCTGGCCAAAGGCTATGCAGTGGCATGGAAGTGTGAGCGCTTGGAGAGGAGCCCCCACTTCCTTGTTCTCTGCCACCAACTTCCCTCTCATGGGTCAGGTCCACCTCAGCGCTTGCAAGTGGCTTGAGAGCACTTTGCTGCACATCAGGGGGGCCATGGGAACCCATATCTGCACTGGTAGCCCTACTCAAAAGGACTTCCATGAAGCTTTAGTTTCTCTGCTCAATAGCTGCCTATCGATCCTCCAGAGGTGTCAGTCTATTCTGAACATTCACCATGTTTTCCAGACTCTGGCAACTTAGGTCCTCCATGGCAGTAGCCATCCTCTCCTCTACTGTAGACACCCTTTCCAGAGAGGTAGCCATCATTACCACGGAGGTAGCCATCCTTCCCATGGAGGTTGCCATCCTTTCTGTGGTGGTGCGTGCATGCGCCAATGCCTCCACAAAGGCACTATTCATGTTAGAGTTGGACTCCTCCATCCTCTCCACATTCACAGTGACCCTGCAGACAAAACCTGTCAGAGACTCCTGCACCTGCTCCTGGAGTTCCAGCACAGCTCTCCTTCTGGATAGACCCAGAGGCACAGGGTCCACATGCAGCGGACAAAGCTAGGAGAGTCCTGCGACCTCCGACAAGGACTCTCCATTGCTGTCCCTGTTTTCACCACCTGCTGATGCTCACCTGTGAGCTGTGATACACACGGTGACAACACTACTCTGTCCCGAAGGTCCCACCGAGGTGTGCGTATCTGCGCTGGTCCAGGGTGCGCTGCTGACGCTGCATCCTCAGAGGTTGCAGGTTCCCCTGAGGAGTCTTGCGGCTCAGCCTCCTCCTCGTTGTCAGTGGGGTGGGGGGGTGCTCTGTGGATGGTCCTGTGGGGGAGTAAAGGCATGGGTTAGACATTTGACAGAAGTGTTGCATGCAGATGCAATAGTGCAGATGCTCAAGTGGCATTCTAATAATGTACACCAGCAGCCATTTCAGTCACTCAAGCAGTGTAAATGAGAGAGATGCAAAACTATTCTGTCACCAGTTTGCTCTGCCTCGCCCGTCTGTCCGTCCCCCACTTCCACCTCCACCTCTGCGCCGGCGATGTCCGGGGCCGCCTCTTCAGCCTGGGTAAGATGGGCAAGGGAAGGTGGACCTCCTCCTGTCTTCGCCCTTTCCCGTCTACTGTGTGCTCTCTTTTCCTGCAGTGAGGGAGACAAGTGGAGTTGGAGTGAGAATGATGGAGTGAGTGTAGAGAGTCCAGAGCATAGATGCTTAGAAGGAGACAAAGATGGAGTGAGGATCCAAAAGGGTCCAAGGGCCCTCCCTGTGCATTGTTAGTCATTGTCATTGCATAACATTGAAAGGGAGTGTGAGGGCAGCATAGTCGAGTAGTGAAGTGATTGGGTTCCTATTTCTTATGTTCTTATGTTCTTATAGAGTGAGAGGGATGGTGAAGGGTGCAAGGGTTGTAAGGGTAAAGTGGGATGTGTAGGAGGAGGTTGACAATGCAGAGTGCTGGTGATGAGAGAAGGGGAGCAGAAGGAGGGTCAAGCTGAAGGTATACTCACTTTGCCTGATCTTACAAGGTCATTCAACCTTTTATGGCACTGCAGCCATGTTCTGCTGCACGCATATCTGGAGGTTATATCCCTTGCCAGCTGGACCCAAATGTTATGTATTGTGTGTTCTATTGTGTGTTCTCCTCCCACCTGTGGTGGCACTGTCACAGGAGATAAATGGTTGGGTGTTCTCTGTTAAGTTTTAGCTCTCTTTGTTTGGAACTTCCCAGAACTTCCTTTTCTTCCAATAAAGCACTTCATGTTTGAATCTCTGAGTTCTGAGTCCTAAATTGTGTCTAGGTAGAAAGGTACCGACACAACACCACACAGGCTTGGTTTCTTTGGGAGGCCTCTTCCTCCCAGATGAGGGCAAGAGCACCTCCCTGCGAGCTCTCGCCCCCTCGACTAGGATACCCAGCGCCTCATCCGAGAACCTCGGGGAGGCGCTTGCCTTGGAGCTGGCCATTCTGCTCTGTGATGAAAGCTTGGAGGTGGTGCAGCATCGACCAAAAACCAGTGGAAAGAGCCAAGGCAGCAAGCAGCCCTTAAATGAAGCTGGATAAGTGACGTCAGCAGAGGCGAGTTTCAGTCCCAAAAAACTAATTAGCCCAGGGGGACCCACACCTCTGAAATTAACTGGCCAATCAGGGGAAAATCGCAATTTTTTCCCACCTGACAGTGGAGGTGGGTTTGGAACCCACCCAAACCGAAACCTGCCTCCAACCCACCTCCAATGGGAAAATCACCCCCATCCTCTCTGCATCTACCCTGTCAAGCCCCTTCAGAATCTTATATGTTTCAATAAGATCCCCTCTCATTCTTCTAAACTCCAATGAGTATAGACTCAACCTGCTCAACCTTTCTTCATAAGACAACCCCTTCATCTCCGGAGTCAACCTCATGAACCTTCTCTGAACTGCCTCCAATGCAAGTATATCCTTCCTTAAATAAGGAAACCAAAACTGTACGCAGTACTCTAGGTGTGGTCTGACTATCGCCCTGTACAGTTGTAACAGGACTTCCCTACTTTTATACTCCATTCCCTTTGCAATAAAGGCCAACACTCCATTTGCCTTCCTAATTACTTGCTGTACCTGCATGCTAACATTTTGTGATTCATGCACAAGGACCCCCAGGTCCCTCTGTACCTCAGCATTTTGTAATCTCTCCCCATTTAAATAATAATATGCTTTTTTATTTTTCCTACCAAAGTGGATAACCTCGCATTTTCTCACATTATACTCCATCTGCCAGATTCCTGCCCACTCACTTAGCCTATCTATATCCCTTTGGAAATTCTTTGCGTCCTCCACACAATTTGCTTTCCCACCTATCTTTGTATCATCAGCAAATCTGGCTACATTACACTCAGTCCATCATCCAAGTCATTAATATAGATTGTAAATAGTTGAGGCCCCAGCACTGATCCCTGTGGCACCCCACTAGTTACAGTTTGCCAACCTGAAAATGACCCATTTATCCCGACTCTCTGTTTTCTGTTAGTTAGCCAATCCTCTATCCAGTCTAATATATTAACCCCAACTTCATATCCAAGGAGGACTGGAAGAGACGGGTTAATTAAGGAAAGTCATCATGGATTTATAAAATGCAAGTTGTGGCTGACAAATTTAACAGAGTTCTTTGTGGAAATGTGGATGTATGCTGGAGAGTTTTACCTAATCCTCTGATTCATAGTACAAGTCCAGACACAAACCTACAAACGAGGACCTGTAGCACAAGAATGATCTAAGAATTAAAAAAAAATTATTCATCTAAATTCTAATGTACAGGTTTTACTATATAATAGCTTAAAGGGACAGGAAAGAGGCGTTCTAAATATATTACATACAATAATAAATTAGAGGGAGTAAATAGAAACAATTCACCAATAATAACTTGTAAATATCTGGGTTAAATATCCATTGGGCTAAATGTATAAATGGATATTAAAATCACAGGTTCTGGATTGGGAAGGCGAGCTGCCAGATCTCAATAGTTCATGTGCGAACTAATGACATAGATTGGCGTAGATTTGAGGTTCTGCAAAGGGACTTCAAGGAGCTAAATTCTAGATTAAGAAGCACAACCTCCAGGGTAGCAATCTCCGGATTACTCCCAGTGCCACGTACCAGACCAGACAGGGAGACAAAGATTACGATTGTCAATGTATGGCTGGAAGATTAGAGTAGAAGGGAGCGTTCCAGATTCCTGTGACATTAGGACCAATTTTGGGGCCGGGGCTAGGGAAGCCCGTACAGATGGGATGGCCTTCACGTAAACTGGAGAGGCACCCATGTACTTGTGGAAAGGGTAAACAGGTCAGTGGGTAAAGATTTAAACTAGTTAGGGGGCTGGGAGGGGAAAATCCACACAGGCCTTAATTTTGCCGGAGCTCAGAGTGCGGGTTCGGAGGCGGGTCCGCTGTCAAAATCACAAAGATTGAGAGCGGGTCTGTATCCCACTGTAAACCCGACCCCTTGCCAGTTTCCCAAGAGTCGGGTCTGTCATCCCTGAACAGACCTGACACCAAGCGGCGGGTCAGCCAGCTTAAGATTGTTAAAATCTCATTAAAAGGTAGTTAAGAACCATTTTCCCATGTACTTACCATTTTACCAGGGTTTCAACGAGGTTCCCGGAGAGCAGCTATCACGTCAGGTAAGTATGTCGGGTTCTCAATGACTGTGGATTACTGTGAATAGGTGAAAGCTGCAAAAGTGGTATAAAACCTACCATTTCAATGCTGTTCACTTCCCAATCTTAAAAGCTGGAGCGCTAATGATTTGGAACCCACTTTTTAGCTTTATGCACTTTTGAGGCATTTGGAGTAATCTCTCTATCCACAGTCACCTCCTTGGAACAACCTCTCTCAACATTGACAGATTACTTCTGTCATCTCAAGTTCACCTACCATCTATTCCATCAGCATAGGTGCCCTTCAAAAAATCTGACCTTGGTCCTCAGAATCCCAACACGATCAGCCCCAACACCAGCATCACCAGGCACATCAGCAGCACCAACGTCCGCACCAACCTTCTCCGTAATCAGCTGATGCTGCACTGGACACAAGGCATCATCACCCATGCACATTGTTACCTGGGATGCCACCGATGGCCTCACCATGTCCAGATTTGCTTCACTTAACACTGTACACCCTGGCTGCCACATGATGCACCAGATTGGCACCACCCCACACCAGCACCATACAGCATCCCTACAATGTCCAAGCCATTCCTTTCACACTCACCACCATTGGCGGGGGGGGGAAGTTATGTCTCACCATTCACTGCAACTCACTAAGACACTTTCAAAGGGGCACACAAATCTGTCCAAGAAGGCAAAGTGGTGACAATAAGGATTTCAATGCTTGACAATACATTAACAGAAAGTTTACATGAACATTGTCTAAAACACCCAAGTGCCTACCCTTGTGTGTTGTTAGTTGGTATGATTGGACTAGGATGAGGGTGAGCGTGAGGGGTGGCTCGTGAGATGGGGAAGTGATAATGTAGATAGAGAGGGTTGGGTGGAGGTACAAGGTAAGTTGGTGTGAGTAAGGATGTGCAGGAGTAGGGTAGGGAAGGCAGAGTGATGGGGATGTGATGAGAGGCACAGCAAGATGAGGTTGAGTGCGGCTTTGCAATAACGTTTCGTGATCTACTGAGATCATTGAAAGGTTTGCGCTACTACAGCCTGGTCCTCCTGACGACATCCCTGCTTGTGCCCTCCTGTGCAATGTGCAACCAGGCTGCGTTGGTGTCCTGGGGAGGTCTCTTCCACCCATGGGAAGGGACGAGGACTTCCTGCGTGCTGTGACTCCCTCCATAAGCATATGCAGGGAGTCATGGGAGAGCCTGGGTGCAGCCATGCACCTCTGTACAGTGCTTGTCAGTGTTTGCAGTACCTCAGTGCTGTAGAACACTGACAGCACAACTGTCAAAATGAATGTGGACATGGTCCCTTTAAGAAAACCGGCTGATGATGCGTCATCAGATCAGCTTCCTTTTAATTGGCCAGGAACCTCGCAGGGCAATCAGGGCAAAGCACTTGGAGGAGGCAGGATGAAAACGGGTGCGGAGTTTGAGGCCGCTCCGTACTCCGGCCGCACCGGCCTCGCCATGGCTGGCGAAATTGCGGCCAGTAAGCCAAGAGATGTGAAATAAAGACCAGCAGGACGTAAGGGCGGTGGGGGGAAGGGGGGGGCGGGTGGTGGGGTTGCGGTGAGGGGGCGGGCAGGGAGAGTGGGGAGGTGGCCAGTTAGCAGTTAGGAGATCTGTATATGAATGCACAGGTCATGAGAAATAAAACATGAGTTGGAAGCACAAATTCATCTTAAAGCGTATGATGTAGTTGACATTGTCGAGACTTGGCTGCACCCTGAGCATGATTGGGAACTAAATATTCCAGGCGAGAGGATTTTTAGAAAGGACAGGAAATTGGGAAATTTAGAAATATCAAAGAAACAAATACTTGCATTTATGTAGCACTTTTCATGACCTCAGTTCGGCCCAAAGCACTTTACAGTCAATTAAATACTTTTTTGAAGTGTAATCACTATTGTAATGTAGGAAACGCAGCAGTTATTTTGCACACAGCAAACTCCCACAAACAGCAACATGATAATGAGCAGATAATCTGTTTTAGTGGAGTTGGCTGGGGATATACGCTGCCCACGACGCGGGGGAGAACTTTGAAATAGTGCAAATGGATCTTTTACGGCCACCTGAGAGGACAGATGGGGCCTCGGTTTAACGTCTCATCCAAACTGAACTCCAGGCTCCAGAGAAAGGGAAGGCCTCGTGTAGGGGAAACCTTTGATGCATTTATAACAGATAATTGCTGGTTTTATGGATAGGTTTTGGGTTTTTTCATATTCTTTTTATTTATTATTGTTTAAAAGCGGTTTGTGTGGCTACATATTCGGGTGGGTCAGAGATCAATACAGCAGCTAAAAACAGTTTGAAAAGAGTAAATAGTGCAATGCAATTGCTTTATTATATCAGATTTGTACCTTTGGAAAAAAAAGATGAATGATTGAGATGATTGTTTGTACGAAAATACTCAACTCTGGTTCATCTATATTTGAGTGAATCAATATGATTTACATAACTATACCACAGTATGATTGTGATTGTGAGAAGAATGACAAAGGGCTGAACTTTCCATGGTGGTAGCGGGTGCCATCAGTGGCGCGTTGGGTGGGAAAGTTGTCTCTTTTGACAGCAGGTCGGGAACCCGCTGTCAACTCGCTCCCACGTGCATTTCCCACAGGTGCATCTGACAGTGTGGAGCTGACCCGACCTGCAGCAGCGGGGGACCCAATTTAAATCATTATGAGGTGCTTTACAGGCACTTAAGAGCCTTTTTCACTTACATTTTAAATTTCTCTGCATGGCCACGGGATTCACGCAGCTCAGTAACCACGTCTGTCAACCTGAGGCGTGAGTTCCATGGCCATTGCTCCAGCTGATGACTTGACAGCATGGAAAGCAAACCAAAATAAAAGCATGTTGATTACATCAGCTAACAGATTGATGGAGATTCTGTTCTACTTGAAAAGCTACTGGTAAATGTTAATTTTTCACTGGCCATTCTCAGCTGTTGCCTTCCAACTCAACAGTAATTGCAGTGAATTGATTTGCAGTATAAAAAATGACATATACCATTTAAATAAATGATTGTGTTGTTTCTGGTCAGGTTTTTCTCACAGTATACTGTGATTGTCCAGTTACACATTAAATCAAGTCATCAACCGTAACAATTTCATTCTCATCACTCATTCCACTGGTTCAATTTGCTTTCGGTCCCTGGATATAATTTAATTTTTCAGTCTGAGGCTTTAGGGTGAATTTCTGCGGAGGTTCTCTCACTTGTCCATTGTTAACTTCAATGGAAGAGCTGCAGAAATCCCAGAAACACATTGTAAGCACATTTACCCTGTTTGTCAGGAATTCCGCAGCTCCTCCGCTGAACTTGCATAAGAATGGCCCAGAAATTTGGATCCCCACGCGTAGGCCCAATGAAAGTGCCGGTTTTGTGCATGCACTGTGCATGCGCGGGAAACCGGAACTTCCGTTCCATTGAAAGAAGGGGTTGACAGGTAGAACGCGTACGCCGGAGAGGCAGCGCGTGCGCATCGAACTTACGTTTTTTTTGCAGGTTTCTCCGGGAGGGTAAGTCTCCAGCAGTTACACTTTTAAAAAGCAGGCGCAAGGCCTGCTTTTAACAAGGTAAGTGGTGAATTAATTAAATTAAAACATTTTTTCCACAGGCTTATTATTTTTAAATACTTTAAAGAAGGGTAAGTTTATTTTTAGCCCCGTTAGAAAATGTAATTAATTTTTTCAAAATTTTAAATTATTGTTTAAAATAGTTATTTCATGTAATTTATAGTTATTTTAAAAATGTGATCTTTTTAAAAAAATTATTTGAAGTTTTAGTTATGTTTTGGGGCTTATAGTATTTATAGGTTTGACAGCTCTTCCTGTCAAATTTATCAATGAAGCATTCCCTGCTACCATTGGCTCTTCATGGCCCACGTGATCCCAGGGGACACTTCGAACTAACTGTGCCCTGGGATACGCAAGCACTGTGCGCTGGCAGTTGGAGGAGTCCCAGGATCGGAATACCACGCGGGCCCACAGCACAACGGCCAGCGCACCCGCGGGAAGCCTCCGACCCGAATTTCTGGGCCATTGTAAATCCACCCCTTTACAATTACATTTAAAATCTGCTTAATTTTATGCATTACCTGTACACCCACATCTTTTATTTGTACCAGTTACTGCTACAAAAGTCTGTAGATTTGTGACTAAAGCACCAATAACTTACCAATTAATGTACTTTTTAAAATTATGTTCTTGATCGTATTTGTTGATGGAGTCATATTAGTTAATGATAATTTTATTTAAATATTTCTTTGTCACTCATATATAACTTTTCTTCTTCTTCTTCTTAGCCAGTCCCTCGGAACCAAGGATGACTTGCTTCCACATTAAAAATGAGTTCTCAGATGACTGATGAGTCCAATGCAGGACCTACAGCCTCTGTCACAGGTGGAGCAGACGGTGGTTGAAGGGGTGGGTGGGTGGGGTGCTTGGGTTGATGTGCGCTCCTTGTGCTGCCTGCGCTTGGCTTCTGCTTGCTCCCGGCAAAGAGACTCGAGGTGTTTGGCACCTTCCCGGATGCTTCTCCTCCACTTTGTGCGGTCTTGGGCCAGGGATTCCCAGGTGTCGGTGAGGATGTTACACTTTTTCAAGGAGGCTTTGAGGGTGTCCTTGAAGCATTTCCTTTGCCCACCTGGGGCTCTCTTGCCGTGCCGGAGCTCCAACTAGAGCGCTTGTTCTGGGAGTCTCGTATCGGGCATGCGGACAATTTGACCCGTCCATCGGAGCTGATTGAGCATGGTCAAAGCTTCGATGCTGGGGATGTTGGCCTGAGCGAAGATGATTGTACAGTATGATTGTATATGATTGTACAGTAAAGATTCAACACCCACTATGTTATATTAAACTTAAAATGTAATGTGGCCAGGGTCCCTTGAAGGATCCCGGCTTAAAACGCATCATGAGTGATGTCACCAGACCCGCTCCATCTAATTCGGCCGGGTAACGCGCTGGGTGGGCTTAATAGGCCCCATTAAGGTAAGTTCATTTTGTACACCAGGTTGGAGCCAGCAGAGGGGTCGGGACCTATCACAGACACCTCCTGCATCAAACCCACCCAGGTAAGGAAAATTACGGCCAATTACATTTTTGTGCTTTAGACAGATTTACTGTGCCAGCTCACCCGCTTAAAGGGTGATGTACTACAGGGTAAATCATACAAATTCACATTTATTAAAATGAATGGCTATTTGCCCGAAATTTGCAGTCCTGATAATGATGAACTGACAGCGTTCGCCATCGTTTCGCCTTTGAAACAGACCGCAACTTTAGGATTTAGCGCATGCGCAGCCTAATGCGGAAATCCTGAAGTTGCGGTCCATCATTCATTGCTCCTCCACAGGCTACGCCGTGCCCCACCCTCAACACAGAGCCGGCAATCAGTGTAATCTCTCAAATCATGGAAACAGATGGAAACTTGGGCTCTTCCGTGCGTTAAATACCCCATTAAAAGTTTGACCCTTTTGGATGATGTGTAACTGGGGTTTTAACAATGTACTGACTGGTAATCAAAGGTTATGGCACTGAAAAATAATTTTAATTTTGTCAAATTTATCCATTTTAATAAAAATTACAATTTTTAAGAAACTTAAATGTTTTAAATGTTTGTTCATCTATATTTCAAGTTTGCATTTTCCCTATGTCAGAGCCCCAATCTTTGTTTTGCTCCCTCTAACATTTTTTAAAAGTTAGAGTAAGCAGGAGCTTACCCACTTCCTGGTTCACTGTCAGTGAGAATTCTGCGTTTTGATTGGCTGCTTAGACAGCTTGTTGACTGTGATGAAATATTCCATTCATCACTCATTGGTATTCTCTGCCTGTGACTGTGGTTGGTTTCAGTTTCATTTCCCTTACCTCAGTTCCGTTTCCTCACCATTGTATGCCAGCCTGCATCACATCCAGTACGGCAGACCTCTGGATGGAAGATACCTCTCCTCTGTGTGTTACCTTCTAAGTCAATAAAAGCCTTGTTTTGTTTCGCTAACATCGAGTCTCGGATTTATTGAGGCACATCATTGACGTCACAGCAGCTCTTTGCTGCGGATCCCCATTACTTCCGTTGATTTCACTTACGCATCAGAAAAGCCGGGGAGATCGCGAGGCCTTTGTGCTTACTTCGGGGCCAGCGGCGAACGGCATTGCTTCGCCGCTGACCGCAAATGCCGGGCCATTAAATTGTGCGGGGTCCGCTGGCTCCAGGTCTGATTGCATCGCTGGCAGGTGAGGATATGTGCTAAGAAGGTGACTTCATAAAATTGTACCTGATCCCCCATATTAATAAAGCCAAGGATCCCGTACTCTCAACTTGGTCTCAATGTGCCCTGCCACTTTCCAAGAATTGTGTCTCTCTGCTCCTGCGCCCGCTTTAAAATTGTACCATTTAGTTTATATTGCCTTTCCTCATTCTTCCTGCCAAAATGTATCACTTCACACATCACTGCGTTAAATTTCATCTGCCTATGTGTCTGCCTATTTCACCAATCCATGTCCTCCTGAAGTCTGTTACTATCCTCCTCATTGTTTACAACATTTCTGCATTTCATGTCATCTGCAAACTTTGAAATTATGCTCTGAATACCCTAAGTCCAGGTCATGAATGTATATCAAAAAGAAAAGTGGTCCCAATACCAACACCTAGAGAACACCACTGTATATTTCCCTCCAGTCTGAAAAACAACCGTTCACCACTACTCTCTGCTTTCTGTCTTTTAGCCAATTTAGTATGCACGCTGCCACTGTCCCTTTAATTTCATGGGCTTCAAGTTTGCTAACAAGTCTATTATGTGGTACTTTGTCAAACACCTTTTTGAAGTCCATATGCACAGCATCAACCGCATTACCCTCATCAACCCTCTCTGTTACTGCATCACAGAACTCGATCATATTAGTCAAGCACGATTTGCCTTTAACAAATCCCCATGCTGACTTTCATTTATTAGCCCATACTTTTCCAAATGCCAATTAATTTTGTCTTGGATTATTGTCTCTAAAAGTTTCCCCACCACAGACGTTAAGCTGACTGGCCTGCAGTTGCCGGGTTTATCCCTCTAACCTTTTTAAATAGGGGTGTAACATTTGCAACCCTCCAGTCCTCTGGCAGCACGCCCATATCCAAGGAGGATTGGAAGAGACGGGTTAATTAAGGAAAGCCATCATGGATTTATAAAATGCAAGTTGTGGCTGACAAATTTAATAGAGTTCTTTGTGGAAAAGTGGATGTATGCTGGAGAGTTTTCTCTAATACTGTACTCAGATTTGCTCTTTCGGATACAATGAAGAAGAGACTGGGTATTTGCATATAGTGGAGCATTAGCAGATGAGTCAGACACCTTTTTCATAGTACAAGTCCAGACACAAACCTACAAGCAAGGACCCATAGTACAAGAAAGATCTAAGAATTTTTAAACATAAATTATTCATCTAAATTCCAATGTACAGGTTTTACTATATAATATTTTAAAGGGACAGGACAGAGATGTTCAAAACATATTACATAAAAATAATAAATTAGAGGGAGTAAATAGAAACAATTCATCAATCATAACTTGTAAATATCTGGGTTAAATACTCGTTGGGCTAAATGTATAAATGGATATTAAAATCACAGGTTCTGGATTGGGAGGGCGAGCTGCCAGAGCTCAATAGTTCATGTGCGAACTAATGGCAAAGATTGGCGTAAGTTTGAGGTTCTGCAAAGGGACTTCAAGGAGCTAAATTCTAGATTAAGAAGCACAACCTCCAGGGTAGCAATCTCCGGATTACTCCCAGTGCCACGTACCAGATCAGACAGGGAGACAAAGATTACGATTGTCAATGTATGGCTGGAGGATTAGAGTAGAAGGGAGGGTTTCAGATTCCTGTGACATTGGGACCATTTTAGGGGCCATGGAAGGCTGTACAGATGGGATGGCCTTCAAGTACACCAGAGAGGCACCCATGTCCTTGTGGAAAGGGTAAACAGGGCAGTTGGGAAAGATTTAAACTGGTTAGTAGAGTGGGAAGGGAAAATTCACACAGTGAGCTGGTTTTGCCAGCGCTCAGAGGGCGGGCTTAGAGGCGGGTCTGCTGTCAAAATGGCAGTGATTGACAGCAGGGCCGAAGTCCGCTCTGAACCCGCCTCCGTGTCAGTTTCCCAAGTGCGAGGTATGCCAGCGCTTTGCAGACCCGGCACTAAGCGGCAGGTCAGGCAATTGAGATACTTAAGAAATAAAAACAGAAAATGCTGGAAATACTCCACAGCTCAGGCAGCATCTGTGGAGATAAAGCAGAGTTAATGTTTCAGGTCGATTACCTTTTGTCAGAACAGTTCTGGCGAAGGGTCATTGACCTGAAACTTTTACTGTGTTTCTCTCTCCACAGATGCTGCCTGACCTGCGGAGTATTTCCAGCATTTTCTGTTTTTATTTCAGTTTTCCAGCATCCGCAGTATTTTGCTTTTGAGTTACTTAAGAAGCTGCTTAAAGGTATTTAAGCAGCATTTTACCAGGTCCTAACAATTTTTCCATGTTTTTACGAGGTTCCTGGCGCTCGGGGATCACGTCAGATAAGTGTGTCGGGTTCACAATGACTCTGCATTGATTTGAATAGTTGACAGCTGCAACAGTGATATAAAAGCTACCATTTCACAGCTGTTCAATTTCCAATCTTAGAAGCTGGAGCCTTCAGGATTTCGAATATACTTTTCAGTTTTATGGCGGTTTGAAGTGTTTGGAGCAAACTCTCTCACCATTGACAGATCGCTTCTGTCATCTCAACTTCAGCTGCCATCTATTCCAGCAGCATCAGTGCCCTTGAAAAGATCTCACCTTGGTCCTTAGAATCCCAACACGATTAGCCCAACACCAGCATCACCAGGCACACCCACAGCACCAACAAAAACACTAACCTTCTCCGCAATCACCTGGAGCTGCACAGGACACTGGGCATCAGCACTCGACCACATTGCTGCCCGGGACACCAGGGATGCCAGGGATGGCCTCACCATGGCCACATTTACTTCACTTGACGCTACACACCCTGGCTACCACATGATGCGTCAGTTTGGCACCACCCCACACCAACACCATAAAGCACCCCAACGATGTCCAAGCCATTCCTTTCATACTCATCACCATTGCGGGTGGGGGGGGGGTACCCTTATGTCTCCCATTCACTGCAACTCAAAAAGCACTTCCAAAGGTGCACACAAATCTGTCCAAGAATGCAAAGTGTTGAAAATAAAGGTTTCAATGTTTGACAGCACATTAACAGAACCTTTACATGAACATTGCATAAAATACCCAAGGCCGAGTGATGGGGATGTGATGAATGGCACAGCAGGATCAGGTTGAGTGTGGCTTTGCAGTAATGATTCGTGATCTACTGAGATCATTGTAAGGTTGGCGCCACAGCAGCCTGGTCCTCCTGACGACATCGCTGCTTGTGTCCTCCTGTGCAATGTGCAACCGGGCTGCGTTGGTCTCCTGGGGAGGTGTCTTCCACCCATTGGAAGGGAAGAGAACCTCCATATGTGCTGTGACTCCCTCCATAAGCATATGGAGGGAGTCATAGGAGAGCTTGGGTGCAGCCATGAACATAAGAACATAAGAAATAGGAGCAGGAGTAGGCGTAGGCCATACGGCCCCTCGGGCCTGCTCCGCCATTCAATAGGATCATGGCTGATCTGAATCTAGACTCACGTCCACTTCCCTGCCCTCTCCCCGTAACCCCTAATTCCCTTATCTGCTAGGACAATGTCTATCTCCATTTTAAATTTATTTAATGTTGCAGCTTCCACAGCTCTCTGGGGTAGCAAATTCCATAGATTTACTACCCTCTGAGTGAAGAAGTTTCTCCTCATCTCAGTTTTGAAAGGGCAGCCCCTTATTCTAAGATTATGCCCCCTAGTTCTAGTCTCACCCATCAGTGGAAACATCCTCACCGCATCCACCCGATCAAGCCCCCTCACAATCTTATATGTTTCGATAAGATCGCCTCTCATTCTTCTGAACTCCAATGAGTAGAGTCCCAATCTATTCAACCTTTCCTCATACGTCAACCCCCTCATCTCTGGAATCAACCGAGTGAACCTTCTCTGAACCACCTCGAGAGCAAGTATATCTTTTCTTAAATATGGAAACCAAAACTGCACGCAGTATTCCAGGTGTGGCCTCACCAATACCCTGTATAACAGCAGCAAGACTTCCCTGTTTTTATACTCCATCCCCCTTGCAATAAAAGCCAAGATTCCATTGGCCTTCCTGATCACCTGCTGCACCTGCATACTAACTTTTTGTGTTTCATGTACCAGGACCCCCAGATCCCTTTGTACTGTAGCACTTTGCAGTTTCTCTCCATTTAGATAATAACTTGCTCTTTGATTTTTTCTGCCAAAGTGCATAACTTCACACTTTCCAACATTATATTGCATCTGCCAAATCTCTGCCCACTCACTTAGCCTGTCTATGTCCTTTTGCAGGTTTTTTATGTCCTCCTCACTCACTGCTTTCCCTCCCATCTTTGTATCGTCGGCAAACTTGGATATGTTGCAATCGGTCCCTTCCTCCAAATCGTTAATATAGATTGTAAAGAGTTGGGGTCCCAGCACTGATCCTTGTGGGACACCACTAGTTACTGATTGCCAGCCCGAGAATGAACCATTTATCCCAACTCTTTGTTTACCCCCAATCCCGTGATTTTTTATCTTGATCAGTAATCTTTTGTGTGGAACCTTGTCAAATGCCTTTTGGAAGTCCAAATACACTACATCCACTGGTTCCCCTTTATCCACCCTGTATGTTACATCCTCAAAGAATTCGAGCAAATTTGTCAAACATGACTTCCCCTTCATAAAACCATGCTGACTCTGTCCTATTAAATTATGTTTATCCAAATGCTCTGATACTGTTTCCTTAATAATGGACTCCAACATTTTGCCAACCATAGATGTTAGGCTAACTGGTCTATAGTTTCCAGCTTTTTGTCTACTTCCCTTCTTAAATAAGGGTGTTACATTAGCAGTTTTCCAATCTGCCGGGACCTTTCCTGAGTCCAGGGAGTTCTGGAAAATGACCACCAATGCATCCACAATCCCTACCGCCACTTCTCTCAAGACCCTAGGATGTAGGCCATCAGGCCCAGGGGATTTATCCGCCTTCAGTCCCATTATTTTACTGAGTACCATCTCTTTAGTGATTTTAATCATGTTTAGCTCCTCCCCCCCAATTGCCCCCTGTTTGTCCAGTGTTGGGATATTTTTAATGTCCTCTACTGTAAAGACTGATACAAAATATTTGTTCAGCGTCTTTGCCATCTCCATGTTCCCCACCACTAGTTTCCCAGTCCCATCCTCTAAGGGACCGACGTTCACTTTAACCACCCTTTTTCTTTTTATATAGCTGTAGAAACTCTTGCTATCTGTTTTTATATTTTTTGCTAGTTTACTTTCATAATCTATCTTCCCTTTCTTAATTAATCTTTTAGTTATTGTTTGCTGGCTTTTAAATGCTTCCCAATCTTCTATCCTCCCACTAGATTTGGCTAATTTATATGCCCTTGTTTTCAGTCGAATACTATCCTTTATTACTTTACTAAGCCACGGATGGCTGTCTTTTCTTTTACTCCCCTTTTTCCTCAGTGGAATATATTTATCTTGAAAGATGTGAAATATCTCCTTGAATGTACACTACTGCTCTTGTACCATCTTACACTTTAATCTGTTTTCCCAGTCCACTTTAGTCAATTCTACTCTCATACCTTCATAGTTTCCTTTATTTAAGCTTAGTACGCTGGTTTGAGATCCAACTCTCTCACCCTCAAACTGAATTTGGAATTCAACCATATTATGGTCACTCATTCCAAGGGGATCCTTTACTAGGACATTTTTTATTAATCCTGTCTCATTACACAGGACCAGATCTAAGATTGCCTGCCCCCTGGTTGGTTCAGTTACATACTGCTGAAGGAATCCATCCCTAATACACTCTATGAACTCTTCCTCAATGCTGCCATGCCCAATTTGATTAGTTCAGTCAATATGAAAGTAAAATCCCCCATGATTATAGCTGTTCCCTTATTACAAGCCCCAACTATTTCCTGATTTATACTCCGACCAACAGAGTTGCAACTGTTAGGAGGCCTATAGACTACGCCCACTAGTGACTTTTTCCCCTTATTATTCCTTATCTCCACCCAAACTGTTTCACTATCCTGATCCTTTGACCCAATATCATTTCTGACTATTGCAGTGATTCCATCCTTGATTAACATAGCAACCCCACCTCCCTTTCCTTCCTGTCTGTCCTTCCTAATTGTCAAATACCCTTGTATGTTTAGTTCCCAGTCATGATTATCTTGCAGCCATGTTTCCGTAATGGCCACCAGATCATACCCATGTGTAGTTATTTGCACCGTCAACTCGTCAATTTTGTTACGAATGCTGTGTGCATTCAGATAAAGGACTTTCAAATATGTTTTCTGACAATTTATTCCTGCTTTTACCCCTTTTACTACTTTACCTTTATCATTATACATTCTGTCCCTTCCTGACACACTCTGGTTTTTAATTCCCCCACTGCTACCTTGCTCTATTGCCTTCTCCACTGTCATTTTTATTTTTCGCTCTCTTAAAACCTCCCCCCCACTAATTAGTTTAAAGCCCTCTCTACAGCCCTAGTTATTCGATTCGCCAGGATTCTAGTCCCAGCACTGGCCAAGTGAAGTCCGTCCCAACGGAACAGCTCTCTCCTGTCTACTGATGCCAGTGTCCCAGGAAGCAAAACCCATTTCTCCCACACCAGTCTTTGAGCCACGCATTTAACTCTCTAATTTTATTTACCCTAGCCAAATTTGCACGTGGCTCAGGTAGTAATCCAGAGATTATTACCCTTGTGTAGTGCTTGTCAGTGTTTGCAGAACCTCAATGCTGTAGAACACTGACAGCAGAACTGTCAAAATCAATGTGGACATGGCCCCTTTAAGGAAACCGGCTGATGACACATCATCAAATGACATCATCAGACCCGCTTCCTATTAATTGGCCGGGAAACGCTCTGGGCGGGCTTAAGAAGCCCTATTAACGTAAAATCTCGTTGGAAGGCCGGGATCGAGACAGATGTGAGGTCACCACATGCCATGGACGTTGCCCACCCTGGACCGGCCGAGTTTGGAAAAATCCAGCCCTGTAAGTCAAGAGATGTGAGAAAAAGACCAGCAGGACATATGGGCAGGTGGGGTCAGTTAGCAGTTAGGAGATCTGTCTACGAATGCATGCAGCATGAGAAATAAAACGTGAGATAGAAGCACAAATTCATCTTAAAGCATATGATGTAGTCGACATTGTCGAGACCTGGCTACACCCTGAGCATGATTGGGAACTAAATATTCCAGGCGAGAGGATTTTTAGAAAGGACAGGAAATTGGGAAATTTAGCAATATCAAAGAAAGAAATAATGTACTTGCATTTATTTAGTGCTTTTCATGACCTCAGTTCGTCCCAAAGCACTTTACAGTCAATTAAATACTTTTTTGAAGTATAATCACTATTGTAATGTAGAAAGCGTGGCAGTTATTTTGCACACAGCAAGCTCCCACAAACAGCAACATGGTAATGAACAGATAATCTGTTTTAGTGGAGTTGGCTGGGGGATATACGCTGACCATGATACCAGGGAGAACTTCGAAATAGTACCATGGGATGTTTTACATTAACCTGAGAGGACAGACAGGACCTCAGTTTGACATCTGTTCCAAACTCAAACTCCAGGCTCCAGAGAAAGGGCGGGCCTTGTGTAGGAGAAACCTTTTATGGATAGGTTTCCTATTTTAATTTATTGTTATGTAAAAGCTGTTTGTATGACTACATATTCAGGTGGGTCAGAAATCAATATGGCAGCTAAAAACAATTTGAAAGAACTAAGGGTTAAAATCTGCTGGCACATGGACTGGCGCAGGATGAAGGCATCATGACTGGTGCCAGGATTCCGGGCATTCACCATCATGATGTGCTGGGCGTGGTCGCACAGCAACTGCACGTTAAGTGAATGGTACCATTTGCAGTTACAGAACATCTCACCATTGAGATGCAACACCCACAAAGGCACGTGTGTTCGGTCGATGGCGCCCTGCACCATAGGGAAGCCCGATATCCTGGCAAAGTCACTTGTATGCTCCTCCTGCTTCTCTCTGTTTAGAGAGAAGACAATGAAGTCCCCTCTCCTAGAGTACATAGCCTCTGTGACCTCCCGGATGCAGCAATGGATGGCAAACTGCGTGATGATTGCAATGTCGCCTGTTCTAGCCTGGAAGGATCGCTGGCGAAAAAATTCAGGGCCACAATCACCTGAGGGTCCTGGCAGAGCTGTCATTGCCCTGCTCTTAGGCTGTAGATCTAGTTCCAAACAGTGACAGGGTGCTGTGACCACCTCCTTGGTGAAGTGGAGCCACCAAACACACTGCTCCTGGCTTAGGTGCAGGTAGAAGTGCTCCCTGAAGACCCTATGTGGGTAAGGCCTCCTGCTGAGGGTCCTCCTCCTCCACCCCCCTCTGAGAGCAGCTTGTCTTCTTTGCTGCCTCTGCTCCATCTCCCTGTCATGCTGCAGCGTAAGGGGGATTGCAACTACAGCCCCCTATGATTGGGAGTAAGTGGTGTACTCAGAGGCCTTCCAGTAGCAGCCAGTGCCTTCCCAAAGTCCAGCAGCACTCCCTGCACACTTTAACATCTTTTAAAATCTTTTACAGCAACTCAAAACTCATATAAACTTTGCAAGAGCCAGTACAAAAGCAATAATCAACTTACCTGCAAGTTGGATGTATGTCTTTAAGTAACGCTGGTGGGGGTCCCTTGTGCAGCTGAATGCAGGTTCAGCTGTGTGTGTTTCGGAGAGGGAGTTGAATGGAGCGGCGACGTCGAAAATGGCAGGTCGTGCGACAAATCAGCGTTACAGACGGACTGACGTCACAATCTGCTTACACTGCATACTGACTCTGCAGGCATGTACCATCCGTGCTATCGCCCTCACCAAGATGGCAAACATTGCGGGCTGCTCCAGAAGCGAGGCGGACGGCATTTCTTTTTTTAAAAACAACAATAACTACTGGCACAAAAATGCCGAATTTCACAGCCAAATAGTGCAATGTGATTGATTTATTATAGTAGATTTATACCTTCAGAAAAAAATGATGAACGAATAAGGTGATCGTTTTTACCCAAAATAATAGACAATGGCTTCATAAAATTTTACCTGATGTCCAGAACCAGGGGTCACAGTCTAAGGATAAGGGGTAGGCCATTTAGGACAGAAATGAGGAGGAATTTCTTCGCCCAGAGAGTGGTGAACCTGTGGAATTCTCTACCACAGAAGGCAGTAGAGGCCAATTCATTAAATATATTCAAGAAGGAGTTGGATATATTTCTTAAGGCTAAAGGGATCAAGGAGTATGGGGAGAAAGCAGGGACCGGGTACTGAATTTATATGATCAGCGATGATCGCATTGAATGGCGGAGCAGGCTTGAGGGGCCGAATGGCCTACTCCTGCTCCTATCTTCTATGTTTCTATGTTTCTATAATCATCTCTGGTTGACCTATATTTGAGTGATTCAATATTATTAACTTAATCATAGCACAGTGTGAAAAGAATGACACTGACTTTTTCATGCTTTAGACAATTTACTGTGCCAGGTCACCCACATAATGTGTGATGTACTACAGGGTAATTCTTACAAATTCACACTTGTTAAAATGAATGGATATTAAATTGTGCGGGGTCCGCTGAGTCCACACCTGATTTTCCACTATCCACTGCTGGCAGGTGAAGATATGTGCTAAGACGATGGCTTCATAAAATTTTACCTGATGTGCAATCATTTTAATTCTATAGGCAGATTATTCCTTGATCCCTTCCTGTGCAATCCTTGAATTCATTACCAGCCAAAGGGCAGGGAGGCTCCATAGCTTCTATCAGGCTATTGTGCCAATGGGTGCTTTCAAGGACAACTCGCCAAGTGACTTCCTTTCATATTTCCTCACCCATTCTCTCCGTGGTTAAGCAATTAAGTGGTTGAATTGCATTCGACTGATGCCCACAATGAGACTAATAACTAACCTGGAAGATAATTACTTCTGTTTGTGATTTGTAAACCAAATCCCTTTAAAGTTTTGTTACAAGTAGCAAAAGGAGAAAAAATGTTCTCCCACGTGAGAAATCATGGTCATAAACCTGGGTCCTCTGCTCCATGGGCCAGTGTGTCGAAACCATCTAATCGACTAAATGAAACTTAGGCTGCGATTTTGCCGGAGCTCAGAGGGCGGGTTTGGAGGCGGGTCAGGAGTTAAATCCAAAATGATTGACAGCAGGTTGCGAACCCGCCGCAAATTCATTCCACGTGACTTTCCAAAGTGTTGGGTCTACGACTTCCGATCAGACCTGACACCAAGCGGCGGGAGAGGCACTTAAGGTAGTTAACTGTTAACTACTTGTTAACTGCTATTCTGACAGGGTTTTTCAATTTTGCCACATTTTCACCATTTTCCACGTCGTTCAGCAAACACGCCAGCTGATTGTGTTGGGTCTTCCAACAAGCTGAATAGTTCACAGCTGCAGCTGCAGCATAAAAGCTAACCTGCCACATCAGTTCCATTTCAAATGCCAGAACTTTCTGAATTCAGGATTTGGAAGACATATTTCAGGTGTATTGAGGTTGTAAATGTTTGTTGTGAGATCTAGATGCACTGTGGCCTCCTTGGAATAACCTCTCTCCACATTGACTGAGCGCTTATAACATCTCATCCTCAACTGACATATATACCAGAAGAATGGGAACCATTTATACCCTCTCATCCTGGTCCTCAGATTCGGAGGAAGAGCAGCCGTGGCAGCAGCAGAACCAGACACACTGGCAGCACCAACAACAGGAGCGCCAACCTTCTACTCAGCCACCAGATGCTGCAGAGGGCTTCAGCGCAGGGCTGCACCGCGCTGCAGGAGATACCCCCAACACAGGGTTTACAGGCAGAGGATGAGCTTCCTCAACATGAGTGAGCAGCAGTGGCAAAGGAGGCTGAGACTTTCGTGAGAGGTAGTCGCAGACACCTGAACAATGCTACACCAAGACCTGCAGCCCAGAGGAGCAGGTGGACACTCCTTACCAGTGCTGTCAAAGTCACCCTCAACTTCTTTGCCTCAGGCTCCTTCCAGGGATCAGCAGCAGACATCAGTGGCATCTCCCAGTCGGCCGCCCACAGATGCATCACGCAGGTTACCGATGCCCTGTTTGCCAAGTCGGCCAATTACATCCATTTCTCAACGGAAGAAGCAAGTGTTACCGCGCGGGCGGTTGGGTTTGTCATTCTAGCTGGCTTCCCAAGGGTGCAGGGCGCCATCGACTGCACCCATGTGGCCATCAGGGCACCCCATCAGAACCCAGCAGTATCACTCCCTTAACGTCCAGCTGGTGTGTAACCACAGGAAGAACATTATGCATGTTTGCACGAAGTTCCCTGGCAGTTGCCATGACTCGTTCAACCTGCGGCAGTCTACTGTGCCTCAGCTCTTCAATCCGCCAACCCAACTTTCCGGATGGCTCCTGGAGACAAGGGCTATCCCCTGAAGGTGGCTAATGACACCGATGAGGAGGCCATCAAATGAGCCACATTTCCACCAGAAGCATCATAAAGCAAACCATTGCTTAAAATGTGATTCAGATGCCTGGACAGATCTGGTGGAGCCCTACAGTACTCACCAGCCAGGGTGTCCAGAATCATCGTGGTCTGCTGTGCACTGTGTGGCTTACCGCTGCCTGAGGAACAAGTGACTCAGGGCACAGCTTCCTCGGAGGAGGAGGAGGGGGAGGAAGAGCCGAATGAGGCTGCAGATGAGGAAGACCTTGCGGAGCCGGCTGTCCCAGTGCGATCAGCATGCGAGCACATTGCTGGCCGTGAAGCTTTACGCAGCACAGACTTGTGGCTGGCACATGTGCATGACGGTTAGCAGGACCTCCCATCCACACCATACAGCATCTGTACAATGAACTGTGCGTTCCTATCACTCTCCCCACCATTACTGCAGAAGAAAGGCACCCTCGCCCCTCACTGTGCCACTTCCAATTCTGAGCACACATAGAGCAACGCATTGAAACATTCGCATTACTTTAATACAATAAAAATAAAGAGCACAAACATAACTTTGGTTTATATGAAAACACCCAAGTGACTACCCTTGTGACTATTTGTGTGTTAGCTTTCTCTTACGCGTGCTTCCCCTGTGGCTTCAGCAGCTGTTGAGGCACCTTGCACACTTCCCTGCTATGCCTGCTTAGACGCCTTTGGTGGTTGCCCTCTGGGTTTGGGAGCCTTGGAGGGCCCCGCCAAAGTCTGCTCCTCCTGCAACTGTGCAGGGGCTGAGACAACCATCTCTGTTGGGTGAGTCATCTGGGGCTCTGACCGAGGGCTCCGTCATGGCATGGGAGTGTGAGCGCTTGGAGAGGAGCCCCCACTTCCTTGTTCTTGACCACCACCATCCCTCTCATGTATTATGTCCGTGTATAATTGAGACACGGACAGCAGGACTTGATCATAACAAGTCTTTACTGAATGGAGACAATCGGGAAACTGAAACTACAGAAGATTGCTAGCGTCTTTTATACAGGGGTGGTCACTGCCGGTACTGCAGTCTAAGACCAGTTATTCCCTTAAAGGTACATACACAACAATTCCTCCCCTTTTAGATAAACAGTACATAACATTCATTTAACAACTAAATGATAATTAATTACAATCACAATTACGGTTGCTAGATACATTGGTTGAGGTTAAGCAATTATAAGTTCAGTCTTTGAGGAGGCTTCCTGATTCTGTCTGGGTAACGCCTCTTTGGGATATCAGGTTCTTCTGGCAAGGTTGAGTCGGGATCAATGTCGTTGTTTGGTTCATCTGCTTCCAATATCACCGATTCTGCGGTAGCTGCAATTGGTACGTCGGTTTCATCGCCAGGTGTATCAGATCGTGGTGTGGAGTTGACGTTTTCCAGTGACTCTAGAATCTGGTCAGCATGGCGTCTTACAATGCTCTCTCCAACGTCCACGGTATACATGAGAGGTCCTTGCAGTGTACAAATCGTTCCTGGCTGCCATTTCTCTGTGCGGTAGTCCCGGGCCAAAGCTGGTTGACCTATCTTAAAACTCCTGGTCGGCCTTTCATTCATATTCTGAAACTGCCTGTTCTCCACATCTCTTCGGACGTTTGGCTTAACCAAATCCAAGCGGCATCGTAGTCTTCGATTGAAGAACATCATGGCTGGAGTTTGGTTGGTAACCGCATGTGTCGCATTCCGGTAGGCAAACAAGAAGTTGTCTACCTTGTGTTGTAGGGGTATATCTTCATTACACATTGCCTTAATAGCCTTCTTGAATGTTTGAACAAACCTCTCGGCCAATCCATTAGTGGCTGGATGATATGGGGCAGATGTGCAATGCTTAACACCATTGTTCTTTAAGAACCTCCGGAACTCTTCAGACACAAACTGTTGTCCATTGTCAGAGCAAATCTGTTCAGGCAGCCCATTCCTGGCGAATATGGTTCGTAAGACTGTGATAGTTTTTTCTGTGGTGGTTGAGGACATTTTTATTACCTCTGGCCACTTTGAATGTGCATCCACCACAATTAAAAACATCGAGTCCAAGAAGGGACCAGCAAAATCAATGTGCACCCTTTGCCATGGAGATGAGGGCCACTCCCATGGATGTAGAGGGGCTTGTGGTGGGGCGTTTTGGACCTTCTGGCATCCTGTACAGCTCTTGGTCATCTCTTCGATTTCTCTATCGATTCCCAGCCACCACACAAACGCTCTGGCTAAGATCTTCATTTTTACCCCTCCCAGATGACCCTCATGAAGCTCATTGAGCACTCTATCCTTCAATTTGGGTGGAATTACTACTCTGGATCCACACATCAAGGTTCCCCTGCACACTGACAGCTGTTCTCTTCTCGGCGAGAATGCTGGCAGCAGTGGTTTGCCATGTGCTGGCCATCCCTTCACCGTTAAATCATAGACCCGGGATAGTGTCGGGTCATTTCGTGTTTCCTTTTCTATGTTTGCATTCGTCACAGGGAGACATTCGACGATAGTCGAGTGGAATATCTCCATTGGATCCACTGCAAGTTCTTCTTCCACCGTCGGCAACGGGAGGCGCGACAATCCATCAGCATTTCCATGCTGTTTAGTTCCTTTGTACTCGATGTCATATTGGTGTGCCCCTAGGAAAAGGGACCACCTCTGTAGCCGTTGTGCTGTCATTATCGGTACGCCCTTCTGAGGGTTGAAAATGGAGACAAGAGGTTGATGATCAGTTAGTAGAGTAAATTTTTGACCGTGCAGGTAGTGATTGAATTTCTTCACCCCCCACACTAGGCTGAGGGCCTCTCTGTCAATCTGGGCGTAGTTACGCTCGGCTGAAGTTAACGAGCGTGACGCAAAAGCTATCGGCCTCTCTAAACCATCAAGGAATTTATGTGACAGTACCGCCCCAATGCCGTAGGGAGACGCATCACACGCCAGTCTTATCGGTAGTGATGGGTTGTAGTGAGCCAATACTTCTCTTGAAGTGATTAAGTCCTTACTCTTCTGAAAGGCCCGCTTACAGTCATTGCTCCATTTCCATGCTACTTCCGTTCGTAGTAGGGCGTTCAGTGGGTGCAGAATTGTGGACAAATTCAGTAAAAACTTATGGTAGTAATTCACCAATCCGAGGAATGACCTCAGTTGCGACACATTTTCAGGTGCTGGGACCTTAACAACCGCTTCAATTTTGTCAGGGGACTTATGTAACCCCTCTTCATCAATCACGTGGCCACAATACGATATCTGTTTCTTTAAAAACTCGCACTTGGGGCGGTTGGCTCGTAGCCCATGTTCCTGTAGTCTGGTGAGCACCTGTTCTCGGTTGTTAAGGTGTTCACTGTCATCTTCACCTGTCACTAGGATGTCGTCCAAGTAACACTGAGTCCCCGGAATCCCTTGCAGGACTTGTTCCATCGCTCTTTGCCATGTTGCCGGAGCTGATGCTACTCCGAATACCAATCGATGATACTGGTAAAGACCTTTGTGAGTGTTTATCATGAGATACTTCCTAGAGGATTCTTCAACCTCCATCTGCAAATACGCTTGTGCTAGGTCAATTTTTGTAAAACGCTTCCCTCCAGATAGTGAGGTGAAGATGTCTTCTATCCTTGGAAGAGGATATTGTACTGTGTGAAGGATTGGGTTCACCGTCACCTTGAAGTCCCTACAGATGCGAACCTTCCTTGGCTCCTCAGACTTATTGCTAAACGTTTTCTTCATGACAGGAACGATGGGTGCCGCCCACTCGCTCCAGTCTACCTTAGACAACACGCCTGCACTCTCCAGATTCTCCAGCTCTGCCTCGACGGCTGGGTGAATTGCATATGGTACCGGTCTTGCTTTGAAAAACTTGGGAATTGCATTCTCTGCTATTTTTATCGAGGCGGTTATGCCTTTAAGAGTGCCCAGTTCTTGTTGAAATACCTCTTTGGCGTTAGCTAAGATTGTTGACAATCATCCAGGAGTGATGTCTTCATCTTTTTTACCATCCACCGTCATTGCATGAATGGAGTGCCAATCTAAGCTTATCTTTCTGATCCATTCACGTCCCAATAACGGTGGTCCACCATCTTGCAATATGTAGAGATACAATTTCCGTATTTTCTTGCCGTTGTATTCGACAGGCACCCTTATTTTTCCTCTGGGGTATACTTTTTGCCCCATATACGTCGTCAAGACGATGGATGTCTCTCTCAAGGGTATGTGTGGGAATAGCCACTCGTAGTCTCATCAATTCATGATGGTTAGCGCTGATCCTGTATCCAATTCCATTTTAACTCGGGACCCTGCTATCATGAGGGTGACCCAAATGGTTCGGTGATCCTCTTTTGCGATTACATTGTGAAGTTTGAGACAGCTTAGTCTCTTGTTCCCGGGTTCACTATCACTCATCTGGTCTTTGGAACTACTGTCCGTCATCTTTTGTACTTTCTTGTACGGTTCCTTAGTAGCCTTTTTGTTGTCGTTGGTCTTCCTCCCAGACCTGCAAACTCGTGCAATGTGTCCCATCTTTCCGCATTGCCTGCATATTTTGTCCTTGGACCAGCAGTCCTTCTGGTCATGGTTAGTTCTGCTGCAGCGATAACATTTTGCAAATCCCCGTGTCATTTCGTGGGTGCCGTATTCCTGTGGCTTTTGTTGTATTTCTGCAGCTCCCCTGGCTGCTGCTTCGTATGATACTGCCACGCTGAAAGCCTTATCTAGCGTCAGCTCTTTCTCTGAGAGTAACTTCTTCTGTGTTCCTTCACTCAGGAGTCCACAGACAAATTTGTCCCGTAGGGTATCTGCCAGTCCTGCTCCGAACTGGCAGTGATTTGATAGCTTGCGTAGTTCCGTAAGGTACTCAGCATTGCTCTCATCTTTATGCTGAGTTCTCCTGTGGAATTTAAATCTTTCTGCTATCAGCAGCGGTGCAGGGTTTAGGTGTTCCTGTAGGATAGCAACAATTTCGTTAAAACTCTTCGCCTTCGGTTTGGCTGGAGTAATCAGGTCCCGCAATAGGCCGTACGTTCTAGCGCCCATTAAGTTTAGCAATACCGATGCCTTTTTCTCATCGGCTATTTCGTTTGCCTCGCAATACACCTCGACTCTTTCCACATACGTGGTCCAGTCCTCTATTGCATTATCAAAGGCAGTGATACAGCCAGTCTTCGGCATCTTGAAAATCTAAAATGGTGCCTCCCGCGCTTTGCCTTCTTCCCCGCTGGATTAAGATGGCGCCTCCCGCGCTTTGCCTTCTTCCCCGCTGTTGCTAGTGCTGCTTTCCGCAGTTTCCATTGCAACCTGCAGCTCCTCGCAGCTTTCTGCACGTTCAATATATTTTTTTATTTTTTATTTTATTATTTTCCCGTCGTGGAACAACCCTGTGGGACTCTTGCCTCCCTCTTCACGGGTCTGTACGCTGCCCGGCTTCATAGCACCGGCCGCGCCCTGTGTGCTCCACCCTCTCTCTATCTCCTCATCCCGACAACGCTGCTCGGCCCCGTTGCAAGCCACCCGCTCGAGTTCTAGACCGCCGCAGCCCAGGAAGGATCAGTGTACTACCTGACACCAGCCCGATTAGCTGAATCACCGTCGACAGGAACCAAGCCCCGCTCTCGACAGCCTCTCCTGCAATCTTCAACTCCGCTGACTCAGGGGCGGATGCCCATGATCGATGCCCGTTTCTACTGCTTCTTTCTTCCTTCTGGCCTCGACCTCTGCTCACTTCGCTTCAGGAATGGATCCCAGGAGGTGGTGCAGACTGTAGGTAAGTTCGAATCTGCTCGTCGCCAATATTATGTCCGTGTATAATTGAGACACGGACAGCAGGATTTGATCATAACAAGTCTTTACTGAATGGAGACAAATGGGAAACTGAAACTACAGAAGATTGCTAGCGCCTTTTATACAGGTGCAGTCACTGCCGGTACTGCAGTCTGAGATCAGTTATTCCCTTAAAGGTACATACACAACATCATGGGTCACCTGCACTTCACTGCTAGCAAGTAACTGGAGAGCACCTTGCTGCACATCAGTGGGGCCATAAGGACCCGTCTCTGTACTGGCAGTCCTCATAACCATGGCGTCCATATACCTCTGGTTCCTCTCCACAATAGATGCCCATCTATCCTCCATAGCTGACCATCTATCTAGAAGAGTCACCGGCCTAGAAATTCAGTTGGGCGCGCCAGCCGTTAGCGCCTTAGGAGGAGTAGATCTCGAGCGCTAGGCGCTTAGCGCCCGGGCGCAGCACGATCTGCGCCTCGCCCCAACTTCAGTACACATTTAGCGCTGGCGCAAAGTCTTAGCGCGCGCCCTGCTGCGCGCGCAGATCATGACGTCATTTCGTCGTGCAACGCCCTTTGTGCGCCCCCAACCGGAACTTCACTTGCGCCGGCCCATTGTGCGCCGGGCGGCCCTAACGACTGTGAAGTGGAATGGTACACAGCCGAGGCGGGCCGCGGGGAGCGCTAATTAAAGGGCACTTACCCTGCACTATAAAGGCCAGCCATTTTGCAGCATTCACTCTTGTGCAACGGCTTTTTGGAGAGAGACCAAGGAGGAGAGCTTACTGGTTTGGACCAACACTAGGACAGGTATTTTTGGCTCAGGCCAGAGCTTAGCAATTATCTTTGCCTTCATTGAGAGCTCAGTGTTTGCCAGCATATAATGGGGGCTGCATTGGGTGCCAACACTGACTTTCAGCCTTATGCCAGAAGGGCTTACAGATGCCGTGAGAGAGTGGCAGCCCTGGCTAGACGCAGAGGGGGCAACAGGCGTCGCCAACTGAGGCCTTACCCACCCAGGGTATACCGCCAGCAGTCCTCCTATCTGACCATGTCTGCCGCGATGTGTGTTAGGAGGCTGCGATTCAGAAGGGAGGTGGTTGCAGACACCTGCCAGCTACTTCACAGAGATCTGCAGCCACAGCTGATGCGCAGGACGTCTCTGTTGGTGGCAGTGAAGGTGACGGTGGCTCTCAACTTCTATGCCACCGGCTCCTTCCAATCCGCTGCTGGGAACATCGTTAACATCTCCCAGTTCGCCGTGCATTGCTGCATCCGCCAGGTGACCGATGCCCTTTTCAGAAGGAGACATCAATTCATCTCCTTCCCCATGACCCTGGACAAGCAGCAGCAGCGTGCAGTGGGATTTGCAAGAATAGCGGGCTTCCCCATGGTGCAGGGCGCCATTGACTGCACGCATGTGGCTTTGCGGGCACCTCTGGAGCATGCCGAGGATTACCGCAACCGGAAGGGCTACCATTCCCTCAACGTACAGCTGGTGTGTGACCGCAGGCAGTGCATCCTAGCTGTCAATGCCCGCTTTCCAGGCAGCAGCCACGATGCCTTTATCCTGCGACAGACAACTATGGCTGACATGTTCCAGGCACAGCCTCACCCAAGAGGGGACAAAGGCTATCCTTTGTGTACCTGGCTCATGACCCCACTCCGCGCGCCCACGACCCCTGCTGAAGAGGCATACAATGAGAGCCATCAAGCGACTAGGAACATCATAGAACAAACAATCGGCGTCCTCAAGCAACGGTTCCGCTGTCTCGATCGCTCCGGGGGAGCCCTCCAGTATTCGCAGGAGCGAGTCTCCCAATTCGTCGTCATTTGCTGCATGCTGCACAACCTGGCTATCCGCAGGACTCAGGCACTGCCACCTCACGTTGGACCACCACCTCAGGAGGAGGAGCAGGAGGAGCATGAGGAGGAGGAGGACGAGGAGTACCAGCCCAGGAGGGAGGCACAAGGTCCAAGGGCCGCCCGTCGGCGGCTTATTGAACGTCACTTCTAGGCCCTCTTTCAGGGAATGGCTTGTGCCAATGAAAGAACATGATTGCAGCCGCTCCGCAAGCCCTCAGCCGGTTAAGGCAACAAACACTTCAAAGATCAAACATGGACAATGTTAATAAATAAAATGCTTTATTGTACAAACTCAGGGCCCTTCCCACATGAAAACCAAAAACAGACGAAACCCCCAAAAAACACTCAAACACATTACTCGCTCCCACAACCTGGAGAGGATTAACAAAACAGTGCAACTAAAATGGCCGTCATCCTCGGCCTCCCTAAAAAACAAACATCACATCCTCGGCCTTCAATAAACAAACATCCAATTCTCGGCCTTCAAAAAACAAACATCCAATTCTCGGCCTCAAAAAACAAACATCCAATTCTCGGCCTCAACAAACAAACACAACTGGCCACACATTCGACTTTTTGGCCCGCTAGGGCGATGCCTTGGCCATCTTTGTGTGGCCCCTGACCGCCCTGCTGCTCCTCCTCAAAGTAAGGCCATTGGCTGCTGCAAGGCTGGGGGCAGGCTCCAGAGGGGCACATGTCGTGACGGCAGATGCCCTTGGGGGTCGGCCTAGTCGAGGTCTGGCCGTCGAGCGAGCGGCTGTTGAATGCTACAGCTGTGGCTGGCCAGCATCAGTCGCTGCAGCAGCTCCTGACAGCTCCACTGGGGGAGTGGCAGTGGCGGCTGGAGGAATGGGGGCAAGCTGGCGGATGGCAGGCGCTCGCTGGTCGCCTGAGACACTGGCACTCGCCCGGGCCAGCACTGCAGCATGCGCACCAATCTGCCGAGGGACAGACCGCTGTGCTGCTGCAGCGCGCCGGGTGCCCTGGCGATGCCTGGCTGACACAGCGAGTGTGGCAGCAGTGAGTGCCCGTGTTGACCTGTTCAGTGACCTCATCAGAGCACCCAGTGACTGCACGGCACCACTGATCAGCTGCCCACTCGCTGCCTGAGCTGCCCCGAATGCCGCCCGACTCGCTGCCTGCTCTGCCCCGAATTCCGCCAAACTGATGGCCTGTGAGGCCCCGACGTCGGTCACACTCCGAGAGAGGGACTCGATGGCCTCAGGCAACCGTGCCACTACCCCCATGAGCTCCGTGTGCTGGCGCTCCGAGTCCGCGGACAAGTCCTCGAGGCGTTCCATCTCCTCGGCGAAGACCATCTCCGGACTGGAGGCCGGACTCTCCCTCTGGGGAGAAGGCCGCCGAGCTGGCCGACCCTTCCTGTGTTGCTGGACGCCGCTGGGCCCAGCAATTGGACTCCCCTCCGACCCTTCCCCCCTCTGGGGAGAAGGCCGCCGAGCTGGCCGACCCTTCCTGCGTTGCTGGACGCCACTGGGCCCAGCAATTGGACTCCCCTCCGACCCTTCCCCCCTCTGGGGAGAAGGCCGCTGAGCTTCCACCCCCCTCCCGCGTTTCTGCAGGCCGCAGGTCCCATGAGCACCCCTCCCCTCCGACACTTCCGCCACGCTCCCCTCCAGGGAAGACGTGTCCCCTACATTCGCATGGGTTGCCGCGGCTGAGGGTTCCCCTGATGGGCCGCCTTCCTCTTGCTCCTCCTCCTCCTCCTCTTCTGAGGGGCTGTCACTGGCAAGTTCAGGGACCTCCTCCTCACCATCTGAAAGCAGGAAGGCACAAGAGTAGCTTTAGAGTGAGGAGAGGGCGTCAGCGAGGGATGCATGAGTGGTGGCGTTCAGCGCATTGGTCGGACAGTGGCAAAGGATGTAGATCTGATGCGCAAGTGGGACGAGAGAGGTCCAAAAGTTGATGTCCTTACCATTGGTGCCCAGAACAGGGTCGGCATCTCCACATGCAACGGGGCCAATCACCCGGCCACCCATGATGCGCTCCACGCGATGTTGCAGCTCGGTGAGCGGCTGGATCTGGGGTCGGCCTCCCCCGGTCGCAGTCCGGCTCTTCTTATTATTGGCCAGCTTGGCCTGCAAGAGAAAGGACGGCCTCCAAGTACAGTGTGTAGCCCTGATCTTGTGTGCACTGCCTCCCATGGTGGAATAGCCTGGCCAGTGTGTCGCCCTGATCTTGTGTGCACTGCCTCCCATGGTGGAATAGCCTGGCCAGTTTGTAGCCCTGATCTTGTGAGCACTGCCTCCCATGGTGGAATAGCTTGGCCAGTGTGTTAAGTGCAGAATGTGCAATTGATGTTCATGCCTGTCCCATAGCTGCTGGATGAGGGCTGGCCATTAGGGCTTTCAGGTCCCTTTGCCCATAATGTGAGGTGCACATGCAAGGATGAGGAGGACACTGGAAAGGATACTCACCCTGACAATCCGAGTGAGGTCATTAAACTTTTTGCGGCATTGGACACCGCTGCTGGGGACCTCGCTGTTGGCTGACACCTTGCTGGCGACATGCCTCCAGGCTCTCCGGTAGACGCGGACCGGCGCCTTCCTGCCATTGTCCGGGTACAAAGTATGGCGCCTCTTCTCCACACCACCAACCAGCACACTCAGATCAAGCTCTGAGAAGCGCTGCGCTCGTTCACGGGCCTTCTGCATGGCTTCCGGCGCTATTTGGGTCCAGCTGCAGTGTTCAGGCCTAGCTGGAGGGCTCCACTATCCAGGGCGTGGCAGCAGACCAAGTCGACCCTTCCCCCTTAAGAGCTGGCCGGCGCCAGGGTGTCTGCTGTCAATCACGAGATGACCGCACCTGCGCTGTGCCCGGCCTCGGCACTCTCGCTCAGCACCTCCGGCTTAGCGCCTAAAGAGAGGCGTGCAGCGCCAGTTTTAGCGCTCGAGCAAACTCTTAGGGCGAAGCTAATGAATATCGGAGAAGTGGCCTCGATTTTGCACCAGGCGCAAACTTTAGCGGCCGCCCGACTTTACCGCCCCAAAAGTGGCTACAATGAATTTCTAGGCCACCATGTTCATTCGCGTCTGGCGATTTATGTCCTCCATGGCGGTTGCCATCCTTTCCATGGCAGCACCTACATTCGCCACTGCGTGCACCACGGCATTGCTCATGTTTCAGTTGGACTCCTCCATTCCCTGCACACTCACAGTTACCATGGTTGGAAACCCTGTCAGTCTCCTGCACTTGTTCCTGAAGCTCCCACACCGCTCTCTTACTGGATGGTCCCTGAGGCTCAGCATTCACATGCAGCTGAGCAGAGCTAGGAGCATCCAGCATTCTCCGACGAGGACTGTCCACTGCTGTCCCTGTCTCCACCATCTGCTGATGCTCACTTGTGAGCTGTGATACACCAGGTGATAACACTACTCTATCTCGCAAACATCCCACCGAGGTGTGCGTCTCTGCGCTGGTGCTGGGTGCGCTCAATTCTGCTGATGCTGCTCCCTCAGAGACTGGAGGTTCCTCTGAGGAGTCCTCGTGCTCTTCCTCCAGGACAGTGGGGAGCGGGGCTCTTGATGGTCCTGTGGGGGCATAAAGGCATGAATTAGACATGTGATATGTAGGTTGCAGACACCTCCCATTGTGCAGATGATCAGAACTCAATTTCTATGAACATCAGATCCCATCTGAGTCACTCATAAAATCTAAATAAGAGGGTTGCAAATCTATTCTGTTACCAGCTGGCTGTACTGTGCCCGTCTCTCCGTCCCCCACTTCCAGCTCCTCTGCACCTCCCATGATCTCCAGAGCTGCCTCCTCAGCATGCATTAGATGCGCCACGGATGGTGGGCCTCCTCCTGTCCTCCATCTCTCCCTCTTATTGTGGACTCTCTTTTCCTGCAATGAGGCACACAAGTGGAGTTTCAGAGAGATTAATTGAGTGAGTGTAAAGAATGGATAACATAGATGTTTAGAGGGAGACTATGATGGAGTGAGGTGGCAATACCAAGGTCCCTCCCTGTGCGTTGTTAGTTGTTGTCATTGCATAACAGTGAGATCGAGTGTGAGGGGTGCACAGTAAGATGGTGATGTGATTCTGTACATAGAAAGAGAGGGATGGGTGAGGATGCAAGGGATGTTAGGGTGAGTAGGGATGTGCAGGAGTAGGTTGCCAATGCAGAGTGATGGGGATGAGAAGAGATGGGAAGCAGATTGAAGGTAAGTGTGATGTTAGACTCACTTTTGCTGAGCGCCCCAGATCATTAAACCTCTTCCTACATTGCTCCCAGGTGCGTGTACAGGGAGACCTCGAACTGACCTCCTGAGCAATTTGCAGCCAGGCTGCCTTTTTGTGCTGAGGAGGCTTCCTCCTTCCATCAGAAGGGAAGAGGACCTCCTTGCGTCCTCTTACTCCTTCCACAAGAGCATGGAGGGGGTCATCATCAAACCGGGGAGCAGCCTTCGTCCGTAGCGCTGCTATGCCTGCAGCAACCAGCACTCGGGAGCAGAAAAAAGCAAGTCCTAATCAAAGGGGACATGGCCCCCTTAAGTACAGAGGCTCCCGGCGTGTCATCGAGCACGATCAGCCGACCCGCACCCACCGTTGTTTGGGACGGGTAACGCTTACGGCGGCCTTAATGAGGCCAATCTGGGGAAAATCATTATTGCGGGGTGGCTGGAACGGGGAGCGGGACCGGAACCCACCAAACAACGGACCCACCACCATGCCGCCTCCGGGCGGAAAATCCAGCCCTTAATCAGGGAGTACTCCTGATGTTTTAGTTGTCAAATATACTGGCTGTGTTGGTAATGATCCGCAGAGACCACGATAGTCCCAGGTTTGATCCTTGCCTTGTGCAGAGTTAGTTGGGGCAGCAGTGACTGAGGGCACTACAGGCCTTAGTGCCCGAGGACTAGCGACAGAATAATCAGTCTGATCATTATGTGCAGACGTAGGGTGAGGAAAACACCTTGTTCTGCTGCAATAACCCCTTCCCTGGCCGGTGGCAAATAGCCCTGAGACACTCACTTTCTGGACTCACACTTGAAGAGCTCTGGAGGTTAAATGCTTGTTGTGGAACTTCACCCCATGCAATTGATTGGTCTGCAATAAGAAGCCAACGTTTGGAATCGTTTTTAAAAAACTACTCAATAAATAGAAAATAAGTTATTTTAGCCAACTTACGTATATTTGCATTTGTCAACTCATTTAATGTCAACAAATCTCAGAATATTAACCTACTTCAGAATGTCTTGACATCTGGCGGTAATTACAGAGGAGTTTCCCTGCTGTCTGCCACAGGGAAAGTCATCGCAAGAATCCTCCTCAATCGCCTTCTCCCAGTGGCTGAAGAGCTCCTCCAAGAGTCGCAATGTGGAATCCGCCCACAAAGGGGCAAAATGGACATGATCTTCACCGCACGTCAATTACAAGAGAAATGCAGGGAACAGCACCAACCGCTGTACATGGCCTTCTTTGATCTCACAAAGGCCTTCGACACTGTCAACTGTGAGGGATTATGGAGTGTCCTCCTCAAATTCGGCTGCCCTCAAAGGTTTGTCACCATCCTCCGCCTGCTTCATGACGACATGCAAGCCGTGATCCTGACCAACGGTTCCACCACAGACCCAATTCACGTATGAACTGTGGTCAAGCAAGGCTGTGTCATCGCACCAATGCTCTTCTCGATCTCCCTTGCTGCAATGCTCCATCTCACCCTCAGTAAGCTCCACGCTGGAGTGGAACTAATTTACAGAACAAACGGGAAACTGTTCAACCTCCGTCGCCCCCAGTCCAGATCCAAGGTCATCCCTTCCTCTGTCGTCAAATTACAGTATGCAGACGGCGCTTGCATCTGCGCTCACTCGGAGGTCGAACTCCAAACCATCGTCAACACCTTCACCGAAGCCATACGAGAGCATGGGTATAACACTAAACATCCGTAAGACAAAGGTCCTCTACCAACCTGCCCCCGCCACACAGTTACTGCCCCCCGATGATCAAAATCCACGACAAGGCCTTGGACAACGTGGACCACTTTCCATACCTCGGGAGCCTACTGTCAACAAGGGCAGATGTCAACGACGAAGTCCAACACCGCCTTCAGTGTGCCAGTGCAGCCTTCGGTCGCCTGAGGAAGAGAGTGTTTGAAGACCAGGGCCTAGAAATTCATTGTAGCCACTTTTAGGGCGGTAAAGTCGGGCAGCCGCTAAAGTTTGTGCCCGCCGCCAAATCGAGGCCACTTCTCCGATATTCATTAGCTTCGCCCTAAGAGTTTGCTCGAGCGCTAAAACTGGCGCTGGACGCCTCTCTTTAGGCGCTAAGCCGGAGGTGCTGAGCGAGAGCGCCCAGGCTGGGCGCAGCACAGGTGCGGCCATCTCGTGATTGACAGCAGACACCCTGGCGCCGGCCAGCTCTTAAGGGGGAAGGGTTGACTTTGTCTGCTGCCACGCCCTGGATAGTGGAGCCCTCCAGCTAGGGTTGAACACTGCTGCTGGACCCAAATAGCGCCTGAAGCCATGCAGAGGGCCCGTGAACGAGCGCAGCGCTTCTCAGAGCGTGATCTGAGTGTGCTGGTTGGTGGTGTGGAGAAGAGGCGCCATATTTTGTACCCGGACAATGGCAGGAAGGCGCCGGTCCGCGCCTACCGGAGAGCCTGGAGGCATGTCGCCAGCAAGGTGTCAGCCAACAGCGAGGTCCCCAGGACCGGTGTCCAAAGCCGCAAAAAGTTTAATGACCTCACGCGGATTGTCAGGGTGAGTACCCTTTCCAGTGACCTCCTCATCCTTGCATGTGCACCTCACATTATGGGCAAAGGGACTTGAAAGCCCTAATGGCCAGCCCTCATCCAGCAGCTATGGGACAGGCATGAACATCAATTGCACATTCTGCACTTAACACACTGGCCAAGCTATTCCACCATGGGAGGCAGTGCACACAAGATCAGGGTGACACACTGGCCAGGCTATTCCACCATGGGAGGCAGTGCACACAAGATCAGGGCGACACACTGGCCAGGTTATTCCACCATGGGAGGCAGTGCACACAAGATCAGGGCGACACACTGTACTTAGAGGCCATCCTTTCTCTTGCAGGCCAAGCTGGCCAATAACAAGAAGAGCCGGACTGCGACCGGGGGAGGCCGACCCCAGATCTAGCCGCTCACCGAGCTGCAACATCGCGTGGAGCACATCATGGGTGGCCGGGTGATTGGCCCCGTTGCATGTGGAGATGCCGACCCTGTTCTGGGCACCAATGGTAAGGACATCAACGTTTGGACATCTCTTGTCCCACTTGCGCATCAGATCTACATCCTTTGCCACTGTCCGACCAATGCGCTGAATGCCACCACTCATGCATCCCTCGCTGACGCCCTCTCCTCACTCTAAAGCTACTCTTGTGCCTTCCTGCTTTCAGATGGTGAGGAGGAGGTCCCTGAACTTGCCAGTGACAGCCCCTCAGAAGAGGAGGAGGAGGAGGAGCAAGAGGAAGGCGGCCCATCAGGGGAACCCTCAGCCGTGGCAAGCCATGCCAATGTAGGGGACACGTCTTCACTGGAGGGGAGCGTCGCGGAAGTTTCGGAGGGGAGGGGTGCTCATGGGACCTGCGGCCTGCAGAAACGCGGGAGGGGGGTGCCAGCTCAGCGGCCTTCTCCCCAGAGGGGGGAAGGGTCGGAGGGGAGTCCAATTGCTGGGCCCAACGGCGTCCAGCAACGCAGGAAGGGTCGGCCAGCTCGGCGGCCTTCTCCCCAGAGTGAGAGTCCGGCCTCCAGTCCGGAGATGGTCTTCGCCGAGGAGATGGAACGCCTCGAGGACTTGTCCGCGCACTCGGAGCGCCGGCACACGGAGCTCATGGGGGTAGTGGCACGGTTGCCTGAGGCCATCGAGTCCCTCTCTCGGAGTGTGACCGACGTCGGGGCCTCACAGGCCATCAGTTTGGCGGAATTCGGGGCAGAGCAGGCAGTGAGTCGGGCGGCATTCGGGGCAGATCAGGCAGCGAGTCGGGCGGCATTCGGGGCAGCTCAGGCAGCGAGTGGGCAGCTGATCAGTGGTGCCGTGCAGTCACTGGGTGCTCTGATGAGGTCACTGAACAGGTCAACACGGGCACTCACTGCTGCCACACTCGCTGTGTCAGCCAGGCATCGCCAGGGCACCCGGCGCGCTGCAGCAGCACAGCGGTCTGTCCCTCGGCAGATTGGTGCGCATGCTGCAGTGCTGGCCCGGGCGAGTGCCAGTGTCTCAGGCGACCAGCGAGCGCCTGCCATCCGCCAGCTTGCCCCCATTCCTCCAGCCGCCACTGCCACTCCCCCAGTGGAGCTGCCAGGAGCTGCTGCAGCGACTGATGCTGGCCAGCCACAGCTGCAGCATTCAACAGCCGCCCGCTCGACGGCCAGACCTCGACTAGGCCGACCCCCAAGGGCATCTGCCGTCACGACATGTGCCCCTCTGGAGCCTGCCCCCAGCCTTGCAGCAGCCAATGGCCTTACTTTGAGGAGGAGCAGCAGGGCGGTCAGAGGCCACACAAAGATGGCCAAGGCATCGCCGTAGCGGGCCAAAAAGTCGAATGTGTGGCCAGTTGTGTTTGTTTTTTGAGGCCGAGAATTGGATGTTTGTTTTTTGAGGCCGAGAATTGGATGTTTGTTTTTTGAG
Organism: Somniosus microcephalus; assembly: GCF_052327205.1. Taxonomy (NCBI): domain Eukaryota; kingdom Metazoa; phylum Chordata; class Chondrichthyes; order Squaliformes; family Somniosidae; genus Somniosus; species Somniosus microcephalus. The sequence goes on from NC_140995.1 coordinate 182,988,087, forward strand.
GCCGAGAATTGGATGTTTGTTTTTTGAGGCCGAGAATTGGATGTTTGTTTTTTGAAGGCCGAGGATGTGATGTTTGTATTTTACGAAGGCCGAGGATGACGGCCATTTTAGTTGCACTGTTTTGTTAATCCTCTCCAGGTTGTGGGAGCGAGTAATGTGTTTGAGTGTTTTTTGGGGGTTTCGTCTGTTTTTGGTTTTCATGTGGGAAGGGCCCTGAGTTTGTACAATAAAGCATTTTATTTATTAACATTGTCCATGTTTGATCTTTGAAGTGTTTGTTGCCTTAACCGGCTGAGGGCTTGCGGAGCGGCTGCAATCATGTTCTTTCATTGGCACAAGCCATTCCCTGACAGGGGGCCTAGAAGTGACGTTCAATAAGCCGCCGACGGGCGGCCCTTGGACCTTGTGCCTCCCTCCTGGGCTGGTACTCCTCGTCCTCCTCCTCCTCATGCTCCTCCTGCTCCTCCTCCTGAGGTGGGGGTCCAACGTGAGGTGGCAGTGCCTGAATCCTGCGGATAGCCAGGTTGTGCAGCATGCAGCAAACGACGACGAATTGGGAGACTCGCTCCTGCGAATACTGGAGGGCTCCCCCGGAGCGATCGAGACAGCAGAACCGTTGCTTGAGGACGCTGATTGTTTGTTCTATGATGTTCCTAGTCACTTGATGGCTCTCGTTGTATGCCTCTTCAGCAGGGGTCGTGGGCGCGCGGAGCGGGGTCATGAGCCAGGTACACAAAGGATAGCCTTTGTCCCCTCTTGGGGGAGGCTGTGCCTGGAACATGTCAGCCACAGTTGTCTGTCGCAGGATAAAGGCATCGTGGCTGCTGCCTGGAAAGCGGGCATTGACAGCTAGGATGCACTGCCTGTGGTCACACACCAGCTGTACGTTGAGGGAATGGTAGCCCTTCCGGTTGCGGTAATCCTCGGCATGCTCCAGAGGTGCCCGCAAAGCCACATGCGTGCAGTCAATGGCGCCCTGCACCATGGGGAAGCCCGCTATTCTTGCAAATCCCACTGCACGCTGCTGCTGCTTGTCCAGGGTCATGGGGAAGGAGATGAATTGATGTCTCCTTCTGAAATGGGCTTCGGTCACCTGGCGGATGCAGCAATGCACGGCGAACTGGGAGATGTTAGCGATGTCCCCAGCAGCGGATTGGAAGGAGCCGGTGGCATAGAAATTGAGAGCCACCGTCACTTTCACTGCCACCGACAGAGACGTCCTGCGCATCAGCTTTGGCTGCAGATCTCTCTGAAGCAGCTGGCAGATGTCTGCAACCACCTCCCTTCTGAATCGCAGCCTCCTTACACACATCGCGGCAGACATGGTCAGATAGGAGGACTGCTGGCGGTATACCCTGGGTGGATAAGGCCTCAGTTGGCGACGCCTGTTGCCCCCTCTGCGTCTAGCCAGGGCTGCCACTCTCTCACGGCGTCTGTAAGCCCTTCTGGCATAAGGCTGAAAGTCAGCGTTGGCACCCAATGCAGCCCCCATTATATGCTGGCAAACAATGAGCTCTCAATGAAGGCAAAGATAATTGCTAAGCTCTGGCCTGAGCCAAAAGTACCTGTCCTAGTGTTGGTCCAAACCAGTAAGCTCTCCTCCTTGGTCTCTCTCCAAAAAACCGTTGCACAAGAGTGAATGCTGCAAAATGGCTGGCCTTTATAGTGCAGTGTAAGTGCTCTTTAATTAGCGCTCCCCGCGGCCCGCCTCGGCTGTGTACCGTTCCACTTCACAGTCGTTAGATCCGCCCGGCGCACAATGGGCCGGCGCAAGTGAAGTTCCGGTTCGGGGCGCAAAAAGGGCGTTGCACGACGAAATGACGTCATGATCTGCGCGCGCAGCAGGGCGCGCGCTAAGACTTTGCGCCAGCGCTAAATGTGTACTGAAGTTGGGGCGAGGCGCAGATCGTGCTGCGCCCGGGCGCTAAGCGCCTAGCGCTCGAGATCTACTCCTCCTAAGGCGCTAACGGCTGGCGCGCCCAACTGAATTTCTAGGCCCAGGACCTCAAACCCGGCACTAAGCTCATGGTCTACAGAGCAGCAGTGATACCCGCCCTGCTGTATGCCTCAGAGACATGGACCATGTACAGCAGGCACCTCAAAGCACTGGAGAGGTACCACCAATGCTGCCTCTGCAAGATCCTGCAAATCCATTGGCAGGATAGGCGCACCAACGTCAGTGTTCTTGCTCAGGCCAACATACCCAGCATCGAAGCTTTGACCACGCTAGATCAGCTCCGATGAACGGGCCATATTGTCTGCATGCCCGATACGAGACTCCCAAAACAAGCGCTCTACTCAGAGCTCCGGCACGGCAAGAGAGCCCCAGGTGGGCAGAGGAAACGCTTCAAGGACACCGTCAAAGCCTCCTTGAAAAGGTGTAACATCCCCACCGACACCTGGGAATCCCTGGCCCAAGACCGCACAAAGTGGAGGAGAAGCATCCGGGAAGGCGCCGAACACCTCAAGTCTCTTCGCCGGGAGCAAGCGGGAGCCAAGCGCAGGCAGCGCAAGGAGCGCACGTCAACCCAAGCACCCCACCCACCCGCCCCTTCAACCACCGTCTGCCCCACCTGTGACAGAGACTGTAGGTCCCGCATTGGACTCATCAGTCACCTGCGAACTCATTTTTAATGTGGAAGCAAGTCATCCTCGGTTCCGAGGGATTGCCTGAGAAGGAGAAATGAAGCCAGAAAAATGAATGACTAATGTTTGTCACAAACAAAATTGTCAGTTATTTTAGCAATTGAATTCCATGAGCAAGTATGAAGTTCTGCTGCAGATCCCAGAACCACAGAATGATGGACAGTAATTTTAGTTAACCTGAGCTACAACTGAGCCTAGGCATTTTATGAAGATTAGGGACTGGAATCTGGCCACTGAATTACCAAATTTATGGATGTAGGAGGAGAGCAAATCTGTCTCTTACAGATCCCCACAGGCCTGAAAAATCAGCTCAATGTGCTGAATCTTGTTGTCAAAATGTTGACATACGATACTGTGAAGTAGCGTCATAACTGATGCAGGTAGAGACTTGCAGCCTGGGCTCTGTGCCAGGCTAGATGTGTGACAGGTGGGAACTCCGTGCTTGAAATCAGAGAAGCAAAGCAGTTCTGTATGATCTTTCAGTTAAGATTTGCTATCATAGAGTGACTATTTCTTTCACATTCTGTGTAGGAAGTATTTAAACAGTCCTGAAGCTGTTCCAAAATCTCTTTTCTGTCTCTCTCTCCTCTCCACATTTGGGTTACAATGCAATTTGCTGTGGGATTTATCCTGTTTTAAAATTCAAAAGCTTCTCAGAACACGTTGAACATATTCCACCCCGTTCAAAAATTCAAAGCTGTTTCTTGAAAGAAAACGTGTATCAGTGTTTCAACAACAAAAGCGTCTGTTGTGGCAGATCCAGATGGTTGTTTATCTCTACAGAATTACTGTTTTCCTTGATTCAACCGTACAGAAAATAGTTGCAAAAGATGTTAAAGAATCAAATGGAAACATGCAGCAGAATTTTAAACAGTATTAAATCGCATAAATTTGCCTGCAGAAAATACACGAGAACCCAGTGATACTGGGGTGGGGAAGGAGAGAGGAAGGTATTCAGAGCAGAGATATTAGCCTGGATTTTAACCCAGTCCGGACGGGACAAGACAAGCGGGTCGTCAAAATAGCAGTCGGATAGTTGCGCCATGTTCCCGATGCAGTCCTGCCCACTGACATTTTTAATCACCTGAAAAGAGGCACGGGCGGGCCGCCTGCCCTAGGCAGGTGAGGTCCTATTTTACATTCAAAAGTTGCAGCCTGATGAGGTCATCGTGGCCGCATCGTAATTTTATCTCAGAAAATCGGGTGCCCTGCCCAGGGCCAAACCCAACAGCCAGGCCTGCGGGGCGGGGAGTCAGCAGAATGGTCCAAAGAGGCCAAGATAAGTATTTACCGTTAACTCTTATGAGGATTCCTTGTGGGGCAGAAGGAGCAGTTGTGCTCACCCCAGGTCCCCTAAGGAGTCCTTGGGCCTCTCCAGCCCTGGCCTTGCCTCTCCCTCCCAGACCAGCATCTCCTTTCTAACTGCCCCTCCCAGCAATAATTTGATTCTGGGGACGTCCCCTCCTCTGGCATTGACATGACTCCTGCCGGTTTTGGACGGGAGACAGCTGTGCCAAATGTTAATGAGGCATGGGCCTCACGTTTAACTCTCCACTAGGAATTACCGGCTGTCCCACACCCCACTAGCCCCAAACGTGCCAAGTTAAAATCGGGGCTATTGGTAGCCATCCAGAATTATCTTTCAGTCACCCCAGCAGCTACCCAGAATGGTTCTACTATGTCCCTCAAAACTGAGACTCCTCTGTCTCCCTCCGAAACTGCAAGAACACATAAAAAAGACAAATTTTGAAATCGATAAAAAGAAAAAGCACAATTGCTGAAAATCTGAAATAAAAACAGAAAATGCACAGCCGGTCAATCAGCATCTGAAGGAGAAAGATAAAGGAACATCCCGGGTGTGACTCTTCACTAACCATTTATTGCAATCAACGGTTTGCAGCTGAAACATTAACCATTAAACAGACGCTATCAACCTGCAATCCATTGCCTGTAATGCCTACCTTTAGGAATAGTCCCAATTTAAAAATATGTAATTAATGGAAAATTCATTGGGCCAGTAATTCCTTTCCCAACGCGTGAGTACGGTCGGGGTACTCACGCGTCTGGCCAGAGGAAATGTCGGTTTTCAGCATGCACAGGGCATGCGGGGAAAACCGGCATTTCCTGCCCTCTGAACGAAGGGGTTCAGAGGCAGAATGCGCGCGACTGCACAGGCAGCGCGTGCGCAGTAAAATTCCTTTTTTTTTCAAAGTTGCGCGCGTGTAAAGGCCTCCAGTCTTTACACGTGGAAAAACAAGACGTTGTGGCGGAGCCACCAAGGGTCTCAGAACAATTGGTAATAATCCCTTTAACTACAGTGTAGTGCAACTGTGGACTGCACCTTTAAACTGCCTGTTAACTGTACTGTATTGTGTTTTCCTGCACTCCACGTGATGACGTCATGACGCCGATCACGTGACCACCAGTGGCGCGAAGAACGCAATGACGTCATGACGTCAGCTTCCAGAATCTTCCAGTAGTCGTCGAGTGCCCAGCAAACTATATAGGCCTGTGTACCGTTTCTCCTGTAGTTTCCCTGTTAACTGCGTTGTTCATTAAAACCTGTTGATTTGATTCATCGAGTCAAATACCTTATTCAGATAGGAACCTCCATTCCTACATTGGTGACCCCGATCTCGTCGGACACTTTTGACAGAGAGTTGCTAGCCCTGTTTTTGGCCATCTGGCATTTCCGTTTCCTGCTAGAAGGCCGTCCGTTCACTGCATTCGTGGACCACAAGCCGCTCACCTTTGCCATGGCCAAAACAGCGGAACCTTGGTCAGCTCGGCAGCAGCGCCACCTCACATTTATATCCGAATTCACAACGGATTTGCGGCACGTGTCAGGCAAGGATAATCTCGTGGCAGATTGCCTTTCCCGGGTTCCAGTCCAGGCAGTCCACCTGGGCATCGATTTCGTCGGACTGGCGGAGGATCAACTGGCAGACCCAGAGGTACAAGCATTTAGGACCACGTCTTCCAGTTGGCAGGTTGCAGACATGCCGTTTCAAGCGGCAGGAACCACGCTCTTGTGCGACACATCCATGGGAGTGCCCCGGCCCATTGTGCCGGTCGAATGGTGCAAGAAGGTATTCCAGGCGATCCACGGGTTATCTCACCCAGGGATGCGGGCTTCTCAACGGCTACTGTCCCGCAAATTCGTTTGGAAAGGCATGCATTTGGACGTCCGGGACTGGACAAACAATTGCGTCGATTGTCAAAAATCCAAAGTCAACTGTCATGTCAAGGCTCCGGTGGCCAACTTCCCGGTGCCTGAGCGCTGTTTCGACCACGTTCACGTGGATTTAGTAGGTCCCCTTCCCGGGTCACGTGGATTCACACACCTCCTGACGGTGGTAGACCGGACCACCAGGTGGCCAGAGGCGATTCCCTTGGCTGCTACCACCGCAGCAGATGTCGCCAGGGCATTTCTTTCGTCGTGGGTGGCTCGGTTCGGGGTGCCATCGGACATCTCCTCGGACCGCGGTCCGCAATTCACATCAGAGCTGTGGAACGCAGTGGCACAAGGCCTGGGTACCAAGCTGCACCGCACCACCGCGTACCATCCGCAGGCGAATGGCCTGTGCGAAAGGTTCCATCGGTCTCTCAAAGCGTCCCTCCGTGCCAGCTTGAGGGGACCCAACTGGGTGGAGAGGCTCCCATGGGTGATGCTAGGCCTCCGGACAGCACCAAAGGAGGATCTTCAGTCTTCATCGGCTGAGCTGGTTTATGGCCAGACACTCAGAGTACCAGGTGACTTTCTCCCTCCACACACCGAACCATGGTCTGCAGCTCAACAGCTCCTACTTCATCAGGAGGCGGCTAGGAATTTCCTGCCCATCCCAACCTCGCACCATGACCTGCAGAGGCCTCACGTCCCGACAGAGCTCCTGAGTTCGGACTATGTCTTTATTCGACAAGACGGTCACAGAGACCCACTCATGCCACCATATACTGGACCGTTTCGTGTCATCGCATCAGGGGAAAATTTTTCACAGTCGAAGTCGGTGGAAAGTCTGACACCGTCTCTATCGACCGGCTCAAACCAGCCCACCTGGATCGGAGTGAGCCTGTCGTGGCTGCCCAACCGCCTCGCCACGGCCGACCGCCGTTAGCCGCCAGACCAGCCGTGCACCAGCCCACCTTCGAACAGCCCGATTCGGCCTCTGACGTGCCTGCACCTCTGACTACCGTTTCTACCTCGCCCGAGTCGCCGCTTCTGCCGCATTCCGGCACTGGTCCTTCCACTAATGCCCTGTTTCCGCTGCCTGAATTTTGTCGCCGTTCGGCCAGGATCATTAAGCCTCCTACTCAGTTGACAATGTCCGTTAAAGTGGATTCTGGGGGGGCGCCTGTGGCGGAGCCACCAAGGGTCTCAGAACAATTGGTAATAATCCCTTTAACTACAGTGTAGTGCAACCGCGGACTGCACCTTTAAACTGCCTGTTAACTGTACTGTATTGTGTTTTCCTGCATTCCACGTGATGACATCATGATGCCGATCACGTGACCACCAGTGGCGTGAAGAACGCGATGACGTCATGACGTCAGCTTCCAGAATCTTCCAGTAGTCGTCGAGTGCCCAGCAAGCTGTATAGACCTGTGTACCGTTTCTCCTGTAGTTTCCCTGTTAACTTCGTTGTTCATTAAAACCTGTTGATTTGATTCATCGAGTCGAATACCTTATTCAGATAGGAACCTCCGTTCCTACAACGTAAGTATTTCATTTTTCAGGTAAGTGGGCTTTTAGTACAATGTAGAAATTTTTTTCCCACAGGTTTGTTATTTTTAAAGAATTTACAGGATGGTAAGTTTAGTTTTAGACCCTATTTTTTTTTAATTTATTTTTTTCAAAAAATTGATTAATTGTTTAAAACATTTTTTAAAACTTATTTATAGTTATTATAATCACTGGGATGTTTTTTAAAATTTTATTTAAAGTTAAAGTAGTGTTTTGGCAGCACATACTTTTCATGAGTTTGACAGCTCTTACTGTCAAACTCATGAATGAGTTTTCCCTCCCCTGATTGGCTGCACTGTGCTCACCTGATCCCAGCCGGCACATCGCACTAACTACGCCGCTGGATCAGGTAAGCACATCGCGCCGACAGCTGAACCGGGCCTGTGAAAGGAAATGCAAGCAGGCCCGGGCTTCAGATGTCGGCGCGCAGGGTGAGTGCAGATCGGGGGCTTGCACACGCGGCAAGCCCCCGATCTAATTTCAGGGCCATTAGATGTTTTTATAACATCTACAAAAATTGCAGTACAGTTCTATTTTAATTTTTTTTATAAAAGAAAGGAAGAAAAAAGAAAGACTTGCACAACATAGCAACATAGGACAGGAGTAGGCCATTGAGCCCCTCGAGCCAGTTCCTCCATTCAATAAGATCACGGCTGATCCGTGAGCTATCTCCATATACCCGCCTTTGCCCCATATCCCTTAATATCTTTGGTTAACAAAAAGCTATCAATCTCCAATTTAAAATTAACAATCGATCTAGCATCAATTGCCGTTTGTGGAAGAGAGTTCTAAACTTCTATCACCCTTTGTGTGTAGAAGTGTTTCCTAATTTCACTCCTGAAAGATCTGGCTCTAAGTTTTAGACTATGCCCCCTTGTCCTAGAATTCGCAACCAGTGGAAATAGTTTCTCTCTATCTACCCTATCTGTTCCCTTTAATATCTTGAAAACTTTGATCAGATCACCCTTTAACCTTCTAAATTCTAGGGAATATAACCCTAATTTGTATAATCTCTCCTCGTAACTTAACCCTTGAAGTGTTTACTAAGGAGGTGGATACTGACAAAATATCGGTAGAAGTGGAAAAGGTAGAAGCAATGGAAGGGGTGAAAATTGTTAGACAGGATGTACTAGAAAGGCTGGGTATGCTTAGGCTGCATAAGTCACCTGGTCCAGATGGCTTGTAGGGGGTGGTGTGTGGTGGTTGGCGCGTACGCCCAGTCAGTTATGCCTCTGACTGTTTATGAGTGGTTCGAATCGCTCCCACGCCCCTGGGTTCTAGACACCGGACTTAGGTACAGGCGGCGATACAGAAAAGACTCAAGTAGACAAGTGGTTTGGATGTAAGCAAAACCAAGATTTTATTAAACAGAAAAATAGCACAGTCTTACGAGAAGTTACTAGTATAAAATTACAGGCAAATACAAATAACTATACTTATACAGGGAATGGGGAACACACGGCACATCAAGGGAAAACAACTATCTTAACAATCCCCTTATCCTTATCCCACCCCACTATACCTAACTAGATTAAGCTATGAGGGGCCAGAATTTATTCTCATCAATCAAATGTCTGCTGAATTCAAAACAGCGGTGGGGTTTGGAGTTCGCTCTTTGTGCTCTCTGGAGCCTGCCATCGTCACGTGGTCTCCGGGTGCTGCAAGGGCGTTGTCCAGGTACGATTACCCCAAAGTTAAAGTCTCTGCTTGGGTACTTTACCTCGCAGGGATGATGGTTCCTCTTCCTCAGTCGGCAGTTGGAATTTGCATGAAGATAGTCACAGGTCAGCTGGATTGAAGGTCCGATTATTCTAAGTTGTCTTCAATCGTCTTCCCAATTCGTCTTCCCAATTCGTCTCGCCCAATTCGTCTCGCCTCCTCGCCTCATCGCGTCCCACCTCACCTGGCCTGGTTTGTCCGTGTCCGCCCGGTGCAATGCCGGGCGTTCCTGATGGAATGGGGAAAGACACGGGCAGAGGCCAGGGGGTAAGCGCGGGATGGGGGAAGAGCAGCAGCCACGAGGGCGAGGAGCAAGAAGAAGAAGAGAGCGATTGCTACCCGGGACCTTCACTTATACTCCTTCGGATGGCCCTTATCTGCGCGCCAAATCAGGTTAGTTCTTTGTCTTAATCTTGGCGGGCTATTTTAAATAATGGTAGCAATCTACACTAACTGTTTTTAGATGGCTGGTAATCGCATCTACTGGCCTGATAATTGACTTGTTTTGTTATTAATACATCTTAATGGGCCTGTCCAGCCTCAATGGCTTCCTTAAGCTGTTCCCGATTATTTATGCAAACTGCTTGATGGCCCCAACTATAGGCCTAACTGGGTTTTGATCTGTCTCCGATTTGGCCCAATACACAATTCAAAGTCCTGTCTGGTTTTCAAAATGCAAAGTCTCTCTTAACAGAAACTGCAGCTTTGGTTTCAATTTCTCCACAAGCTGCCTGTGCCGCATAGTCCAAGTTTTGAAAATCTCACAGGCTTTCTGTCATGAGGCGCGGACACCATCTTGGGTACCCTTTTTAATTAAAATGTCCATGCAGGGTCCCTTTTGTTAATAATAACCTCTGGGGAAATGTAGAAATTTTGCAAATCTTACACTCCCCACTGTGACACTAAAACTTGCTTGAAGTATCATTCTTACCAGATGAGCAAAATTTTTCTGACCCTCCATAGTCAACCTTCCCCTGTAATTACCTATCTAATACACACACGACACATGCACATCCCATTCCGCGAAAATGTAGTGTACGAAAGCATGCATAGGATAAATTACAGACTTTACACACATCCAAGCATGGAGGGGGTCCAACACCCCTGCACCACTTGGTACACACACATCTTTATTAAACGCGTCGCAAAAAAACAACAGAAAAAACCTTTATTAAAAATAACAAACACAAAAAAAACAACAATCCTTTAATCAAAAATACAGGGAAAAAGACTTAAACAGGCGTATTTCCCTCCACCTTCACATAATGTTCCTTCCAGATCCTCTGGTTCCAGAATTCTGACCACTGACCTTTTCTTTTACATTGAATGCAAACTAAATACAACACTATCCCTAACTGACAAACCACGAGAATGTGGGAAGCCAGTCTGATCCACGAAGGGACCTCTATGTTATTGAAAATGTCCCACCAGGGTGGAATCACAATATCCAATATCTTAGTCCCTATCTCTACTGTTTTCTACTCTAGAGTGTAAAAATGTTTCTGCGAAACTATAACGGCTTTGAGTATTTTGGTAAGGTGTTCTGGGAGAGGGGGAATTTCATAGCCGAAGTGCGCTACGTACTTTTGTAAATTCGTAAAATATTCCTTCACAGTGAGGTGAACAGTGGCGGGTTCAGGAATGGGGACAATTCGCTCCTGGGCCACTTGAACTTCTGCCTCGGGTTTAAAACAGAAGCTACTGTCACTAACCGGACACCAGCTATGCTGTCCATGCTGGTAGTGGGATGCGCCGGTGGTGACACAATATGTCCCACCTCCTATATATGCTACCTGCGGGGGAACATGGCCTTGTGCCATTGCCTCCATGGTACAATTTATAGGCTTCACGCCAGCAGCTCTGAACCCACACTGCGGTTTCAAATAGGCATTCAAGTGCTGGGGACACAGGATTATGTGTGCTCCCCGGCTCTGGCACCCTGAGAGGTCAGTACCTGTCATAGCGTGCTCCCACTTTATGACGTAAGGCGGGACCGCTGTGAAATGAATGTGTGCACCCCCTTGAATGACTCCAATGTTCTCCACCCTGTATATCGGTGCGGGTTGGGCTGTCCTACCCATGACCGGCATCCTAACTACTACTCCCATGATTGTGTGGTTGGACCGCCCACAATCCACAGGGACTGGATAGGCTTCAGAGGCTAGCCGGAGTTGCCACGGGCTCAATGCACTCTCAAAAGGGTGGAGGGCTGCGAGGTGCTTGTTGCTAATCCAGGAGGGGACTAAACCCTGTTTTAAATCCTCCAGATTACTGCGGCCCTCGCCCAGTAACCACGCCCTGTATAGCACACACACCTCATTCTGCGCAGCCTGGTCAGAAGCATTCCTGTCCTCCCTTATGAGAGCATTTACCGTCTTTGCGTGCTTTTCCAGCTCGACTATGATCTCCTTTAAATGGACCATCGTGGCCTGGTCCTCATGCAACTCCGAGCCCACTAACTTGTTCTCATCCAGTAATATCTTCTTTAACTGTGTTTTTAAGCCGTTTATCTGGGTCTGCAGCTCTATGTCATCCAGACTGTTGATGACAGAGGACCCAGTATTAAACGCAGTAAAAATATCATTCCATACTCCCCTTCTTTGCCTCCCTGCATTACCCAAAAATTCTCGGTGTGTGGTGTACAGTTCGGTCTTGTCCACGTGGGCGAAATCGAACTCGTAAAACTTCTTGAACATGTCCTTTAATAGGGCCTGGTATAACTGCTCTGTTTCTTTGGGGCACCACTCCGGTAAATGTACCTCGGTGAGATTTAAAATCACGGAGGCTACTGCGTAGTGTACCTCCTGGTACAGCATCTGATCGGTGGGGACTAGTACCAACCCATTCCCTGGTCCCTTGGTGGTGGTGGGGCAACCTTCCCTGGATAACCTCGCCGCCTGCGCCGTGGGCAGGGGCCTACGGGGGCGGGTTACAAGCTCAGTGGCATTGACTGGGATCGGGGCGAATGGGACTGCGCACGCCTTCAGGCTGGTATCCCACTTCATCCCCTCCCCGGCGTCTTGCCACTGCCGGTGGATATGCCTGCGGGGCAGACCTTCTCTGACCCGCACATATACAGATATAAATCCCTTGATCCGGTTCCCACCAGTTGTCCCAACCCACACTTAATCCTCCATGAGTCCCTGTGATCGTCCGGTGGGTGTTGTTCCCCAACTGTTCCCACTTGATTTCGGGGTTCCTCATGTCCTTGCTCAACTTTCTGAGCCACCACCACCTATCCAGTGGAATGTGTCCTTTGCACGTTAAACATATTCGCTTTCCAACGGTGACGCTGACCCTCATGGTAACGATCCGTACCCTGGGGCACAGGAGGGAGGCTTCCCCGTACGTGAATCCGGTCTGGCTGGAGTACTGAGATGAATTGGACCCCAGCCATCCTGGCCACCTTCCCTCGTGGAAGTAGACGGCGGTTTCCTCCGCATCCCGTTCACCGCTCCCATCTGTCGCTATGGACGCTCTGTCTCCCGAGCACCCGTAGATGTGGGAGTCCTGAACGTCGCCTCGTCTCCCAATGCTCATCCCAATCAGGGCGAATAGGATCACGATCCCCTCCATCCTGAAGTCTTTCTGCAAAAAGATGTAAAAACATGCAGCCAGGTCCCCAAGAGATTCTCTGGCTTGGTGAAGCATGGTCAGGTCCCACGACCTCGACCCCAAATGCACACTCTTAGCAGACTACTTACTTAAAACTACCCATCACCTTACTCAACTTAAACTAAAAACACCCAAACTTAAGCTAAATAATTAAACTTTCCTTAAACTAAAACTTAAACTAAAACTATATACATCCGCCAACCGTCTCTGGCGGCCAGGCTAATCCCTGGTCGGACTGCGGCTCACCGCTACCCCCGGCTTGACCGCTCCATCCTTCACTGTTGGTCTCTCGCAGCCCGTGGCTGCTGGCTGAGGACCTTTGTCCTTGGACCTCTCCCTGACTCGAGGGGCGGCCCTTGGTAACTGGAGGGCTGGTGACCAAGGCTTTCTCGGCTGAGGCGTCCATGGGGACCTTCTGGGGACCTTGGCGGGTGGGGCTTTCTTGGCCGATGGGCCATTTACCCGAACCACTGCTCCCCCAGGCTTGACCTCTCCCAAACCCGGGCTAGAGGCAGGTAACTCTTCGCAGCCTGCTGCTGCGGGCTGAGAGTCTCCGCCCCCAGGTCCCATGGCTGGGTCTGGAGCGGGGTTTTCGACCTCAGGTCCCTCCCTCTCTACACCTGGGTAAGGGGCGGGGTTTTTGCCCTCAGGTCCTCCCCCTCGTCTGGGTCCCAGAAGAGTGGGGGAGTGTCCCAGTCGATGGGCGGGATGGCCCCTCCCTTCAAGCAAGCCACAGCGCCTGCCTGTGCAGTCTGTGAACTCACTCCTGCTGCAGGCTGAGGATCTTTATCCTCAGACCTTACCCCAACTGGCTGCTTTCCCCTTTCAGGTGTAAACGGCTTACACTGGTTGATATGGAACCATTTTGTACGCCGGGGTATCTTCACGGCGTATACCATGGGGCTGGCTTTATCTACAATACTGTAGGGCCCCATGTACAATGGTTCCAAGCTCCCTACTCGGGCATAGATTCTTACCAGAACCTGATCTCCTATCTCCCACTCGTGGTGCTTTCTCGGTTCGAGCAGCAATCGGTTACTCCGATGCTGCCTTCCCATGTTCCCAGCCACCTGCTCATGGACCTGCTTCAGGTGCTCAAAGAGATTTTGGGCGAACCTGTCCCGGTTTACCTCTCTGAGCTGACCCTCCGTGAGCACCGGGGCTAGTACATGGGTGGGGGTCCGCATAACCCTGCCAGTCATTAGCTCATACGGGGAGTACCCCGTGCTTTTAGACTGGCTGGCCCGGATCCCCATCAAAACCAACAGCAGGACCTCGGCCCATTTACGGGGTGAGTCCTCCGTTTCCTTCCTTAACCTTTCTTTGAGGGTCCGATTCATACGTTCTACAATCCCCGATGACTGGGGGTTGTGGGCCACGTGCCATTTCCCTTCAATGCCTAACAGCATAAGGATGTTCTGCATCACCTGTCCGGTGAAGTGACTCCCTTGGTCGGACTCCACATACTGTGGTAGTCCCCACCTCGAGAACACGTCCCGGACCAGGATCCTGGCAGTACCCAGAGCTGTGGCTGCTCTGCAGGGAAAGGCCTCTACCCACTTGGTGAACACGTCCACCAGGACTAGGCAGTACTTATAGACTCCCTGGGCGGTGGGCAGGGGCCCGATGTAGTCGACTTGTATCGACTGCCATGGTCCCTCTACCCTCCTGACGTGTCCCATAGGTACCTTCCTTTTGTGGGGGTCAGGGTTGTTCGCAGCGCACACAAGACAGCCTGCACAGAACTAGTGGACCTCGTCCCTGAGTCCCGGCCACCATCCCGCCTGTTCCAGCCGTTGACAGGTGGTCTCAGGCCCAGGGTGTCCCGCTCCTGGACCCTCATGGGCCAGTTGAAGGAATTCCCTCCGGTGCTGCTGCGGCACAACCCACTGATCCCCCCGGAACAGCATGCCCTCTTTAACGGAGAGGGTCGCTGTGCCGTACGGACCTTCTACTCCCTTTCCCTCAGTGACTGCACTGAGGACTGCTTTGAGGATGGGGTCTTGGGCTTGGACCGTCTTAAGGTCCGGGGCTAACGCTACCCCTACACTCCTTTGGGTCCCGTCCCTACCTCTGACCACCGCCATGGGTCTGGACCCAAATGGGTCCCAGAAAGTGCCTGTGCGGGCACCCTCCTTGGCGAGCAAGTCAGCCTGCTGGTTGCCTTGGCCGCGGGGTTCTGTGGAGGAATGGGCCTTCACCTTGTGGATGAAAACCTCCCCTTCCTCCCCCACTGCTGCCAGGATCTTTTCCAGCAGGGGTTTTACTGTGAGGTGTCTCCCATCAGCGGAGGTGTATCCGCGGCGGGACCAGATGGCTAGGTGCTCCGTACACGAATTGCACGTGAACATGCTGTCCGAGCAAATCGTGTAGGGGGTGGGGAAGATTTTGGGGTGTGTAACAACGTACACCACCGCGGACAGTTCAGCTGCTGGGTGCTCATGGTGCTGGGGTGCTTAATCGCCCGGGCAATGTTTGCCGCTGGGTCGTAAACTCCACACCCCGTGAGACGCTCGCCAGCAGATACTGTGCTGGAGCCGTCCACATAGATTTCGCGGCCTGTGGGATGTATCCCGGCCCGTAAACCTATGTTTACCTCCCAAACCCCTTCAATGGAACACCGGTGGGCGGTTCCAGGATATACCAGGTTGGCTGCGAGCTTTGGCTCACAGAAACCCTTCACCTTCAGATGCATCTGTGAGAGGAGCAAGGTCCAGCGGGCAATGCGGGCATTGCTCACTGTCCCGTCCTTGATCCTCCCGTCCAGAAGCATCTGGGTGGGTGTGTGATGGGTGAGGAGGGTGATGGGAGGGGTGCCTGTGAAGATCAGTGATCTTTTCACAGCCCAATGTATGGCCAAAAGATGCCGCTCACAGTTGGAATAGCTCCTTTCCACATCCGTGAGTATCCTGGAGGAGTAGACCACCGGCCGCAGCCGGCCGTGCCGCTCTTGGAGCAGCACTGCACTCAGGCTGTCCCCGCTGGCTGCTACCTCCAGGAAAAACTCTTTCCCCCCATCTATAGCCCCTAGAGCTGGTGCGGTCTGCAAGTCTTTCTTGAGCCTGACGAATGCTGCCTGGCAACCCTCATCCCAGAGCCACTCCACTACCTTGTGTAGGAGTCAGAGCAGAGGGGCTGCGGTGGCTGCATAGTCCTAAAGTCTCTACAGTACCCGGTTAGCCCTAGAAATGACCTCACACCCGTTACTGTGTTAGGGACCGGTAGTTCTTGTACCGCCTTCCTCCTAGCCTTATCTATGGCCCTTTCTCCGGCGCGCACAGTCAGACAGAGAAATTTCACCTCCTGCTGGCCGATCTGCGTTTTCTTGGGGTTTACATTAAAACCCTTCTGTCCTAGCAGCTCCAGCAGTTCGGCCAATAGCGGGCCATGTTCCTCTTTCGAATCAGTGAACAGGAGCAGGTCATCCACATATTGGACCAACTGTCTGGGCCGACTAAAATCCCTCAAACTGTTGGCCATGCACTGATGGAAAATGCTGGGGTTGTTGTGGAAGCCCTGCGGCAAACAGTTCCACATGTACTGGTGCCCTTTAAACGTAAAGGCAAACTTGTACTGATACTCCCTCCTTACAGGGATGGACCAAAACCCATTGGAAATATCCAGCACCGTGAAAGTGGTCGCGGATGCTGGAATACTCCTCATGAGGTCGGCAACTGCTGCTACTGTGGGTGCACAGGCCAGGATGTTACTATTGAGCACCCGATAATCCACCGCGGCCCTCCAGGAATTGTCCGGCTTTCTGACCAGCCATAACGGTGAATTCGCGTGGGTAGCTATCGGTCTCAGAACTCCCTGCTGCACTACCGAGGACATGGCTGCTTCCATGTCCGGTTCTGCTTCCCTGGGGAAGTTATACTGTTTCTGTGGTCGGGCCATGGGACCCCCGTCCAGGCTGACCTCAAACCCTGTGACCCTCCTGCAGTCATGTTTGTGAGTGGCAAATGTGACCAGGTGGGCCTGCACAAATGCCTGGAACTCTGGTGGGGTGTTGCTGACTATGAGCCCGAGGTTATAATCCTCTTCGGGCTTCATGGTGCAGAGGGTCCCCTTCCCTTCCTTTCCCGGGGTTACTACTACCTCTCCGTTCTTTACTCTACCTGCCCCCCAAAGGCAGTGATTCCTCAAATCCACTAGGATCCCGTGGCCTACGATAAAGTCGGCTCCCAGGACCCCTCTTCCACCCTCCACATCCCATTTCATCAGGACACAGGTCCACTTGGAGTGGAGTGGTCCTAACCGAATGGCGAGCAGGATGGAAAACGAGCCGGCCTGTTCCCTACCCGTGAACACCGATAGACTGTATGGGACCCCGCTGGAGAGAGGTGAGGTGGTGGGGTTAGCTGAGTAGACCACGGTCCTCGTCACCTTCTCCACCTCCATCTCCAAAAGTGGTCTTTTCCACTCATCATACCAGAGAGAACACAGATAAACAGCCTGCCCTGGCTCTAGTCACGGCTGTGGGTTGGATGGGGTGGACGGGGTGAGAGCACCGGTGGCGGCTGCTACTCTCCCCTGGCCAGTCAGTAAGGACCTCATGGCATCCAAAAGTGACTCGACCTCTGCGGAAGGGGTCCCTGCCCCCGCCTTTTGGGCTGGGGCTGTGGGATGCTTTCCCTTGTTATCTTTCCAAGGGTTTTTGCACTCCTTCCGCCAGTGACCATCCTTCCCACACCCTTAACAATTGGTCTTTGTGTTGGGGGGGGTTATTCCCTTCCTGGCGCCACTATTTCCTACCCGGTCCGGGTTTTACCTCATGCACCTTTCCCTTGGGTGGGTGCGCATCGGCTCCCCTACCGTTTTTATAGGCCAGAGTGAGCTGCCTAATTACTGTAAGTTCAGTGGTCTGGGGATCTTTGGGGTCGAACCAGGCTTCTGCCTTGGCCCGGACCTGTGGCAAGCTGTTCGCCACCAGGCAACAGAACCAATGGGCCAGGGAATCCCTGTTCAGGAACGCTTGGTCCGGCGTCCCCGGGCAGGCCTTCCGGTACACCGGCCACAGCCGGTCCGCAAAAGCCAGCGGGGTTTCCCCTGGGAGCAGGATCGCCTTCTCCACGCGAGAGAAAGGACTTCCCTCACCCATCCCCATGGCCTCTAGAACCGCATCTCTAAGCTCCTCGTACCCGCTCTGCCCCCTTTTACACTCATCAGAGAGGGATTGGAGGAGACTACTCTCCAGGGAAAATAGCAGCATCTTGGCCTTCTCAGCGTCATCGCAGTCGTTGACACTGGCTGTCTGCTCTATTTCCCTGAAGTGGATCGCGGGGTCTCCCTTTTTGGAGAGCCTCGGGATATGGTTGACCATAACCCTAAGCTGTTGGGTGTTAAATGGTAATAGGAACTGGTTTTGGAGGGGTCCCTCATTGTCGCCATTGGCCGGTGGGCCGAACCTCCGATGCCGTGCTGGGCACATCGGCCCCGGCTCCGACCTCTCGGGCGGTGTTTGCTCTACCTCCGCCTCCACCTCTGGCTCCACTCCCAGTTCCACCCCCTCTTGCTGCCAAACCTCGCTGAAACTTGGCACTACGGGTGGTGGTCGTGAGGTCTCCTTTCTCTCAACCGGGTCATCCCTAGGCACTACCGGTGACGTTGGAACTGTCCTCCCCTCGTTCCCCATAAAATCTGCCTGGCCTGCCTTTGGGCTTATGAGGCATACCATGCCTTTTGCCTTCTGGAGGGCCCGGTTCAGATTTTCTATCCTCTCTTTACAGGGGCCGTGGTCTGCCTCCTCAAACCCCTGTTCACTCACTAGCTTGTAAGCGGCTTTTACCTCCTGCACTTTCTCTTTCTGTTCCCTAATCTGCCTTGCCAAGCGGGCGTTTTTCTCCCACAACGTTAACTCATTTCCCTTGGCCTCGGTGACTTGGCACCATAGGTATTCCAACTGGGCCTTGTGTTTGCCTACTAAATGCACTCTCTCCTGATTCAAAGCCTGCAAAGCTACTAATAACTTCTCCCCTGCGAGAGCCTTATCCTGGATCTCCAGGGCTGACTCCCTTAACTCGACTACCTGTGCTGCAACGAGCCCGTCCAAAAGCTGGACCTGCTTTTTAAAACACATCAGCCAAACTACCTTCTCTAAGGACTTCTTGTGTTCCTTTCCCTCTGTCCACTTAGCTGCTGCATCTACCGGACGCCCAGCCTTTAACAGAGTGGTGATCCACTTCTTAGTGATATTCACCTTGCTAAACACATAATCAGAAATCCTTTCCTCCATCATGGTTTGCTCATCCGAACCATTTTCTACTGTATCGCAACCCTGTTGCCGGTGTCCTGCCACGGTCGCCATTTCTGTAGGGGGTGGTCTGTGGTGGTTGGCGCGTACGCCCAGCCTCGCCTGGCCTGGTTATTCCGTGTCCGCCCGGTGCAATGCCAGGCGATCCTGATGGAATGGGGAAAGGCACAGGCAGAGGCCAGGGGGTAAGCGTGGGACGGGGGAAGAGCAGCAGCCATGAGGGCAAGGAGCAAGAAAAAGAGAGCAATTGCTACCCGGGGCCTTCACTTATACTCCTTCGGATGGCCCTTATCTGCGCGCCAAATCAGATTAGTTCTTTGTCTTAATCTTGGCGGGCTATTTTAAATAATGGTAGCAATCTACACTAACTGTTTTTAGATGACCGGTAATCGCATCTACTGGCCTGATAATTGACTTGTTTTGTTATTAATACATCTTAATGGGCCTGTCCAGCCTTGATGGCTTCCTTAAGCTGTTCCCGATTATTTATGCAAACTGCTTGATGGCCCCAACTATAGGCCTAACTGGGTTTTGATCTGTCTCCGATTTGGCCCAATACACAATTCAAAGTCCTGTCTGGTTTTCAAAATGCAAAGTGTCCCCTCACAGAAACTACAGCTTTGGTTTCAATTTCTCCACAAGCTGCCTGTGCCGCAGAGTCCAAGTTTTTAAAATCTCACAGGCTTTCTGCCACGAGGCGCGGACGCCATCTTGGGTACCCTTTTTAATTAAAATGTCCACGCAGGGTCCCTTTTGTTAATAATAACCTCTGGGGAAATGTAGAAATTTTGCAAATCTTACAGGCTTGCATCCCAGGCTGCTAAGGGAATTGGGGGAGGAGATAGTCGAAGGGTTTGCCATAATTTTTCAATCTTCCCTAGATGTGGGGGTGGTGCCGGAGGATTGGAAAGTGGCAAATGTGACACCATTGTTCAAGAGAGGGTGTAAGAACAATCCTAGTAACTACAGGCCGGTCAATTTAACATCAGTGACGGGTAAAGTTTTAGAAACAATAATCAAGGAAAAAATTAACGGGCACTTGGAGATGATTAAGCTAATTAAGGAGAGCCAACATGGATTTGTAAAAGGCAGATCATGTTTGACTAATCTAATTGAATTTTTTGATGAAATAACAGGGAGGATTGATGAAAGGAATGCAATGGATGTTGTCTACATGGATTTTAGGAAATCATTTGACAAAGTACCACATAGTAGGCTGGTTAACAAAATTGAGGCTCATGGAATAGGTGGGTCAGTGGCAGCTTGGATAAGGAATTGGCTTAAGGACAGAAAACAGCAAGTTGTGGTAAATGGCTGTTTTTCAGACTGGAGGATTGTAGACAGTGGTGTTCCCCAAGGGTCAGTGCTGGAGCCACTGCTTTTTTGATATATATAAATGGCCTGGATATTGGAATTTCTAAATTTGCCGATGACACCAAACTTGGGGGGGTGCCAAACAGTGATGATGCTACCAATCGACTGCAAAAAGACATAGAAAGGCTAGCAGAATGGGCAGACAAGTGACAGATGGAATTTAATACAGAGAAGTGTGAGGTGATGCATTTTGGCAGAAGGAACAGGGAGAGGCAATAGACACTCAATGGCACAGTTTTAAAGAGTGTGCAGGGACAGAGGGACCTGGGAGTTAATGTGCATAGGTCCCTGAAGGTGGCAGGACATATTGAGAGGGTGGTTAATAAAGCATATGGAATCTTGGGCTTCATAAATAGAGGTATTGAGTACAAAAGTAGAGAAGTTATGCTAAACCTTTGTGAAGCACTGGTTAGGCCACAACTGGAGTATTGTGTCCAGTTCTGGTCACCACACTTTAGGAAGGAAGTGAAGGCGCTTGAGAGGGTGCAGAGGAGATTTACCAGAATGGTCCCGAGAATGGGGGATCTTAGCTACAAGGACAGGTTGGAGAAGCTGGATTTGTTTTCATTAGAGCAAAGGAGGTTGAGTGGTGATTTGATAGAGGTGTACAAGATTATGACGGGTTTGGATAGGCTAGACGGGGAAAAGCTGTTCCCACTAGTTGATGGTACAAGGACTAGGGGACACAGATTTAAGGTTTTGGGCAAGAGATACAGGGGGGATGTGAGGAAAAACTTTTTTACGCAGCGAGTGGTGAGGACCTGGAACTCGCTGCCGACGGAAGTGGTGGAAGCGGAGACACTCAATGTTTTCAAGGGGAGACTGGTTAGGCACTTGAGGGAAATAAACTTGCAGGGCTACGGGGATAGAGCGGGGGAATGGGACTGACTGGATTGCTCTACAGAGAGCCGGCAGGGACTCGATGGGCCCAATGGCCTCCTTCTGTGCCGCTATGACTCTAATCCGGGTATCATTCTGATAAACCTACGCTGCACTCCCTCCAAGGCCAATATATCCTTCCTGAGGTGTGCTGTCCAGAACTGCTCAGAGTACTCCAGGTGTGGTCTAACCAGGGTTTTGTATAGCAACCATAGGAGCTATACAGCCAATGAAGTACTTTTGAAGTGTAGTTACTGTTGTAATGTAGGAAACATGGCAGCCAACTTACGCACAGTATGCTCCCACAAACAGCAATGTGAAAATGACCAGATAATGGGGGTGAAATTGGGTGTCTTTGTGCCTCCTGTTAGCACCCCCGGGGGGGCGGGGCGCTCACGGGGCGCAAATAGCTTTGTGACTGGGTGCGGCGCTGACATCGATTCCTGACATATTCGGTGGGAGTTTTGCAGCGCCGATATGGCGTTGTGCCCCGATCTGCTTCGCCCAGAGATCATGATGTCATCGCTGTGCGCATCGCCCCGGGAGCGCCCCGTACCCGAAATGAACATCCGTCCCCTTCAGACATTTTGTGGTAGTTCAGATTTGTTTTTAATTTTTCTCGTTGTCTGGCATGCAGGAAGAGCCCCAGTGCTCCTCTGCCGGTCTGTTTTAGTGATGTTGGCTGAGGGATAAATATTGGTCAGGACATTGGGGAGAACTCACCTGCTCTTCTTCGAAGTAGTGCCATGGGATCTACCTGAGAGCGGAGACGGGCCCTCGGTTTAACATCTCAGACAGACAGCACCTCCAACACTGCAGCACCTCCAACAGTGCAGCACCTCCAACACTGCAGCACCTCCAACACTGCAGCACCTCCAACACTGCAGCACCTCCAACAGTGCAGCACCTCCAACACTGCAGCACCTCCAACACTGCAGCACCTCCAACAGTGCAGCACCTCCAACAGTGCAGCACCTCCAACACTGCAGCACCTCCAACAGTGCAGCACCTCCAACAGTGCAGCACCTCCAACAGTGCAGCACCTCCAACACTGCAGCACCTCCAACACTGCAGCACCTCCAACAGTGCAGCACCTCCAACAGTGCAGCACCTCCAACACTGCAGCACCTCCAACACTGCAGCACCTCCAACAGTGCAGCACCTCCAAAAGTGCAGCACCTCCAACAGTGCAGCACCTCCAACAGTGCAGCACCTCCAACACTGCAGCACCTCCAACAGTGCAGCACCTCCAACAGTGCAGCACCTCCAACACTGCAGCACCTCCAACAGTGCAGCACCTCCAACACTGCAGCACCACCAACATCAGACAGACAGCACCACCAACACTGCAGCACCTCCAACAGTGCAGCACCTCCAACAGTGCAGCACCTCCAACAGTGCAGCACCTCCAACACTGCAGCACCTCCAACACTGCAGCACCTCCAACAGTGCAGCATCTCCAAAACTGCAGCACCTCCAATACTGCAGCACCTCCAACACTGCAGCACCTCCAACAGTGCAGCACCTCCAACACTGCAGCACCACCAACAGTGCAGCACCTCCAACACTGCAGCACCACCAACAGTGCAGCACCTCCAACACTGCAGCACCTGCAACAGTGCAGCACCTCCAACACTGCAGCACCACCAACATCAGACAGACAGCACCTCCAACACTGCAGCACCTCCAACAGTGCAGCACCTCCAACACTACAGCACCTCCAACAGTGCAGCACCTCCAACACTGCAGCACCTCCAACACTGCAGCACCTCCAACAGTGCAGCACCTCCAACACTGCAGCACCTCCAACAGTACAGCACCTCCAACACTGCAGCACCTCCAACACTGCAGCACCTCCAACACTGCAGCATGCCCATGTTAGCCTAGATTTTGTGCTCAAGTCTCTGGAGCGGGACTTGAACTCACAACCTTTTTTTTGATTCAGAGGCGAGAGTGCTACCTAGAGCCACGGCTAACACTGGAAGTATTTTCTTTTTAATTATTTAAAGTCTCCTCACTTGAGGTTGCACCAGCATATATTACAATTATAACAATTACAATTATAACAGCCTAGTGAGAATGGCCCATGATAGACCTCTTCAGTTTGAGGAGCACTGGAGCTGTTCCTGTATGCCAGACAACTAGAAATCAATCTCCATACAGGGAAAGTCTGACTTTGCTGTCAATGTGAATCACTGATATAGTCCAGTAACTTTTGTGACTGAAATAGAGACAGTAGAACAGAATGTAGCAACACAAGCTATTCATAGTGCTTTGGCTAAAAGGAGCTCTCCAGGAGCAGACCTTACAATGGCTTTATCCTGCATTTTTAGGGAACAATACTAATTATTTCTAAAAAAATATTTTCATTTGCAAACTTGCTGTAAGCCGTCCTCCTGGTGGGGATGTCCTTTTTGTGATCCAATGATGTTTGCTGCTGAAGTACATTTCTATGCTCAACCTCAGCCTCTAACACCCCATTGCTGCTCACTGGCAGAGTACAGGGGCAAAAGGACACTGGCCTGGGAGCTGAGGTTGGGAAAAGCGGGGCCTCTGTTGACGCATATGTCAGGCAGTGTGACATCAGCACACTCCTGGCCACCGGTGTGCTGGGCCCCGTGTCTGTTTCCAGGATCAGCCTCAGTTATATAATGTGGCTGAACTCTAGGGGCTGGATTTTGTGAATGGAGACAAGTTGGAGGCGGGACTGCTGCTTTTCGGATCTATGTCCCGCCTCCATCATGTTCTGACCAACCAGAGGGATTTTCCCCTGATTGAACCTTGTTAAGCCTGCCCTGCGAGCTCAGCAGGCCAATTGGGGGGAAGTCACTGACAGAGCACGTCAACATCTGACGTGCCATCTGTCAAGATTTCTTGAAAGAAGAAATGTCAGTGTTTGACAGCTCTGTGAAGCTGTCAAACACTGACATTCTGTATAGTTTGATGAGCAGTTGTGTTCAGGACTCGTCAAACCTTTCAACTTTGTAGATTTCAGATGACCGTTGGTTCGGAGGATCCAACAGCCCGTCTGTGAAATCTACAAGGAAGATGTCGGGACTCCCGATCCAGAGCAGATGAAGGCTCTAGGCAGAAACCAAGGTAAGTGAACATTTTTTAACACTTAACACACACCTTACATACTTACCACTCCACACTTGCACCCATCCCTCACCTCTACATCTTGCTTTCAGGCCCCTCCAATCCCCGCAGACCTCCTACTCGACTCCTCCAACCCGGCGGGGTTCTCCAAGGTCGGGAAGCCTTCATCTGAAAGGGTAAAATGGGACTAATCCTTTTTTCTGCCTGTTAACTACCTGTTAACAAGCAGTTGAAAGGATTTAATCCCTTCCCCGCCTCCAGGAGATGGGACCCGAAGCAGCACATCTTCCCGCCTCCTGGCAAAAGGGCACGGAGGCGGGATGGGGGCGGGTTTGCCATCCGCCCCCACTTTCTGTAACTTTACCGGCAGTCCCGCCTCCATAGCCGCCTCCTCGGGGCTGAGAAAATCCAGCCCTAGGTGTCAGATTCGCCTATCACTGATTGGGAATCACATGCCGCTGCACTCTTTCTGTGTGCGAAAAATATCAATTGAGTAGACTAGGCCTATATTCCCTAAAATTTAGAAGAATGAGCAGTGATGTAATTCTTACAGGGCTTGACAGGGTAGATGCTGGCAGGATGTTTCCCCTGGCTGGGGAGTCTAGAACCAAGGGTCACAATCTCAGAATAAGGGGTCGGCCATTTAGGATTGAGATGAGGAGAAATTTCTTCACTCAGAGGGTTGTGAATCTTTGGAATTCTCTACCCCAGAGGGTTGTGGATGCTCAGTCATTGAGTATATTCAAGACTGAGAGCGATAGATTTTTGGATATTAAGGGAATTAAGGGATATGGGGATAGTGCAGGAAGGTGGAGTTGAGGCCCAATCTTATTGAATGGTGGAGCAGGCTCGAAGGGCCGAATGGCCTACCCCTGCTCCTATTTCTTATGTTCTTATGTTCCTATCAACAGCTAGCCATGGAATTAGCAGGGCTCCATGTGCTCCGTGGTTTTCCCATGGGGCCATAGAGATCTTGCTCCCCGGAGGAGAGAGAGATCCCGTTCCCTGCAGGTGGTGACTGGGTCTGGAGATGAGCAGTCAGGCTGCCTGGCATAAAGAATTGCATTGTGTTGTGTATGTAATATGTGCTACTTTGAACCTATGGACAGGATTGCACTACTTGTAGGGCGTAGTGATACGCAGTACCACTCCTGGCCATAGGGGTATAAATAGTACTGTGGGTACTGATAGCAAAATACTGCAGATGTTGGAAATCCGAAATAACAACAGAAAATGCTGGAAAAACTCAGCAAGTCAGGCAACATCCGTGGAGAGAAATTTGAGTTGACGTTTCGGGTTTGACCCTTCTCGTGGGTACTGATCTCCCCTCAGTTCCCGCCTGTGGGCATGAAGTAAAGACCTACGTATAGTCCCTACCTCCAACCAGTAAAGACCTGTTTGAGTTATACGTTTAAGTCTTTGTGTTAATTGTTCAATACAATACACATACTTAACACATTGGGGAAGGGGGAAGGGGAGGGGCACGGATATTTGAGATAAGGCTTCTGTTAGGTTGTTAGTCAAAACATGCTTTTAAGATCACAAAAGAATAAGTAACTAAAACTATCACACAACCATATTGATTGACAGTGGAGAGTCAGTGTACCCCTCTTATAACAACAGTCATTCATTGACTTTCTGCATCAAATAGTATTAGCATCATAATGAGTGGAGCTAGCTTCTTTTGTGCTGATTAGGCCAAGGTGTGTCAGAGTTTAGGAAAAGTACCTACGGAGAGCTTCATCTGCCGCCAAAGCATACAGGACATTCGAGAGCAGCATGACTTCCCACCTTATGGATAGCAAGGGTTAGATGCAGAGTAAAACATCCTCTACCTTGCCCCAACCATATCCCTTTGCCTCAGCATCAGAAACACATCCACTACTACTCCAGTGTGAAGCTTGCATTTCAGATACTACCTATCCTCACTGCCTGTCTGAGACCAGCAATTCGGTATAATGCACCTGAGCCCACTAGGAACTCGGTTTTGAACTCAAGTCCCAGAGGTGAAAAGCACAGAGGGTGTGCTAACTCATTATACCGCGTATCCCTTCAGTGATTTTGTTCTGTTTAAAAAACTGATTGACACAGAAAACAGCAAAGGCTTTGAGTAAAGCTCAGCGGTACGCTCAGTGGGTTGTTTAACTGGAATGCTCCAACTTGTGTACAGGTTCCAGGAAACAACTGAAAAAAACTTCTGTGCAAAATTGACCTGCAGCCACGCTTGAATTTCTGTCGAGCATATTCATGAGGTGCACATGTAATAAGGCTGGGGTCATGAACCTGCTTTCAAGTGCCTTTCTATGCTATTCCTCCTTTTATTTTTTGCCCAGATGCAGTGCAGAGTACAAACGCACGAGGAAAAAATTCTTATCTGGCGCTATCCTGAATCTTGAACTCATATCACAAAGCAAACATTGTTTGTGGTCTTTTGTACATGCCAGGACAGGGGTTGTGCAAGTATTATTTTGTTTAAGGAAGTTGAGCAAAGTATTAACATTTCGGCATCAAGTAGCTGTTCACCCTAAATGCAAACTACAAAACTAGCAGTGCAGGTATGTTACTATACTGTGTTGTCACTTGCCTCCTGCAGTGCCTTGCTGGCTGAGATTATACCCTTTTCATGTGCAACAGGTCAGATGCCACATATTCTGCCCATCAGAGATAGGGTTGGACAACCCACCAGGATTGCCCTGGCATCTCCAGGAATTAAAGATTGATCTCCCAGGTACTGCGGCGAACAACCCAAGAGAAAAATAAAGCGAGGCATTAAGAAAGGTGTTTTTCAAATTTTCTTTGAACACTTTTGTTTATTACTTGTAAAAATTTGGAGAAAGGTGGGGGGGTGGGGGGAGGCTGTTTGACCAGGTAGGGCAGGGCAGTTGGAGACAGGAGGTCATACGATGAAACTTCCAGGAATATGTCCAGAACCCTAATCAGAGATCAGACTCTTTACTCCCAATCTCCCTCTCCGCCACAAGGACAGATAAGCAACAAAAATAAAAGTAGCTTTTAAAAAAGATTTTGGAACGTTGACACCTACTTATGTGGCAGAAACTAAATGTGGAATGCACACACGCATGTACATGAGTCTTTGTTAAAGGGACAGGTCAGCCCAAATCCCAAGCTTTTCCTCTTGCCAATGGAATCTGTCTTTGGCTGGAAGCCAGTGTGTGATTTGTCCTCTTGTAACTGTCTAGATAGAATTGAAATGCAAACATTGCTGGAAAAGTAATGCTTTGGAATGTTAGGTATGCGCAATCCTTCGATGAATCCCTACCCTGCCAGTTGTAGGTTCTCACGGAAAGGTTCTTGAGTTTCCCTCAGATTGAGCATTAAGGGCTCTGATAAAGAAAGAGTGATTATTTGTCCAGCCCCTTAGTGCTCTGTTGTCTCCCCGAATCACATGCATTTTGCAGCCCAGAGGATCAGCCTCTAGCACGATCACAGGCTTCTTCCAGGGCCGTTCTGCATCAGTTGCTGGGAGTTACAGCTGGAGATTGGAAAATCAAACTTGTGCTCCCCACTGCCAATTCTGGTTTGTCAAGGCAAGGTGACAATAGAAAGAAAGAACTTGAATTTATAAAACACCTTCCACAACCCCTGGATGTCCTAAAATGCTAATGTAGGAAATGTGGCAGTCAATTTCCACACAGCAAGGCCTCACAGTAATGTGATACTGACCAGATAAGCTGTTTTTTTTTAAGGTGGTGGTTGAGAGTTAAGTATTGACCACCCCTGCTCTTCAAAATAGTGCTGTGGGATCCTTTACATCTACCTGAGAGGGCAGACAGGGCCTCGGTTTAACGTCTCATCCGAAAGACGGCTTCCCCGACTCCCTCAATATTGCACTGGAGTGGCAGCCTTGATTTTTGTGCTCAAAGGGTAAAAAATTGTGTGCGCCAACAGAATTGCCAGTGTCACTGGCAACTCAAGTTAACGGCCACCGAACATGGCCGCAGCTCTACCGTTGAAAGATTGGCTCTGAGGGTTGGCGATGTGGAGCGCTGCACTAACTTACCGTGCAACGCCCTCCTGGTGGCTTTAATGGAGGCCTCCAACCCAAATTTCCCGTCCACAGTCGGCGTTGCTGCTTCTTACAGCCTCTGGGAATGAGGCTATGGAGTTCGCAAGGCATTGTGGGCAATTAAAGGGGCTATGATTTAAAAGGGCAATGTATTCAAAACTAAGAAAAATTAAAATCATGTGAAGAAACGCATTTTTCAGCCCTTACTGCCTTTCAAAAAAAACATAAATATTAAAAATAATTCCAAAATGGCAGTCTTCAGCTCTTAAAGCTGAATTGTCCTCCACACCTAAAAAAATGGTAAAAGTGCTTCAGCACTAACACAAATGGCTCAGCAAGCCAGGGAAGGGGCACCTAAGGTCTTGCATACAGCACTCCAGTTTTGTGCAGGGGATCAACATTGCAAGAGCGGCCCTCTACCCACAGGGGCCAGGAGGCCCTCCAGAAAGAACGATGTGGAACCACATCACTGAGGCCATCACTGCCAGCAGTGTTGCCCCCACCACCTGGCTCCAGTGCCCAAAGAAACTTCATGACCTCAGACCACTGGTCAAAATCAGTGAATGCATCTTCTACCAACTGAATCACTAGCCTCACACACTGCTCAATGCACGACCCCCAATCATTCACCTACCAACAATCGGCACCAATGATGAGGCACATCTCCCATTCCTAGCCTTACCTCACCCCCTTGGAGGAGATGGTGCAAGCCATTCTTGGCAGGGGCATGGCTGAGCCCTTGACCAGCGGCAGGGCTGAAAGGATTCAAGATGCTGGTATCCTCGTACGTTATCCTTCTGGCATGCACCTCTTGCTTTCCCCCCCTCACCACAACTCCACCCTTGTGCCTTTCTCATTTCACATACCCAAGAAATGCAGCCTGCCCAACCGGGGGGGGGGGGGGGGGGAAGAGAGACGAGGAGGAGGAGGAGGAGGGGGAGGAGGGGGAGGAGGAGGAGGAGGAGGAGGAGGAGAATTGATATGATATTCCCAGCCACCAGCTCCTCGAGGCCGACCAGCAAGGACATCTGCAATGTCCCCACTGAAAGTCAGCAGCCTTCCACCAGCCATGCTGCAGTCACTGGGGTAGCACTGTGTGACATCCGTAGGATAGGCAAAGGCACACACAAGACAGTCACAAAGAGAATGCGTAAGGGTAATGAGTTGATTTCCTGATGTCATATTGGATGGCTAGATGTATAAAGTTGGATTGGAAAGTTTGTTTTGTGGTGGCTTTTATTTCAGCATCATGGTCAAAAGGACATTTTGATGGTCAATATCAGAGGGACTAATGTTGAAAGGAGAATTGGGGTTGTGGTCACTGGGACTGCAGACGGATGATTCCATCCCGGATATCCCGGTCACAAAGGGGCTGTCTGGGATGCATCCTTCCATCTATTCCTTCTCTTCTGCTTCCTCCTCTTCTGCTTCTTCCCCTTCCCTCTGCGAGAGGATGCTGTAAATCTGAAATACCGGCACAAAATGCTGGAAATACTCAGCAGTTCAGGCAGCATCTTGGCCTGAGACGTGAACTCGGTTTCTTTCTCCACGGATGTTGCCTGACCTGCTGAGTACTTGCACCATTTTCTGTTTTCTCAGAGGCCTTCCATTACCATCCGAGATTTTGAAATCGTACAACAGCATTCCCTACACACTTAAAAAAAAATGTAACATGTATTGCAGCAAGCCACTACTTCAATAAAATCAAAAAATCCCAGTCCAAAAGCTTAAATGCAAACTTATCTGAAAAACGTGTGTGTCCCTTTAAGAGGTGCTGTCAGCGCCTCTGTAGTGTATGTGCCTTTAAGTCAGAACTACTTTTTACAGCTCCTGTATACTGTAGTACCAGCAGTGACCACACCGGTATATAAGCTTTGCGCATGCCTCTGTACCCCAGTCTAGAGATTACCCTCCTCCAGTAAAGACCTGTTATTTGTTAATGTACAGCTTCCATGTGATTATTTATACACTGAACCACGGATCTAACAGTGGCGACGAGTGTCGATTCGAATGTACCTGCAACATAACATTTTTTTTTTTTAAATAGTCGAGGCCAGGAACACAGCCGTCGACCATGAGCAACCGCCCAGCAGTCAGGCAGAGATCCAACTTCGCTGGGGAGGGTGTGGAGAGCCGGGCTTGGTTCTTCAGCCACAATGAGCAGTAAGAGACCGACGACAGGTCCAGAGCAGACCCTTCTCGAGCAGCGGCGGCTGGAGCCGACCGACGGCAGAGAGAGAGACGAGCAGCGTCGATGGGGTAAGACAGAGGGTGAAGAGCGCAGGGCGCAGCCGGGGGTTGAACACCGAGCGGCGTCGAGGAAAAATACTGCAAACCGGAGAGAGAGAGGGTAAGAAACAGTCGGGTTCTAGACTGAGCGGCGTCGAAAAATATCATAAGAAGAACGCACAGAGCACAGCCAGGGATCACGGGCTTATCAGGGTCCACGGGGCGAAGCAAGGGGAGATGCCATTGAGCCGCGGAGAAGCAGGGAGAGCGCGGGAGGCGCCATTGAGCCGCGGAGAAGCAGGGAGAGCGCGGGAGACGCCATTGAGCCGCGGAGAAGAAGGAAGAGCGCGGGAGGCGCCATTTTGAGAATCCGCAGCGGAGAAGAAGGGCGAGCACGGGAAGGAAGGAAAGCGTGGGAGACGCCATTTTGTGCCAGCGGAGAAGAAGGGGAAGCGCGGGAGGCGCCATTGGTGATAGTTAACGCACAACCAAGGATGCCGAAGAGTTGCAGTATCTCTACGTTCGACAATGAAGTCGAAGATTGAGCGACATATGTGGAACGTATTGAGGTGTACTGCAGGGCGAATGAAGTGCCAGATGCTAATAAAGCACTGGTTCTGTTAAATTCCATGGGTGCAAAAACTTATGGGTTACTGCGAAATCTAATAACCCCAGAGAAGCTGGTAAACAAGAATTTTGAAAGCATAGTAGAAATCCTACAGGACCACTTAAACCCCACACCGCTGCTGATAGCAGAACAATTTAAGTTCCATAAAAGGAACCAACACAAAGACGAAAGCAATGCTGAGTACCTAATGCAACTGCGCAAGCTATCGAAATACTGCCAGTTTGGAGCGGGACTAGCAGACACGTTAAGGGACAAGTTTGTGTGTGGGCTATAAAGTGAAGGAACCCAGAAACGGTTTATATCAGAAAAGGACCTTACGCTGGACAAAGCTTTCAGTATGGCAGTATCATATGAAGCAGCCACAAGGGGCGCTGCAGAGATACAACGGAGACCGCAAGAATATGGCACCAACGAAATGACCTATGGAACAGGGAAGTGCTATCGCTGCGGCACAACAACACATGACCAGAAAGATTGTTGGTTCAAGGACCAAGTGTGCAGACAGTGTGCGAAAGCAGGATACATAGCAAGAGTCTGCAGGTCTGGGAAGAAAATCAACAGTAAGAAATCTCCACAGGAGAAGTACAAAAAGGTACACCAGGTGATGGACAGTGGTTCAGACAAACAGAAAAGTGACACAGACTCCGGAAGCAAGGAGCTGGGTTGTCTGAAACTACATAATGTAACCGAAATGGAGGATCACCAGACTATCTGGGTTACACTCAAGATAGACGGAGTCCAAGTGGAAATGGAATTGGTCACAGGGTCAGCTCTAACCGTCATAAATCAAAGAGACTACAAGCGGCTATTTTCACACATACCCTTGAAAGCTACAGAGATTGTCTTGAAGACGTATACGGGGCAAAAAGTCTACCCCAAAGGAAAATTAAGGGTGAAAGTGACATATAAAGGCCAGGAAATACCTAAAATGGATATATATGTATTGCCAAATGGGGGACCACCACTGCTAGGACGTGAATGGATCCGGAAGATACAATTAGATTGGCATTCCATGCAGGCACTGAAGGTGGAGGCCAAAAAGGATGACGACGTCACACCTGGACGACTGTCAAAAATGCTAACTGACGCAAAAGAAGTGTTCCAGGAGGGACTAGGAACACTAAAAGGAATAACAGCAACAATTAAAATAGAGGAAAATGCAAGCCCAAAGTTTCTGAAGGCCAGACCAGTGCCTTATGCGATCAGACCAGCTGTTGAAGCAGAGCTGGAAGGGTTGCAACGCTCAGGAGTACTGTCCAAAGTGGACTGGAGCGAGTGGGCTGCACCCATCGTTCCTGTAATGAAGAGGTTGTTGAGTAATATGCCTGGGGAACCAAAGAAGGTCCGCACCTGTGGGGATTTTAAGGTGACAGTGAACCCAGTCCTTCACACGGTGCAATATCCGCTTCCACGAATTGAGGATATTTTCGCCTCGCTATCTGGTGGTAAACGCTTCACCAAAATTGATCTAGCCCAGGCATACTTGCAAATGGAGGTAGAAGAAGCTTCGAAACATTACCTTACGATCAACACTCATAAAGGTCTCTATCAATACAACCGGCTGGTGTTTGGAGTAGCTTCGGCTCCGGCTATCTGGCAAAGGGCGATGGATCAGGTCCTGCAAGGGATTCCAGGGACCCAGTGTTATTTGGACGACATTTTGGTCACGGGCAAAAATGACGGTGATCACCTCGCTAACTTGGTGAAGGTGTTCACCAGATTAAAGGAGTATGGGCTACGAGCTAATCGCCACAAGTGCGAGTTTTTCCAGAAACAGATATCGTATTGCTTCCACGTCATCGATGAAGAGGGGTTACATAAGTCACCTGACAAGATTGAGGCAGTAGTCAAGGCTCCAGCACCGGAAAATGTGTCACAACTGAGTTCGCTCCTCGGGCTGGTAAACTATTACCACAATTTCTTACCAAATTTGTCTACGGTATTACACACGCTAAACACCCTATTGCAAACAGGGGTACCATGGAAGTGGGATAACGAACGTAGACGAGCTTTCCAGAAGTGTAAAGAATTGATCACATCAAAAGAGGTGTTGGCCCATTTCAACCCAGCACTACCAATTCGTTTGGCATGTGATGCATCACCCTACGGCATTGGAGCGGTGCTGTCGCACAAATTCCCAGACGGGTTGGAGAGGCCAGTAGCCTTTGCGTCTCGGTCACTAACCTCAGCCGAGCGCAACTACG
This sequence comes from Somniosus microcephalus, assembly GCF_052327205.1. Taxonomy (NCBI): domain Eukaryota; kingdom Metazoa; phylum Chordata; class Chondrichthyes; order Squaliformes; family Somniosidae; genus Somniosus; species Somniosus microcephalus. Next base: position 183,021,501 of record NC_140995.1, read on the forward strand.
CCCAGATTGACAGGGAGGCCCTCAGCCTAGTATGGGGAGTAAAAAAATTCAACCACTATCTGCATGGGCAAAAGTTCACCTTGCTGACTGACCACCAACCACTTGTCTCCATCTTTAATCCTAAGAAGGGCGTGCCAGTAATGACTGCACAGCGGTTACAAAGATGGTCCCTGTTTCTAGGGGCGAATCAATATGAAATAGAATATAAAGGCACGAAACAGCATGGGAACGCTGATGGGCTATCGCGCCTGCCACTGCCTACTGTGGAGGAAGCACCAGCAGTGGACCCTATCGAGATATTTTATTCGTCGATAATTGAACGATTGCCAGTAACAAACGCGGATATAGAGAAGGAGACCCGCAATGATCAGACGCTGTCACGGGTATATGAATTGACGGTGAGCGGATGGCCAGCACATGGCGACTCACTGTTGCCAGCATTCTCATCCAGAAGAGAACAGCTGTCAGTATGCCAGGGGACAGTGATGTGTGGATCCAGAGTGGTGATTCCACCCAAGTTAAGGGAGAGAGTGCTAAATGAGCTACATGAAGGTCATCTGGGGGGAGTGAAAATGAAAAGCCTTGCTAGGGCTTATGTGTGGTGGCCGGGAATCGATCAACAAATCAAAGACCTAACTAAGAGCTGCTTAGGATGCCAGAAGGTCCAAAATGCGCCACCACATGCCCCTCTACACCCATGGGAGTGGCCCTCCTCTCCATGGCAATGGGTGCACATTGATTTCGCTGGTCCATTCATGGACTCAATGTTCTTAATAGCAGTAGATGCTCATTCAAAGTGGCCTGAGGTGATAAAGATGTCTTCGACCACTACAGATAAAATGATTGCAGTCCTACGGAGCATATTTTCCAGAAACGGTTTGCCAGAGCAGATCTGCTCTGATAATGGACCACAGTTTGTGTCCGACGAGTTCCAAAAATTCACGAAAAGGAATGGGGTAAGGCATTACACATCCGCCCCGTCTCATCCAGCCACCAATGGATTGGCTGAGAGGTTCGTACAAACCTTTAAGAAGGCGATAAAGGCCATGTGCGATGAGGAAATTCCACTACAGCATAAGATGGACAATTTCTTATTAGCCTACCGAAATGCGACACATGCAGTTACCAACCAGACCCCGGCCATGATGTTCTTTAACCGAAGGTTGAGATCTCGTCTGGACTTGCTCAGACCAAATGTGCGAAGAAATGTTGAGGACAAACAATTCCAGCACATCAATGAGAAGCCGACAAGGAGCTTCAATGTAGGGCAACCAGTCTTGGCCCGTGACTATAGAACAGAGAAGTGGCAACCCGGAACGATATGTACAAGGCAGGGGCCATTAATGTACACAGTGGATGTCGGGGAGAACATTGTGAGACGCCACGTCGATCAGATCTTAGCGTCACAGGAACGCGTCAACCCCATGTCTCGAGTACCTGGGGATGAACCCGACATACCGGTAGCATCTACTTCAGACCCAGTAGCAGTGGAACCCGATGAACTACCCGATGAAAAGGGGTCAGAATCGCCTCTGCACCAAGAACAAGAACCTCTGGAAAGGCGCTATCCCGAAAGGGTCAGGAAGCCGCCCCAAAGACTGAATCTATAAATGGACTTTTGTTATTTAATGTACATGTAAAAATGTAATTGTTATTTGAATATTAAGGGGGTATTATTAATCTAAAAGGGGAGGAATTGTAGTGTATGTGCCTTTAAGTCAGAACTACTTTACAGCTCCTGTATACTGTAGTACCGGCAGTGACCACACCGGTATATAAGCTTTGCGCATGCCTCTGTACCCCAGTCTAGAGATTACCCTCCTCCAGTAAAGACCTGTTATTTGTTAATGTACAGCATCCATGTGATTATTTATACACTGAACCACGGATCTAACAGCCTCTGTCAGTTTGTTTGCACGCTGGGTTTCCCTTGCATGGTTATGACCCAGTGCTGAACTCAGCGCTAGGCTCATTGTTGGCCGTGGTGACGTTAAGTCAGCGTGTAATGTCACCAATCCTCCATTTTTTGTTGCAGGGTGCTAATACTTACCAGCAGCGCTACGGAGAGGACCAAAATGGAGGACACTGTGGGGCCCGCTACCAGCATTTTCTGCTGGTAACGGGTGGCATTAAGCCCCCCGTCTCTAGAGTGGGACTTGACCCCACAACCTTCTGTTTCAGAGGTGAGAATGCTACCCACTGAGCCACAGCTGACACAAAATAACATAAAATAAAGTCAATGGGGATGAATTCTGTAAAAAAAAACTTGATTGGCACACTGCAAAAAGTTGTGTAGTTTTCTGGGACGAAACTGTATATAATTAGGAATACATTTTTGAACTCCTGCTTTCCTTGTAGTTTAACCTTGGAAGAAAGTTTCACCGATCCTATTTTCTGCAGCCTCTGGCAATAGGCCAGTAGTCTGGATGCAGGCCCAGGAAGTGGGGTGGCGATAGTTCCCAGGCTTTTTGTAATGTCTGTAAGAGTGTGTTTGTACATGGCCGAAAACGTCCTGGAAAAATTTGGCTTTGTCACTTTGGTGTGAGAGAGAAGGTGGGCTTTTGTCCAAGGAAACTGATTTGTGCCGAAACATCGTTACACGCAAAATTCCTGGATCATTTGCACCACTTCCAAGTTACCTCTGCCGAAATGCCACTTAGCTCATTAACATAGCTCCGCCCCCACGCAAAATATAAGAGAATGCAAGTTTCTTGTATTTACATCCGTTCTGAACAGACGTAAATTAATCCCCCCAGATTTTAGGCGCAGCAGGATCCAAAGTTACTATTTTCAGGTGTTTTATAGCGATTTTTAGTGCAATGTTTAAATTTCTTCTTACTGAGTGTATTTTCTATATCTTTGTTTTTTTTCAAAGAATGGCATCAGAATCTGTTCCATTATTTCTACAATTGCATTTTCTTAAACATGCTGAGGTCACATTTCTGCGATCTGGGCGGAACCGGTCGAAACAGCGCAAGAGATCGCTGAATTTAAAAATGCTAGTGTGTTACTGCCAAAACAACTTACGCTTGTGTTTACCGCGATCTTTTGCGCTGGTTCAAAAATCACTTCATCACAAAACTGACCACTCCCCCCAGGTTGAGATAGTAGGGATGGCGAGATTGTGCCCGTTTGGGAGGGGTTGTCAAATTGTGCTTGTTTTTAATTTTTAATTTTATTTGTTTTTATGGGATGCGGGCGTCGCTGGCAAGGCCAGCATTTATTGCCCATCCCTAATTGCCCTTGAGAATTTGGTAGTGAGCTGCCTTCTTGAACCGCTGCAGTCCGTGTGGTGAAGGTACTCCCACAGTGCTGTTAGGTAGGGAGTTCCAGGATTTTGACCCAGTGACAATGAAGGATCGGCAATATACTTCTAAGTCAGGATGGTGTGTGACTTGGAGGGAACTTGGAGGTGGTGGTGTTCCCATGCGCCTGCTGCCTTGTCCTTCTAGGTGGAAGAGGTCATGGGTTTGGGAGGTGCTGCTGAAGAAGACTTGGCGAGTTGCTGCAGTGCATCCTGTAGATGGTACACACTGCAGCCACGGTACGCCGTTGGTGGAGGGAGTGAATGTTTAAGGTGGTGGATGGGGTGCCAATCAAGTGGGCTGCTTTGTCCTGGATGGCGTCGAGCTTCTTGAGTGTTGTTGGAGCTGCACTCATCTAGGTAAGTGGAGAGTATTCCATCACACTCCTGACCTGTGCCTTGCAGATGGTGGAAAGGCTTTAGGGAGTCAGGAGGTGAGACACTCACCACAGAATACCCAGCCTCTGAACTGCCTTGTTGCCACAGTATTTATGTGGCTGGTCCAGTTAAGTTTCTGGTCAATGGTGACCCCCAGGATATTGATGGTGGGGGATTTGGCAATGGTAATGCCGTTCAATGTCAAGGTGCGGTGGTTAGACTCTCACTTTTTGGAGACAGTCATTGCCCGGCACTTCTGTGGCGTGAATGTTACTTGCCACTTATCAGCCCAAGCCTGAATATCATCCAGGTCTTGTTGCATGCGGGCATGGACTGCTTCATTATCTGACGAGTTGTGAATGGCACTGAACACTGTGCAGTCATCAGCGAACATCCCCATTTCTGACCTTATGTTGGATGGAAGGTCATTGATGAAGCAGCTGAAGATGGTTGGACCTAGGACACTGCCCTGAGGAACTCCTGCAGTGATGTCCTGGGGCTGTGATGATTGACCTTCAACCACCACAACCATCTTCCTTTGTGCTAGGTATGACTCCAGCCAGTGGAGCGTTTTCCCCCCGATTCCCATTAATTGAAGCACAGGCACCAATACTGCTCAGGAGAGTGATTACAGTTACCCACCGGTCAATGCAGAGATAGTTAAATCAAGTTGCACACTGCTCATATTAAATTCACTCACTACTTTTTAAACTTGTGCATTAAAACTTAATCAGATCAACGCTCTTAAGGCAGATGGCAGTAAAAAGTTTGCAGAGAAAGAAAGAAGTGTCCTTACCTTTTGATCTTCAGCCTCACTCTGAAGGAATTTTTTTTCAATAGCTTTTATAGGACCCCGCCCCAGATACTTGTGGCCCAGTTGGCCATTTATGCTGCTCTGCTGCACTGATTCATGGGAAATTTTATGTTTGGGATCATGCAAATGAGTTTGGGGGAAAACTTGACGTGTAACTTCAAATCAGAAAAACCGCGCAATTTCCCGCGCATTTTGAAAATGTCCTAATTGCGCCCAAAGCGGAAACTCAACTGCACCCCATAAATAATGGTGTAATGGCTTCAAGCTTTAACTTTCATTACATCACTCAGATAAAAAAGGGACTTAAAGAAGATACACGGCGTATGCACCATGCTATCCGCGGGCTCCGGTTGGTTATGCTGACTTCCGCTTGCTTTACGCCAGTGTTTACGTTGATGAGATTCTCAGGAAATATCGGCAAAAGTTACCGTTGGCAAAATCGGTGTAGAAACTGGCGTAAATCAGGTTGAGGAAATTCCAAATACAAAAGCAAAATACTGCGGATGCTGGAAATCTGAATAAAAAAAGAAAATGATGGAAACACTCAGCAGGTCGGGCAGCATCTGTGGAGAGAGAAACAGAGTTAACGTTTCAGGTCGATGACCCTTTCGTCAGAACCCTTCGTCAGAGGAAATTCCAGTTCATCTGCTTTTTAAGAGAGCAGTAGTGTACCAATTTCTCTGTTTAAAATGAAATGTTGCAGTGGATCTAGCCATATATAACCTTGTACAAATAGGTTACTAAGTTAGAAGCTTCATAATAGGGATCTGGGGAAACATAGAAACATAGAAACATAGAAGATAGGAGCAGGAGTAGGCCATTCGGCCCTTCGAGCCTGCTCCGCCATTCAATGAGATCATGGCTGATCATCCAAATTCAGTACCCTGTCCCTGCCTTCTCCCATATCCCTTGATCCCTTTAGCCTTAAGAAATATATCCAACTCCTTCTTGAATATATTTAATGAACTGGCCTCCACCGCCCTCTGTGGCAGAGAATTCCACAGGTTCACCACTCTCTGGGTGAAGAAATTCCTCCTCATTTCAGTCCTAAATGGCTTACCCCTTATCCTTAGACTATGACCCCTGGTTCTGGACTCCCCGGCCATCAGAAACATACTTCCTGCATCTAGTCTGTCCAGGCCTGACAGAATTTTCTAGGTTTCGATGAGATCCCCTCTCAATCTTCTAAACTCCAGTGAGTATAAGCCCAATCGACACAATCTCTCCTCATACGTCATTCCTGCCATCCCAGATATCAGCCTGGTGAATCTTCGCTGCACTCCTTCCATGGCAAGAACGTCCTTCCTCAGATAAGGCGACCAAAACTGCACACAATACTCAAGGTGCGGTCTCACCAAGGCCCTGTACAACTGCAGCAAGACATCCTTGTTCCTGTACTCGAACCCTCTTGCTACGAAGGCCAACATACCATTTGCCTTCTGCACCTGCATCCTTACCTTCAGCGACTGGTGCACAAGAACACCCAGGTCTCTTTGCACTTCCCCTTCTCCCAATCTATTGCCATTCAAAAAATAATCTGCCTTCCTGTTTTTGCCACCAAAGTGGATAACCTCACATTTATCCACATTATAGTGCATTTGCCATGTTTCTGCCCAATCACCCAACCTGTCCAAATCATACTGGAGTTTCACGACATCCTCCTCACAGCATACCCTCCCACCCAGCTTTGTGTCATCTGTAAATTTGGAGATATTACATCCAATTCCCTCGTCCAGATCATTAATATATATTGTGAACAGCTGGGGTCCTAGGACCGATCCTTGCGGTACCCCACTAGTCACTGCCTGCCACTCGGAAAACGACCCGTTTATTCCAACTCTTTGCTTTCTGTCCACCAACCAGTTCTCTATCCAAGTCAATACCTTGCCCCCAATCCCATGTGCCTTAATTTTGCACGCTAATCTCTTATGCGGGACCTTATCGAAAGCCTTCTGAAAGTCCAAATACACCACATCCACTGGTTCTCCCTTATCTATTTTACCAGTTACATCCTCAAAAAATTCCAGTAGATTAGTCAAACATGATTTACCTTTTGTAAATCCATGTTGACTTTGTCCGATCTGGTCACTGCTTTCCAAGTGCTCTGCTATTACGTCTTTTATAATGAACTCTAGCATTTTCCCCACTACCGATGTCAGGCTTACCGGTCTATAATTCCCCGCTTTTTCTCTACCACCTTTTTTGAATAGTGGGGTAACATTAGCTACCCTCCAATCCATGGGTACTGTTCCAGAGTCTATCGAGTTCTGGAAGATGACCAGCAATGCATCTACTAGTTCTAGGGCCACTTCCTTAAGTACCCTAGGATGTAGATTATCAGGCCCTGGGGATTTATCAGCCTTTAGTCCCATCAATTTTCCTAACACCATTTCCCTACAAATACTGATTTCTTTCAGTTCCACCCTTTCATCAGACCCTATGTTCCCCGGCATCTCTGGGAGATTATTTGTGTCCTCCTTTGTGAAGACAGAACCAAAATATGTATTTAGTTGGTCTGCCATTTCCTTGTTCCCCATTATAAATTCCCCTGATTCTGACTGCAAGGGACCTATGCTTGACTTCACCAATCTTTTTCTCTTCACATATCTATAAAAGCTTTTACAATCAGTTTTTATGTTCCCTGATAGCTTACTCTCATATTCTATTTTCCCTTTCTTAATTAATCCCTTTGTCCTCCTTTGTTGAATCCTAAACTGCTCCCAATCCTCAGGATTATTGCTTTTTCTGGCCAATTTATATGTCCTCTCCTTGGATCTTATGCTATCCCTAATTTCCTTTGTTAGCCACGGTTGAGTCACCTTTTTTGTTTTATTTTTATACCAAACTGGGATGAACAAATTCTGTAGTTCATCCATTCGGTCTTTAACTGTTTGCCATTGCCTATCCACCATCAACCCTTTGAGTGACATTCCCCAATCAATCCTACCCAACTCGCTCCTCAGACCATCGTAGTTTCCTTTATTTAAATTGAGGACCCTAGTCTCTGAGTCAACTACTTCATTCTCCATCTTAATGAAGAATTCGATCATATTATGATCGCTCTGACCCAAGGGGCCTCATACAACAAGATTGCTAATTAATCCTTTCTCGTTACATAATACCCAGCCTAAGATGGCCTGATCTCTGGTTGGTTCCTCGACATATTGGTCCAGGAAACCATCCCGTAAACACTCCAGGAATTCCTCCTCCACAGTATTGTTACTAATTTGGTTAGCCCAATCTAAATGTAGATTAAAATCACCCATGATGACTGCTGTGCCCTTATTGCACGCTTCTTTAATTTCCCTTTTAATGCCATCCCCAACCTCCGCCTTACTGTTTGGAGGTCTATATACCACTCCCACTAATATTTTCTTCCCCTTAGTATTTTTCAATTCTACCCATACAGATTCCACATCATCAGAGCTAATATCCTTCATTACAAATTGTGTTAATCCCTTCTTTAACCAGTAATGCTACCTCACCTCCCTTTCCTTTTTGCTTATCTTTCCTGAATATCGAATGCCCCTGGATGTTGAGTTCCCAGCCTTGGCCATCCTTGAGCCACGTTTCCGTAATCCCAACCAAATCATATTCACTTACCTCTATTTGCGCAGCCAATTCATCCACCTTATTACGAATGCTCCTCGCATTAAGACACAAAGCCTTCAGGTTTGTTTTTTTAACACTCTTAGACCTATTAGAATTATTATTTACTGTGGCCACGTTTGATTTAAACCGTTGATTTCTCTGACTGCCACTTTTGTTTTTCTCCTTCCTATCTTTTGCTTTTATCCTTGTTTCCCTTTCCTCTGTCTCCCTGCTCAGGTTCCCAACCCCCTGCCATTTTAGTTTAAACCCTCCCCCAGAGCACTAGCAAACACTCCCCCTAGGAGATCGATTCCAGCCCTGCCCAGGTGTAAACCGTTCGGTTTGAACTGGTCCCACCTCCCCCAGAACCGGTTCCAATGTCTCAGGAACTTGAATCCCTCCCCCTTGCACCATTCCTCTAGCCACGTATTCATCTGAAATATCCTTCTATTTCTACTCTGACTAGCACGTGGCACTGGTAGCAATCCTGAGATTACTACCTTTGAGGTCCTATTTTTTAATTTACCACCTAACTCCCTATATTCCGCTTTTAGGACCTCATCCCGCTTTTTACCTATATCATTGGTGCCTATATGCACCACGACAACTGGCTGTTCACCCTCCCCTTCCAAGATGTTCTGCAGCCGCTCTGAGACATCCTTGACCCTTGCACCAGGGAGGCAACACACCATCCTGGAGTCTCATTTGCGGCCGCAGAAACACCTATCTATTCCCCTTACAATAGAATCCCCTATTACTATAGCTCTCCCACTCTTTTTCCTCCCGTGCTGTGCAGCAGAGCCACCCCTGGTGCCAGGAAGTTGGCTACTGCTGCTTTCCTCTGATAAGCCATCCCCCCCAACAGCACTCAAAGTGGTGTATCTTTTTGAGAGGGGGATGGCCACAGGGGACCCCTGCACTACCTGCCTGCGCCTAGTACTCTGCCTGTTGGTCACCCATTCCCTTTCTTCCTGTCCAACTTGTACCTGCGGTGTGTCCAACTCTGTAAATGTGCTATTCATGATGTCCTGAGCATCGCGAATGCTCCAGTATGCATCCAATCGCAGCTCCAGTGCCGCAATGCGGTCTGTCAGTAGCTGAAGCTGGATGCACTTCCTGCACATGTAGTTGTCAGGGACACAGGAAGTGTCCCTGAGTTCCCACATATTGCAGGAGGAGCATACCACATGGCCGGGCTGTCCTGCCATGACTTACCCTTTAATTAATTGAATTTAAATTAAATCAATCAACCCCACTAATTACACTACAGTTAACTGGTTTAGATACATAGATACATAGAGATAGGAACAGGAGTAGGCCATTCGGCCCTTCGAGCCTGCTCCGCCATTCAATGAGATCATGGCTGATCTTACCAGTTCAGTACCCCGTCCCCGCCTTTTCTTCGTAACCCTTAATCCCCTTAGCCTTCAAAAATATATCCAATTCTCTCTTGAAAATATTTATTGAATTAGCCTTCACAGCCCTCTGTGGCAGGGAATTCCACAGGCTCACCACTCTTTGAGTGAAGAAATTCTTCCTCATCTCTGTTTTAAATGATTTGCCCGCTATTTTTAGACTGTGGCATCTCGTTCTGTGCTCCCCGGCCATTGGAAACATTCTCTCTGAATTCAGCCTGTCCAGGCCTGCCATAATTTTATATGTTTCGATGAGATCCCCTCTCAATCTTCTAAACTCCAGTGAGTACAAGCCCAAACTATTTAATCTCTCTTCGTAGGTCATTCCCGCCATTCCAGGTATCAGCCTGGTGAATCGCCGTTGCACTCTTTCCATGGCAAGAACATCCTTCCGCAGATGGGGCGACCAAAACTGTACACAATACTCCAGATGCGGTCTCACCAGCACCTTGTACAGCTGTAGTAAGGTATCCCTATTCCTATACTCGAACCCCCTTGATATGAAGGCCAACATACCATTTGCCTTCTTAATCGCCTGTTGCACCTGCATGCTCTCCTTCAGTGACTGGTGCACAAGAACACCCAGGTCCCTCTGCACTTCCCCATCTCCCAATCTATTGCCATTTAGATAATAATCTACCCTCCTGTTTTTACCCCCAAAGTGGATAACCTCGCATTTATCCACATTATAGTGCATCTGCCACATATCCGCCCATTCCCCCAACCTGTCCAAATCGCACTGTAGCCTCCTGACATCCTCATCAGAGCCCACCCCTCCTCCTAGTTTAGTGTCGTCAGCGAATTTGGAAATATTGCATCCAATTCCCTGATCCAGATCATTTATATATATTGTGAACAGCTGGGGTCCCAGGACAGATCCTTGCGGCACCCCGCTGGTCACTGCCTGCCACTCCGAAAACGAGCCGTTTATTCCAACTCTCTGTTTTCTATCCGCCAGCCAGTTCTCTATCCACGTTAATACTTTGCCCCCAATTCCATGAGCCTTAATTTTGCATGATAATCTTTTGTGTGGAACCTTATCGAAGGCTTTCTGGAAGTCAAGGTACACCACATCCACTGGCTCTCCCCCATCTATTTTACCAGTTACTTCCTCAAAAAATTCCAGCAGATTAGTCAAACACGATTTACCCTTTGTAAATCCATGTTGACTCTGTCCGATCCTTTCCCCATTTGTCAAGTGCTCCGCTATTTTATCCTTAATAATGGACTCTAGCATTTTGCCCACAACCGATGTAAGGCTTACTGGTCTATAATTCCCTGCTTTCTCTCTACCCCCCTTTTTAAATATTGGGGTAACATTAGCTACCCTCCAATCCACGGGTACTGTTCCCGAGTCAATGGAGTTCCGGAAGATGATCCTTAGAGCATCTGCTATCTCCAGGGCCACCTCCTTAAGTACCCTAGGATGTAGTTTATCAGGCCCCGGGGATTTGTCGGCCTTCAGTCCCCTCAACTTACCCAACACCATATCCCTAGAGATACTAATTTCTGTCAGCTCCTCCCTCTCATTAGTCCCCATGTTTGCCGATATTCCTGGGAGGTTATTTGTGTCCTCCTTTGTGAATACAGAACCAAAGTATGAGTTTAATTGGTCTGCCATTTCCTTATTCTCCATTATATATTCTCCCGAATCGGACTGCAAGGGACCGACTTGGGATTTTACCAGTCTTTTCCTCCTGATATACCGATAAAAGCTTTTGCAGTCTGTCTTTATGTTTGCTGCAAGTTTACTTTCGTATTCTATTTTCCCCTTCCTGATTAATCCCTTTGTCCTCTTTTGCTGTATCCTGTACTGCCCCCAATCTTCCGGTCTGGTGCTTTTTTTTGCCAGTTGATATGCCCTTTTTTTTGATTTTATGCTGTCCCTAATTTCCCTCGTTATCCACGGTTGAGTCACCTTTTTAGGTTTATTTTTATGCCAAACCGGTATAAACATGTTCTGGAATTCTTCCATTCTATCTTTGAATGCTTGCCATTGTCTCTCTACTGTCAATCCCCCCAGAAACACCACCCAATCAATCTTACCCAATTCCCGTCTCAGACCCTCGTAATTCCCTTTATTTAAGTTCTGGACCTTAGTCTCTGATTCAATTTCCTCACTCTCCATCTCGACTGAGAGCTCGATCATATTATGATCGCTCTGACCCAAGGGGCCTCGTACAAGAAGATTGCTGATAAGTCCCTTCTCATTGCACAATACCCAGTCTAAAATGGCCTGATCTCGAGTCGGCTCCTCGACATATTGGTCCAGATAACCGTCCCGAAAACATTCCAGGAATTCCTCCTCCTCAGAATTTTTACTAATTTGGGTAGTCCAATCAATATGTAAATTAAAGTCACCCATGATGACAGCTGTGCTCTTATCGCACGCTTCTCTAATTTCCCTTTTTATGCCTTCCCTCACCTCCATATTACTATTTGGAGGCCTATATATCACACCCACTAACGTTTTCCTCCCCTTGCTATTTCTCATTTCTACCCATACAGATTCCGTTTCATCCGAGTTAATATCCTTCCTTTCCATTGCATTAATCCCCTCCTTTACCAGCAATGCTACCCCACCTCCCCTACCTTTTTGCCGATCCTTCCTAAATATTGTATATCCCTGGATGTTAAGTTCCCAGCCTTGCCCACCCTGCAGCCACGTTTCTGTAATCCCAATCAAATCATACTTGTTTACCTCTATTTCCACAACTAATTCATCCACCTTGTTCCTAATGCTTCTAGCATTAAGATACAAAGCCTTCAGGCTTGCTTTTTTCACACTCTCATTATGAATTAGTTTGGCCCTTTGTGTTTCTCTCCTTTGCTTATTGCTTCTCACCTTTCTACCATCTATTTCTGACTTCATATGACTTCCCTCTTTTCCACTACCTAGGTTCCCATCCCCCTGCCAAATTAGTTTAAATCCTCCCGAACCGCCCTAGAAAATATTACCCCGAGGACATCGGCTCCCTCACAGTTCAGGTGTAGACCGTCCCCTTGGTACAGGTCCCTCCTCCCCAAGAACTGGTTCCAATGCCTCAAGAATTTAAATCCCTCTCCCTTGCACCACTGCTCAAGCCACGTATTTAGCTTATCTATCTTACTCTCTCTAAACTTATTAGCTCGTGGCACTGGTAGCAATCCAGAGATTACTACCTTTGAGGTCCTACTTTTCAATTTAGCTCCTAACTCCCTAAATTCAGCTTGTAGGACCTCCTCCCTCTTTTTACCTACATCGTTGGTACCTACATGTACCACGACAACTGGCTGATCCCCCTCCCCCTTCAGAATGCTCTGCACCCGCTCCGAGACATCCTTGACCCTTGCACCAGGGAGGCAACATACCATCTTGGAGTCTCGGTCTCGGCCACAGAAACTCCTGTCTATCCCCCTTACAATTGAATCCCCTATCACTATAGCCCTATCCCTCTTTTTCCCGCCCTTCTGTGCAGCAGAGCCAGTCATGGTGCCCTGAACCTGGCTGCTGGTGCCTTCCCCTGATAAGTCATCTCCCCCAACAGTACCCAAAACGGTAAACCTGTTTTGGAGGGAGATGACCGCAGGTGACTCCTGCACTACCTTCCTGCCTTTACCCTGCCTTTTGGTCACCCATTTACTCTCTGAGCTAGCCTTTACCTGCGGTGTGACCAACTCACTGAATGTGCTATCCACAAGATCCTCAGCATCGCGTATGCTCCAGAGTGAGTCCATTCGCAGCTCCAGCGCCGCCATGCGGTCCGCTAGGAGCTGCAGCTGGACACACTTCCTGCACACATAGTTGTCAGGGACAGTGTCCCTGATTTCCCACATGGCACAGGAGGAGCATGACACAGGTCTGAGCTGCCCTTCCATGACTTAACCCTTACAAGACCCTTTTATTTACTACGATTTAGCTTAATTATTGAATTCTACTTAGAATAAGTTTGTGAAAGTACTCACCAACCAGTCACCTACCTGTTTTCTGGTGTTGTATTTTCACTGCCGCCTCCTGTCCTGGAACCTTTTCCACCTAGGTTAGGCTCCTGAAATAAAATAAATTGAACCTACCTTTTCAACTTCCCCTAACCCCTAAAAGGTTAGAGGAGGTGGAAGGGTGGGAGACACTACACTGTAGTGTTTCGGGTTTAGCAACAGCTCCACCTATATAAGAGTTACTGGCCTCCTGCTCTCCCGACTGCACCAGCTGCTCCCTGGTGACGTCACACACTGATTACTATTTACCCCTCTCCTCTGCTGTTGATTTGGTACGCCTCGCAACTGCCGCCGGTTTTTAAGCCGGGCTCCTCCTCGCTGCTCTCTGCTGCTCCAAGTGCTCTCGGGCCTCGCCGGTTTTTATACCCGACTGCTCCTCCTCTGCTCCCGCTGCTCCGAGTGCTCTCGGGCCTCGCTGGTCGTGGGTTTTTATACCCGACTGCTCCTCCTCTGCTCCCGCTGCTCCGAGTGCTCTCAGGCCTCGCTGGTCGTGGGTTTTTATACCCGACTGCTCCTCCTCTGCTCCCGCTGCTCCGAGTGCTCTCGGGCCTCGCTGGTCGTGGGTTTTTATACCCGACTGCTCCTCCTCTGCTCCCGCTGCTCCGACAGTCCCCGCTACACCAGAGAGACCTTAGTAACTATAAACCACGGAGTTAAAGTTTAAAAAAGAGAAATACTCACCAACCAATCACTTACCTGCTTCCTGGTGACGTCACACTTTGATTACTTTTTACCTCTCTCCCCCGCTGCTGAATTGGTATGCCTCGCCTCGCTGCCGCCGCTCCTCGCTCCTCACCCAGGTCCATCGCTCTGGTCGGGCCTCGCCTCGCTGCTGCCGCTTTTAAACTGCCGCCGCTCCTCGCTTCTCACCCAGGTCCGTCGCTCTGGTCAGGCCTCGCCTCGCTGTCACCACTTTTAAACTGCCGCCGCTCCTCGCTCCTCACCCAGGTCTGTCGCTCTGGTCGGGCCTCGCCTCGCTGCCGCCGCTTTTAAACTGCCGCCGCTCCTCGCTCCTCACCCAGGTCTGTCGTTCTGGTCGGGCCTCGCCTCGCTGCCGCCGCTTTTAAACTGCCGCTGCTCCTCGCTCCTCACCCAGGTCCGTCGCTCTGTCTAATGTCCAATGTCTAATGTGTAAGGGGTTAATCCCATTGGTCTTCAGTCACGGTGAAGAAGATCATTGAGTTCGAGGTGTGCTCGGGCATGGTTAAATGGTTCAGACTACAATTTTAGGATATGGACTGCATGCCAACAAAACGCTTCATACAAATAATTACTCTTTAAAGTGCAGTGACACAGCAGCCATTCTGTGTCAGCAACATCACGCAAACAACAATGAGCTGAATGACCAGTTAATCTGATGTTTTGTGGTATTGATTGAGCGAGGTCTGCCAGCCCGCACACTGGGAGAACCTCTGATTTGAATAGCATCATGGGATCTTTAACGTCCACCTGAACAGCTCAGTTTAACAATCCATCCAAAGGACTGCACTTCCAACAGTGTCGCACTCACTCAGTATGGCACTTACATCATGGGGGTAATTCCTTGATCCAGTGCTCCCAGTAAGGATGCATTTGCGGAAATTGTGGCTTGCAGCCCATGATTATCCATCTCCCAAAATGCAAACCTTACAAGCCTTGCATTCGGCCCTTATGGGCTTAAGTTCTGGGTGGGGCTCAAAGCTACAAACGCCTGACCCATTAATGAGAGTACTGTCAGCAGAGGCAAACTGCCAATGCCTGTGATATGTGACAACACTTTTAACAAAGTGTAAACTGATGCAATCAGCCCGCAGGGTGTTGTGCAACATGTTGCATCTTTAGTGCCCTGTAGCAAGGTTTATAACCCACGCTGTATATAGTGGTGTGGTAGCAGTTTTAGAAGTACACCTAGAAGGATCTGGGGGTATGCTCTTCTAGAAAATATTCATTTTTGATGATTTGTTTAGTGTATTTTGCAGAATCTTGTGGTAGAGTTTATTATATTCCTTGATAATTTTAGAAGTGGTAGGTTTAAGTTACAAGGACCTTGCAGCTGCTTGTTTTCACCTGACAAAGGCTGGCAATCAGGGTCATTCATGAGTTGTCATCTTCTTGGGGGCTTCAAGATTGGTTGCAGCAAAAGGGAGGGGGGCCTGATCGCTCCTGTACACAGCAGCCTCGTGGACCATTCAGCTGGCGGTGCTGCACTCGAGCTAGTTCTAAAGGTTTTAATGGCGCTGGGTTCAGTTCTTTTCTCTACAAACAATTTTTCTCTCTGGGTGCTAATCAGCACAGCTTTTGGTGCATGTTGCAATATATTCACTTCTACAATTCTCACTAAGAATGCAAACTACAGTAATATACACCAGAACATTTCTGGAGAGGACGCTCCCTGACCTCCTCAGATGTACAGTATATCCTCCACCCGAACATTTGAATTTTTGACATTTCCTACATTACAACAATGACTATACTTCAAAATTACTTCATTGGTTGCAAAGCCATTTGGGACGTCCTGCGGTCACGATAGGCACTATATAAATGCAAATCTTTCTTTGTTTGGCACCTTTTGCAGGATAATGACTTCTAAAATGGTGAGGGTGCATTTTCCTTGTCATTTAGTAACATAAAACTGACAGAACCTAGGCGAGTGGAAGAGGAATATCAGGTGGCGAGCCACTCCGCCAACTCCTTACCACTATGCCATTCCAGGAGATGGTGGGTGTATTATAATAAGATGCAAATTATATAATTATGTCACACACTGTCATTTGCCTCTTACCAACACTCTAGTGTGTTCCTGGTGTTCAGCACATGCTATGAGCTGGGGCAGAGGTTGAATTTTGAAAAGATACTTTGACTAAGGCAGAGTGATCGATTGCATTAGCCAAAGATGTAATTTTAAACATTTTAATTTTCACCTGATATTTTGCTTTAATAAAGATTTTCTGTTTGTACCAGCTTTGCCTGACACTCCATTTGAACTTGCCTCACATATCCGCAACATAACAAAGACCGCCTATTTCCACCTCAGTAACATCGCCCATCTCTACCCTTGCCTCAGCTCATCCGCTACTGAAACCCTCATCCATGCCTTTGTTACCTCTAGACTTGACTATTCCAACGCACTCCTGACTGGCCTCTCATATTCTACCCTACGTAAACTTGAGGTCATCCAAAACTCTGCTGCCCGTGTCCTAACTCGCACCAAGTCCCGTTCGCCTATCTCCCCTGTGCTCATTGACCTACATTGGCTCCCGGTTAAGCAACGCCTCGATTCCAAAATTCTCATCCTTGTTTTCAAATCCCTCCATGGCCTTGCCCCTCCCTATCTCTGTAATCTCCTCCAGCCCCACAACCCCCCGAGATGTCTGTGCTCCTCTAATTCTGCCCTCTTGAGCATCCCTGATTATAATCGCTCAACCATTGGTGGCCGTGCCTTCAACTGACAAGGCCCTAAGCTCTGGAACCCCCTCCCTAAGCCTCTCCGCCTCTCTGCCTCTCTTTCTTCTTTAAGATGCTCCTTGAAACCTACCTCTTTGACCAAGCTTTTGGTCATCTGCCCTAATTTCTCCTTATGTGGCTTGGTGTCAAATTTTTTGTCTTTTAATACTCCTGTGCAGCGCCTTGGGACGTTTTACTACAGTAAAGATACTATACAATTACAAGTTGTTGTTGTTGTTGTTGGTGATGAAGAGACTGGGGCCTAGAAATTGACTATAGCCCCGTTTGGGGTGCCAGCCTCACCAGGGCGCTAAAAGTAGCGCCCCGGAAGCAGTCGCGGCCGCCCGCCGGAAATTCAGTTGGAGCACCCCAAAGGGAAGCGCGGCGCTATTGGAGGTGCCCCGCATCCCTCTTGGGGCGCTGCAACTGAATATTGCTGCGCAATGTGCCGCAGCGCCACACGCTACGGCACGTCACGCTGCGGTACTGCAGGCCTTCCTCCCCTTCTTAAAGGAGAGGGGCTTTGTGCAGCGTGATCTGGGCCCAGTTGGGCCCCCGAGGATCGCAAGTGCCGGCAAAAGAGCTCAGCACCGAGGAGAAGTGCCGGGCTCTTGGAAAACAGTCACCACTCCGCGGGGGGGGGCGCTCAGGAGGCCGAGGATGGCAGCGCGGAGAGGTGCTGGCAGGCGGCCAGCAACAAAAATGGCCGCCCCACACCTCTCCATTATTTAGCGCCTCTACCGGTCGCACATAGCGTCCAGCGTTAAATCAGGGGGCGCATCTAAATATCATGATGGGGGCGTCAGCGGGGTGCTGCGCACACTGATGACGTCATCGGTAGTAGCGCAGCACTAACGGCTAGCGCCACCATTAGCATCCTGCTAAATTTAGCGGGAGGCATGACCAGTGGCTTCCGACCCACTTAGCGCCCTCTTAAGGCGCTAACGGGTGGCGCAGCCCACTGAATTTCTAGGCCTGTGGGCTTAAAATTGAGTAGCACCCCATTCAGGGCACTAACTTTGCTGGAGCGCTACTTTTAGCACCCCAGAAAAATTTGTGACCCCGCGATGGAAATTGAGTGGTTGCGTCCCAAGAGGTATTCGGGGCGCTACTGGAAGTGCCCTGCATCCCTCTTGGGGTGCTGCAAGGGAAAATTGCGGCACTACGTGCCACAGTATTGCAGGCCTTCCTCCCCTTCTTAAAGGGGAGGGGACTTGTGCAGTGCGAACTGGAGTCCAGCTGGGCCCCCAGGGATCGGGAGTGCCGGCAAAAGAGCTCGGCACTCAAGAGAAGTGGCGGGCTCTTGGAGTGTAGCCGGCACTCCGTGGGGGGGGGCGGGCGTTCAGGAGGTCGGGGACGGGAGCACAGGCAGGTGCTGGCAGGCGGCCAGCAACAAAAATGGCCGCCCCGCACCTCGCCTTTAAATAGTGCCTCCCGGCCGCAGGTAGACCCCCCCCTGACCCCGTCAGACATAGCATCCGGCGGTCATTCAGTGGGCGCTCCCGAAGGTCGCAGCCAGGGCGCGAGCGGGGCACTGCACACGGCGATGATGTCATCGCCGGTGACACAGCACCACAGGGCGCTACCAGTTAGCGCCGCCGCTAACCTCCCGCTGAATTTCACGGGAGGTGTGGGCGGCACCGCGCCCGGTGCGCTAGTCGCTTTGCGCCTCGTCAGCGCCCTCTTAGGATGCTAACGGGAGGTGCAACGCAACCCAATTTTTCCCCCTGAGAGTTATGGTGACCATGAAAGTAGATCATGTGACCAAAGCATGCTCTGGACTGGAGCCATGATGGGAGCAGCAGCTGATCCATGTTATACTTGGATTTCCCAGCCTCCCTGCAGGAAGGCACCTAGGACCCAACAAATAAGGATTTTAAAAGAATTTGTTACCAGTCTCCGCTGGAGGGACCCAACAGAGACAATCTTCATGAGCACATTTATAGTGTTGCGACGCACATTAACCAAAGGAATTCTTGCCAAAGTAACCAAGTAATTTGATGGATTTTCAGAACCAGCCATTAAAAAAGAGAAAATACTCAAATTTCAAACATGTTAAATTTGGGCAGTTGGGTCTGAGCAGCAAATGTTAGGCTTACATGTTTCCACTGCCTATTTACTGTTGATAACTTAAAAGAATACCAATTTAATGGTACATTATCTCAAATAATAAATGATCCTTGCTCAACCTGAAGACTTTTCATAAGTGCTAGATGAGGAATAGCAAACTGAAGGTCATCCAAGGTCAGCTTGGGTATTCAGCCCATGGTTTGTGTCTGAGATAATTACCACCAGAGCAAATTGCAGACATTGACAGACAAAACATTATCCTAGTCTATATGCAAGTACACAAACACATACCTAGTCATTTGTGTGTCTACGGGATTTCTCCACCTCGTGCACTGTAACTTTAGCAGAAGATCAGTGGAAACACTGGAAAAATCGTATTAGATGTTTACGCTGTTTTCCCAGGTTTTTAAAGGCTCTTTCACCAAAGTTACGGTGAACCTCTGTGGAAATTTACTCCCTTTAATTCTCTTATTTTTTTTGCTTTTATAGCAGATAGCTCATAAAACACACAGGGCACAATCTTGCCAGCGGGTTTGGAGGTGGGACTGTGGGGAAAATGGCAGAATCTGAGGGCGGGTATCCATTCCCCCCCCCAACCCGCCTCTGTGCCATCTTCCCAGGAGGCAGGTACCCGCCCCGCGCCGGGTCCCGTCTCCTGGAGGCGGGAAGGGGATTACAGCCACTTGACTGCCTATTAACAGGTAATTAACAGGCAGTTAAGAGGATTATCCCCATTTTTCCAGCAGAGGTGCAGGCTTCCCGATGTCAGGAAACCCCACCAGGGTCACCGAGGCGAGCAGTGGGTCTGCAGGGGTGAGAGGGGTGCAAAGGTGCGCTGTGGAGGTAAGTGATGGGTGCAAGTGTGGAGAGGTAAGTGTGTGAAGTGAGTGAAAAGTGATAGAAAATGTTTACTTATTTTGTTTCTTCCTGCAGGCATCAACAGTTGGGGATGCGGAGACTTTCGCATCTCAGCGGCAGAGATGACAGATGGCTGCTGCACTCTCCGATGCAGCAACCATCTAATTTCTGCTCGCAAAAGAGGTTTAATGAGTCTTGAATACAAGAACTCATCAAACAACAGAGAATGTCAGTGTTTGACAGCTTCACAGAGCTGTCAAATGATAACAATTCATCTGTCAAAATTTTTTGACAGATGAAACGTCATACGCTGACGTTCTCTGTAACCGGCTTCCCCTTAATTGGCCTGCTAAGCCCGCTGGGCGGGCGTAACAAGGTCAATCAAGGAAAAATAGCGTGGGTTGGCCACAAGTCGATGGAGGTGGGACTAAAACCCGACAAGCAGCAGTCCCTCCTCCAACGCGTCCCCATTGACAAAATCGTCCCCACAGTGTCAGCAATTTGGAATAACCGCCAAATAATGTTCTTTTTAATTCATTCTCGGGATATGGGCATCACTAGCAAGGCCAGCATTTATTATTTTGAGAAGGTGGTGGTGAGCCCTCAAAGGGCAGTCGTACTTGCCAGTCTAGAAAACTAGCAGCAGCTTCAAAAAATGCTCCCTTGTTCAGGACTCCCCTACCAGAGGAAATAGGTTAGCTAGAGAGAAACTAACAACTCATTTAATCATCTTAAACACCTCAATTAGATCACCCATTAATCTTTTATATTCAAGGGAATACAAGACGAGTCTATGCAACCTATCGTCATAATTTAACCCCTTTAGTCCCGTTATCACTCTGCTTCCTACGATGCGGTGCCTAGAAGTGAACGCAGTACTCCAGATGTGGTCTAACAGAGTTTTATATAACAGTAAAATAACTTCTATGCCTTTGTATCCCAGCCCCCTTGAGGTAAATACTTTTAATGAGCTTCCAGCACTCAACAAATACAGACAGGCAGCACACCGATTGGTATGGGGTGATGGGAAATCCAATGGCTCCTCGGTCGAGTCGAGTTGAAAGCTGGCAATTTAAGGGGTGAGAGGCACACCTGGGAGGGGGAGGCACTGAACAACTCGACAGCAAGTGGGAAGATTTTTGTGGGGCCAGGAGGAGCATTTGTGTTTCCTTGACCCCACAGAAATCAGTGCAGTAGCATTTTCTGCCTCTGTTTTTGGAGCCGCTTGCAGTGGTCCCACTAAGGATTGCGAGTTTGGCCACTCAAAGGAATGGCAAAATTACATCGAGGACTTCCAGGTGGCATAGGCGCCCGATTTGCATATTCGACTCGGCTCTCATCTGTTTAAAGGGGAAGCGCTGCTCGCCTGTTACTCACCCATTCCAAAATCACAGTGGGACAGCCAGGGGAAAACAGAGCGCCACAATGCTTGGCCTGCTACAGCCCTGTTCCCACCTGAGAACAGGGGTGAAAATCGGGCTGGAGATCGTCCTGACGAAGGGTTTCAACCTGAAACGTTGACTCTATTTCTCTCTCCACGGATGTTGCCTGGCCTGCTGAGATTTTCTAGCATTGTCTGTTGTTATTTCGGATTTCCAGCATCCGCAGTATTTTGCTATCGTGAAAATCGGGCTGATTGACTGTCAGTTTCAAATGCTGATGTTTGTCATATCTGGATGTCTATGTCACGTGTCAGCCATGGCTCAGTGGCAGCACGCTTGTCTCTGAATTAGAAGGTTATTGGGTCAAGTCCCACTCCAGAGATTTGAGCACAAAATCTATGCTGACACTCCAGTGCAGTATTGAGGAAGTGCTGCACTGTTGGAGGTGCCCCTTTTGTTAAACCGAGGCCCTGTCTGCCTCTCAGACAGATATAAAAGATCTCGTTATTTCGAGGCCAATATTTAGGACAATGCTCTAATGCACTTTCGGGGGAAAACTCTCCACTGGCTGGAGTCATACCTAGCACAAAGGAAGATGGTTGTGGTGGTTGAAGGTCAATCATCACAGCCCCAGGACATCATGGCAGGAGATCCTCAGGGCAGTGTCCTAGGCCGAACCATCTTCAGCTGCTTCATCAATGACCTTCCCTCCAACATAAGGTCAGAAATGGGGATGTTCGCTGATGACTGCAGTGTTCAGTGCCATTCACAACTCCTCAGATAATGAAGCAGTCCATGTCCACATGGAACAAAACCTGGACGACGTTTAGGCTTGGGCAATGACTATCTCCAACAAGCGAGAGCCTAACCACCTCCCCTTGCAATTGAACTGCATTACCATCGCATAATCCCTCACCATCAACATCCTGGGGGGTCACCATTGACCAGAAACTTAACTGGACCAGCCACAAAAAATATTGTGGCAACAAGAGCATGTCAGAGGCTAGGTATTCTGTGGTGAGTGTCTCACCTCCTGACTCCCCAAAGCCTTCCCACCATCTACAAGGCACAAGTAAGGAGTGTGATGGAATACTCCTGGATGAGTGCAGCTCCAACAACACTCAAGAAGCTCGACAGCATCCAGGACAAAGCAGCCCGCTTGATTGGCATCCCATCCACCACCTTAAACATTCACTCTCTCCACCACCAATGCACCATGGCTGAAGTGTGTACCATCTACAAGATGCACTGCAGCAACTCACCAAGGCTTCTTCGGCAGCACCTCCCAAGCCCACAACATCTTCCACCTAGAAGGACAAGGGCAGCAGGCGCATGGGAACACCACCACCTCCAAGTTCCCCTTCATGTCACACAACATCCTGACTTAGAAGTATATCGCCAATCCTTCATCGTCGCTGGGCCAAAATCCTGGAACTCCCTCCCTAACAACACTGTGGGAGTACCTTCACCACACGGACTGCAGCGGTTCAAGAAGGCGGCTCACCACCACCTTCTCAAGGGAAATTAGGGATGGGGAATAAATGCTGGCCTTGCCAGTGACGCCCACATCCCATAAAAACAAATTTAAAAAAATTAAGGGTATATATGATATTCTATTGATAGCATGCATTAAAAATGTATTTGGCAAAGACTTATTAAAGAGGCAAAAATAATGGTTTTAATGTACTATTGTAGCTTTCAAATTAATTTAAGTACAGTACAAATATTAATTGGACTATCTACAGTACTATTTTGTGGATTGAGAATGATGTTGATACAATGACAGAAAGGAAAAGGCAAATCCAGGCAAGTCTGGACATGAAGGAAAACCGCTGTAAGAGTAATACCATATAATGCAATAATAAAAAGGGACTAATAGGAGACGGAAAGGACTTGCCACAACACCCACATTGGAAATGTATAAATAGCTTACACCCACTAACAATAGATGGTACAATGTCAGGAGCGCATATCTACCTTTAATTGTGCCCTGTCTGGGTAACTACTGTAAGAAGTCATACAACACCAGGTTATAGTCCAACAGCTTTATTTCAAGTCACAAGCTTTCGGAGCGCTGCTCCTTCATCAGGGGAAGTGGAGAGATGCATAAAGACACAGCTTATATAGTCAGAGAATAATGTCAGATGTTTACAGGTAATCTTTCTAACTGCCATTTATCACACCTCGGCAGAGAGATAATCACAGCAATCAAAGGTGTGAATGGTGTCCAAACAGGTCAGTCAGGAAAACATTACATCAAAGAACAATGAGGTGGGGTCACAAGGGGTCAAATGTTGCAGATGCTGGGGTCTGTGTGAAAAACAAAAAAACAGACAAAAAACATTTTTTTTGCTGGAAATCACAGCAGGTCCGGCCGCATCTGTGTAGAGAGAACAAGCCAACGATGACTCGAGTCTGGATGACCCTACGTCAGGTGGGGTTACATGTAGCGTGACATGAACCCAAGATCCCAGTTCAGGCCGTCCTCATGGGTGCGGAACTTGGCTATCAGTTTCTGCTTGACGATTTTGCGTTGTCATGTAAACCTGTAAACATCTGACATTATTCTCTGACTATATAAGCTGTGTCTTTATGCATCTCTCCACTTCACCTGATGAAGGAGCAGCGCTCCGAAAGCTTGTGACTTCAAATAAAGCTGTTGGACTATAACCTGGTGTTGTGTAACTTCTTACATTTGTCCACCCCAGTCCAACTCCGGCATCTCCACACCATGGGTAACTACTGTGTGTGCTGAAGCAAGAATAAAAGTGTTGTAACCAGAACCAAAAGCTGACTTTGTTACTATTCAAGTGAACGGCACACGCATGTGTTTTTTTTTTAATTCAACAAATGCTTATTCAATGTTCTTCTCAAGAGGAAAATTCCAGTAATTAGACTGTGGCGTGACAATGTGATCGCCATGACATATGAAAAATGCCTTGAGTGAGATTGCCAATTTCTGACTGGTGAGCAGTTCTGAGCTGTAGGCCATGTTAGGAGCGGAGTTTTGTCTGTCCAAACACATTTCACTATGGGCGAAGGAGACTTTTATAAATCAGAGTGGCCTGGATTTATACGGAAGTCCCAGAGGTGAAAGGGCACTGTTCTAATCTAAAGTGTCACCTCCCTTAATCACTTTCCTATAGCCCAGTATGTATTACTCTTAGGGGGAGAAATTGGGCACCTTAGCGCTTCCCGTTAGCGGCGCGTTCCGGCTTTGCGACCGGGCGTGGCGATAGTACCAACGCCCGCGAAACTGAAGTGTAGGCTTGCGGCGGCGGTAATCACTAGCGCCACGCCCTCCTGCGGCTGGAGATCGTGACGTCATCCGGCTGCGCAGCACCCCGGCTCTGAAATTCACTCTCGCCCCCTGCCTGAGCGCCTGCCGTTAGCAACGACAGGTAGAGGAGACGGTATGCAGTCAAATGAGCGCTGGAGGAGCGCTATATAAAGGCGTCAACTTCCGTTTTTTTTGTTGGCAAAGAATCTGCCTTGTCAGTTTGACAAAAGCAAACAGGCATTTTGAATGATTTGAGCGTTCTCAACTTGAAGGAGTATTCTGGCTGAGAAAAATCTATCACTTTCATTTGGTTTAAATTTGATAGTGCAACATTTCCATCATTCAATGGGGGCTGTACTGGCACTGAACCTCACCCTCCAGTGTCACTGTTGGAGGAAGTGGAGGCAGAGAGAAAGATTGCAAAATGTGGTCAGAGAGAGGAGGGCCAACAGGGCTCTCAGTAGGAGGCCTTACCCTCCCAGGGTATTCCGGCAGCATTTCTCCTACATCAATCTGAGGAGCAGTGTCTTAGAAGGCTCCGCTTCACCAAGGAGGTGATCACAGAGTTCTGCCACCTTCTGCAGCCACACCTCGAGCCTCACATCAGGAGCACCACGGCTCTCTCAGTGGCAGTCAAGGTCACCGTCGCCCTCAGTTTCTACGCCAGCAGATCCTTCCAGTGTGCAACAGGAGTCATCTAACATATCGCAGTTCGCCGTCCATTGCTGCATCTGTGAGATCACAGAGGCCGTCTACAGAAGGAGGAGAGTTGGTGTGCGACCACACACAGCGCATCCTCGCCGTCAATGCCTGCTATCCTGGCAGCAGCCATGATGCCTTCATCCTGCGCCAGACCGGTGAGCCAGATCTGTTCCAGCCACTGCATGAAGCTTGCGGCTGGCTGCTGGGTGACAAGAGCTACCTGCTCTCTGTTAGATCCGTGATTCTGAGAGTATGATGTTTTTCAATAACCACACGGATGCTGTAACTTAACAATCAACAGGTATTTACTGGAGTATAGTAGTCTCAAGACTGGGGTACAGAGGCATGCTCAAGGCTTATATACAGGTGTGGTCACTGCCGGTACTACAGTATACAGGAGCTGTAAAAGTAGTTCTCTCTTAAAGGTACATACACTACAATTCCTCCCCTTTTAGATTAGTAGTACCCATAATATTCAAATAACAATTAACACTTTAACATGTACATTAAACAACAATAGTCCATTTATAGATGCAGTCTCTGGGGCGGCTTCCTCATCCTTTCGGGATAGCGCCTTTCCTGAGGTTCTTGTTCTTGGTGCGGAGGCGATTCTGGCCCCTTTTTATCGGTTAGTTGATCGGGTTCCACTGCTACTGGTTCGGAGGTAGATGCTACCGGTATGTCGGGTTCATCCCCAGGTACGCAAGACATGGGGTTGACTCGTTCCTGTGACGCTAAGATCTGATCAACGTGGCGTCTCACAATGTTCTCCCCGACATCCACTGTGTACATTAATGGCCCCTGCCGTGTGCATATCGTTCCGGGTTGCCATTTCTCTGTTCGGTAGTCACGGGCCAAGACTGGTTGTCCTACATTGAAGCTCCTTGTCGGCTTCTCATTGGTGTGCTGGAATTGTTTATCCTCAACATTTCTTCACACATTTGGTCTAAGCAAGTCCAGACGAGATCGCAACCTTCGGTTAAAGAACATCATGGCCGGGGTCTGGATGGTAACTGCATGTGTCGCGTTTCGGTAGGCTAATAAGAAATTGTCCACCTTATGCTGTAGTGGAATTTCATCGTCGCACATGGCCTTTATCGCCTTCTTAAAGGTTTGTACGAACCTCTCAGCCAATCCATTTGTGGCTGGATGATACGGGGCGGATGTGTAATGCCTTACCCCATTCCTTCTCATAAATTTTTGAAACTCTTCGGACACAAACTGTGGTCCGTTATCAGAGCAAATCTGCGCTGGCAAGCCGTTTCTGGCAAATATGGTCCGTAGGACTGCAATCGTTTTCTCTGTAGTGGTTGAGGACATTTTTATCACCTCAGGCCACTTCGAATGAGCATCCACTGCTATTAAGAACATTGAGTCCATCAATGGATCAGCAAAATCAACATGCACCCATTGCCATGGAGAGGAGGGCCACTCCCATGGGTGTAGAGGGGCATGTGGTGGTGCATTTTGGACCTTCTGGCACCCTGAGCAGCTCTTGGTTAGGTCTTCGATTTGTTGATCGATTCCCGGCCACCACACATAAGCCCTAACAAGGCTTTTCATTTTCACTACCCCCAGATGACCTTCATGTAGCTCATTTAGCACTCTCCCTTAACTTGGGTGGAATCACCACTCTGGATCCACACATCACTGTCCCCTGGCATACTGACAGCTGTTCTCTTCTGGATGAGAATGCTGGCAACAGTGACTCGCCATGTGTTGGCCATCCCCTCACCGTCAAATCATATACCCGAGACAGCGTCGGATCATTGCGGGTCTCCTTCTCTATATCCGCCTTCATTACTGGCAATCGTTCAATTATTGATGAATAAAATATCTCGATAGGGTCCACTGCTGGTGCTTCCTCCACAGTAGGCAGTGGCAGGCGCGATAGCCCATCAGCATTTCCATGCTGTTTCGTGCCTTTATATTCTATTTCATATTGATTCGCCCCTAGAAACAGGGACCATCTTTGTAACCGTTGTGCCGTCATTACTGGAATGCCATTCTTAGGATTAAAGATGGAGACAAGTGGTTGGTGGTCAGTCAGCAAGGTGAACTTCTGTCCATGCAGATAGTGGTTGAATTTTTTTACTCCCCATACTAGGCTGAGAGCCTCCCTGTCAATCTGGGCGTAGTTGTGCTCGGCTGAGGTTAGTGACCGAGATGCAAAGACTACTGGCCTCTCCAACCCGTCTGGGAATTTGTGCGACAGCACCGCTCCAATGCCGTAGGGTGATGCATCACATGCCAAACGAATTGGTAGTGCTGGGTTGAAATGGGCCAACACCTCTTTTGATGTGATCAATTCTTTACACTTCTGGAAAGCTTGTCTACGTTCGTCATCCCACTTCCATGGTACCCCTGTTTGCAGTAGGGTGTTCAGTGGGTGTAATACCATGGACAAATTTGGTAAGAACCTTTGGTAGTAGTTTACCAGCCCGAGGAACAACCTCAGTTGTGTCACATTTTCCGGTGCTGGAGCCTTGATTACTGCCTCAGTCTTTTCAGGGGACTTATGTAACCCCTCTTCATCGATGACGTGGCCACAATACGAGATCTGCTTCTGGAAAAACTCGCACTTGTGGCGATTAGCTCGTAGCCCATATTCCTTTAATCTGGTGAGCACCTTCTCCAAGTTGGCGAGGTGATCACTGTCATTTTTGCCCGTGGCCAGGATGTCGTCCAAATAACACTGGGTCCCTGGAATCCCTTGCAGGACTTGATTCATTACCCTTTGCCAAATAGCCGGAGCTGATGCTACCCCGAACACCAGCCGGTTGTATTGATAGAGACCTTTATGAGTGTTAATCGTAAGGTATTGTTTCGAGGCTTCTTCTACCTCCATTTGCAAGTACGCCTGGGCTAGATCAATTTTGGTGAAGCGTTTACCTCCAGATAGCGAGGCGAAAATATCCTCAATTCGTGGAAGCAGATATTGTACCGTGTGAAGGACTGGGTTCACTGTCACCTTAAAATCCCCACAGATGCGGACCTTCTTTGGTTCCGCAGGCGTATTACTCAACGACCTCTTCATTACAGGAACGATGGGTGTAGCCCACTCGCTCCAGTCTACTTTGGACAGTACTCCTGAACGTTCCAACCCTTCCAGCTCTGCTTCGATGGCTGGTCTGATCGCATAAGGCACTGGTCTGGCCTTAAGAAACTTTGGGCTTGCATTTTCCTCTATTTTAATCATTGCTGTTATGCCTTTTAGTGTTCTGAGTCCCTCCTGGAACACTTCTTTTGCGCCAGTTAGCATTTTTGACAGTCGTCCAGGTGTGACGTCGTCATCCTTTTTGGCCTCAACCTTCAGTGCCTGTATGGAATGCCAATCTAATTGTATCTTCCGGATCCATTCACGTCCTAGCAGTGGTGGTCCTCCATCTGGCAATACATATATATCCATTTTAGGTATTTCCTGGCCTTTGTATATCACTTTCGCCCTTATTTTTCCTTTGGGGTAGACTTTTTGCCCCGTGTACGTCTTCAAGACAATCTCTGTAGCTTTCAGGGGTATATGTGAAAATAGCCACTTGTAGTCCCTTTGGTTTATGACTGATAGGGCTGATCCTGTGTCCAATTCCATTTTCACTTGGACTCCGTCTATCTTGAGTGTAACCCAGATGGTCTGGTGATCCTCCATTTTGGTTACCTTATGTAGTTTCAGACATCCCAGCTCCTTGCTTCCGGAGTCTGTGTCACTTTTCTGCTCGTCTGAACTACTGTCCATCACCTGGTGTACCTTTTTGTACTTCTCCTGTGGAGATTTCTTACTGTTGGTTTTCTTCCCAGACCTGCAGACTCTTGCTATGTGTCCTGCTTTTCCACACTGTCTGCACACTTGGTCCTTGAACCAACAATCCTTCTGGTCATGTGTTGTTCTGCTGCAGCGATAGCACTTCCCTGTTCCATAGGACATTTCATTGGTGCCATATTCTTGCGGTCTCCGTTGTATAGGGAGGTATTGCTTCAGTTGTACAAGGTATTGGTGAGACCGCA
This sequence comes from Somniosus microcephalus, assembly GCF_052327205.1. Classification (NCBI taxonomy): domain Eukaryota; kingdom Metazoa; phylum Chordata; class Chondrichthyes; order Squaliformes; family Somniosidae; genus Somniosus; species Somniosus microcephalus. The sequence goes on from NC_140995.1 coordinate 183,050,698, forward strand.
CCTGGAATACTGCGTACAGTTTTGGTGTCCATACTTAAGAAAGGACATACTTGCTCTCGAGTCAGTACAAAGAAGGTTCACTCGGTTAATCCCGGGGATGAGGGGATGGACATATGAGGAGAGGTTGAGTAGATTGGGACTCTACTCATTGGAGTTCAGAAGAATGAGAGGCGATCTTATTGAAACATATAAGATTGTGAAGGGGTTGGATCGGGTGGATGCGGGGAAGATGTTCCCGATGATGGGTGAAACTAGAACTAGGGGGCATAGTCTTAGAATAAGGGGCTGCTCTTTCAAAACTGAGATGAGGAGGAACTACTTCACTCAGAGGGTGGTAGGTCCATGGAATATGCTGCCCCAAAAAGCTGTAGAAGCTACATCATTACATAAATTTAAAACAGAAATAGACAGTTTCCTAGAAGTAAAGGGAATTAAAGGTTACGGGGAGCGGGCAGGAAATTGGACATGAGTCTAGGTTCGGATCGGTCATGGCCCTGTGGGTAGCGGAGCGGGCCCAGGGGCCATGTAGCCTGATCCTGCTCCTATTTCGTGTGTCTAATTCTGTTAGATTCAGGAGATGGTTCTGGGATAGTGGATTGGCGGTTAGGATCAGATCAGCCATGATCTTATTGAATGGCGGAGCAGGCTCGAGGGGCCGATTGGCCTACTCCTGCTCCTATTTCTTATGTTCTTATGTTCTTATGTATCTCTGCAGCGCCCCTTGCAGCTGCTTCGTGTGATACTGCCATACTGAAAGCCTTGTCCAGCGTAAGATCCTTTTCTGATAGAAGCCGTTTCTGGGTTCCTTCACTTTGCAGCCCACACACAAACTTGTCCCTTAACGTATCTGCTAGTCCCGCTCCAAACTGGCAGTGTTTCGATAGCTTGCGCAGTTCCGTTAGGTACTCAGCATTGCTTTCGTCTTTGTGTTCGTTCCTTTTATGGAACTTAAATCGTTCTGCTATCAGCAGCGGTGTGGGGTTTACGTGGTCCTGTACGATTTCTACTATGCTTTCGAAATTCTTGTTCACAGGCTTCTCTGGGGTTATTAGGTTTCGCAGTAACCCATAAGTTTTTGCACCCATGGAATTTAACAAAACCAGTGCTTTCCTTGCATCTGGCACTTCATTCGCCCTGCAGTACACCTCAATACGTTCCACATATGTCACCCAATCTTCGACTTCATTGTCGAACGTAGAGATACTGCCACTCTTCTGCATCCCTGGGTGTGATTTAACTGTCAAAATGGCGTCTCCCGCGCTTCCCCTTCTTCTCTGCTGGCACAAAATGGCGTCTCCCGTGCTTTCCTTCCTTCCCGCGCTTGCCCTTCTTCTCCGCTGCGGCTTCTAAAAATGGCGTCTCCCGTGCTCTTCCTTCTTCTCCGCGGCTCAATGGCATCTCCCGCACTCTCCCTTCTTCTCCCCATGGACACTGTTCAGCCCTTGAGCCCTGGCAGTGCTCTGTGCATTCTTTTTTTTTTTTTTTTGTGCGCCTTTCCCGTTTCCGCCGCTCGGTCCTGAACCCGGCTGTTGCTTTACCCTCTCTCTCTCCGTTTTGTTTTTCCTCAACGCCGCTCGGTTTTCAACCCCCGGCTGCGCCCTGTGCGCTTCACCCTCTGTCTTACCCCGTCGACACTGCTCGGCTTTCTCTCCGCCGTCGGTCGGCTCCAGCCACCGCTGTCCGGGAAGGGTCTGCGCTGTACCTGTCGTCAGTCTATTGCTGATCGTCGTGGCTGGGGAACCAAGCCCGGCTCTCCACAGCCTCCCCTGCGATGTTCACTCTCTGCCGGACGACTGGGCGGTTGCTCGTGGTCGACGCCCGCGTTTCTGGCCTCGACTTTCTTCCACCGCCCTCCCGGAGCGAATCCTCGAAGGGAAATGCAGAGTTGCAGGTAGATTCGAATTGACACTCGTCGCCACTGTTAGATCTGTGATTCTGAGAGTATGATGTTTTTCAATAACCACACGGATGCTGTAACTTAACAATCAACAGGTATTTACTGGAGTAGGGTAGTCTCAAGACTGGGGTGCAGAGGCATGCTCAAGGCTTATATACAGGTGTGGTCACTGCCAGTACTACAGTATACAGGAGCTGTAAAATTCTGTAGGGGGTTTCTCTTGCTCGTTCTGGTCTCCTGCCAGGCTTTGTGCAATAATTACCCTTGAGTGGTTCGACCCACTCCCCCTACGGTTCTAGACCTTGGACTTAGATGCAGAGAACTGTAGTGCAGAGAAAGGACTCAATAGACCAGGTTGAATAGCATGAAATGGATGCTTTTATTTTAAACAGTTTGAAGCATTACAAAATACATGTCATAGGCACAGATTAAAGTAACTATAATCATGCACAAATTTATGAACTTGACTCTATGGAAATGGGGAACACATGGCACATCGAAAAAGGGAAAACACATTACGATTACCCTTAACTCCCTCCCCTATACCTAAACTAAGTTTCGACATGAGGAACTTGGGATCATGCTCACCACTCTCAAAATCGCAAAAAAGGGGTTCGCGGCCTTTTGGCACAGCTTTCCGTCGTCACGTGGATTTGGAAACTTCTGGCGCAGTCGATATTCTCTCTCTCTCGAGGCGGCGGGGTAGACACAGCCTCGATGAGCGCTCGTCAAGGTTGAAGATCAGCTACAAGCTGTTGAAGAACTGCATGCAAATGGGAGAATTCTGAAGGTCTCTGGCCGAATGGTATGCCGAGGACCTTTCTCGCTCCCGCCTGGCTCGGTGGCTTTCCAGAGGGTTTCTTCTCCTTCGGCCTGGGTCGTCGATGATCTCCCGACCCCAGTACCCGGGCCACCCTCGTCGTCTTCCCGTCGTCACCGAACCTTGTCTGGCTGGACACCGACCACGTTGTCTTTTCACCGAAATTGTCCGTCCGAAGCGTCTTCATCGATTCCGATGCTACCGAGGTAGAAGAGGCGCCGATCCTGGATCGGTGTAACCGTCACCGTCCGTCCTTCATTCGTCCGTTCGTTCCGTCGATGACTCCGATCGTTCTCCAATTCACTCCGCAACTTTTGATGGACTTTCAATCCATAGTTATACTCTTTTGCGACAGTCTTATCTCCCGCCAAATCATAGTCCTGTCTTTGTATTAATTTTGGCGGGCGGAAATCTCTGCAGGGGCGCTTTGTCTTGTAACGGGAGCCGGTGATAACTTAACTGGCCTTCCTGGCCGATAATGTCTTTTAATGTCTTTTACATTGTCACCGCGACTCGGTTCGCATATTGATCGGTCCGGAGATTTTCCTTGATGGCTGTTAAATGGTTTCTCCTTCGTACAATAAATGGGTATAAGTGTTTTTGCATTGTCCGCCCATATCTTGATGGGCCCCATCCTGTACTTAGAATCCATTGAATATGTATGCTGTTTCCCTGAGTTTCAGTTCCCAGATACTGGCTTTCGCGGGCTTACTGTCTTCAATCCACAAGCCTGTCTGGCTTGCAGTAACAGAAATCAAACGGTCCAGAAAACTGATCACGAGGCCCGGTGGCCATTTTGTATGCCCTTTTATCAAAGGTTTTTCTGTGCAAGCTTACTTTGGTCAATAAGCTGTCTTATTTTATCCTGTTTTCTTGCATGATTATTGCTGAAAATTTCGAATCTTACAGTATACAGGAGCTGTAAAAGTAGTTCTATCTTAAAGGTACATACACTACACTCTCCACCTGGTTCACGACTCTCCTCCGCAACCCCAGTACTCGTGCTCAACACTCATACAATGAGAGACATGCTGCCACCAGGAACATCATTAAGCAGACCATCGGAGTGCTCGAGCATGGTTCCGCTGCTTTGACGATTCGGGAGGAGCCCTCCAGTGCTCAGCTGAGCGGGTGTCACTTTTCGTTGTTGTCTGCTGCATGCGGCACAATTTGGCCATCATGAGGGCACCACAGCCATTGCCACCAGGCAGAGCCGCACCACCTCAGGAGGATGAGGAGGCGGAGGAGGGGGAGGAGGAACAGGACGAGGATGAGGACAAGGAGGAGGAGGAGGAACAGGAGCACGAACAGCGGTGACGGAGAATCCAGCCACTCCATTGGCCTTGTGGAAGGGCGGTCCATAACTGCCTCATCAGACTGCGGTTCCAATGAATTCGAGGCCACTTCCTGGTTTCTCATCCAGTCCCCATCATTCCATCAAGTTCTCATTCCATACCACACCCCAAAGCTAAAATGAGACACAGCACCATTTCTGTAATGTTCCAATTAGAAATTTATCCAAATTCAGCAACCACATATATACAGCAACAATATTAACTAATCACCCTTGTGCAAACCCTTACTTGCCCTCTTTACAGTGCCTTTCCCTAATCTACTGCTCCTACATAGTGTCTCTCCAGTGGCTGCAGCAGGGTTGGTGGAAGGCTGTTGAGTGTCAATGCCAGAGACTACAGATAGCCTTGCAGGACGCCCTCGACCAGCTCTAGGCCTGGAAGGCCCGGCTGTACACTGCACGACCTCAGGATGGGTGGCAGCAGTCTGGGCTGGCTGGACGACAGGCCGCGGCAATGGCTGAGTGGCAGTGGTAGGATCAGGAATGCTGTCATCCTGAGAGAGGACAGCAGGTTCCTGCTCCACTGACCCACTGCCACTCCCCCGGGGCAGCACCTCAGCATCCCTACCAATCTGCTGGAGTACAGATTGGTTGGCTACAGTGACACCGTGAGATCCCCGTTGGACTGTGGTGGACCCAGTGACAATGGCAGCAGTCAGAACTTTTGTGGCATCAAGCTGAGATTGCATGAGAGCAGTCTGAGACTCGATGGCATCAACCCTTGACTGCATTACAGCACTAAGACGTTGCATCGCTTCCGCCTGTGCTGCAATGGCTGCTGCCACATCACCCATGACACGTGGCATGAGGTCTGGGTCCCCACGGTCTCTCAGGGAGTGCACCATCCTTGCAGACTGCCAAGGATGGACTCCATAGTGTGCGCAGAGTTCTGTGCCATGTTGGAGGCGGACTCCTCCACGCTCTTTATCATTGCCAACAGGCTCTCGGGCACCCTTGCCATTGTGCCTATCATCTTGGTGTGCATGCCCATCACCCTTCTTGTGAGTGCCTCCCCATCGAAGTCCTCATCTAAGCCCTGTGCAGCAGAACTTGCGCGCGAACGCAAACTCGCATTCCAGGGAGCTGGCTCCCGAGCTATCCTTTCCCCCTGGCCTTGCTGCAGCCCGCTCGTCTCCGGTGCATCACCCAGTGCAGACCCCTCTACTAAACTTGCCTCTAAAGATCGCATAGTGCCAATATCTGAGTTGGTGCCTGCGGGTGAGAGATGCAGTGACGCGGTGCTTTGCTCCTCCTCCTCTTCTCCTTCCTCACTCTCAGTGGGAAGCTCAGGGACCGGCTGGTCATCTGGTTGCTGATTCTCTGAAAGCATAAAGGCACAAGACTCGTTGTATGGTGAGGGCAGGGGGGCAGGAATGGAGCAAGGAATGCAGAGAGTATCAGGAGCTGGAAAGTGGGAAAGGTTTGTGTAATGTATGTACCTTTAAGGGGGGGAACTACTTTCTACAGCTCATGTATACTGTAGTACCGGCAGTGACCACACCTGTATATAACGCTGAGTAGTAATCTGTTGTTTCAGTTGCAGTTTGAACCATGTTGAGTAAACACCTGTTGTACCGTTCTCTGCAGTCCTTTTCTTATTATTACAAGGACGTAACAGTGGCGACGAGCAAGTTCAAACCTACCTGCAACTCTGCATCACCTCCCAGGGATTCACTCCTGGAGAACAGTGGAAGAAGGTCGAGTCCAGAAGCACGGGCGTCGACCACGGGCAACCGCCCAGTCATCCAGCGGAGATTTGAGCATCGCAGGGGAGGCTGTCGAGAGCCAGGCTTGGCTTTCCAGTCACGGTGGTGTTGTGTATGTACCTTTAAGGGAATAACTGGTCTTAGACTGCAGTACCGGCAGTGACCACCCCTGTATAAAAGGCCCTAGCAGGCTTCTGTAGTTTCAGTTTCAAGCTGCCTCTTGTTCAGTAAAGTACCTGTTAAACTGTTCTCCCGAAGTCCGTGTATTATTGAGGCGCGGACTTTACAGTGGCGACGAGTAAGTTCGAACTCACCTGCAGTGTGGCATCATCTCACGGGGATCTCACCTGAAAGGAAGGTCCTGGAAGGTCGTAGTCTGAGCAACGGGCGTCGACCGAGGGCAACCGCCCAAAGAATCCATCAGTGTTTGGAGAATTGCGGGAGAGACTGTGGTTCCAGCGAATCGTGCTGGTAGCAGGTAGCGCGCTGACCTTTCCGGACTGCGGCGGGCTCAAGCTCGATCGAGCGGCTCTACAAATCGGGCTGCGCAGCATCGCCGGGAAAAGAAAACAAGAGAGAGAGGGTGGAGCGCACAGGGCGCGGTCGGTGCTCGAGAACAGGACAGCGGAGAGAAACCAAACACAGGGGGAAGGAAAGCGAGACGCGCCGAAGCTGCGGGTCGCCGCCATTACCCCGTAGAACGCTAGGAGCAGCGTGGCAGTAAGGGGAAGAAGCAAAAGTGCGGGAGGCACCATTTTATCCCATTGGGGAAGAAGCAAAGGCGCGGGAGGCGCCATTTTATTCCATTGGGGAAGAAGCAAAAGCGCGGGAGGCGCCATTTTAAATCGCCCAAGATGCCGAAAAGTGGCAGTATCACTGCTTTCGACAACGAGGTAGAAGACTGGACCACGTATGTAGAAAGAATCGAAGTGTACTGCAAAGCAAATGAGGTGGCCGATGGAAAGAGGGCGTCGGTATTATTAAATCTGATGGGTGCGAATACGTACGGCCTATTGCGGAATTTAATTACCCCAGCTAAACCAATGGAGAAAACTTTTGAGGAGATTGTTCATATCTTACAGGAACACCTAAGCCCTACACCACTGCTGATAGCAGAAAGATTCAAGTTCCATAAAAGAAACCAGCACAAAGATGAGAGCAATGCTGACTATCTTACGGAACTACGCAAGTTATCGAAGCACTGCCAGTTCGGAGCAGGACTGGCAGACACCTTACGGGATAAGTTTGTCTGCGGGCTCCAGAGTGAAGGAACCCAGAAACGACTACTTTCAAAAAAGGACCTGACGCTAGAACAGGCTTTCAGCGTGGCAGTATCCTACGAAGCAGCAGCACGGGGAGCTGCGGAAATAAAACAGAAACCACAAGAATACAACGCTAACGAAATGGCGTATGGAGCCGAAAAGTGCTATCGCTGCGGCAGAACAACCCATGAGCAGAAGGACTGCTGGTTTAAAGACAAAATATGCAAGCAATGTGGAAAAATGGGACATATAGCAAGAGTCTGCAGGTGGGGAAAGAAGACCAACACGACAAGAACTACTAAGGAACAGTACAGTAAAGTAAAGAAACTGACAGATAGTAGTTCCAAAGATCAGGAGAGTGATAAGGATTCCGGGAGCAGGCGACTAAGTTGTTTAAAATTACACAACGTGATCGCAAAAGAAGATCACCGAACCATTTGGGTCACCCTCATGATAGCAGGGTCCCCAGTGAAGATGGAATTGGACACAGGATCAGCCCTAACTGTCATGAATCGACGAGACTATATGCGGCTATTCTCACACATACCCTTAAAGGACACGTCCATTGTATTGAAGACTTCCACGGGGCAAAAGGTCTACCCCAGAGGAAAAATAAGGGTGCCAGTTGAATATAACGGAAAGGAAACACAGAAACTATACATGTATATACTACGAGATGGAGGACCACCATTATTGGGACGTGAATGGATCTGAAGACTACAATTGGATTGGCATTCCATTCTGGCACTAACTGTGACTGACAAAAAAGATGATGACGTCGCACCTGGACGTCTGTCACAAATTCTATCTGACGCGGAAGAGGTGTTCCAACAAGGACTTGGTACTCTAAAAGGAGTAAAGGCAACCATAAAGATTGAGGATAACGCAACCCCAAAATTTTTAAAGGCCAGACCGGTGCCATACGCGATACGCCCAGCTGTGGAAGCTGAACTGGAGCGTCTGGAGCGTTCGGGGGTGCTGTCTAAGGTGGACTGGAGCGAGTGGGCCACACCCATCATTCCTGTAATGAAGAAAGCATTGAGCAGCATGCCTGGGGAGCCAAGGAAGGTTCGCATCTGTGGGGACTTCAAGGTGACTGTGAACCCAGTCCTGCACACAGTACAGTATCCGTTTCCGCGGATAGAAGATATTTTCGCCTCACTATCTGGAGGGAAACGTTTTACAAAGATTGACCTGGCTCAAGCGTATCTACAAATGGAGGTGGAAGAAGCATCTAGGAAATACCTCACGATAAACACTCACAAAGGCCTTTACCAGTACAATCGACTGGTATTTGGGGTAGCATCGGCCCCGGCTATGTGGCAGAGGGCAATGGAACAAGTCCTGCAAGGGATCCCGGGGACCCAGTGTTATTTGGACAACATCCTGGTTACGGGCGAAAATGACAATGAACACCTTGCCAACCTGGAACAGGTGCTCACGAGATTGCAGGAATATGGGCTACGAGCCAACCGTCCCAAATGCGAATTCTTCAGGAGACAAATCTCGTATTGTGGCCACATGATTGATGAGGAAGGGTTGCATAAGTCGCCGGACAAGATTGAGGCTGTAGTCAAGGCTCCAGCACCAGAAAATGTGTCGCAACTGAGGTCATTCCTCGGGTTGGTGAACTACTACCATAAGTTCTTGCCGAATTTATCTACAATTCTGCACCCACTGAACGCCCTCCTTCAAACTGGTGTAACATGGAAATGGAGTGATGAGTGTAAGCGTGCCTTTCAGGAATGTAAATGCCAAATCACTTCAAAAGAAGTATTGGCCCACTACAACCCAACACTACCGATTCGGTTGGCATGTGATGCGTCACCTTACGGCATTGGAGCGGTGCTGTCACACAAATTCCGTGACGGTTCAGAGAGGCCAATAGCCTTTGCATTGCGCTCGCTAAACTCAGCTGAGCGTAACTACGCCCAGATTGACAGGGAGGCCCTCAGCCTGGTGTGGGGGGTGAAGAAGTTCAATCACTATCTGCACGGGCAGAAATTCACCCTACTGACTGATCATCAACCCCTGGTCTCAATTTTTAACCCAAAGAGGGGCGTTCCGGTGATGACGGCGCAACGGCTGCAAAGATGGTCACTTTTTCTAGGGGCACATCAGTATGACATAGAGTACAAAGGTACGAAACAACATGGAAACGCCGATGGGCTGTCGCGCCTACCGTTGCCTACGGCGGAAGAAGGATCTGCAGTGGACCCTGTGGAGATATTCCATGCGACCATAGTCGAATGTTTGCCTGTTGCAAACGCAAGTATTGAGAAGGAAACCCGAAATGACCCAACACTCTCTCGGGCCTATGATTTGACGGTGAAGGGATGGCCAGCATATGGCGACTCACTGTTGCCAGCATTCTCGCCAAGGAGGGAACAGCTGTCAGTGTGCCGGGGAACCTTGATGTGTGGATCCCGAGTGGTAATTCCACCCAAGTTGAGAGATAGAGTACTCAATGAGCTTCACGAGGGTCATCTGGGAGGGGTAAAAATGAAGAGCCTAGCCAGGGCGTTTGTGTGGTGGCCGGGAATCGATAAAGAAATCGAGGATATGACCAAGAGATGCACAGGATGCCAGAAGGTCCAAAACGCTCCACCACAGGCCCCGCCACATCCATGGGAGTGGCCCTCATCTCCATGGCAACGGGTACACATTGATTTCGCTGGTCCATTTATGGACTCAATGTTTCTAATCGCTGTGGATGCCCATTCGAAATGGCCAGAGGTCATTAAAATGTCCTCCACCACCACGGAGAAAACTATTGCAGTCCTAAGGACCATCTTCACCAGGAATGGGTTACCAGAACAGATCTGTTCCGACAATGGCCCACAGTTTGTGTCTGAGGATTTCTGGAGGTTCCTGATAAATAATGGGGTGAAACATTACACATCTGCCCCATATCATCCAGCCACAAATGGATTGGCTGAGAGGTTTGTTCAGACCTTTAAAAAGGCCATAAAGGCAATGTATAATGACAACATACCACTGCAACACAAGGTGGATAACTTCCTGTTTGCTTACCGGAATGCGACACATGCAGTAACCAACCAAACTCCAGCCGTACTGTTTTTCAACCGGAGACTAAGATGTCGCTTGGCTTTGCTCAAACCAAACATAAGACAAGATGTTGAGGATAAGCAGTTCCAGCACATAAATGAGAAGCCAACCAGGAGCTTCAAGATAGGGCAACCAGTCTTGGCCCGCGACTACTGAACAGAAAAATGGCAGCCAGGAACGATATCCACACAGCAGGGACCACTAATGTACACAGTGGACGTTAGAGAGAGCATCGTGAGACGCCATGCTGACCAGATTCTAGAGTCACAGGAACAAGCCAAACCTATACCACAAGCAGGTGCACCTGGTAATGAGCCCGAAGTACAGATTGCGTCTACCTCAGAAGCAGGGGTATTGGAAGCTGACGAACAAACCAATGACAATGAGCCAGAATTGACTCCACCGCCAGAACAGGATACTTGAGAAAGGCGCTATCCAGTCCGGATCAGGAAGCCTCCTCAAAGACTGAACTTATAAATGACTATTTCAGTTGATGTATATATTACTGAGGAAATTGTAATTGTAATTAGTTATTATTTAGTTGTTAAATGAATGTTATGTGCTGTTTATCTAAAAGGGGAGGAATTGTTGTGTATGTACCTTTAAGGGAATAACTGGTCTTAGACTGCAGTACCGGCAGTGACCACCCCTGTATAAAAGGCCCTAGCAGGCTTCTGTAGTTTCAGTTTCAAGCTGCCTCTTGTTCAGTAAAGTACCTGTTAAACTGTTCTCCCGAAGTCCATGTATTATTGAGGCGCGGACTTTACAGGTGGTCCAGCGAAACGGGCAGGCAACAGGTACTGCGCAGACCCTTCCCGGACAGCGACGGGCTAGAGCCCGACCGAGCAGCACAGAAAAAGGCCGAGCAGCGTCTATGGGGGAGAGAGAGAGGGCAGAGCGCACAGGGCGCAGCCGGTGTTCAGGACCGAGCGGCGTCAACGGGGGAGAGAGGCGAGAGAGAGCAGAGTGCAGCCGGTGGTCAAGGGCCGAGCAGCATCAACGGGGGAGAGAGGCGCGCAGGAAAAGACGAGGCGCTGCCATTGCCATGAGGACCGCAGAGAGCGGCGTTGGCAGCAGCGCAGGAGCAGCGCACGAAACCCACAGGGCGTCGCCATTTGCTACGAGGACCGCCGAGAGCGGCGTTGGCAGCAGCGCAGGAGACGCCATTTTAAGCCGCAGCGGGGAAGAAAGGAAAGCGCGGGAGATGCCATTTTAAGCCAGTCTAACCACACCCAAAAATGCCGAAGAGTGGCAGTATCACAGCGTTCGACAATGAAGTCGAAGATTGGACGACATATGTCGAACGCATAGAAGTATACTGCAAGGCGAATGAAGTGCCAGATGACAAGAAAGCGCTGGTATTGTTGAATTCAATGGGTGCAAAAACGTATGGCTTACTACGAAACCTAGTAACCCCAGAGAAGCCAGTAGAAAAGGATTTTGAAAACATAGTGTCAAATCAAATCAAAATCAAATCAAATCAACTTTTATTGTGATTGTTAGTGCACAAGTGCAGTACAACGAAATGTAGGCTTGCGGCTCCCGAGAGTGTACATTTAGATTAAGACATTTAAACATTCAACATACATTTGGCTTGTAATACATTAACATAAACATAACCATAATAAAGTGCATTGGCAGATGTGCAGGCTTTAGAGTTTATTTGTGGAGTTCAGGAGGATGACAGCCCTGGGAAAGAAGCTGTTCCTAAATCTGTTCGTATGGGTGCGAATGCATCTGTAGCGTCTCCCAGATGGCAGGAGGGCGAACAGACTGTGGCTGGGGTGGGTAGTGTCTTTGATGATGGACCATGACCTCCGTAAACAGCGTTTCTGGTATATGTGCTCTATGGACGGTAGCCGGGTGCCGGTAATGCGTTGGGCAGTTTTGACTACCCGCTGCAGGGCTTTCCGGTCATAGTTGCTACAGCTGCCATACCATACTGTGATACAGTTTGTCAGGATGCTCTCAATCCTACAGGACCACTTAAACCCCACACCGCTGCTGATAGCAGAAAGATTTAAGTTTCACAAAAGGAACCAGCATAAAGATGAAAGTAATGCTGAGCATTTAACGAACTGCGCAAGCTATCGAAACACTGCCAGTTTGGAACGGGACTAGCAGATACTTTAAGGGACAAGTTTGTGTATGGGCTTCAAAGTGAAGGAACCCAGAAACGGCTTCTATCAGAAAAGGATCTTACGCTGGACAAGGCTTTCAGCATTGCAGTATCACACAAAGCAGCAGCACGGGGCGCTGCAGAGATACAACGGAGACCGCAAGAATATGGCACAAATGAAATGTCATACGGAACAGTGAAGTGCTATCGCTGCGGCAAAACAACACACGACCATAATGATTGCTGGTTCAAGGACCAAGTGTGCAGACAGTGTGGAAAAGCAGGACACATAGCAAGAGTCTGCAGGTCTGGGAAGAAAACCAACAGTAAGAAATCTCCACAGGAGAAGTACAAAAAGGTACACCAGGTGACGGAGAGTAGTTCAGACGAACAGAAGAGTGATACAGACTCCGGAAGCAAGGAGCTGGGATGTCTGAAACTACATAATGTGATCAAAACGGAGGATCACCAAACTATCTGGGTCACACTCAAGATAGCAGGAGTCCAAGTGAAAATGGAATTGGACACAGGATCAGCCCAAACAGTCATAAACCGAAGGGACTACAAGCGGCTATTCTCACATATACCCTTGAGAGATACAAAGATTGTCTTGAAGACGTACACGGGGCAAAAAGTCTACCCCAAAGGAAAAATAAGGGTGAACATTATATATAACGACAAGGAAACACCAAAAATGGACCGATATGTATTGCCAGATGGAGGACCACCACTACTAGGACGTGAATGGATCCGGAAGATACAGCTAGATTGGCATTCCATACAAGCACTGACTGTAGATGCCAAAAAGGATGACGACGTCACACCTGGACAACTGTCAAAAATGCTAACTGAGGCACAAGAAGTGTTCCAGCAGGGACTCGGAACACTAAAAGGCATAACAGCGACGATCAAAATAGAGGAAAATGCAAGCCTAAAGTTTTTTAAGGCCAGACCGGTACCTTATGCGATCCGCCCAGCCGTCGAAGCAGAGCTGGAAGGTTTGGAAGGTTCAGGAGTACTGTCCAAAGTGGACTGGAGCGAGTGGGCTACACCCATCGTTCCTGTAATGAAGAGGTCGTTGAGTAATACGCCTGGGGAACCAAAGAAGGTTCGCATCAGTGGGGACTTTAAGGTGACAGTGAACCCAGTCCTTCACACTGTACAATATCCGCTTCCGCGGATTGAAGATATTTTCGCCTCGCTATCTGGAGGGAAACGCTTCACTAAGATTGATTTGGCCCAGGCATACCTGCAAATGGAGGTAGAAGAAGCCTCGAAACAGTATCTCACGATCAACACTCATAAAGGACTCTACCAATACAATCGGCTGGTGTTCGGTGTAGCATCAGCTCCGGCTATTTCGCAAAGGGCAATGGAACAAGTCCTGCAAGGGATTCCAGGGACCCAGTGTTATTTGGACGACATCCTGGTCACGGGTGAAAATGACAGTAATCACCTCGCCAACCTGGAGCAGGTGCTCACTAGATTGAAGGAATATGGGCTCCGAGCTAATCGCCACAAATGCGAGTTTTTCCAGAAGCAGATCTCGTATTGTGGCCACGTTATTGATAAAGAGGGGTTACGTAAGTCCCCTGAAAAGATTGAGGCAGTAGTCAAGGCTCCAGCACCGGAAAATGTGTCACAACTAAGGTCGTTCCTCGGGCTGGTGAACTACTACCATAAGTTCTTGCCGAATTTGTCTACCGTACTACACCCACTGAACACCCTACTGCAAACGGGGGTACCATGGAAGTGGAGTGACGAATGTAAACGAGCTTTCCAGAAGAGCAAAGCATTGATCACATCAAAAGAGGTGTTGGCTCATTTCAACCCAGCACTACCAATTCGGTTGGCGTGTGATGCATCACCCTATGGCATTGGAGCGGTGCTGTCGCACAAATTCCCGGACGGCTCGGAGAGGCCAGTAGCCTTTGCGTCTCGGTCACTAACCTCAGCCGAGCGTAACTACGCCCAGATTGACAGGGAGGCCCTCAGCCTAGTGTGGGGAGTGAAAAAGTTCAATCACTATCTGCACGGGCAGAAGTTCACCTTGCTGACTGACCACCAACCACTTGTCTCCATCTTTAATCCAAAGAAGGGCGTTCCAGTGATGACTGCGCAACGGCTACAAAGATGGTCCCTTTTTCTAGGGGTGCACCAATATGAAATCGAGTATAAGGGCACGAAACAGCATGGAAACGCTGATGGGCTATCACGCCTGCCACTGCCTACTGCGGACGAAGCACCAGCAGTGGATCCTGTCGAAATATTTCATTCGACTATAATTGAATGCTTGCCAGTAACTAACGCTGGTATAGAGAAGGAGACCCAAATTGACCCGGCACTGTCTCGGGTATATGATTTGACGGTGAAGGGATGGCCAGCACATGGCGACTCACTGTTGCCAGCATTCTCATCCAGAAGAGAACAGCTGTCAGTATGCCAGGGGACCTTGATGTGTGGATCCCGAGTGGGAATTCCACCCAAGTTAAGGGAGAGAGTGCTCAATGAGCTTCACGAAGGTCATCTAGGAGGGGTGAAAATGAAAAGCCTTGCTAGGGATAATGTGTGGTGGCCGGGGATTGATCAGCAAATCGAGGACCTGACAAAGAGCTGCTCAGGATGCCAGAAGGTCCAAAATGCACCACCACATGCCACTCTACACCCATGGGAGTGGCCCTGATCTCCATGGCAACGGGTGAATATTGATTTTGCTGGTCCATTCATGGACTCAATGTTTTTAGTAGCCGTGGATGCGCACTCGAAATGGCCTGAGGTGATCAACATGTCCTCCACCACCACGGAGAAAAGTATTGCAGTCCTACGGACCATTTTTGCCAGGAATGGCTTGCCAGAGCAGATTTGCTCTGATAACAGACCACAGTTTGTGTCCGAAGAGTTTCGAAGATTTATGAAAAGGAATGGGGTAAGGCATTACACATCCGCCCCGTATCATCCAGCCACAAATGGATTGGCTGAGAGGTTCGTACAAACCTTTAAAAAAGCAGTAAAGGCCATGTGCGATGACGACATTCCACTGCAGCATAAGGTGGACAATTTCCTGTTAGCCTACAGAAATGCGACACATGCAGTCACCAACCAGGCCCCGGCCTTGATGTTCTTTAACCGAAGGTTGAGATCTCGTCTGGATTTGCTCAGACCAAATGTCCGAAGAGATGTTGAGAGTAAGCAATTCCAGCACATCAATGAGAAGCCGACAAGGAGCTTCAATGTAGGGCAACCAGTCTTGGCCTGCGACTACCGAACAGAGAAATGGCAACCAGGAACGATATGCACACGGCAGGGGCACTAATGTACACAGTGGACGTTGGGGAGAGCATCGTGAGATGCCATGCTGACCAGATCCTAGAGTCACAGGAACGAGTCAACCCCATGCCTCACCCATACGTACCTGGTGATGAACCCGACGTACAGATAGCATCTACCCCAGAAACAGTAGCATCGGGAGCTGATGAACCAACCGATGACAGGGGGCCAGAATCGCCTCCGCACCAAGAGCAAGACACTCGGGAAAGGCGCTATCCAGAAAGGATCAGGAAGCCTCCCCAAAGACTGAATTTATAAATAGACTATTTTCAGCTAATGTTGCATGTTAAAAGTGTTATTTGTAATTAGTTTGATATTTAATTGTTAAATGAGTGTTATGGTACTGTTAATCTAAAAGGGGAGGAATTGTAATGTATGTACCTTTAAGGGGGGAACTACTTTCTACAGCTCATGTATACTGTAGTGCCGGCAGTGACCACACCTGTATATAACGCTGAGTAGTAATCTGTTGTTTCAGTTGCAGTTTGATCCACGTTGAGTAAACACCTGTTGTACCGTTCTCTGCAGTCCTTTTCTTATTATTACACGGACGTAACAGTTTGTGGTGTGAGGGTGAAGTGGGATGAGAGAAGGAGAGGGGCTGAATATACCGTTGTTGCCCCCAAGGGAGTCGATGTTGCCGATGGCTATGCCGCCCACCACCTGCTGCCGCTCCTCCAGGTCTGAGAGCTGCTGGAGCTGCGCATCACTCCCGCCTGTTCTCTGCTGCTCCCTCCTATTGTGGGCCATCTTGGCCTGCAAGAAAAACAAATGTGTGTGAGTCAGAGTCCAGCTATGTATTTGGGAGATATGCCTGGTCTAGTTGAATAGCTGTGTTTGAAGGTAAAGCATGAGATGTGGATGTGAGTTTGAGTAGGTGCAGATGCTTGGTGGGCGAGTGGTGGGGGTGTGGTGGTTTGTGCAGTGTGTACAGACTGAGAGTCAGATGCTGGTATGTAGGACCTTATGAAGAATGTACTCACCTTGACCACCCGAGTGAGGTCATTGAATTTCTTCCAGCACTGGGTCAGGCTGGACATCCTGGGCCACTTCTCTCCACATTGCCCTGAATACCTGGGGCAATGGCCTCCTTCCAGTGTCTGGGAACAGCACTGCCCTCCTTCACTCCACTCCCGCGACCAATGCCTCGTCCGTGAAACGACGAGCTCTCTCCCTGGGAGTGGGATCAGCCATTACAATCAGGGGATTGAGTTCCTTGCAGGTCGCCTTCACAGCCAGCACTGCTGATAATGAGGATCTGCACAATGATGCAACCTCCCCTTTAAGAGCTGGAAGGAGTGCTAAAAGCCAATTTAGGAAAACCTCAGACTCACTAGCGCCAGGCGCTAATTTTTCACGATTTCAAAATTTAATGCCCCAAACGGGGCGATTCCGAATTTCTCCCCCTTATTATTTTCCTGTGAAGCATCTTGTATGTTAAAGGCAGTAGGTGAATGCAAATTCTTAGAAAGGAAGAACTTCCAATAATATAGTGGTTTCCATAACCTCCAGATGTCCCAAAGGGCTTAACAAGGAAATATCTTTGAAGTGTAGTCACTGCTGTAATTTAGGTAAACATTGTTGTTACAACTTGCCCCTCATGAAGGAGCAATATTTGTTTGAAGAGGCCGAGGCCTTCTCAACCTGGAAATTTTCTTTAAGGGCAATCCTGTAAACATTCAGCTCAGACTAATTAAATTGAAACAAGGTTAGAACAGTTTGTGAAAAGCCAGAAACTGGAGTATAATTAACAATGAAACACACAGACAATCTCTCACAGGTAATGCCTCAGTAAGTATAGTTTGCTTCAGTTTCCATATCTTTAGTGTATGACACATCACTCCAAACACCCTGTGCCAATATCAAAGAGGCTGCTGCGTGTTTTATAAATCAGTCTAACCTTGCATGAATATGACAGATCTCAAAGCAATTACACTAATCTGATTGTTTTTCAGACTGACAGCAGGACCATCAGGTCAGCACAAACAGCTCAGTTTGTCTTAAATAATAACAGCTCCTCTCTGCTTGAGTAAATGAGTCATCAAATGTCTTGCCCACATTCTTAGTCAAATGGTTCTACTTTGCTAAATTTAAACTGCAAGTTCATAATTTTCTTGTAAAGTAAACAACTGCCTCTCAGATTAAACTTACCTGTTGTGTTACCAGCCATGTACAGTGCCAGTGAAGCTACAGTTCACAAAAGGACAGAGAGGGCGGTTTAGTGTACACTATTTGCCAATATTAAGCCAGCATTTACGTATGATTTATTTGCATTCATTCGTGGGATGTGGGCATCACTGGCAAGGCAAGCATTTATTGCCCATCCCTAACTGCCCTTGAGAAGGTGGTGGTAAGCTGTCTTCTTGAACCGCTGCAGTCCGTGTGATGAAGGTACTCCCACAGTGATGTTGGGGAGGGAGTTCCAGGATTTTGACCCAGCGACAATGAAGGATCGGCGATATATTTCCAAGTCAGGTTGGTGTCTGACTTGATGGGGAACTTGGAGGTGCTGGTGTCCCTGACATGAATCAACTGAGCGGCCTGCGGGTGGTGCTGTCCAGGGAGAGTATAAATACTTGGGCATGGGCCCAGCTTGCGCAGGACATTCTTAACAGGAACTAGTGAAGGACACAACTAGGCCTCCATGTTGTAAAACAGTTGATTAAAGCTTTGTTTAACGCTTAGACCAAGTGCCTAGTAGTTTTCTTATGTCAGTCCCCATGCACCTGCTGCCCTTGTCCTTCTAGGCGGTAGAGGTCACGGGTTTGGGAGGTGCTGCCGAAGAAGCCTTGGAGAGTTGCTGCAGTGCATCTTGTAGATGGTACACACTGCAGCCACAGTACGCCAGTAGTGGAGGGAGTGAATGTTTAAGGTGGTGGATGGGGTGCCAATCAAGCGGGCTGCTTTGTCCTGGATGGTGTCGAGCTTCTTGAGTGTTGTTGGAGCTGCACTCATCCAGGCAAGTGGAGAGTATTCCATCACACTCCTTACTTGTGCCTTGTAGATGGTGGAAAGGTTTTGGGGAGTCAGGAGGTGAGTCACTCGCCACAGAATACCTAGCCTCTGACCTGCTCTTGTCACCACATTCGATGCCAGATTCAATCACTTTGAAGGAGAATTAAGGTCAGACAGCAATCTTTGCCTCGGGTAAGAATGTTGGATCTGGGGCTTGGCTTCTAAGGGTCCAATATTGAAGGGCTCCAAATACGGCATTTGAACATTAAGGCTGCAGAATAAAGTGAAAATGCTTGCGGTTTTAACCATCTTTCTTTGAAAGATTACTGCACAGTTTTATCTACACTGGCATATGTAAAACCCACTGGCATTTTGCAGAACTATCATGTGTTCTTTAGCACAGGTGCCATTTTTATATTAGTGATGCCAAAGGAGTTTGGATAAAGCAAGACAGATATATATTGATAGTCACATAATCTTATCCTTTCTAAGCTAATAGAGATCAAACTGATGTGCGCTCACCATCAGATTGTGAAGGTGTCAGCCTTGGCTCAGTGGTAGCACTCTCACCTCTGAGTCACAACGGTGTGTGTTCAAGCTATACTCCAGAGACTTGAGCACATAACCCAGGCTGATACCTCAGTGCAGTACTGAGGAAGTACTGCACTGTTGGAGGTGCTGTCTTTCAGATGAGACATTAAACTGTCTCAGGTGGATGAAAAAGATTCCATGGCACTATTCGAAGAACAGAGGAGTTATCCCTGGTGTCCAAGCCAGTATGTATCCCTCAACCAACATCACTAAAAGAGTTTTATCCAGTCATGTATCTCCTTGCTGTTTGTGGGAGCTTGCTGTGCGCAAATTGGCTGCCACATTTCCCTACATTACAACAGTGACTACAATTCAAAAGTACTTAATTGGCCGTAAAGCACTTTGGGATGTTCTGAGGTTGTGAAAGCTTCTATATAAATGCAAATATTCCCTTCCTTTACCAGGGAGTTAGCTACCCTCTTAGATTACCTGGGATTGATCAGATGATTGAAGATCCATTTCGTGAATCAGATCTATTAATATATTTTTTTCAGCACATCTGCAAGTGGACACTCGTACTCACTCCTCATCCTTGGCAAATGACTAGCAGCTACATTTTTTGAATGGTTAAAAAATACCTAACCTTTCTCACTGTGGATTCATGATGGTCAGAAAATAGTGAGAGGGACAGGAAAATTCATAAGATAGGAAGAACGTTGGCATGCAGGGGCAGTGACTTCTTATTTTCAAGGAACAATATCGATCTGAAGTTAATGATTTTGAGTACTTTGTCAATTAATCCCAAATTAGTCAATTCAGGTCACTTTGGGGTTGTGGTTCAGAATGGTGTTCATTCTGAATTGTAACATGTATTATTTTATTTCCCTTATTTTCTAAAATGATTTTCCTGTAAATTATGCTAATGTGGATATATTATGTAAGTTCAAAAAGTGAGCATCAAATAATCATTTCACCTGTGTGATGTTACATATCCATTATTGTTGAATAATTAAAGTATCTTGTCACCAGTTATACCCATGGGAGAAAAATACATTCTAGAAGTACAGAATTGTGTGGTCTAGGTGGTGCAGCGGGTTAGATACCAACCTTTTACATCTGAGACCTAGGTTCAAGTCCAGCCCATGCTGATGGGAACTCCTGCCTCTATTGGTTTTAAAGATCCTATAGGAGTTCACAGAACAAGACTTCATAATTTCACATTTTCCTCATTCAGAAAGTCTGAGGTTGGTGGGGGTGGGGTCAGGCTTGGAGCAGTGTAGAGGTAGCTTTCGCATGATTATAACCAATAGCATACCTGACCTGGGAGTGTTTGATGTGAACACTAGGATGCCTGAGATGGAAGTATCCCACTCCCCAGCATTAACATCCACTCACCTTCATGAGAACAACATTCACAGGAAGAAACAATATTCTGCCTCTTGTGAAAATGTGGAATTATTCCTCATTGCCTTTAAATTGAACAGATGTGACATTCTTAAAATCAACTGCTAATGTTCACAGAATCACAGAATCACAGAAATCCCACATTGCAGATAGAGGCCATTTCGGCCCATCGAGCCTGCACCGACACATATCCCACCCGATCCCCGTAACCCCACGTATTTAATCCCCCTAACACTAAGGGTCAATTTATCACAGCCAATCATCCTAACCCGCACATCTTTGGACTGTGGGAGGAAACCGGAGCACCCGGAGGAAACCCACGCAAACACGGGGAGAATGTGCAAACTCCACACAGACAGTCACCCGAGGCTGGATTTGAACCCGGGTCCCTGGCGCTGTGAGGCAACAGTGCTAACCACTATGCCACCGTGCTTCTGTTTGGTTGAGAGATTTTATCATTTACATAATTTTCCGTTGAGAAAAAATGCATGACTCTGCATGTATCTTCTGATCATCTACAAGGGGGTATCTATCCATCAGATAGTGAGTGCATATCAGCAATTCTACCTTTTATAGAATTTTGCAGCATAGAAACAGGCCATTCAGCTATGCCGGTGCAGATGCTCCACACGAGCCTCCTGCCATTCTATTTACTTCATCTCACCCTATCAACAGATCCTTTTATTCCTTCCTCCCTCGTGTACTTATCTAGCTTTTCCTGAAATGTGTCAATGCTATTCATCGCAACCACTCTGTATGGTAGCAAGTTCCACATTCTCACCACTCTCTGGGTAAAGAATGCGATGGGATACCTCTAAATATTTTCTTAGCAGATCTCTTATGTGAGAGCAGCATGATGGGAAAGATGCCATGTCAGGTCTCTCATACAGAAGGAAACCTGTTTAGATTTTGTAGCAATGATCTCTGTTAGATCCGTGTATCTTGATGTTGTGTGTCCTTCAATAATTAGACAAGAGACTGCAAGGAACAATCAACAGGTGTATACTGGATGAGGGTTACTCTAAAACTAACTGTACAGATCCCTACTCAGGGTTTATATACAGGTGTGGTCACTGCCAGTACTACAGTATACAGGAGCTGTAAAAAGTAGTTCTCCCCTTAAAGGTACATACACTACAATTCCTCCCCTTTTAGATTAACGGTACCATAACATTCATTTAACAATTAAATATCAACTAATTACAATTAACACTTTTAACATGCAACATTAACTGAAAATAGTCTATTTATAAATTCAGTCTTTGGGGAGGCTTCCTGATCCTTTCTGGATAGCGCCTTTCCTGAGTGTCTTGCTCTTGGTGCGGAGGCGATTCTGGCCCCCTGTCGTCGGTTGGTTCATCAGCTTCCGATGCTACTGTTTCTGGGGTAGATGCTACCTGTATGTCGGGTTCATCATCAGGTACGCGAGACATCTGTGGTAGGTAAAATTTTGGAGTCCATTATTAAGGAGACAGTAACAGGACATTTGGATAATCATAATTTAATAGGACAAAGTCAGCATGGTTTTATGAAGGGGAAGTCATGTTTGACAAATTTGCTGGAGTTCTTTGAGGAAGTAACATATAGGGTGGATAAAGGGGAACCAGTGGACATAGTGTATTTAGACTTCCAAAAGGCATTTGACAAAGTGCCACACAAAAGATTATTGCTTAAGATAAAAAATCACGGGATTGGGGGTAATATTCTGGCATGGATAGAGGATTGGCTATCTAACAGAAGGCAGAGAGTTGGGATAAATGGTTCATTCTCAGACTGGCAATCAGTAACTAGTGGTGTTCCGCAGGGGTCAGTGCTGGGTCCCCAACTCTTTACAATCTATATTAACGATTTGGAGGAGGGGACCGAGTGTAACATATCAAAGTTTGCAGATGATACTAAGATGGGAGGGAAAGTAGTGAGTGAGGAGGACATAAAAAACCTGCAAGGGGACATAGACAGGCTAAGTAAGTGGGCAGAGATTTGGCAGATGGAATACAATACTGGAAAGTGTGAGGTTATGCACTTTGGCAGGAAAAATCGTAGAGCAAGTTATTATCTTAATGGCAAGAAACTGGAAAGTACTGAAGTACAAAGGGATCTGGGGGTCCTGGTGCACGAAACTCAAAAGGTTAGTATGCAGGTGCAGCAAGTGATTAAGAAGGCCAATGGAATGTTGGCTTTCATTGCGAGGGGGATAGAATATAAAAATAGGGAGGTATTGCTTCAGTTGTACAAGGTGTTGGTGAGACCGCACCTGGAATACTGCATACAGTTT
Organism: Somniosus microcephalus; assembly: GCF_052327205.1. Lineage (NCBI taxonomy): Eukaryota > Metazoa > Chordata > Chondrichthyes > Squaliformes > Somniosidae > Somniosus > Somniosus microcephalus. The sequence continues at coordinate 183,073,417 of NC_140995.1, forward strand.
TGGTGTCCATACTTAAGAAAAGATATACTTGCTCTCGAGTCAGTACAAAGAAGGTTCACTCGGTTAATCCCGGGGATGAGGGGATGGACATATGAGGAGAGGTTGAGTAGATTGGGACTCTACTCATTGGAGTTCAGAAGAATGAGAGGCGATCTTATTGAAACATATAAGATTGTGAAGGGGTTGGATCGGGTGGATGCGGGGAGGATGTTCCCAATGATGGGTGAAAGTAGAACTAGGGGGCATAGTCTTAGAATAAGGGGCTGCTCTTTCAAAACTGAGATGAGGAGGAACTACTTCACTCAGAGGGTGGTAGGTCCATGGAATATGCTGCCCCAAAAAGCTGTAGAAGCTACATCATTACATAAATTTAAAACAGAAATAGACAGTTTCCTAGAAGTAAAGGGAATTAAGGGTTACGGGGAGCGGGCAGGAATTTGGACATGAGTCTAGGTTTGGATCGGACATGGCCCTGTGGGTAGCAGAGCGGGCCCAGGGGCCGTGTAGCCTGATCCTGCTCCTATTTCGTGTGTCTAATTCTGTTAGATTCAGGAGATGGTTCTGTGATAGTAGATTGGCGGTTAGGATCAGATCAGCCATGATCTTATTGAATGGCGGAGCAGGCTCGAGGGGCCGATTGGCCTACTCCTGCTCCTATTTCTTATGTTCTTATGTTCTTACATGGGGTTGACTCGTTCCTGTGACTCTAGGATCTGGTCAACGTGGCGTCTCACAATGTTCTCCCCAACATCCACTGTGTACATTAGTGGCCCCTGCCGTGTGCATATCACTACTGGTTGCCATTTCTCTGTTCGGTAGTCGCGGGCCAAGACTGGTTGCCCTACATTGAAGCTCCTTGTCGGCTTCTCATTGATGTGCTGGAATTGCTTATTCTCAACATCTCTTCGTACATTTGGTTTGAGCAAATCCAGACGAGCTCTCAACCTTCGGTTAAAGAACATCATGGCCGGGGTCTGGTTGGTGACTGCATGTGTCGCATTTCTGTAGGCTAACAGGAAATTGTCCACCTTATGCAGCAGTGGAATTTCATCATCGCATATGGCCCTTACTGCTTTTTTAAAGGTTTGTACGAACCTCTCAGCCAATCCATTTGTGGCTGGATGATACGGGGTGGATGTGTAATGCCTTACCCCATTCCTTTTCATAAATGTTCGAAACTCTTCGGACACAAACTGTGGTCTGTTATCAGAGCAAATCTGCTCTGGCAAGCCGTTCCTGGCAAATATGGTCCGTAGGACTGCAATAGTTTTCTCCGTGGTGGTGGAGGACATTTTGATCACCTCAGGCCATTTCGAGTGCGCATCCACGGCTATTAAAAACATTGAGTCCATGAATGGACCAGCAAAATCAATATGCACCCGTTGCCATGGACATGAGGGCCACTCCAATGGGTGTAGAGCGGCATGTGGTGGTGCATTTTGGACCTTCTGGCATCCTGAGCAGCTCTTTGTCAGGTCCTCGATTTGCTGATCGATCCCCGGCCACCACACATAAGCCCTAGCAAGGCTTTTCATTTTCACCCCTCCCAGATGGCCTTCGTGAAGCTCATTGAGCACTCTCTCTCTTAACATGGGTGGAATTACCACTCAGGATCCACACATCAAGGTCCCCTGGCATACTGACAGCTGTTCTCTTCTGGATGAGAATGCTGGCAACAGTGAGACACCATGTGTTGGCCATCCCTTCACCGTCAAGTCATATACCCGAGACAGTGTCGGGTCATTTCGGGTCTCCTTCTCTATATCAGCGTTAGTTACTGGCAAGTGTTCAATTATAGTCGAATAAAATATTTCGACAGGGTCCACTGCTGGTGCTTCCTCCGCAGTAGGCACTGGCAGGCGTGATAGCCCATCAGCGTTTCCATGCTGTTTCGTGCCCTTATACACAATTTCATATTGGTTCACCCCTAGAAAAAGGGACCATCTTTGTAGCCGTTGCGCAGTCATCACCGGAACGCCCTTCTTTGGATTAAAGATGGAGACAAGTGGTTGGTGGTCAGTCAGCAAGGTGAACTTCTGCCCGTGCAGATAGTGGTTTAACTTTTTTACTCCCCACACTAGGCTGAGGGCCTCCCTGTCAATCTGGGCGTAGTTACGCTCGGCTGAGGTTAGTGACCGAGATGCAAAGGCTACTGGCCTCTCCGAGCCGTCCGGGAATTTGTGCGACAGCACCGCTCCAATGCCATAGGGTGATGCATCACACGCCAACCGAATTGGTAGTGCTGGGTTGAAATGAGCAAACACCTCTTTTGATGTGATCAATTCTTTGCACTTCTAGAAAGCTCGTTTACATTCGTCATTCCACTTCCATGGTACCCCCGTTTGCAGTAGGGTGTTCAGTCAGTGTAGTACTGTAGACAAATTTGGCAAGAAATTATGGTAGTAGTTCACCAGCCCGAGGAACGACCTCAGTTGTGACACATTTTCTGGTGCTGGAGCCTTGACTACTGCCTCAATCTTTTCAGGGGACTTATGTAACCCCTCTTCATCAATAACGTGGCCACAATACGAGATCTGCTTCTGGAAAAACTCGCATTTGTGGCGATTAGCTCGGAGCCCATATTCCTTCAATCTAGTGAGCACCTGCTCCAGGTTGGCGAGGTGATCACTGTCATTTTCGCCCGTGGCCAGGATGTCATCCAAATAACACTGGGTCCCTGGAATCCCTTGCAGGACTTGATCCATTGCCCTTTGCCAAATAGCCGGAGCTGATGCTACCCCGAACACCAGCCGGTTGTATTGGTAGAGACCTTTATGAGTGTTCATCGTGAGGTACTGTTTTCGAGGCTTCTTCTACCTCCATTTGCAGGTATGCCTGGGCCAGATCAATCTTAGTGAAGCGTTTCCCTCCAGATAGCGAGGTAAAAATATCTTCAATCCGCGGAAGCGGTTATTGTACAGTGTGAAGGACTGGGTTCACTGTCACCTTAAAGTCCCCACAGATGCGAACCTTCTTTGGTTCCCCAGGCGTATTACTCAACGACCTCTTCATTACAGGAACGATGGGTGTAGCCCACTCGCTCCAGTCCACTTTGGACAGTACTCCTGAACGTTCCAAACCTTCCAGCTCTGCTTCGACGGCTGGGCAGATCGCATAAGGTACCAGTCTGGCCTTAAAAATCTTTCGGCTTGCATTTTCCTCTATTTTGATCGTCGCTGTTATGCCTTTTAGTGTTCCGAGTCCCTCCTGGAACACTTCTTGTGCGTCAGTTAGCATTTTTGACAGTCGTCCAGGTGTGACGTCGTCATCCTTTTTGGCATCTACAGTCAGTGCTCATATTGAATGCCAATCTAGCTGTATCTTCCGGATCCATTCACGTCCTAGTGGTGGTGGTCCTCCATCTGGCAATACATATAGGTCCATTTTTGGTGTTTCCTTGCCGTTATATATAACGTTCACCCTTATTTTTCCTTTGGGGTAGACTTTTTGCCCCATGTACGTCTTCAAGACAATCTCTGTATCTCTCAAGGGTATATGTGAGAATAGCCGCTTGTAGTCCCTTCGGTTTATGACTGTTAGGGTTGATCCTGTGTCCAATTCCATTTTCACTTGGACTCCTGCTATCTTGAGCATGACCCAGATAGTTTGGTGATCCTCCGTTTTGATCACATTGATGCGCTATCAACAATACCAAAGGCTACGAGATGGACTTATATGAAGTAGGCTTTTATTGACTAAGAACTAGAGCATGCCTCTGCTAGTGAATCCATCCTAAGAGCTCCCGGGGGAAGGGTGGCGAGTCACCTTTATACCCGGGCTTAGGGGTGGAGCCAGGGGCTGAGACATGCCTGGACTTGTACAGGGTTAACAGTGGTTTACCACACAGGCATGTACAGGTTAACAGTGGTTTACCACACACATCATGTAGTTTCAGACAACCCAGCTCCTTGCTTCCAGCGTCTGTATCACTTTTCTGTTCGTCTGCACTACTCTCCGTCACCTTATGTACCTTCTTGTATTTCTCCTGTGGGGATTTCTTGCTGCTGGTTTTCTCTTCCGACCTGCAGACTCTTGCTATGTGTCCTACTTTTCCACACTGTCTGCACACTTGGTCCTTGAACCAGCAATCCTTATGGTCGTGTGTTGTTCTGCCGCAGCGATAGCACTTCACTGTTCCGTATGACATTTCATTTGTGCCATATTCTTGCGGTCTCCGTTGTATCTCTGCCGTGCCCCGTGCTGCTGCTTCGTGTGATACTGCCATGCTGAAAGCCTTGTCCAGCGTAAGATCCTTTTCTGATAGAAGCCGTTTCTGGGTTCCTTCACTTTGAAGCCCACACACAAACTTGTCCCTTAAAGTATCTGCTAGTCCCGTTCCAAACTGGCAGTGTTTCGATAGCTTGCGCAGTTCCGTTAAAAACTCAGCATTACTTTCATCTTTATGCTGGTTCCTTTTGTGAAACTTAAATCTTTCCGCTATCAGCAGTGGTGTGGGGTCTAAGTGGTCCTGTAGGATTGACACTATGTTTTCAAAATCCTTTTCCACTGGCTTCTCTGGGGTTACTAGGTTTCGCAGTAAGCCATACATTTTTGCACCCATTGAATTCAACAATACCAGCGCTTTCCTGTCATCTGGCACTTCATTCGCCTTGCAGTACACTTCTATGCGTTCGACATATGTCGTCCAATCTTCGACTTCATTGTCGAACGCTGTGACACTGCCACTCTTCGGCATCCCTGGGTGTGGTTAGACTGGCTCAAAATGGCGTCTCCCGCGCCCTCCCTTCTTCTCCGCTGCGGTTCAAAATGGCATCTCCCGCGCTTTCCTTTCTTCCCCGCTGATGCTGCTCGGCCCTTGAACACCGGCTGCGCTCTGCACGTTTTCCTGTGCGCCTCTCTCTCTCATTGATGCTGCTCGGCCCTTGAACACCGGCTACGCTCTGCTCTCTCTCGTTGACGCCGCTCGGTCCTGAACACCGGCTGCGCCCTGTGCGCTCTACCCTCTCTCTTCTCCCGCCGACGCCGCTCGGTCCTGAACACCAGCTGCGCCCTGTGCGCTCTACCCTCTCTCTTCTCCCGTCGACGCTGCTCGGCCATTTTCTCTGCCGTCGGTCGGCTCTAGCCGCCGCTGTCCGGGAAGGGTCTGCGCCGTACCTGTTGCCAGCCCGTTTCGCTGGACCACCGTGACTGGAGAACCAAGCCCAGCTCTCAACAGCCTCCCCTGCGATACTCAAGTCTCTGCTGGATGGTCGACGCCCGTGCTTCTGGACTCGGCCTTCTTCTTTCACTGGTCTCCAGGAGCGAATCCCTGGGAGGTGATGCAGAGTTGCAGGTAGGTTTGAATCCCATCCTCGCCGCCAATGTTAGATCCGTGTATCTTGATGTTGTGTGTCCTTCAATAATTAGACAAGAGACTGCAAGGAACAATCAACAGGTGTTTACTGGATGAGGGTTACTCTGAAACTAACTGTACAGATCCCTACTCAGGGTTTATATACAGGTGTGGTCACTGCCGGTACTACAGTATACAGGAGCTGTAAAAAGTAGTTCTCCCCATAAAGGTACATACACTACAATCTCCTTTAAAGGTCCCTATCTTTGTGCCAACTATGCCAGCTAAAATGCAGAGAAGGAAATAAAGTGTGTTATGCTGTTGATAGATCTGACTATTGCAGTACGCTTGAAGGACAATTATGGTGAATACTGGGACATATCTGTTGCATTTGCAAAGATAATCCAGAGGCCGTAACAGAGTTCAGTTCATGTTGCTTTTTAATGACTGCTCCACACACACACTCCCAGGCAAAAGCAATCGAATACTATACACAATACAATGATAACAGCACTATCAAACTCCATGTGCTCAGGCCAAGGCAATCGAGTACCTATCACCAATGTCAGACATAACAATATCAATATCTAAAACACAATAACAAGTATGTGTAGTGTATGTACTTTGCAGAAGGAACTATATTCTGCAGCTCCTGTATACTGCAGTACCAGTAGTGACCACCCCTGTATATAAGCCTGTGTAGTAACTTTGCACAGTTAGTTCCAGTTTGTCTCCACTCAGTAAAGACCTGTTATAACCAACTCCTGCAGTCCATGTCACAATTACACATGGACATAATACTGGCGACGAGCAGATCTGAACTTACCTACAGTCTGCACCACCTCATGGGGATCCATCCCTGAAGCGAAGTTGTCAGAGGTCGAGGCCAGAAGGAAGAAAGAAAAAAAAATAAAACAAACAGAAGAAACGGGCGTCGACCGTGGGCAACCGCCTCTGATTCATCGGAGTTGAAGATTTGCAGGAGAGGCTGTCAAGAGCGGGGCTTGGTTATCCTGTCGATGGTGTTCCAGCTAAGCGGGCTGGTGGCAGGTAGTACACTGATCCTTCCTGGGCTGCGGCGGGCTAGAGCTCGATCGGGTGACTTTTCAATGGGGCCGAGCAGCGTTGTCGGGAAGAGGAGAGAGAGAGAGAGAGAGAGAGGTGGAGCACACAGGGCGCGGCCGGTGCTACGAAGCCGGGCAGCGTACAGACCCGAGAAGAGGGAGGAAAGTGTCCTGTAGGGTTGCTCCGACGACGGGGAAATAAAAGAAATTAGAAGTGCAGAAAGCCGCGAGGAGCTGCAGTTTGCCACGGGAACCGCGGAGAGCGGCGTTAGCAGCAGCGCGGGGGGAAGTGCGCGAAGAACATAGGGCGTCGCCATCAAGGCATAAAACTCCAGCAGCAGCGCTAGCAGCAGTGGAGAAGACGGAAAGCGCCATTTTGTTAAATCGGGGAAGAAGGCAAAGCGCGGGAGGCGCCATCTTAGATTTTCAAGATGCTGAAGACTGGCAATATCACTGCCTTTGATAATGCAATAGAAGACTGGACCACGTATGTGGAAAGAGTCGAAGTATATTGCGAGGCAAACGAAGTAGCCGCTGAGAAAAAGGCATCGGTACTACTAAACTTAATGGGCGCAAGAATGTACGACCTATTGCGGAACCTGATTACTCCAGCCAAACCGATGGCAAAGAGTTTTAACGAAATTGTTGATATCCTACAGGAACACCTAAATCCTACACCGCTGCTGATAGCAGAAAGATTTAAATTCCACAGGAGAAATCAGCATAAAGATGAGAGCAATGCTGATTATCTTACGGAACTACGCAAGCTATCAAAGCACTGCCAGTTTGGAGCAGGACTGACAGATATTCTACGGGACAAATTTGTCTGTGGACTCCTGTGAAGGAACCCAGAAGAGGTTACTCTCAGAGAAAGAGCTGACGCTAGATAAGACTTTCAGCGTGGCAGTATCGTACGAAGCAGCAGCAAGGGGAGCTGTGGAAATACAGCAAAAGCCACAGGAATACGGCACCCACGAAATGACACGGGGAGTGAAAAATGTTATTGCTGCGGCAGAACAACCCATGACCAGAAGGACTGCTGGTCCAAGGACAAAACATGCAGGCAATGCGGAAAGATGGGACACGTTGCATGAGTTTGCAGGTCTGGGAAGAAGACTAACGACAACAAAAAGGCTGCTAAGGAACAGAACAGGAAAGTACAAAAGATGACGGACAGTAGTTCTGAAGACCAGATGAGCGATAGTGAATCCGGGAACAAGAGACTAAGCTGTCTCAAACTTCACAACGTAATCGCAAAAGAGGATCACCGAACCATTTGGGCCACCCTCATGATAGTAGGGTCCCAAGTCAAAATGGAATTGGATACACGATCAGCCCTGACCGTCATGAATCGACGAGACTACGAGCGGCTATTCTCACACATACACTTGAAAGAGACATCCATTGTCTTGAAGACGTATATGGGGCAAAAAGTATACCCCAGAGGGAAAATAAGTGTGCCTGTCGAATACAACGGCAAGGAAATACAGAAATTGTATCTGTACATACTGCAAGATGGTGGACCACCGTTATTGGGACGTGAATGGATCAGAAAGATAAGTTTAGACTGGCACTCCATTCAGGCACGGACGGTGGCTGGTGAAAAGGATGACGACGTCACACCTGGACGATTGTCAAAAATCTTAGCTAACGCCAAAGAGGTATTTCAACAAGAACTGGGAACTCTTAAAGGCATAACCGCCTCGATAAAAATAGAAGAGAATGCAATTCCCAAGTTTTTCAAAGCAAGACCGGTACCATATGCAATTCGCCCAGCCGTCGAGGCAGAGCTGGAGAATCTGGAGAATGCAGGCATGTTATCTAAGGTAGACTGGAGCGAGTGGGCGACACCCATCGTTCCTGTCATGAAGAAAACGTTAAACAATAAGTCTGAGGAGCCAAGGAAGGTTCGCATCTGTGGGGACTTCAAGGTGACGGTGAACCCAGTCCTTCACACAGTACAATATCCTCTCCCGAGGATAGAAGATATTTTTGCCTCACTATCTGGAGGGAAGCGTTTTACAAAAATTGACCTAGCACAAGCATATTTGCAGATTGAGGTTGAAGAATCCTCTAGGAAGTGTCTCACGATAAACACTCACAAATGTCTTTACCAGTATAATCGACTGGTATTCGGAATAGCATCAGCTCCGGCGATATGGCAAAGAGCGATGGAACAAGTCCTGCAAAGGAGTCCGGGGACTCAGTGTTACTTGACGACATCCTAGTGACAGGTGAAGATGACAGTGAACACCTTGCCAACCTAGAGCAGGTGCTCACTAGACTAAGAGAACATGGGCTACGAGCCAATCGCCCCAAGTGCGAATTTTTTAAGAAACAGATATCGTATTGTGGCCACGTGATTGATGAAGAGGGGTTATATAAGTCCCCTGACAAAATTGAAGCAGTAGTTAAGGCTCCAGTGCCTGAAAATGTGTCGCAACTGAGGTCATTCCTCGGATTGGTGAATTACTACCATAAGTTTTTGCTGAATTTGTTCACAATTCTGCACCCACTGAATGCCCTACTACAAACTGGAGTAGCATGGAAATGGAGCGATGAATGTAAGCGGGCCTTTCAGAAGAGTAAAGACCTAATCACTTCAAGAAAAGTATTGGCTCACTACAACCCATCACTACCGATAAGACTGGCGTGTGATGCGTCTCCCTACAGCATTGGAGCAGTACTGTCACATAAATTCCTTGATGGTTCAGAGAGGCCTATAGCTTTTGCGTCACGCTCGTTAACTTCAGCCGAGCGTAACTACGCCCAGATTGAGAGAGAGGCCCTCAGCCTGGTGTGGGGGGTGAAGAAGTTCAATCACTACCTGCATGGTCAGAAATTTACTCTACTAACTGATCATCAACCTCGTCTCCATTTTCAACCCTCAGAAGGGCGTCCCGATAATGACAGCACAATGGCTACAGAGGTGGTCCCTTATCCTAGGGGCACACCAATATGACATTGAGTACAAAGGAACTAAACAGCATGGGAATGCTGATGGATTGTCGCGCCTACCGTTGCCGACGGTGGAAGAAGCACCTGCAGTGGATCCAGTGGAGATATTCCACTCGACCATAGTCGAATGTCTACCTGTGACGAATGCAAACATAGAAAAGGAAACACGAAATGACCCGACACTCTCCTGGGTCTATGATTTAACGGTGAAGGGATGGCCAGCACATGGCGAACCACTGTTGCCAGCATTCTCGCCGAGAAGAGAACAGCTGTCAGTGTGCAGAGGAACCTTGATGTGTGGATCCAGAGTAGTAATTCCACCCAAATTGAAGGATAGAGTGCTCAATGAGCTTCATGAGAGTCATCTGGGAGGGGTAAAAATGAAGAACTTAGCCAGAGCGTTTGTGTGGTGGCCGGGAATCGATAGAGAAATCGAAGAGATGACCAAGAGCTGTACAGAATGCCAGAAGGTCCAAAACGCCCCACCACAAGCCCCTCTACATCCATGGGAGTGGCCCTCATCTCCATGGCAAAGGGTGCACATTGATTTTGTTGGTCCATTTATGGACTCGATGTTTTTAATTGCGGTGGATGCACATTCAAAGTGGCCAGAGGTAATAAAAATGTCCTCAACCGCCACAGAAAAAACTATCACAGTCTTACAAACCATATTCGCCAGAAATGGGCTGCCTGAACAAATTTGCTCCGACAATGGACCACAGTTTGTGTTTGAAGTGTTCCGGAGGTTCTTAAAGAACAATGGTGTTAAGCATTACACATCCACCTCATATCATCCAGCCACCAATGGATTGACTGAGAGGTTCGTTCAAACATTCAAGAAGGCTATCAAGGCAATGTGTAATGCAGACATACCCCTACAACACCAGGTGGATAACTTCTTGTTTGCCTACCGGAATGCGACACATGCGGTTACCAACCAAACTCCAGCCATGATGTTCTTCAATTGAAGACTACGATGCCGCTTGGATTTGGTTAAGCCAAACATCAGAAGAGATGTGGAGAACAGGCAGTTTCAGAATATGATTGAAAGGCCGACCAGGAGTTTTAAGATAGGTCAACCAGTTTTGGCCCGGGACTACCGCACAGCGAAATGGCAGCCAGGAACGATCTGTGCACGGCAAGGACCTCTAATGTATACCGTGGACGTAGGAGAGAGCATTGTAAGACGCCATGCTGACCAGATTCTAGAGTCACTGGAAAACGTCAATTCCACACCACGATCCGATACACCTGGTGATGAAACCGAAGTACCAATTGCATCTACCTCAGAATCGGGAATATTGGAAGCAGACGAACCCAACAACGACGTTGATTCCGAATCAACTCTGCCAAAAGAACCTGATACCCCAAAGAGGCGTTATCCAGACAGAATCAGGAAGCCTCCTCAAAGACTGAACTTATAATTGCTTAACTTCATCTAATGTATATGACAACTGTAATTGTAAATATGTTATTTAATTATTAATCGAATGTTATGTACTGTTTAGCTAAAAGGGGAGGAATTGTAGTGTATGTACTTTGCAGAAGGAACTATATTCTGCAGCCCCTGTATACTGCAGTACCAGTCGTGACCACCCCTGTATATAAGCCTGTGTAGTAACTTTGCATAGTTAGTTTCAGTTTGTCTCCACTCAGTGAAGACCTGTTATAGCCAACTCCTGCAGTCCGTGTCTCAATTACACACGGACATAATAGTATGTTGTATCTTTGCAGACCAGGCAGCATCTGTGGAGAGAGAAAGAAAGTTAACATTTCAGGCCGGTGACCTATCGGATGAAAGGTCACCAGCCTGAAACGTTAACTCTGTTTCTCTCTCCACAGATGCAGCCTGGCCGGCTGAGTGTTTCCAGCATTTTCTTTTTATATTTCAGATTTCCAGCATCCACTGTATTTTGCCTTTGAATGTTGTATCTCTGTTTGGCTAATGGACAAGGAAAGCAGTGCGAATGGTATATCCAGCTGGGGGCTCATTGTTTGTAAATAACCTGGCCCAGAGGCTGCACCCAGGTCATGCTCTTTATAGAGGGGATATGAATATTGTTGGAGTTTGTCAATTCAGTGAAATTTCTAATGCATTTATTACCTGATAAATGTTATTTTTAGGGCTTTATGGTGGAATGAAAATGAGCAAGCAGCATGTCTTGCATTTTTTAAATCATCAAATGTGATTGAGTAGAATTTCTTAAGTAGAATATGATTAGGGAGAACATGGCTAGGAAGAAAAGATTTGCATAATGTGAATGATGAATAATGAAAGTAGAAGGTAACCAATTGATAAACGAGAAAAACACAGAGGCCTGGAGTTTCCACTCGGTTGCGCTGGTGTTTCGGTGGCAATTCGTCCGCAATCGGCGAAACCAGCGCAATAGATCACAGAATTTTCTGCGCAAATTACGTTCAGCGCAAATCGAGTTTCTGGGATCTTTTGCGCTGATTTAAAAAACATCGTGCTAGAAGCTGGCCCGGCCCACAAAACTGGCCATACCCCCCAGGGTGAATTAATCACCACTGTGAGTTTCCGCTATGTGCTCGTTTGCCGGCCTTCGAGGAGGCTCCAAAAACTAAGCTGGTTCTTTTGGGCATAAGGACACCAATAGGCACATTTTTAAAGCTTTTGAATATATATATGTTTTTAATTTTCTAAGAACCTGACTACTGTACCCCAAGACAGCAAATTGTTCCATATTTTTTTTAAACTAATTTTCAATTATTTAAAATCGGGTTACTCACAGGTGGTGGATTAACACTGATTAAAACATAGAAACATAGATGATAGGAGCAGGAGTAGGCCATTCGGCCCCTCGAGCCTGCTCTGCCATTCAATGCGATCATGGCTGATCATCCAAGTTCAGTACCCGGTCCCTGCTTTCTCCCCATACCCCTTGATCCCTTTAGCCTTAAGAAATATATCCAACTCCTCCTTGAATATATTTAATGAATTGGCCTCTACTGCCTTCTGTGGTACAGAATTCCACAGGTTCACCACTCTCTGGGTGAAGAAATTCCTCCTCATTTCTGTCCTTATCCTTAGACTGTGACCACTGGTTCTGGATTCCCCGACCATCGGGAACATCCTCCCTGTATCTAGTCTGACCAGTCCTGCCAGAATTTTATATGTTTCAATGAGATCCCCTCTCATTCTTCTAAACTCCAGCGAGTACAAGCCCAATCGACCCAATCTCTCCTCATACGTCATTCCTGCCATCCCAGGTATCAGCCTGGTGAATCTTCGCTGAACTAGAGATACAGAGCATAAGAGATTAGCGTGTAAAGTTAAGGCACATGGGATTGGGGGCAAGGTACTGACTTGGATAGAGAACTGGTTGGCAGACAGAAAGCAAAGAGTTGGAATAAACGGGTCTTTTTCCGAGTGGCAGGCTTTGACTAGTGGGGTACCGTAGGGATCGGTCCTTGGACCCCAGCTATTCACAATATATATTAACGATCTAGACAAGGGAACTAGATGTAATATCTCCAAATTTGCAGACGACACAAAGCTGGGTGATTGGGCAGAAGCATGGCAGATGCAATATAATGTGGATAAATGTGAGGTTATCCACTTTGGTGGCAAAAACAGGAAGGCAGATTATTATCTGAATGGCAATAGATTGGGAAAAGGGGAAGTGCAATGAGGCCTGGGTGTCCTTGTGCACCAGTCGCTGAAGGTAAGCATGTAGGTGCAGCAGGCAGTTAAGGCGGCAAATGGTATGTTGGCCTTCGTAGCGAGAGGGTTTGAGTACAGGAACAAGGATGTCTTGCTGCAGTTGTACAGGGCCTTGGTGAGACCACATCTTGAGTATTGTGTGCAGTTTTGGTCGCCTTATCTGAGGAAGGATGTTCTTGCCATGGAAGGAATTCAGCGAAGATTCACCAGGCTGATACCTGGGATGGCAGGAATGACGTATGAGGAGAGATTGGGTCGTTTGGGCTTATACTCGTTGGAGTTTAGAAGAATGAGAGGTGATCTCATTGAAACTTATAAAATTCTGACAGGACTGGACAGACTAGATGCAGGAAGGATGTTCCCGATGTTCGGGGAGTCCAGAACCAGGGGACACAGTCTAAGGATAAAGGGTAGGCCATTTAGGACAGAAATGAGGAGGAATTTCTTCACCCAGAGAGTGGTGAACCTGTGGAGCTCTCTACCACAGAAGGCGGTGGAGGCCAGTTCATTAAATATATTCAAGAAGGAGTTGGATATATTTCTTAAGGCTAAAGGGATCAAGGGGTATGGGGAGAAAGCAGGGACAGGGTACTGCATTTGGATGATCAGCCATGATCGCATTGAATGGCGGAGCAGGCACGAGGGGCCGAATGGCCTACTCCTGCTCCTATCTTCTATGTTTCTATGTTTCTATGAACTCCTTCCATGGCAAGAATATCCTTCCTCAGATAAACGTTGATTTTTTTGTGATAAACCCATTTTCAGCTATATTAATCAAACTGCACCAGGTTATCACTCTTAGGAATATTTTTTAAAGCAAAATTTTTCCAAAAAATTATGTCCTAAAACGATGCCCAATTGCGCTGGTTCATGGCAGATTTTGCATTCAGCGATATGCAAATGAGCTTGAGGGCAAACATGAGGGGGAAAAAACCACTCCTCAAAATTAGCACAATTTTGGGTGCAATTTGCGCTCAGATCACCAAATACTTAACTAATAAGGAAGAAGAAAATTGTCTGGCAGTTCAACATAAATTACAATCTGATCACCAGACTCAATGACAGATAGTGGCCTGGTAATCACAACATACATGGCAGAGTCTACACAACAGTTGCAAGAAATTTTATTAAAAGGATGTAAATGTTTCGTGTCATTACCAGTTACTTTGGCTTACAGTTAAAGAGATAAGATTTCTTTCATCTTTCTCTTCCCCGCTTCTTTTATCTAGTGCAGTATTAATTTCCCCATCTGTTTCTATTTGCCTTAACTCTTGCAGGACTAATTTAACTTCCTAATTTGCAAAACAATTATATATTCCAACACCTGCAATTGCAAATGTATTTGAGTCTAGAATTGAAGACCTTATACAATGCTGGTTAATACACAGGTTTCTTTGAATAAGCTAAAAATGGTAATGTTTGATTATTATTTTGAATTTCAGTGTGGAATTGCTACTACAGATTATGAGTGGTTAAGAGATGGAGCTGATTTTCTGGAAAATTAAAGTATGGTAAGAACTGATTTGGGCAATAACCTGCAGTATCTAGTGCAGAGAGTCACACATAAGATTGGACGTTGATAGAGTTAACCCCTTCAGATTCATATTTAGGTTACTCCTCTCTGCAAGAGCATGAAGGGCTATTAATATTGCCATCAATAATACTGGAATTTTGGAAATCCTGCCATGCAATGAAAACCTAGGGTTTAGACCTGTGGCTCCCCGGTGTCCACAGGGAAAACTGATGTCGTTGTTTTGCTTTGGTAAGCAATGTCTCAGTCACCTGTTTTATGTAGTGATACACTGCAGACTGACTGCTGCCATTAGCATTCTCAGTGGTCCCATTAGAGTTTTATGAGGCAAAAAAAAGTTCAAGGCGATTGTCATCTTGATTGGCACTCGCAGCAGATTGTTGGCCCTGGAGAGTGGCTGCAGATCCTTCTGCAGCAGGTCCCACCACTCTCTCACTGCCTGCCTCATGAATCACAGCCTCCAAAGGCTATTAGGTCTAGAACATTACACTGGGTCTGATATATTTGGGTGGCAGAGTAACAGTCAGGTGGAAGGATTATAGTCAGGTGGCAGAGTAACAGTCAGGTGGCAGAGTAATAGTCAGGTGGCAGAGTAATAGTCAGGTGGCAGAGTAACAGTCAGGTGGCAGAGTAATAGTCAGGTGGCAGAGTAATAGTCAGGTGGCAGAGTAACAGTCAGGTGGCAGAGTAACAGTCAGGTGGCAGGGTAACAGTCAGGTGGCAGGGTAACATCTGTTTCAGGTACACTGGAGCAGCCCCCGCCCAACCTGTGGCCTGAAGTCCAAGTCCATAGGGTTTGGGAACATAAGGTAATGAGTCTCCGGACCTTTTTTCTCTACATTGCCCCAAAAATAGGCACAGAGTGAACACAATGGTGAGGAAAATCAGCCCCGTGGTGTTTCTCTTCCTTTTCAAAGATTATTTTAACAGTACTTCATATAAGTGCATTATTCTATTCAGTAAAATACACAGATAAACTATATTACGAGAGGGATTATTAGTCTTTCACAAAATCACAGCATGTTACAGCTCAGAAACTAGCCAATCAAGCATGTGCAGGTGTTTATCTCCACATGAGAGCCACCCACTCTAATCCCACACCTTTAACATTCTTTATCAAGAAACTTTCCAAAACCCTTTTAAGAGCATTTGTGAACCCTGCCTCAATAACATTCTGTAGCAGGGAGTTCTACATTCTAACCACCCCTCATGTCAAGAAGTTTTTTTTCTAACCCTTCCTTTAATTCTTTTTGTTAAACTTGTGCTCCCCTTCCTGGCCTGTCAAAACAATTTACGTCATTATAACCCTTCATAATCCTGAAGACCTCTCATCCCCTAACCTTCTCATCTCACATGGAAAAAACCCAGACTTCTCAAGCTGCTGTAACAGGCAGTTATCGGCACTTCTGGCACTGTCAAGCTTCAATTTGGGTTTCTGCATTTGGTGGAAGCCCATTTCCAGGAGGTAGTCTCACTCAACCTGGGGTTTACACTAGCTGCAGTTAAAGAAAAGAAAGGACTTGCATTGTGTCCGTGCCCCCATGCGGTTGGGCCACTCTGTACCATGTAGTATTTCCCAGTCCAGCGGGCAGGAGGCTTAGCTTTAGTCAATAAGCCTTAGTCAATATCGCTTTGTAACTGGAGGCCAGGAGGTCCCCGAGAATGATCCAGGGTGATTGCTCCTCATTTTAACCTTCCCTCTTAAGAGTGAGGAAGAACTCAAAATACCAACCTCCCTGGTGACAATTGTGAAGTCACTGCTGCTTCAAGCCATCCATGCCACCCAGGCTCAAAGGGCCGAGTGGCCTACTCCTGCTCCTATTCGTATGTTCGTATACCACAGCGAGTGAACTAATGGCCAGTTACACTATGCCCAGCAGTGCAGCATCTGAACCACTTCTGAATGTGGCGCGTGTCCGCTATGATTATTCTGTTCATCCGTTACACTCTTGAGCTGGGGATAAACAGAGTTTTGCACAGGTTTATGGAGCTCTGCTCACCAACCGCCCACTACTGGTGACATTTCTAATGTTAAAAAGAAGTTGATGGGATATCCGTGCCTTTTCAATAATAATTAATTTAAAGATTGTCTCCTGAATACTTGTTATGCATTAAACTTAAAAAAGTGGGATCTGCATTGACTGGAATATAACTGCAGCTAATGGACACTACTGGCGAGCGGGACAAGACCATTAACTCCCCACTGGTGTTGTTGTCAATGTGGATCTGCAAATTTCTTAGAATCTGGATGTCATAGAATCATAGAAAGTTACAGCATGGAAGGAGGCCATTTCGACCCATCATGTCTGCAAGGGCCAACAAAGAACTATCCAGCCTAATCCCACTTCCCAGCTCTTGGTCCGTAGCCCTGCAGGTTAGAGCATCCCAAGTGCACATCCAAGTGTATTGATTTCTTTGTGGGTTCAATAACGACTCATTTATTGAAAGAGAATGAGTTTTAATCTAAAGTCTATTCAACTCTTTTTAACAGCCTTTACAGAACACACTATGCTGTGATGCATCTAGAATGAAACAGAAAGTAAAAACTGTCAGCCTGCTTGTCTGTGTCACATGACCTCTGCTGCTCAGGCACAAGCAATCAAAAACACAGACAAATATGCTGTAAGGCATAAGTAATCAAACACAGACAAATATCATCACTATTTGCTGATATCATTACATCTCCCTTTCTTAAAACAAAAGTATTTTACTTTTAACTAACAACATTTAATGAACTTACATTATCATTATCATGATCAAGGAATTTTACCCTTGCTTTGTGTGTTCACATGAAATATGTCAATACACTAGAACTTGAAGAAAGAATAAGATAACATTACTTCCTTCCATAACAATAGTCCTTAAATTTGCTCAATGAGTCTCTCAGGAGGCTTCACATGTCTTGAGGATTTTCTGATTGATTGTCCTTGAATCTGAGTTGTTGCCTCAGATGATTGGTTCTCAGCTGTGTGATCAGGTTGTTCAACAGTATCAGTCTCTTGACCTGCTGTGGCTGGTTCCATGAGAAGATCTCGACGATTTCTTCTCAGAACAGCACCCTCATCTGTCTGAATGGTGTATGATCTTGGTTGAACTTCACTCAGGACAGTTCCCTTCTCCGTCCATGTGTTTGTTTTGTCTTTGAACCTTACTTGGTCACCAGTGTGGAGTTCAGGTAGGTTTTGTGTTCCTCTGTCATAATAGTACTTTTGCTTTTCTTTCTGTTGTTCTTTGAACTTCCTCACTTTCTCCCCCTCTTTTGTTTTCAGGAGGTTCTCCAGGATGGGTAGGTTTGACCTTAGCCGACGTCCCATCAGGAGTTGGGCTGGTGACATACCACACTCAAGCGGCGTTGTGCGGTATACAAGCATGCTTTGGTAGAAGTCAGTTCCATTGTCTTTTGCCTTGTACATCAGTCTTTTCACTGTCTGGACCGATTTTTCCACTAGTCCATTGGACTGTGGATAGTGAGGACTTGACGTTGTGTGGACAAAGTCCCACTCTTTGGCAAAGTGTCGGAAATTTGCATTGTTAAACTGGGGTCCGTTGTCTGTGAAGACCTCGCTTGCCACGCCATGTCTGGAGAATATGGCTTTCATACTTCTTATCACAGCTTCTGCTGTGGTGGTGTACAGTCTACAAACCTCTGGATACAGGGAGTAATAGTCTGTGATGACAAGATAGTCCTTCCCTTGACATACGAATAGGTCAGCGCCTACCTTCTGGTAAGGTCTGTCTGGTGCTGGGTGTGGCTTTAATGGTTCTACCGGATTGCTTGCTCGATATTTCAGGCATATTGTGCAGTTTGACACCTCATTTGTCGCATCTTGGTTCATTCGTGGCCAGTACATCACCTCTCGTGCTCTTTTCTTACACTTTTCGATTCCCAGATGTCCTCCATGGATCTTTTTTAGCATCTCTTTTCTCAGACTCTTTGGGATAACTATTTTACTTCCTTTGTAGATGATGTCTTCGACCACTGATAGCAGAGTACTGGAACTGCAGGGCGGAACTATGTCAGGTGAGCAGTCTTGCTTCATGTTGGGCCATCCATCCAAGGTGCTTTTCTTCAGTCGTCTCATTGTTTCATCTTTGTTTGTCTCAGTCTTTATGAGCTCCATTTTTGCATCTGCTATGGGCAGTGCACTTGTGATCATGTCCACGTAGGCGTTCACTTTTTCATCCATTGTGGTGTTTGCGGGCTCACTTGGGTCTACAGCTCTGGACAACGTGTCTGCTGTATACATCAGCTTACCCGGTGTGTACGCAACATTCAGTGTATAGCGTTGCAGCCTGATCATCATTCTTTGTATTCTAAGCGGACAGCTATTTAGTGGCTTTTGGAACAATGCAATCAAGGGCTTATGGTCAGTCTCTACACTGATTGCTTGTCCTGCCACAAACTGGTGAAATCTTTCACAGGCGTATGTGATGCTGAGCAGCTCCTTTTCTATTTGAGCATATCGCGTCTCCGCGTCTGTCATTGAGCGTGATGCATATGCAATAGGTTGCCAGTAGTCATATTGTTGCAGAAGAACGGCACCGAGCCCACTCTGTGATGCATCTGATGATATCTTGATGGGTCTCGCTGGGTCATAAAACCTCAGAACTGGTTCCTCTGTGAGCAGTTTCTTTAGATCGCTCCATGACTTCTCATGCTCATGATTCCATTCCCATTCTATGTTCTTTTCAGTTAGTCTTCTCAGTGGTGCTATTTTTTCTGAGAGGTTGGGTATGAATTTACCCATGTAGTTGATCATTCCATTAAACCTCTGCACGTCCTTTTTGCATTGTGGCCTTGGCATATTCTCAATGGCGGACACCTTTCTGGGATCTGGTCTGATGCCCTCACTGCTAAGGATATCTCCCACGAATGTCAGTTCTGTCACCCCGAGCTGGCATTTCTCTCTATTCAGCTTCAGGTTTGTTTTCCTTGTTGCTTCCAGCACTTTTTTCAGTCTCTCGTCATGCTCAGTTCTCGTGGTTCCCCATACTATGATGTCATCCATTGATGTATCAACTCCCTCCAGGTGCTCATAGATCATATGGATAGTCTTGTGATACACTTCAGGAGCTGAGGCAATGCCAAATGGTAACCTTAAGAATCTGTATCTGCCATATAGAGTGTTGAACGTGCACAGTCTTGAACTTGCTTCGTCCAGCTTCATCTGCCAAAATCCTGAGGATGCATCTAACTTGCTGAAATATTTTGCATTTGCAAACTGTGCCATGATTTCCTCACGTGTAGGAAGCTTGAAGTGCTCTCTCTTTATTGCTCTGTTTAGATCTCTTGGATCCAAGCAAATTCTGAGCTTTCCATTCTTTTTGTCCACTACGACGAGGGAACTCACCCACTCAGTTGGCTCATCTATCTTCTGAATCACGTTCAGGCTTTCCATCCTGTCCAACTCTGCCTTCAGTTGCTTTTGAAGAGCAAACGGAACTTTTCTGCATGGATGTATGACCGGTGTCATACTTTTATCTACTCTGATCGTGTGTTCTCCTGGAATGCAGCCTAGACCCTTAAATAGGTCTTTGTACTCTTTCATGAGTTCATCATAGACTGTCTCTCCTTCGCTTTCTACAACGAGGACTCTCTTTACCAGGTTCAGTCTCTCACAGGCTTTTAGACCTAGTATGGCTTGCACATCCTTTGGCACCACGATTAATGCTAGCGTGTGCTCTCTGTCCTTGTGTGTTACTTTGACAATGCATTTTCCTTTCACTGGTATATCAGTACCTGAGTATCCAGTCACTTTCACTTGTATTCCATGTAACTTTGGTCTGGGTCTAATTCTCTTAAAATCGGTCTCTGATATCACATTAACTTGTGCTCCAGTATCCAATTTAAATGGACTGTGTATGTCGTTCACTTTTAGTGTCAACATCCAGTCTCTTTCTTCTTTTTTGTTTTCAGACACAACATCTACATTGAATTCCTCTACCTCGCTTTCATCTACTGTATGGACCTTGCTTTGTTGCGCTTGGTTCTTACAGCAACGGGCATAATGGTTGTTTTTGTTGCATCTATTGCATGTTTTACCATATGCTGGACACTTTCTTGGTGGATGCTGTGTACCGCATCGACTACATGACTTCCGATTGTCCCTTTCATTTTCTTTTGCTGGCCACGCCTCTTTTTTCCCATTGGCGCTCTCTTTGTTAAAGGGTTTGTATCCGTTCTTTCTCACTGCATCCACATTGCAGCTACTGTCACTGAACAGCTCCTTTGCCTGCAACTTCACAGTCTCTGTAGCCCTACACAGTGCTATGGCTTTTCCCAGGTCTAGATCTTGCTCTCTTAGCAGTCTTTCCCTTAGACCATTATCTGGAATACCACACACCAGTCTGTCTTTTATCAGCGAGTCTGTGAGTCCCCCAAATTCACACGATTTGCTTCAGTTTCTCAGTTCAGTCACATACTGATCAATAGTCTCGCCGATTTTCTGTACACATGTGAAAAATTTGTGCCTCTCAAAGGTCACGTTGCATTTAGGTATGCATTAGGCCTCAAACTGTTCCATTATTTTATCTAGCTTCATTTTGTCTCCATCAACAGCAAATATGAAATTATTATATACCCCCAGCGCTTCATCACCCACGACATGTAAGAACAGTGACGATTTCTGTTTATTACTTTTCTTGTCAGCTCCGATTGCCGCTAAATACAACTCTAAACGTTGTTTGAACCTTCTCCAATTTTCAGCCACATTACCTGACAACTGAAGCGTCGCCGGTGGGAGTAAACCTTCCATTTTTCACTTCGTTAGCTATTCTCTAATGGTAAGCAACGATGTTCTCTTCTGGCTTGCTAATATGTGGAGAGCTGATTTCGCTTACTTGCCACAACTCCTTTCACTGTCCCATCGAGTTGCTAACTTCAGATTTTTTCTCTTTCAGCCACTTCTGACATCATGTATTGATTTCTTTGCGGGTTCAATAACGACTCATTTATTGAAAGAGAATGAGTTTTAATCTAAAGCCTATTCAACTCTTTTTAACAGCCTTTACAGAACACACTATGCTGTGATGCATCTAGAATGAAACAGAAAGTAAAAACTGTCAGCCTGCTTGTCTGTGTCACATGACCTCTACTGCTCAGGCACAAGCAATCAGAAACACAGACAAATATGCTGTAAGGCATAAGTAATCAAACACAGACAAATATCATCACTATTTGCTGATATCATTACACCAAGTACTTTTTAAATATGGTTAGGGTTCCTGCCTCTACCACCATTTCAGGCAGTGAGTTTCAGACCCCCACAACCCTGTGGGTGAAGAAATTTCCCCTCAAATCCCCTCTAAACCTTCCATCAATTACTTTAAATCTGTGCTCCTGGTTTTTGACCCCTCTGCTAAGGGAAATAGGTCCTTTCTATCCACTTTGTCTATGCCCCTCATAATTTTATACACCTCAATAAGGTCTCCCCTCAGCCTCCTCTGTTTCAAGGAAAACAGACCCAGCCTATCCAGTCTATTCTCATAGCTAAGATTCTCTACTCCCGGCAACATCCTTGTAAATCTCCTCTGTACCCTCTCCAGTGCAATCGCATCTTTCCTGTAATGTGGTGACCAGAACTGCATGCAGTACTCCAGCTGAGGCCTAACTAGTGTTTTATATAGTTGAAGCATAACCCCCCTGCTCTTGTATTGTATGCCACGGCTAATAAAGGCAAGCATTCCGTGTGCCTTCTTAACCACCTTATCTACTTGACCTGCTACATTCAGGGATCTGTGGACCTGCACTCCAAGGTCCCTTTGTTCTTCTACACTACTCAGTGTCTTACCATTTAATGTGTATTCCCTTTCCTTGTTAGCCCTCCCCAAATGCATTACCTCACACTTCTCTGGATTGAATTCCATTTGCCACTGTTCTGCCCACCTGACCAATTTATTGATATCTTCCAGCAGTCTACAGCTTCCTTCTTCAGTATCAACCACAGCCGATTTTAGTATCATCTGCAAACTTCTTAATCATACCCTCTATACTCAAGTCTAGATCATTGATATATACCACAAAAAGCAAGGGACCTGGTACTGAGCCCTGCGGAACCCCACTAGTCACAAAAACACCCATCAACCATTATCCTCTCAATAGCAAAATACTGCGGATGCTGGAAATCCGAAATAACAACAGAAAACGGTGGAAAAACTCAGCAGGCCAGGCAACATCCGTGGAGAGAGAAACAGAGTTAACGTTTCAGGTCAAAGACCCTTTGTCAGAACTGAGAAAAAAACAGGAAATGAAACAAGTTTGGGGGCTGGGAAATAGGGGAGGGGATGAAAGAACAAAAGGGAAGGTCTGTGGGATGTGAAGAGACATTAAGAGATATTCAAGGCGAGACGAGATGGTAATAGGACAGGTAAAGAAACAAAGGATGGCTCTAGATGAAGTGTGAAATGCGCTGGCAGAATGAAAGACAGCTGCCATGTGGGAGAGAAAAAAAAGGAAACGGCACAAACCAAAAGTATGGATAAAAAATATATAAAAATATAATAGGGGCCGAGGTTATGATCTGAAATTGTTGAACTCGATATTGAGTCTGGAAGGCTGTAAAGTGCCTAATCGGAAGATGAGGTGCTGTTCCTCGAGTTTACGCTGAGATTCCGTGGAACAATGCAAGAGGCCACGGACGGTGAGGTCTGAGTGGGAATGGAGCGGTGAATTGAAATGACAGGCGACCGGAAGCTCAGGGTCACCCTTACGGACTGAACGGAGGCGTTCCGCAAAGCGGTCACCCAATCTGCATTTGGTCTCCCCAATGTAGAGGAGACCACATCGTGAGCAGCGAATACAGTATACTAGATTGCAAGAAGTACAAGTAAATCACTGTTTCACCTGGAAGGGGTGTTTGGGGCCCTGGACAGTGGGAAGGGGGGAGGTATAAGGGCAGGTGTTGCATCTCCTGCGCTTGAACGGGAAGGTGCCGGGCGAAGGGGAAGGGGTGCTCGGGGTGCTAGAGGAGTGGACTAAGGTGTCTCGGAGGGAGCAGTCCCTACGGAATGCGAAAGGGGAGGGGAAGATGCGTTTGGTGGTGGGATCACGTTGGAGGTGGCGGAAATGGCGGAGGATGATCCGTTGAATGTGGAAGCTGGTGGGGTGAAAGGTGAGGACAAGGGGAACCCTATTGTGGTTCCGGGAGGGAGGGGCAGGGTGATGTCTTCCTTTTTCCTCAACCGAGGAATCCCCTCTACCGTGGTTGACACGGCCCTCAACCGTGTCCGTTCTATCTCCCGCACTTCTGACCTCACCGTCCGCGGCCTCTTGCATTGTTCCACGTAATCTCAGCGTAAGCTCGAGGAACAGCACCTCATCTTCCGATTAGGCACTTTACAGCCTTCCGGACTCAATATCGAGTTCAACAATTTCAGATCATAACCTCGGCCCCTATTACATTTTTATATATTTTTTATCCACACCTTTGGTTTGTGCCTTTTCCTTTTTTTCTCTCCCACATGGCAGCTGTCTTTCATTCTGCCAGCGCATTTCACACTTCATCTAGAGCCATCCTTTGTTTCTTTACCTGTCCTATTACCATCTCGTCTCGCCTTGAATATCTCTTAATGTCTCTTCACCTCACAGACCTTCCCTTTTGTTCTTTCATCCCCTCCCCCATTTCCCAGCCCCCAAACTTGTTTCATTTCCTGCTTTTTTCTCAGTTCTGATGAAGGGTCTTTGACCTGAAACGTTAACTCTGTTTCTCTCTCCACGGATGTTGCCTGGCCTGCTGAGTTTTTCCGGCATTTTCTGTTGTATCCGTTACCCTCTGCTTCCTGTCTCCGAGCCAGTTTTGAATCCAACTTGACACTTTGCCCTGGATCCCATGGGCTTTTAACTTCATGACAAGTCTGCCATGTGGAACCTTATCAAAAGCCTTGCTAAAGTCCATATAAACTATATCAAACGCACTACTCTCACCTACCCTCCTTGTTACCTCCTCAAAAAATTCAATCAAGTTTGTCAGACACGACCTTCCCTTAACAAATCTGTGCTGACTATCCTTCATTAATCCATGTCTTTCTAAATGAAGATTTATCCTGTCCTTCAGAATTCTTTCCAATAATTTTCCCACCACCGAGGTTAGGCTGACTAGCTGTAATTACTCGGTCTATCCTTTTCTCCCTTTTTAAACAAGGGTACCACATTAGCAGTCCTCCGCTCCTCCAGCACCACACCTGAAGCCAGAAAGGATTGAAAAATGATGGTCAGGGCTCTGCTATTTTCTCTTCTGCTTCGCTTAACAGCCTGGGATACATTTCATCCGGGCCTGGGGATTTATCCACTTTTAAAGCTGCTAAACCCCTTATTACTTCCTCTCTCACTATGTTTACTTCATCTAATATTTCACACTCCTCCCCCCTGATAGTAATGTCTGCTTCGCCCCTCTCCTTTGTGAAAATAGACGCAAAGTATTCATTAAGAACCCTACCGATATCTCCCACCTCTACACACAGATTACCCTCATGATCTCTAATAGGCCCTACCATTTCTTTAGTTATCCTCTTATTCTTAATATATTTATAAAACATCTTTGGGTTTTCCTTGATTTTACTTGCCAAAAATTTTTCATGCTCTCTCTTTGCTTTCCTAATATCCTTTTTAATTGCACCTCTGCACTTTCTGTACTCCTCTAAAGATTCTGGAGTATATAGCCCTCGGTACTAGCTATCCATTCTCAGCCTCACGGATGCACAGCAGTGACTGCAGCCGCCGCTCAAGCTCTGTAACCCGGTGCTCGAGCTGCTGTAGCTGGTGACACTTCCCACACATGTGGTCGTCCAGACCACGGGAGGTGTCCAGGACTTCTCACATGGCACAGGATGTGCATTCCACGAGTGTGAGCTGCCCTGCCATACCACTAATTAACAGACTATTTACTAACCTAGCTGGAATAAACTTAAAACTTTAAGACAGCCAAGTAAAAACACTTACCAGATACTCACCATGTCTTATATACTATAAATTTGACATCAGTGCAGTGAAAACAATCATGTTATACCAATGCCAACATTCAGTACAATTTGTTCATTGACATGTTGGACTGTCACAATAGTCAATCACTTCCTTATTCATCCTTTGCTACCGTACACACTGTTCGAAAGCTGGGACTGGCGCACATGGAAGACAAAAGTTGGACACTGTTTGTATAGGAATCCATTCTGTGAGTGTTTGTACCACCTTATAGTGTAGAGTGGTGGTGTTGGGGTGGGTATGTGGCCTCCTGGTGGTTATACTCTCTAAATACCTGTCAGTTTAGTGGGCAGAACTCAATCAATCTTACATGTAGCTCATAAGCCACATCATTAGCACCACAACAACAACTTGAATTTATACAGGGTATTAAAACATTCCAAGACGCTTCATAGGAGCGTTGTCATAGAGTTATACAGCACAGAAAGAGGCCCTTTGGCCCATCACGTCCGCACCGGCCATCAAGCCCTGTCTAATCTAATCCCATTTTCCAGCATTTGGTCCGTAGCCTTGTATGCTATGGCATTTCAACTGCTCATCCAAATGCTTCTTGAATGTTGTGAGGGTTCCTGCCTCTACCACCCTTTCAGGCAGTGAGTTCCAGATTCCAACCACCCTCTGGGTGAAAACGTTTTTCCTCAAATCCCCTCTAAACCTCCTGCCCCTTACCTTGATTCTATGCCCCCTTGTTATTGACCCCTCTACTAAGGGGGAAAGTTCCTTTCTATCCACCCTATCTATGCCCCTCATAATTTTGTATACCTCAATCAGGTCCCCCCTCAGCCTTCTCTGCTTCAAGGAAAACAACCCCAGCCTGTCCAGTCTTTCTTCATAGCTGAAGCGCTCCAGCCTAGGTAACATCCTGGTGAATCTCCTCTGCACCCTCTCCAAAGCAATCACAACCTTCCTATAGTGTGGCGACCAGAACTGCACACAGTACTCCAGCTATGGCCTTACCAGCGTTTTGTACAGCTCCATCATAACCTCCCTGCACTTATATTCTATGCCTCAGCTAATGAAGGCAAGTATCCCATATGCTTTTTTAATCACCTTATCCACCTGTTCTGTTGCCTTCAGGGATCTATGTACATGCACACCAAGGTCCCTCTGATCCTCTGTCTTTCCTAGGGTCTTACCATTCATTGTGTATTCCCTTGCCTTGTTAGTCCCTCCAAAATGCATCACCTCACACTTTTCAGGGTTAAATTCCATTTGCCACTGTTCCGCCCATCTGACCAACCCATCTATATCGTCCTGTAGCCTGAGGCTTCCCTCCTCGATATTTACCACCCCACCAATTTTCGTGTCATCTGCGAACTTACTGATCATACCTTTTACATTCACATCCAAATCATTAATGTAGACCACAAACAGCAAGGGACCAAGCACCGATCCCTGCGGTACCCCACTGGACACAGGCTTCCAGTCACAAAAACAACCTTCCACCATCACCCTCTGCCTTCTGCCACTAAGCCAGTTTTGGATCCAATGTGCCAAGGCACTCTGGATCCCATGGGCTCTTACCTTCCTGACCAGTCTCCTATGCGGGACTTTATCAAAAGCCTTACTGAAATCCATGTAAACCACATCCACTGCACTACCCTCATCCACACACCTAGTCACCCCCTCGAAAAATGCAATCAAATTGGTCAGACATTATCTTCCCTTGACAAAGCCATGCTGGCTATCCCTAATTAATCCCTGCCTCTCCAAGTGGAGACTAATTCTGTCCCTCAGAATTTTTTCCAATAATTTCCCTATCACTGATGTTAGGCTCACTGGCCTGTAATTCCCTGGTTTATCCCTATTACCCTTCTTGAATAATGGTACTACGTTAGCTGTTCTCCAGTCCTCTGGCACATCCCCTGTGGCCAGAGAGGTTCTGAAAATTTGTGTCAGAGCCCCTGCAATCTCCTCCTTTGCCTCACATAGTAGCCTGGGATACATCTCGTCCGGGCCTGGGAATTTATTCACTTTTAAGCCTGCTAAAACTGCCAGTACCTCCTCCCTCTCGATGCTAATATGTTCAAGTATCTCACAGTCCCCCTGCCCGATTTCTATGTCCACATCGTCCTTCTCCATAGTGAACACAGAACTTGATACTGAGCCACAGGAGATATTAGGACAGGTGACCAAAAGCTTGGTCAAACAGTTCGGTTTTAACGAGCATCTTAAAGGAGGAGAGAGAGGTAGAGAGGCGGAGAGGTTTAGGGAGGGAATTCCAGAGCTTCGGGCCTCGGCAGCTGAAGGCACAGTCGCCAATGGTGGAGCATTGATCGGGGATGTGCAAGAGGCCAGAAATGAAGGAGCACAGAGCATTCGGAGCGTTGTAGTGCTGGAGCACAGATAAAACTACTCGATTAAAGTTTTACTGTTAATGAAACTGTCTTAAAAAATGACTTATGGGTAAGAATAGCTGCCACTTGAAGTTTGGTTTCATATTTCCACAACTCTGTCAGCTGAGGAAAGCTACTTTTCATCGTGTTGGCACTGCCTTGACATTCAGGTGCCAAGGATCTTTGGTCTGGACCATCTGAAATCAAAGACTAACCGACAGGTCTGTAATAAATCCTTTGATGAACCATTACTTTTTTTAATACGCACAAGGGGGGAGAAATTCAGTTGTTGGTGCCAGCCGTTAGCGCCTTAAGAGGGCGATAAGTGGGGTGCGAAGCGGCTAGCACCCGGGCGCGGCGAGACCTGCGCGTCTCGCGACATTGAGCAGACATTTAGCGGTAGCGCAAAACCGCAACGCCCGCTCAGCTACGCGCGCAGATCCTGACGTTATTTCATGGTGCAACGCCCTTGGGGTGCCCCGAACTTGAAATTCAGTGGTGCCCCCCTCCTTTCCGCCTGGCGCTCCCAGCGACTGGTTGACTGGAACGGTTCCCAGTCGCTGTGGGGGCGCTATTAGAAGGGGGCTCTTCCTGGCTTCTTAGTGGTAACCATTTTTGGACCACTCCTTCTGTGAGAGAGAGAGAGATTTGCAGAGAGACAAAGGGAGAGAGCTTTCTGCATTGAGTCAGCACTCACACAGGTACTTCTGGCTTCTGACCAGAACTTTGCAGTTGGATTGATTTTTCAGTGCCATAGCCTTGAGTGGCCACATATTATGGGGGCAGCAATGGGTGGAAACGTTGGGTTTCTCCATTGCATTGAGAGGGCTCAGAGACGTCGAAAGAGAGTGCCAATCATGGCCAGACAGAGGAGGGCCAACAGGCGTCAGCACATGAGACCTTGCCCTCCCAGGGTATTCCACCAGCAGTTCTCCTACCTCAACATGTCTGAGGAGCAGTGTATTCAGAGGCTTCGATTCAGCAGGGAGGTGGTCACTGAGCTCTGCCACCTGCTTCAGCCAGATCTGCAGCCTCAACTGAGGAGCAGGACATCTCTGTCGGTGGCAGTGAAGGTGACAGTGGCTCTCAACTTCTATGCCACCGGCTCCTTCCAATCCGCTACTGGGGACATTGCCAATGTCTCCCAGTTCGCGGTGCATTGCTGCATCCACCAAGTCACGAATGCCCTCTTCAAAAGGAGACGTCAGTACATTTCCTTCCCCATGACCCTGGACAAGCAGCAAGAGCGCGCAATGGGATTTGCAAGAATAGCGGGCTTCCCCATGGTCCAGGGCGCCATTGACTGCACGCATGTGGCTTTGCGGGCGTCGCAAGAGAATGCCGAGGATTACCGCAACCGGAAGGGGTTCCATTCATTGAACGTGTAGTTGGTGTGTGAGCACAGACAGCTGATACTAGCTGTCAATGCCCGCTTTCCAGGCAGCAGCCACGATGCCTTCATCCTGAGCCAGACTTTTGTGGCAGACCTTTTCGAAGCCCCGGCTCACCCAGGAGGCTAGCTTCTCGGGGACAAGGGCTATCCTCTGTGCACCTGGCTGATGACCCCGCTCCGTGCGTCCAGCACCCCTGCTGAAGAACGATACAATGAGAGCCATCAAGTGACCAAGAACATTATTGAGCACACAATCGGCGTGCTAAAGCAATGGTTCCGCTGTCTAGACCATTCTGGGGGAGCCCTTCAGTACTCGCCTGTGCAAGTCCCCCATTTCGTTGTAGTGTGCTGCATGACCTGGCAATCCTCAGGACTCGGCCACTGCCAGCAGACGTTGGAGCACCAGCAGAGGAGGAGGAGAAGGAGGAGGAGGAGGAGGAGCACCAAGACGGGAGGGAGGCACAAAGTGCAAGGGCCGTCCATCAGCGGCTTATTGCAAGTCGGTTCTAGGTCCCCTCTCAGGGAATGGCTTGTGCAGTTGAAAGAACATGAATGGAACGGTTCCGCAAATCCTGAGCCGGTCAAGGCAACAAATAGTTCAAAGAGCAAACACTGTATTGGTTCGATAGTGGCAAAGGATGCTGGTGTGAGGCACAAGTGGAAGGAGAGAGGTCAAAAGGTGATGACCTTACCATTGCTGTCCAGAATGGGGTCGGCATCTCCAGTGGCGACGGGGCCAATCATCCAGCCTGCCATAATGCGCTGGACTTGCTGCTCCAGATCGCTGAGGTCTTTAAGGTGAGGCCGGCCTCCCCCGCTCCGTTGCTGCTGCCTCCTATTATGGGCCAGCTTGCCCTGCAAGAGAAAGGACGGGCTCTGAGTACAGTGTGAAGCCCTGATCTTGGCTGCACTGCCTCCCATGGTGGAATAGCCCTTACAGTGTGAAGCCCTGATCTTGGCTGCACTGCCTCCCATGGTCAAATAGCCCTCACAGTGTGAAGCCCTGATCTTGGCTGCACTGCCTCCCATGGTGGAATAGCCCTTACAGTGTGTGAAGTGGTGAATGTGCATGTGAGTTTCATGAAAGGCCCATAGGTGTTGGATGAGGGCTGGGCATTGGGGCTTTCAGGACCCTTTGACCATAAAGTGAGGTGCACATGCAGGGATGAAGAGGATACTGAAAAGGGTACTCATCCTGATGACCTGAGTGAGGTCGTTGAACTTCTTCCTGCATTGCACAGGGGTCCTAGGTACCATGCTGCTGGAGGTCACTCTGTGAGCCACCTCCCTCCAAGCTTTGCGCTAGTCGGTGGGCAGCAGCTTCCTGCCACTGTCCAGAAACAGGATAGATCGCCTGCGCTCCACTGCGCCAACCAGAACCTGCAGGGCCCCCTCACTGAACCGCTGCGCTCGCTCCCTGGCCCTCGGCGTTAGAATGTGGCAGCAGGTCTGTCCAGGCCGAGAATCAGGGCTCCAATGTGCAGGGTGTGGCTGCAATCCAAGATCGACCCTCCCCCTTTAAGAGCTGACCGGCACCAGCGTGTCTGCCTGCAATCGCTAACTGGCCGCATCTGCGCTGTGCCCGCTCTCGGTGGTAGCAGCTCGCTTCTCCGGCTTAGCGCCTTAGGACAGTCGTGCAGCGCCTGCTTTAGCGTTCCAAGCACCTCTTGGGGCGAAGCAGGTCAATTTAGCTGAAGGTGGCGATAATTTGCGCCGGGCGCTAAATTTCACGCCCGCTCGACTATAACGCCCCAAACGTGGCGATACTGAATTTCTAGGCCAAGGTGTTCTTTCCCTTGATTCCATTCGTACAAAATGGAATTGCATATCATTGAGTTGACTATACTAATGTGAAGTACTTTTTAAAAGGTGAGAAACTATTAAATGTTGGTGTTCAGAGGGATTTGGGTGTCCTCGTACAGGAAACACAGAGAGTTAGCATGCAGGTACAGCCAGCAATTAGGAAGGCAAATGGCATGTTGGCCTTTATTGCAAGGGGGTTGGAGTACAAGAGTAAGGAAGTCTTAGTACAATTGTACAGGGCTTTGGTGAGACCACACCTGGAGTACTGTGCACAGTTTTGGTCTCCTTATCTAAGAAAGGACACATATGCTTTAGAGTGGGTGCAACGAAGGTTCACTAGATTGATCCCTGGGGTGAGAGGGTTGTCCTATGAGGAGCGATTGAGTAGGTTGGGCCTATACTCTCTGGAGTTTAGAAGAATGAGAGGTGATCTCATTGAAACATACAAGATTCTGAGGAGTTATTGACAGAGTTAATGCTGAGAGGTTGTTTCCCCTGGCTGGAGAGTTGAGAACTAGGGAGCATAGTCGCAGGATAAGGGGCCGGCCATTTTGGACTGAGATGAGGAGGAATTTCTTCACTCAGAGGGTTGTGAATCTTTGGAATTCTCTACTCCAAAGAGCTGTGGATGCTGAATCGTTGAGTATATTCAAGGCTGAGATAGATAGATTTTTGAACTCTAGGGGAATCAAGGGATATGGGGATCGGGCGGGAAAATGGAGTTGAAGTCGATGATCAGCCATGATCTTACTGAATGGTGGAGCAGGCTCGAGGGGCCGTATGGTCTACTCCTGCTCCTGATTCTTATGTTCTTCTATAATCGACGAGTCGAGCGTCATATCCCGTTCTTACAAGGGCGTCTTTCAGTGTCCATCACGTTCCTCCTCGTCTGAGCAGATCCTGTGTATTCGCAGGGCTTGTCCATAGGGGATGGCTTCTTTAACGTGGTTAGGGTGGAAGCTGGAGAAGTGAAGCATCGTGATGTTACACGATAACATCAACAAGTTCCATCCCACCATCAAACTCACCATGGACTACTCCTCAGAATCGGTCTCATTCCTGGACACACGAATCTCCATCAAAGATGGACAGCTCAGCACTTCACTCTACCGCAAGCCCACGGACAACCTCACGATGCTTCACTTCTCCAGCTTCCACCCTAACCACGTTAAAGAAGCCATCCCCTATGGACAAGCCCTGCGAATACACAGGATCTGCTCAGACGAGGAGGAACGCGATGGACACCTACAGACACTGAAAGACGCCCTTGTAAGAACGGGATATGACGCTCGACTCGTCGATCGACAGTTCCGACGGGCCACAGCGAAAAACCGCATAGACCTCCTCAGAAGACAAACACGGGACACAACCAACAGAGTACCCTTCATCGTCCAGTACTTCCCCGGAGCGGAGAAACTACGCCATGTTCTTCGCAGCCTTCAACATGTCATCGATGACGACGAACACCTCGCTAAGGCCATCCCCACGCCTCCACTACTCACTTTCAAACAGCCGCCTAACCTCAAACAGACCATCGTTCGCAGCAAATTACCCAGCTTTCAGGAGAACAGCGACCACGACACCACACAACCCTGCCACAGCAACCTCTGCAAGACATGCCAGATCATCAACACAGGTACCATCATCACACGTGAGGACACCACCCACCAGGTACATGGTACATACTCATGTGACTCGGCCAACGTTGTCTACCTCATACGTTGCAGGAAAGGATGCCCCGGAGCATGGTACATCGGCAAGACCATGCAGACACTGCGACAACGGATGAACGGACACCGCGCAACAATCACCAGGCAGGAGTGTTCCCTCCCAGTCGGGGAACACTTCAGCAGTCAAGGACATTCAGCCTCCGATCTTCGGGTAAGCATTCTCCAAGGCGGCCTTCGAGACACACGACAACGCAAAATCGTCGAGCAGAAACTGATAGCCAAGTTCCGCACCCATGAGGACGGCCTCAACCGAGATCTTGGGTCCATGTCACGCTACATGTAACCCCACCTGACGCAGGGTCATCCAGACTCGAGTCGACATTGGCTTGTTCTCTCTACACAGATGCGGCCGGACCTGCTGTGATTTCCAGCCAAAAAAAATGTTTTTTGTCTTTTTTTTGTTTTTCATACAGACCCCAGCATCTGCAATATTTGACCCCTCGTGACCCCACCTCATTGTTCTTTGATGTAATGTTTCCCTGACTGACCTGTTTGGACACCATTCACACCTTTGACTGCTGTGATTATCTCTCTGCCGAGGTGTGATAAATGGCAGTTGGAAAGGTTACCTGTAAACATCTGACATGATTCTCTGACTATATAAGCTGTGTCTTTATGCATTTCTCCACTTCACCTGAAGAAGGAGCAGCGCTCCGAAAGCTTGTGATTTCAAATAAAGCTGTTGGACTATAACCTGGTGTTGTGTGACTTCTTACATATAATGAAAAACAAAGGGATGTAACTCACGATAAGCACATACTAAATTATAAGGAATCGGTTCTACATCGTGCTGAAAGATAATGTTTACTCGTGTTTTTCAGCTATCCACTTCAATTAGGCAAGGATAAGGATATTTCAAGACCAGGATAGCTTTAGGTAATTATTTTAGCTTGCATTTGCCATGTACATAGTAGTCACGAAGGCCGTACCATAAAGGCTGGGGAAAATATGAGCAAAAAAAAGAGAACAATGTTAACATCTATAGCAATGGGTTGCAGGGTGCCTGTAATTAGTAAAAGAAAATTATGACTTTCATTCATAGCAGTGACTGGGAATCCCACTGAGTTTAACATGCACAATTAAAATTCAAAAGCTGGGAGGAACCTTCCAAAAAAAGATAGAGATGCAAACTAACAAGCTCTGGCATAATGACTAATGACACTGAGTAATCCCCATCATCATTTGTTATTAGCTTTCAAAGAAGCTCAAATGTTATCCTATGAGGTGTGGAATATTGAATCAGAGACTTTGGTAGGCTTTCTGAAGCAGACAACATGTTTTTGGTCTGCCAACAAACTGCTGTGAATTAGTCATGCTGCATTTGAATCAGATTTTCTTTTTCTAAAAATCTGTTTTAATCTGTCTTTATGCTTCTGTATCGCATACCTAAGGGAAATGTTGGAAATGTTTTCTTAGCCCTTCCAAGCAGTAAACCCCTCTAAGTGACACAATGTCCCCCGTTCAGAGGCAGATGTCTTGTTAACAGTTTGTGGATTGTGTCAGCATCTCTACATCAAAATGGTAAGATACTGAAACACATTTTTTATCCCGGAGATGCTACTTAAAAGATGAAAATATGGTGGGGATAATGTGTTACAGTGCGTTAGAATATTATGCTTTCACCTTGGGGATCTAGATTGGATTCCAGCCCAAAACTGTTGGGGGGGAAAATTCAGTTGGTTAGCGCCCGAGCGCAGAGATTTTAGAGCCGTTCGCAAAATTGATCTGTCATTTTGCACTGGCGCTAAACACTACCACCATGATCTCCTGCACCCGCTGATCGTGACATCACGCAAGCGTTCAACTCCAGGGGCGATAGAGGCGAATTTTGCAGTCGGAGGCGATAATTAGCATTGGGCGCTAAACTTTGCACCCAGCCGATATTAGCACCCCAAAATGGGCAATACCCAATTTTTCCCTCTTGGAATTAAAAAGCCACCAGCTCTAAAGTTGCATCCCTCCCAGTGGTTCACAGCACGAAACTGACCATAATTTGGCATTAATTAGTGCTGATTGAAACTCATTGAGAAAGGCAGAACAATGGCTGCTAGAAATGAAAATGTCTCGTTGCTGAGATTGGGATTAAGGAATGCTGTTGGAACGAATAGAGGGAGCTTTACTAAGGCTGTTACTTTTTGCCAAGTCCAAAACTGGGTAGCTGAAGGATAGGGTCAGGGTAAGGGATTTTTTTTTTTTTTATTCATTGATGGGATGTGGGTGTCACTGGCTGGCTAGGCCTGCATTTAGTGCCCATCCCTAATTGCCCTTGAGAAGATGGTGGTGAGCCGCCTTCTTGAACCGCTGCAGTCCATATGGTGTAGGTACACCCACAATGCTGTTAGGAAGGGAGTTCCAGGATTTTGGCCCAGCGACAGTGAAGGAACGGAGATACAGGTCCAAGTCAGGATGGTGTGTGGCTTGGAGGGGAACTTGTAGGTGGTGATGTTCCCATGCGTCTGCTGCCCTTGTTCTTCTAAGTGGTAGAGGTCACAGGTTTGGAAGGTGCTGTTGAAGGAGCTTTGGCGAGTTGCTGCAGTGCATCTTGTAGATGGTACACACTGCAGCCACAGAGATGGACCCATGTCTGGAGTTGTGAGGTCTGCTTTGCTCCTGATGAAAAGTTATAGAAAAACTGAATAAATGATGACCCCGACTTTAAATCTTCCCGCCCGACAGAAACCGGGTGGGGGGGCAGTTAAAATGTGGCCAGTCACTTACCCACTCTAATCCCACTGCCTTCTCGACATGCCCTGACCGTAACCTGCTCTTTCGAGCAGGCGAGCAGGACACCCACAGGAAGGAAGCGGGGTCCTCTTTAAATATGCAGAGGGGGTCCGATGATCCCGGTTTGCAATTTTAGTCCGAGGCCTGGGCCGGGGGGAGCAGTGACGGCTTCCCCGTCGTGTCAGAGCTGCTGGGAGGTGGAACATGGATCAGAAGAGGCCCAGCAGGTAAGTTTGGAAAATTAAATTTTAAGGTTCCTTGTGGGCAAAGAGGTGCAGGAGTGTTTCTTCCAGGCCTCATACGGAAGCTTTGGGCCTCCCTTGCCTCGGGCTCGCCCTGATCGCGGCCAGAGCCCCCCAATCTCTGATCACCTCCAGAGGGCTCCCGCTTTACCCCCCTCTCAACTGACAGCCGGGGACCATTCCTACAGGCCCCTAACGGAGGCCTCCGACCGCCGAACTCCCATCCCAGCCCGCCAGCCAGGTAGTGGATCTGGCTGGGTTTGGGCAGGGATCCAGGAGCATTTATTCAAATATAAAGCCCGGCCAATCAGTTTGGCCGGGTCTCCACGACCCCGCACTCTCTGGGTGAGCCGCTCGCTTCTGGACTCATGCACACTGTACCCGGCCTCCCTCCCTCCCACCCCCACTATTAAAATCGGAGCAAATGGGGGTAATATTAACCTAAAAAAACGTGGGTTGGGAGCGTGGCGTTAGATAATGTGCTAAACATTGGAATCCCAATCTGAACCCACCTCCAACCCGCCCACTTCCGGTTTTAATGGGGGCGGGCAGTTGATTTAAATATTATAATGAGGCTGGAAGCCTTTTCAGTAACCTCCATTTTGTGTTTAACTGTAGCTAGTTGGGTTTTGCACACTTCGTAAAACTCGCCAGCTACAGCAAGGCGGGGACTGCTGCATCCAGGAGGTAAGTGCCTTTACACCTACCTCCTGGATCCAGGGTCCTTGCCTAACCCACCCCTCGCGATTGGAGACCCCCCCACAAGGCCTCCAATCACCTTCCCAGACTCCCTAACCCCACCGATGAACCTTAGGCCAGCCCCGTTCCTCTACCCACAACCCCCCAACAATAATCCTCAGGCCAGCCCCCCCAATCCTCTGGCCCCGATGCATGCTTCTCTCCCTCCCCCCCCGCCAACTCCCGATGGTTGCTTCTATCCCCCACCCACCCCCACGATGCTCCGGCCCCGGTCTTTTCTCCCCCCCCTCCCCTCACGCCCCCCCTAATCCTCTCAATCTGGCTGGCTCCGGGTGGGAAATAGAGGCTTCCCATTCAAATCCCATTCCCTGCCTTTAAATTCAGCAGGGCCCGCAGGAAACCCATTCTGCTGGGTTTCCCGAGAACCTCGGAGCCCCTCTGCCCCATTAAAATTCAGCCCAGTATCTCTAGCTAAGGGACACAGAATTAAGGGGAGAAAAGCGACTTTTATTTTAAAGAAAGACATTTGGGGGATATTCCCTTTTATTTTGAAAGGAAGAGTTAAAATATCCCTTTCTTAATAACTCCTAATACAAATACATTATTGTTAACAGAGAGCTGGCCAATCTTCAGCTGCCTGTAAGATTTCTCCTTTCACATGTCGCAATCAGCTGACAAGCCATTTAATCAGTACAAATGACAACATTTCATTAATACAACAACTGAATACCGAAAATGTTAAATGGGAAATCTGTAAAGCCTTTTTCACTGAAACTGCTGGAACAAGCCATTGGCTTAGTAGTAGCATTCCTGTTTCCGAATCAGCAGGTGCAGGGTTCAAATCCTACTCCAGACAGACCCAGTGAGCGGAGACCACAGCAGCGGAGCTGACATCCTGTGGGATACTCCCGTCTGGTGCGTGTGGGTGGTCCCCTCTAATTATATGGGTTGTAGAAAACCCTCCTGCCTTATAGGACTAACCAACCTATTGGCTGGTATAAAGACGGAAGGAGCATCCAAGTTGTGGCATTATCAGCCTGCAAAACTTTCCACTGCTTCATAGTATTCTCCGAGGGAAGATTCACCAACAACTGACAGTGCTATGCAGATCTTCTAGATTGCATAATGGAGAACAGGATGACTTTTTCAGTATGCTGCAGAGACATAGATACCACATCGTGGAGCATGGGAACTTTAGGTTGACTATTTGGAGTAGCTGGAAGGAGAACTGAAAGAAGTTTCAGAACTTGAAAACTTGAATGGTACGGCAAGCGTATGACTGCAAAGTAGCAATGAAGGACAGTTATGGAGATTAAATTAATTGGTACTTGTTACAAGTATATGTCAAAACCCCTGTACGTACACATAGAAATGAACGAATTTCAATGTGCAAAAGCCTGTCTTAATATGGAGGTGAAGGGTATATATGGGAATGAGGTTATGGATAGTTGTTATAGATCCATACATATCATTAAAGTCTTGATTCATCAACCGAGAAATTCGACTGCTCAGCACCCCTTTTTTCGGGCATTAACCAGCTTACTAACCCCTAATATGCCATCCAGGAAGTGTACTGGAAGGAGAATAAATTGTCATGCAGTGCCAGAAACAAGTGTTGGGCCATTTTCATATAAAACAAAGGCCCTATCACCAGTTTGCAGCCCCTCGGGTGTTGGGACTGCCTGTTAGGCCACAACCAACAATGCCGTTTTTGAATCTTACATACCTGAATGTGGGGTTGGGAGGTGCAGGAGTGCTCCTCTCGACCCCACATTTAAAGAACGTGAACCGCTGCTACTCCCCCCACTATCGTCACCATTCCCACCCACCCCCGATGAAGCCTTCGATCTCTCTCTTACCCCCCACCCCCTGGCCTCTGATCTATCCCCCTATCTCCCCCCGAATCCAGCTTCCAATCTTCCTCCCTGTAAAGTCTGTGGGTTGTATAGCGAAGTAATACACAGACTACAAGAGTAACTTAAACAGGACTTTACTATTCGAAGGTCAGGGCGAATCTGCCCAATAAATTCTGCCACAGCACTTATATACCGGTGTGGTCACCGTCGGTATTACAGTATACAGCAGCCAGGATAAAGTAGTGCCACACCTAAAATAGTTCTCTTAAAGGTGGACGGTTACATACAATAGTTCTCTTAAAGGTAGAACAGTTACATACACTACAATCCTCCCTTTTTAGCTTACAATATACTTATTCCCCATTAACATAACATCATAACATATCCAACTTCATGTTACAACAGTTCACAGAGGTAGTCTCTGTGGAAACAGTTCACAGATTCAGTCTCTGCGGGAAACAGTTCACAGATTCAGTCTCTGATCTTCTTGACTCGGTCCGGACCACACCTCCGTGGTGTAGTCGGGTCACCTTGCTAGAGGGACTCATCCCATAGTCCTTCCCTAGACTTAACAGCTTTACTTCCATCACTTCTGAACCAGCATTGCTGACTTTTTAAACAAACAAAAAAAAACAGTTGGATTGCCTTGGGAAATTTTCCTACTTTCCAACTGATTTGGCTCTGTTCGGGGGGCCACGTGTGTGATCGGGTAGAGGTAATAATGGTTCAGATGGTTATCATCTTCTGCTTCGTCTTTTCCTTTTTTGCTTCTTGGAGACTCTCGGGGCTCCATTGTCAGCTGTCAGCTGTAACGCCACCATCTCCCTATGTTCCTTAGACTTTAAGTGATTCATCCTGATTTCGGCACTTTGGGAGTTCTCGGCACAAGCTGGGCAGACCAGGTCCTCGTAATATTCAGTGTCACTCAACAGATCATGGTAATATTCGGTGTCGTCCTGAGCTAGGCCAGCGAGAGGGTCTTCTATTTCCTCCTTACCCAGCTGGACGTTAGCCGACTTTTGTTCCAAATCCCGACATCTGTCCTGAAGAGACTTCATCATGCGTTCAGATTCATCCCGCTTTTTCTGGGCTTCCTGCAAGTCTTTTACTAATGACCTCATTTGTGATTTCAATACTTCAACTTCATTCGGAGATTGATTGATCGGACTATTCAATCCCTCTACTGAAGTAGCTGTTTCAGTATTCTGTTGTTCTACATTGCCGTGCGTCAGCGTACTTTTGGCATCCAAGGGCTGTTCTGCTGCAGACTTCTCAGTCTGGGTTGCCACCTCAGCTCTTCCAATGACTTTTGAGAGCTCCCTTCCCTTTGAAGATTGAGGCTCGTATTTAAGTTTTTCCCATTTTAGAGTTTTATCCCTCAGCATATGAATGAGTTGGCTGACTGTTAACTCTTCTGCCATCATCCCTTTTCCATTAACTACAGGGCTGTTTATAACCTTGCCCTGGAGGAGTTGGCTGACTGTTAACTCTTCTGTCCTCATCCCTTTTCCATTAGCTGCAGGGCTGTTTAGAACCTTGTCCTGGGGCTCCTTTGCTGCTTCTACTTCGCCATCATCCGCAGCCCCCATCATTCGAATTTCCACAAATGAATCGTCCGGTGATGCTGCACCCAACTTCAGTAGGAGCTCGGAAGTCATGTCGACCAACTCAGCTTTTTCTGCCTGCAACCTGCTAACCAGCGCCTTCAGTTGCGGCACATCTTGTTCCACCGGATTGGAGCACGCCCCTTCAGAAGCCGAATCAGCTTTGATTCGTTTGGCCTCCTCGTGCAGACGGTTTGTGTGCTCCTGCTCCCTTTTCTTCCCCAGCTGCTTCTGTTGTCTTTCCAGATTCTCCCATTCGGTATCATAGAACTTTTTCATTGCTTTCATCTCTTGCTCGAGACGGCAATTCAATTGTTCTAATTGCTGTCGTAATCTGAAATAAGTTTGCGTTCGAGCTCGATGTTCCTCAGTAATATATATGTCTGTAACTTGAACAGACTCAGAATTCTCTGTCAAGCTATGTTGTTGTTGTTCAGAGGAATTCTGTTCTGAAACTTTGTTCTCCTCTGGAGCATAAGCCTTTATGCCCACATTCGTTCTACCAACCTTAGTCAGCAAGTTCATTTTAGACTTGTCTTTCATGCTTGGGCTGGTCTTATCGTCATCCGTTTCAGAGTCTGAGCTGATTGTCTGCCCCGAGTCCTCACTCGTTATTGCTTTGAGGTAGTGCCATTCCATGTCTATTTTCTTGATCCACTCCCGTCCTAGAAGTGGTGGTCCTCCCTCAGGTAGTACATATAAGTCCATTCCGGGGTGTTCTTTGCCCCTGTCTCTCACCTTGACTCTTATCTTTCCCATGGGGTATACTTTATGCCCCGTGTATGTCTGCAATACGAACTTGGTATCTCTCAAGGGTATATGTGAGAATAGCCGGTTGTAATCCCTTCGATTTATGACTGATAGGGCTGATCCAGTGTCCAATTCCATTCTCACTTGGACTCCGGCTATTTTTAGCATGACCCAGATAGTTTGTAGGTCAGCTTCCTTACTCACATTATGAATTCTCAGACTACCCAGTTCCTGGCCGCTTGGGTCTGAATCCGAATTCTGTTCATCTGAACTCTTCTCAACCACCTTGTGTACTTTGTTGTACTTTTCCTGTGATGGCTTTTTTTTTTGGTTGTTGGTCTTCTTCCCTGACCGGCATACTTTGGCTATGTGACCCAGTTTGCCACATTTCCTACAGTCCTGGTTTTTAAACCAGCATTGGTTCTGGTCGTGTGTTGTCTTCCCACAACGATAACATTTCGTTGCACCCGAAGTAATTTGATCCACACTGAGGACCGCTGCCTTCAGCTGCATTTCCGCAGTTCCTTTCGCTGCGGCTTCGTGTGATGCTGCAATAAGGACAGCCCTATCCAGTGTAAGGTCGTTCTCTTCGAGCAGTCGCTTTTGCGTTCCTTCCTTCGACAACCCGCACACGAACTTGTCTCGCAATGCCTCTGTCAGATTTCCTCCAAACTGGCAGTATTTCGCTAGCCTACGCAGTTCGACCAAGTATTCCGCGTTGCTTTCCTCTTTCCGTTGCGTTCTCGCATAAAATTTGAATCGTTCCGCCAACATCAGCGGTGTGGGGTTCAAGTGATCCTTCAGAACAGCAACAATATTATCGAAGGTTTGATCCGCCGGTTTAACTGGTGCTAGAAGATGCTTCAATAGCCCGTATGTCTTCGCCCCCATCGAGTTTAACAAGGTTATAGCTTTATCATCATCCTCTATTTTATTGGCCTCACAATATATCTCAATGCGTTCTACATACGTGGCCCAATCTTCTACCTCGGAATCGAAATCGTTGATGTTACCACGCTTAGGCATCTTCACCTCCCTGATAAACAACAACGAAATATTTCTTTAACTCTTTTTTTTTTCCAAGATGGCGGTTTCCCCGCGCTTATCTTCTTTCCCCGCCCCTTTCAAAATGGCGGTTCCCGCTTCTGTCTTTTTCTCCGCCTACTGGCGGCTTCCC
Organism: Somniosus microcephalus; assembly: GCF_052327205.1. Classification (NCBI taxonomy): domain Eukaryota; kingdom Metazoa; phylum Chordata; class Chondrichthyes; order Squaliformes; family Somniosidae; genus Somniosus; species Somniosus microcephalus. The sequence goes on from NC_140995.1 coordinate 183,115,237, forward strand.
GCGGTTTCCCGTGCTTATCTTCTTTCCCCGCCCACTTTCAAGATGGCGGTTCCCGCTTTTCTTCCCCTGGCGGGAGGGGTAAGCTTTTCCCTTGGGCGACGGCCGCTGGCTTTCGGGGTTCGCAGCCTGCTCTTCAGCTTCAGCGCGTTCCCTTCTCTCGGCCGGGCAACCGGCTCTGGGTACAACCCGTTGACAGCGAACGGTCTCAGCCACTGGCTGGATCTCCTCAGTCTTCCTCGGGCTCTGTCTCTCTCGCTCGCTCTCTCTCGGGCTCTGTCTCTCCCGTTCGCGCGGCTCTCGCTCGGGCTCTGTCTCTCCCGCTCGCGCGGCTCTCAATCGCGCCTCCCAGCCCTCTCGCAGTCCGGTGCTTCCCTCCCCGGCTGCGGCTGAGTTCTCCGTGATTTATTTATTTTATCTCTTCCCGCGCCTTACGATCCCAGCCCTCTCGCAGTCCGGTGCTTCCCTCCCCGGCTGCGGCTGAGTTCTCCGCGATTTATTTATTTTATCTCTTCCCGCGCCTTACGATCCCGGTCGCAGCGCTTCGTGGCCTCGGTCACTGTCCGACCTTTTTCACCCAATCGCTCCTCCCAGCCTCTCGCAGTCCGGTGCTTCCTCCCCGGCTGCGGCTGCGTTCTCCGCGGTTTATTTATTTTGATCTCTTCCCGCGCCTTACGATCCGGTCGCAGCGCTTCGTGGTCGCGGTATTTGTCCGGCCTTTTTCGCCGTCGCGGTCTAGTCGTCTCACGACGCTCCCCAGCCCGCTTGTACCGTGGCTTCTGCTCCACGCTGCCCCAGTCTCAGCGCCTCTGGGCCCGACTTCTGTCCGGCTCCTTTCCCCCTCGACCGTGGTCGAGTGCACCGCCCTTATCCTCCGCTTATTTGTTTCTATTTTCCCTTTACTCACAGTCACCGTGGCCGACTTGCTTCTCGTGTTGATCGGCTCACTCACCACCGTGGCAGAAGGGACAATCCGTGCCTGTTGCTGATGGAAGACTTCGTGTTTGAAATCTTCCTCCTTTCTTGGTCTGCAGACTCGAGTTTTCTCTCAGCAAAACGACGAGGGCGGGTGCCTCTTTTCGACGCTCGTTTACTTCTTCAGAAGTATTGTTGCCGCAGGGTAAGATCGAACTCGTCGCCACTGTAAAGTCTGTGGGTTGTATAGCGAAGTAATACACAGACTACAAGAGTAACTTAAACAGGACTTTACTATTCGAAGGTCAGGGCGAATCTGCCCAATAAATTCTGCCACAGCACTTATATACCGGTGTGGTCACCGTTGGTATTACAGTATACAGCAGCCAGGATAAAGTAGTGCCACACCTAAAATAGTTCTCTTAAAGGTGGACGGTTACATACAATAGTTCTCTTAAAGGTGGACGGTTACATACAATAGTTCTCTTAAAGGTAGAACAGTTACATACACTACACTCCCCCCACCCCCTGCCTCCGATTTCCCAGCACCCCTCCCCACCCGGTCCTCACTAACCTAAGGGCCGCTGTGACACCAGCTGAATTTTTGAAAAATACAGGTTTAGCATTGGGGCAAAGTGGATGTCATTTTGCACCAACATAAAACTTGTGCAGTGTAAATCCAAGTTAGGGCCCCACGTGACTCCAGATTCAGGCTGCATTCACATTACAATTGCAATGTTGGCCCCACACTACAATTGCAACATAACCTTTAGATTTCTTTTAGTTTCAGCCAGCAACAAGGAGCGTGACATAATAAACTGGTGACACAAGCAATCAACAGTTAATCCCAGTAGAAACTTATATTCAATGTATGATAAATGGCAAAAGTACACTGCTGGAAGAAGATACTGAGGGACTCCTGTAATTTAATTAGAAGTTGCTCATTTTGAAATACAATATAGCTGTGTAACAAAACCTACAAAAATATTTAGCTATATAATTGTAATATTTTCATTAAATGTTTTGAAAAGGTGGGAGGATAAATTCAGTATCGCCCCGCTTGGGGCGCTAGTATTGGCGGTACGCAAAGTTTAGCGCCAGGCGCAACTTATCGCCACCTCGAGCGATATTGGGTTGCAGCGCCCCTGAAGGTGATTGCGGCGCTAAATCAGGTGCTGCACGGTACTCTTAAGGCGCTAACCCGGCGGCACTACTCAATTTCTCGGCGGCCGGGCACAGCGCAGGTGCTGTCAATATTCGATTTCCCCGAGACACGCTGGCGCCAGCCAGCTCTTAAAGGGGCGGGTCAATTAACATCAGCAGCCACACTCTACGCCTTGTAGGCCTCAAAATCGGCGGTGACCTACCTGTGGCGTTCAAAACTTCCAAGACATGGAGAGGGTCAGGCAGAGAGCGGAGCGCTTTAGCGATGGGGCATTGGATGATCTGGTTGGCGCAGTGGAGCGCCGGCGAGCTGTGCTGTACCCCGAGAATGGCAGGAGGCCTCATCAGAGCGAATACCGCAGAGCTTGGAGGGATGTTGCCCAAAGAGTCACCTCCAGCAGCGTGGTGCCCAGGACTCCTGTGCAATGCAGGAAGAAGTTCAACGACCTCACTCGGGTCGTTAGGGTGAGTGCCTTTTTCACATTCATCTTCATCCCTCCATCTGCACCTGACTTTATGACCAGAGGGTGCGCGAAGTCCCAATGGCCATCTGCCAGCCAGCACCCATGGCCCTTTCTGGAAACACACACGCACATTCAGCTCAGTGCATAATGTAAGGGCTATTCTACCATGGGGGGCATGTAATGTCAGCTCAGGGCAGCATGTTTCATCACTTCCCGTCCTTTCTCCTGCAGGCCAAGCTGGCCAGGAACCGTAGGGAGCAGCTTCGTACCAGAGGAGGCCGGCCTCACCTGCAGACCCTCACAGACCTCGAGGAGCGAGTCCACCAGATTGTTGGAAGCCGGATGAGTGGTCCTGTCACCTCTGGAGCTGCCGATCCCATTGTGCACAGCGATGGTAAGGTCATCACCTTTTTGAGCTCTCTCCTTCCACTTGTTCCCCCCACCAGCATGCTTTTTCACTTTGGACCCAAGTCAGTGCATTGCAGCACTCATGCATCCCTTGCTGCCACCCTGTCCTTTCGCTGAAGCCACTCCTCAACCTCCCTGCTTTCAGATGCTGCATCACCAGCTCGAGAGCCAGGCCCTCAAGCTGCCACTGCCACTGACTCCGGAGGCGACGAGCAGGAGGAAGCCGGACCATCCCTACCACCCTCAGGCGAGCCAGCCCCTCTGCAGACTGGGGAGACTACTTCCCTGGAGGGGAGCTGGGGGGGGGAATGCTCTGAGGAGGAACCAGTTCCAGGAACCAGCGGGCTGCAGCAATGCAAGTGGGGTAGGGAAGCTCGGGGGCCATCTCCCCGGAGGGCGAGTCAGGCCGCGAGTGCTGCTGCACAGAGCGCAGAAGAGGTGTGTGCCCTCGCAGAAATGAGCGCCCAGGCTGGGCTGAGGCACACTGAGCTCATGGCTGCAGTGGCAAGGATGCCTGAATCCATCAAGACACTGGCAAGGAGTGTCCAAGACTTCGGCGCGACACAGGCAAGGAGTGCGCAGGACTTCGGGACAGCACTGGAAAGGACTGTCCAGGGCTTCACCGAAGCACTGGCACCTGCCACGCAACTGCTGAGTGTTGCCACGCAGTCACTCGCTGGTCTAATGCAGGCGCAGATTGAGGCCAGACAACCACTGACTGCTGCCATCCTCGCTGGATCAGGCAGGATTACCCGGGGCCCTTGCAGCACCACAGCAGGCCAGCAATCTGTGGACCATCCGATTGCTGTGCATGCTGCGGTGCTGCCCCGTCAGAGTGCCAGTGTGTCGGCCGACCAGGGAGCTGCTGTCCGCTCTCAGGATGACAGCATTCCTGATGCCACCGCTGGCACGTCTCCACTGCAGCTGCCACCACCTGCAGGACAGACTGCTTCCACCCATGCACAGATGGAGCAGTCAGCAGCCGGGCCCTCCAGGCCCAGAGGTCATCCAGGCCGTCCCTCAGGGGCATCTGCGCTTTCGGACAGTCAGCAGGCCTCCACCAGCCTTGCTGCAGCCACTGGGGTCCAATTACGGAGGAGCTGCAGGGAGGGAAGGGGCCAATCTCGCAAGAGAAGCAGATCACCATCAAGGGGGAAAGAGTAGAAGGTGCTGCTGAAACGTCTTATTTGTAGAAATCAAGGCCGAGGATGCTGGTCTGAATGTTAGTTATGTTCTGGACAGTCTCCCGGGTATGCGAGGCACTTATGTGTCAGTGTGTTAGTTTTGCTTTCAGTTGCCATTGCTTTGTCTTGTTGGAAGGAAGCACATTTTGTACAATAAAAAACTTACTTTATTTACAATGGCCATGTCTGCTATTTACATGCATTTTGCCCTTCACAGGCTTTGGGGTATCAGAACGGTTCCATTCGTCTTCTTGGAATGTCAGCATGCATTCCGTGAGAGGGGCCTAGAAGCGACTTCTGATCAGCCTCTGACGGACAGCCCTTCCAGTTTGTGCCTCCCTCCCATCATGGTCCTGCTCCTCCTCCTCCTCCTCCTCTGCTGGTGCTTCAATGTCTGATGGCATTGGCTGGGTCCGTAGGATAGCGAGGTTATGGAGCATGCAACATACAACCACGAAGTGGGAGACTCGCTCATGTAAGTACTGCAGGGCTCCTCCGGAATGGTCCAGACAGCGGAACCGTTGCTTCAGCACGCCGATTGTGTGCTCCACAATGTTCTTCGTCGCCTGATGGCTCGCATTGTAGCGTTTTTCAGCAGGGGTGCTGGGCGAACGGAGTGGGGTCATCAGCCACGGGCACAGAGGATAGCCCTTGTCCCTGAGAAGCCAGCCTCCTGAGTGAGCCGGGGCCTCGAAAAGGTCTGCAACAGAAGTCTGGCGCAGGATGAAGGCGTCGTGGCTGCTGCCTGGGAACTGTGCATTCACTGCGAGGATCAGCTGTCGGTGGTCACAGACCAGCTGGACATTCAAGGAATGTAACCCCTTGCGGTTGCGCAACTCCTCCGGATTCAATACAGGCGCCCGCAAAGCCACGTGCGTGCAGTCAATGGCACCCTGCACCATGGGGAAGTCCGCTATTGCTGCGAAGCCCTCTGTGCGCTCCCGCTGCTTGTCCGGGGTCATTGGGAAGGAGATGTACTGCTGCCTCCTTTTAAACAGGGCATCAGTCACTTGACGGATGCAGCAATGCACCGCAAACTGCGAGATGTTGGCTATGTCCCCTGTTGCGGCCTGAAAGGAGCCACTTGCGTAGAAATTTAGGGCAACAGTCATCTTCACAGCCACCGACAGAGATGTCCTGCACCTTATCTGAGGCTGCAGATCTGGCTGAAGCAGGTGGCACAGCTCAGTCACCACCTCCTTTTAAAGCGCAGCCTTCTAATACACTGCTCCTCCGACATGTTCAAGTAGGAAAACTGCTGTCGGAAAACCCTGGCAGCGTAAGGTCTGGTGTGGCGACGTCTGTTGGCCCTCCTCCGTCTGGCCATGCCTGCCCCTCTCTCCCTGCGTCTCTGTGCCCTTTCCAGATGATTTAGCAGCAGGATGTTCCCCTCCAATGCAGCTCCCATAATAAGTGTGCACAGAAAGTCTCCCCGTTAGATATGCTCACCAACAGCAAGGTGATGGTCAGAAGGCTGAAGTTCTTCTGCCAGCGCTGGCTCAATGGTGAAATGGCTCTCAGTGTGCAGCTCAGCAACTCTCGCTAACTCTCGAAGAAGTTGGGCTCCAAAAATGGCTGCCGCTTTTATACCACAGCAGTCCCCTTTAAAGAACGCCCCCCCAGCCCCACAGCGACTGGGGAACATTCCAGGTAAGCTGTCCTTATTAGTGCCAGGCGGAACGGAGGGGCGCGCCACTGAATTTCCGGTCCTGGGCGCCCAAAATGCATTGCACATTGAAATGATGTCATGATCTGCCTGCGCCCGCGAGCAGGCGCTAAGGTTTAGCACCGGCGCAAAATGTCCGCTCAATATCGGAGGAGGCGCAGGGTTCGCTGCGCCCGGGCGCTGGTTGGTTACCGCCCCACTTCTCGGCCTCTTTAGGCGCTAATGGGTGACGCAACAAACCGAATTTCTCCCCCGTAATCTTTTTTCTGCGTCAGTAGGTGGGCAATTAAATATATAAGCTGCCATGAGAACAAATGCAGGATCTCTAAATGACTGCCAAGGTTAGTGCTTGTATGGGCCTGGAAATTTACCAGCACAGTCACTTTTCAGGCCAAATTTTGCCACTTTTCTGGATTTTTTTACACACCAAAAAGGTTCAATTTATGTTATATACTTTATTGCAATATTGCCTCCACAAAGTGGATGTAATGTAGATTAGCTTAGTCCTGTTCAAATCGAAGCAGGCAGAATTTTTAATTACCGCACAGGGTTGATATTAGCACATTAATTTTGTGTTGCCTGCTAATTTAAATTATTTTAGCGCACAGCCCAGTGACTATCGTGCTGCTTCAGGCTTTACGCTCAGGAGGAGGCTCAATGTCGCGTCGCTATAACGACTCTGCATTTTTATAAAGCAAGGATGTCAGTTTTGAAAGCAGTCTCGAAATTTTTTTTTAAATCATTCAAAAATAGGCAGTCTCTAGCCCTTAAAGCTGAACTGCCTTCTGCATGTAAAAAATGGTAAAAAGTGCTTCAGCACTAACACAAATGGCTCAACAGGCCAAGAAAGGGGCACCCAGGGTCTCAGACATAGCACGCCAGCTTTGCGTAGGGGGTCAACACTGGAAGAGTGTTCCACTACCCACAGGGGGCCAGGAGGCCCTCCAGAAAGAAGGATGTGGGACAAGATCACTGACATCGTCACTGCCAGCAGTGTTGCCCCCAGGACTTGGCTCCAGTGCCCAAAGAAGTGGTCAGGTTCAGTGAATGCAGCTTCACAGAGCTGTCAAACGCTGACATTTCTTCTTTCAAAAAATCTTGACAGATGGCACGTCATACATTGACGTGCTCTGTCAATGACTTTCCCCTAATTGGCCTGCTGAGCCTGCTGGGCGGGCTTAACAAGGTCAAGCAGGGGAATTTCCTGCTGGTTGGCCAGAAGCTGATGGAGGCGGGATTAAAAGCTGGCAAGCAGCAGTCCCTCCTCTAAAATCTTCCCATTGACAAAATCCAGCCCTATGCCTCTACTTATGAAGCCCAGGATCCCGTGTGCTTTTTTAACCACTTTCTCAAATTGCCCTGCCACCTTCCACAATTTGTGCACATATACCCCCAGGTCCCCCAGGTCTCTCTGTTCATACACCCCCTTTAAAATTGTACCCTTTAGTTTATATTGCCTCTCCTCATTCTTCCTACCAAAATGTATCACTTTGCACTTTTCTGCATTAAATTTCATCTGCCACGTGCCCACCCATTCCACCAGCCTGTCTATGTCTTCCTGAAGTCTATCACTCTCCTCCTCACTGTTCACTGTACTTCCAAGTTTTGTGTCATCTGCAAATTTTGAAATTGTGCCCTATACACCCACGTCCAAGTCATTAATATATATCAAGAAAAGCAGTGGTCCTAGTACCGACCCCTGGGGAACCCCACTGTATACCTTCCTCCAGTCTGAAAAACAACTGTTCACCACTACTCTGTTTCCCATCACTTAGCCAATTTCGTATCCATGCTGCCACTGTCACATTTAATCCATGGGCTTCAACTTTGCTGGCAAGCCTATTATGTGGCTCTTTGTTGAACGCCTTTTGGAAATCCATGTCCACTACGTCAACTGCATTACCCTCATCAACCCTCTCTGTTATCTAATCATTTGTGTGACAAATGTTGAAAGGGGAACTGGGGATGTGTTCACTGGTACTGCAGGCGGATGATTTGATCCCAGATATCCTGGCCAGAAAGGAACTGTCCGGGTTACCTCCTTTCATCCGCTTTTTCCTCTTCTGCTTTTTCCTCTTCTGCTTCCATCTCTTCTGCTTCCTCCTCTGCCCTCTGCGAGCAGCTTGTCCCCTTTGCTGCCTCTGCTCCATCTCCATGTCATACTGCAGCCCAAGGGGGACTGTAATTAGAGCCCCCAGAACTGGGAGCAAGTGGTCTTCTCAAATGCCTTCCTTTAAGATCCAAGGCCTTGCAAGCACACAGCAGCACTCCCTGTACGCCCTGCACATTCTAACTATTTTATTGCACCAAGCCACTACTCCAATAAAATGTAAAAAAAATTCCAAAAGCTGAAATCGAAACTTACCTGAAAGATGTGTGTGTCCCTTTAAGAAGCACTGACAGTGTCTCTGTAGAACTGCTGCATGCACGTTCTTCCGTGCGTGGTTAGGAGAGGTCGGTATGGAGAGCGGCAACGTCCAAAATCGCAGTCCTGCGTCAGTTCAGACGTTGCACGCCGATTGACATCACAATCTGCATATTTACATGGGAGAGGTGAGTGCAGGCAACGGCAGCGCTGCTGGCATCTCCAAAATGGTGGCTGCGTGTTCCACACCCGAAGTGGGCAGAAGCGAGGCGGCCGCCATTTTTTCAACAAAACCGGCCTTAACGGCTGGCGCTACAACCCCAAATTTCAAGGCCTAAATGTTTATTTCGCTGTTTTACACAATAGGCAGAATTGTCTTATAGCGCGTTGGCTACACAGGAGACTAGACCACAACTCAGAAAGGACAATGGGCAGATGATGTCAGAATTCTGAAATTAACATTTAGGAGGTACAACAACATATATAAACGCACGTTCCTATATCAGACAGCAAATCACAAATTCATTCAACAAATAAAGGAGCTATAGTACTCTGTATATATATATATAGTATATAAAACAATAATGGCTATCCGAAAATGTGTTACAAAACTGTAACCAAATTAAAAGAGTTAGGTAACATCATAAACCATGGGCTTGCAATTCAAGCAGTTTACAAATGCTGCCTGACCCATCCTCCCTTCAAGATATGTGGCACTTGTTACTTCATATAGCATAAGAAAGAAAGAACTCGCATTTATATAGCGCCTTTCACGACCTCAGGATGTCCCAAAGCGCTTTACAGCTTTGGTCAGTTATAGTGTAGGAAACGCGGCAGCCAATTTGTACACGGCAAGGCTCGTCAAAAAGGAATAATAATGACCAGATAATCTGTTTTCTTAGCGATGTTGGTTGAGGGGTAAATATTGGCCAGGACACCGGGGAAAATTCCCCTGCTCTGCTTTTAAATAGTGCCATGGGGTCTTTTACATCCACCCGAGGGGGCAGACAAGGTCTATGGATACGGTAGCATAGTGGTTATGTTACTGGACTAGTAATCCAGAGGCCTGGACTAATGATCCAGAGTACGTGAGTTCATAATCCCACCATGGCAGTTAAATTCAGTTAATTAAATGAATCTGGATTTTTAAAAAATGGTGACCATGAAACTACTGGATTGTTGTTAAAAGCCCATCTGTCCTTTAGGGAGGGAAATCTGCCATCCTCACCCGGTCTGGCCTATATGTAACTCCAGACCACAGTAATGTGGTTGACTCTTAACTACCCTCTGTGGTTCAAAGACGGCAGCTCACTGCCACCTTCTCAAGGGCAATTAGGGATTCTGGCCTTGCCAGCGACGGTCACATCCAATGAACGAATAAAAAAAAAAGTTCAATGTCCCATCTGAAAGGATAGCATTCTCTCAGTACTGCACTGAAGCATCAGCCTAGATTATTTGCTCAAGTCCCTGGAGTGGGGCTTGAACCCACGACCTTCTGACTCAGAGGCACAAGTGCTACCAACTTAGCCATGGCTGACACCTAGCCACTTTGCTACTGTGCGCACACGTTAGTGAAGGACGGCAGAGCCATTGTTTTTTCTTTTGAAAATTTCAGAAGCATTCTAATATGTCAGTTCAGTCGGGTGCTGACTGCATTCAGAGAAAGGTACTGCTCTCCTTTGTAATATAATAAGAACATAAGAAATAGGACCAGGAGTAGGCCAATCGGCCCCTCGAGCCTGCTCCGCCATTCAACAAGATCATGGCTGATCCGATCCCAACCTCAAATCTACTTCCACTCTCCATCCCACCCGAACCCATGTGATCTCCCGGGAGAGGCGAAAAACCAGATTAAAAACCCAATGGCCAATTTGGGAGAAAAAATCTGGGAAATTCCTCTCCGACCCATCTAGGCGATCGAAACTCATCCAGGAGATCACTCTGTCCCTATATTTCCTGCAGTACTTACCTTCTGTAAAAGATGATCTCCACCCCAGCCAGGAACAGGCCCAATTTACTCTTGAAGGACTCCTAGTTGGCAGCCTGTTCCCGAGGTCTCCACTAATCCCTGTGAATAGAACCATCTCCTGAAATCTAACACAGAATTAGAACACAAGAAGTAGGAGCAGGACCAGGCTACACGGCCCCGGGGCCCACTCCGCCACCCATAGGGCCATGACCGATCCGAACCTAGACTCATGTCAAATTTCCTGCCTGCTCCCCGTAACCCCTAATTCCCTTTACTTCTAGGAAACTGTCTATTTCTGTTTTAAATTTATTTAATGATGTAGCTTCCACAGCTTTCTGGGGCAGCAAATTCCACAGACCTACTACCCTCTGAGTGAAGAAGTTTCTCCTCATCTCAGTTTTGAAAGAGCAGCCCCTTACTCTAAGATTATGCCCCCTAGTTCTAGTTTCACCCATCATTGGGAACATCCTCACCGCATCCACCCGATCAAGCCCCTTCACAATCTTATATGTTTCAATAAGATCGCCTCTCATTCTTCTGAACTCCAATGAGTAGAGTCCCAATCTACTCAACCTCTCCTCATATGTCCACCCCCTCATCCCCAGGATTAACCGAGTGAACCTTCTTTGTACTGCCTCGAGAGCAAGTATGTCTTTTCTTAAGTATGGACACCAAAACTGTATGCAGTATTCCAGGTGCGGTCTCACCAATACCTTGTATAACTGCAGCAATACCTCCCTGTTTTTATATTCTATCCCCCTAGCAATAAAAGCCAACATTCCATTGGCCTTCTTGATCACCTGCTGCACCTGCATACTAACTTTTTGAGTTTCGTGCACCAAGACCCCCAGATCCCTTTGTACTGCAGTACTTTCCAGTTTCTTGCCATTAAGATAATAGCTTGCTCTATGATTTTCCAGTATTGTATTCCATCTGCCAAATCTCTGCCCACTTACTTAGCCTGTCTATGTCCCTTTGCAGGTTTTTTATGTCCTCCTCACTCACTACTTTCCCTCCCATCTTTGTATCATCTGCAAACTTTGATATGTTACACTCGGTCCCCTCCTCCAAATCGTTAATATAGATTGTAAAGAGTTGGGGTCCCAGCACTAACCCCTGCGGAACACCACTAGTTACTGATTGCCAGTCTGAGAATGAACCATTTATCCCAACTCTCTGCTTTCTGTTAGATAACCAATCCTCCACCCATGCCAGAACATTACCCCCAATCCTGTGATTTTTTATCTTGAGCAATAATCTTTTGTGTGGCACCTTGTCAAATGCCTTTTGGAAGTCTAAATACACTACGTCCACTGGTTCCCCTTTATCCACCCTGTATGTTACGTCCTCAAAGAACTCAAGCAAATTTGTCAAACATGACTTCCCCTTCATAAAACCATGCTGACTTTGTCCTATTAAATTATGTTTATCCAAATGTCCCGTTACTGTCTCCTTAATAATGGACTCCAAAATTTTACCAACCACAGATGTTAGGCTAACTGGTCTATAGTTTCCAGCCTTCTGTCTACTGCCCTTTTTAAATAAGGGTGTTACATTAGCAGTTTTCCAATCTGCTGGGAGCTTTGCTGAGTCCAGGGAGTTTTGGAAAATTATTACCAATGCATCCACAATCCCTACCGCCACTTCCCTCAAGACCCTAGGATGTAAGCCATCAGGTCCAGGTGATTTATTCGCCTTGAGTCCCATTATTTTACCGAGTACCAATTCCTTAGTGATTTTAATTGTATTTAGCTCCTCCCCCCCCGAGCCCCCTGTTTGTCCAGTGTTGGGATATTCTTAGTGTCCTCTACCGTAAAGACTGAAACAAAATATTTGTTCAGCGTTTTTGCCATCTCCATGTTTTCCACCATTAATTTCCCGGTCTCATCCTCTAAGGGACCAACATTTACTTCAGCCACTCTTTTTCTTTTTATATAACTATAGAAACTATATTTTTTGCTAATTTACTTTCATAATCTACCTTCCCTTTCTTAATCAATCTTTTAGTTATTTTTTGCTGTCTTTTGATTATTGCAGATTTACAGGAAAATAATAAAATGAATGCATTGCGACAACTCCAAGGAGAGAGCATTCACTTACATAGTGTTGTTCTGCTGGTCACAAACAAGGCGCACTTTGAGAGAGTGGAATTTTTTCCTGTTGACATAGAACAAGGAAGCAAGCATGTCCACGTGGATAGAGTCTGTGACTCTTTGGACCTTCGGGAATCCTACCGCTCTGTAAAATTGCAGTGCCCTGCCATGCCAGCACTGATTGTCCACGGGGAAGGAGATGTGAACATACAAAATGTATGGGCTGGAAAAGACCAGCTGGTCCATCAAACCTGCCCCATGCTCATGATGGCTGAAGCATCATGCCGAGACATTTCCCACACAGCCATGTAAAAAGACAGAGAAAAGCCCAAGGCCAATATGGGAAAAAGAAACCGCTGGAAAATTCCTCTCCACTTCCCTCAAGCAATTAAAACCAGTCCAGGAGATCACATGGATCAAATGTTAACTATCGGATTATCCACTTACCTTTTATATGAAGCAATCTCTGCCCCAGTCAAGAACCGGCCCAGCTCCCTTGAAGGCAGGTAGAGAATCAGCACCCTCCACACCAGCCAGCAATGCATTCAAGAGGCTCACTACTCTCTAGGAAAAGAAGAACCACCCAACATCTAGTCTATTCCTACTTTTGCAACGTTTAAATGCATGTCCCATGTTCCTCTCCAATCTGTCAAACTGAAATAATCTATCAATTGGCATGCAAACCAGCCCTTTCCTTATTTTGTAAACCTCGATCAGGTCGCCTCCATGTCTACGCTGCTCAAGCGTTAACAGACCCAGCTCTTTCAGCCTATATGTGTAGCTGAGGTTCTTTAAGCTAGGAATCATTCTCATAACTCTCCTCTGAACCTTTTCCAAGGCCACTATATCACCCATCAGGTGGGGGAACCAAAATTCAGCCTAATACTCCAGATGAAACATACAAAATTCTTACAGGGCTTGACAGGGTAGATGCAGGGAGGATGTTTCCCCTGGCCGGAGAATCTAGAACCAGGGGTCACAGTCTCAGGATAAGGGGTCGGCCATTTAGGACTGAGATGAGGAGAAATTTCTTCACTCAGTGGGTGGTGAATCTTTGGAATTTTCTACCCCAGAGGGCTGTGGAGGCTCAGTCGTTGAGTATATTCAAGACAGAGATCGATAGATTTTTGAATATTAAGGGAATCAAGGGATATGGGGATAGTGCAGGAAAGTGGAGTTGAGTTAGAAGATCAGCCATGATCTTATTGAATGGCGGAGCAGGCTCGAAGGGCCAAATGGCCGACTCCTGCTCCTATTTCTTATGTTCTTATGTGGTCTAACCAACGACCGGTATCATGATAGAATGGTGTCCTTTGGTTCTATTAATATAACACAATGCCCTGTTAGCTTTGGCTGTAACTTCTCTACATTGGTCATGAGTCTTCAGTGATCTGTGCACAATAACGCCTTGATCCTTTTCTCTCTCAACCATGAAGAAATTGCGTGCTTTAGCAAACAATGCATTCGTAACTTGTTTAACATGCCTGTGCACAGCTGACTGGCAAATGATTGCTGACGTGAACAGTGGGAGCCTGGAATGACCTGCAGCATAATGGGTAAGGGCCATTGTGGCAGTGTGGTACCTGTGATGGAGGTGGGCTTTATTCCACTTCCAGCATGTGGCATAGCTCAGTGATGCCCTCCTCTGTAAAGTGAATTCTGCACAGGCACTGCTCCCCTGAACGCGTGGGGGCCGTGTCCCTGGCTGCTTTTACGGTGTTTGGGGGGGGGGGGCTGGTGGGCTGCTACAGATGCCAAGGAAGTTACCACATGCTTGAATTTTGCCTGCAATGACAAAAAAGCTTTTCCAATGTTGCCACAAATGAGAACTGTAATTTGTCAGTTGCAGCACATCCTCGGAGCCTGACCTTAGTGCCTGCACATAGGTGTGATGTTCCCTCAACATCCTTCTTCTCAGGTTAATACCCATGAGTTCTGGGTCAACAACAACTGGCATTTATATAACGCCTTTATTGCACTAAAACGTTCCAAGGCGCTTCACAGCAGCATAATCAAACACAATTTGACATCGAGCCACATAAAGAGATATTAGGACAGGTGACCAAAAGCTTGGTCAAAGATGTTGGTTTTAAGGGGCACCTTAAAGGAGGAGAGGCGGAGAGGCTTAGGGAGGGAATTCCTCTGAGGCCACAGGGATGTCTTTTCCTCTAGCGCTGCTGGGAAGGTGACGCATCCTGACCCCCTCGTGATCTGAGTACATCACCTAGTGCCACTTCTTCACTATCCAATTGGCGCCAGGTGACGGTGTCTGAGTTTGTATGTGAGAGCAAAAGATGCAGAGAGTGGCATTGAGGGGGTTGTGGCAGAAGCACATGGCAATGGCAGAAAATGTGACCGCACTCTGCGGCTTGTTAGATGGCAGACACCCATCAGGAAAATCCCCTCACTATTTCCAACTCCACCCTTCACAGTTATGCGACAAAACCAGTGTAACTCAAGAAGAAATTCCTCCTGGGTGACTGCCGCTGCTCTCACATATGTGGAAATAGGCACGGTGAGCTAAAAGGTAGGCTTTCCATCACTGATGTAGAGGCAGTGAGTGTTAAGCATAGCGATCTTTTAAAAAAAAGCTGATTTGCGTGATCATTCAATGTCAGACTATTTACATATAAGTTGAGTTCCAGCCCAGCTTGGTCCTGGCTCAGAGAGCTCACTGATTGCAAGGGCAAGATTTCCTTCAAAGCTACACCTTCTTAAAGGCTGGTACTGCCACTCAAGAGAAAGACGCACACGATTTTGGAAGGCCACAATTTTATCGCTACAACTTTTGAAGTGGGCAGGAGGCACTTGGCAGAAAGAAGAAGTAGATGCACAAACAGAACAACGTGACTGTACCATGTTGGAGGAGGTGGCCAGAGGTCCTGAGAGCAATGGGAACAAAGTTTGGCCGCTTTTGGTAGAATGCCATGGTAGGACTACCCAGCATTTGCTTATCCAAAGCACAATATGCCTGTCACATTGGGTCCCTCTCAACCTGGTGCTGTTTGACATAGGCCACATGCAAAACTCACAGACACTGCATCAACGCTTCCCACACATACATGCAAGCTCATATTTCTTCAGGGCAAACTTTGTCACTGGCATTGAAATGTGAAACTATTGTTGTACTTAAATCTTTGAAGGTGTGCCCACAAAGCAAAAGATAGGCCACCATGCTAGATTTTCACTGCCTCTCATACAAGTAGGAATACAGGGTGGACACTTGAGTGTCATCCATAATTACCCGAACTTTAGAAAAACCTGCCACCCAGAAAAAGTCCGGTGCCAGTTTCATACTGTTGTTACCTTTCCATGTGAAAGCAATAAAAATGTTTGCCTTGGTAAACTAATAAGAAGGGGGGAGGGATCTACAAGAAACGTAAGCAGCCTAAATATAAACAAAACAGGAAAAGTGAGCATAGTAAAGAATAAAGTAAGAGAGGACATTGATGGCAAGGGAACAAATAGAGTTATAGAACAGGAGTCTAAAAAGATGGTTAAACATAAAGTGAGAGGAAATCCTATTAAAAATTAACTAAACTGTCTGTACAGCAATGCACACAGTGTCCATAATATAACAGGGGAGCTGGAGACAATCATGCGTTGGGAGGAACCAGACACAGTAGGGATTACTGAGACATGGCTACAGAAAAATTAGGACTGGGAATTAAACATGGCAGGGTATAACATATTTAGAAAAGATAGAGAGAGAAAAAGGGGAGGTGGAGTAGCTGTACTTATTAGGGATAACATAATGGCAATAGAAAAAAGGGACATAGATATCAGCAAGACAAAAATAGAATCCATGTGGATAGAGATAAAAGATAATAAAGGATCAATCACACTAATAGGCATAGTCTACAGGCCACCTAATAGTGGAAGGGAGGTAGAGGAAGAAATATGCAGACAAATTAGAGAAATTAGTAAAAAAATAGAATAATAATCATGGGGGATTTCATCTACCGCAATATTAATTGGACAGAAAGGTAGGTAAATGGGATAAGGGAATGGAGTTCCTACAATGTCTACAGGACTCCTTTCTAACCCAATATGTAAAAAGCCCAGCAAAGGAGGATTCGCTATTGGATCTAGTTATGGGGAATGAGCCAGAGCAGATAAGAGAAGTAAAGGTAGGGGAACATATAGGCAATAGTGACCATAATATAATACGCTTTAAGATGATAATAGAGAAGGATGTAAGTATGACAAAAAACAGCTGATTTTGAGGGGCTGAGAATAGAACTTAGGAAGATAAAATGGGCAACAATATTGGCAAACAACGATGTAGAACGACAATGAGAAACATTTAAAATGGTGTTCAACAGAGTGCAGGAAAAATATATTCCGCTAAAGGGAAAGAACAAACTAAACACTAATGAGAATCCATGGATGAATAAAGACATAAGGGAAAAGGTAAGGGTATGGAAAGAGCTGTACATTAAGTACATAGACAGCAGAGGAGTGCATGATAAGAGAGAATATGAAGGGATTAGGAGAGAAGTCAAAAAAACAATTAGGAAGGCAAAGAGGAACTATGAAAATAAATTATCAAGGAACATAAAACAAAAGTAAAATATTTTACAGGCACATCAAGGAAAGTTGGGATGGGATTAGGGCCATTAAGGGATAGACAGGTGATAGGGAGATGGCAGGAATATTAAATCATTATTTCGCTTCAGTACTTACCAGGGAGATAGAACAGGTGGCCATGACATTGGATGATGAGATGAGTAATGAGGTGAGTGCATTTAAAATAAAAAGAGTGGATATATTAAATAAAACTAATCAAACTCAAAGAGGATAAACCCCTGGTCCGGATGGATTGCATACATGCATTTTAAAAGAATCTAGGGAAGAGATAGCAGAGGCATTAATACACATATTTAAAAATTCGGTAGAAAAAGGTGTAGTGCCAGAGGACTGGCAGATAGCTAACGTAATACCTATATTTAAGAAGGGGGTTAGAACGTGTCCAGGGAATTATAGACCAGTCAGCTTAACATCAGTGGTAGCAAAAATAATGGAATCCCTACTAAAGGAGAGAATAGAAGAACATCTAGAAATGAAAAGTATAATAAGGAATAGTCAGCATGGATTTCAAAAGGGAAAGCCTTGCTTGACCAACCTTATTGAATTTTTTGAGGAGGTAACAGAGAGAGTAGACAATGGTAATGTAGTAGATGTTATTTATCTAGATTTTCAAAAGGCCTTCGATAAGGTACCCCATAATAGACTAATGAACAAGGTCAGAGAATGCGGAGTCAGGGGACAAGTAGCAGAATGGATTGCTAGCTAGCTTCAAGACAGAAAGCCGATAATGGGAGTAAAGGGTAGCTATTCACAGTGACAGAAGGTGGGTAGTGGTGTTCCACATGGATTAGTGCTGGGACTACTGCTGTTCACAATTTACATTAACGATTTAGACTTTGGAATCAAAAACACAATTTCTAAATTTGCAGATGATACCAAATTGAGGGGGAATAGTCAATACTGAGGAGGACTGCAACAAATTACAGGAGGACATCAATAAACTTGCAGAATGGGCAAATAATTGGCAAATGAAGTTCAACACAGATAAATGTGAGGTATTACATTTTGGTAGGAAGAATAGGGAGGGCACTTATTACTTGGTGGGTGCGAGTCTAGGTGGGGTAGAGGAACAAAGGGATCTAGGAGTACAAATACACAAATCACTAAAAGTTGCGACACAGGTTAGCAAGGCCATAAAAAAAAGCAAACCAAGCACTAGGGTTTATTTCTAGAGGGATAGATTTGAAAAGTAGGGACTTTATGCTAAACTTGTATTGAACCTTGTTTAGACCACACTTAGAGTATTGCGTGCAGTTCTGGTCGCCATATTACAAAAAGGATATAGAAGCACTGGAGAGGGTGCAGAGAAGATTTACTGGGATGATACGAGAAATGCGAGGGTATACATATCAGGAAAGGATGAACAGGCTGGGTCTCTTTTCTCCTGAAAAAAGGCTGAGAGATGACCTAATAGGGGTCTTTAAAATTATGAGAGGTTTTGATAGATTGGATACAGAGAGAATGTTTCCACTTGTGGGGAAGCGCATAACTAGAAGCCATCAATATAAAATAATATAGCAAAATACTGCGGATGCTGGATATCTGAAATAACAACAGGAAACGCTGTAAAAGCTCAGCAGGTCAGGCAGCATTGGTGGAGAGAGAAACAGAGTTAATGTTTCAGGTCGATGACCTTTCGTCAGAACTGGAAAAAAAGCAGGAAATGGAAAGCAAGTTTGGGGGCTGGGAAAAGGGGATGGGGATGAAAGAACAAAAGGGAAGGTCAGTGATAGGATAGAAAGCAGGAGAGATTAAGAGACATTGAGAGACATTAAGAGATATTCAAGGCAAGGGGAGGTGGAAATGGGACAGGTTGAGGAATAAAGGATGGCTCTAGATGGGGTGTGAATTGCGCTGGTAGAATGAAGGACAGCTCAAGGGAGGAAAGAAAAAATAAAAAGTGTGGATAAAAAAAAAAGAAGAAAATGGGCCAGAAATTCGGGTCGGAGGCGCAAGCCCCCGACCTGCACGTACCTAGTGCGCCTGCCGTTGTGCTGTGGGGCCCCGTGGAATTCTGATCCTGGGCCTCCTCCAGCTGCCGCTGTGCAGTGCTTGCGTATCCTAGCGGCGAAGTTAGTTCGCAGCGTCCCCTGGGATCACGTGGGCCATGGGGAGCCAATCGGAGCAGGGAATCTCTATTCATAGATTTGACAGGAAGACCTGTCAAATCTATGAATAGAGATCGGACCCAAATCCTAAGTAAAACTTCAAATAAATATTTTAAAAAACATCACATTTTTAAAATAACTATAAATTACATAAATTAACTATTTTAAACAAAAATTTAAATTTTTGAAAAAATTAATTAAAGTTTTTAACGGGGCTAAAAATAAACCTACATTTCTTTAAAGTTTTTTAAAATGATAAACCTGTGGAAAAATGTTTTAAATTTACTTAATTAACCTCTTACCTTGTTAAAAGCAGGCCTTGCGACTGTTTTTTTCATGCACAGCTGCTAGGAACTTACCTACACGGAGAAACCTGTAATAAAATTGGAAGTTCCAGGCGTACGCGCTGCCTCTCTGGCGCACGCGTTTGACCTGTGAATCCCTTCCTTCAAGGGAACGGAAGTTCCGGTTTCCAGCGCATGCGCAGTGCATGCATGAAACCGGCACTTTCGTTGGCCCTACACGTGAGTACATAACGCGTACTCACCTGTGGGGACCCGAATTTCTGGCCCAACACATATATGTGATAGGGGCCGAGGTTATGATCTGAAATTGTTGAACTCTATGTTGAGTCCAGAGGGCTGTAGAGTGCCTAATCAAAAGATGAGGTACTGTTCCTCGAGCTTACGCTGAGCGTCCGTGGAACAATGCAAGAGGCCGAGGACGGTGAGGTCTGAGTGGGAGTGGAGCGGTGAATTAAAGTGACAGGCCACCGGGAGCTCAGGGTCCCCCTTACAGACAGAATGGAGGTGTTCCGCAAAGCGGTCACCCAATCTGCATTTGGTCTCCCCAATGTAGAGGAGACCACATCGTGAGCAGCGAATACAGTATACTAGATTGCAAGAAGTACAAGTAAATCGCTGTTTCACCTGGAAGGGGTGTTTGGGGCCCTGGACAGTGGGAAGGGGGGGGAGGTATAATATAAGATAGTCATCAATATAAGATAGTTACCAAGAAATCCAAAAGGGAATTCAGAAGAAACTTCTTTACCCAAAGAGTGGTGAGAATGTGGAACTCGCTACCACAGGGAGTGAATAGTATAGATACATTTAAGGGGAGGCTAGACAAGCAGTTGAGGGAGAAGGGAATAGAGGGTTATACTGATAGATTTAGATGAGGAAAGACAGGAGGAGGCTCGTGTGGAGCATAAATGTCGGCATGGACTGGGTGGGCCGAATGGCCTGCTTCTGTGCCGTACATCCTCTGTAATCCTTTGTAAATGTGTTTTGTCTCCCGCGATTCATTTGGAAGATATTACCTGTGCTGTTGTTGTGATGGCTCGGAATGATTCGTGGCAGAAATGTTTAAGGCTGTCATCACCTTCACAATCGCTGGCAGCCTTCTCTGTCACAGATGATATCTGAAGGTACAGCTGGAGGAAAGGACACAACTCTGCATGCTTTGGTTTATAGCCAGAGCTCCGTGGGCAAGGGTGGATAAGGCAGATTGCCTCTGGTGTAGTTACGCTTGCTTCTGATCCCTCCTCAGAACACTCTCTTCCTCTTCCAAATCTCTGAGCGAAGCAGAAACACCCAGATGATTCACTTCATGCAATTTTTGTTGCTGCTAAGTTGAAGCTCTCAGGAATACTAACATTGAAAATGCAGGTACAAAATCATTTAATCTTTTATTAAATCGCAAAAACCAACATAAAACTAAAAGCTAAAATATAATTAGGAGGGTTATATCACCCTACCTGTTTAGAGTGCTTAAATAGATAGTTTAATCCCCTGCAATGGTAGGCACTAAAAAAAAGAGAATAAATCATAAAATGTATAACAATTGGACTAAATTAAAAAACAAAAGAATGCAGCTGGGTAGGCTTAAGGCCTGCTAAATGCAGCCCAGAACTACCAAAATCTGTTACTCCCAAAACAGGTCAACACATCTTTAAGAGAGCTCACTGTGGCAAACCAGGAAATGACATTTAAAGCGCAGCAGTTTTTTTTAAACTTACATAGCAAAATGATGTGGTTGCTCTGGGGCAAACCACATACAATGAAAGGCTGGGAGGTTCCACCTTCATCTGCCTAACTTGAGCGCCTCTAATGAGCTGGTGCTCCACCACCATCGAGAGCCTCCTACAGCAATAGTGCGGCCTGATGGCAAACTCCGGCCTACGTGACCCTGGTGCTGGGTAGGCAGAAGGCCTACTCCCGGGATCCTTGGAAGCCCATGCACCAGTCACACATACGCAACCATTGCATAGTATCACAAAACTTACCACCCCATTCCTAAAGATGGGAGAGTGGAGCTTGAAGGAAAAAGGCCAGTTAGACCTATTTTCCCAACTTTTCCCCCTGTGGATTGATTCTACACAGGAACATTTTTACCCCTGGCAGTAATTCCAGAACTTTTTCACTACCCTCCGAAGGTGGGACATTTTTTCCACAGAATAAAGCAATAAATTATTTCTCCCACAATTGTGGCAGAAGTTCTCTATTCCTTCACCAATACAAAAAAGAAAGACTTGCATTTATATAGCGCCTTTCACGACCACTGGATGTCTCAAAGCGCTTTACAGCCAATGAAGTGCTTTTTTGAAGTGTAATCACTGTTGCAATATGGGAAATGCAGCAGCCAATTTGCGCACAGCAAGCTCTCACAAACAGCAATGTGATAATGACCAGATAATCTGTTTTTGTTATGTGGATTTAGGGATAAATATTGGCCAGGACACCGGGGATAACTCCCCTGCTCTTAATAGTGCCTTGGGATCTTTTACGTCCACCTGAGAGAGCAGACAGGGCCTCAGTTTAACATTTCATCCAAAAGATGGCACCTCTGAGAGTGCAGCACTCCCTCAGCACTGCAATGGAGTGTCAGCCTAGATTTATGTGCTTAAGTCCCTGGCATGGGACTTGAACCCACATCCTTCTGACTCAGAGGCGAGTGGGCTACCAACTGAGTCACAGCTGACACTAAGCTGACAAAGGAAAATATCTGGTGTGAAAACAACTTTCAGGAATTACAATCCCACCGTAATCTAAATCCGTCATCAGACATCTCCCGTATACTTAGTAAACGCAGTGTTTCAGCAGGATCCTTTTGAGGTTTTAATGTTTTGTCTTTGATTTTCCCCCTACTCCGACACATGCTGGGGTCTTTCTCTTACTTGGTCTGTGTTGCTGTACTGCTAATTAGCCGTCCAATTACTGCCCCATTAGCCACACATAAATTTCTGCAAGTAGCAACTTTTTCAGACTTCAAGGGAACCTTTAGGAGCAGAGAACAGCCCCTGTGTGGCTCCCTGAGCAACAGAGCCAGATGCAACATTTTTGAGTAGCTTGATAACTAGGATTGCCACTTTGAAGTATTGTACCCTAAATGCTTAGACAAGGACTATGGTAATTACAGGAAGAATGTTCAACAGTAAGGCTTCACACACTGTATCTACGATTATGATCCGCTATCTGATGCTACAGTTGCTATTTTTGTACTGTATTTCAAGAAATCCAGGGTATTCTGATGGTATAGTAGCTCAGCTTTCAGCTTCATGTAGTTGTTGCAAAAGGCAACTTTGATAAATAAACAGAGAAAATGCTGTAAATACACAGTAGGCCAGCCGTAGAATCATAGAATGAAATAGCACAGAAGGCGGCCATTCGGGCCATTGAGCCTGTGCCAGCTCTTTGAAAGAGCTATCCAAGTAGTCCCATTTCTCTGCCCTTTTCCCATAGCCCTTTATTAAATCTCCCCTAAACCTTCTTGCTGTAAGGAGAACAACCCCAGTTTCTCCAGTCGCTCCACATAACCAAAGTCCCTCATCCCTGGCACCATTCCAGTGAATCTCTTCTGCACCCTCTCCAAGGCCTTGACATTCTTCCTAAAGTGTGGTGCCCAGAATTGGATACAATACTACAGCTGAGGCCTAACCAGTGATTTGTAAAGGTTTAGGGTAACTTCCTGCTTTTGTACTCTTATGTCTCTATTTATAAAGCCAGGGTTACTATATGCTTTTTAACAGCCTTCTCAACTTGTCCTGCCACCTTCAAAGATTTCTGTACGTACACCCCCAGGTCTCTCTGTTCCTGCACCCCCTTTAAAATTGTAGCTTTTAGTTATATTGCTTCTCCTCATTCTACCTGCCTAAATGAATCACTTCACACTTCTCTGCGTTAAATTACTTCTGCCATGTGTCTGCCCGTTTCACCAGTCTGTCTATGTCCTCCTGAAGTCTGTTATTATCCTCCTCACTGTGCACTACATTTCCAAGTTTTGATCTGCAAACTTTGAAATTATGCCCTGTATACCCAAGTCCCAGTCATTAATATATATCAAAAAGAGCAGTGGTCCCAATACTGACCACTGTATAATAATAATATATAATAATTCAACTTTATTGTCATTGTACAATGCACAAGTACATGAACAACGAAATGTGATCTTGCAAGCTCCCATGAGTCCAGTACAAATAACATTAACATTAAACGTAAATAGCACCGTCCTGGGAGAAGCAAAGCCGCTGCGTCTGTGCGCGCCGCCATTCCATTTCCACCATTCCTCCTGTCCGACAATCTTCAGCCCAACGCCCAGGCCTGCTCACCAGCCGCCCCTCCCGGGGCTCCTTCCGTGACCTTCTCACCAACCGCCCCTCCTCGGGGCTCCTTCCATGACCTTCTGCACCTGGTCTTCCCTGATGGTCACCCCTCCAGGTACTAACCAGGCCTGGCTCTGCTTAGCTTCCAAGCCTTGCCAGTGACCCTGTCCCTAGTCTGAAAAACAACTGTTCAGCAGTACTCTGCTTTCGGTCTCAGTCAATTTTGTATTCACGCTGCCACTGCCCCTTTAATCCCATGGGCTTGCATTTTGTTACCAAGTCTATTATGTGGTACACAATCAAATGCCTTTTGAAAGTCCATATACACAACATCAACCACACTACCTTCATCAACTCTCCCCGTTACTTCATCAAAGAACTCAATCAAGTTAGTCAAACACGATTTGCCTTTAAAAAATCCGTGTTGGCTGTCATTTATTAACCCATATTTTTCCAAGTGACAATTCATTTTATCTCAGTTTTTTGTCTCTGCATCTGTAATGAGAGAGGCAGGTCCTGATGTTCGAGCGCAGTTCTTTTGTCTGATTATTTTTTTATTCGTTCATGAGATGTCGCTGGCAAGGGCAGCATATATTGCCCATCCCTAGATGCCCTTGAGAAGGTGGTGGTGAGCCGCCTTTTTGAACCACTGTAGTCCGTGTGGTGAAGGTAACAGTGCTGTTAGGGAGGGAGTTACAGAATTTTGACCCAGCGATGATGAAGGATCGGCGATATACTTCTAAGTCAGGATGGTGTGTGACTTGGAGGGGAACTTGGAGGTGATGGTGTTCCAATGTGCCTGTTACCCTTAACCTTCCAGGTGGTAGAGGTCACTGGTTTGGGAGGTGCTGCCGAAGAAGCCTTGGCGAGTTGCTACAGTGCGTCTTGTAGATGGTACACACTGCAGCCACAGTACGCAGGTGGTGGAGGGAGTGAATGTTTAAGGTGGTGGATGGGGTGCCAATCAAGCGGGCTGCTTTGTCCTGGATGGTGTAGAGATTCTTGAGTGTTGTTGGAGCTGCACTCATCCTGGCAAGTGAAGAGTATTCCATCACACGCCTGACTTTTGCCTTGTAGGTAGTGGAAAGACTTTGGGGAGTCAGGATGTGAGACACTCGCTGCAGAATACCCAGCCTCTGACCTGCTCTTGTTGCCAAAGTATTTATGTGGCTGGTCCAGTTAAGTTTCTGGTCAAAGGTAACCCCCAGGATATTGATGGTGTGGGATTCGGCGATGGTAATGCCGTTGAATGTCAAGGGGCATTGGTTAGACGCTCGCTTGTTGGAGATAGTCATTGCCTGGCACTTGTGTGGCGCGAATGTTACCTGACACTTATCGGCCCAAGCCTGAATGTCATCCAGGTCTTGCTGCATGCGGGCATGGACTGCTTCATTATCTGAGGAGTTGCGAATGGCACTGAACACTGGGCAGTCATCAGCGAAAATCCCCACTTCTGACCTTATGTTGGAGGGAAGGTCATTGATGAAGCAGCTGAAGATGGTTGGGCCTAGGACACTGCCCTGAGGAACTCCTGCAGTGATGTCCTGGGGCTGTGATGATTGATCTCCAACCACCACAACCATCTTCCTTTGTGCTAGGTATGACTCCAGCCAGTGGAGAGTTTTCCCCTGATTCCCATTGAATTCAGTTTTACTTGGGCTCCTTGATGACACACTCAGCCAAATGCTGCCTTGATGTCAAGTGCAGTCACTCTCACCTCACCTCTGGAATTCAGCTCTTTTGTACATGTTTGGACTAAGGCTGTAATGACTTCTGGACCCGAGTGGTCCTGGCGGAACCCAAACTGGCCATCAGAGAGCAGGTTATTGGTGAGTAAGTGCTTCTTGATAGCACAGTCGACGACACTTTCCATCACTTTGCTGATGATTGAGAGTAGACTGATGGAGTGGTAATTGGCTGGATTGGATTTGTCCTGCTTTTTGTGGACAGGACATACCTGGACAGTTTTCCACATTGTCGGACAGATGCCAGTGTTATAGCTGTACTAGAACAGCTTAGCTAGTTCTGGAGCACAAGTCTTCAGCACGACAGCCGGGATGTTGTCGGGGCCCACAGCCTTTGCTGTATCCAGTGCGCTCAGCCGTTTCTTGATATTACGTGGAGTGAGTCGAATTGGCTGAAGACTGGCTTCTGTGGTGGAGGGGACCTCAGGAGGAGGCCGATATGGATCATCCACTTGGCACTTCTGACTGAAGATGGTTGCAAACGCTTCAGCCTTGTCTTTTGCACTCATGTGCTGGGCTCCACCATCATTGAAGATGTGGATATTCATGGAGCCTCCTCCTGCCGTTAGTTGACCAATAGTCTACCACCATTCACAACTGGATGTGGCAGGACTACAGAGCTTTGATCTGATCCATTGATTGTGGGATCGCTTAGCCCTGTCTATAGCATGCTACTACCGCTTTTTAGCATGCAGTTAGTACTGTATAGCAGCTTCCCCAGGTTGGCACCGCATTTTAAGTACTTCTGATGCTGCTCCTGGCATGCTCTTCTACACTCCTTATTGAACCAGGGTTGATCCCCTGGCTTGGTGGTAATGGTAGAGCGAGGGATATGCCAGGCCATGAGGTTACAGATTGTGGTGGAATACAATTCTGCTGCTGCTGATGGCCCACAGCGCCTGCTAGATCTGTTCTGAATCCATCCCATTTAGCACGGTGGTAGTGCCACACAACATGATGGAGGGTATCCTCAGTGTGAAGACGGGACTTCATCTCCACAATGACTGTGCGATGGTCACTGCTACCAATATTGTCATGGACAGATGCATCTGTGACAGGTAGATTGGTGAGGACGAGTTCAAATAGGTTTCTCCCTCGTGTTGGTTCTCTCACCACCTGTCGCAGGCCCAGACTGGCAGCTATATCCTTTAGGACTCGACCAGCTCGGTCAGTGGTGGTGCTACCGAGCCACTCTTGGTGATGGACATTGAAGTCCCCGACCCAGAGTACATTCTGTGCCCTTGCTACCCTCAGTGCTTCTTCCAAGTGGAGTTCAACATTGAGGAGTACTGATTCATCAGCTGAGGGAGGGCAGTAGGTGGTAACCAGCAGGAGGTTTCCTTGCCCATGCTTGACCTGAAGCCATGAGACCTCATGGGGTCTGGAGTCAATGTTGAGGACTCCCAGGGACCCTCCATCCCGACTGTATACCACAGTGCCACCACCTCTGGTGGGTCTGTCCTGCTGGTGGAAAAGGACATACCCAGGGATACTGATGGAGGAGTTTGGGACATTGACTGAAAGGTATGATTCTATGAATATGACTATGTCAGGCTATTGCTTGACTAGTCTGTGGGACAGCTCTCCCAATTTTGGCACAAGTCCCCAGATTTTGGTGAGGAGGAATTTGCAGGGTCGACTGGGCTGGGTGTGCCGTTGTCATGTCCGTAGCCAGTGCTGAGGTTGATGCCGGGTGATCCGTCTGCTTTCATTCTTATTGTTGTCCTTAGTGGTTTTTTACAACGGAGTGGCTTGCTGGGCCATTTCAGAGGGCAGTTAAGAGTCAACCACATTGCTGTGGGTCTGGAGTCACGTATAGGCCAGACCAGGTAAGGACGGCAGATTTCCTTCCATAAAGGACATTAGTGAACCAGATCGATTTTTACGACAATCTGATAGTTTCATGGTCACCATTACGGATACTAGCTTTTTATTTAATGTTTTTTTTACGCATTAATAATGATGGGCGCCATGAACTCGCTGTTACTTTTGTTCCAGATTTATTTAATTAACTGAATTCCCCAGCTGCCACGATTTTGCCGGCGCTCAGGGTGCAGGTTTGGAGGCGGGTCTGCTGTCAAAATCGAAATGATTGACAGCGGGTTAGGAACCTGCTCCGAACCCGCCTCCATGTAAGTTTCCAAAGTGTCGGGTCTGCGATTTCAGAACAGACCCGACACCAATCAGCGGGGGTGGCATTTAAGATAGTTAAATGCTTGTGAACTACTATTTTACCAGCCTATTTCTATTTTACCACATTTTTAACAGGGTTCACATCATTCAGGGATCACGTCAGGTAAGTAAGTCGGGTTCTCTATGTCTCCCCATTGCTGTGAATAGGTGACAGCAGCAAAAGTGGTATGAGAGCTACCATTTCACAGCTGTTCACTTTCTAATGTCAGAAGCTTGAGCCTTCAGGACTTGGAAGACACTTTTGAGCTTCATGCAGTTTGGAAGTATTTGGAGTAAACGCTCTATCCACTGTCACCTCCTTGGAGCAAGCTCTCTCATCTCAACTTCAGCTGCCATCTATTCCAGCAACATCGGTGCCCTTGAAAAAATCTCACCTTGGTCCCCTGAATCCCTTTATGATCAGTACCAACATCACCAGGCACAGCAACATTATCAACAACAATACCAATCTTCTCCGCAATCACCTGATGCTGCACAGGACACAGGGCATCAGCAACCGACCAAATTGCTGCCCGGGAGGCCACCGATGGCATCACCATGGCCAGATTTACATAACTTGATGCAGTACACCCTGGCTGCCATATGATGTGCCAGGTTGGCACCACCCCACACCAGCACCATAAAGCATCCCTA
The DNA here is from genome assembly GCF_052327205.1 of Somniosus microcephalus. Classification (NCBI taxonomy): domain Eukaryota; kingdom Metazoa; phylum Chordata; class Chondrichthyes; order Squaliformes; family Somniosidae; genus Somniosus; species Somniosus microcephalus. Next base: position 183,143,331 of record NC_140995.1, read on the forward strand.
TAATGTCCAAGCCATTCCTTTCACACTCATCACAATTGGGGTGGGGGGCGGATTTATGTCTCAACATTCACTGAAACTCACTCAGACACTTCCAAAGATAAGCACAGATCTGTCCAATAAGGTAAAGTGTTGAAAATATAGATTTCAATGTTTGACAGCACATTAACAGAAACTTCACATGAACAATGGCTAAACCACCCAGGTGCTTACCCTTGTGTGTTGTTAGTTCATATGCTTGCAGTAGGTTGAGGATGAGTGTGAGGGGTGGCTATTGAGATGGGAAGTGATAATGGGCCAGAAATTCGTGAACGGGGCTTGCTGCGCGTGCAAGGTCCCGATTTGCACTTACCCGATGCGCCTGCCGATCACCTCCAGGGACGCCTGGAATTCCATTTTGAATCTGAAGAATCCCGGGCAGTGTTTGACATCACGCCGCCCAGGAGTGCAGCCAGCGCGAAGCCTGGAGCGCGCTGTGCAACTGAGACACGCCCCTTGAGGTCTCAGTTTAACAGGACATGCCCCCAATGTTTCTGCCAAGCTGCTAAGCATTTTTACATGCAAAGCAGCAGTTTAAATAGGTTTTTGGAAGTTTTTTGAAGCTTTTGGTAACTTTTATAAACTTTTAAAAATGTTTACATTATTTTGAAGAATCTGAAGTAGTTTTAAACAGAATTAAAGCAATTTAAAGACTTTTAAAAGCCCTAAAAGATTTTTTAAAATTCCATTTATTTATTTAGCAATGTCGTCGTCATACGTGTCTTCACACTGTTCCCTTTGGGGAACTGTATGAAGTGGTGGAAGGATTTATGGCCATGATTAACGCTCATTCCGTGACCGTAACCATCTTTGAACCAGCCATTAGGGCGGTTAGTCCTATGGCGGGAGGGTTTTACGGGCTCCCACAAGCTATACAAGGAGGGGGGGCCACCCACACCCACGGACGCAAATATCCCACTGGATGTCAACCCAGAATTTAGAGCCGGAGCTCCGACTCCACTTGCCAGGACTGTCTGGAGCGGGGTTCGAAACCCTACCCTGATCTGGCCCAGCGGCAGGGATCCTACCGCTATGCCAAAGGCCCAATCCGATTAGCAACGTGAAATGGCTGGAATGAGCACAATTCACGGCATTAAAAGAACTCACAATTGAACTGATGATGACCTCAGCAATCTCCTCAAGGAGGTGGAGGCGCAGCGCCTGCTCATCATTGGTAATGAGAAGTCAAAGGCGCCGCAAAAAGGTCAGATGATAGCTTGGTCGTTCAAGTGGCAGCATAGGGCTCCAGTCACGGGGAGGGAAAAGGCACAGGAAACGTATGGGTGTCACCTTTTGTGCGGAGTGGGCCTTTTGCGTAGCAGTAAGCATCCCCGCCGCTGGGCCAGAAGGAGTAGGGTTTCGAACCCCACTCCAGACAGTCCCGGCAAGTGGAGTCGGAGCTCCAACTATAAATTCTGGGTGGACATCCAGCGGGATACTTGCGTCCGTGGGTGTGGCTGGCCCCCCCCCTCAGATGGGTTGTGGGAGCCCGTAAAACCCTCACGCCATAGGACTAACCACCCTAATGGCTGGTTCAAAGATGGTTACGGTCACAGAATGAGCGTTAATCACGGCCATAAATCCTTCCACCACTTCATACAGTTCCCGAAAGGGAACAGTGTGAGGATACGTATGACGATGACTTCTTGCACAATGCACCTCCTTGGACCCTCAGTCGCAGATGCGAGGGGGCAAATCGTGCAATTGTTAAATTTTTCATTTTATTGACATGTAAAATGTTGGCCCAGTAATTCCCTTCCAAATGCGCGAGTACGATCGGGGTACTTACGCGTCTGGCCGGAGGAAATGCCAGTTTTCAGCATGCACAGTGCATGTGGGGAAAACCGGCATTTCCTGTCCTCTGAACGAAGGGGTTCAGAGGCAGAACGCATGCGACTGCACAGGCAGCGCGTGCGCAGTAAAATTCGCCGCTTTCATTCATGCTTTCAGTGAGGTCAAGTCCTTACAACTTACACATGAAAAAAGCATGGGTACAGTTGCTCCAGAGGCTGCGGAGGAAGATATTTCTTATCGTGGAGCTTCTGAAAGTATGTATGTCTGTATATATTCCTTTGCGTGTTATGTATATATTCCTTTACTTATGTGTATGAATGTATTATTTAATTATGACTTTCAGAGAAAGTAACTTATTGGAAAATCATAATTAAAAACATACATTCATACACATAAGTAAAGGAATATAAAACATACATACATATACGTAAAGGAATATATGCGGACATACATACATAATTACTTATTACTGATGAAAAGTTTCTTTCTTAAAAGTGCTGGAAATGTTACATTACTCATTTTAGAACACTCATTTTCACATTCAATTCACACAGCCACAATTGCTCCTTCTACCTACCATTGTGAAAACCCGTTTAAAAAAAAAAAATTTAAACTTTAAAACTTACTTAAAATTTCTTAAAATAACTTCCCTCCCTTTCCCAAACAAAAATATTGCCTTTCAGAAGCTCCACGATAAAATATATCTTCCTCCGCAGCCTTGGAACAACTTTACACATGCTTTTTTCAAGTGTAACTTGTAAGGACTTACCCTCACTGAATCCATGAATGAAATCTACGAAGTTCACTGCGCAAGCGCTGCCTGTGCAGTCGCACGCGCTGTGCCTATGAACCCCTTCGTTCCGAGGTCTGGAAATGCCGGCGTTCCCCGCATGCGCTGTGCATGCTGAATGCCGGCATTTCCAACGGCCAGATGCGTGAGTACCCAGACCGTACTCACGCATTTGGTCACGAATTTCTGGCCCAATGTAGATAGAGAGGGATGGGTGGAGGTGCAAGGTAAGTTGGTGTGAGTAAAGATGTGCAGGAGTAGGGTAGGGAAGGCAGAGTGATGGGGATGTGATGAGTGGCACAGCAGGATGAGGTTGAGTGTGGCTTGGCAATAACATTTCGTGATCTGCTCAAATCATTGAAAGGTTTGCGCCACTGCAGCCTGGTCCTCCTGATGACATCCCTGCTTCTGCCCTCCTGTGCAATGTGCAACCAGGCTGCGTTGATCTGCTGGGGAGGTCTCTTCCGCCCATGGGAAGGGAAGAGAACCTCCCTGTGTGCTGTGACTCCCTCCATAAGCATATGGAGGGAGTCATGGGAGAGCCTGGGTGCATCCGTGCACCTTTGTGCAGTGCTTGTAGCACCTCAATGCTGTAGAATACTGACAGCAGAACTGTCAAGTTCAATTTGGATATGATCCCTTTAAGGATGTCATCAGACCCACTTTCTATTAATTGGCCTTGAACCTCGCAGGGCGGGCATAACAAGCCCAATGAACGAAAAATCGCTTGGAGACTGCGAGCTGCAGTAGGCAGCAGACTTGGACCGCGACAACGATCCCGGCCGCCCCGAACCCACCTCGGTCGGCGAAATCCAGTAACATAACCACTATGCTACCATTCCCGAAGGCTGAGAGATAACCAGGCATTTTAGTCAGGTTGGAAAATAGAGAGAAAAAGGGGGTGGGTGAAGAGGGGAGAGAACCAATCAGAGAGAGGGAATTCATAGGCCGTATTTTGCGACCCCCACGGGTGCATACGAGGTGTGTACGCGCCCGTTGGGGCCGCGCAAATTCCGGGTTTAGGCATGCGAAGGGCATGTGCGAAAGCCCAGAATCCTCTGCATCCCCGGGAGATGGGCCTCTGCAGAGAGTTGCCCTATTTGCCCAACTTCTGCCCGCTGAATGCCTGTGAAATTCCTACACCTGGTAAAAGCAGGCATAAGGCCAGCTTTTACCAGCATAAGAGTTTCTAAAAATAGAAAAGTAAAATGTTATCACTCATTTATACATTAAAAACTCTGTCCAATAAGGTAAGTTTATTTTTAGCCCTGTTAAAACATATAATTTTTTTCCAAAAAATTAAATATTTGTTTAAAAAAATTAATAAAATGGCATTTTAATTCATTTTAAATATGTAATTAAAAAAAATTATTTCATGTGTTTTGTGTATTTTTTAAGTGATCCCCATTCATACTTATGGGGATTCATACATATGCAACTACCATAAGTATGAATGGGGATTCCCTTCTTTTATTGGTTGAGCCGGCCCACGTGATCCCAGGGGCGCTTGCGAACCGCCTACACCCCTTGGATACGTGGACCTCTGCCCGCACGGACCCAGAGAGGCCCAGGACCACAAGTCTCCGTACCTCCCGAGTCACCAGGTAAATGCGTAGATGTTTTAACGGTCAGAGGCATCCGTCCGCGGGAAGCCTCCGATCGCAATTTCAGGCCCAATGTGTTAAATGACCTGCAAACTGTTTAACAGGTGATGTAAAAGATCATCAGTGAGATAATGCAGACATACAGAAAGGAAGGTGAAAATAGTGAGGGAGGGGGGTTTGACAATCAGAGAGGGCCATATATAACAAAAATACAAGAAATAAAGAAACATTAACAAAAGAGAAAAAACTGCAGATAGGAAGGTAAAAAAGAAAATGCAAGTAAAACACAGTCAATCTACCAATCACAAGAAGAGAAAAAGGGGACCACACAAATCTGATAAAGGGTACATACTCACAATGTCACAATCTGTTTTTTCTCTTTTACCGGTATCGACTGACCTGCTGTGTAATTGTAGCATTACGTTTTTATTTCAGATTTTGAGCATTTGCATGTTTATTTTGATGAATGAAGAGGGTACTTTGAACTTGTAAGCATTTAAAATGCTGTCTTTCTGTTAAATCAGCCAGAGATGCTTGGCATCATGGTTAATCCTGATTATCAGGTGCGTTGGTGTTTATGAGCTGCAGTATTATCCATGGCTGTGTACTTGGCAACATCGTTAATTGCAGTTCACTCAAATTAAAAACAAATTTAAAAAATCTTCCCAACCAGATATTATGCAGAACAATATTCTTTAATTATTTTCTGCAACCCAACCTACCCAAGGTTTTATAGGTCAGTAATGAGATAATCATTCAATTAAATACTAATTAATCCTGTTGGAATAAAACATTGATTGTTATATTCTCTGATCTCCATTACAAAAAACAGCTTTAAAGGCTTCAAATAGATTATCCAACAAACCAGCAACAAGGAGGAATATACATCTGCTACTGATATCATTCAGGACTCGTCACATTAGCATTAGAGATGCGTTCAGACAAATTACTGTATTTTAATTAATTTGTTTCAAAATGGAAATGCAAGCTAAATATTAGTACTTGCTGGACTCCTTTCTGTGTATTCAAAGGAAAGAAAATTTACATTGTTGAAAACACCTACATGTACGTCTGTTACTAATTCCTTTTCTTCCATGATAGCACAAGTTAAATGGAGCAGAAAACAAAGAATTGGTACCGATCTGTACAATTTGTTTTTGCGCCTATTTTCCAGTGGCATTCTTGATTCGACCGCTGAAGGAAGTTTGCCCCCATGAGACAGAGGCTGGAATTGTGGGGGGGGGGGGGGTGGCGGTGGGGGAGGTTAGCAGTAAGTCTGGGACTTGATGCTCCAAAAAGACACAAAACCCACAGAAATAACAGCTAACAATGACACCATAACAATGATAACAAATCAAGCCAGCACTAGAAACAGTGGGAGTGAATTTCCGCAGGGGTTCCCCTGATCGTCCACCATAACTTCAGCAGCAAAGCCCCGGAAACCCTGGAAAAATGGCATTCATGCCGGTTTTCTGTGGTTTCCACGGCTGCCCTGCTGAAGTTAAGCAGGGGATCGGGAGAATGCCCATGAAAATTCAGCCCCTTGTATCTATCTGAGATACTTAAAGAAATACCAACTCTTTTATCGGTAACATTGCTCATCCTGCTCTCACATATTGAGGATAAATTTGACTTTGGGCGATAGTGTAAAATGGACGATATCGCTTCAGCCGCCCGTTATAAATCTCTCCCGATTTTCATTGACGTCGGTCGGTCGGGAAAGATGTAGAACAGGCAGCTGAAGCGATAGCGCCCATTTTACACGATCACCCAAAGTCAAAATTACCCCCATCAACTTCTCTGTTACAGTGGAGAAACTTTTTGTTTGTATATGGGAATTGGCACTGACACCTGCTTGAGCCTTTACAGCACCTGGTGTGAGTGAACTGCAGTGTTTGCCTGGTGTGTACTATAAGATAAACACGGATGATCTGGTTTAATGGGTTCAGTGTCTGCAGTGACGCATGGACTTGCAAAGGTTGATAGTTGTCAAGTAACACATGCAGTAACCCAAATCCACAAATCTGCAAGTAGTTGCAGATAAATCAAACCCAGGACAATGGTTTATTAAAAGTCAGATGGTCAAATCAATGTCAGGCTAATTCCAGACCCATTTACATGCTTGTTGTGACTACTCACCACAGTTCGAATTCACATCTGCAATAAAGCCACATCTGCCAGCTTTTTGGGACAATTGAGTATTTCTGCAAATATTATTGTTAATACTGTACTCAGTTAGCTAAGCAAAAGATTTAAATGGAATTCTTTCCAGTGCAGCATATGTCTTGCAAACATCTGTTGTTGTTCATTTACATGTCTTTATAGCATTGCTTTGCTTTACCCTGAAATGTTTTCTTTATTAGGGACTTCACCATTGCTGCCATTTATTTACATTCCTTTACCACTACTGTTGCTCCCATACCTGCAATAAAATTATCCAATATTTAATTGGCTAATTGCTACATGTCATCCATCTATTGGTGTTTTGGGGGTTGCTCAATCATCGCATTGCGAGGGACCCTTCTTTGTTTTCACAGAGCCAAAGCCAACAGGTCTGTCAGACTTTTGAGGGACAATTTATTATGTGGTTTATCCTCTTGTTGGTGGCAAGTGTGATGGAAACAGCTCTGAGTACATTCAGAGAACACCGCAAGGGCACAATACCTTTTCAATAGTACATCTGAATGCAGCTTTTACATTAACAGAACACGTCCATAGTTGAGTGTATGTTTAATTGAGCATTCAGTTGCTAGGAAAACTGAAAATGTTTACAATAGATGTAAGGGTTTTAATATGAGGATTAAAAGATTATCTCTTATCACTGACCCAGATAAGGTACACAATATGGGTCTACATCCATATATTTCACTAATAGTATACCTCTTTAACTTACATTAAAATGATAACAACTCTATATTGTAGCAAGGACATTTCATTTGGTTGTAGACACTGCCATTTAAATAACAGTACTTTACTTCTTTTCAGTAGCCCAGTACCTTTAACCTAGATCAGTTAAAACGTATTAAGGTCAGGATCTGTAAAATACTAAGCATAATCTCATTAATATGAAGCTACAGTCAATTACAGCAGTTTATTTTAGTAATGATAACTCCACTCTATATCAGTGACTGTACAGTAGAACGGCTCGCTTCTTTCAGAAAAGAAAGAAGAAAGCCTTAGGACTTCCCAAAGTGCTTCACAACTAATGAATTATTTATGAAGTAGTCACTGCTGTTGTGTAGGCAGACGTGGCAGTGAGGTTCCACAAACAGTAAATTAAAGGCTAGTTAATCTGTTTTGGCAGTATTAGTTGAGGGATGAATGTCGGCTAGGCTACTGGAAGAATGTGAATATGAATGTGAATATTTTACGTGGGTGGAGGACTTCAATGTCCATCACCAAGAGTGGCTCGGTAGCACCACTACTGACCGAGCTGGCTGAGTCCTGAGGACATAACTGCCAGCCTGAGCCTGCGACAGGTGGTGAGAGAACCAACACGAGGGAGAAACCTATTTGACCTTGTCTTCACCAATCTACCTGTCACAGATGCATCTGTCCATGACACCATTGGCAGCAGTGACCACCGCACAGTCATTATGGAGACGAAGTCTCGTCTTCACACTGAGAACACCCTCCATCGTGTTGTGTGGCACTACCACCATGCTAAATGGGATGGATTCAGAACAGATCTAGCAGCTCAAAACTGGGCATCCATGAGGCGCTGTGGGCCATCAGCAGCAGCAGAATTGTTTCCACCACAATCTGTAACCTCATGGCCTGGTATATCCCTCACTCTACCATTACCACCAAGCCAGGGGACCAACCCTGGTTCAATAAGGAGTGTAGAAGAGCATGCCAGGAACAGCACCAGGCGTACCTAAAAATGAGGTGCCAACCTGGGGAAGCTGCAACACAGGACTACATGCATGCTAAAAAGCGGAAGCAGCATGTTATAGACAGCGCTAAGCGATCCCACAATCAACGGATCAGATCAAAGCTCTGCAGTCCTGCACATCCAGTCATGAATGGTGGTGGACCATTAAACAACTAATGGGAGGAGGAGGCTCCAAGAATATCCCCATCCTCAATGATGGTGGGGCCCAGCATGTGAGTGCAAAAGACAAGGCTGAAGCATTTGCAACCATCTTCAGCCAGAAGTGCCGAGTGGATGATCCATATTGGCCTACTCCAGAGGTCCCCACCATCACAGAAGCCAGTCTTCAGCCAATTCGATTCACTCCACGTGATATCAAGAAACGGCTGAGCGCACTGGATACAGCAAAGGCTGTGGGCCCCGACAACATCCCGGCTATCGTGCTGAAGACTTGCGCTCCAGAACTAGCCGCACTTCTAGCCAAGCTGTTCCAGTACAGCTACAACACTGGCATCTATCCGACAATGTGGAAAACTGCCCAGGTATGTCCTGTCCACAAAAAGCAGGACAAATCCAACACAGCCAATTACCGCCCCATCAGTCTACTCTCAATCATCAGCAAAGTGATGGAAGGTGTCATCGACAGTGCTATCAAGTGGCACTTACTCACCAATAACCTGCTCACTGATGCCCAGTTTGGGTTCCGCCAAGGCCACTCGGCTCTCGACCTCATTACAGCCTTGGTTCAAACATGGACAAAGGAGCTGAATTCCAGAGGTGAGGTGAGAGTGACTGCCCTTGACATCAAGGCAGCATTTGACCGAGTGTGGCATCAAGGAGCCCTAGTAAAACAGAAGTCAATGGGAATCGGGTAAAACGCTCATGTACTGTATTGAGAAGTTAAGCATTAAGTTGGTGAAAAATGAACTTGGGGATAAGGTTAAATGAAGATTGGAGCTGAAATGCCTCAAAAAATGTTATCTTAATGCATCCACTAACAAAGAGTGGGCATATATAGTGAAAGCTAAAAGGACACTAATAGAAGTGTCAGATTATTAATCATTATGTCTATAACTGAGACAGCTAACGGCTGTAATGACTCGTGGATGAAATTCAATAAAGTCTTAAAATAATAGAAAGAATACTCAGTGAAGTGTTTGAAATTCAGAGAATTTTAATCATGGGCGGCAATCTACATGTTAATAATTAGAAACTTAAGAGTGAGAAGGGATGACAGAAAAAACTGTTCCACCCAAGGTTAATGGAGTTCTGGTGTAAGTTAGTAGGGAAGGCCATTGAAGCCGACACTTTAAAAGGTTTCAAGAGATAATTAAATATGGTTCTGGAAAGAGAAGGGATTGATTGAAATGGTCAGAAGGTGGGATCGATCAAACAGGAATGGTCTTCTTTCTATTCCAAAGTTCTTAGGATAGGACTCCCAATTGGCAAAGTTCAAGTATACACACCTATTTCAAAGCAGTTAATGACCGAGAGTACTGCGCACAGAAATGTGTCCGCAATACGTACTTATATGTGAAATTTGCCAATCAAAAGTTTTACCCTTTTAGGTATATAACTGCTTACTCTGCTAAAATAATTGGGCTGATTTAAAAGTGAAAAGTTTTGAGACAATTGCCATAGCAACAAGCATCACTACAAACCAAGCAGTACTTCTATAACATAGAAGATAGGAGCAAGAGTAGGCCATTCAACCCCTCGAGCCTGCTCCGCCATTTAATGAGATCATGGCTGATCATCCAAATTCAGTACCCTGTCCCTGCTTTGTCTCCATATCCCTTGATCCCTTTAGTCTTAAGAAATATATCCAACTCTTTCTTGAATATATTTAATGAATTGGCCTCAACTGCCTTCTGTGGTAGAGAATTCCACAGGTTCACCACTCTCTAGGTGAAGAAATTCCTCCTCATCTCAGTCCTAAATGGCTTACTCCTTATCCTTAGCCTGTGACTCCTGGTTCTGGATTCTCCTGCCATCGGGAACATCCTTCCTGCATCTAGTCTGTCTACTCCTGTTAGAATTTTATAAGTTTCAATGAGATCCCCTCTCATTCTTCTAAACTCTAGCGAATATAAGCCTAATCGACCCAACCTCTCTTCATACGTCATTCCTGCCATCCCAGGTATCAGTCTGGTGAATCTTCGCTGCACTCCCTCCATGGCAAGAACATTCTTCCTCAGATAAGGCGACCAAAACTGCACACAATACTCAAGGTGTGGTCTCACCAAGGCCCTGTACAACTGCAGCAAGACATCCTTGTTCCTGTACTCAAATCCTCTCGCTATGCAGGCCAACATACCATTTGCCTTCTTAACCACCTGCTGCACCTGCATGCTTACCTTCAGCGACTGGTGCACAAGGACACCCAGGTCTCGTTGCACTTCCCCTTCTCCCAATCTATTGCTGTTCAGATAATAATCTGCCTTCAACTTGCATCTTTAACGTAGAAAAAAAACAATGTGCTTCACAGAGGTGTAATCAACAACAAAAAATGAACAGCGAGTCACAGAAAGAGATATTATGAGGGTTGAAAAAAAGCTTGGTCAAAGAGGGCCGTTTTAAGGAGGGTCTTAAAGGAAAGAGAGGGAGGTGCAGAGGCAGCAAGGTTTAGGAAGGGGATTTCAGAGCTTAGGACCTAGACGGCTGATGGCACAACCATAAATAATGATGAAAAGGGGATGGGGGGGGGGGGGGCAGGGGAGATACACAAGAGGCCAGAGACAGAGTAATGGAGAGTTTTTGCGGGGGGTTGCAAGGCTAGAAGACGTTACAGAGATAGGGAAGGGTGAGGCCATTAAGGGATTCAAACACGAGGAAAAGAATTTTAAATTTGAGGCATTGAGGGGTGGGGCCCAATGCAGGTCATTAAGGACAGGGGTGCTGAGTGAGCAGATTTTGTGCAGGATAGAATATGGGTAGCAGAGTTTTGAATAAGCTAAAATTTAAAAGAGGATGGAAGATGGGAGGCCAGCCAGGTTCACTGGAGTAGTTGGGTCTGGAGGTGACAAAAGCATGGATGCAGGTTTCAGCAGCAGATGGGCTGAGGTATGTTTTTTTAATTCATTCCTGGGATGTGGGCGTCACTGGCAAGGCCAGCATTTATTGCCCATCCCTAATTGCCCAAGGTGGTGGTGAGCCGCCTTCTTGAACCGCTGCTGTCCTTGTGGTAAAGGTACTCCCACAGTGCTGTTAGGGAGGGAGCTCCAGGATTTTGACCCAGCGACGATGAAGGAACAGCGATATATTTCCAAGTCAGGATGGTGTGCGACTTGGAGGGGAACTTGGAGGTGGCGGTGTTCCTATGCGCCTGCTGCCCTTGTCCTTCTAGGTGGAAGAGGTCACAGGTTTGGAGGTGCTGCCGAAGAAGCATTGGCAAGTTGCTGCAGTGCCTCTTGGAGATGGTACACACTGCAGCCACGGTGCATCGGTGGTGGAGGGAGTGAATGTTTAAGGTGGTGGATGGGGTGCCAATCAAGCAGGCTGCTTTGTCCTGGATGGTGTCGAGCTTCTTGTGTGTTGTTGGAGCTGCATTCATCCAGGCAAATGGAGAGTATTCCATCACACTCTTGACTTGTACCTTGTAGATGGCAGAAAGGCTTTGAGGAGTCAGGAAGTGAGACACTCGCCGCAGAATACCGAGCCTCTGACCTGCACTTGTAGCCGCAGTATTTATGTGGCTGGTCCTGTAGAGTTTCTGGTCAATGGTGACCCCCAGGTTGTTGCGGGTGAGGAATTCGGCGATGGTAATGCCATTGAATGTCAAGGGGAAGTGGTTAGACTTTCTCTTGTTGGAGGTGATCATTGCCTGGCACTTGTGTGGTACAAATGTTACTTGCCATTTATCAGCCCAAACCTGCATGTTGTCCAGGTCTTGCTGCAAGCAAGCATGAACTGCTTCATTATCTGTGATGTTATGGAAGTGGAAGTAGGCAGTCTTTATGATGGAGAGACTATAGGATCGGAAACTCTGCTTGGGATCGAATAGGATGCCAAGATTGCGAGATGTCTGGTTCTACTAATGTACGATTACCATTAGTTACCTGGAAATGTTGTCCACCTTGTATATTAACTGTAGAGCTGTGCGAAGCAGCCTCAGTTCAATTATTCAGCTTGATATAAACTGATCTGTTCCCATTAGACTCAAAGCTAAAACCAAGCCGTTGAAATCACTATCAAAACCATTAGTGCAACTGAAAACTTGATCTGTTTTTCTACGTTTATTTTTGCTTCAGATTTACAATTCTGTCATTCTACAAGAAATATGAGTTTTAAATTCTACAAGCTTGAATCAAACCCAATCAAATGAAACAAATTTGGATTAATTTGAATTTCTGGCCTGAATTTGTGCTAATCCCTAATTAGCTATATGCAAATCCTAAAATCATCAAGTATTATTACAAAAAGCTCTTTTCATTTTCACTAATTTATTCTGTGGTTTGCTACTTTAAACCCATGCTAGCTAACTGTACCAAATAAGGAGTCCCATCACACTTAAAACTACACTGACATATGGCAATTGTTGTTTGTGTGTTTATGCTGAAGAAAGTCTGCACACAATTACACATAGCTAACACACTTCAACAGAAGTAAAACCAAAATACCACAGCAAATGTGTGAACAACAAAATCTGTATAGAACAAACTGTAATTTCAGGGCAAATTCCCATATTGCAACCAGATATTAATCTTCAGACTGGAAAAAAAAGTCACCAGCTGCATAAACAACTTCAGTGCAGCTTCCCACGTGTACCGTATATCCCAGCAACAATTTTTTGCTATTCTACAATTACATGTTTTTAAGTAATAATTGAACAAAATTATATCAGTTATTTACATCTATTACTGGACAGCTCTGTAGTTCTGTTACATTATTTATCTAACACACTGGTTAAAAGCTTTTACTCTAAACTGCATGGCAGCCAAACACTTATTGGCACTGCCACTAAGTATTTAAAAGTCGCTAATATACTTCTTAGCATACAGTTTGTAATGCAGACTATCAAAACTTGGTTGAGAACAACATCAGTGGTAGGGAAATAATTGGAAAAAATTCTGAGGGACAGAATTAGTCCCCACTTGGCGAGGCAAGGAATAATCAAGGATAGTCAGCATGGCTTTGTCAGGGGGAGATCATGTCTAACCAATTTGATTGAATTTTTCGAGGGGGTGACTAGGTGTGTGGATGAGGGTAGTGCAGTTGATGTAGTCTACATGGATTCCAATAAGGCTTTTGACAAAGTCCCGCATGGGAGACTGGTCAAGAAGGTAAGAGCCCATGGGATCCAGGGCAATTTGGCACATTGGATCCAAAATTGGCTTAGTGGCAGGAGGCAGAGGGTGATGGTCAACGGTTGTTTTTGTGACTGGAAGCCTGTGTCCAGTGGTGTACCGCAGGGATCGGTGCTGGGTCCTTTGCTGTTTGTAGTGTATATTAATGATTTAGATATGAATGTAGGAGGTATGATCAGTAAGTTCGTAGATAGCGTAAATAGCGAGGAGGGAAGCCTCAGGCTACAGGATGATATAGATGGGTTGGTTAGATGGGCAGAACAGTGGCAAATGGAATTTAACCCTGAAAAGTATGAGGTGATGCATTTTGGGAAGACTAACAAGGCAAGGGAATACACAATGAATGGTAGGACCCTAGGAAGGGCAGAGGATCAGCTGGACCTTGGTGTGCATGTACATAGATCCCTGAAGGCAGCAGAACAGGTGGATAAGGTGGTTAAAAAGGCATATGGGATACTTATATTCTATGCCTTGGCTAATGAAGGCAAAAGCAGGGAGGTTATGATGGAGCTGTACAAAACGCTAGTTAGGCCACAGCTGGAATACTGTGTGCAGTTCTGGTCGCCACACTATAGGAAGGATGTGATTGCATTGGAGAGGGTGCAGAGGAGATTCACCAGGATGTTACCTGGGCTGGAGCGCTTCAGCTATGAAGAGTGACTGGACAGGCTGGGATTGTTTTCCTTAGAGCAGAGAAGGCTGAGGGGGGACCTGATTGAGGTGTACAAAATTATGAGGGGCACAGATAGGGTAGATAGAAAGGAACTTTTCCCCTTAGTAGAGGGGTCAATAACCAGGGGGCATACTTTCAGGGTAAGGGGCAGGAGGTTTAGAGGGGATTTGAGAAAAAACTTTTTCACCCAGAGGGTGGTTGGAATCTGCAACTCACTGCCTGAAAGAGTGGTAGAGGCAGGAACCCTCACAACATTCAAGAAGCATTTAGATGAGCACTTGAAATGCCATAGCATACAAGGCTATGGACCAAGTGCTGGAAAATGGGATTAGAATAGGCAGGGCTTGATGGCCGGCATGGACACTGTGGTAAACCACTGTATTGTATATTGCCACCTCTGGGTGGCGCTGTGTATGGAGGCATGCCTCAGCTGACTCCACCCACCACTGTGTGGGTTTCGTTCAGACTTGTTCAGTCACTCACGAAGAAGCATGGTCTCTTCTTAGCTAATAAAAGCCTTATTCATCTCTTCTTTCGACTCATCATCTCTTCTTCGACTCATCACCTTTTATGAAGTAATTGATAAGCGTATCAATTTTATTAGCTAAAAGTTAAATGGCGACACCTGAGGAGCAACAACAGCAACGGATACAGCAGACATTGCTGAGAGCCCTCAGACCACCACGCCTGGACCTCGACCCTCAAGATGTGGGTGCATCAGCCAAGTTTGAACACTGGCTGAGCTGCTTTGAATCCTTCCTCGCAATCTCACAGGTTACAGAGGAGGATCACAAACTGAAAATTTTGACCGCCCAGGTGAGCCATCAAGTATATATGCTAATCCGGGACTCTAATACGTACGTGGCGGCCCTCGAGCTACTAAAAGGGCAATATACGCGCCCAGTGAACACAATTTACGCCCGACACCTCTTGGGATCCCGCAGGCAGCAACCGGGAGAATCGGTAGGGGCATTTGCACGGGCGCTACTGGCACTCTGCAGAGACTGCGATTGTAAAGCGGTAACGGCTGTGGAGCACGCGCAGGGACTCGCCTGTGATGCCTTCGTCAGGGGCCTCCAGTCAGACCACACCCGGCAGAGACTGCTAGAAAGCAAGGAACCCGACCTGAAGACGGCCATTGCCCTTGCGCTCTCATTAGAGGAGGCCCACCGAAACCTCGAGGCATACCCCCGTAACGGCGCCGAGACATGGCAATCGAAACCGTGGGACACGGGACCGCCGCCCCCGGCACCAACCGCTGCAGCGACCCAACCGAGACAGCAGCCTCCGGTAAGAACTGCTTCGATGCCCAGTAACCAGGCCCAAAAATGCTATTTCTGTGGCCAGCTAAAACATCCCAGAGCGCACTGCCCAGCTAAGACAGCTACCTGCTCGGGCTGCGGGAAGAAAGGCCATTACGCTAACGCCTGTGTGGTAAACCACTGTATTGTATATTGCCACCTCTGGGTGGCGCTGTGTATGGAGGCATGCCTCAGCTGACTCCACCCACCACTGTGTGGGTTTCGTTCAGACTTGTTCAGTCACTCACGAAGAAGCATGGTCTCTTCTTAGCTAATAAAAGCCTTATTCATCTCTTCTTTCGACTCATCATCTCTTCTTCGACTCATCACCTTTTATGAAGTAATTGATAAGCGTATCAGACACGATGGACCGAAGGGCTCTTTCTGTGCTGTATAACTCTATGACTCTATGACTATAACAGTCAAAGCTGATTGTGGGTATTCATTTGAGAGGCTCCAACAAATGTCAGGGGATACCCCATCAGTCGGGCCCTTCAGTGGTTGGACAGTGACAGTCCATTCTCTGTTATTTTTTGAGCCAGTTGGTGAGTTTGGGAAGTGTCAAAGAAAGTTATGAAAAAAAGGTAGTTACTCAAACAGAACCAGAAAGTGTAATTCAATAGCAATGACGGACTCTGCCTGAACTGTACCTGGGAATTCTGGTTAGCTGGCCAGTCTTGCCTATCCACAATTCGCCACTGTAGTACAAACCGCAGTCCATCACTAACTGAATAGGAAGGGAAGTTCAAGGGGCGGGGAGTTTTCGTTCAACATAGTTCTCTATTTTATAGAAGAAAATAGTAATCTGAGGAGAATTTTGCCTGACCTTTTTTTTTTTTTTATAAAAGTGTCATTTCTTTTTGAACCAGCATGGAGATCCTGGAGTCAGGCCATTATGGTGATGTCATTAACAGGAAGTATCCCTCTGCACTTATAGGAAACAAGGGCAGCGCAAGCGAGAGCCATACCAGAGCTGTAGGGCCTTGGAAAACCTTGCCTTGGGCTGGGAAATCTATATCTGAGGCCTATAGTTTCCTGGAGCTCATCAGCTTTGAATCAGCTCCAAGGCTGGTCTGAGTTTGCAGCTCTAGTGTGGAGTGACACAGGGATGTTTCCCATTAGTGATGCTTCATAGCAGCACCACAGGGAGGGAGACCTGATTCAAAGATCTCCGTGCAGGTAAGAAAATTCAAGCTTTAAAAAAAAAATCAAAATTCTCCTGAGGCTAATAGCTTCTATAAAACAGGAAATACCACAAAAACAATGACTTCCCTTAGAGTTTCCTTTTCTTCTAAGTATTTGTGTATGTCAACGTAAATTTGATAAATGTAGGAGAAATAGGAGTGAATCCATCAGGATAGGATAGGTCCTTTTTCTTTGAAATTTGGAAATTCCTGAAAAGACAGGAGTAATTTGAAACATAGAACATTCAGAGCATGCTGCGTAATAAACAATTAAATGGCAAAGGAACTTCTTTGCCTTCTTTGTTATCGAAAACAATAACTTGCATTTATATAATACCTTTAAACATAGACAATCGGCCCAAGGCGCTTCACAGAAGTGCAATCAGACAAAAATTAACACTGAGCCAAAGAAGGAGTCAATGGAAAAGAAAATCAGACTGGGTGTAAAATAGGCTACCAATTTGTTTTTGCCTGTTTTGAGCTAAAATTTCACCCTCTGCACCTCCAACACCGCAGCACTCCCTCAGTACTGCAATGAAGTCTCAGCCTAGATTATGTGCCTAAGTTCTACGAGTGGGGTTTGAACCCACAATCTTCTGACTTAGAGGCAAGGCTACCACTGCGCCAAGCTGACACTTATTAGAATGAGTCAAAAGATGTCAGTTTAGTTCAGAGTGAGGTTTAGCAGGTATAGCAACCAGTTAAGAAGAAACAGAGGAGATGCTTGACAAAAAACCTATTGCCGAAGGATAACCCAGATGTCGTTCAGATCAAAAGGAGAAAGAAACCAGACTTTAACTCGATAGTGCAACCATTTCTAGAGCAAAGAGGACCTAAGCCTGTTTATTAATATCATAGACTTGTAAAGGGAGCATACAATTATTATTGGCTATGCTGCTATACAAACTACAAAAGACTACGGGGGAGAAATTCATTATAGCCTCATGAGGGGCGCTAAAACTTCGAAAGCTGAAAGATTAGCGGCAGGCGCTAATGATGATAGGCTCCTGCGAAATTCAGTTGTAGCACTGCAGGAGGGAAGTGTTGCGCTAAATCAAGCGCTAACCACTTCCCTTGGAGCGCTAAAGCCGGCAAGAGGGGCGGTAGCGGTGCAGCGCTGCCCAATGTCGAGGGCAGTGTTGTCGGGAACAGAGGCTCCTTCCCTCCCTAAAGGGAAGGGCCATCGCTGCAGGCTCTGCATTGAAACGAGGTCCCTCATCGCCGACGGCAGCCGCAATTCGACACGGTCAGCCCCAAGCACTCGAAATGGACGTAAAGCATTAAGAAGATTTTGTTTTTTCACGCAACCATCATCACCTTTAAGTACCACTCCCCAAGGGGCCGGTCGCCCTGACAACACCTCCTGCAGCTGTCGGTGCTGTCGCCCGGCGATGCTGCAGGGCATATAGGGGGAAGTTTAGGACTACTCAATGTTCACAGGAAGCCTTTCCCAGGCACTGAGCACAATTTTCCAATCATTTAGTTGGAAATTTATGCCCAGTATACATCCAAATTTCTGATTTTCCGTGCTGGTGAGTGAGCCTTCCTGCCAGGAACATGGCTTAATACAATTGGCCCTCTGGTGTCATTCTCAAAACTACTGCTCAGCTGAACCCAGCTAAGGTTGAAACTATAATGCTGAACTGAGTATATCATTCAAATTGAACCCAGCTACTTTGTAATTCTGAATCCAAATTATTATGATCGCTCCATTAACCATGTTACCTCTCCATATGGAAGGTTAGGAAAATAGTGCTGGAAATACAATTTTGTGTTGCTGTTCATTTCTAAATCTCTGTTAAGCCAAGAGTTGAATGTTTTTCAATCACTGTTGCACTTTATTTAGATTGTTGGCAGGATATTTTCTTAATTAATATTGTTCGGGTTGGTTAATGTAGGACAACTAGATATGAGCTGAATATGTTATTGTATATTAACCATAGGAACATAAACCCTAGACATGCAAAGGTGGATTCTGATATTCCACTTACAGGAACTTGCCCAGCACCCTTTTGAACACTTGCAGTGAATCTACACTCAGCCCTCGTGATTTCTCCCCCCGCACCCCCTGCAATGAGTTTGCTTATCTGTGAGCTAATCTGTTGGGGAGAGGTGGAGAGTGGAGATGACGTACTTTCCCCTAGGGAGAGTGGGAAGATCAGAGGATGGGCCAGCCTCGGTCACTCTTGCGGACTAGAGAGCCAGTTACAGTAATGGCCCAGAAGCAGGTTGTGAGGCCACCCCCATTTGGGAAATGATACACACCCAACATAGATACAAAATCGCAATTCTACAGGTCAGAATTTATCTTCAGATGGACAATTTTCCATGTTCAGCTTTTATACTAGTTTCGCAGTTGCACTAAAAGTTCCCTTGTCTTTCACTCCGGTGTCAATCAGTTGTTGGCGGCTAACTTAGGTAGATGATTTTTTTTTAATGTTATACAAATGCGTTTCCTCTCAGTCCAGTCAGTGTGTGTACATGGGGGAGTGGAGTTGCAGCCTGCCAAGTTCCCCAGCACTATAAAGAGCCCATTTTTATTGGACTCACTTCAGGTGGTTGGAATACAAATCCTGCATTAATCTTAATGCTTAATCCAAGCAACAGTGATAAAGATAGCATTTTTTAAAATAGCTTTCGTGATGCTATTAGTATTAGTATTGGACTACCCTACATTTAAAAGCGCATTCTCTCCGCTTTGTCCAAATGCAATTGTGTTCCACCAGCACCAAATGGAAATTTGGGCATTATGGCTATAGAGTATTGTTTAACATTGGAACGAAAATATAAAATTGAATTCAAAGACTGTTCAGAGTATACAAGCATTGTACTGTGCAAGCACGCGTTATTATATAAAGCAGAGCAAATCTACACAATCTGTGAAATAGAATGGTACCTTTACTTATGGTCTTCGATCTAACACTATCTTACATTTTAATAGCGCAATTTTGTTTAATAACCCACACTAAAAAATGTACAGCATCTGGTAAGATCTGTCGACAGATATTAACACATTAACGAAAAATATTCAGAACTTAGGAGCAGTCAGAGAAAGCAACTGTTCCATTATGCGGTTAGATTAATGAGGCTGGCATTCTTCTTAGATAAATTATTGCCTTTAATGTTACAAATTGCAACATTTCTTCTGTAAGTTGTAATAATTATGGCCCAGAAATTCGGGTCGGGGACTTCCCGCGGGTGCAAGCCCCCGACCTGCACTTACCTAGCACGCCGGCCGTTGAGCTGTGGGCCCGCGTGGGATTCCGATCCTGGGCCTCCTCCAACTGCCGGCGCGCAGTGCTTGCGTATCCCAGGGGCGCAGTTAGTTCGATGCGTCCCCTGGGATCACGTGGGCCATGGAGAGCCAATGGTAGCAGGGAATGCTTCATTCGTAAGTTTGACAGGAAGAGCTGTCAAACCTATAAATACTATAAAAGCCCCAAAACATCACTAAAACTTCAAATAATTTTTTTTTTTAAATCACATTTTTAAAATAATTAGAAATTACATGAAATAACTATTTTAAACAATAATTTAAATTTTTGAAAAAATTAATTACATTTTCTAACGGGGCTAAAGATAAACTTACCTTTCTTTAAAGTATTTAAAAATAATAAATCTGTGGAAAAAATGTTTTAATTTTAATTAATTCACCACTTACTTTGTTAAAAGCAGGCCTTGCGCCTGCTTCTTAAAAATGTAATTGCTGGAGACGTACCGTCCCGGAGAAACCTGCAAAAAAAATGTAAGTTCGATGCGCACGCACTGCCTCTCCAGCGCACGCGTTCGACCTGTCAACCCCTTCTTTCAGGGGAACGGAAGTGCCGGTTTCCCACGCATGCGCAGTGCATGCACGAAACCGGCACTTTCATTGGGCCTATGCGTGAGTACCCCGTGCGTACTCATGCGTTGAGACCCGAATTTCTGGGCCAATGTATTCCTTATGTACTGCTTATCCCATAGACCTTTGCAAGTTAAGGTCAGTTGCTGGAGATATGTTTAATATTGAACTATACCTTTAGGTAAATCACTAACATTTCATTTTTAAAACACTAAAACAAATATAGTTTTCTGAAGGGAAATGTAAATTTTCTAATTGGGCTTTGCTGTGAACCCAAATGGGTTGAATGAGTTTTCATTCTTACATTGAAGAATCAGTTTGCATTTTTATATCACCAAAAAATAATTTTCAAATGCACCATTTGATACCTGGGATGGCAGGAATGACGTATGAAGAGAGATTGGGTCGATTAGACTTATATTCGCTAGAGTTTAGAAGAATGAGAGGGGATCTCATTGAAACTTATAAAATTCTAACAGGACTAGACAGACTAGATGCAGGAAGGATGTTCCCGATGGCGGGAGAGTCCAGAACCAGGGGTCACAGGCTAAGGATAAGGGGTAAGCCATTTAGGACTGAGATGAGGAGGAATTTCTTCACCCAGAGAGTGGTGAACCTGTGGAATTCTCTACCACAGAAGCCAGTTGAGGCCAACTTATTAAATATATTCAAGAAGGAGTTAGATATATTTCTTAAGACTAAAGGGATCAAGGGATATGGGGAGAAAGCAGGGACAGGGTACTGAATTTGGATGATCAGCCATGATCTCATTAAATGGCGGAACAGGCTTGAGGGGCCGAATGGCCTACTCCTGCTCCTATCTTTTATGTTTCTATGTTTACCACTTCATTTTCTTATGGTTAATCTAGTTGGTGGTCAGCCAGGTCACAGAAATTATAAATATCTTGTGTTCAAATACCAGCAATATGTCTGTACTAAACTAGGTTAAAGCATCAGGTTTTCATTTAGATCGTGTCTCATTTAATAAATATAAGAAATGCCATCACTAGCAATTTAAGGGTCAACGAAAAAGGAAACAATCCAAGGCATCAAAACAGAAGGTAAAGATGTTTAATAAATAGCAAGAAGGTATATAAAACAAACCATGAGTCCTGTCCTTTTTTTTATTTGCAACAGTTTGTTCCCCAGTTTCCACAGGGGACAATTTTAACCCTACTCGCTCAGCAGAAACCTGGCCGTGGGCAGTTAAAATCACCCTGGCTCTTTACATAGGATTACATAGGATATATGACACAGAAACAGGCCATTCGGCCCAACCAGTCCAGGCTGGCATTTATGCTCCGCTCGAGCCTCCTCCCGTCTTTCCTCGTCTAACTCTATCAGCGTAACCCTCCATTCCCTTCTCCCTCATATGCTTGTCTAGCCTCCCCTTAAATGCATCTATACTATTTCCTTCAACCAGTCCCTGTGGTAGTGAGTTCCACATTCTCACCACTCTTTGGGTAAAGAAGTTTCTACTGAATTCCCTATTGGATTTCTTGGTGACTACCTTATATTGATGGCCTCTAGTTATGCTCTTCCCCACAAGTGGAAACACTCTCTCTGTATCCACTCTATCAAAACCTTTCATGATTTTAAAGACCTCTATCAGAAGAGAAAAGAGACCCAGTCTGTTGATCCTTTCCTGATAGGTATACCCTCGCACTTCTGGTATCATCCTTGTAAATCTTCTCTGCACCCTCTCCAGTGCCTCTATATCCTTCTTATAATATGGCGACCAGAACTGTACGCAGTACTCTAAGTGTGGTCTAACCAAGGTTCGATACAGGTTTAACATAACTTCCCTACTTTTCAATTCTATCCCTCTAGAAATAAACCCTAGTGCTTGGTTTGCTTTTTTTATGGCCTTGCTAACCTGTGTCGCAACTTTTAGTGATTTGTGTATTTGTACTCCTAGATCCCTTTGTTCCTCTACCCCACCTAGACTCGCACCCTCCAAGTAATAAGTGACCTCCCTATTCTTCCTACCAAAATGTAATACCTCACCTGAATATCTGTGTTGATCTTCATTTGCCAATTATATGCCCATTCTGCAAGTTTATTAATGTCCTCCTGTAATCTGTTGCACTTCTCCTCAGTATTGACTATCCCCCCCCCCCCCCAAATTTGGTGTCATCCGTAAATTTAGCAATTGTGTTTTTGATTCCAAACATAGAAACATAGAAGATAGGAGCAGGAGTAGGCCATTCAGCCCCTCGAGCCTGCTCCGCCATTCAATGAGATCATGGCTGATCATCCAAACTCAGTACCCTGTCCCTGCTTTCTCCCCATATCCCTTCATCCCTTTAGCCTTAAGAAATATATCTAACTCCTTCTTGAATATATTTAATGAATTGGCCTCAACTGCCTTCTGTGGTAAAGAATCCCACAGGTTCACCACTCTCTGGGTGAAGAAATTCCTCCTCATCTCTGTCCTAAATGGCTTACCCCTTATCCTTAGACTGTGTCCCCTGGTTCTGGACTCCCCCGCCATCGGAAACATCCTTCCTGCATCTAGTCTGTCTAGTCCTGTTAGAATTTTATAAGTTTCAATGAGATCCCCTCTCATTCTTCTAAACTCCAGCGAGTATAAGCCCAATCGACCCAATCTCTCCTCATACGTCATTCCTGCCATCCCAGGTCTAAATCGTTAATATATATTGTGAACAACAGTGGTCCCAGCACTGATCCTTGTGGAACACCACTACCCATATTCTGCCACTGTGAATAGCATGTTACAGCCCGATGACATCAATGAGACCCGGCTAATTTTAATTCAGGCCTGAGCAGGGAATCCACCGTGAGTTGGTGACTGCCAGCATTAATAATGCCAAGCAGAAAATTCATAGCAACAAGATATTGGTCTAATATATAGGTATTCGTAATTACTTTTGTCCATTTCAAGCCCTTATTTACGGCAGATTATGTAGCTTACTGTTTAACACACATTTCTATGTTGTCCTATATTTGCTACTGGCCTATGACAAAAGTTCACAAATTACAAAGAGTTAAACAGTGCAGGCTAGATTTGAGTTTGAATTGTTGCTAAATAAAGTACACACCATAGTCCCCACTCGTTAGCACTATGCCTGGTATTCTCTTGTTAGCTGTGATGTTGTCAATGGTGTTGCCCATATTCATTTATTGATATTTATTAAGGTGTGCCCTGCCATGGCCCCATTGGTGCTCAAAGTACTACTTGAAGAGGGCATAAAAAATGACCAAAACTGATAGGGTCTCCTCTGTCCACTGGCTGTAAGGGTCTCAAGTGAAAGGAGTTGGGGCAGTTTCAATCCAGTTTCTGAGACCACAGTACACAACAGACTGCAATGTGCCACTAAATTGGCACTCCCACTCAGAGATGTCACAGGATAGCTGGTGTGGGAAATGGAAAAGTGCAACCGGTCTGAGGTAGAAGATGAAGCACATCATTAGAAAAGAGCAGAGGGAGCCTGGCTCTGCATCTAACTATGCTATATCTAAGCTGGGAGTACAGGAAGTTGACATTAGGTGCACAGAATGGGAAAGTATTCCATTTCCCACCGCTAGCATTCCTTACTGTGTTGCAATGATCCTACAAAAAAAAATCATTTCAATAGTTTTAATCCACTTTCCCCACAGGCCCAATAGCACAGAATTGTTCCATACAAATTGTCACTAAATCACCAATTTCATTTAGGTAGACCAGAAATACAGCTGGTGTGGGAAATCTAAAAAAGTACATTGGTGCAGAAAGAATGTTCTTCCGAGTCTGGGATTAAGGTGCACTGTGGGAGTAGAGAAGAGGGAGCCTCAATATGCATTTGGCCTGAACATGTCTGATGGTGATACTGGATCCCAAAAGTGAAAAATTATAACTAATTCCCACTTGGGAGAAGCCAAGAAATTCTTAAATAAAATCGACACAGTGGAAAATATTGAACATACAAATTATGTGCAAAGCAATTTTGGGGCACAGATATAGTACAGGTATCAGTTTGAAACTGGTACCTGTTTACAGTGACATTGGGACAGTAGGCCCCATGTCACCATCTGGAAGCTGGAGTACTCATGGTGGGAAGCTCTGCTCACCAGCATCCTGCTTTTGGGGGCATGTTTTCTGGTAACGAAGAATCACCATTTTCAGCTTTGGAAATATTCAAGTTGTTCAATTTCTGTTGTGCAACAATGATTTTCTGCAAGTTTTTAAAAGACGGATATTATAAAATAGAACTACAAGTTCACAGGATAATTGTTGATGAGGAAGGCCAGTCAGCATATCTTAGTTCAACCATCCAGCGAGATCCTTATACCCCCACCGCCCCACCCCGCCTCCACAACTGTAACATCAAATTGTTTACTAAATGATTCCAGAGTTTTTGCATCCAATGTTCTGTCTGGCAGTATCTTCTACACATTGAGCACTCTTTGTATAAAGAAGAATTTCCTGATATCAGTCCTAAAATTGCCATTTACTAGCTTGAACATGTGTTTATTTCTGCAACTCCAGCAATTTAATTTAAAGTGATATTCCAGGTTATTTTTTTCTAAATGGCAGCCTTGACTCAATGGTAGCATACTTGCCTCAAGTCAGAAGGCTGTGAGTTCAAGCCCAACTCCAGAGGCTTCAGCACATAACCTAGGCTGCCACGTCAATGCACTGTTGGAGGTGCTTCCTTCAAAGAGACTTTAAAGCAAAGCCCCGTCTACTCTCTTAAATAGATGTAAAAGATTCCATGGTACTATTCAAAGAAAAACAGGAGAGTTCTCCTGATGTTGTGACCAATATTTATTCCTTAATATCACTAAAAAAAAATATTCCCTGATCATTTATTTCATTGTTGTCTGTGTTACTTTGCTGTTGCATTTTTCTATATTACAAAAGTGACTACACTTACTTATTGGCTGTGAAGCACTTTGAGATGAAAAGCAATATATAAATGCAAATTCTTTTTTTATACCCTTCACAATACTATCTCGATACTCAGACACTTTCTTTCTAGGCTAAAAATCCCATTTCTCCAGCCTTTCCTCGTAACTAAGACCCCAGGCTCATGGCTCTTTGCACTGCCTCCAGTACTGGAAGGTCTCTCTTTTTTTCTTGGTGACCAGAATGGATGGACTATTTGATATACCTATCAATTCATCCAATGAAAAGCGACGAGTTAAGACAGTAACTATAGGTTTTTATTGGCTAAATAACAGAGCCCACCCTCGTGGGTGATCGGATCCAACAAGGAGGAATACCAGCCAGTCGACCACCTTTATACCTGGGCAAGTAGGTGGAGCCATGGGCGGAGTCAGCAGTGGTCAGCCCAGGTATAGCAGCGTGACAAGAGGCGACCTCGTGTAGTGATACAACAGTGTAAACAGTGATAACCATAGTGTAACGATATAACAGTGATAACCATAGTGTAACGATAGTGAACGATAAAAGTGGTTTATCACATTCACCCCTTGTTTAGATTTGAGTCCGGCGGGGTGAAGTGTACTACCAGTTCGGGTATGTCAGTCTGTCCGGAGGCCTCGTAAGCCTTTCCGATTGTCGCAGCAGCGGCGGCGGTGATGCAGTATCCGATGTTAATGCTGGTGTCTGCGTGGTCGACGAAGGCTCGTGGGGTTCCGGCATGCCGTCTACCTGGGCTGGATTTGGGGGGGTGGTGGGGGGTAACGGTGGTGTCTCAGGGATGCCCGAGGGTGCGAGGTCTCGTAAGGAGACTGTGTCCTCCTGCCCGTCTGGGTATGCCACATAGGCGTACTGGGGGTTGGCGTGCAGGAGGTCCACCCTCTCTACCAGGGGGTCCATTTTATGGGCCCTCGCGTGCTTTCGCAGCAAGACGGGCCCCGGAGAGGTCAGCCAAGTTGGTAGCGTGGTTCCCGTAGTCGACTTCCTGGGGAAAACAAACATTCGTTCATGGGGGGTGGCGTTAATGGCAGTGCAAAGCAGTGACCGGATGGAATGCAGCGCTGCCGGGAGGACTTCCTGCCAGCGAGAGGTTGGGAGGCCCTTGGACTTTAAGGCTAAGAGAACGGCCTTCCAGACAGTTGCGTTCGCTCTTTCCACCTGGCCGTTCCCTCGGGGGTTGTAGCTGGTGGTCCTGCTTGCAGCAATACCTCTCGCTAGTAGGAACTGGCGAAGTTCCTCGCTCATGAAGGAGGAGCCCCGGTCGCTATGTATATAGTTCGGGAACCTGAACACGGCGAAGAGGTCGTTCAGGCATTTGATGACCGTGGTACTGGTCATGTCTGGGCAGGGGAAGGCAAAGGGGAAACGGGAGTACTCGTCAATGATGTTGAGGAAGTACACATTACGGTCAGAGGACGGGAGGGGCCCCTTAAAATCGATGCTCAAGCGCTCGAAGGGGCGGGTGGCCTTGATCAGGCTTGCTCTGTCCGGCCTAAAGAAATGCGGTTTGCATTCGGCACAGGTTTGGCAGTTCCTGGTCATGGTCCTGACCTCCTCGATGGAGTAGGGCAGGTTGCGGGCCTTAATGAAGTGGTAGAGTCTGGTGGCTCCGGGGTGGCAGAGGTCGTTGTGGAGGGTCTGCAGTCTATCAATTTGCGCGTTGGCGCATGTACTTCGTGATAGAGCATCTGGGGGTTCGTTCAGTTTACCAGGCCGGTACAAGATCTCATAATCATAGGTGGAGAGCTCGATTCTCCACCTCAAGATCTTGTCGTTCTTGATTTTGCCCCTCAGCTTGTTATTAAACATAAAAGCGACCGAACGCTGGTCGGTGAGGAGGGTAAATCGTTTGCCTGCCAGGTAATGCCTCCAGCGTTGTACAGCCTCCACGATCGCCTGGGCCTCCTTCTCGACCGAGGAGTGTCGGATCTCAGGGCCCTGGAGAAGAAGGCCACCGGTCTCCCCTCCTGGTTAAGGGTTGCGGCTAGGGCGAAGTCGGATGCATCGCTCTCCAATTGGAAAGGGATAGACTCATCCACCGCGTGCATTGTGGCCTTAGCAATGTCTCCCTTAATGAGGGAGAAGGCTGCGCACGCTTCTGCCGTCAGGGGGAAGGAGGCGGACTTCATGAGGGGTCTGGCTTTGTCCGCATAATTCGGCACCCATTGGGCATAGTAGGCGAAGAGCCCCAGGGTCCTCTTCAGCGCCTTTGGACAGTGGGGGAGGGGAAGCTCCATGAGGGGGCGCATTCTTTCGGGGTCGGGGCCGATGACTCCGTTCTCTACTACGCAGCCGAGGATGGCAAGGCGCGAGGTGTTAAACACACATTTCTCCTTATTGTAGGTGAGGTTCAGCCGTTGGGCCGTACGGAGGAATCTCTCCAGATTAACATCATGGTCCTGCCGGTCGCGGCCGCAGATGGTGACGTTATCTAGATAGGGGAACGTGGCTTGCAGCCCGTTCTGGTCAACCATCCGGTCCATCTCCCTTTGGAAGACCGAAACCCCGTTGGTGACGCCGAAGGGAACCCTAAGGAAGTGGTAGAGGTGGCCATTCGCCTTGAAGGCGGTATACTGGCGGTCCTCAGGGCGGATAGGGAGTTGGTGGTAGGCCGACTTAAGGTCGATGGTAGAGAATACTCGGTACTGTGCAATCTGATTGACCATATCGGATATGCGGGGAAGGGGGTATGCGTCCAGCTGGGTGTACCGGTTTATGGTTTGGCTGTAGTCGATGACTAGGCGGTTTTTATCGCCGGTCTTAACGACTACGACCTGGGCACGCCAGGGGCTGTTGCTCCTCTCGATGATGCCCTCTTTCAGGAGGCGCTGCACCTCAGAGCTAATAAAAGCTCTGTCCCCGGCGCTGTACCGCCTGCTCTTGGTAGCGACGGGTTTACAGTCGCGGGTGAGGTTGGCGAACAGGGAGGGGGGCGGAACCCTGAGGGTGGATAGGCCGCAGGTGGTACGCGGTGGGCGGTTTAAAGGCTGTTGGTTGTCGACTGTGAGTGGGGGGAGGGGCCCACCATATGCCAAAGTGACACTTTGAAGGTGGGATTGGAAATCCAGCCCTAGTAGGACGGCAGCGCAGAGTTGGGGCAGGACGAGAAGTTTAAAATTTTTATACTCCGTGCCCCTAACCGACAGGGTCACAACACAGTATCCACTGATGTCTGTTGAATGGGACCTCGACGCCATCGAGATCCGGTTGCGCGTTGGCTGGACAGTGAGGGAGTAGTGGCTCACCGTGTCTGGGTGGATGAAACTCTCCGTGCTTCCGCTGTCGAACAGGCAGGTCGTGGCGTGGCCGTTTACTTTGATGTCCATCATGGACTTGGACAGGTGATGTGGGCGAGCTTGGTCCAGTGTGACGGAGGCTAGTGTATGGCTGAGCGAGCTGCTGTAGTCTGCGGGTGAGGCTGTGGTCGGGTCTGGAGACAAGGTGGCGGTCGAGTGTGGTGAACAAAATGGCGGTGCCCACGACGTTGCATAAAATGGCGGAGAAGATGGCCACCCCCACAACTCACATGAGGCACTGCCGGTGTCGGTGGCCTTGATCAAAGATGGCCACCCCACGACTCACACGAGGGGATACTGGCATCTGTGGCCTTGATGAAAGATGGCCGCCCCCACAACTCACATGAGGCACTGCTGGTGTCTGTGGTTTTCCCCCTGCAGGCCTTCGCGAAGTGGCCTTTCTTGTGGCAGTCGGAGCAGGTCGCGTTTCTTGCAGGGCAGCGCGCCCTCGGGTGTTTCGCCTGGCCACAGAAAAAGCAGCCGGTGGCCCGATCGCGGGGCTCCGATGTCACAGCCGGTACCGGGGGTGGCGGTCCCGATCGGGTCCGGGACGCCGACGCTGAGGTAGGTCCCAGAGGCGGCGGTGCGAGGGGTATTGCGGTCGGGGTCGGGCCCGAGTCCCAGGGTCGCGCAGCACAGTACCTGGAATACGCCTCGAGGTCCCGATGGGCCACTTCCAGAGAGCGAGCGAGGGCTGCAGCTGTGTTCAGGTCGAGGTCCTTTGATTCGAGCAGTCTTTGCCGTGAGTAGTCGGACCGAAGGCCTTTCACAAAGGCATCGCGGATATTCTCTTCAGTATTTTCTGCAGCCGTTACAGCTTTAAAGTCACAATCCCTGCCGAGTGTTTGTAGCGCCCGTAAAAATTCATCTACAGACTCTCCTGGCTGTTGTGGGCGGGATCTTAGGAGATGTCTGGCATACATAGAATTTACCGGGCTCCGGTACTGCTCTTTCAGCAGGTTGAGGGCGGCCTCGTATGTAGTAAGGTCCTGGATGAGTGCAAATACTTTAGGGCTCACTAGGGCGGTCAGAACTCTTAGTTTGGATCTCTGAGGCACGCCGGATTCTCCCAGGTAGGATTCGAAACAGCTCAGCCAGTGTTTGAAGTCGAGGGCTGAGTTTGCTGCCTGTGGGTTTAGATCCAGGTACGGCGGTCGGAGGGCTCGCAGCCAGGCCGGCTGCTGTGGCTGTTGTAGCTGGGCGTCTGACTGGTCGTTTGGCTGCTCCGTTAAAGACATTTCAAAATTTAGCCAATAAAATTGATATACCTATCAATTCATCCAATGAAAAGCGACGAGTTAAGACAGTAACTATAGGTTTTTATTGGCTAAATAACAGAGCCCACCCTCGTGGGTGATCGGATCCAACAAGGAGGAATACCAGCCAGTCGACCACCTTTATACCTGGGCAAGTAGGTGGAGCCATGGGCGGAGTCAGCAGTGGTCAGCCCAGGTATAGCAGCGTGACAAGAGGCGACCTCGTGTAGTGATACAACAGTGTAAACAGTGATAACCATAGTGTAACGATATAACAGTGATAACCATAGTGTAACGATAGTGAACGATAAAAGTGGTTTACCACACTATTCAAGGTACAGTCTGAGCAGAGCACTATAAAATTAGATTGCTACCTCTTCTGGCTTATATTCTACTGCTTTGGTTGCGTAGTTCCACATCCTATTAGCTGTTGATTACTGCTCTGCATCAGTTCAACTTGTTCAGCGCCGAGTCTTCTATGACTCTGAAGACTCTTTCAGCTTAATCTTTAGCTATTTCAACACCATCCAGGGAGGATGAATCTCATCTATTTTTCCTTCCTATGTCTGTCGCAATTTACTCAACAACAACAACTTGCATTTATATAGCGCCTTTAGCAAAGTAAAACGTCCCAATGCGTTTCACAGGAACGTTATAAAACAAAATTTGACACCGAGCCACGTAAGGAGGTATCAGGACAGATGACCAAAAGCTTGGTCAATAAGGTAGGTTTTAAGCAGCGTCTTAAGGAGGAAAGAGAGGCAGAGGGGGCTAGGGAGGTTTAGGCAGGGAATTCCAGAGCTTAGCGCCTTGGCAGCTGAAGGCACGGCCGCCAATGGTGGAGCGATTATAATCAGGGATGCACAAGAATCCAGAATTAGAGGAGCACAGATATCTTGGAGGGTTGTGGGGCTGAAGGAGATTGCAGAGAAAGGGAGGTGAGAGGCCATGGAGGGATTTGAAAACAAGGATGAGAATTTTGAAATCGTGGCGTTGCTTAACCGGAGCCAATGTAGGTCAGCGAGCACAGGGGTGACGGGTGAACGGAACTTGGTGCAAGTTAGGACACGGGCAGCAGAATTTTGCACAACCTCAAGTTTACGGAGGGTAGAAAATGGGAGTGCGTTAGAATAGTCAAGTCTAGAGGTAACAAAGGCATAGATGAGGGTTTCAGCAGCAGATGAGCTGAAGCAGGGACGGAGTTGGGCGAAGTTACAGAGGAAATAGGCTGGCTTAGTGATGGCACGGCTATGTGATCGGAAACTCATTTCGGGGTCAAATATAACACCAAAGTTGCAAACAGTCTGGTTCAGCCTCAGACAGTTGCCAGGGAGAGGGATGGAGTCAGTGGCTAGTGAACAGAGTTTGTGGCGGGGACCGAAGACAATGGGCTCGATTTTAACGCAGCCGACAGGCGGGCTTTTAGGCGTGCGGGGGATTAAAATCGCAAACCCTGGGGGTCAGGACCCCCCCTGCCTGGTTCCCGCCTCCACGCCATTTTAACCTAGGTGTGTCTGATTGACCCGAATCAGTCGACTGGTCTTTAGGGCCCTTAAACAGTACTGATTGGCCTTTATAATCCCATTTTAACAGGCCCTTGCCTGTTTAACCCTTTTCCCACATAAAACACGCTTGGTGGGGATCACACCTGTGAAACCTGGCGTGAACACTATTGGCTTGCTGACTATCAGCTGCAGGTCCAACATTGAAGAGGATATTTGATCAGTCATCATTTGCAGGTGGCAGGACATTGTTGTCTCAGGTCTGGGGCAACTTTTACCAGGCTTAACCGCACCTTTGGACGGTTGGAGCCTCACACACTGCTCCAGTGTGACCTCCTGCGAGACCACTCTCGCCACCCTCACTCAGCGCTTCCTCAACTGAGGCACCTGCCAGAAGCATGGGAGGCCTTATTTTCCTTCCCCTCTTGGCATTAGAGGACCTCCAGCTCCATTTGCGAAATGACACACGCCACAACTGCAGATGTTGCCATCAGAATTTTTATGAAAAACAAACAACTGATGGCATTTTTACAAAATACACAGCATTTCACCCAAGTGACTACCTTGTGACTATTTGTGCTTTATTTTCCTCTTACGGGTGCTCCTACATAGTGGTTCCCTTGTGGCTTCAGCAGATGTGGAGGCCCCTTGCTCACTTTCCTGCTGCTCCTGTCTCAACACCTTTGGCGGGCGTCCTCTGGGATGGTGAGCCTGTGAGGGCTCGCCAGCAGTCTGCTGCTCCTGCGGCTGTGCAGGGGTTGAGACCTCTATCTCCGTTGGATGTGCACTCCGGCGGGGCTCTGCAGTGGCATGGAAGTGTGAGCGCTTGGAGAGGAGCCCCCACTTCCTTGAGGTCTGCCACCAACCTCCCTCTCATGGGTCAGATCCCCCTCAGTGTCTGCAAGTGGCTTGAGAGCAGCTTGCTGCACATCAGGGGGGCCATGGGGACCCGTATCTACTCAGAAGGACTTCCATGAAGGTCTGTTCAATAGATGCCCATCGCTCCTCAAGAGATGTCATTCTATTCTGAACACTCACCAGGTTTTCCGTGCCCTGGTGACTAACCTCCTCCATGGCCGTAGCCCTCCTCTCCTCTGCCGTTGCTAGGGCCCACAGGGAGGCCCTGTTCCCTTCTTCAGGGAGGAAGAGGCCTCCCAGTCAGACCAAGGCTGTGTGGCTACAGGTGGCAGGTCAAGTCAACTGCTTGGGGCTCACATGAAGAACGTGGTTGCAGTGCAGGAAAAGATTCCATGACCTTCTTCGCACTGGAAAAATAAGTACTGTATGATGTTTCCATCACCCTCAATCTGATCCCCATTGCCTTTCCTCACCAGCACTCAGCTTTAGCAATCTCTTCCTGCACATCCCACTAGACACTCACATCCATGCACCCTTACCCATTCCCTCTCTATGCTCACATTCACAGAACTATGCCACCAAGCAGCCCTCACACTCCCTCTCACTCTGATGCTTTGAACACTACTAACTACACACAGGCCCTTGGTATTGCAACCTCACTCCATCTTTGTCTCCTTCTAAGTATCTATGCTATGCAATCTCTACACTCACTCCTTCATTCTCACTCAACCGCCACTTGTCTCCCTCATTGCAGGGTGTTTTCCCTATGGTGGGATTGCCCTGAGCAAATGCGTGGGGGACTGGTTTGTTAAAAACTCCAGAGAACGCATGGCAGTTGGCTGTGACAAAAGAACTGTCAAGTCATCCAGAATGTATGGGTTCACCCGACAGTCCTGGAAAAAGGAAGGGGGCCACTGAGCTTGAACTTATTAAAAGGCCACTCTAATATGAAAAAGTACTTCTCACCTCCATCTCAGAAGAGAAGCAGAACAATGAACCCACTGGAATAACAACAGAAAATGCTGGAAAAACTCAGCAGGTCAGGCAACATCCGTGGAGAGAAATTTGAGTTGACGTTTCGGGTCGAACCCTTCTTCAAAACTGGAAAGAAACTAGATCGAAGGCAGGGCTGCGATCGGACAAAAGAATAAAAGAAACAAAAGAAGTAAAAGAGATTAGAAGCTAGACGAGATGGTAATAGGCTGAGATTAGGTGTAAAGTGTACTGGCAGGGCAAGAGATAGCTGCCAGGTGTGAGAGAGAAACAAAAGGAAAGGGGGGGGGGGAAAAGGAGTGGAAAAATTACAAGAAACTGCTGAGTTTTTCCAGCATTTTCTGTTGTTATTTCGGATTTCCAACATCTGCAGTATTTTGCTAATGAACCCACTGGCCTCAGCCAGCCGAAAAGGAGTCCGTTTTTTTCCCAACACAAAGAATGAAAGGTATGTCCCAGACTTAGGGCCATGAATCCAATACTCATGGGTCTAAGTATGACCCATCACTGATTAAGCACCGGAGTGCTTAGAGAAAAAAGGATTTTAAAGATTGGCAGGAAAGATAGGGGTAGCCAGACTCCTATAAAAGATAGATTCTTTTCCACCATTCTTTCTCTCCCTGCTCCAACAAGATCGACCTAACAAGAAGTACCAGAGAAGCCGCCGAGCGGAGCGATCGAAACCGACCGCGTGTGGGGGTAAGCATAGTCTCGAGTGTCGCAAGCCGTGAGCTGTAAGGGCTCAGAGTTTTCTCAGAATTGAAGTTTTGGGGCTATTCCGAGGGGGGGGGGGGGGAGCTCCGTTTGGTTCAGCCAGGCGAAGGGGTTTATGTGACTGGGTAATTCATTGGTGGGGTGGAATTAGAGTCCACCATAGCAACAAGGGAATTACTGCTTGTTATAGTCCCCAGTTGTGTACTGTATGTATGTTGTTTGTAACCTAGATTTTATTCTCCACAGGGACAGTGATTTTGTTTAGTAGTGCATGTTTTAGCCAGTGTATGTTAGACCAAATAAATATAAGTTTGATTTTTCACCGAAGCATTCCTGTCCGTGACTTATTCCATTTACACTCTGAATAATAATTCCCAGGTATAGAACTTTCATAAGGCGGGGCGATTTGAACCATCCGTCTAGCAATTGGGCTAGGATCAAAAACCGCTTACAATCTGTAATTGTCTGTGGCTTGTTATTGCTTTCCAATCTATTGTTCCCTCATAATGATCATCAGTGCATTACAAATCTCTTCCTCAGTATCCCTCAACTCTTTGGACGAAATAACCAATTAGAAATATGTAAAGAACCATGGGACATTGGTTAAGTCAATGTATTCTTAGAATTAAATATATATATGCACCTTAATATATAGTATTCTGGACCTTATTGTTACTGCTTTCCTCAGCTGGCATTGCCTCTGGTTGGTTGCTGAATACAGATCTCATTGTAATGGTACATAACATAAGAAATAGGAGCAGGAGTGGGCCATACCACCCCTCGAGCCTCCTCCGCCATTCAATAAGATCATGGCTGACCATGGCAACAGTGGAATAGAGGTACTGCCATTCTATCCTTCCCTTAACGGTCGCAACTGAAGAACGCCGAAAGGTTTCATCTCATCGTCAATTTGTATCGTTTAGTTCAGCCTGCAAGGGCCTTTTCATTGATACAAGAACCAGAGATTCGGAATCTCCACTGATAACTTGCGTGACTGTCGCTATTTGTGGTACTGCCAACAGGAGGCGCAGTTACCACGCTGCAGACACGGGCTGGACAGACTGTGCAATTGGCGACATTGTCCGGTCACGTTTCTGATTTTTTTTTAGGGTTTTTTTTTAAGCGGGTTGGTTAGACAAATTGCAGTTTGTAAAAGATGTGGGAGATATTTTATATTAAACTTTTAAACTCATCAAATCCCGTTGGAATGGTCAGAACTTCCAAGGACATACATTGACTGGGTCTGAATATTTGGTAGGATTCCAGGGATCCAAGCAGATTGTTTTATTAACAAAAATGACGCACACATACAGCTGACTTCGACTTCATGGGAAATACGAAAAGAGCTTCAGAATAACCGGGCGAAATTACTCAGCGTCGGTCTCCAAACCATTTGCAGCGACAACATCCAGGTGCGATGGCAAATGCAATTTATGCTATGAACATTCAATTAATATTTCACATTCGGGTTAATTCACTTTCCCTCTAAAAGCCAACTCAATATTTTTTTTGGTTTGGGGGGGGAAGACAGGGAACTACCAAAGGTCTCTTTAAATAAAGGTGTAATAAAAATGACGGTGTCTCTGGTGTTAAGAGAAAATATTATATCTGCATCCTTTATAATGATTTGATCCAGTTTCCATTATAGAAAGTCTAACGCCCGCCCCAGTCTCCCATTCCCAGCAGGTCCCATGGGCTCGAAGGTTACAGGTAACTCCAGAATTGCCAACATTTAAAAAAAAAAGAAAACATTCCCATTGGAAGACAAGTGGGATACATTTTGTTGTTGTTTCAAGTTATATTTAAAGTACCAGTTTGTCCGCTGGTTGTGGTGGGGGGAGCAGGCGACAAGCAGTTGTTTCATGGTGTATTTCTCTCTCTCTCTCATTCGGTCCAGGGCTGCCTTCACTTTCCATTGAATTTCACTGGCGAGTGAATTACTCGTCATCCCGCCCATGCGCGGCGCTGATTGGCTGTTTGACGTCAATGGAATGCAAGCCTGGCTTCTCATTGGTTGGAACGGGTGTCAATCAATCAAGCCTTGGCCCGCTAGCTCTCGAGTTGCTGGGAGTTAGTCACTGTCATATTTCTTCGGCGTTTCTCTCTCTCTTTCTAAAGCCTGACTTGCACTCAGCTTCAATTTTGAAATCCGGGTCAGACTGCTAACCAAAAAAAGGAAAAAAAATATGCATTGTTATCTGTTGTTTAATTTATGTGTTTCCCCAACAGGAACATAACTCAGCAATTTATGCAAATACAATAGGCGTGCCATGTCCGTGACTCACAACCGGAACTACACAGAAGCCATATAAAAACTAATGGGAGCGTTAATACGCAGATAGCTAAAGCTTTGCAGACTGTGTGCACAGCCGAGGGAATAAAAGCAGAGAGAGCAAAAAAAGGAAGAGTGAAAAAAAAAATCCTGGTCACGTCTGCATTTTAAAAAAAAAAGTGAGCTTGCAAATTACAATGGCTGATGAAAATGTCAGTAATAAATGCAACAGTTTTAATGTGTTGAACTGGGAGCAAGTGCAGCGGCTGGACAGGATTCTAACGGAGACGATCCCGATCCACGGGCGAGGAAACTTCCCGACCCTGGAGGTGAAGCCTCGGCAGATCGTGCAGGTGGTGCGGAGCCGCTTGGAGGAGAAGCGCATCCGTGTGCGGGATGTGAGGCTGAACGGCTCGGCGGCCAGCCACGTCCTGCACCAGCACAGCGGTCTGGGCTACAAGGATCTGGACCTAATCTTCCGGGCTGACCTCAGCGGCGACAAGGAATTTCAGACGGTCAAGAACGTGGTGCTGGACTGCCTCTTGGATTTCTTACCGGAGGGGGTCAACAAGGAGAAGATCACCCCCTTGACCCTGAAGGAAGCCTACGTGCAGAAGATGGTCAAAGTTTGCAATGACTCCGACCGCTGGAGCCTCATCTCCTTGTCGAATAACAGCGGCAAGAACGTCGAGCTGAAATTCGTGGACTCGCTGAGGAGGCAGTTCGAGTTCAGCGTGGACGCCTTCCAGATCAACCTGGACTCCCTGCTGCTGTTTTACGAGTGCTCCGAGAACCCGATGTCCGAGCACTTCCACCCCACCATCCTGGGCGAGAGCGTCTACGGGGACTTCGAGGAAGCCTTGGAACATCTGCAGCACAAGGTGATCGCCACCAGGAACCCCGAGGAGATCCGGGGCGGGGGGCTGCTCAAGTACTGCAACCTGCTGGTCCGAGGATTCCGGGCGGCCTCCGAGACCGAGATGAAAGCCCTGCAGAGGTACATGTGCTCCAGGTTCTTCATTGACTTCTCCGACATCGGCGAGCAGCAGAGGAAGCTGGAGTCCTACCTGCAGAACCACTTCATGGGGCTGGAGGACCGTAAGTATGACTACCTGATGACCCTGCAGAGAGTGGTGAACGAGAGCACCGTCTGCCTGATGGGTCACGAGAGGAGACAGACCTTGAACCTCATCACCATGCTGGCCCTCCGTGTCCTGGCCGAGCAGAATATCATCCCCAATGTGGCCAATGTGACCTGTTACTACCAGCCGGCTCCTTACGTGACCGACGCCAATTTCAACAACTATTACATTGCCCATGTGCAGCCCGTGTTTACCTGTCAACAGCATACCTACTCCACCTGGCTACCCTGCAATTGAGAGGAACAGCGGGTGAGAACGAGAGAGAGAGAGAGAGAGAGAGGGGGGGAGAGAAAAATATAAAAAAAACTTGTGATCTGGATTGGTCATTAAATGGGGGTGGGAGAAACACACACAAAATATAAAGTTTGACCCAGGCATGGTTTGTTTAGTGCAATGTTGATCTGCTCAAGTTTTGAGCTTATTTTATTAAAAAGAAATAGCTCGCGTGTTTTCAATTGAGCCAGGTCGAATGATTTACTTTATATATTAAAAAAAACGGATTCAACCCGAGCCAAGAGGTGGACATGGCATCTTTAAAATAAAACCTTTTTTTGGTTTGGCTTTAGTTTTCCCCTCTCCTCCTCCTCCCCCCTCCCATTCTGGGGGTTAGCCGAAAATGACAACATGGGAATTCAGCACCCGTAGCCGCTTGTGGTGAGGACTGACCAGTCTCTTCTCTTTTAGACGCCTGATTTGCGTAGGGAGGGAGGGAGGGAGGAAACCGCTCCGATTTTCCCTTCTCGCCTGTTCTCCGAACTGTCTGATGAGTCCATGTAGCAAAGAAGCTAAGCGCAGTCATGTATTGCCTTTTGCAAACTGGGGTGGGGGAACGGTTGCATTTGGGGCTTGCGAACGCCATGTATGGCATGATATACCAAGTGAAACTGCTTTTCACCGCAGTTGCTTGCTTTTTTTTAAAAAAAAAAAAGTGCTTTCGAAAAAATCTAATGGTTTGCTCCAGACAGCCGAATGCAAGATTGTTAACAGATGACGACAGAAGTCGCTATTGTGCTATCCATGGCTCCCGGTTAGAGATAACGTGCACTTCACTTTTTTTTTGAATGTGTGCAGAACGCTGTGGCTAATATAATGTTCAAGGACCAAAGATTTTTTTCGTTTTTTATATATATATATATATATATCTATCTATCTATCTCAACAAAAAAAAAACCCAAGGACGAGAACAGATGTGGCTAATTTATATTTGTCTACATAAACATGAATCAAAAGTGCCTATTGCCTATACAAATGGGAATGGAGATACTGTATTCAAATTTTGTGGCTTAATCCACATTTTTCTTTATCAGGGGCAAAAAAAAACCGTGTTCTTGCACGAATTACTAAATTCCCTATTTTCTTGGAAAATACTTGTATAAAAAAAAAAGTTGCTGTTTATGTGATAGTTTAAAAGTATGTATTGTCTTGGACGGTGTAGCACTTAGGCAAGTGTTTAAACAAAGTACTTTATATTTTCCAGTTTGTAATAAGAGGTTTCTTGGCACTTGTTTTTTCCTCACTCAGAGAAAAGGTACGATATACTGTGTGCTGCAGTTGCATTTGAGTTTGTGAACTTAAAAGTACAGATGGATGTCTGGGAATAAATGGAAGAGAGAGAACTGTGAAATTTAATAGTTTGCTTATAACACCAAATTAATTGGGAGTAGATAACTTAGCAAAGTAATCCAGTGGAATCCTGTTTTGAAGGGAGAGGTTTGGACAGACCAGAGTTGCTAATAAGCAGGCTTGCGTATGGCCAGCTCAGCTGTCCCACTGCTTTGTTCAGAGTAATACCTTTTTGGATGTGGTTGATCTGGTATGGCGTTGCTATGTCAGGATCATACGCTTATTTTATTTGGCAATTGTTGGGAACAAACTTGTGTTTGACCACCAAAAAAAAAGGAAACCCTGACTATGGCTTCAAAGCTAGTGATTGGCATCTGACTAATCTAGCCAGGGAACTACTTGAGCACAAGCCAGTGACTAAATTGGAAAGTGACAATGCATTCAAGATTCTCTGGTTGTGCATATTTGGAAAAACACTGTGGTGTAATGAGAGAAAAATCTTCTGTCAGCTGTTTGACCCAAGGCAACAACAGCAGCTCTAAATTGCATTGACGTGGTAAGATATTTTAACTTTTTGACCAAAACATGTTATGCTCTAGATATTGCTATTCTCTCTCTTTTCTCCCCCCCCCCCCCCCCTGCAATTTTCTAATTTAGAAATGTGCTTAAAGATGCAGTTTTAAGTTACAGTAAATTGTGAAATGAATTTTGTTTCCAAATGACTGACTGACTGCTAGCAGGATGGTTGTGCCTAACTTTTTTTAATCCTGTTTTAATACTCTAATCCTCAAATCTCAAAATCCTAATTTTTGCCTTTGTTCAAAGTTTGCTCTTTTTAGTGGTGTGCATTTCTACTAAGGTTTGTAACCACAGGATCCAGTAAACACCATTCACTGTAAGCTGTTTGAATATTGCGAGAGTTTGAGCTGGGAGAGAATAAAAGCTTAGCACTT
The DNA here is from genome assembly GCF_052327205.1 of Somniosus microcephalus. Classification (NCBI taxonomy): domain Eukaryota; kingdom Metazoa; phylum Chordata; class Chondrichthyes; order Squaliformes; family Somniosidae; genus Somniosus; species Somniosus microcephalus. The sequence goes on from NC_140995.1 coordinate 183,183,168, forward strand.
TTGAACTCTTACAATCAGGAACTGTGAGAAACTCTGGCCAATTTGCAATGGGGGAGAAGTGGTGCCAGGTTGATGAGGTTGTTCCATTTATATTTTAAAAAGCTTTCGTGAATACAGTCAGTTCTGAAAAATCTTGGTCTGTTACTTGGAAATGAATTTGCTATTGTGGAAGTGGGCTAAAAATGCACAACTGAAGAGACTTTACTGTACCAATATATTCGGAGTGGTTTATCAAGAGCTTGATTGGTTTACTGTTGCACGTCACTTATACATTCTGCAGAGTCTGACAAACTTCTTGAAATGCAGCACACTATGTTTACTTGAGGGAGGTGGGGGGAAATACCTTCTCTGTCCTCTATTGGATGGCCTGTATCTTGCTGTTTGTTCAGTGAACTGCTTCAGTGATTAATCATGCAAAGGAAAAACTTGTTTCCTCCAGTCCATACCAATAGATGCAAATCAGAAGTAAGATGTACCTGTCAGAATTGCACTACTCCTGACTGCTGCTTGAGGCTTTGACTAGAAGCATGTAGAGACGGGCTGGGGAAATAGGATCAGCTGGTGATGTGGTATGTTCATTCTTATCACAATTATTTGGAGTTTCCATAGAGGCCATTCTTCATCAGTGAGTCATCCTTTGTTAGGATCAACATTACTTCCATGGTAGGCTGTCGACATTAAATAGACCTTTTTTAAAAAAAAAAAAAAAAAAAACCTGCAAAACTAGAACTTTGGAGAACTTTTTTCAAGCACAGGGGTTTTTTTTTGGGGGGGGTGGCGGGGGGGGCGGGTGGAAAGAGAAGATTGTAGGAGATCTAAACTGATTCTAAAATGTCTCTCTGCCACACTACCAAAGTGGTAAAGCATGAGTAAACTGCAGTATTGTGGCTAATATTGAGAGAAGTTGCCAGAGTTTGTTGAAACTGTTCAGTGGAAATTGATACTGGAGGCCAGGAATGACAGAAGCCTCCATGTGTGCTTTTCTTTTTTTTTTGTGGGGTGGGGGAGGAATTCTGCTTAATAGCACATGTAGCAACACACGAGTAACACACATAGCAACACGAGGGGCTGAACTGTCAACATTTTTCTGTAATGCTGTACAGGATTTCAGCTGGACGTGGCACTTTACCAGTGTCGTGTGGGAGATTTATTATTTTTGTTAAACGTAAGTGACAATCCAAGCACTAGTAGTTGAAGTGTACTTTTATAAAAAAATAAAAATCTCAATAGTGGATAAATCTCTCTCTGCCGCCTGTCTTTACTTCCTGAATTGGATTGGCTATAGTTCAAAAGAATAAATCCCTTTTAGTTTATACTAAACACTGTCCTCTACAGTATACAAGCGACGCATTGAATTATTTAGAAATGCACATACTTGTGCTTTCACCCCCACCCCCTTTCCAGTTGCTTTTACCACTAGGGGGAGGGGAGAACTGTTGTTCCAACTTGAAATGAAATGTACCAGCTGAAATTCTGAGGTAAAGGGTGCTACAGCTTGCAATTTTTAAGTTTTTAAGAAGCTAAACAAAATGTAATTGTTTTCTGTGATTTATGCTTTTGTTGCATTGGAATGTTCTGTAATCTCTCCCTCCACCCCTCCTCTCCTCCTTCCCTTTTCCCCCCCCCCCCCCCACAAAGGAGAAAAAAAAATTCTATTTATCGCAAGGGTTTGTGGGCAAAATGAACAGTTTGAATGCCCTCAAGACTCTACAACATCTTGGTTAGCTTGCTGCGAACCTTGGAATATGAAGGAGGCTCTGTGCATTTACTTTTCTCTTCAACTGCCACACATATATATTTGGCTTCTGAGAGGCTTCCTGTTGCAGCAAACTGTGACTTGGAAATGTCTGCTGGACTTTTGGTGACTGGAGGCTCTGTCAAAGAGGAAATAGAGGAGCTGATGGAACCTAGACTTTGAAGACTTCAGCATCTGTGTCAGTCACAAAGGGAACAGATTGTGAATTTTGTTTACACAATCCAATATTTGGATTTTTTTGTTTTTTTTGGTAAATAAAAGGAAGTTATTTTTTTCTATTGACGAGTGTCTGGTGTCTTTAATGTGTGTTTAAAAATAAAAGAGCTAACAGTTACATTCTAATCTGCCTAAGCATTGCTTTCAGTGCTGAAAGCTAAACACAGCACTTTCAGAGAAGCTGAGTATTCAGCAGATTCACACTGCAACTCTAAATAGGCAAAATCCAGCCCTGCCAGCCAAGTGGAGCTGGTTGAAGCAGTTCAGAATAAATGAGAATTGCTGCCAGAAATTCTTGGCTCGTGTAGCACTTTGGGTTCGGGAGGGGTGACGGGGAACGAATGAGGATAAATAGGCTCGTGTACAGAGAAGACAGAAGATAGATACGGCAACCAGCTTTTTTTGGGGGGGTGGGGGAAGTGGATGTTCTCCCCTTGAAACGTAGAAGAACCTAAATTTTAAACCATCTGCACTACAACTTTTTAAAAACAGATTTTATTGAATCTGATTTCCTCTTTTGATACTTTCAGGAAACTCATTCTTGCATAGCAGAAACCCCATATTTTGAAAGTTTTCAAGGGCAGTTTTGGCATTTGTAAGGACTTGTGGCCAGTTTCTTTTAGTGTGGCCAGCACTTACTAGTTCTTAAGCATGCTTTTTTTATACAATGTAAAAAAATTAACAGGTGCACCCAGCATCAGAGAGTTTTATAGCACAAGTGATTTGATGAACCTTTTGCAAATGGCTGACAAATTTTGTGATTTCACATTAATATTGTTGCAGTTTAAAGTCACTTGGTGGCTTCAGTGTTGTAATTAAAAGTTAGTACACATTAAAAAAAGTGTTCAGGCATTTATTGTGCCAGTGTGGTTGAACCCGTTTCTATCCACTAGTGAAGATCATCGACACAACTCATGAGCCATGGCCCCAGTGAAGCATAAGTGGGTGCTTCATGCTTGTATATTTCTGAGAGGTTAATGGAAATATTGAGTTGTAGCAATGTAACAGACCTAATGCTACATTGTAATGGGATATTAATTTTGCATGATTATGGGATAGGCTGTGGGTGAGGGACTGTATGTGTTGAATGCCTTCTCGGTCTGGACTAAAACTGATGCTGTTTTAAGTTGTCTCTGTCAGTGATTTTAAGATTATGGTAACTAAGAAAATGTAATCCTTTGAAATAACGACCGTTTGCTTTTGATTTTTTTCCTCTATACACAGCTGCTTATTGTGTTGACTAAGCTAAAATTAAGTAAATATTTCTCCAGAAATGCTGGTCATTAAAAGCTTCAGGCTTAAACAACCATGAACTTTTCTTTGTGCCATTGTCTCTATTTAGAGAAGGAGTCAAATTTTAATACAATATATAAATGTCACTTTCATGTAGCATAACTAAGTACTTGCAAGGAAACAACTTGCATTTCTGTGTTAGTTGCACACTGAAAGACATCTGAAAGCAATTTACAGGATGATAGAAGAATCTGGACCAAGAAAGTCAAAATAGGAAACAAAAAAGTTAGGGACAACCCTGTCAACAAGAAGGGCTTTTTAGGAAGCTTTTGAAAGTGGAGAGGAAGGTAGCAAGGCAGAGGAATTTGGGGAGAGAGTTCTAGAAGGTAGGGGCATAATGGCTGAAAGAGAACCCAGTGATGGCAGAGTGGAAGGAATGGGGAATAAGGAATAATCTGGTTTCTGAGCAATGGAGGGTGTATGCATGGAACAGATTGGCGAGGTGGGATGGGGTGTGTCAATGCAAGAATTAAGATCTTGTCAGTTTGCTGGGGCATGGGGAGCCAGTGGAAGGGGCCAATGGCAGTACAGTACCTTGTGGGTGAAAATGCAAACTGGCATTTTGAATCAGTTGTAGTTTGTGGAGAGTTGGGGGGGGGAGGGAGACTGGCGAGCAGGACTTTAGAAAATGGTGTGGATTAGGCGTTCAATAGTGGTGACGTAAATCCTTCAGGTACCCATGGAAGTTGGTGAAAATATACCTTCAGCATCTTCAGGCATGGTCAAGCTTTCAGTTGGAGAACGGGAATTTCCTGACCAAACACTTGACACTTCACCAAGTTCCCTCTTAGGAAAGCGTGAAGTACTGTACCAGTGTCACCTGTTTTTTAACTACTGAATGAACTTTTTTTTAAAAATGACTAAACAGTGCTTTGGCACTTAAGGTGGAGATTATTGAAGGACTTTGCTGCATTTGGTTTTAAACTGTGACTGCACTCTGTCCTCGAACTGATTTACACCAGGGTAACCAATATTAAGCGCATATATGTATATATTTTTTAATCTTAATGAATTTGACATGTGATACTTTAAAAATAAAACTACAGTACTACAATATGAGGCATGACCTTTCCTTTTTTAAAAAAAAAATTCTGCTGTACAAGAAATAGTATGATGTTTCTAGGGACTGATTTAAAGGTGCTCAGTTATCTTAAAACATTCTGGGTTTACTACCCAGTAATTTCTGTTTACAAAAAGCATCTGGTTTAGATTGCAAACATGTCACTGAGAATGAGAGCACACGGCAGTGTTTACAATAAAGGTTTTTCAGAGAATTTTAAAAGTTAGTTATATATTCCTATAAATCCTTTTGGAGGAAGAATGCATATTTGAAACACTAAGTAGTGCTGTAATAATAAAATAATCACGGAGGACTCATTTCTGTCAACATCGTTGACTGGCGTCGGGCTGATGCTACGTAAGTGGGCAAACTGTTCCCCTAATCACACCACCTTGTCATTCCTGTGGGAGAACGTAAGCCTAATATAGACTGTAATTCTCAAACCTACACAATGCACCCTTTTCATCCTGAAACCTTGTCATAAAGTGCAGTGTATTTTATTAAAGTTTAATAGGGAGCTAAAAGCCAGCGGTGGTGTCCTTTCATAACATTGTTCACTTTTTTGTTTCATTTTACGAGTGTGAATGTTTTCTCAGCTGTTTCTTATTCCTCTAATCAGAGTAGTCTGCTCCTTTATTCGGATCACACGAGGTGCTGGGACATTAATTTTTCTAGCTAAGCATATTGGGGAAAATAGATGTTAGTACAGGCTCAGTTCCTGCTTAAGCCCCACTCCCTTTGCTCTCATCATTCCAAGTTACAAAGGAGGCCAGACTTGGTGGCGAAACAGCAAGCCCTCAGTTACATTTAGCCATAATTCTCAGGAATAAAAAGGTCAAAGTAATCCATATGGATTTAGAAAGTGATGAAAGGAATGAGAAGATATTAAGAAAATCTCAAATTAAAAATGGGGTTAGTTCATTTTTTTTTGTACAGTTTAGGTGAATTTCTAAGTTCAAATCATATATTTCAGTATTGCATTTAGGAGGACTAGTGCACAATAAGTGTACTTTTGCAAGACTCCTCCCATGCGCCAGAGCATAAATTGTCCCCTTTTATATTAGAGAGAACTACCATGCTTTCTGACTAAGTTTGTACATTCCAGATGCACTCTTCATTCTGGGCATTAAAATGGCTGACCCTTATTAATTAGGGACTTGTTGACAGTTTATAAGTGATGTTGGCATCACTAATTTAATTATACGTTGATGTTGACATTATTACATTTTGTGCAATAAACCACCTTAGATTTGGGGTCTGTGAAAGAAAATGAACTGCCAAAAGAAGTGCTCGCTAAGAGCAAAGCGAGTTCGGTTTAAAAGTCTGGGCACAAGTGGTCTTATGTAACCACTAGATTTTAACAACATTTTAAGATCACTATATGCACTGTTGTCAAAGCCAAGAACTATAAGTACATTAAAATACACAACAATTTTTTAAAATGGAACTCCTAAGGTAAAGTATTGGATAGTGCATAGACCACAGTAAAATACTTCTGTAAATAAAGTTTGCTTTAGGCTCATTCAGTGGGCAATGAATCTTGGTGAGGTGCTCAGATCAGAAAGGTCCCAGGTTTGATTCCTGTTAGCTGATCTTAATTGAGGTGATAATTGACCTTGGTATTCCTGGACAAAAGAGAGGAGAATCCAGCCATAGTTCCCTCTCTCGCTCGCTGTCTAGTGACTGCTGTTGGAAAAGGTAGGGGTATTGGGTAAGGACAGGGTTAGAGCTCAGCTGAGATGGATGTCCCATCATGATCAATTAGCCTTCAAAGTACTAACATAAAAATGACCATTTGGACATCTTCAGAAAAGAATGGATAATAAGAGAAGATTAGAGGGGAAACCCCACTCTTTTAATAAAGCATATGAAAATTGTTTGAAAGTGGTTTTGATTCCAAATACTAATCATTCATTCATTTCTAAAACATTTAAGAGTAAATTATTTACCTGAAATTTTATGATTTAGAATTTGATTATTGCTCTAATAAAAGTAAATTTTCTGAGATGTGTTAACAACAACTTGCATTTATATAGTGCTTTTAACAAAGTAAAACATAGATTAACGTAGTTAGACTTCAACGTAGGGGGCACGATTAAGAAGTTTGCAGATGATGCAAAAATTGGCCGTGTGGTTGATAGTGAGGAAGAAAGCTGCAGACTGCAGGAAGATATCAACAGACTGGTCAGGTGAGCAGAAAAGTGGCACATGGAATTCAATCCAGAGAAGTGTGAGGTAATGCATTTGGGGAGGACTAACAAGGCAAGGGAATACACAAAAAATGGTAGGATACTGAGTGGTATAGAGGAACAAGAGGAACCTTGGAGTGCATGTCCACAGATCCCTGAAGGTAGCAGAACAGGTAGATAAGGTGGTTAAGACGGCATACGGGTGCTTGCCTTTATTAGCCGAGGCATAGAATACGAGAGCAGGGAGGTTATGCTTGAACTGTATAAAACACTAGTTAGGCCTCAGCTAGAGTACTGTGTACAGTTCTGGTCACCACATTACAGGAAGGATGTGATTGCACTGGAGAGGGTACAGAGGAGATTTATGAGGATGTTGCCAGGACTGGAGAATTTTAGCTATGAGGAAAGATTGGATAGGCTGGGGTTGTTTTCTTTGGAACAGAGGAAGCTGAGGGAAGACTTAATTGAGGTGTATTAAAATTATGAGGGGCCTAGATAGAGTGGATAGGAAGGACCTATTTCTCTTAGCAGAGAGGTCAACAACCAGGGGGCATAGATTTAAAGTAATTGGTAGAAGGATTAGAGGGGAGTTGAGGAGAACTTTTTTCACCCAGAGGGTGGTGAGGTCTAGAACTCACTGCCTGGAAGGGTGGTAGAGGCAGACACCTTCAATGCATTTAAAAAGCACTTGGATGTGCACTTGAAGTGTTGTAACCTACAGGGCTACGGTCCAAGAGGTGGAAAGTGGGATTAGGCTGGATAGCGCTTTTTTTGGCCAGCACAAACATGATGGGCTGACTGGCCTCCTTCTGTGCCGTAAATTTCTATGAAAACATCCCAAGGCGCTTCACAGGAGCGTTATCAAACATTTGACACCGAGCCACATAAGGAGATACTAGGACAGGTGAAAGAGGTAGGTTTTAAGGAGCGTCTTAAAGGAGGAGAGAGGTTTAGGGAGGGAATTCCAGAGCTTAGGACCGATGCAACTGATGGCGCAGTTGCCAATGGTGGAGTGATTAAAATAGGTGATGCGCAAGAGGCCAGAATTGGAGGAGTGCAAAGATCTGAGGGTCGAAGGGCTGGAAGAGGTTACAGAGATAGGAAGGGGCAAGGCCATGGAGGAATTTGAAAACAACAATAAGAATTTTAAAATCGAGGCGTTGCTGGAACGGGAGCCAATGTAGGTCAGCAAGCACAGGGGTGATGGGTGAACGGCACCTGGTGCGAGTTAAGATATGGGCAGCAGAGTTTTGGATGAGCTCAAGTTTATGGAGGGTAGTAGATGGGAGGCTGTCCAGCAGGCCATTGGAATAGCCAATTGTTAGAGATAACAAAAGAATGGATGAGTGTTGCAGCAGCAGATGAGCTGAGACAGGGTGGAGATGGTCAAGGTTACAGAGGTGAAAATAGGCGGTTCTGGTGATGGAGAGGATATCACAGAAACCCCACAGTGCAGATAGAGGCCATTTCAGCCCATCGAGCCTGCACCAACACATATCCCACCCGATCCCCATAACCCCTACACCAACACATATCCCACTCTATCCCCGTAACCCCATGTATTTAATCCCCCTAACACTAAGGGTCAATTTATCATAGCCAATCAACCTAACCCGCACATCTTTGGACTGTGGGAGGAAACCGGAGCACCCGGAGAAAACCCACGCAAACACGGGGAGAATGTGCAAACTCCACACAGACAGTCACCCGAGGCCAGATTCGATCCCAGGTCCCTGGCGCTGTGAGGCAACAGTGCTAACCACTATGCCACCGTATGGGGTCAGAAGCTCAGCTCAGGGTTGCAAATGATCCAGTTCAACCTCAGAAAGCGGTCAGTGGGAATGATGGAGTTGGTGGATAGGGAGTGGAGTTTGTGGTGGGGACTGAAAACAATGGGCTCGATTATTAGTGTGGCGTGGAGACTGGTTTGGAGGTGTGCGGGGAGTTAAATTCCCGAAATAAGGGGGCACGAACCCATCCCGCCCCCAACCCACCTCCATGCCAGTTTCAAAGGAGGGTACCCGCCCTGCACTGGGACCCACCTACCCGAGGCGGGAAGGGATTAGTGCCAATTAACTTCCTGTTAACAGGTAGTTAACAGGCAGTTTTTAGCCTAATCCCTATTTTTAAGCTTGAACTGTGGGATTCCCGACGGCTCCAAACCACGCCAAGTTGGAGGAGTTGGGCCGTCGGGTTGAAGGGCTTGGAGGGGTCGAGATGTCGGTGTTCAGGTGAGTGATGTGTGCATAAGTGCAAAGGTAAGTGTGTTTGGTGTGTCTAAAGTGATTAAATAAGTTTTACATTCCTTTTCTTACCTTTTCAGCCTTCCTTTAGGTTCGGGGAGTCCCTCATCTCACCGGCACAGAAAGCAGAATGGCTGCGATCTGTCAAAAGTGACAGCCTGCAGCTTTCTGTGCAGGAGAGATTTCTAACTGAGTCTGTGTAGAAGGACTCAGGTTAGAAGTAAGACTGTCAGTGTTTGACAGCTTCAAACAGCTGTGAAACACTGATATTTCATCTGTCAAAACGTCTTGACAGATGAAATTTCAGTGTGACGTCACCTGTTGCTGGGTGGCCCTTAATTGGCCTGCTGGGCGGGCTCAACAAGGTCAATCAAGTTAAAATTGCGTGGATTGGCTGCATCTCGATGGAGGTGGGACTACAACCCCAAAACTTGTCATCCCGCCTCCAACCCGACTTCTGAATGAAAATCCAGCCCAATGGTTTTGGTGTTCCCAATATTCTTTGCTCATTCAGTATTGGATGTCGGACAAGCAGCATGACAAATCCGAGGTAGTGGAGGGGTCGAGAGGTAGTGGTGAGGTAGAGCTGGGTATCGTTACTGTACATCTACAACCTGACATTTTTAAATGATGTCGTGAAGGGGCAGCATGTAGATGAGAAATAGGAGGGGGGCGAAGGATAGATCCTTGAGGGACTATAAAGCACTAGATAAATGCAGGCCTTTTATTTCCAACTATTGAGCCCCCTCCTCTACTCCCTCTTCACCCACGACTGTGTGGCTGTTAATGGTTCCAACACCATCATCAAGTTTGCAGATGACACCACGGTAGTAGGCCAGATCACCAACAATGATGAGTCAGCCTACAGGGAGGAGGTCCAGCATCTCGTGAAGTGGTGCGCCGACAACAACCTGGCCCTTAACACCAAGAAAACAAAGGAAATAATCGTGGACTTCAGGAAGTCCAAAGGCGGAAGTCACACCCCCATCCACATCAATGGGGCGGAGGTGGAAAGGGTGGCCAGCTTTAAGTTCCTCGGAGTCCACATCACGGAAGACCTCTCCTGGTCCCTCAACACCTCCTCTCTGGTGAAGAAGGCCCAGCAGCGCCTATTTCTTGAGGAGGCTGAAGGGATGTAATCTGTCACCCCCAATCCTCTCTAACTTCTACCGCTGCACTATAGAGAGCATTCTGACAAACTGTATCATGGTATGGTACGGCAGCTGTAGCTCCCATGACCGGAAAGCCCTGCAGCGGGTAGTCAAAACTGCCCAACGCATTACCGGCACCCGGCTACCGACCATAGAACATATATATCAGAAACGCTGCCTACGGAGGGTCCATCATCAAAGACCCTACCCACCCCAGCCACAGTCTGTTCGCCCTCCTACCATCTGGAAGACGCTACAGATGCATTCGCACCCGTACGACCAGATTTAGGAACAGCTTCTTTCCCAGGGCTGTCATCCTACTGGACTCCACAAATAAACTCTAAAGCCTGCACATCTGCCGATGCACTTTATTATGGTCATATTTATGCTAATATATATGTACAAATGTATGTTGAAATGTTTAAGTGTCCTAATCCAAATTGTACACTCTCGGGAGCCGCAAGCCTACATTTCGTTGTACTGCACTTGTGCACTAACAATGACAATAAAAGTTGATTTGATTTTGATTTGATTTGTTTGAGATTCTGTAGTTGCGATAATTAGGTAAAACTATTTTCCATTACATGGATTTTTGTAACATCTTGAATACCTAAATTATATATTTATTAGAATTATACAGTTAAGCACCAGTATGACTGAGAATCACATTTGAATTCCAAAACATTGGAATCATTCATTCTTGAACTCTGCCCCCAGCCTCAAAAAATGTAAATAGATATGGTAAACAAATGTAACTTTGAGCATTTATAAGTTTATTGTAATGTATACAAAAGCTTATTATAATATGAATACAGATAATCATAACTACTAATCTTAGTAGTTAAGCATATATTAATCATTGCAGTTGATTTTTTTCTGAATTAATTTTGACTGACATTTGGCTTGCAATATTATGAACCTATCCAGGGAATGATGTGTATTCCGATGGAGGATCTGCTTTATGCATTATATTTGAAAGACAAACATTGCACCTTCTGATAAAATTGACCCAGCAGCCATTAACCAGAATTGAAAAGAAAAGTACCTCTTATGAGCAAGTTCACTGGAGGTGTGCTGAGAGAATCATTCCTCCAGTGTTACGAATGGCTAGGATGAAAAGTACCAATAAACAAACCTAGCCTTGGTTTGAAGGTGTATAATTTTTGGATTCAGACTAATAGCCAATGAAGTCTGAAGCAGAACTGTACCGAATGCCTCCCCTTCATTACTTTCACGTCTACCACTGACTAACATGTACTAGATCCAAAAATTACATCCACTAACCAGCGCATCGCAAGATAGCTGAAGTTGAGTATCGGTCCTGATGACTATCTTCTCCATCATCTAATATTTAAAGTAACCTGGTGACCAAATTGTAATTCCCTCTCTTGTAATGTTGCTCTCTAATAGAACTCAACAAAAGAGCCTTCGCTCTTCAGCTAAGACAATTTTGGGGTGAAATTCCTGCTGTTAATAATGTTGGCAAAAATATTGGTATAAATGTGAATCCCTGTTTTGCAGTCACATCAACTTTTTTTTTTACTAACAGTTATCCACAGAACTAATTTCCCCCCTTTTGTTGCCCAATTAGGGATAGCTCAATGCCCTGTGTGTTGTAATGTGTGCTCCAGTTTCCCGATTGAGACACTTAAGTGATCATATTTTTGGGTCCTAGATGTAGAATCCTCTATGCCAACCACTCATCCTGATGTTGTTTGAGCGACCGACTGGTCAGATGTTGACAAATCCCTCAAACGCTCCTTCCTCCTCCCGCCCTGCACACATGCACACAATTGCTGCCTTCCCTCATTCTGCTCATGTACATACCTTCGAATAGCTGTGAGTCATGATATCTATCACTGAAAGAGATTGGCTTGCTTGGATCCGCTTAGCTTTATCAGTTCCATTTTCTTTCCTAACTTAAGAAATCTAAGTTGTTGATATGCAGTGCACAGCTAGTTGTTTCTGGAAGTCACCAGTGGGGTTGCTAATCTCCAGTAGGAGCCGATTCAGAGAAAGGCAATACACCTCCAGCTTGAGTCTTTACTTTTTGTTGCATTAAATCTGAGAGTTCACTAACAGCTCAAAACTGAGCCTTTGTCGACCCCCAAATGTTCTCTTTCCTTCTTCCAGTCTCCAGTTACCTTTAGTAATTCTGGGTCAGCTGTGTACTTGCATATTAAAAGGTTGCTGGCTGTTTGTCAACAGTCACAATAGAAAAGACTCTGCTAACATAAGGATATGTAATTTCTTATAAACAAAAGTAAGGCTTTGCGCATTGATATGAAAAACAAACTTATTCTGTGATCAAAGTAAATAGTAACTATACCATAGTCAAGGCCACTGTTTAACAATGACTGGACGGGCTGGATGTTTGAATCAGTGTCTGCATTAACCCACTTAAAATAAATGGATTAAAATAATGCCGATTGAGAAACTTGGGCTAATAAGTGATGCTCCACTTCTATTATCCGGGGTATGGGATTTTTATCCGTGTCCGAGGAAGGCATTCCACAGTTACACCCATTTATAATTAGAGCCAGTGTTTTACTGTGACTGAATAGGTCAAATTCTGTTTTTATTATATGGGATTACGGGACTTTCCATGAATTTTGCCAGTGTTTTGGGGGAATTGGATTCTGCAAATCCATCCATTTTTCTGTGAAAACCGCAAATCAGCGGCCCTGGCCACAGATGGAACTGTGTTTTCTAATGGCAGAGGCAGAACAATAAGTTAACAGAAGCTTCTGCAATGAAACCGCTGATGTTGCCAGCCTCTCTGAGAGAAAGCCACGAGCTGTAGGCTGATCAAGGTGAGCTAAAGGAAGCAGACTCTCAGATCTGCTGACAGAGAGAGCTCATTGTATGCAAAAATAATGAAATGCAAAATGATGTAGAAATTAGATGAGAAATTGTTTCTTTATTAAATTGATTTTTTTTTAATTGTATAAAATGTCTTTTTAGAGGTTTGCAGGAGCGCTATTTCTTTCTAATCAGAAGTTTCCAGAGCCACATTTGAAGTGATTCCCATTCAGTCATTTGCTTTGCAGTAAAAACCCAAGAGCTTGGTTATCTGTGTAAACGTACATATGTAGCCGTGGAAGAGAAGACAAACACAAACTTCAGAGATTCTATTATTCCTGACGTTCCCACATATTCATTTTTTTTTTAGAAGATCACCAATGGTGAGAAAATTTAACTTGAAAAATGATGTGTCATTTAATGCCGATCAGGTCTGGTTCCACAAATGAGCTTCTAATTTCCAGGCCCACGGTGAAATGAATGAGAAAAGGATCCCATGCCAGGCACTAACGCAGAGAACGGAGCTCGAGGCCGAATCTTAACCTCCAGGAAGCAGGCACCCAAGTCATTTTTGTGGAAAGGGGCATTAATTGATAAAAGAAGGATAATGAAGAACAGTTGTGGAGATGAATTGTACTGTCTGCTGCAACGTGACTGATAGCGCAGTCAGGGCTAGGCCAGGCTAAAATCTGTATTTAAAGACTTGCTGAACAAAATGTTAAATATTTGCCTTTAAGAGAATTCTTAGAGCCCATAAGTAAAATTTAAAGGGTACAACACACTGCAGTCGAAGCAGATCATTTGCAACACTGGAATTTGACCAAAAAGGGATTTCTGCATTCTGAGAGGGAAGCACTGGTCAAACATTTGAACGCTTTAGTTGCACACTTTTACTGTCATGGAGAGAGGTTTGTTTACCCAGCCCAGTGCAGCGAACCTGTTGGAAAATGACAGTAGCGATCCTGTCTGTTTATTCTGTAGAGACCACAAACTGTTAGGACAGAGGCCTGCCTCTGAACATACACTTTAGAAGACCACATTAGTTCAACACGATGGGCAGAAATGTATGATGCAGGTGGAATCAATTAATATTGCAATTCCAACAAAAAAAAATGTGAACAGTACTTTAGGCATCATTGTTTCACAGTAAGATGACTCTTACCGTGTGCTTCATTTTGCGTTCCTGACTAGTTTGAGAAAGAAATGGGAATGGACTTAACTGTACTATCCAATGTCATATAATTGAGGCTGATGGTTATCCAGGCATCCTGAAGCTTAGCGTCATTAAAACTGACAGATTTGCCTTTGGTCTGTGAGGAGCTCCACACAATGCACTGCCAAGATAATCACATATTAGTGCAAACATGTGAACGTGCAAATTTAATGGCTGGGGAAGAGGGAGCATTTTTTGCAGTTCCCAGACAGTGTCTGTGGCAACGATTCAGATGGAGCTGAGCCAGTTCTCCAGACTATTTGTATTTTTCTCCATATCTGTATATTATTTATTTTAACTAAAAAAAAAGTCTGATATTTTCAGCAATCTGGCAAATGGTGATGGTGGGGGGGTCGGTGACTGCTGAGATCAAAGGCTTTCAAAACAAGCCACTAACTAATAAAGAATTTGTGAGAAGTAAAACTTTATTTAATTAGTTTCATTAAAACCGTCAAAAATTTGGAGTGAGGGGTGGGAGGGCCTTGGAAATCTGTAATATAAATCTTTATTCACAAGTGGCATATCCGTATCAAATAACCGTGCAAGCTCAAAGTGTGCAACAGACAGGCTCATAACTGGCCATTTTAAGAATTTCAACATGGAACTGAATGGCCATAGGTTGGTTGTCAGCTAAATGTTAGAACAACAACAACTTGTATTTATATAGTGCCTTTAACAAGGCCCTTCACAGGAACATTACAAAGCAAAATTTGACACCGAGCCAAATAAGGAGATATTAGGGCAGATGACCAAAAGCTTGGTCAAAGAGGTAGGTTTTAAGGAGCGTCTTAAAGGAGGAAAGAGAGGAAGAGATGCAGAGAGGTTTAGGGAGGGAATTCCAGAGCTAAGGGCCTTGTCAGCTAAAGGCATGGTCACCAATGGTGGAGCGATTGAAATCGGGGATGCACAAGAGGCCAGAATTGCAGATATTTCAGAGGGTTGTTGGGCTGGAGGTGATTACAGAGATAGGGAGGGGCGATGTCATGGAGGGATCTGAAAACAAGGATAAGAATTTTAAAATCGAGGCGTTGCTTAACCGGGAGCCAATGTAGGTCAGTGAGCACTGGGGTGATGGGTGAACAGGATTTGGAGTGAGTTAGGCCACAGGCGGCAAAGTTTTGGATAACCTCAAGTTTATGGAGGGTAAAATGTGGGAGGCCAGTCAGGAGTGTGTTGGAATAGTTAAGTGTATAGGTAACAAAGGTTGAGGGTTACAGCAGCAGATGAGCTGAGGCAAGGGCAGAGCCGGGCGATGTTACGGAGACCTGGACGACATTCAGGCTTGGGCTGATAAGTAGCAGGTAACATTCACGCCACAGAAGTGCCAGGCAATGACTATCTTCAACAAGCAAGAGTCTAACCACCTCCCCTTGACATTCAATGGCATTACCATCGCCGAATCCCCCACCATCAACATCCTGGGGGTCACCATTGACCAGAAACTGAACTGGACCAGCCACATAAATACAGTGGCTATAAGAGCAGGTCAGAGGCTAGGTATTCTGCGGCGAGTGTCTTACCTCCTGACTCCCCAAAGCCTTTCCACCATCTACAAGGCACAAGTCAGGAGTGTGATGGAATACTCTCCACTTGCCTGGATGAGTGCAGCTCCAACAGCACTCAAGAAGCTCAACACCATCAGGACAAAGCAGCCCGCTTGATTGGCACCCTATCCACCACCTTAAACATTCACTCCCTCCACCACCGGCATACTGTGGCTGCAGTGTGGACCATCAACAAGATGCACTGCAGCAACTCGCCAAGGCTTCTTCGGCAGCACCTCCCAAACCCGCGACCTCTTCCACCTAGAAGGACAAGGGCAGCAGGCACATGGGAACACCACCACCTCCAAGTTCCCCTCCAAGTCACACACCATCCTGACTTAGAAGTATATTGCCAATCCTTCATTGTCGCTGGGTCAAAATCCTGGAACAGCCTCCCTAACAGCACCATGGGAGTACCTTCACCACACGGACTGCAGCAGTTCAAGAAGGCAGCTCACCACCACCTTCTCAAGGGTAATTAGGGATGGGCAATAAATGCTGGCCTTGCCAGGGACGCCCACATCCCATACACGAATAAAAAAAAAATGGAAGTAGATGGTCTTAGTGATGACACGGATATAAGAACATAAGAAACAGGAGCAGGAGTAGGCCAATCGGCCCCTCAAGCCTGCTCCGGCATTCAATAAGATCATGGCTGATCCAATCTTGGCCTCAACACCACTTTCCCGCTCTCTCCCCATACCCCTTGACTCCCTTGTAGTTCAAATGTCTGTCAATCTCTGCCTCGAATATATTCAATGATTCCGCCTCCACAGCTCTCTGGGGTAGAGAATTCCAAAGTTTCCCGACCCTCTGAGGGAAGAAATTCCTCCTCATCTCCATCTTAAATGGGCGACCCCTTATTCTGAAACTATGCCCCCTAGTTCTAGATACCCCCACTAGGGGAAACATCCTCTCAGCATCCACCCTGTCGATCCCCCTCAAAATCTTATATATTTCAATAAGGTCACCTCTCATTCTTCTAAACTTCTAAACAATATGTGGTCAGAAGCTCATCTCAGGGTCAAGTATGATGACCAAGGTCTGGTTCAGCCTCGGACAGTTGCCAGGGAGAGGGATGGACTCATTGGCTAAGGAACGGAGTTTGTGGCGGGGACCGAAGACAATGGCTTCGGTCTTCCCAATATTTAGTTGGAGGAAATTTCTGCTCATCCAGTACTAGATGTCAGATAAGCAGTCTGACAATTTAGAGACAGCGGAGGAGTCGAGAGAGGAGTTGGTGAAGTAGAGCTGAGTGTCGTCAGCGTACATGTGGAAACTGATGCTGTTTTCGGATGATGTCGCCGGGGGGCAGCATGTAGATGAGAAATAGGAGGGGGCCAAGGATAGATTCTTGGGGGATACCAGAGGTAAAGGTGCCGGAGCGGGAAGGGAAGCCATTGATGGTGATTCTGCGATTAGATATATAAGAAAGGAACCAGGCCAGTGTGGTCCCATCCAGCTGGACGACGGTGGAGAGGCATTGGAGGAGGATGGTGTGGTCAACAGTGTCAAAGGCTACAGACAGATTGAGAAGGCCGAGGAGGGATAGTTTACCTTTATCGCAGTCACATAGGATGTCATTTGTGACTGATAAAAGCTGTTTTGGTAATGTGATGGGGCAGAAATCTGATTGGAGGGATTCAAACATGGAGTTCTGAGAAAGATGGGCACAAATTTGGGAGGCGACAACATGTTTAAGGACTTTAGAGAGGAAAGGGAGGTTGGAGATGGGGCGGTAGTTTGCAAGGACGGAGGGGTGAAGGGTTTTGTTTGAGGAAGGGGGTGATGACGGCAGATTTGAAGGAGAGGGGGACAGTACCCGAAGAGAGTGAAACATTAACAATAACATGCTGGAGAAACAAAAACATCTTCAATGCCTGTTTTGCAAGTAAAGAATTAAGCATGCAACACAAGTTGCAGCCACTGCTAATAAAGGAATGGAATTCACATTGAATAATAGTAACATGGGAGGGAATTACAAGGATGTATTCAACCATGAGTTTCAAATAACATGATAAACCACAACTCTGCAGTACGAGTGGTTGTGAATGTTTTCTAAACTCTCGGGTTACATCAATGCCATTGGTCTCCTCCCATATATTTGTAATTTTATACAATGTATCCAGAATAGTTGAACAAAAGGTCCAGGGAACTGCTGAGTGGAATCCAAAATAAGGAAGAGAAAAAGGAGGAAGAATCATCCCAAGCCCTTCCTTTGTACCATCAATCAACCAGCTACAGAGTAAGCCTGATGGACCCCTGGATCTTCAGCTTGCCCTATTTGACTGGAAGTGTTGCATATCCTTAGACACATCTGGAGTCAGGAAGAGAGAAAAATTATATAATAGTTTTAAAATTAGTATATTTTCAAAAAGAAAGTTATTTTCTGTATTGTTACATAAAGGAGCACACTACAGCCCTGATTCTCCAACTTACAGTCCAATCTAATGAGGCTCCAAGCTGAGAGCTGAATTTGTTCTATACTGGGCATGGTCTGAGGTTGAAGAGGGATGACACAGGGAACAGGCTATCACAGCTGATTGCGATGGACCTGAATATATTCATTTTCGCATGATAAAAGTCTCTATATTTGATACTTTTAAATGCTCTGGGAGTTTTAAAATCAACGTCAGCTAACTATTCACTAGGGGCAGCTTGGAACGTGAAGCTGGGTCCTCTGATTTCATGCCCAGTAGTAGCCTTTTGAGCTCTGCTTACCAAATCATGCATCCTTTACAGAATAGGATGTTTCATTTTGGGAATTCCTATCAGGTAGTTGTCAAAGAATACAAGCTAGCAGACATGAGCTAATTGGGGAGAAACATTTTGATAGACTTAACAAAGACTCCTGACTTTTAATATATACTTCAGCCTTTGCAAAGGCTACTTGGATAACAAAATCCTACAGCCGGCAAAATACAAGGAATCCAAGCCTGTGACCAAGTGGTGGAACAGCACAAAACTCTAACCCTCCCATTTGATGGCTGATGAAGTGGAAGTAGTATGGAATGAGGTGGCAGTGAGCAGGCTGGCCTTACTTGCCACACCAGGGCGCACTCCCCATAGAACAGCATCCCTCAAAGGAGGCAGAGGAAGAGGACTTGCAGTAGACTTTCAGCTTCTGGCAGTGCCAGCCCTACAGAGCATGTTAGCTGCAGGTGCCCTTGCATCAGATGGTGGAGCTTCACACCTGGTTATTGACTGGCCAGGAGCCTGTACAGCCAGTAGCACACTGTAATTTCCAAGTAGGTGCGCTTCTGCCAGTAAATGTAGGTGAGAGAGTACCAGCAGGTGGGCACAGTTTGCCCCTGGTACAACTTGACCTTTGTGGAACCGCTCCATCATCCTCCAAAAAGCATAAGTAAAGGAGGACTCCCACTCGGAAACCCATTGTCCCATATCATGGATTGACAAAAGAAAAATGGCAGTGACAGAATGCTTGGCATAAAGCCTCCTGACCAACTAGGTGGAAACAGGAGTATTACAATGAATCTTACCACAGAGCCATCTAAATTCACTTCCATAAACAGCTCATCCCGTCAGCCCATGGCCCCCATTTTACATGGGCAGACAGATGGACTGAGCTACATACCAATGTAGACATCAGAAAATTGTTATGATGTATAAATAAGGCTCTTGTGGAGCATAAGCACCAGCACAGACTGGTTGGGCTGAATGGCCTGTTCCTGTGCCGTATATCCTGTGTAATCCTATGTAAAGTTTAAATTTAATATAATTAACTGCAAACTAGGGAGCATTCCTAGCGTCAGTACAAACCCCAAATGGAAAGTCGGATGGGGCACTAAATGGGTGAAAACCCGGTGTAACAAATCTCCGCTCATTTTCTCAATCACTTTTGCCCCACTTAACGTCTACTCTGTGGTCTCTGTTCCCCTCTGAGGAAAGATAAAGTACTTCCTCTAGATTTTCCTACCTCTTTAATGATTATGGTCCTGGAATTCCATGGGCTTTCTCCTGGTCTCCCGTAACTTTGGCGGGAGACCCCAGAGAACCAGCATGAACGGCCGTTGATGCCGCTTCCCTGGTGGTTCCGTCAGTCACCCTCTGAAGTTATGGCTGGAGACAGGGAGAATCCCCACGGAATTTAAGGGTCAACGCAGATAAGTATTACCATCCCCACTGTGGATGCGATGGTGTTAGCACTATGTACCCACTATACGTGGTTAACAGTAAAACCATAATAAGTTGTAGCAATAAAACAGCGTGTCGTGGTTGAACATAACCAATGGCATAGCCGCACCGATAACCTCATCTGGCCAACAGGATATTTTTCTGTCGTGGAAAAATTTCACGTGCAGCTTTAAAAGGCTTGATGCAGAACACCTAAAGTCTCCACTTTCCAACTGCCTCATGTAATTATTAGCAGTTACCTCTGAACCAGTGCCAATGCTAAGAATCTCACCACTAAGGTAATCACACTACAAAGGGCCCGCTGCTGCTGCTGCCCTGTCGCCGTTCCGACTAATGACCATGAAGCTCGGGGTGAAGAGCTACACCCACCCCAACATGACTATTGAGGCGTGCGTGAAGGCTATGGCCGGGGTTGTCGGCCCTCCGGCCATAGTCGCCGCCTCAAAAATGTACGGGAAGGCTGTCTTTTTCCTGGAGTCCGAGCGGGCGGTGGCCCTGGCCATCGCCCAGGGGCTCACCGTGGGCGGCACCTTTCTGCCGGTGGACCCACTGGAGGCCACCGCGCAGAGGGTGGTCTTGTCAAACGTCCCGCCCTATATCGCCGGTGAGCTCCTCCTCCCCCACCTACGTCAACTTGGGGAGGTGAGGTCGGGGATTTCCCCGATCCCGCTCGGGCTCCGGGAAAGCAGCCTTCGCCATGTCTTCTCCTTCCGGCGCCAGGCTTTCGTCCAGCTGGCGCGGGAGGGGGAGACGGACGGGGCTTTCACGGTCCTCCACGGGGGGACCCCGCACCGCGTCTTCTGGACGGCGGACGGCGTGCGGTGCCACGCCTGTAGGGAGGTGGGGCACGTGCGCAAAAACTGCCCCGCCTCCAAGGCCGCCAAGTCATCTGGCGTGGCCGAGGCTGGCGCCGCCGCCGCTCCTCCCTCCGGGTCTAGCCGCGCCCCCTCCCGAACAAAAGCTAACGGGGCGCGGTCGTCGTCGGAGGTCGATGCCATCCTGGCCTCCGGCGGGGGGGAGGAGGGAGGTCCGGTCCGAAAGAAGGCGCGGGACAAGACGCGAAACCGTAGGGTGGGTCCCCCCGCGGAGGGCGTCCCCCACGATATGGAGCCCCTGACGCCGGAGAGCGTCGCCGCGATAATCGCGGAGTGCGGAGGGGGGGGGGGCCCTCGTGGCCGAGCCTGTGGCCGTGGCCGCCGAGGCGGTAATGCCAGAACCTGCGGCCGGGCTCGGGCCCGGGGGACCCAAAGAACTCGCTCCGCCAGAAGGAGCAGGGGAGGCCCCTGAAGAAATGGAGGCCTCCCTTTACCCCTCTGCGCTTAAAAGAAGGCGCGACCCCCTGGATGAGGAGGAGGACCGGGAGGAGGAAGGTCCCTCCGGTCAGGGGGAGTCGTCGCCCGCCGCGGGCACTGCGCCCCACCCCACCGCTAACACCATTACGGGCGAACGGCAGGGGTCGCCTGTCCCTGGGGAGGCTGAGGCAGAAGCATGTGCCCAGCTCGTGCCTCCCGGGGATGGGGACGAGACCCTGCCCGTGGGGGGGGTCGCGGAACAAGCCGCGGCGGGAATGGATCCATTACTGGTGGCATTGCCCCTCGACGGGTCGGGCGGCCAGGGGACCGGGTCGGGCGGGTTGTCTGAGGACGAGCTCGCCCAGAGCGACCCGGATTTTTCCCAGGTGCTGCTCGACCTCGTCGGGGTTTGTCAAAATTTTTCCCCGTCTGATGGGTCGGAGGCCGGGGGCGTTGCGGAGGAGGGCCCTCTGTCTGTGTCTCCGGCGCCGGGCGACTTGGAGGGGGCCGGGTTTTCGTTTTCTCCGGTCTCTCCGGTCGTTCCGGCGCCTGGGGCGGAGGGGGTCTCCGAACCGCCGCCGCCTGCTGGCCCGGCCCCCCTAGAGGAGCCCGGGGGGGAATCCTCCGCTACCGATCCTGGGGGTGGGATCCGGGCGGAGGCGGGGCCGGCTGTCGCGGCCGGGCCGCCCGATGCGCACTGCGTGGCGGACGGTTCGGCCGCCGGTGGCGACCCCCCGGAGGAGGACGGGGACTCGGTGGTGGGGGCGGAGGAAGACTTAGAGTCCATCGCCGACGAGGCGATGGATGACCTCGCACCCCTCGCCGGGTCCCCCCTCGTTCTCATTCCCATCAGGGAGCTCCGGGAATTTGTGGCCACGAGCCAGGGTCGCCGCAGGACCCAGCAGGCCCTCGACAGATGGTCGGGGCTGGCGCTGCTCATCGGGTCGGCCCGCGTCGCCTATAAGTCCATGGGCGCGGACGCGGGCGTGAGCCTGTCCGAGCTGCGTCGGTTCCGGACATTCCTCACCGGGCTGCTAAGGGAGTGGCGGTTGATTAGCGGCCGCCCTCCCTTCCCCCATTAGGTTTAAGTAGGGGTTGGTTGTGCTTCTGAAATGAAGATAACCATAGCCAGCCTCAACGTCAACGGCAGCAGGGAAGCTAGCCGCAGGTTTAATAACTTTTCGGTCCTTCGGGACGGAAAGTATGCGGTGTGCTTCCTGCAAGAAACCCACACCGTTCCGGGAGACGAGGCCACGTGGCTCCTGGAGTGGCAAGGAGGGGTCAACATGAGTCACCTCTCCAGTGTTTCCAGTGGGGTGGCTATCTTGTTGGCCCCGCATTTTCAGCCGGAGATCTTGGGGGTCAAGGAGCTCGTGCCGGGCCGCTTGCTCCAGGTCACTGTTCGCCTGGGGGGCGTGCCGTTCCATCTAGTGAACGTGTACGCCCCCGGGGCCGGTGCGCAGCAAGCGCGCTTCTTTGAAGAAGTGTCCACTCTTTTGGGCTCCATCGACGCGGGCGAGTGCGTCGTCCTCGGGGGGGATTTTAATTGTACCCTCGAGGCGAGGGACTGTACGGGTACCCAGCGGAGCCCGGCGTCGGTGGGGAAGTTGAGGGACCTGGTCGGGTCCCTCGACTTGGTGGACGTCTGGCGTAATCTCCATCCCGACTCCAGCGCCTTCACTTTTGTGAGGTCTGGGGGAGGAGCGTCCAGGATCGACCGCCTCTACATTTCCCGGGCGTACGTCTCCTGCGTTCCGACGGCTTCCGTGCGGCCGGTGCCGTGCACGGACCACCACCTGGTGTGGGCGGAGCTCGTGCCGCCGCGCGCCGGGGGGGGGTCCGCGTACTGGCACTTTAACAACCTGCTGCTGGAGGACGCGCGGTTCCGGGATTCGTTCGGTCGGTTCTGGGCCGGCTGGAGAAGGAAGCAGGGGGGCTTCCCCTCCTTGAGGCTATGGTGGGATGTGGGCAAGGCTCACATCCGTCTCTTCTGTCAGGAGTACGCGAAGGGGTCGACCAAGAGGCGGGAGGCCCGGGTCGGGCAGTTGGAGAAGGAGGTGCTCGACCTGGAGTCCCGTCTCGGTCAAGTCGCCGAGGACCCGGCCCTGCGGCTGGCATACGAAGAGAAGAAGGGCGCGCTGAAGGACCTGCGGCTCGTCGGGTCCCGAGGCGCGTACGTGAGGTCGCGGATCCAGCTCCTGCGGGACCTGGACCGCGGCTCCCCCTTCTTCTACTCGCTGGAAAAAAGACGGGGGGTCCGTAAGCAGCTTTTGGAGCTGCTGGCCGACGACGGATCTCCGGTCTCGGATCCGGAGGGAATCCGCGCGGAGACCCGCGCCTATTACGGGGCTCTGTTCTCTCCGGATCCGTCCAGCGAGGACGCGCGCGGAGTTTTGTGGGAGGACCTGCCGAAGGTCGGCCTGGAGGGCGCCGAAAAATTGGACGCTCCTCTGAGTTTGGAGGAGCTGTCCGGCGCCCTCCGCCAGCTCTCTAGGGGGAAGTCCCCGGGGCTGGACGGGCTGACCGCGGAGTTCCACAGGGCGTTCTGGGGCGTCCTGGGGGGCGACTACGTGCGGGTCCTGGGGGAATGTTTGGCGACCGGGGAGATGCCCCTCTCGTGGCGCAGGGCGGTGATCGTCCTGCTGCCTAAGAGGGGTGATCTCCGCCTCCTTAAGAACTGGCGCCCGGTCTCCCTTCTCAGCACGGATTACAAAATCTTTGCCAGGGCCATGTCCGTTCGCCTTGGCACCGTGCTGGCCCACATGATCCATCCCGACCAGTCCTACACGGTCCCGGGCCGGACCATTCACGATAACATCCATCTGGTCCGGGACCTGGTCCACCATTCCCAGAGGGCTGGTCTGTCGGTCGCCTTCCTTTCCCTGGATCAGGAGAAGGCGTTCGACAGGGTGGATCACGAGTATCTTTTCGGGACTCTGCGCGCTTTCGGGTTCGGGATGCATTTTGTCGCCCGGATCCGACTTCTGTACGCTGCCGCGGAGTGTCTGATTAAAGTTAACGGGTCCTTGACGGCGCCCCTTCGCTTCGGGAGGGGGGTGCGTCAGGGATGCCCCATGTCCGGCCAGTTATACGCCATTTGCGTGGAGCCTTTCCTGCGCCTCTTGCGGAAGGGGTTGGCGGGATTGGCTCTGCGAGGGCCGGGCGTGGAGGTGGTCCTCTCGGCTTACGCCGATGACGTGCTCCTCGTGGTCACGGATCCCGTTGACTTGCGGAGGATGCGGGAATGCCAGCAGATTTACTCGGACGCATCCTCCGCCAGGATCAACTGGGGGAAATGTTCTGGACTCCTGGTGGGTCAGTGGCAGGTGGACTCTCTGCCGGAGGAGTTCAGGCCCTTCGCCTGGAGTACTACGCACCTCCTCTACTTGGGAGTCTACCTCAGCCCGGCCGAGGACGCCTGGCCGGCGAACTGGCACGAGCTGGAGGCCAAAGTCACCGCTCGCTTAGGACGCTGGACAGGACTGCTCCGAGTGTTGTCCTACAGGGGTCGGGCGTTGGTCATAAACCAACTGGTGGCCGCCATGTTGTGGTACCGGTTGGTTACTCTGATCCCCCCCCCCGCGTTTGTCGCCAGGATACAGAAGAAGCTCGTCGACTTTTTCTGGAACAACAGGAAGCACTGGGTCGCTGCCGCGGTTCTGAGTCTCCCGCTTAGGGAGGGCGGTCAGGCGTTGGTGTGCCTCCGCACCCAGGCTGCGACTTTCCGTCTTCGGACGCTGCAGAGACACCTGCTCGTCGAGAATCCTCCAAGATGGTGTGCGCTGGCGACGTATTTTTTCCGCCAGCTGCACGGCCTCAATTACGACACGCAGCTCCTGTTTTTGGAGGTGAGCGGCAGGCGTGAGAGCCTGCGGGAGCTGCCTGTCTTTTACCAGGAACTACTATGGGTTTGGAATCACGTCGCCTCCAGGCGGAGCTCTCCCCCGTCAGGAGCGGCGGCCGTCCTCCGGGAGCCGCTGTTCAGGAATCCGCACCTCCACGTCCGCGAGTTCGGGTGGCTGGCGGAACGCAGGGCTGTGCCTGGCAGGGTGACTAGAGTCGGGGACCTACTCGATGGCGGAGGAGCGGGCTGGATGGCGCCAGAGGAGCTGGCGCGGCGCATGTCGTGGGACGACGTCCGGCTCGCGGTCGATGCCATCGGGGCGGTGAAAGCAATGCTGCCCCCCGGCGCCACAAGGTGCGTCGAGGCGGCTCGGGCACGTGGGGAGATCCCGTCCGAGCTTACTCCCGTTCGGATGGAATTCCTTATCGGCGCCTTGCCCCGAGACTCCCCTCGGGGATCGGCGCCTCACAACTTGAGCCGTCTCGAGGAAATACCCTCCGTGCTTTTTCACTCTGCGCGGAGGGGTTTCCTGTACGGGCTGCTCTTGCACACCTTCCACTTTGCCATCTTCGCCTGCCGTCCGGACACGCCGTGGCGTGCCGTTTTACCTCCGGACGGAGGCGGAGGTCCCCAATGGGGGGCTCTCTATGCGGGAGTCCTCCCTTGTTCTATCGGGGATTTGGCCTGGAGGGTGCTGCACAGAGCAGTTCCGTGCAATAGATTTTTAAGTAGGTTTACGGACTCCCAGACCGCCTGTTTGTTTTGCGGTCTGGAGGAGTCCGTCTTTCATGTTTACACGGGGTGTGAGAGGTTGCAGCCTCTCTTCCATTTTTTGAGGGGGCTGCTCCTCAAATTTTGGTTGCACTTCAGTCCCACGCTCCTGATCTACGGTCACCCCGTGCGGAGGGGAGCGGGCGGGTCGGAGGACCTCCTCGTGGGCCTGCTCCTGGGCCTGGCCAAGAAAGCCATTAATTGGTCCTGGCAGCGGGCGAGCGAGGGGGTCGTCCGACCGGATTGCCTCCCCCTCTTCCGTGGCCATGTTCGCGCCCGGGTGGCCCTAGAGATGGAGCACGCGGTGTCCGCCGGCACGCTCGAGCTTTTTCGTGACCGGTGGGCGCCGCGGGGACTGGAGTGCATAATTAATCTGGACAACCAAATTTTAATTTGATTGGTGGAGGGCTCTTTAAAAGGGTTATTGGTTTTTTTTGTTAGTTAATTTGTGCACTTGTTTTTTGGTCGAATGAAAAGAGAGGACAAAGGGCGAACCGCTGATTGAAGCTGCTTGAAGATTCTGCCTGAAATAGCGAAGATTTTTTAATCGGTAAATACTGGGGATTAATGAAGTACGATGAATTTATTGACTGACCTGAAATAGCCGGCACTCTTAATACTTTACAAGTGGCACCTTTGTAACTGACTCATGGCATTGACAAATTGGCTGGGATTTTCTGGAGGTATGCGGGCTGGGCGCGGGGGGCCTCCAAGGCGGACGGGAAACCCGGCAAGGCCTGATTTGCATGCGAGGCCTCGGTTTCCCGCCCGCAGCCATCCAGATTGAGAGGCTGACTGGCTGCGGGCGGGTAGGTCTGCAGCTGCAGAGAGGGACGGAGGGTTCAGTCTGGGGGAAGGATGGGGGGCGCGGTCAGTTAGGGAGCACGGGGGGAATCAGCCAGGGATCGGGGCTTGGGATTGGCATGGGATCAGGGATCGGGGGGGGGGGCTCGGCCAGGGATCGGGGAGGATTGGCCAGGGATTGGTGATCGGGGAGTCGACCACTGATGGGGAACAGCAGGGGCGCAAAATCGGCCAAGGATCGGGGATTGGGATTGGCCAGGGATCAGGTATTGAGGGGGGGAGGGTCGGCCAGGGATCGGGGGGGGGGCGGTTGGTCAGGGATTGGGGATCGGGGAGTCAGCCAGGGATCAGCAGGGGGGGGGGGCGGATGTTAGTTGGGGATCGGGGAATCGGTGGGGAGAGGGGGTCGGCCAGGGATCGGGGGGGTTGGTCAGGGATTGGGGAGTCGGCCGGGGATCAGGGATCAGCGGGGGGCGGGGTGTTAGCTGGGGATTGGGGGGGTTTGGTTGGTCCGGGATTGGGGATCAGGGAGTCGGCCAGGGATCGGGGATTGGGATTGGCCAGGGTTCAGGAATTGGGGAGGGTGGGTCGGCCACAGATCGGGGCGGGGGGCGGGAGGTTGGTCAGGGATTGGGGATCGGGGAGTCGGCCAGGGATCAGCGGGGGGCGGGGGCTGTTAGCTGGGGATCGGCGGGGGGCGGGGTCGGCCGGGGGGGTAGAGAGGATCTGGACCAGCCACCGGAGGATTGTGGCCGGCCTCAGCATCATCGGTGGGGTGGGGGAGGCCTCATGGTGGAGATTGGAAGCCAGGGAAGACAATCGGAGGTCTCGTGAGGGGGTCTCCGATCCCGGGGGGTGGCTTAGTTCGGGACCCTGGATCCAGGAGGTAGGTATAAAGCCACTTACCTCCTGGATCCAGCAGTCCACGCCCCGATTTAACTGCTGGGTTTCACGAATTCGTCCACATGCAGTTAAATGGAGGTTAAAAAAGAGGCTTCCAGCCTCATTATAATATTTAATATTTAAAAGGAAACCCTTGGGAGCGAGTTGGCCGCCCACCCACCGCCCTGCCCCCTTCCCGCCTCTGTTAAAACTGGAAGTGGGTGGGTTGGAGGCGGGATCAGGTCGGGAATCCCATTTTTAACAATTTAACTGCCGCAACGCTCGAAACCCACCTTTTTTTAGGGGAAAATTCTGGCCATCGTTAGAGCCGTTTCCTGATATAGGCAACTGCCCTTCATAAGCGTGGATGGTGTAAGTGGTAGGGACTGTATTTAACATTCCCTTTCTGCCATTGGCTGGTCACCATTAAATACCCATGCAATCCATTTTTACTGCTGTACAGTTGATACTAACTATTAGTTGTGTTGTCGTGAGCAGCTTTAATATACACACGTTCAAGACCCAGATTCCTCAATGCTGTGAGCTTCCTCCAGTGACGTCAAAAGCTATTTCTAACACTCATCTCTCAAGAGAACTACAGCTCCCGTTCTAAGTGACATGATGTCACAATGACAAAATGATATCACAAAGCAGCTGTGACTGGCTTTCCAACAATACAATTCAGAGCACGCTATAAATCTTTAAATAGAGCACGTCGCGGGCAGCAGTGTAATACCACAAATATCTTCATGCATGAGTTGACCTGTAACTTTGTCTTTTGTGAGTTGTCTGGTTAGCTTGGCATGCAATGATATTTTTTGTATTGTGCCGTATGCTCCATTTAGTATTTCACCTACCACAGGAAAGGCGAGACTCAAAGTGAATGGTTTTTTTTTCCATTTTGCGCAATTTGTTCAGGATTAGTAGTGGCCATTTGTCACTAAGTAATGTCACACTGTTTGGCAAAAACACACATGGTAAACTCGCTGAGAATTTGATGTAATTTGCAGTAAGCAGTGTGACACTATGAACTATGCCAAAGGGATTTTGAGGGTCTCGCCACGGCAATAAATAGTTGCATGCAACAAGTGGAAAGCACTGACAGCAACTTGCTTTTGCTGTGTAGATGAAATGAATAACGAAGAAAGTCTTTGGAACCAGAAATGTATTTTAATGCAGATATTAGCTGTATATAATAACAACATATAAAGAAATGTTTTCTGAATTACATACAAGATGAATATAAGTTGGGTCAAGCTAGTGATTTCTTTTTAACTTGTATAAATTTATAATGTGCGTGCCTGGTACTTACATCACCTCATTTTAAGAGGTCTTGAGATTCCCATCCACTATGTCTATGAGGTTTTAGCTAGACATAAGTGAGAGCCAAACAAATAAACTCTCACAGAGAAGATAAGTGCCTTCTACTGCTAAGTGAAGCCTGAACGGACTTATTTTTATGTGTCTCTCTTGACTGCCTATGTGTTTCTTTATGACCACCACCTTTCAAAAAAGTTGTGTTAGGTAAAGAATTGGGTTGAAAACTTTATACAGGAAAAAGCTATGGTGGGGTGCACTGTTATGGGGAGGATGGGAAAGATAAACCCTTCTGGGGGTGAAGCGAGAGAAACCATTGGGCAGAGGGAGCGAGAATTTGTTGAGCAAGGGTGAATTAACTTGCTGAGGGTGGCAAGAAAATTCTTTCTGAGAGGCTAGGACAGCGACAGGTAGAAAACAAAGAAAGACTCTGTTAACTTGGGTTCAAGGGAAAGGGGGAGAGAAAGAGAGAGAGAGGTAGAGAAGGGAAGGAGAGCCATTTGGTGGGAGAGACAGAAAGTTTTTTTTCCCTTTTGCCCACCATGCCTACTGTAGTGGTAAAGAGAGAGTCTGAGTAAAAGGGAGAGTGAGAGACCTTATTGGCAGGAGAGAGAACATTCCTGTTGAGCTGGAAGGAAGCAAAAGGAAATAAAGTCTGTTGAAGTGGGGCAGGAGAATAGAGAGGCTGTTAAGAGGAAGAAAAGAATGAGGGAGACCTTAATAAGATAGAAAGATGGAGCAAAGGACCCCATTGAAGGGGTGGAGGGGGGGAAGGGCAGGGAGGAAAGAAATAAGAGAGTGTGAGAGACCTGTTGACAGAGGTAGTGAAAAACAGAGAAATACGGATATACCCTGTTAACATGGAAAGGGGATAGAAGGAGAGAGTCTGTTGGAGAAAGGGTTAAAGAGCACCTGATGAGTAAAGAGAGGCCCAGTGAAGGGAGGAGAGAAAGGGGAAAGATCCTAAGAGGGTGAGAGAGATACATTGTTAATTGGGTATGAAGAAGGCCCTGGTTGGATTTTTACACCAATCCAACGGCTTCATGGTCACCTTTACTGATACCAGCTTTTTATTTCCAGATTTTAAAAAAAAATCTATATTCAAATTCTCAAATGGCCATGGTGGGATTTTGGGATTTGAACTCTCTTCTCTAGAATTAGTCCAGGTTTCTGGATTATTAGTCCAATCCAGTAACCTGTTGACTAGAGGGAGAGAGAATCTATTGAGGGGGTGAGAAAAACCTTTTGAGGGAGGGAAAGAAAAACCCCATGCAGGGGGAAAGGTTGAAAGAGAAGGAAAGAGACCTTGTATTGGGGAAGGGTGAGCGAGACCATGTTCAGATAAGGTGGTGGGTGGGTGGGGGGGCGGAGAGAGGCAGAGTACTCTTAGGGGGATGGGAAAGATTGAAGGTGAGAGTCCTGTTGGGGGAGGGAGAGAGAGAGAGACGGAGACCCATTTTCTTCCCAGACTCCAGGTAACTGCATACTACCATCTTTGAATGCGACAGTTCAACCCATCAGCACTGGTCAGTGCCATTCCTTCATTGACCTGCACAACAACCTGAATTTATATAATGCCTTTAACTTAGTAAAACAAAGGCGCAAAGACACAGCTGAATGAACATATCTGCTGGCCCTTCTTGTCCTGTCCAATTTTTCTTCCTGCCATTCTTCTTTGAGGAACATAAAATATGAATATCAGTCAAGTCTGGGAATTTATCTTTTTGGTTTTTAATATTTTTTTCATGTCTCTTTCATTCCTGACTTTGATATCAATATCATGTGATATCAACCATGAAATGTTTTGCCACAACTATTGTAATCATGAAGTGTTCATTCTATGACAGTTATAATAACTGCTTTAGAACAGATGCCCCAAATCTATCAGATGCCTGACACCTGGAAAGATTTACACATCTTTAACATGATTAATAACTTAATAAGACAATGAGATTGAAACCTGAGTGATTTTGACAAGTCATCCAAACTGCGAGGCTATATTTCAGCCTTCAGACTCTTCCTCTCTATGTATCATTTTATACAATAGTCTTTCTCTGTTAAAGGGTTTTGGAAAATGAATTGTTTCCACCCTTCCGTTACATCAGCTTTTGAAAGATAAATCTTAATAAATCTTTTAGATGTAATTTTTAATTGATGAATTATTGAACTATTAATAAATATAAAAAATTCAGTTCTTTATATTATTTTCCTTTTCACAATCCTAGCTGTATTAATGTCTGATAATGTCATTATAATATTTTTGTTAAATTATTCTTAAATTGATTCCTTGACTTATTCCTACATCACAGGCCTTCTTGTTAATCTCATTCTGTAACCAACCATTAAGAGTTGTGAGAGAATGTCATGGGCTGATTGTTTGTTTGTTTGTTTGTTTCATTTTTTCTATCCCTGTGAGAAAGTGCATGGTCTCTGCTCAGCTGCTCTGCAAGGCGGAGATCAGAAACGTTCTATGTGGGGAATCATTAATGCCATCCCAAGTCATAATTTGCAGATTGTTGGAACTGCGACATGCTACCATGCCACAGTGTAAACAGGAGCACTGATCCTGTCCACCGAGTAGCGAATCAAGCACTATCATCAGGTTGAGTTTTAACATAAGAAAGTGTCTTTCCATTCCTTATCTTTTCACCCAAAATATATTGGCCCAGAAATTTGGGTCTCCACAGGTGAGTATGCATGGGGGATGGCCTGCTTTTTACAAGGTAAGTGGTGAATTAATTAAAATTAAAACTTTTTTCCACAGGTTTATTATTTTTATATACTTTAAAGCAAGGTAAGTTTATTTTTAGCCCCATTAGAAAATAAAATTATTTTTTTCAAAAATTTAAATTATTTAAAATAGTTATTTCATGTAATTTATAGTTTATTTAAAAAATGTGATGTTTTAAATTTTTTTTGTTGAAGATTTAGTGATGTTTTGGGGCCCATAAGTTTTGACAGCTCTTCCTGTCAAACTTATGAATGGAGCATTCCCTGCTCCGATTGGCTCCCCATGGCCCACGTGATCCCAGGGGACGCATCGAACTAACTGTGCCCCTGGGATATGCAAGCAATGCGCGCCGGCAGCTGGAGCAGGCCCAGGATCGCAATTCCACGGGGGCCCACAGCTCAACGGCCGGCGCGCAAGGTAAGTGCAGATCGGGGGCTTGCACCCGCGGGAAGCCCCTGACCCGAATTTCTGGGCCATTACCTCCCATGTAAGTTGCATTTGCCACCTGCCTCCTCGTAACGTCTGCCAGATCAGCCATGATCTCATTGAATGGCGAAGCAGGCTCGAGGGTCCAAATGGCCTACTCCTGCTCCTATTTCTTATGTTCTTATGTTCTTAAAGTCACGGTGACAGAGCGGGAGAAGCTCTGACGAAATTCCAGTGATAGAGGGAAGGCCAGTTCTACAAAGGAAACTCCAGGAAAGAAGCAAAACTCAAGTTTCATGCCACTGAGGAAGGGTAAACTTTGGGAGGCAAAACTTATCAAGAGCACATAAATCATTTTACAGATAAGTTTAATAATGTAAATGATATAATACACCAAATATATCAAATTTGGCTCTCGCAAAAGAGGAAATAGCAGAGGCTCTGACCATCATTTTCCAATCCTCTCTGGCTACAGGTGTGGTGCCGGAGGACTGGAGGACTGCTAATGTTGTACCATTGTTTAAAAATGGAGAAAGGGATAGACCGAGTAATTACAGGCCAGCCAGCCTAACCTCGGTGGTGGGAAAATTATTGGAAAAAGTTCTGAGGGACAGGATAAATCTTCATTTAGAAAGACACAGATTAATCAAGGACAGTCAGCATGGATTTGTTAAGGGAAGGTCGTGTCTGACTAACATGATTGCATTTTTTGAGGAGGTAACAAGGAGGGTCGATGAGGGTAGTGTGTTTGATGTGATGTATATATATTTTAGCAAGGCTTTTGATAAGGTCCCACATGGCAGACTGGTCACGAAAGTGAAAGCCCATGGGATCCAGGGCAAAGTGGCAAGTTGGATCCAAAATTGGCTCAGAGGCAGGAAGCAAAGGGTAATGGTTGTAGGATGTTTCTGTGACTGGAAGGCTGTTTCCAGTGGGGTTCTGCAAGGCTCAGTACTTGTTCCCTTGTTTTTTGTGGTACATATCAATGATTTAGACTTGAATGTAGGGGGTATGATTAAGAAGTTTGCAGATGATACTAAAATCAGTTGTGTGGTTGATAATGCAGAAGAAAACTGTAGATTGCAGGAAGATATCAATGAACTGGTCAGTGGCAAATGGAATTCAATCCGGAGAAGTGTGAGATAATGTATTTGGGGAGGGCTAACAAGGCAAGGGAATACACATAGGCCCAAAAATTCGGGTCTCCACGGGTGAGTACGCGCTGGGTACTCACCCGTAGGCCTGATGGAAGTGCCGGTTTCCTGCATGAACTGTGCATGCGCGGGAAACCGGCACTTCCGTTCCTCTGAAAGCAGGGGTTCAGAGGTTGAACGCATGCGCGGGGGAGGCTGCGCGTGCGCATCAAACTTAGGTTTTTTTTACAGGTTTTTCCGTGAGGGTAAATCTGCAGAAGTTAGAAATTTAAAAAGCAGGCGTAAGGCCTGCTTTTTACAAGGTAAGTGGTGAATTAATTAAAATTAAAACATTTTTTCCATAGGTTTATTATTTTTAAATACTTTAAAGCAAGGTAAGTTTATTTTTAGCCCCGTTAGAATATAAAATTATTTTTTTCAAAAATTTAAATTATTGTTTAAAATAGTTATTTCATGTAATTTATAGTTTATTTAAAAAATGTGATGTTTTTTTAAAATTTATTTGAAGGTTTAGTGCTATTTTGGGGCGGTAGTATTTATGAGTCCTGACAGCACTTCCTGTCAAGACTTATGAATGGAGCATTCCCTGCTCCGATTGGCTCCCCATGGCCCACATGAAGCCAGGGGACGCATCGAACTAACTGCACCCCTGGGATACGCAAGCACTGCGCGCCGGCAGCTGGACCAGGCCCCGGATCGGAATTCCACGGGGCCCTACAGCTCAACGGCCGTTGCGCTAGGTAAGTGCAGGTCGGGGGCTTGCACCCGCGGGAAGCCCCCGACCCGAATTTCTGGGCCATTAAATGTTAGGACACTGAAAAGTGTGGAGGAACAAAGGGACCTTGGAGTGCAGGTCCACGGATCCCTGATGGTAGCAGGCCAAGTAGATAAGGTGGTTCAGGAGGCATACGGGATAGTTGCCTTTATTGGCCGAGGCATAGAATACAAGAGCAGGAAGGTTATGCTTCAACTGTATAAAACACTAGTTAGGCCTCAGCTAGAGTACTGCATGCAGCTCTGGTCACCACATTATAGGAAAGATGTGATTGCACTAGAGAGGGTACAGAGGAGATTTGCGAGGATGTTGCCTGGACTGGAGAGTTTTAGCTGCAAGGTAAGATTCGATAGGCTGGGTTTGTTTTCTTTGGGACAGAGGAGGCTGAGGGGAGACCTTATTTTATTTATATTTTTTTATTCGTTTATGGGATGTGGGTGTCACTGGCAAGGCCAGCATTTATTGCCCATCCATAATTGCCCTTGAAAAGGTGGTGGTGAGCCATCTTCTTGAATCGCTGCAGTCCGTGTGGCGAAGGCACTCCCACAGTGCTGTTAGGGAGGGAGTTCCAGGATTTTGACTCAGTGACGATGAAGGAACGGCGATATACTTCTAAATCAGGATGGTGTGTGACTTGGAGGGGAACTTGGAGGTGGTGATGTTCCCATGCACCTGCTGCCCATGTCCTTCTAGGTGGAAGAGGCCGTGGGTTTGGGAGGTGCTGCCGAAGAAGCCTTGGCAAGT
Organism: Somniosus microcephalus; assembly: GCF_052327205.1. Taxonomy (NCBI): domain Eukaryota; kingdom Metazoa; phylum Chordata; class Chondrichthyes; order Squaliformes; family Somniosidae; genus Somniosus; species Somniosus microcephalus. Next base: position 183,217,530 of record NC_140995.1, read on the forward strand.
TGCTGCAGAGCATCTTGTAGATGGTACACACTGCAGCCAGTGGTGGAGGGAGTGAATGTTTAAGGTGGTGGATGGGGTGCCAATCAAACAGGGTGCTTTGTCCTGGATGGTGTCGAGCTTTTTGAGTGTTGTTGGAGCTGCACTCATCCAGGCAAGTGGAGAGTATTCCATCACACTCCTTACTTGTGCCTTGTAGATGGTGGAAAGGCTTTGGGGAGTCAGGAGGTGAGACACTCACCGCAGAATACCTAGCCTCTGACCTGCTCTTGTTGCCACAGTATTTATGTGGCTGGTCCAGTTAACTTTCTGGTCAATAGCTACACCCAGGATTTTGATGGTGGGGGATTCGGCGATGTTAATTCCATTGAATGTCAAGAGGAGGTGGTTAGACTCTCGCTTGTTGGAGATAGTCATTGCCTGGCACTTCTGTGGCGCGAATGTTACCTGCCACTTATCAGCCCAAGCCTGAACGTTGTCCAGGTCTTGTTGCATGCGGACATGGACTGCTTCATTATCTGAGGAGTTGTGAATGGTGCTGAACACTGTGCAATCATCAGCAAACATCCCCATTTCTGACCTTATGTTGGTGGGAAGGTCATTGATGAAGCAGCTGAAGATGGTTGGGCCTAGGACACTGCTCTGAGGAACTCCTGGAGCGATATCCTGGGGCTGTGATGATTGACCTTCAACCACCACAACCATCTTCCTTTGTGCTAGGTATGACTCCAGCCAGTGGAGTGTTTTCCCCCCGATTCCCATTGACTTCAGTTTTACTCGGGCTCCTTGATGCCACACTCGGTCAAATGCTGCCTTGATGTCAAGGGCAGTCACTCTCACCTCACCTCTGGAATTCAGCTCCTTTGTACATGTTTGGACCAAGGCTGTAATGAGGTCGGGAGCTGAGTGGACTTGGCGGAACCCAAACTGGGCATCAGTGAGTAGGTTATTGGAGGACACCTTCCATCACTTTGCTGATGATTGAGAGTAGACTGATGGGGCGGTAATTGGCCGGGTTGGATTTGTCCTGCTATTTGTAGGACATACTTGGGCAATTTTCCACATTGTCGGATAGATGCCAGTGTTGTAGCTGTACTGGAACAGCTTGGCTAGAGGCGCAGCTAATTCTGGAGCACAAGTCTTCAGCACGATAGCCAGAATGTTGTCGGGGCCCACAGCCTTTGCTGTATCCAGTGCGCTCAGCCGTTTCTTTATGTCATGTGGAGTGGATTGGATTGGCTGAAGACTGGCTTCTGTGATGAAGGAGGTCGATATGGATCATCCACTTGGCACTTCTGGCTGAAGATGGTTGCAAATATTTCAGCCTTTTCTTTTGCAGTCACGTGCTGGGCTCTTCAGGTGTATAAAATTATGAGGGGCCTAGATAGAGTGGATAGGAAGGACCTATTTCCCTTAGCAGAGGGGTCAACAAACAGGGGGCATAGATTTTAAGTAATTGGTAGGAGGTTTAGAGGGGATTTGAGGGGAAATTTCTTCACCCAGAGGGTGGTGGGGGTCTGGAACTCACTGCCTGAAAGGGTGGTAGAGGCAGAAACCCTCATCACATTTAGAAAGTGCTTGGATGTGCACTTGAAGTGCCGTAACCTACAGGGCTACAGACCAAAAGCTGAAAAGCGGGATTAGGCTGGATAGCTCCTGGTTGGCCGACTTAGACATGATGGGCTGAAATGGCCTTCTTCCATGTTGTAAATTTCTATGATTCTATGGGGGAGAAATTCGGTATAGCCCTGTTTGGGGCGCCATTACTGGCGGTGCGCAAAGTTTAGCGCCTAGCGCTAATTATCACCTCCGACAGCAAACTTGGCTTTTATCGCCCCTGGAGGTGATTGGAGCGCTAAATCAGGCGCTACACACCTCTCTTAAGGCGCTAAGACCGAGGAGCGAGGCGCTACCTCAGAGGGCGGGCGCAGTGCAGGTGCTGTCAGTTAGCGATTGAACACAGACACACTGGCGCCGGCCAGTTCTTAAAGGGGAGGGTCGATCTTGCTCTGCAGCCACACCCTGCTCACTGGAGCCTTGAATCTTGGCCTGGGCAGACCTGTGGCTAAATCTAGCAGCCAGACACCATGGAAAGGGCCAGGGAGCAAGCACAGCACTTCTGTGAGCGGGCTTTGGAGGCTCTGGTTCGCGGGGTGGAGCGCAGAAGATCCATTCTGTACCCAGAGAGTGGCAGGAGGCCTTTGCCACGCGAGTACAGAAGAGTGTGGAGGGAGGTGGCTCAGAGAGTGTCCTCAAGCAGCATGGTGCCTAGGACCCATGTGCAATGTAGGAAAAAGTTCAACGACCTCACTTGGGTCGTCAGGGTGAGTGCCTTTTTATCAAAACCTCTTCATCCCTCCATCTCAACCTCACTTTATGGCCAGAGGGTCTTGAAAGCCCCAATGCCCAACACTCATCCAACACCTATGGCCCTTTCATCAAACACACATGCACATTCCACACTTTGCATACAGTAAGGGCTATTCAACCATGGGAGGCATTTCAGGCAAGATCATGGCTGCATACAGTAAGGGCTATTCAACCATGGGAGGCATTTCAGGCACGATCATGGCTGCATACAGTAAGGGCTATTCAACCATGGGAGGCATTTCAGGCAAGATCATGGCTGCATACAGTAAGGGCTATTCAACCATGGAAGGCATTTCAGGCAAAATCATGGCTGCATATTTACTCAGATGCCGTCTGACATAATAAAGACTCACTACACACTTGGTTGAACATAAAGCAAGGCTTTAATCGACTTGTAACAAAACATGGAGGTCTAGTTAGTAGTCACTAGCTTCCTGTTTCCAGATTGTCTCTGACCAAGTTGGGCCCATGCCCGAGTATTTATACTCCTTGGATGGTGACCTCAGCTGGCCATCCAGTAGTACTTCCTGAGTTACTTCTTGTAGAAGTTGCGATTTATGACATTCTTCCTCCCTAAAAGGTTTGGAAGTCCAGCCTTCCTTTAACGGACTAGGCAGACCAAAAATAGCTTGTGACCGGAAGGCACATCTCCCTGGACCGTGTCCTGGTCCCTGGGTCGCTTGGCCCGTACTGGTAAATCGGTAGAGTCCCCGTTGTCTTGATCCTGTGGAGGACTGGGAATATCATGACTCCAGGTGCGGGTCCCCACAGGCACAGAGCTGGCCTCATCCTGGGTCATAGCCGGAGATTGTCCAGCATCCTGGTTTCGGGTGGCCATCCTACAGGGAGCGTCCGGCTCCCTGAGTTGATCCGGTAGCACTGCCGGCAGATCCCTCGATGTCCCAGGTAGGGCGTCATCTTCATAGGGGTGCGGAATGTTGACATCACCATCGTGGGATCCTTCATCATTCAGGCCCATGTGACCGGTTGATCTCTGAGCGAGATGGTGGACTCCTGGCCATCAGGGTACCACACGTGCGCATACGTGGGGTTTACCTCCATTAACTCCACCTCGTCAACGAGAGGGTCGTTCTTGGCCGACCGAACGAACCTCCGGAGTAGCACATGGCCTGGAGCCACCAACCATGACGGTAGAGATGTCCCATGTGTAGAGCAACGCCGGAACTTGAAGAATCGCTCATGAGATGTGACATTAGTGGATGTGGAGAGAAGAGACCTGATAAAGTGTAACATGTCAGGGAGCACAGTTTCCCACTGCTGGTCTGGTAGGTTGCGTGACCTCAGTGCCAGACGGACAACGTTTCAGATGATGGCATTGTATCGTTCAACCTGTCCGTTGCCGATTGGGTGAAATGGTGTCGTCTTACTCGAGGCGATTCCCCGTTGGGAGAGATAACCTTTAAGTTCATTCGACATAAAGGAGGGACCCCGATCCGTGTGGATATAATTGGCCATCCCGCAATGGGAAACGACCTGATCGAGGCATTTAATTACCGTAGAGGTAAGCATATTAGGACAGGGGAAGGCAAAGGGAAAGTGTGAATACTCGTCTACCATCGTAAGTAGGTAGGTTTTCCGCGTCGATGAAGGCAATGGCCCTTTAAAGTCTATGCTGAGCCTCTGCATAGGCTGCATTGCATGTATGAGTAAGCCATCTGATGGGCGGAGGAATTGTGGTTTCAATTCTGCACAAATCCTACAGGAGGAGCGTGTTTTCTTTACGTCCTCCGTTGAGAATGGTAGATTTTTGGAGCGCACAAAGTGCAACATACGGGTAACGCCAGGATGGCATAAGTCCATATGCAGATCCGCCAGAGTCGACGTTGACACTGAAGAGCAAAATGCCCGTGTGAAGGTATCTGGGGCCACATTCTGTTTGCCGGGTCGGTAACGGATAGTATACCCAAAGGCGGCCAGCTCCATCCTCCAGAGTTGAATTTTATTATTTTTGACTTTCGTGCGCTTCCGGTTATCCAACATGAAGGCCACGGAGTGCTGGTCAGTTATGGGCATGAAATGATGCCGAGCAAGAAAATGGCTCCATTGGCGTACAGCCTCGATGATGGCTGTAGCCTCCTTCTCAATGGGGGGGTAATGGAGCTCGCTACCCTGCAAGGTTCTGGATAGGAATGCCATGGGTCGACCACCTTGATTCAAGGTAGCCGAGATCGCCACCTCCGATGCATCGCATTCGACCACAAAAGGAAGGTTTTCATCAATGGAGCGAAGCGTGGCTTTCTCCAGCTGTTGTTTGAGGAGGTTGAAGGCAGAAATAGCCGTTGCTTCCAATGGAAAAGACTTCGCATGAAGCAGGGGCTGTATTTTATCGGAGAAGTGAGGTATCCACTTGGCGTAATAAGCAAACATGCCAAGTGCCCGATGAAGAGAGCCGAGATTTGTAGGGGGAGGGAGCTCCTGAAGTGGACGAAGTCGCTCCGGGTCCGGTTTAATAACACCGTTGCCCACCCAGTAGCCAAGAATGTTCACTGATGGCACCGATTTCACCGATTTGGATTCGTTTAACGTTAAGTGGCGACGACGGAGAACGTCAAAAAGTCCTTGAAGATTGGCGTCATGCTCCTTTTGATCATGGCTGGCAATAGTGATATTGTCTAAATACGGAAAGGTATCCGTCAAGTTCTCTTGCCGGACTAGGCCATCCATTGCCCGTTGGAAGACGGCCACCCCATTGGTGACCCCAAATGGAAGGTGATGAAACTGATAAAGCTGACCATTGGCCTCAAAGGCCGTATACTTTTTGTCAGAGTCTTTCAGCGGTACCTGATGGTACGCGCTCTTTAAATTGAAGGTTGAAAATACCTTGTATTTGGCAAGGTTGTTGACCATGTCATCTATGCGTGGTAGCGGGTAGGCATCCAGATCGGTATATTGATTAATAATCTGCGAATAATCAATACACGGACGTTTCTTATGTTGTTTTAAAGGGTTTTTCACAACGACGACTTGAGCCCGCCAGGGAGATGAACACGGCTCGATAATATCGTCAGCTAAAAGGCGAGAGATTTCTGCCTTGATAAATGCTCGGTCGTCTTGGCTAAAGCGCCGCGATTTGGTGGTTATGGGTTTACAGCGGGAGGAGAGATTGGCAAACAGGGAGGGCTCTGAGAGCGCACAAAACGGCACCTTAGAAATGGTAAGCTCCGGCTTCGACCCTCCAAACTCAAAAGTGAGTCTTTTGTGCTGCTTCTGGAAGTCCTGTCCCAGAAGCACATCGCTGCATAAGTTTTCGAGTACTCCGAGCCGGGTGGAGAGGTAAGTGCGGCCATTGAGGATGAGGTTGACAAGACAGAAGCCAGAAGAATTGGTGGTCAGAGCCATTGCAATCTCCCTGTCCGAGGGATAAATGCACAGTTTTAACCTGCTGACAGCACGGTGGCATAGTGGTTAGCACTGTTGCCTCACAGCGCTAGGGACCCGGGTTCGAATCCGGCCTCGGGTGACTGTCTGTGTGGAGTTTGCACATTCTCCCCGTGTTTGCGTGGGTTTCCTCTGGGTGCTCCGGTTTCCTCCCACAGTCCAAAGATGTGCGGGTTAGGTTGATTGGCTATGATAAATTGACCCTTAGTGTTAGGGGGATTAAATACGTGGGGTTACGGGGATAGGGTGGGATATGTGTTGGTGTAGGGGTTACGGGGATCGGGTGGGATATGTGTCGGTGCAGGCTCGATGGGCCGAAATGGCCTCTATCTGCACTGTGGGGTTTCTGTGATTCTGTGATTCTGTGACAGCCTGCTTAATAATGAAGCTGTCAGAGCTGCAGGAGTCGATTAGCACACTTAGAGTGTGCCCATTTACTGAAACCTTCGTGGCTGCATGGGACAAACATTGGGGAAAAACAGCTGTGATGGGAGGAGGGGTAATTTTTCCTTCGGCAGCTGTAGCCTTAGCAGTGGTTCTTGGGGGAGGAGCAGCTCCATAGATAGCAGCTGTGAAGCTAACAGGAGCTCTCGACCGGTATACTTTAGAGGAGCGGCCTTTCTTGTTAGCAGAGGCCCGTGACTGGCATACCTTGGAAAAGTGTCCTTTCTTGCTGCATTGATTGCAGGTCGCATTACGAGCTGGGCAAAATTTTCTGTAATGGAACGTACCTCCACAAAAGAAACACTTTCTTCCTGATTGCCAGGATGCTGCTAGGGCGGGGTCGTCATCAGCGAAGGTTTCTAGGGTAGGGTTGTCGCCCATTAGAGTAGAGTCATCATCAGTGGGGGCATCCGCCCGAGACCTACCGAAAGACTCATTAAAGGTGATAGCCGCCGCCCGTGCCCTTGGTGGGAGATAAGTGTCTGCATTCTTCTTGGCCAAGTCCAGGGAACATGCCTGGTCATAAGCAGCCCGTCAATTGAGGGTTTTATTTTCCAGCAGGCGCTGACGTATAAAAGGGGACGCAATCCCATTGATAAAGGAATCGCGGATTAGTTCCTCTTGATACTGTAATCGCTTTAAGGTTACAATCTTTGCCGAGCCTGCGAAGTTTCTGGAGGAATTCATCGAGTGATTCCCCAGGCTGCTGCCAAGTTGTGGCCAGTAGGTGTCGAGCAAAGATTTCATTCGGGGACTTGACATATAGCTGCTGTAAAATTTGGATAGCAGCGTCGTAGTCTATACAGTCCTCAATATAATCATACACATGAGGGGATACATAGTTAATAAGCATTCGTAATTTATTAGGGGCATCCACCCCACATTCTTCAAGAAAGTTGCTAAAGGTATGAAACCAATGCTTCCATACCTTCACTGGCGCAGGTGCATTCGGGTCCAGGTCGAGACGAGCGGGTCTAAGGAGTTTTTCCATGACGGATCAGTTTCTTGCCCAAGTTCCTTTCTGTGGTTCGAGTTGCAGCTGGTTGTTCCAAATCACCCAAAGCGTGGAGACGATAACAAGTCAATTAAATTGACGTAATAAAGATTCACTATGCACTTAGTTGAACATAAAGCAAGGCTTTAATCGACTTGTAACAAAACATGGAGGTCTAGTTAGTAGTCACTAGCTTCCTGTTTCCAGATTGTTTCTGGCCAAGTTGGACCCACGCCTGAGTATTTATACTCCTCGAACGGCGCCCTCAGCTGGCCGTCCAGTAGTACTTCCTGAGTTACTTCTTGTAGAAGTTGCTGTTATGTCTGACATTGGTGATAGGTACTCGATTGCCTTGGCCTGAGCACATGGAGTTTGATAGTGCTGTTATTGTTGTATTGTGTCTGACATGGGATATAGGTATTTGATCGCTTTGGCCTTTGAGAGTGTGTTTGGATCAGCCATTAAAAGCAACATGAACTGAGCTCTGCATACGGCCTCTGGATTATCTTCGCAAACGCAACATTTGGCGACGAGGATGGCTGAAATCTCTCTTCCACCACCTCCTCCCTTCCTTGCACTACCCGGTGAGCCCCCGATCCCATGGGTTCACTGGTTACAGTCCTTTGAAACCTACCTCATTGCTCTTGGACTAGAAAATGTGAGTACAGCACGGAAAAAGGCACTGTTATCCCATTGCTTGGGAGCGGAGGGCCAGCGTGTTCTTGGGACATTATGCGCAGCAGACTCAATTCGAACGTGGCTGTGGCTCTGTTAAGCACACACTTCTCTGCCCCACAAAGTGCCTTCCTGCGGCAATTCATTTTTAGACAGCGTCACCAACTCCCCGGCGAGTCGGTGCATCAATACATGGATAATTTGAGGGGTTTAGCTAGCTCGTGCAAGTTCGGTGCACTACAAGATGAGATGGTGCACGATCAACTAATAGAGCACACCAACAACGTGAGAGTGAGTGAAAGACTGTTACTCGAGTCCGACGATCTGTCGTTGTCACAGGCAGTCAACATTGCCTTTCAAGTGGAGTCTGCAGCCGAATGTGCAGTGAAACTAGCACACACACCCAGTGACAGTGCCCTCGGCCCCGACAGCTCTGACACGGTAATGCTCGCACGACGGCAGCAACGCGCGCTACAGTGGCAACAGTGTGGAAACTGCGGATCTCGTTCACATGCTACCAGAGCACAGAATTGCCCCGCGCGCGGCCAAGCCTGTCACAATTGTGGAAAACAAAATCACTTTGCCAATGTCTGCCGCTCTGCCCCTGTTGCTACAAATGAACACTCTCAGTCCTCAAGCAGTTGGCCTATAATTCACAACGTGAGCTCTGGGCCAGTAGTGGCTTTCAAGTCATGCACAATTAACCTGAATGATGTGTGCATTCTGCTGTTGTTGGATACCGGTGCCAGCGTCTCACTGCTGAATGTGGACACATTCAAATGCTTTTTCAGCTCCCTGCCACTCTCTGCGCCCCCCACTGCCCTTTGCGGGTATGGTAATTCAAAAATTGGACTAGTGGGCTCAGTCAACCTCACTGTACGCTATGGAACAAAAGTTTTGCCAGATTTTTGTTTTCATGTGGCACGCCAAGGAGCTAACCTGATGGGACTAGATTTTTCACTGACCTGGGTTTTTCTCTCTTGGACACTGGCGGGTCTGCGATTCTGCACGATGCCTCACCGTGGTGCCAAACATGGCCAGCACTCTTCGAGGGTCTGGGCTGCCTGACTGCCTTCACCCACCAGCCCATGGTTGACTCCACCGTTACCCCTGTCATTCAGCCACTGCGCCGCATCCGGCTTGCTCTCTGTGACGGGGTCACAGCTGAACTAAAGCAGCTACTGGAAGCTGGCATCATCGAACCAGTTGATGCCTCCCCATGGGTCTCCAACCTGGTGGTTGCAACGAAAAAGTCAGGTGGTCTACGCGTCTGTGTCGATCTTCGAGCAGTGAATAAGGCCATAATCCCTGACAAATATCCACTGCCCACGTCAGAGGAACTCACAGCGCAGTTCTATGGTTCCATCCTGTTCTCGAAACTGGACCTTCGACAGGGCTATCTACAGGTTCCCCTCCACCCCAGCAGCAGGGACCTCACTGCTTTTGTGACACATGCTGGCATCTTTCGGTACACCAGGATGCCATTTGGACTTAGCTCTGCACCCAGCTGCTTCCAAAAGGTGATGTCCTCTGTGCTCGCGGGCATTCCTGGGGTGGCCATGTACCTGGATGACATCGTCGTGCATGGGCACTCGACCTCCACTCATGACGAATGCCTTCACAGAGTTTTCACGGCTCTAGCAAAGCACAAGCTTACACTGAATGGCGAAAAGTGTGTCTTTGCTGTTTCAGAGATCGAATTTGTGGGGTTTCGGTTGTCGGCTGATGGTATATCCCCACTCCAGTCAAACGTGGATGCCATTCACAGCATCCCATAACCCAGCTCTGCAGCACAGGTTGCCTCCTTCATTGGCATGACTGGGTACTACCTGAAGTTTTTGCCCCAGTACTCAGCCACCACAGCCCCACTGCGCCAGCTCCTGCGAAAGGATGAGCCCTGGGTGTGGTCACAAGCCTGTACAGAAGCTGTTCGCCTCCTCAAATCGCAGCTCACGTCGCCTCCAGTGTTGCCTCACTTTGACGTCGCCAGCCCCACCCTCGTCACCTGCGACGCGTCCGCTGCAGCTGTGGGGGCGGTGTTATCGCAGACACAGAATGGAGTGGAGAAAACAATTGCCTTTGCCTCCTGAGCCCTTAGCCCCACTGAACAGAAGTACTCAGTAGGCGAGCGTGAGGCGCTGGCGTGCGTCTGGGCATGTGAGCGGTGGCACCTGTACACGTATGGCCGTGCCTTCACCCTGCGAACTGATCACCAGGCTCTCACTGCCCTGCTGTCGACATCCGGCACGGGCCACAGACCACTGCGTTTACACCGCTGGTCTGACCGCCTCTGCCAATACAATTTCAGTCTCCAGTTCACACCAGGACGTGACAATGTTGTTGCAGATCTGCTCTCCCGCACTGTCTCTGCCCCAGCCCCACTCGTCGGGTCTGTACATGTGGAACAGGATATCGTCCAGATGCTGCACACGCCTCTCCAAACCACAGTCTCTCTCCAGGAGCTCAAAGAGGCCTCTGAACAGGATCCGGCCCTCTCCCAGCTGTGCACCTTCATCAGAGATGGCTGGCCTCGCAAGGTGCCTGAGGAACTGTCTGCCTACTCCAGAGTTAAAGAGGAGCTCTCCTGTTGGAATGACTCCTGTGTTGCACGTGGGCTCTGCACTGCGGTCCCAAGTGCCCTTCGTGCGCGTGTTTTATCCATGGCGCACAAGGGCCACTTGGGCATACTGAAGCTCAAACAACGAAGCCGAGACCTAGTGTGGTGGCCGGGTATCGACAGGGAAATCGAGGCCCTGGTCAAGGACTGTGCAGCCTGCCTTGTAAGTGGCAAGACTGGCCACCAAGCTCCTCCACCCCTGCAAACCCTTGCCTGGCCCTCTCAGCCCTGGGAGCACCTGCAGCTGGACGTCTGCGGGGAGATCCATGGTGTCCCCCACCATTAACGGTTCCTAGTGGTGACCTATGACCTGCACTCAAAATGGCCAGAGGTCACTGCCGTGGGCTCCGTCACCTCTCGGGTCATCATCAATATCCTTGAGTCCCTCTTCTCCCGCTGGGGGCATCCAAAGGCCATCACCACAGGCAATGGCCCCCAAATGGTCTCTTTGGAACTCTCCTCTTACCTTGAGAGCAAGGGCATCCGTCACAAGCGTACTACCACCCCGAGTCAAATGGGGGGGGTGGAGCGTTTTAACCAGACACTGAAAAATGGCCTCAGAGCACACCTATCCCAGGGGTGTGCGTTTGACAAGGCCCTCCTCCACACACTGCTGCACTACAGAGCCTCCCAGCATTCCACTACAGGGGTCTCACCCGCATCCCTCATGCTAGGCCGTGAGCTTATGCTGCCCCTTGGCAGGCTCCGCCCCTCGCTAGCTCAGAGCCCTGCTCCACGGGCTCAAGCCACAGTCGTTAGACAGCAGGAAAAGATGAAACTCCGCTTCGACCAGTCGAAGAGGGCCAAGGCGCCCAACGTCTCAGTCTCCGATTGGGTCAGAGTCCGCAGGCCTCACCGCAACAATAAGATGGCCTCATTCTGGTCCTCCCCTCTCCAAATCAGCCGCCAACTTGGACCAGCCACTTTCTGCCTCACTGACGGCTGTCGGTGGCATGCCAGCCGCCTTCGGAAGGTGCCAGCACCCCCTGATGTGGGATTATACGGACCTAATCCTCAAGCCTTACCCCCAGAGTGGCGGGATGCACATGTGGCTCAGCCAGCCAACCCTCAAGCAGATATTGTGCCTCAGCCTGCTCCTCACCAGTCCGCACCTCGGCCTGTTCATACACGTTCTCGCCCTGGCCACCTACAGGACTTTGTCACTACATTTCATGTTTGAAATTCTGTGAGGGGGGAGGAAATGTTATGTCTGACATTGGTGATAGGTACTCGATTGCCCTGGCCTGAGCACATGGAGTTTGATAGTGCTGTTATCGTTGTATTGTGTCTGACATGGGATATAGGTATTTGATCGGTTTGGCCTGTGAGAGTGTGTTTGGATCAGCCATTAAAAGCAACATGAACTGAGCTCTGCATACGGCCTCTGGATTATCTTTGCAAATGCAACAGTTGCGATTTATGACACCATCCTTTTTCTTGCAGGCCAAGCTGTCTCATAATAGGAGACACCTTTTTGTCCTCTCTCCTTCCACTTGTTCCTCACAACAGCAGCCTTTGACACTTTCAATCCAAATCACTAAATTGCTGCACTCATGCCTCCCTTGCTGCCACCCTGTCCTCACACTAAAGCCACTCTTGTACCTCCCTGCTTTCAGATGGTGATTCACCAGGTGAGGAGACGGGCCCTCAAGCTGCCAGTGAGAGTGAAGCTGAAGGCGAGGAGGAAGAGGAAGCCGGACCATCAGCGCCACCCTCTACCGAGGCAGCCCATGCCCACACTGGGGACACGCCTTCCCTGGAGGGGAGCAGGGGGGAATGGTCTGATGAGGGTGAAGCTCCAGGACCCAGCGGGCTGCAGCAACGGGATGGGGGTAGGGTAGCTCGGGGGCCTTCTCCCCGGAGGGAGAGTATGGCTTCGAGTCCTGCTGCACTGGACGCAGACGAGGAGCGGGTCCTCGCTGTAATGAGCGCCCAGGTGGAGCAAAGGCACACTGAGCTCATGGCTGCAGTGGCAAGGTTGCCCAAATCCATTGAATCACTGGCAAGGAGTGTGGAGCACTTTGCTGTAGCACAGGCGGCTGCCATGCAAATGCTAAGTGCTGCAATGCAGTCAGTGGCTGGTCTCATGCAGACGCAGATTGAGGCCACGCGAGCACTGACTGCTGCCACCCTCGCTGGATTGGGCAGATTTCCCCGGGGCTCTCACCGCACCACAGCAGGCCAGCAATCTGTGCTCCATCAGATTGCTCCGGAGGCTGAAGTGCTGCCCCGTGGGAGTGCCAGTGTGTTGGTCAAGCAGGGAGTTGCTGTCCTCTCTCAAGATGACAGCATTCCTGCTGCCACCACTGGCACTTCTCCACTGCAGTTGCCACCACCTGTAGGACAGACTGCTGCTGCCCATGCAGAGTTGCTGCAGTCAGCAGCTGGGCCCTCCAGGCCCAGAGCTGGTCCAGGCCGTCGCTCAAGGGCATCTGCAGTCTCAGTTTCTGACACTCAGTAGCCTTCCCCCAGCCTTGCTCCAGCCACTGGGGTCCCATTACGGAGCAGCTGCAGGGTGGGAAAGGGGGAATTTTGCAAGGGAAGCAGATCACCCTCGAAGGGCAAAAAGTAGGAGGTGTGGCAAAATGTTTTTCATTGTTTTATTGAAGGCCGAGGTTCGTGGTCAAATTTTTGTTACTGTTTTGGACATTGTCTCCAGATTGTGAGAGCCAGTTATGTGAATGACTGCTTTTTTTGTGTTTCTTTCTATTACTTTGTCATGCGGAAATGAGACACACAGAGTTTGTGAAATAAAGAAGTGTCTGTATTCAAAATGTACATGTTTGGTCTTTGCACTCATTGTTGCCTTGACCGGCTTAGGGGTTGCGGGATGGTTTCATTCAGGTTGTTTGAATGGCAGAAGCCATTCCCTCAGAGGGGGCCTAGCAGCGACTTGCTATGAGTCTTAGACGGATGGCCCTTCCACTTTGTGCCTCCCTCCCGCCTTGGTGCTGCTGATGATCATCCTCCTCATCTTCCTCCTCCTCCTCCTCCTCTGCTGGTGCTCCAATGCCTGGTGGCATTGGCTGGGTCCTGAGGATTGCAAGGTTATGCAGCATGCAGCACACTACAACGAAGTGGGAGACTTACTTAGGCGAGTACTGCAGGGCTCCTCCAGAATGGTCCAGACAGCAGAACCGTTGCTTGAGCACGCCGATTGTGTGCTCAACGATGTTCCTGGTAGCTTGATGGCTCTCGTTGTATCGTAGCTCAGCAGGGGTGCTGGGTGAATGGAGCGGTGTCATCAGCCAGGTGCACAGAGGACATCCCTTTTCCCCGAGAAGCCAACCTCCTGGGTGATGCAGTGCCTGGAAAAGGTCTGCCACAGAATTCTGGCGCAGGATGAAGGCATCGTGGCTGCTGCCTGGAAAGTGGGCATTGACAGCGACTATCAGCTGTCTGTGGTCACAGACCAACTGGACGTTTAAGGAATGGAAGCCCTTTCGGTTGCGGAAATCCTTGGCATTCTCTTGCGGCGCCCGCAAAGCCACATGCGTGCAGTCAATGGCGCCCTGCACCACAGGGAAGCCCGCTATCATCGCAAAGCCCGTTGCGCATTCTTGCTGCTTGTCCGGGGTCATGGGGAAAGAGATGTACTCTCGTCTCCTTTTAAAGAGGGCATTTGTTACCTGATGGATGCAGCAATGCACCGCGAACTGGGAGATATTGGCGATGTCCCCAGTAGCTGATTGAAATGAGCCGGTGGCACAAAAGTTGAGAGCCACTGTTATCTTCACTGCCACTGACAGAGAAGTCCTGCTCCTCAGTTGAGGCTGCAGATCTGGCTGAAGCAGGTGGCAGAGCTCAGTGACCACCTCCTTGCTGAATCGCAGCCTTCGCAAACAGTGCTCCTCAGATATATTGGCCCAGAAATTCGGGTCGGGAGCTTCCCGCAGGTGTAAGCCCCCGATCTGCACTTACCTTGTGCGCCGGCCATTGTGCTGTGAGCCCCCATGGAATTCCGATCCGGGGCCTGGTCCAGCTGCCAGCACGCAGTGCTTGTGTATCCCAGGGGCGCAGTTAGTTTGATGCATCCCCTGGGATCACGTGGGCCATGGGGAGCCAATCGGAGCAGGGAATGCTCCATTCATAAGTCTGACAGGAAGTGCTGTCAAGACTTATAAATACTACGGCCCCAAAAGGTCACTAAATCTTTGAATACATTTTTAAAAAATCACATTTTTTAAATAAACTATAAATTACATGAAATAACTATTTTAAACAATAATTTAAATTTTTGAAAAAAATAATTTTATTTTCTAACGGGGCTAAAAATAAACTTACCTTGCTTTAAAGTATTTAAAAATAATAAACCTGTGGAAAAAATGTTTTAATTTTAATTAATTCACCACTTACCTTGTAAAAAGTAGGCCTTACGCCTGCTTTTTAAAAGTGTAACTTCTGCAGGCTTACCTTCCTGGGAAAACCTGTAAAAAAATGAAGTTCAATGCACACGCGCAGCCCCTCCTGCGCACGCGTTCGACCCCTGAACCCCTTCATTCAGAGGAATGGAAGTGCCGGTTTCCCACGCATGCGCAGTGCATGCAGGAAACCAGCACTTCCATTGGGCCTACGAGTACCCCGTGCGTACTCACCCGTGGAGACCCGAATTTCTGGGCCATTAATGTAGGAGAACTGTTGGCGAAAAACCCTGGGAGGGTAAGTTCTCCTGTACCGAGGCCTGTTGGCCCTCCTCCGTCTGACCATGATTGCCACTCTCTCTCTGCATCTCTGTGCCCTCTGAATGTGATGGAGAAGGACGACGTTCCCATCCATTGCAGCCCCCATAGTATCTGGGCAATCAAAGTTATGAAGGTCAAAAAGCAAAGTACCTGCAAAGTTATGAAGCCAAAACTACCTCAGACAGCGTTGACTCAATGCAGAAGTCTCTCTTTCTCTTTCTCTCTCTCTAAATCTCTCTCTCTCTCTTTCAGAACGAGTGGTGCAAAAATGGCTACCACACAAAAGCTAGGAAGAGGCCCCCTTTAAATAGCACCCCCCCAGCCCCACAGCGGCTGGGAAGCGTTCCAATCAACCTGTCTTTGGCAGCGCCAGGCGGAAAGGAGGGGGGCACCACTGAATTTCCGGTCCGGGGTGCCCCAAGTGCGTTGCACTCTCGAATGACCTCAAGATCTGCGTGCTCAGGAGATCGGGCGGTATTGTTTAGCGCCGCCGCAAAATGTCCGGTCAATTTCACGAGAGGCGCAGATATCACCGCGCCCGGGCGCTAGTTGCTTTGCGCCCCACTTAGCGCCCTCTTAAGGTGCTAACGGGTGGCGCTACCAACTGAATTTTTCCCCCTATGATTCTATTACAAACCTTATTTTTAGTACTTACTCCTCAGGCTATTAAGATGACACCCAAAAGTATTTCAAAAAATATTTTGAGCAATTTGATTTGTTCCTCTTTTGTATTATTGGCAGTTTTCATTCCCCTGTGCTACTTGTTAAACTGTATGTTTATGTCCCCTGCTTGTTCAGTTGTGAATAGTTGGTGTTTTATAAAAATGATATTTGAGCCAATCAAGTCTACACTACCATGTATGACACCTCTTTCAAGTGTGACGCTTTGAAGTTTGATGGTTGATAAATATTCTATAAAAGAATGTTGCATATAGTTTGCTTCGAAACCTTTGCACACCGGAGACAGAGAGAAAGGGAACTTTGAGCAAAAAGCAGATAAACTGCAAATTAATTTTAGTATGTGGAACGAACATAATTCCAAAGAAGCAGACTGGACGACATGTGTTACAATTTTCCAGCAAAAAAGAGAGAATTTTCCTTCCAAACAGGGAGGTTTAAATGGATATTACAGGACACAACAGCAGTATCGTGTGAAGAAAACATATGGTACAATCTTAAGCAAGCGTTTTATTGGGGAGTGGGGAGTTAGTCGATAGCGTGTAGCTCCAGCAGTGGAACACCTGGGGCTCATAACTGGATAGATTCAGTTCATATCCCAGCCTTGACAGGTTCTAAGCCAACTGTCATTGGTGGATTTATTTCACCAGTTCTTGGTTAAGATTACCTGACTTTTAGTGGTGTTTTTACTGCTAATTAAGGTGAGTGATGACAGTATTGGAGAATGAAACTTTTTTTTCCATTCATTTTCAGCTGGTGATAACATTAAAGTCCACACCGGTTATGTTATTTTGGCTACTCCTGTATTGTTCTGGCAATCCCAGTGTAGGAACGGTATCTACTGCCAAATTCCAGATCAGTTTAGTCACATTTCTGGCAGATAGAGATAATTTCACTCATCACCATTGACAGCATTTACGGAAAGCTCTTTTTGAGTTTGCATTTGAACTTGGATATCCAGAGCTGAAGATCAGAAATTGAAATGAGACCTCAATACCTGTGCAACACAGCCCATTCAATGAATGTCTGTGATGTCTAAAAGCCACTCCTGTCCACCTGCAATAGCGTTTAATACCTTATTTATTAAGTAAAGGGTTAGCCTGAAAATCTAATATAGTAATTTCTAACACTGCTGGATTATCCTGTGTTAGATAATCTTATCGCACATTTGCAACCACTTACGGTGTGATACTTGAGGTGCTCCTTATCATTTCCCAACTATTAAATACACGTTAATAGCATACATCAATGATTAAAACACTAATTAAAACAATTATTAGGGAGTAGATCTCATCTGAATTAATAGAGCTGGCGTTAATTTGTTTTCTGTGGGAACTAAATTTAAACACTTAAATCAAATTGCAAGAGATTAAACCCTCCATCCAGTGTGTTACGTTGATGCTGCTCTGAGATATCAAATTACATTCTGCCTTAATATGGATCTGCTGTGAGATGTTCAACTATATTATTCTTTACTATTGTGTACTACCTGGTGCCCCTATGCAAGGGATGTTTTGTATTATGTTTCTGGATGTCAGGTGAACTGTACACCATCTCTACAACACTCAGTGCCCTGAGTCTTCTGGAAACACCTGGCTTCTTACTTCCTTTTATCGTTCCAATTTTTACCCTAACTAAATCCATCGCCCCTGCCCCTGCAACCCGATCTTCTGTCCTGAAGGCATTGACTCCTTGTTGAGACAACAGCCACCCTCCAAAGCCTCTCTCAAGTGGAAATTCTTCATGCATATGTCCAGACAGTGAATTTTAACATGCTATTTGGCTACAGTAAGCATCACAGCAAACCTGAATCCTGTCCGATGTACACACATGCACAGTCAAGCAGGGCCTGTGAATAGTAATAAATAGCTGCTCTCACTTAGAGGCTCTCAGGCTAATTGTAGTACATCTACTGCCGCCACAGCAGAGATCAATTAATTCATTACAGATCAGGGAATGAATTAGGATCTTTATGGATCAGGTACTCGCTGGACAAACTTACTAAGCCATTGGGAGAGCTACCACATGCTGCTTCAAGCTTAGGGAGGACTGACGAGAAATCTCCTGACTCCCAGGGTGTATGTCCCTTTAATCCATTTTAGATTGTTCCATGAGTGACTCCTGCCATTCATGAGGTGGCCTTGTCTGGGATTCTACACCTGAGGTGACAGTTTCCTACTTTTTTCCCTGGCTGTGTTGTGACCCTTTCCTTTTTGGGCTCTGATGCTGAAAAAAAAATGCAGTCTTTCCTCTTCCGCCAAATCTTGGGATTCATCTTCCTCAGAGGTGTTCTTCAGGCAAAGATTCAATCATCGATCGGAGATGTGCTTCAATCATCTGTGAGACTATAAGCATAGCATGGGCCAGATGGGCCATATGGCCTGTTTCATGCTGTGAATTCTATGTAATTCTATAGAACTGTGTGATATTTGTCATCTGAGAAGAGTCATTTTTGAACCTTAGACTTTGAACTGCATTTGTTTTAAAATATTTCAGGAAGAGATTGTTAATGGACTTTTTCTTGATATAAGTTGTTCGACTAGTATGTAGTATTGATGTAACTTTGGACTTAGATGCTAGTTTCTACACTTTACCCTCCTGCTTGTCATAAATTACACTTTGTTTAACAATGTAAATTGTTCATTAATGTTTGTTTTTTAAGATAATATCGCCTAAGTTGCCACTGGATGCCTTACGTTATCAGCAGCAGTAAAATACAAGGTGCAATGTGGATGATAACCTATGGCTTGATCACAAATATTTTCTGTTTGCGTATATTTGGTGCAGGGGGGCATCTCCACTGAGGGCAATTCTTTCCACAGAATTTATAGACCATTTAACTTGTACAATTGGTCCAGGGAGAGATCAAAATACCTGTATTGCAGCAGTATTCCAGAGATGATTAAGAGCTTGCTGATTGTGAGAAAAAGCAAGGGGATACTGTCGGACAAAAGCATCACAACAGAGAAACAGAGCCAATGTGATGGAGTTAGGAAATAATGGGATAGATCTGGTGGGACAAGAAAAGAAGCGAGCCAAGCGATCGTGACCATTTTCTGAGTAATTTCATTTTTTTTTTTGCAAATTCGTTATATGTTTGTTATGCTATAAATTGTGCTTCTTACCTAGGTATTGTCATCTGGCTAAGGAGCAATATGATAGCAAAATACTGCAGATGCTGGAAATCCAAAAAGCAACAGAAAATGCTGGAAAAACTCAGCAGGCCAGGCAACATCCGTGGAGAGAAATTAAAGTGACGTTTCGGGTCTAACCCTTTTTCAAACTGGAAAGGAAATAAAATAGATCGAAGGCAGGGCTGCGATAGAACAAAAGAAGTAAAAGAAGTAAAAGAGACATTAAGAGGTATTCAAAACCAGACAAGATGGTAATAGGACATTTTTATTACATTTTTACTTATATATTTTTTCCACCCCTTTGTTTTGGATCTTCCCTTCCCCCCCCTTTCCTTTTTTTTCTCTCTCCCACACGGCAGCTGTCTCCCATCCTGCCAGTACACTTCACACCTAATCTTGCCGTCTTTTGTCTCCACTGTCCTATTACCATCTTGTCTGGTTTTGAATACCTCTTAATGTCTCTTTTACTTCTTTTGTTCTATCGCAGCCCTGCCTTCGATCTATTTTATTTCCTTTCCAGTTTGAAAAAGGGTTAGACCCGAAACGTCGACTCTAATTTCTCTCCACGGATATTGCCTGGCCTGCTGAGTTTTTCCAGCATTTTCTGTTGTTATTAAGGAGCAATATGGTTACTGAAAGGTAGAGATTGAGGACATGTATGTCAGCCATAGGTTGATGAGGACCCTGATCCCAGAGGATCCTGATCCCAGAGGAAGGGTATGGCCCCTTTAAGAACCTCCCCTTTAAAGATTATTGCACCTGGAATGGGCGGAGACTATCCCCAGCCAGCTAAGCATAAAAGGGAAGGTTCAAGCACAGCAGGCCCTGAAAGAGGCTGGGCGGTTGAAGAGATGAAAGATGCACTGTGTGATTTTGCTTTGTGTTATCTGCATTAAAAGGTATTTGAAACTTGGATTGTTCAAGGATGATGCTTGTAAGGAAAAGAAGGCTCCTAGACAGTAGGACCCTGTAACAAAGAATATTTTGACTGATTTCATTGGTTTCCCTTCTCCTTGGAAACACTTTCGAGTCATTTTGGATGTGAATGCTAATGTTTATGGGTAGATGTTTGCTGGCTAGATGCAAGGCTTTTAAATACATATACATACAAGTAGGTGGCTCTCCTATGGCAATATTATCCAAGCCATGAGCCACTAGACACCTGCATGCTAACTCTCTGTGTTTCCTGTACGAGGACACCTAAATCTCTCTGAACACCAACATTTAATAGTTTCTCACCATTTAAAAAATATTGTTTTTCTCTTCTTCCTACCAAAGTGAATAACCTCACATTTCCCCACATTATACTCCATCTGCCACCTGATGCGCTATCAATTACTCATAAAAGACTGAGAGTTAAGAGAGTAACTAAAGGCTTTTATTAACAAAAGAATGAAGGTCTGCCTCGAGTGGTCGACCGGTCCAGAAATACAAAGGGCTGGGGAGCAGTCACCTTTATACTAGGACTTGTGGGAGGAGTCAGCCGAGGCATGTCCAGGCATGTACACCGTGGAATACAAACAGTGGTTTACCACATTCACCCCTTGTTTAAAATTGAGTCTGGCGGGGTGAAGTGTATTAAAAGTTAGTGTATTGGAGTCTCTCCGGAGGTCTTGTCTGCCGCTGTGATCGGCGTGGCGACGGCAGGGGTAGTGCAGCTTCCGGCGTCGAGTCCTGCGTGGGCTGTGGCACAGGCATGTCGTCCTCGTAGATGTCGAGCGGGTCGCTGGGCCCAGGCCTGCCATCTGCTGGGGCTGGATATCGGATCGTGGGGGGGGGGGGTGGTGGTAGTGAGTAGTGGGTTACTGCGGCCCCCGAGGGTGCAAGGTCTCTTATGGAGACTGTGTCCTCCCGCCCGTCCGGGTATGCAATGTAAGCATACTGGGGGTTGGCGTGGAGGAGGTCGACCCTCTCGACCAGGGGGTCCGTTTTATGGGTCCTCACGTGCCTTCTCAGTAGGACCGGCCCTGGGGACGTCAGCCATGGCGGTAGCGATGTCCCCGATGTGGACTTCCTTGGGAAGACAAACATTTTCTCATGAGGGGTGGCGTTAGTGGCAGTGCAGAGCAGTGACCGAATAGAGTGGAGCGCATCGGGGAGCACATCCTGCCAGCGGGAGGTTGGAAGGCCCCTAGACTTTAAGGCTAGCAGGGCGGCCTTCCAAACTGTCGCATTTTCTCTTTCCACCTGTCCATTCCCCCGGGGGTTGTAACTGGTGGTCCTGCTTGTGGCAATACCCCTAGTTAGCAGGTACTGACGGAGTTCGTCGCTCATAAACGATGAGCCCCGGTCGCTATGGATATAGCTGGGGAAACCGAACAGGGTGAAGAGGTCGTTCAGACATTTAATGACCGTGGCACTGGTCATGTCCGGGCAGGGGATGGCGAACGGGAGTACTCATCAATAATATTGAGGAAGTACACATTGCGGTCGGAGGAGGGGAGAGGCCCTTTAAAATCAATGCTCAAGCGCTCGAAGGGGCGAGTGGCTTTTATCAGGTGGGCCCTGTCTGGTCTATAAAAGTGCGGTTTGCACTCAGCGCAGACTTGGCAGTTCCTGGTCATGGTCCTGACCTCCTCAATAGAGTAAGGCAGGTTGCGGGCCTTGGTGAAGTGGAAGAACCTGGTGACCCCCGGGTGGCAGAGGTCATTGTGGAGGGCCCGCAGTCTATCGATCTGCACGCTAGCGCAGGTGCCACGCGATAGCGCATCCGGGGGTTCATTGAGCTTCCCGGGCCGGTACAAGATCTCGTAATTGTAGGTGGAAAGTTCGATTCTCCACCTCAAGATCTTGTCATTTTTGATTTTGCCCCTCTGCTTGTTGTTAAACATGAAAGCAACTGAACGTTGGTCAGTGAGCAGGGTAAATCGTTTTCCGGCCAGGTAGTGCCTCCAATGACGCACAGCCTCCACAATCGCCTGGGCCTCCTTCTCAACAGCGGAGTGTCTGGTCTCCGGGCCTTGGAGGGTTCGTGAAAAGGCCACGGGTCTCCCCGCCTGATTGAGGGTAGCGGCCAGGGCAAAGTCGGACGCGTCGCTTTCCACCTGGAAGGGGATGGATTCGTCCACTGCGTGCATGGTGGCTTTGGCAATGTCTTCCTTGATACAGTGGAAGGCTAAGCGGGCCTCTGCCGTCAAGGGAAAAGAGGTGGACTTGATCAGCGGATGGGCCTTGTCCGCATAGTAGGGGACCCACTGGGCATAATAGGAGAAAAACCCTAGGCACCTCTTCAGGGCCTTGAGGCAGTGGGGCAGTGGGAGTTCCACAAGGGGACGCATCCGGTCGGGGTCGGGGCCGATGACTCCGTGTTCCACAACACAGCCAAGGATGGCGAGGCGGTTTGTGCGGAATATGCACTTCTCCTTGTTATATGTCAGGTTCAGGAGTTGGGCGGTGCGGAGGAATTTTTCGAGGTTTGTGTCATGGTCCTGCAAGTCACGGCCGCAGATGGTCACATTGTCCAGATATGGGAAAGTGGCCTGCAACGCATTTTGATCTACCATCCGGTCCATCTCCCTTTGGAAGACGAAGACCCCGTTGATGACGCCAAAGGGAACCCTAAGGAAGTGGTAGAGGCGGCCGTTTGCCTCAAAGGCAGTATACTGGCGGTCCTCAGGGCGGATAGGGAGCTGGTGGTACGCTGATTTCAGGTCAATGGTCGAGAAGACGCGGTACTGCGCGATCTGGTTGACCATATCAGCTATGCGGGGGAGTGGGTAGGTGTCCAGCAGGGTGTAGCGATTTATTGTCTGGCTGTAGTCGATGACCAGGCGCTGCTTCTCGCCGGTCTTAACGACCACAACCTGGGCTCGCCAGGGGCTGGTGCTGCCCTCAATAATCCCTTCCTTCAGGAGCCGCTCCACTTCGGTTTTAATGAAAACCCTGTCCCCGGCACTACTGTATCGCCTGCTCTTTGTGGCGATGGGCTTACAGTCGGGGGTGAGGTTAGCAAACAGTGGGGGGGGGGGGTGACTCTGAGTGTGGAGAGGTTGCACCTGGTGCGCGGCGGGCAATTTGGGAGCTGCTGGCTGCGGACTGTGAGTGGGGGTAGGGGTCCATCGTACGCCATCGTAACACTTTTAAGGTGGCACTGAAAATCTAACCCCAGCAGGACCGCAGCGCAGAGGTCGGGCAGGACCAGAAGTTTAAAATGATCGTACACGGTCCCGTCTACTATGAGTGTCACTACGCAGTAGCCGCCGATGTCCGCCGACTGGGACTCGGAGGCCATAGAAATCCGCTGGTGCGCAGGCAGGACTGGGAGAGAGCAACGCCGCACCGTGTCGGGATGGATGAAGCTCTCCGTGCTCCCAGAGTCAAAAAGGCAGATTGTATCGTGGCCATTTACCTTAATGTCCATTGTGGAACTGGCCAGCTGGTGCGGTCTCGCTTGGTCCAGTGTAACGGATGCCAGCGTAGGGGTCGGTGTGTCACTGCGGGTATCAGATGAGGCGGTGTTGGGGGCCTGCTGCGTTCCGGTTGTCGTCCAAGATGGCGGCGTCCATGATCCCCATGTGGCTGGAGGCGTCCAAAATGGCTGCTGTACTGGTGGTTCGCACATGGCCGGGGAGGTCCAAGATGGTGGCCCGCATGGCCCACACGCGGCGCTGCTGGGGTTCGGGGTGGCTTTGGCCCTGCAGACGTTAGCGTAGTGTCCCTTCTTCCCACAGCCCGAGCAGATCGCGTTTTTCGCCGGGCAGCGCGCTCTGGGGTGTTTTGCCTGGCCACAGAAGTAGCATTTCTGGCCTTGGGACACTGCTGCGGTAGTTGGGCCGTTGCTGGGGTGTGGCTGGGGTGGCACAGCGCTATGAGGCGGTCCTACCGTGTCCCAGGCTGTCATTCCCCGCGGCGTCCACGGTGTAGAGGAGTAGGCATCCATGCCCCGGTAGGCTGCATCCAATGATAGTGCGAGTTCAGAGGCCTTGTTGAGGTCGAGGTCACTCTGCTCCAACAGTCGCTGTCGGGTGTAATTGGATCTGTGGCCCGCTACAAAAGCGTCCCGGATAAGTTCCTCTGTGTACACGGTGGCCTTTACATCCTTACAACCACAGGCCCGGCCAAGCACAGACAGTGCCTGAAGGTATTCCACGGTCGATTCCCCAGGTTGTTGTTTACGATTCCCCAGAAGGTGCCTGGCGTACACTTCGTTCACTGGGCGCGTGTACTGGTCCTTGAGGAGTTTGATAGCGTCCGCGTACGAGGTCGCGTCTTGGATGACTGAGTACACTCGGTGGTTCACTTTGGAGGTCAGGACATCTAGTTTGTCCTCGTCCGATTTGATTGCTGCGGAGGCGGTCAGGAATTTTTCAAAACACTTAAGCCAGTGAGTAAACTTGGTGGATGAGTCCGCCTCCCGATGATCTAAGTCCAGGCATGCTGGTGTGAGGATCTTCTCCATTATAAAAATTTTGTTAATAGCGCATCAATTTTATCAATTACTCATAAAAGACTGAGAGTTAAGAGAGTAACTAAAGGCTTTTATTAACAAAAGAATGAAGGTCTGCCTCGAGTGGTCGACCGGTCCAGAAATACAAAGGGCTGGGGAGCAGTCACCTTTATACTAGGACTTGTGGGAGGAGTCAGCCGAGGCATGTCCAGGCATGTACACAGTGGAATACAAACAGTGGTTTACCACACCACCTCATTGCCCACTCACTTAACCTGTCTATATCCCTTCACAGGCTCTTTGTGTCCTCCTCACAGCTTACTTTTCCACCTAACTTTGTATCATCAGCAAACTTGGATACATTACACTCTGGCCTAGATTTTCAGTATAGACAGTTTTGGGGCGCTAACCATAGCGCCCGCCCGAAGTTAGCGCCCGCCCCAAAGTAGCGCCCCGTTGCCGGAAATTCAGTGGCTTCGCCCTAAGAGGTTGGTGGAGCGCTAAAAGAGGCGTTCCACTACTATCTTTAGGCGCTAAGCCGGCGGTGCAGAGCGCAACACCCGAGCTCGGGCGCAGCGCACGGCAGACACTCTGGTGCCAGTGAGCTCTTAAAGGGGAAGGGTGCATGTGTTTTTTTCAAAGGCAGAGTCTGGGGGGGAAAAGATGATGATGAGGATGATGATGATGATGATGAGGAGGAGGATGAGGAGGAGGAGGAGGTGGTGGTGGTGGCCGGAAACATAAATACACTGTTCACAACCACACACTGGATCCTTCCACACAACACATGCAGAGTGCCGTATATAGTGCAGGAGGAGTGCCCTTTAATTTGCGCTCCCCAGGGTGTGTTGCGTTCCATTTTACAAACGCTCTGGACGCCAGCCGCACAATGGGGCGGTCCGACTGAAGTTTGGATTCGGGGCGGCCAAAGGGCGTTGCACGAGGATGTGACGTCATTTTCTGCGCGCGCATCCGGGCGGCCGCTAAACTTTGCGCCGGCGCTAACGGGCAACTTAATTTGGGGCGGGGCGCAAACTGCGCTGCGCCCAGGCGCTACACGCATAGCGCCCGAAAATCACTTCTCTTAAGGCGCTAACTGCTGGCGCAAGCAACTGAAAATCTAGCCCTCTGTCCCTTCATCTAAGTCATTAATATAGATTGTAAATCACTAAGGCCCAAGCACTGATTCTTGTGGCACCCCACTAGTTACAGCCTGTCAATCTGAAAATGACCCGTTTATCCCAACTCTCTACTTTCTGTCCATTAACCAATCTTCTATCCATGCTATTACATTACCTCCAATCCCATGAGCCCTTATTTTGTGTAACAACCTTTCATGTGGCACCTTATCGAATGCCTTTTGAAAATCCAGATATACTACATCCACTGGTTCCCCTTTATCTACCCTGCAAGTTACATCCTCAAAAAAAACTCTAATAAATTTGTCAAACATGATTTCCCTTTTATAAAACTATACTGACTGCCTAATCATATCATGATTTTCTAAGTGCCCTGATAGCACTTCCTTAATAATGGATTCCAGCATTTTCCCGATGACTGATGTCAGGCTAACTGGCCTGTAGTTCCCTGTTTTCTCTCTCCCTCCTTTCTTGAATAGCGGAGTTGCATTAGCTACCTTCCAATCCATTGGGACCTCTCCAGAATCTAGGGAATTTTGGAAGATCACAACCAATGCATCCACTATCTCTGCAGCCACCTCTTTTAGAACCTTAGGATATAGTTCATCAGGTCCTGGGGATTTGTCAGCTTTTAGTCCCATTAGTTTCCCAAGTACTTTTTCTCTACTGATATTAATTACTTTACATTCCTCACTCTCATCAGCCCCTTGGTTCACCATTAATTTTGGTATACGTTTTGTGACTTCTACTGTGAAAACAGGCACAAACTATTTATTTAAAGTCACTGCCATTTACTTGTTCCCCAATATAAGTTCTCCGTTAAACCGAGGCCCCATCTGCCTTCTCAAGTGGATGTAAAAAATCCTATGGCATGATTTTGAAGAGCAGGGAAGTGCTCCCTGGTGTCCTGGCCAATATTTATCCTTCAACCAACACCTAAAAACAGATTATCTTGTCATTGTCGCATTGCTGTTTGTGAGACCTTGCTGTGCACAAATTGACTGCCGTGGTTACTACATTCCAACTGTGACTACACTCCAAATTGTAAAGTGCTTTGGAACATTTGGTGGTTGTGAAAGGTGCTATATAAATGCAAGTCATTCTTTCTTAAAATGGTAAGAAAAAAGTAGAGTGCGCAAATGATTTTTTTTTGATCATTCCGAGTGCTTTACTTCCTTGGTTACTAAATTGTGGTAGATGTTTGTTGAGCAAATGTACATACGCAAAGTACGTTTACCTGTATTGAGTGAGTGTAGATAAGGCATTTCCTACTATAATTAGTGCATGTGGTGTCACCACAGCCACACCTATGGCTAATAAGCAATTTCTATTGAACAACACTGTCCTATGGCAGTGTATATGGAATATCAGATAATTCTCAGATTGTCTGTGACGTCCTCGCAACGGTTACTGCCCATCAACGCGCAGCATTTGGGAAACTGCCACAACATTTTTATCCTGCGTCATTCAGCTATCACACAAACTATTCAGAGAGGAGAGGTGATTCGACAGATGCATCCTGTGGGCCTACTTCCTGATGCCATGTCTAATGACCTTTCTGTGCAAGCCGCGATGAAGCAGAGGGACGTTACAATCGAGCTTACACAGAGACCAGGCAGGTGATGGAGAGGACCATGGGGTACTGAAAGGCTGATTACGATGCCTGGACAGGTCAGGGGGCGGGGGTGGGTGGCTGTCCTGCAGTGTACACCAGAGAGAGTGGCAAGAATAATTGTGGCCTGCTGTACACGTCACAATTTTGCCTTCTAGGATGGGTTCAGTCTGGACATAACTGGCGAGGAGCCATTGGCATCATATGATCCTGAGCCCATGAGTGATGCCCACTCAGATGTGTCATCACTTCGTGCAGCCAGGACTGCCAGAGGGCAGCTCATAACAGAAGTGTTCAGCACCTGATCGCCTCCACCTACAGAACCTTCTCCCTCGCTCTCAGACAATAAAGATCGACTGACAGCATTGTCCACCCAAGCACATGACAATGCATCAGCCCTCTAGCCCACACACATGACTGTCAACCTTCATCAACTGAGTAAACAAATCAGAACCGTTCGTGTAGACCAGTCCCCGTGTGAATGTGATTTCAATGATTAACGAACAAAATAAGTGATAATTCAACTATGATTCAACAATAAACAGAGCACAAACAGAACTCCATGAATGACAAGGCACACAATAAGCAAACTTTTAATCTGAGTGTAGAAAGATCCAGCACATTCTCCATAGAACTGCGTTAGTGACTCAACAGAATAAGTGCACTGTCAAACTGCATACATTCATTGCAAGATAAAAAAACATGCTCCATGCAAGAGTGCACATTGAGCCTTAATATAGAAATGGCCAAAGATAAACAGGCCTCCATCAGTAACCCAGAACTGAAAATGTGCACAGTCAACTGTCATGCAGTCATGGAAATGTACAAAGCAGCTTCCAAGAATAGAAACGAGCAAAGTATGTGCCTTTGAACTGTATATGATCAATGGCCAGATGCAACCAGACAGTGTTTCATGACAATGTGCATCTTCCTGGTGCCTAGACACCCCTTTCAAACAAATATTCTATTGCCCCATCTGACAATGTCCTTAGGACCAGCAACGTGAGAGGTGTTGGGCTCCAGATGCTGGACTAAGAGTCATGGGGCTGAGATGGCTCTTGACTCAGGGCGGCTGGCTCCTGGCATGGTGCTACTAGCTGTGTCTCCGGAAGGAGCTCCTGTGCAACCTGGTCTCGCCTGCCCTGTTTCACAGTCCATGGTGGTCTGGGGGTGAAGGCTGGAGCTCTGACAAGTGAGAGTCAACAGCATCAGGCTCTTGGACTGAAACTGCCGCCCTCCTACTTGACCCTGGATCTGTGGCCCTAGTCATTGGTTGGATGGCTGGTGGGATGGCAGCCACCAAATCCTGGAAGCCCCGAGTCACTGCATTGTTCCAAGGTTGCCCTCCAATCTAACCCCTAATGGCACCAGATCTGCAATTTGAGCTCCCATGGAGGTGGAGGCCCCGACTGGTCCTACCAGGGGATCTACTGCAATGCATGCCTCAATGTAGCTGCCACTTGCTGTATCAATTCATGCAGAGTGGACACCAGCTCCATGATGTTGTCACTTATCAGGACTGTGGCCTCTTTAGTCACACGTGTATGTTGCTACAAAGCACAGGAGATGGTTCCCAGAGCATCCACATTGGTGGAACATGCGCCTCTTAAGGCGAGAACCCATGAGGTCTAGGTCCCATGACTCTTTCGTCCTTAGCTGCCTTCTACTTAGCCTCTGTGGAGAAGTGGTCACTACCCACTCTTTCTGGTGCCCCGAACTATCAGACTCAGCCAGTGAGCCTAGTCAGTCAGTGAGCCTATCTGGTTCTGACTAACTGGCTGCCCCCGTCCCTCGAGGGGTCTGTTTCTGCACTGGTGATGCTTCCATTGAGACAGAGGGGCTTGGAGGTGGTGAGGATGGTGTGTTCTCAGACCGGGAGAGAAGAACAGGAACCTGGCTTTCTGCTTCCTCTAGCTCACCTTCCTCATGGAGGCATACAGGAATGAGGAGGCCCAGGCCCCCTTTTTGCTGTTCTTTCTGGAGCTGCTCCTCCCTCTCCCCCCACCCCCCCCCTCCTCCTCAGCTGCTGCTGCTTGTTGGATCTGTGGGAAGAAGAGACGAAAGGTTAGAACGGTTCAGCATGTCCCCCTTGGGAGGCAGTCTCCATTTTAAAGGTGTTGGAAGGCTGGGTCTGTGTAAAGGTGCAAAAGGCTGCCACGGACAGGGGCTTGGGCACTCGCCTTGATGCTGCTGGCCTTGGCTTTCTCCACAGCCACTGCGATGTCACAGCCTGAGGGCTGGATAGTTTTGTCTTCATGGAGGGGTGGGTCAGGGTTCTGGTTCTGGGGATTCTCCCCAGGTAGTCTTCCTCACTCTGGCATGCATCAACTCATCCTCCAAAGAGAAAAGAGACTGCAGGTGAGGCTTGCAGTCGGTCACTGTGTGTCAAATGCCATTGTAGAGGTGGTGTGCAAGAGGTGTGAGGATGAAGAGGGACCGACCCCTTGGGAGCAGGAAGACCAAGCTGGTGTGCTATGTTTGGGGGTTGTGCTAGTAGCATGCTGTGTGACTAGAGGAGCTGTGCAGGCACATATACTGCTGGATTGGGTGATAGAGATACTCTTAAGTCTGAAGTGTCAGTTGTGTGAGTGCTTCTTTAAGAAAGTCCAGAGTGTTATGGTGGCTGGGGGGGGGGGGGGGGGAGGGAGAAAGGAAGGACAGGAGAGAGTGGCGAGTGTTTTATCTCTGGTCTGGTCAGTTCGTTAAACTTTTTTTTTCGACACTGCGCTAAGGTCCTGGAGGTCAAGGAATTGGCACTCGGAGCCAATGCCACCTCTCTCCAGGCACCATGACTGATGAATAGGCCAGCTTGGTCTTCCTGCTCCCAAGAAGTCAGTCCCTCCTCATCTCTATTTCCTCCAGGAGGGCCTGGAGGTTTTGCACTGTGAAGTTGCAGGCACTTCCTCCCTGCTGTATTGCTCCTCTCTGTGAAAATGGAGATGCTGTTGAGGCACTGAAAATACACTGAATTAAGACATTTTCCATAACAATTAAAGAGAGAAGCAGTTTGACACACCTCCAGCTTCCAAGTCTAACACTGAAGAACGGTGTATGTTCTGCACTTTATGGGTGCTCCGCCCCCATTTCCGAGCCCTCATTGGCTATGCTAAATTTGCACATGTTTTACGCCGGTTTTTATGTTCCGGTGTAGGCAAATGAGACCCTACAGGAAACTTGGCATGATCGGCGTAGGAAATGGCGTAAATATCAGCATGATTTTGGCATCAATAAGATTGAGGAAATTCCGGGCCACAGTTCATTATTCTTGTGTTGAAATGTAACCATATGTCTCTTCAAGGTTACCAGGTCTAATTTCTGTGAAGTAAATACATGCATAGATAGATGTCGACTATTTATGTAGCTAAACTCATTAATATTTATAAATAATTCCTTTTCATTGCCACTACAACATTTCCTGGAATATTCCATTTCTTTCTATTTTTATTCTCCTCCCCGCCTCCTGTAATTTCTCGATCTCTTTCTCTCATGGACTGGTACTTCCAGGCACTCAGCCTCACAAGTGGGGAGATGAATGGAGCAAGCTGTAGTTTTCTCCACAAATTCTGTCAGATTTTCCTAGTTTATTCAAAGGAAGTCGTGTTGGCTGCAAATTGGAGATGTGCCGTGCCAGTATTTTCACTCAGTTCCTGATCTTTCAGGACACTCCTAAATAGGCTGGCAGCTGAACCAGGAACCATTGGAACTTGTCATTATAAGTACGGCTGGTAAATTTGAGGTACAGCCAAGGTTCCATCCATCTGTTTGGAAGTCTACCCTATTGAGCATATATCAACAGAGGTAATTATTTACCAACTGTTAAAACTCCAGCCAGTATAAATAGCTAGGAGTTGTTCAAAACTGGTCTATGCAAATATAAAGCACAGCATTTCCAAATAAACTCGTTTGTATACGACAGCACCTATAATTATGTATTCCTTGTAATTGTTCACTTCAAAACAAATATTACATTAAGATTCTTGAAGGTCTTGTTTACTCATTCTCATGAAATCAACAGAAAACTGTTGAGTGCCTCTTGTTCCAACCAGTATTGATCCCTACTCACTTAAGGTTTGATTCTGCAGCAGCAGGGGACGGAAAATTATGGACACACAGCCTGTAATTTCCCCCCCCCCCCCATTAGAAACCATGGGATGTGTGCCTCTTATTTCCCCAAGGTGTGCTCTCCTGTGAGTGAGTGCTGCTCCATCCTCCCACCCACTACTGCCCGATGTCTAAGCTACGTCACAAATGGATAGAGAGGAGGAACCGCACGGTTTTTGAACATCATTAATACATGAGAATCAGGGTCCTACGATGCCCTTACGAGCCTGATGGCATTCTAACAGGTGACTGAGCGAAGTGCCCACCATGATCTATCCATTCAATAAAATCTGTCTGAGTCGAAATGGAGGCCCTAAAAGGTAAGTTGTAAACTTATCCATGCCCATCTCTCACTAAACCCTGTTTAAATCCCTTCAGATCAGTTCTTGCCCTTCTCATAGCACCAAGACAACCCTTGCCAAAGTCATGACTCTGACGGTAACTGGGATACAGTGTCACCTCCCTGGCCTCCTCGACCTCTCTGGCAGGAATGCAATGGAGGGGACTGCAAGTTAATTTGGTGCCCAAATACACCAGGTTCTGGCCTACCCCGGCAGCTACTGTGGGGCATTCATTGGAACAGAGTCTCCACCCACCCGAAACATGATCTCCTGTCTCACCTCAGAGGGGGCATGGCGCCCAGACCAGGAGTTTCCTCATCCCTGGCATGGTGGATGGGCAGCAGGCTGGCCTATTGTGTGAGACAATGTATATTATACGGGGGTACGGTAACAGCTGTTTATGGTACTAGACTAGTAATCCGGAGATCTGGACTAATGATCTGGAGACACGAGTTCAAATCCCACCATGGCAGTTATTCAGTTAATTAAACAAATCTGGAATAAAAAGCTAGTATCAGTAATGGTGACCATGAGACTACCGGATTGTCTTAAAAACCCATCTGGCTCATTAATGTCCTTAAGGGAAGGAAATATGTTCCTGTTCCTGGGACTAGGGACAGGGTCACTGGCAAGGCTTGGAAGCTAAGCAGAGCCAGGCCTGGTTAGTACCTGGAGGGGTGACCATCAGGGAAGACCAGATGCAGAAGGTCATGGAAGGAGTCCTGAGGAGGGGCGGTTGGTGAGAAGGTCACAGAAGGAGCCCTAAGGAGGGGTGGTTGGTGAGAAGGTCACGGAAGGAGCCCTGAGGAGGGACAGCTGGTGAGCAGGCCCGGGCGTTGGGCTGAAGATTGTTGGACAGGAGGAATGGTGGAAATGGAATGGTGGCGCGCACAGACGCAGCGGCTTTGCTTCTCCTAGGATGGTGCTATTTACATTTAATGTTAATGTTATTTGTACTGGACTCATGGGAGCTTGCAAGATCATTGTTCATGTACTTGTACAATGACAATAAAGTTGAATTATTATCTGCCGTCCTTACCCAGTCTGGCCTATATGTGACTCCAGACCTACAGCAATGTGGTTGACTCTTAACTGCCCCTCTGAAATGGCCTAGCAAGCCACCCACCTTCTCAATGGCAATTAGGGATGGACAATAAATGCTGTCCTTGCCTGCGATGCCCACATCCTGTGAATGAATTTTAAAAAAAATTGGCCCATCCTCTGGCAGACGTGGGCTACACCAGGGAGGGTCGTGCTCTGAACCTCCTAAAAAAGTTTCAGGCTTTTTATTTCGCCCTCACTTAAGGTGGGTTATGGGCTAGTTAAAGGATAGGGATTTTTAACCCCCAACCCTGCCGCCCCTACCACGCCCTCGCATCAACCCTCCCGCCTGCACTGTTATCACCGGGCAGGGAGTTTAAGATGGCGGGAGGGTTCATGCTGTCTCCTGCCTCCTACCATTTTAACTAACCTGAAATCAAGCATGGAAATGCCACCTGCCCCAGAGGAGCTCAGTCATATTTTTATATGGCAAATAGGGTTGCCAACTCTGGTTGGACCTATTCCTGGGGGTGTCATCACATGACCTCCAACCTTCCCGTCCCCACACTCCCGCCATTGGTCGCCCGACATGTCCATCCTTGTGGTGCACCGGCTTCTCAAGCCCATTGGAAAGCGAATAGACTCTTCATTGCCCGATTGGATGATTCTTGACTGTTAGTCAAACTGCCTTTTCCCCCCTCATGTCCAATATTTTTGTAACTTGTAAACGAAAGTGTTCAATGAAAATTTTAACCACCTAAGGGCCTGATTAAGGGCTGCACGGTCTCAACCAGCCAGCAAAAGTCTTTTTAATTCGTTTTTATGGGATGTGGGTGTCGCTGGCAAGGCCAGCATTTATTGCCCATCCCTAGTTACCCTTGAGAAGGTGGTGGCGAGCCGACTTCTTGAACCGCTGCAGTCCGTGTGGTGAAGGTACTCCCACAGTGCTGTGAGGGAGGGAGTTCCAGGATTTTGACCCAGGGACGATGAAGGATCGGCGATATACTTCTAAGTCAGGATGGTGTGTGACTTGGAGGGGAACTTGGAGGTGGTGGTGTTCCCATGCGCCTGCATTATAATATTCTGTGTGTGATGCTTTTGAAGCTGAGTGAACGTCTGTGTGTTAGTCAGTGAGAGGACAAGACATGATGAGCTAGTATGGTACTAGCCCTGAACTTGTGGGGGTGGGGTCTTCACCTTTCATTTTCCCCTCGATGCTGTTGTGCCCAATGATGTACAAGATGGACTCAAGTCTAGTCAAAATCTTGAAATTCCTTGGACCCCTGCGCTGCTACCTTTCAGTATCTGCCAACTTGTTGTGCAAGCAGAAAAGCAGTCTTGAGATTTTGCAAGTTTAGAGGCCACGGGGTGAGTTTTTAGGCCTTCCGCCCAGCGGGAGCAGAACGGAGCCCGAGAGTTGGTGGGAATGACCTACCGCCCGTTGCTGACCATTGCTTTGGACACGGTAACATTCTCCTGGATCCCGATTGTCATTACAAAAAAAACTGAAGATGCTGGAAATCTGAAATAAAAACAGAAAATACTGGAGATACTCAGCAGGTCAGGCAGCATCTGTGAAGAGAAAAACCAGAGTGAACGTTTCAGGTCGATGGCCTTTCTCTCTTCAAAGATGCTGGCTGACCTGCTGAGTATCTCCAGCATTTTCTGTTTTTATCCCCGATTGCCATTGTTGGACTGCGCAGGATGGGCCGTGTGGCAAAGGTGAGTTACTCCATCTTATTTTTAAATGGCCAGGAAGAACAAGGAGTACTCCAAGATCCGAAAACCCAGCCTGGGCTGCTGTCGCTCTTGCTCCCGCCCCTTTGCAGATCAAGGACCCACTCCTCCCAGGAACTTACCTGCCCACAGATCAAGGACCCAATCCTTCCCAGGAACCTACCTGCCCACAGATCAAGGACCCATTCCTCCCCAGGAACCGAGCCGCCACAGATCAAGGACCCATTCCTCCCCAGGAACATAGCTGCCCACAGATCAGGGACCCATTCCTCCCCAGGAACCTACCTGCCCACAGATCAAGGATCAATTCGTCCCCAAGAACCTATCTGCCCACAGAACAAGGACCCGTTCCTCCCCAGGAACCTAGCTGCTCACAGATCAAGGACCCATTCCTTCCCAGGAACCTAGCTGCCCGCAGATCAGGGACCCATTCCTCCCCAGGAACCTACCTGCCCACAGATCAAGGATCAATTCGTCCCCAAGAACCTATCTGCCCACAGAACAAGGACCCGTTCCTTCCCAGGAACCTGCCTGCCCACAGATCAGGGACCCGTTCCTCCCCAGGAACCTACCTGCCCACAGATCAAGGACCCATTGCTCCCCAGGAACCTACCTGCCTACAGATCAAGGACCCATTCTTCCCCAGGAACCGAGCCGCCACAGATCAAGGACCCATTCCTCCCCAGGAACATAGCTGCCCACAGATCAAGGACCCATTCCTCCCCAGGAACATAGCTGCCCACAGATCAAGGACCCATTCCTCCCCAGGAACATAGCTGCCCACAGATCAAGGACCCATTCCTCCCCAGGAACATAGCTGCCCACAGATCAAGGACCCATTCCTCCCCAGGAACATAGCTGCCCACAGATCAAGGACCCATTCCTCCCCAGGAACATAGCTGCCCACAGATCAAGGACCCATTCCTCCCCAGGAACATAGCTGCCCACAGATCAAGGACCCATTCCTCCCCAGGAACATAGCTGCCCACAGATCAAGGACCCATTCCTCCCCAGGAACATAGCTGCCCACAGATCAAGGACCCATTCCTCCCCAGGAACATAGCTGCCCACAGATCAAGGACCCATTCCTCCCCAGGAACATAGCTGCCCACAGATCAAGGACCCATTCCTCCCCAAGAACATAGCTGCCCACAGATCAAGGACCCATTCCTCCCCAGGAACATAGCTGCCCACAGATCAAGGACCCATTCCTCCCCAGGAACATAGCTGCCCACAGATCAAGGACCCATTCCTCCCCAGGAACATAGCTGCCCACAGATCAAGGACCCATTCCTCCCCAGGAACATAGCTGCCCACAGATCAAGGACCCATTCCTCCCCAGGAACCTGCCTGCCCACAGATCAAGGAACCATTCCTCCCCAGGAACCTACTGCCCACAGATCAAGGACCCATTCCTCCCCAGGAACATAGCTGCCCACAGATCAGGGACCCATTCCTCCCCAGGAACCTGCCTGCCCGCAGATCAAGGACCCATTCCTCCCCAGGAACCTGCCTGCCCACAGATCAAGGACCCATTCCTCCCCAGGAACCTGCCTGCCCACAGATCAAGGACCAATTTGTCCCCAAGAACCTACCTGCCCACAGATCAAGGGCCCATTCCTCCCCAGGAACCTGCCTGCCCACAGAACACAGACATATTCCTCCCCAGGAACCTACCTGCCCACAGATCAAGGGCCCATTCCTCCCCAGGAACTTACCTGCCGACAGATCAAGGACCCACTCCTCCCCAGGAACCTAGCTGCCCACAGATCAAGGTCCCATTGCTCCCCAGGAACCTAGCTGCCCACATTCCACTCGGTCTCATACAGCTGCCGGTCCTGTCTGATATTAACCGAACACCTATCCCGCGGCTGCATTGCCTTCCAACGATTTTTCATGTCAAGCTGCTTTAAAATTTCGACCTCACCGCAGCTTCAATCCTAAACTGCTGCTTGTATTTGTTCCAGGTTGCAAGTGTGACCATTCTTAATCAGACTTCACGTGATCTCTTTCTCTCTTATTAGGACTGAAAAAAAGGCTAAACTTGTATGGATGCTTTGGATGAGATGGCACAACATTAATTATGTGATCTGCAGCTACTTGGCACAGAAAGCAGATTTACCTCAGCAAGCTTCTTCAGCCATTTTCCTTCTAATCTGTACTCAGGTCCAATGGGCCATGCAGACTGTATTGACTCCATCTGCAATCTGCTGCCGCGTTTGTCGGACGATCGGCTTGCGAGGAGGACACCACCAAAGGCAACCCTCTCTTCCCACACTTCGGAGTTTCGGCACTGCATCGCCAAAGCCAGTGGCTTTCCCATGGGCAGCCTCCATTTTGGTTAAAGTGCTAATCTCTGGACACACCACCAATTCAAATGTTAAAGTGGCATTTTAACTGCTGCTCAGCTGGCCAATCAGTGCTGACGCTATATTGGCCGACCAGCTGTGCGGGTGGGAACTCGCACGTTCACTACACGCTTCTCAAAACAGCAATATCAGGAGTTAATGGGCAGGTGCGAATCATCCCCAAAACCATTAATATCCAGCATCAATCTCTTAATACTGCAACAACAGCAATTGATAGATAAGGCGGTACTTTAATCCCCTCTTGGAGTAGTAAATGACCTCTGTAAATGAATTATCAAGCATCATTCGTTTGAAATGTTTCCTTCTCGACTTGCCTTCCCCTGTAAACATTGTTGCAGTTCGACTTCACTCATGCAGTACTGGTGTTGCCGCTTACAGTTCTGTACGAAGGGGGAAATGAACTGCTGTACAGTTGGATTTTACAGTATTAGTAGCTAATATAGACAAGCAGATTAGGTAGGATAG
Source organism: Somniosus microcephalus (assembly GCF_052327205.1). Classification (NCBI taxonomy): domain Eukaryota; kingdom Metazoa; phylum Chordata; class Chondrichthyes; order Squaliformes; family Somniosidae; genus Somniosus; species Somniosus microcephalus. Next base: position 183,254,711 of record NC_140995.1, read on the forward strand.
GCATTGATACAGCAGTAGTTACTAAAAGCACAGAGCTGTGAAAATGCCAGCTTGTAGCGATTCGTGTTCATCTAGGTAGATATTTGACGAATTGCCTACTAAATAATCGAGTTCGACTTCAGGAGAACAATAAATAAGTTCTTTAATGCAGGAAATAGATGGAATACAGCAACGACAGATGGATGCAGGAGAACCAGCAGGTAGGTCTTGTCCCAGCGGGGACGCCACGAGGACTGAGTCCGCAGTCCTGTGGCATGATGACGTCATCACACTCGGTCGCGGTTTCCTGCGCTTGGTTGGTCACGTGACCTGCATCGTGATGTCGACGCATTTGCCCGCGCTTGGGCGATCACATGACCCGCATCGCAATGTCGACGCGTTTACCCGGTACTGTGGCTGGCCGTTGCGGCCGAAGTCGCGAGAGCAGGAGGCACCCGGCACTGCAGCTGGCCGATGCGACCGAAGTCGCGGGCGCGGTAGGCCAAGCTGTGCCGGTGGCCGTTACGGGAGGCCGAGCCGGCGGCCGTCACGCATACATCACGTGATGCGCGACGTGACGTCAGTGCGTTAGGATGCATCCTTAAAGGGGCAACGGCCCAAACAGGCAAGTTAAAGGGGCAACGGCCCAAACAGGTAAGTTATATACATACATAGTAAAGTTAAAGGGAATTATGTATATTATAAGTAAGGGACACTCGGTAGTACCGCCACATACGCCCCCCCAGAATTCGCTTTAATGAAAGTCCAAAGATGAGATGGTCTGACGAGCTGGTGGTCTCAGCGGGCGTGCTGTCTCGACTTGGCGGGCGAAGTCTAAAGATGCTGGTTGTGAGCGGATCCTTACACGCGTCGTGGCGAAGGACCGTGGAGACGTGCGACCTCTGCAGCCCGTGGTTCGAATGGGCGCCAGGGCGAAACAGCAGGCCTTGTCAGAGTGACGGGCAGGTTAGGCGGATGCGGACGATCGCTCTGTTGATGTTGGAACAAGTCCTTGTTCTGACGAAATCTGCAGGAACGCCAAACGGGCGATCCAGAAGGACTTGACGGACAAGGTCGGTGAACTCGCCGACAGGTGAGCGAAGTCTTCAGGAGATTGGAACGCACGGAACGGTGCGTGCTGTAATGCTACGACGGTAACACAACAGAGAGTGAACAGTTGCTGTGTTGATCAGTGATCGGTGAGGACAGCAACTTTCACGTGGCCGATCATGGCCGTGGGATGCCCATTGGACCCGTCCTCGATGTTTGCAGCGTCAGTAGATGGTTTGCGTTTGTTGAGGGGAAAACTGGAGAAAGGGCGGCAACGGGTTGTTGTTGATTTCGGTAGGGGTAAACTGCCTGGAGGGCGGCAACGCTTCTAGTTATTGTGGACTTAGTGGAAAAACTGCCGAGAAGGCGGCACGCTTCTCTTTCTCGCCGAAAAGTGTGGTAGGTAACACAACCAGCAGGCTGACGGGCTGATGCGTCGTCGGCGGGGAATGAGTCTTCGTGTTTCACGAGGGATGGGTCCTTGGTCGCATTTTCCCGCGCTTGGTTGGTCACGTGGCCTGCATCGTGATGTCGACACGTTTACCCGGTACTGTGGCTGGCCGTTGCGGCCGAAGTCGCGAGAGCGGGAGGCACCCGGCACTGCAGCTGGCCGATGCGGCCGAAGTTGCGGGCGCAGTAGGCCGAGCTGTGCCGGCGGCCGCCGTGCGTACGTCATGTGATGCGTGACGTAACGTCAGTGCGTTAGGACGCGTCCTTAAAGGGGCAACAGCCCAAACAGGTAAGTTAAAGGGGCAACAGCCCAAACAGGTAAGTTGGAGTTCAGAAGAATGAGAGGTGATCTTATCGAAACATATTGGCCCTGAAATTAGGATCGGGGGCTTGCCGCGCGTGTAAGCCCCCGATCTGCACTCACCCTGTGCGCCGACATCTGAAGCCCGGGCCTGCTTGCATTTCCTGTCACAGGCCCGGTTCCGATGTCAGCGCGATGTGCTTACCCGATCCAGCGGCGTAGTTAGTGCGATGTGCCGGCTGGGATCAGGTGAGCACTGTGCAGCCAATCAGGGGAGGGGAAACTCATTCATGAGTTTGACAGTAAGAGCTGTCAAACTCATGAAAAGTATGGGCTGCCAAAACACTATTTTAACTTTAAATAAAATTTTAAAAAACATCCCACTGATTGTATTAACTATAAATAAGTTTAAAAAAATGTTTTAAACAATTAATCAATTTTTTTTTTTTAATAAATTTTTTAAAAATAGGGTCTAAAACTAAACTTACCATCCTGTAAATTCTTTAAAAATAACAAACCTGTGGGAAAAAAAATGTCTACATTGTACTTTTAAAAGCCCACTTACCTGAAAAACTAAATACTTACGTCTTGTTTTTCTACGCATAAAGACCGGAGGCCTTTACACGCGCGCAACTCTGGAAAAAAAAAGGAATTTTACTACGCACGCGCTGCCTGTGCAGTCGCGCGCGTTCTGCCTCATAACCCCTTGGGTCAGAGGACAGGAAATGCCGGTTTTCAGCGCATGCGCTGTGCATGCTGAAAACCGGCAATTCCTCCGGGCACACGCATGAGTACCTTGTCCGTACTCACGCGTTGTGCCCGGAATTACTGGGCCATAAGATTGTGAGGGGGCTTGATCGGGTGGATGCGGTGAGGATGTTTCCACTGATGGGTGAGACTAGAACTAGGGGGCATAATCTTAGAATAAGGGGCCGCCCTTTCAAAACTGAGATGAGGAGAAACTTCTTCACTCAGAGGGTGGTAAATCTATGGAATTTGCTACCCGAGAGAGCTGTGGAAGCGGCAACATTAAATAAATTTAAATCGGAGATAGACAGTTTCCTAGCAGATAAGGGAATTAGGGGTTACGGGGAGAGGGCAGGGAAGTGGACGTGAGTCTAGATTCGGATCAGCCATGATCCTATTGAATGGCGGAGCAGGCCCGAGGGGCCGTATGGCCTACTCCTGCTCCTACTTCTTATGTTCTTATATACATACATAGTAAAGTTAAAGGGAATTATGTATATTATAAGTAAAGGACACTCGGTAGTACCACCACAAGTTAATAATTGACCCTTGCCTGCAAAATGCTGCCATGCTCGTTGGACTAGCTGCTTTTGAGAAGGATGCAATAATTCTTTTTAAATTATGCAGCAATTTTAATTGAGCAATCTAAATATCACAATATGGTGGCAGAAAAATAAAAATTATCAGGTAATTTGAAGTAAGCAACTTTGAATTAATAGTTGGCCATATTTCCTCACAAAAGGATTGCATCATTTTCTTCAACTGTACTCTTCTTGGAGAATTCAAATTAGTCTGATAAAAGACAGAGTGTGGACGTTGGTGAGATGCTAATCCAATCTGAAAGGATTTATGTTTTTAATCCAACATTGTCCTTTTGGCCTGGTCCTATATTATCTGATCACTAGGCTCAATAAATGTAATTGAACCTTATTTGATTGATTTATCCTATTATTGTAAAGGATTTGTGACACCAGTCTTCCCAGGACAAATTGCATGCACACATTGCAGTTTGCACATAAATGACCAACGAAACACATGAATAACTAGGCTGTTACAATCAGAGTCAAAAGAATGCTATTGAGTGTTTCACCTAACTAGTGGTGATTTACAAAGCCACTAAACCAATTACCATTGTTATGCTTCAGGCTTTTAAAGCAACAGTGTTCTCTTGGCCCAACATCTTCCCCTCACCTCCCCTTTCAGCATTCCGTAGGGACCGCTCCCTCCGCGACACCCTAGTCCACTCCTCTACCACCCCCAGCACCCCTTCCCCTTTGCCCGGCACCTTCCCGTGCAAGCGCAGGAGATGCAACACATGCCCTTATACCTTCCCCCTTCCCACTGTCCAGGGCCCCAAACACCCCTTCCAGGTGGAACAGCAATTTACTTGTACTTCTTACAATTTAGTATACTGTATTCGCTGCTCACGATGTGGTCTCCTCTACATTGGGGAGACCAAACGCAGATTGGGTGACCGCTTTGCGGAACACTTCCGTTCAGTCTGTAAGAGGGACTCCGAGCTCCCAGTGGCCTGTCACTTTAATTCACTGCTCCATTCCCACTCAGACCTCACCGTCCTCGGCCTCTTGCACTGTTCCACGGAAGCTCAGCGTAAGCTCGAGGAACAACACCTCATCTTTCAATTAGGCGCTCTACAGCCCTCTGGAGTCAACATAGAGTTCAACAATTTCAGATCATAACCTCGGCCCCTATCACATATATATATTTTCTTTTTTAATCCACACTTTTTGTTTGGCCTTTTTTTTTCTTCCCTCCCACATGGCAGCTGTCCTTCATTCTACCAGCGCAATTCACACTTCATCTAGAGCCATCCTTTGTTCCTTAACCTGTCCCATTACCATCTCCTCTTGCCTTGAATATCTCTTAATGTCTCGCAATGTCTCTTAATCTCTCCTGCTTTCTATCCTATCACTGACCTTCCCTTTTGTTTTTTCATCCCCTCCCCTTTTTCCCACCCCCTAAACTTGCTTTCCATTTCCTGCTTTTTTCTAGTTCTGACGAAAGGTCTTCGACCTGAAACGTTAACTCTGTTTCTCTCTCCGCGGATGCTGCCTGGCCTGCTGAGTTTTTCCAGTGTTCTCTTCACATAGTGTTTCCTATGAGTGGGTCTTATTGTGTAAAAACAGGAAAACTGTTCCTTACCAGTTCTACCGTTACAGATGCTAACTCTCGGGATAGGTCCATAATTAACCAAACTGCAATAAATTGTATACTGGAATTTACATAGGATTCCCATCGAGCCATTGATTTATTCAGAAAGTGGGAACAGCTCATCAAGGACCAGATTGGTATAGTCTAAAATTATTACAGCATTTGTTTCCATATTAAATAAAAATAAAGCATAAGAAAACAACAATGACCTACACATTTCCTCCTGCTCCTTCTCAGTTTTTCGGTGAATTTGTGGTGGTGAATTTGAACCTTTCCCCACCCTCCCAGTTTCCCAGTTCATATCCGAGAAATATGTTTTCCCTTGCATTTCTTGTGATTTTCATCCTTTGAATACTGGACACAAAGAACGCCTGTTAGGACCAGGCATCCAGCGTTCTAAAGTCGGCAGGGGGAGGCCTCAAATATTTGTTTGCTAACTAGGGACTGTGCAAGCACTCATAGACTGTGGCCTTGCACAGGCCGATGAGGAGGCACAAAAATATTTTACAAATCAAACAATTTGTGCAGGCCACAGCAAGGCTACCAATATATTTTAGTCATCAGAAAAAGAATAAGAACTTGCATTTATGTAGCGCCTTTCACCATTTCAGGATGTGCCAAAACGCTTTACAACCAATGAAGCACTTTTGAAGTGTAGTCATTGTTGTAATATGGGAAACGCAGCAGCTAATTTGTACACAGCCAGGTTCCACAAACAGCAATGTGATAATGACCAGATAATCTGTTTTGATGATGTTTGTTGAGGGATAAATATAGGCCAGGTCATCGGGGAGAACTCCCGTGCTCTTCTTCGAAATAGTCCACCTGATAGTCATAATAGTTTGAACAGAATGAAACCTTCCTCATTTGCATAAAGAAGGTTTGATTTCCAGATGTGACAGGATTTGCGATTGTATTTTACAGTATTGCAATATTGAAAAACAAACTCTCCTGCTCTTCTTCGAAATAGTGCCCACCTCAGTTTAACTTGAACCCATGACCTTCTGACTCAGGGGCAAAAGTGCTACCACTGAGCTGACCCACACATTAAAAGCTGTGCCAAGCACCCTCCAAAGTTTAGTGGTGGCTGCAAGGGATCCACTATCCATATACTGTAAAATACAATCGCAAATCCTGTCACATCTGGAAATCAAACCTTCTTTATGCAAATGAGGAAGGTTTCATTCTGTTCAAACTATTATGACTATCAGGTGGACTATTTCGAAGAAGAGCACGGGAGTTCTCCCCGATGACCTGGCCTATATTTATCAAGGGAAGATCATGTCTGACCAATTTGATTGAATTTTGAGAGGGGGTGACTAGGTGTGTGGATGAGGGTAGTGCAGTGGATGTGGTTTACATGGATTTCAGTAAGGCTTTCGATAAAGTCCCGCATAGGAGACTGGTCAAGAAGGTAAGAGCCCATGGGATCCAGGGTGCCTTGGCACATTGGATCCAAAACTGGCTTAGTGGCAGAAGGCAGAGGGTGATGGTCGAAGGTTGTTTTTGTGACTGGAAGCCTGTGTCCAGTGGGGTACCGCAGGGATCGGTGCTGGGTCCCTTGCTGTTTGTGGTCTACATTAATGATTTGGATGTGATTGTAAAAGGTATGATCAGTAAGTTTGCAGATGACACGAAAATTGGTGGGGTGGTAAACAGCGAGGAGGGTAGCCTCAGTCTGCAGGACGATATAGATGGGTTGGTCAGATGGGCGGAACAGTGGCAAATGGAATTTAACCCTGAAAAGTGTGAGGTGATGCATTTTGGAGGGACTAACAAGGCAAGGGAATACACAATGAATGGTAAGACCCTAGGAAAGACAGAGGATCAGAGGGACCTTGGTATGCATGTACATAGATCCCTGAAGGCAGCAGAACAGGTGGATAAGGTGGTTAAAAAGGCATATGGGATACTTGCCTTCATTAGCCGAGGCATAGAATATAAGAGCAGGGAGGTTATGATGGAGCTGTACAAAACGCTGGTTAGGCCACAGCTGGAATACTGTGTGCAGTTCTGGTCGCCACACTATAGGAAGGATGTGATTGCTTTGGAGAGGGTGCAGAGGAGATTCACCAGGATGTTACCTGGGCTGGAGCGCTTCAGCTATGAAGAAAGACTGGACAGGCTGGGGTTGTTTTCCTTGGAGCAGAGAAGGCTGAGGGGGGACCTGATTGAGGTGTACAAAATTATGAGGGGCATAGATAGGGTAGATAGAAAAGAACTTTTTCCCTTCGTAGAGGGGTCAATAACAAGGGGGCACAGATTCAAGGTAAGGGGCAGGAGGTTTAGAGGGGATTTGGGGAAGAACTTTTTCACCCAGAGGGTGGTTGGAATCTGGAACTCACTGCCTGAAAGGGTGGTAGAGGCAGGAACCCTCACAACATTCAAGAAGCATTTGGATGAGCACTTGAAATACCATAGCATACAAGGCTACGGACCAAATGCTGGAAAATGGGATTAGATTAGACAGGGCCTGATGGCCGGCGTGGACACCATGGGCCGAAGGGCCTCTTTCTGTGCTGTATAACTCTATGACTCTATGTGTACTGACACACATAACTGCTTAACAAGTTGCAGTCCCCCATGGAATGCATGGTAACTCTAGGGACATCTGTAAAGTCTGTAGGTATTATGGCGAATTAATACACAGACTACAAGAGTAACTTTAACAGGACTTTACTATTCGAAGGTCAGGGCGAATCTGCCCAATAAATCCTGACACAGCACTTATATACCGGTGTGGTCACCGTCGGTATTACAGTATACAGCAGCCAAGATAAAGTAGTGCCACACCTAAAATAGTTCTCTTAAAGGTGGACGGTTACATACAATAGTTCTCTTAAAGGTAGAACAGTTACATACACTACAATCCTCCCTTTTTAGCTTACAACATACTTATTCCCCATTAACATAACATCATAACATATATACAACTTATGCAAAACAGTTCACAGATTCAGTCTCTCTGGAGGCTTCCTGACTCTGTCCGGATAACGCCTCGGTGGTGTAGTAGTTTTCGGCGGGGTAGTAGGTTCTTCTGGCAAGGTCGATTCGGCTTGAAGGACAGTGTCAGGTTCATCTGATTCCAGTATTACCAGATCGGAGGTAGGTGCTCTGGGTATCTCTGCTTCAACATTAGCCGTGTAGGTTGTGGAGTAGGTTGGTCCTTTGTGGATGACCCTATGATCTGGTCAACATGGCGCCTTATTATGCTGTCACCAATGTCCACGGTATACATCAGCGGCCCTAGCCTTTTCCCAATAGTTCCAGGCTGCCATTTCTCGGTACGGTAGTCCCGGGCCAAAACTTGTTGACCTATCTGAAAGGATCTAGTTGGCCTTTCATTCATGCCCTGAAATTGCCGGTTCTCTGCGTCCCTTCTGACGTTTGGCTTAATCAAATCCAGCCGGCATCTTAGTCTTCTATTGGAAAAACATCATGGCGGGAGTTTGGTTTGTGACCGCATGTGTTGCATTCCTGTACGCCAACAAGAAGTTATCTACCTTATGTTGTAGGTTGATGTCTTCATTACCCATGGCCTTTATGGCCTTCTTGAAGGTGTGGACAAACCTTTCAGCTAATCCATTGGTGGCAGGATGGTATGGGGCTGACGTGTAGTGCTTGACCCCATTCCTTTTTAAGAACTTCCTGAATTCTTCGGACACAAATTGCGGTCCATTATCAGAACAGATCTGTTCCGGCAGCCCATTCCTGGCAAATATGGTCCTTAATACTGTGATGGTTTTTTCCGTGGTGGTGGAGGACATCTTTATTACCTCCGGCCACTTGGAGTGTGCATCCACCGCGATTAGAAACATTGAGTCCATAAATGGACCAGCAAAGTCGACGTGTACCCTTTGCCAAGGAGATGAGGGCCACTCCCATGGATGCAGAGGAGCTTGTGGTGGCGCGTTTTGGACCTTCTGGCATCCTAGACAGCTCTTGGTTATTTCTTCGATGTCTCCATCAATACCTGGCCACCACACAAACGCTCTTGCTAGGTTCTTCATTTTCACTCCACCCAGATGCCCCTCGTGAAGCTCCTTTAGCACCTTATGCTGAAGTTTGGGTGGAATCACCACTCTAGATCCACACATCAAGGTTCCTCGGCACACTGACAGCTGTTCTTTTCTTTGCGAAAATGCGGGCAGCGTTGGTTCGCCATGTGCTGGCCATCCCTCCACTGTTAAATCGTAGACTCGTGAGAGAGTCGGGTCATTTCTTGTTTCATTTTCGATCATCGAATTTGTTACTGGTAGACATTCCACTATGGATGAGTGGAACATCTCTACCGGGTCCACTGTAGCCGCCTCTTCTACTACTGGCAACGGTAGGCGCGATAACCCATCAGCATTTCCATGCTGTTTGGACCTTTTGTATTCGATGTCATATTGATGTGCCCCAAGTAACACGGACCACCTCTGTAGCCTTTGCGCTGTCATAGTGGAAACGGCCTTGTTAGGGTTGAATATGGACACCAACGGCTGGTGGTCTGTCAGTAATGTGAACTTCTTGCCCTGCAGGTAATGATTGAATTTCTTTACTCCCCACACAAGGCTGAGGGCCTCCCTATCTATCTGAGCATAATTTCGCTCAGCGGAGGTCAATGATCGGGACGCAAATGCGACTGGCCTTTCCGAGCCATTTGGTAACTTGTGTGAAAGTACTGCTCCAATTCCATAAGGGGAAGCATCACAAGCTAGACGAAGAGGTAACGTTGGGTTGAAATGAGCCAACACTTCCTCAGAGGTAATCAACGCCTTTCTTCTGTGAAAGGCCTTCTTACAGTCCTCGCTCCACTTCCATGGTACTTCTTTCCGCAACAGAGCATTCAGCGGATGCAGCACCGTGGATAGATTTGGCAGAAACTTGTTGTAATAATTAATCAACCCCAGAAACGATCTCAACTGTGATACATTTTCCGGAGCGGGGGCCTTCACGACAGCTTCTATCTTGTCAGGTGACTTGTGCAGCCCCTCTTGGTCAATGACATGACCGCAGTACGAGATCCGTTTCTGGAAGAACTCACATTTCTGGCGATTAACTCGAAGGCCATATTCCTTCAACCTGGTGAGCACCAGTTTCAAATTTGTGAGGTGTTCCTCCTCGCCTTCTCCCGTAATCAGGATATCGTCCAAGTAACACTGCGTGCTTGGAATACCCTGTAAGACCTGCTCCATGGCCCTCTGCCAAATTGCTGGAGCCGAAGCTACTCCAAAAACCAGTCTATTATAACGATACAAGCCTCTGTGCGTGTTGATTGTGAGATACTGGCGCGACTCTTCCTCGACTTCCATTTGTAAGTATGCTTGTGCCAGGTCTATCTTGGTGAAGTGATTCCCGCCAGACAATGAAGCAAAGATATCCTCAATCCGCGGGAGCGGGTATTGTACCGTGTGAAGCACCGGATTAACTGTGATCTTGAAGTCTCCGCAGATGCGGACCTTTCCCGGTCCCCCTGGCTTGTTACTTGATGAAGACTTCATGACGGGAACAATGGGCGTGGCCCACTCACTCCAGTCCACCTTAGACAGTACCCCTGAACGTTCAAGCTCTTCCAGTTCTGCCTCCACAGCAGGTCGTATCGCGTAAGGTACCGATCTGGCTTTGAAAAATTTTGGGCTTGCATGTTCTGCAATCTTGATTTTTGCTTTAATTCCTCTCAGTGTTCCCAGTCCTTGCTGGAATACCTCTTTAGCTTCGTCCAATATTCTGGACAACCGTTCAGGTTTGACATCTTCCTTCCCGGAATCTACCGTCATTGTGTTTAGTGAATGCCAGTCTATCTTTATTTTCCTGATCCACTCCCGTCCCAGAAGTGGTGGACCTCCCTTGGGCAGCACATACATGTCCATCCCTTGGTGATCTTTGTCCTTGTATCTCACCTTGACTTTTATCTTTCCGATGGGGTATACTTTGTGCCCCGTGTATGTCTGCAATACTATCTCTGTATCCCGTAGGGGAATATGTTTGAATAACTTTTTGTAATCTTGCTTATTCATGACCGTCAACGCCGATCCGGTGTCCACTTCCATCTTCACTTGGACTTTTGCAATCTGTAGTGTGACCCAGATAGTTTGTCGGTCAGCTTCTTTACTCACACTGTGAATCCTCAGACTACCCAGTTCCTTGCTGTTGGAGTCTGAGTCCGAATTCTGTTCATCTGGACTCTTCCCAGTCACCTTATGTACCTTTCTGTACTTCTTCTGCGGTGACTTATTATTGCTGGTCTTCTTTCCTGACCGGCATACCTTAGCTATGTGACCAAGCTTGCCACATTTTCTACATTCCTGCTTTTTAAACCAGCATTGGTTCTGGTCGTGTGTTGTCTTCCCACAATGATAACATTTCGTTGTACCCGAAGTCATTTGATCCACACTGAGTACCGCTGTCTTCCGCTGCATTTCCGCCGTGCCTCTCGCTGTGGCTTCGTGCGATGCTGCAATAAGGACAGCCTTATCAAGTGTAAGATCGTTCTCTTCGAGCAGTCGTTTTTGTGTTCCTTCCTTTGACATCCCGCACACGAACTTGTCTCTCAGTGCCTCTGTCAGATTTACCCCAAACTGACAGTATTTTGCTAGCCTACGCAGTTCAACCAGGTACTCCGCGTTGCTTTCCTCTTTTCGTTGCGTTCTCACTTAAAATTTTGATCGTTCCGCTAACATCAGCGGTGCGGGGTTAAAATGATCCTTCAGGACAGCAACAATATTAGCGAAAGACTGATCCGCCGGTTTAGCTGGTGATAGAAGATGCTTCAATAACCCGTATGTCTTCGCACCCATTGAGTTTAGTAAGGTTAGAGCTTTGTCATAATTTGCTATCTTATTGACCTTACAATATATCTCGATGCGTTCTACATACGTGGCCCAATCTTCCACATCGGAATCGAAACCGTTGATGTTACTACGCTTAGGCATCTTCACACTCTTCCTGAGAAACAACAACGAAATATTTCTTTAACTTTTTTTTTCAAAATGGCGGTTTCCCGCGCTTGTCTTCTTTCCCCGCCCACTTTCAAAATGGTGGTTTCCCACTTCTGTCTTCTTCCCCGCCTACTGGCGGCTTCCCGCGTTTCTTCCCCTGGCGGGAGGGGTAAGCTTTTCCCTCGGGCGACGACCGCTGGCTTTCGGGGTTCGCAGCCTGCGCGTCGGCTTCAGTGCGTTCCTTGTTCCCTTTTCTCGGCAGGGCAACCGGCGCTGGGTACAACCCGTTGACGGCGAACAGTTTCAGCCGCTGGGCTGGATCTCGCTCAGTCTCCCTCGCTCGGGCTCTGTCTCTCCCGCTCGCTCGGGCTCTGTCTCTCCCTCAGCGGCTTCCAATCGCACCTCCCAGCTCTCTCGCAGTCCGGTGCTTTCCTCCCCGGCTGCGGCTGAGTTCTCCGCGATTTATTTATTTTTATATCTTCCCGCGCCTTACGATCACGGTCGCAGCGCTTCGTGGCCTCGGTCGCTGCCCGGCCTTTTTCACTCCAATCGCGCCTCCCAGCCCTCTCGCAGTCCGGTGCTTTCCTCCCCGGCTGCGGCTGAGTTCACCGCGGTTTATTTATTTTTATATCTTCCCGCGCCTTACGATCCCGGTCGCAGCGCCTCGTGGCCTCGGTAGCTGCCCGGCCTTTTTCGCCGGTCGCGGTCTAGCTGTCTCACGACGCCGTTGCATCTCCCAGCCCGCTTGTACCGCGGCTTCCGTGCTCCACGCTGCCCCAGTCTCAGCGCCTCTGGGCCCGACTTCTGTCCGGCTCCTTTCCCCCAACCGTGGTCGAGTTCACCGCCCTTATCCTCCGTTTATTTTTTTTATTTTCCCTTTACTCACAGTCACCGTGGCCGACTTGCTTCTCGTGCTGATCGGCTCACTCACCACCGTGGCAGAAGGGACAATCAGTGCCTGTTGCTGATGGAAGGCTTCATGTCTGAATTCTTCCTTCTTCCTTGCTCTGCAGACTCGAGTTTTCTCTCAGCAGAACGACGAGGGCGGGTGCCTCTTCTCGACGCTCGTTAACTGCTTCGGAAGTATTGTTGCCGCAGGGTAAGATCGAACTCGTCGCCACTGTAAAGTCTGTAGGTATTATGGCGAATTAATACACAGACTACAAGAGTAACTTTAACAGGACTTTACTATTCGAAGGTCAGGGCGAATCTGCCCAATAAATCCTGACACAGCACTTATATACCGGTGTGGTCACCGTCGGTATTACAGTATACAGCAGCCAAGATAAAGTAGTGCCACACCTAAAATAGTTCTCTTAAAGGTGGACGGTTACATACAATAGTTCTCTTAAAGGTAGAACAGTTACATACACTACAACATCTACAGTGGAGCCCCTAGTGGCTGACATCTTAAGCTGATTGGGGGTATCTCCTGTGACTGCTGCTATAGGGGGCTTGGACTTCAATCCCCACCAAGCTCTCTTGTCTGGTTTGAACATGCTGGATAGATATATCCTTAAAAATGATTAGTGGACATGGTTATTTTTTTTAGTAGCTGCTTCCTCTTGGTGACTGTTTGGAAAGCTAAGCTAGATGGACCAATCTTGTCCTGCCCAAAACATTACTATATCTAGATACGCAGATTGAGTGACCGCTTTGTGGAACACCTCAGTTCAGTCCGTAAGTTTAACCCTGAGCTTCCAGTCGCCTGTCACTTTAATTCTCCGCTCCACTCCCACTCTGACTTCTCCGTCCTCGACCTCTTACACTGTTCCAACGAAGCTCAACGTAAGCTCGGGGAACAGCACCTCATCTTTTGATTAGGCATGTTACAGCCTTTTGGACTCAACATCGAGTTCAACACTTTCAGACCAAAACCTCTGCCCCTATTTTTTCACATGGCAGCTGTTGATGATTCTGCCATTCCCATTCACACCTCACCTAGACTCATCTTTTGTTTCTTAATTTGTCCCATTACCATCTCCTTTTGCCTTGCGCCATCATCCCTTTTGTCTTTTAATCTCTCCTGCCTTCCACCCTATCACAGACCTTCCCCATTGTTCTTCCTCCCCTTCACCTTTCCCTCCCCTCTTTTGCTTAAAATCTGTTATATCTCTAACTTTTCCCAGTTCTGACGAAGGGTCATTGACCTGAAACGTTAACTCTGTTTCTCTCTCCACAGATGCTACCTGACCTGCTGAGTATTTCCAGCATTTTCTGTTTTTATTTCAGATTTACAGCATCTGCAGTATTTTGCTTTTGTATTACTATATCTATATCTATAAATTCCAACCCTCCCTTTCTTATCTGATACTAGAACGAATATTCTCTTGTGTTAAAAGGAGTTCATCCAGTCACCAAGAGGATACAGCAACTAAATAAAAAAAACATTCTTACTGGCAGCCTTCTGCTTCAAACAGCCACATTTTGCAGCCTGCAGGAGAAGGTGGGCACCTGAGGTGTGCACGCCACCACTGCAGTTGAGCTGCATTCTCCAATGGGATCAGTGGCAGAGGTCTGGCCAATCCTGGCATCATTGGCGGAATCACCGCCCAAGGAATTTCAGGGCCCCCTTCCTGTCCCGCAGAACACTTGGAAAGAGCTACTGCACAGTCAGTTTGTCTGCAAGGTTTGTAATACTGATTCAGCTGTTTCTCTCATTACATCAATATTTCTTCCATGGTCTGATCCATAAAATGCAGTAAAGAAAGATCCAACACCAACTAAAATTTTGAGGGGAAAAAAAATCCAGACATTACGTGAAAAAAAATCCCCAAAACATTTCAAAAACACTTTTCCCTTCTGACTTTTTAAATAGACACCAAATAGATTAATGATGCATAAGTGTCAGCCGTGACTCAGTTTGTAGCACTCACATCTCTGAATCAGAAGGTTGTAGGTTCAAGCAATGTGAGGGAGTGCTGCACTGTTGGAGGTGCTGTCTTTCGGATGAGACATTAAACTGAAGCTATCCCCTATGTGGTTGCCCAATATTTATACCTCGATCAACATCACTAAAACAGATTATCTGGTCATTATCACATTGCTGTTTGTGGAAGCTTGCTGTGCGCAAATTGGCTGCCGGGCTTCCTACATTACAACAGTGATTACACTTCAAAATGTACTTCTTTGGCTGTAAAGTGCTTTGGGAGAACCTGAGGTCGTGAAAGACGCTCTATAAATGCAAGTCTGTCTATCTGTCTTTCTGTTTCTGTCTGTCTTCCTTTCAGCATCAGTATTACATCACCCAAACATTAGGCCCACTAAAGTTCTTCATTAGCCTGCAGCCTGTATGCTTAATAAACGCAAGTGGTTGACATGTGCATGCAGCCCCAAAAGAATTGTATGGGATGAATATTACATACAGACCAAACAAGCTGTTTAAAGTTTAAGTAAATTGACAGAAGCAAAGAGCTGTGGCAATGAGCATGGAGAGATGTGAACAGAGAATCTGGCTTATCTAACAGTAGAAGATGAGGTGCTTGCTTAAAATGGAGGCTAAGAAAGTTCAGCATTGCTGAAATTGAAGGTATTGGGAGAGAGTCCGTTTTATGAACTGTTACACCATGTAAGGCACAAACATTTATCCAAATACATTCTATGCAGTAATACACGACGACCTAGAAATTGGGGCACGATCCGGATGCAGCGCACACTGCACACGCCTAAAGAGGCCGGTGGCAGGACGGTGGGAAATTGGTCCGCCAGCCTCACTTGTTTATTAAGGGCGACTTGCATGCCCTAGTCATGGCCCCAGAGGCAGCTCACCGGTCCCCGGATGCTCCAGGATCGGCCGGCTCTGATGCCAGCTGAGGACGTATGGAGAGTGCGGGGGAGGAGAGGGGCGAGCGGCAGCTGCCCGCTGCCCATGGATTTAATGTGGTGGCAGGAGGAGCACTACTGCTCCTCCCCGCTCTGTAATAAAGAAAGTAAACCAAATTTAAACGTACCTTTCTGGTGGTAACATCCAGCGGTCCCTTTAAGGACCAAGCACCTGAAGAAACTGTCTGCAGCATGTGCTGTGCATGTCATGCGCAACCCAGTTTTGCAAAAGGTGGTCTCGCATGTCAGGCCCCTTATTTGCAAAAGGCCTAATGTGTATGGAGGCACCTTTACCAATATGGCGGGCAGCGCACTTCCGCCACGGAATGCCCTATTGGATCCTTAAGCACCTGTTTTACGCCTGTAAAATGAGCACACTGTGATTCAACTTCTAAGCCAACATGTTATTATACAATAGGACTAATTTTATAAATGTATAGTCCAAGCATGGAATAACAACAGAAAATGCTGGAAAAACTCAGCAGGCCAGGCAACATCCGTGGAGAGAAAATAAGAGTTGTTCTGTTGTTATTTCGGATTTCCAGCATCTGCAGTATTTTGCTATAGTCCAAGCATGGAACCTTGCTCGCGATTCTCCACACTTTTTTTCATTTAGGTGCTTATCCTCCACGTCTCACACTGACTGTGCATGTGTGTATCTCACACACGTTCCATTACTGACACGCACACTAAATTTTTATGACTTGTCCTTGTTAAAGTCCAGAATGCACAGCCAACATTTACTGCGTTGTAGATGCATAAAAAGATCAGGCAGAAGACAGGCTGTATAGGAGCTAGTACAACACATGCTGGGGGTCTGTCAGCACTCAGGGTTGGGAGCTCTTCTATAGCAGCGTTAGGCAGGGTAGGGGATTGGATCCTGACAGTGCTGGTATAGACGGGGGTGGGGTGGATTTGGGGACTGGTGGTACTGAAAGAAAGTGGGTGGCTGGCACTTGGCAGTACGTAAGGACTGGAAGGGGTCCAGGACATGGGAACAGAAGCGAATCTGAGGAGCATGTCCAGAATTGAGAGATTGCTGTAGAAGATGTGCCCCAAAAAGAAAGCAAGAAAAGCATTAAGAGTGGCACTGAAATTGAAGACAGCGGCTGCACACTGAAAGCAACATGCTCAAATGAGTTAAAAAATTTGATTGGATTGATTACTTTTGTGGTGGGAGCCGACTACTCTGTGGCAACTTTTTATTAGGATATTAGTGAATAGAAATGTTAAAAACGAGATATAGAGCTGAGTTTTCAGCGCTCCTGCCTGATGGAAACAGGGCGGTATCGCCTTGAAATTGGTGGGCAATGACCTAGCACCCTGTTGCCACTGACATTGTGATCAAGCCAAGGTTCCCCCTGGCTTACCGCTGGGCAGCTGGAGTCGCCCCCTGAGTCAGCCGATAGCACCATTTAAAATGTAAATGATGTACATAACAGCAACTTGAATTTATATAGCAACTTTAATGTTGTTAAAACGCTGCAAAGTGTTTCGCAGGAGCATTATCAGGCAAAATTTGACACCGAGCCACACAAAGAGATATTACGACAGGTGACCAAAAGCTTGGTCAATGTGGTAGGATTTAAGCAGCGTCTTAAAGGAGGAGAGAGAGATAGAGAAGCGGAAAGGTTTAGGGAGGGGATTCCAGAGCTTAGGGCCCAGGCAGCTGAAAGTATGGCCGCCAATGGTGGAGTGATTATAATCAGGGATGCGCAAGAGGCCAGATTTGGAGGAGCGCAGAGATCTCGGAGGGTTGTAGGGCTGGAGGGAGTTACAGAGATAGGGAGGGGCGAGGCCATGAAGGGATTTGAAAACAAGGATGAGAATTTTAAAATTGAGGTGTTACCGGACCAAAAGCCAATGTAGATTCTGATTGCCATTTCTGGAACGAACTGGGCGAAGCATGTGTTGTGCCGACTCCAACCAGTATCAGCTGGCAGCCTGGCCAAAGAGCATCCAAAACTACAAGAACAACTTGTATTTATATAGTGCCTTTATCGTAGTAAAATGTCCCAAGGCGCTGCACCGGAGCATTTTAAGACAAAAAATTTGACACCGAGCCACATAAGGATAACTTAGGGCAGGTGACCAAAAGCTTGGTCAAAGAGGTAGGTTTTAAGGAGCGTCTTAAAGGGAAAAAGAGAGGTAGCGAGGCGGAGAGGTTTAGACAGGGAATTCCAGAGCTTAGGGCCGAGGCAACAGAAGACACGGCCACCAGTGGTTGAGTGATTATAATCAGGGATGTTCAAGAGGGCAGAATTAAGGGAGCGCAGATATCTCGGGGGGGGGGGGGGTTGTGGGGCTGAAGGAGATTAGAGATAGGGAGGGGCGAGGCCATGGAGGGATTTGAAAACAAGGATGAGAATTTTGAAATCGATGCGTTGCTTAACCACGAGCCAATGTAGGTCAGCAAGCACAGGGGAGATAGGCGAACGGGACTTGGTGCAAGTTAGGATACGGGCAGCCGAGTTTTGCATGGCCTCAAGTTTACGTAGGGTAGAATGTGGGAGGCCAGCCAGGAGTGCGTTGGAATAGTCAAGTCTAGAGATAACAAAGTCATGGATGAGGGTTTCAGCAGTGGAGGAGCTGAGGCAAGGGCAGAGATGGGCGATGTTACGGAGGTGGAAATAGGCAGTCTCAGTTATGCCGCGGATATGTGGTCGCAAGCTTATTTCAGGGTCAATTATGACACCAAGGTTGTGAACAGTGTACTTCAGCTTCAGGCAGATGTTAGAGAGAGGGATGGAGTCAGTGGCTAGGGAACAGAGTTTGTGGCAGGGACCAAAAACAATGGCTTCAGTATTTAATTGGAAAAGATTTCTGCTCATCCAGTACTGGATGTCAAAACATGCAGTCTGACAATTTAGAGACCGTGGAGGGGTCGAGAGAAGTGGTAGTGAGGTAGAGCTGGGTGTCATCAACGTACATGTGGAAACGACTCTGTGATTTCAGATGATGTCGCCAAGGGGCAACATGTAGGTGAGAAATAGGAGAGGGCCAAGGATAGATCCTTGGGGGACACCAGAGGTAACAATGCGGGAGTGGGAAGAGAAGCCATTGCAGGTGATTCTCTGGCTACGATTAGATAGATAAGAATGAAACCAGGCGAGTGCAGTCCCACCCAGCTGGACGACGGTGGAGAGGCATTGGAGAAGGATGGAGTGGTCAACCGTGACAAAGGCTGTAGACAAGTCAAGAATGATGAGCAGGGATAGTTTACATTTGTCACAGTCACAAAGGATGTCATTTGTGACTTTGATGAGAGCTGTTTCGGTACTGTGGCAGGGGCAGAAACCTGTTAACAATATTAGCTAACATGGGAGCCAGAAAAGGAAGTTGGGTGATCAGCAGTTTGGTGAGAATAGGGTCGAGGGAGCAGGAAGTGGGTCTCATGGACAAGGTGAGCATGGAGAGGTCACGAGGGGTGATCGGCGAGAAACTGGAGAAAGATGTGAGTTCAGGGCTAGGGCAGGGGGGAACCTTAGAGGAAGTTTGTGCGATTGATTGTAGCGCTGTGCAATGGGGATGCCAAGAGAAGAACTGCAGTGACATCTACAAGCTGTCTAAGCAGCCAATCACAATGTAGAATTCACACAGACAGCAAACCAGGAAATGAAAAGCTGCTTTTATCCCCACTTATAAAAATGTTACAGAGAGCATGATAAAGATTGGGACTTTCATATGGGGATAAGGTAGAAGCTTAAAATTTAGAATTTAAAAAAAAGTTTTTTTTTAAATGTAATTTTTATTATAATGGAGAAATTTGACACTCCACAACTATAAAAATTAGTTTTTTATGGACATAACATTTGATTAGCAGCCAATAGGCTCTTAAACCCCAGTTATACCTATTCCAACAAGGCTTAACATGTAATGGGATATTTAACAGCAATATTAGTGCAGAAAAGCCCAAGTTTTTGTCAGTTTCACTGATTAATTCACTGATTACATTGATTGCCACCAACAGGGGTTGGGGGGGGGGGGGGTGGAATGGGCCACAGCGCAGCCAGTGTCGGAACATGTGCTAAATCCTGAAGTTGCGGTCAGTTTCAGAGGGTTAATGACAGCAAACGCTTTTCGTTCATCATCATTACCCACCACAAAATCCGAGCCGTTACTTCCATTAATCTAACAATTCAAATACTACAAATGCAAAGAAAGAAACAGTTTTGTTGGACAGAAACTCCAAAAGGACAACCAGTTCACTGGCTGAATTGCGAAGGGAAATCTTTAATTGCCTAAACTGTGGAAAAAGATCTTTCAGGGCAGGCGGTTGAAACTAGTAAAAGGAAGAAAGACTTACATTTATATAGCGCCTTTCACGACCACCGGATGTCCCAAAGCGCTTTACAGCCAATGAAGTAATTTTGAAGTGTAGTCACTGTTGTAATGTGGGCAACGCGGCAGCCAAAATTGCACACAGCAAGCTCTCACAAACTGCAATGCGATAATGACCAAATAATCTGTTTTTTTGATTAGGGGATAAATATTGGCCAGGACATCAGAGATAACTCCCCTACTCTTCTTCGAAATAGTGCCATGGGATCTTTTACGTCCGCCTGAGAGAGCAGACAGTGTCTCGGTTTAATGTCTGATCCAAAAGACTGGCACCTCTGACAGTGCAGCACTCCAGTGTCAATTTAGATTTATGTGCTTAAGTCCCTGGAGTGGGACTTGAACCCACAACCTTCTGTTGCAGAGGGGAGTCTGCTACCCACTGAGCTACAGCTGACACTAACTGAGCCACCGCTGACACGAGTAAAGTAGCTAAGATTTGCAGAAGCTTGTGCACATTTGGATAAAGCAGTGGGAACGAGCGCAATTCACAGATTTTGGTTTCTCTGCTCTATTGGCCCTACAACATATTGGCTCAGAATGATTTGTTCCTTTTCAAGGGGGTGGTCCTATATAAAAATCATAGAAATGCTGTGACTGTTTTGAACACCCCACCTGTGTCCCTGACAGAAAGGGCTGGATTTTCATTGAGGAGTCGGGTAGGAGGCGGGACTAAAACTTTTGGGGTTGTAGTCCCGCCTCCATCGAGTTCGAGCCAACCCACGCGATTTTGACTTGATTGACCTTGTTGGACTCGCCCAGCGGGCTCAGCAGGCCAATTAAGGGCCACCCGGCAACAGGTGACGTCACAGATTGAAATTTCATCTGTCAAGACCTTTTGACAGATGAAATATTAGCGTTTCACGGCTGGTTGAAGCTGTCAAATACTGACAATCTACACTCCAGGTTAATTCCTTCCTCTCAGGATGATTTAGAGATCTCCCCGGAACAGAAAGCAGAGGCTGCAGATTTTGACAGCTGGCGGCTATTCTGCTTTCTGTACCAGTGAGATGAGGGACTCCCGAGACCTGAAGGAAGGAAAGCTGTAAAGGTAAGTAAAGGTTAGTAGAACTTCTTTAAACACTTTACACACACCAAACACACTTACCGCTGCACTCATGCACCCATCACTCACCTGAACACTGGATATCTCGACCCCTCCAAGCCCTTCATCCTGACGTCCTGCCTCGCTAACTTGGCATGGTTTGGAGCCATCGGGAATCCCACATTTCAACAATGAAAATAGGGATTAGGCTAAAAACTGCCTGTTAACTACCTGTTAACAGGCAGTTAATTGGCACTAATCCCCTTCCCGCCTCGGGGAGGCGGGTCCCAGTGCGGGGCCGGTACCCGCCTCCTTTGAAACTGGCATGGAGGCGGGTTGGGGGCGGGAAAATCCTGCCCATAGTGTTTTCTGATTGGATGAAAATACACTATTTACTTAAAATTAACCAAGCACTATGGTTTGCAGAATAAATAGTGGCTTGTACTTTGTTGGTTTTTGTCAATGAAACAGTTGAGCCAATCAGCACTTTCTGCCTTACGACATCAGATACTAAACTTTGAACGAGATAGATAGAAAAAAATATGTTGTACAGGGATGATTGAGAAATGAGGCAGAATATCACCATCAGCAATTAAACTGATACTATTACAATTCAAAGGTCAAAGATTTTTCTTTGAACTCAGCAGAAGCTCCAAGCAGGAGTTAACTTAATTGTTTTTATCACAATGCATTACATGCCCACATGATCTATGTGACTCACATGTGTAATATAATGAGCAAAGGTCAAGCAAGCAATGGCTCTGATTTTCATTCCTTTGCTTGGCCATTGATCCCTGTGCTGGTAACCTACTTAGGCTGCTTTAGTACACCCGCTTAAAGGCTGACAATTCACTTGCATCTAGATTGTGAAAATCTCAGCGTCAATTCCTGTATGTGTGTATCGCAAACTGCGCAAATTGTTTAATCCCCCACAACAAAGTGTCTGATATCTGAGAGCTGGACATTCACTTGATTGGCATCTGGTGAGTACAGCAGCTGTAAAAATAGTATGCATCTCCATTTACTTAGTCGGTCTACTTTTTTCGATTCAGACACATCTAAGCTCACAATTCTTCCTGTATCACGCACCTTCCCTAGTTGAAAGGATAGAGTGCAGTTCTGTTCCAGCCCTCTGGCAATGCTAAAACATATATGGTATTTATATAACCTTGTCTTATACTTCAGTCAGTGTATTGACTTTTACTTAAATAGGCCGATTTTCTGAATGTTCCCTGAAATTAATGTGTCCACAATTTCCCATTATCAGCCCCTGCGGGCAAGGCTTCCCGTCAGTAGTATGCATTTGGAGAACTGGCACAAAATAGTGCGGAGGAGGGATGGAGTGGCACTATGGATTAGCACACGAAGGACCAGGAGAAGGCCTGTTCTGCCATTTTGTTGGCCTTACCATTTCTATCCTTTTGATCTCAATTCCCTGATCTTTCCCTTTATCCCTTAATACCCTTATTTCCCAAAGAAGCTTCAAACTGTCCTTTTAGCTCTGGATAATGGGTTTGAATTTGGCCCAGCCATGAAATGGTGGAATTCTCCCAGCTGTGAGTTGGACGGAAGGTTCTTAAGCAACACAAGTTGGGTGTTCTCAAACCAGTTCCCACTGGGTATGGGTCTACAGACAGACAATCATAATTCTGAGGTTGGGCTAAAGGCACATTGTTGTGGCAGAGCAGTGTGAGTTTTGTTCTGCATCTGACCTATGCTATTCCCGCCCTGGGAACACTGACATCCCTCACCTTGATCAGCATAAAAATACTGCCAAAAGATATAAATTTAATAAAAAGTATAAAAATGCACATGGAAAGTATTACTATCATGAGGGAGAAAGGAATAGAAGAATATGCTGTTACATAGAAACATAGAAGATAGGAGCAGGAGTAGGCCATTCGGCCCCTCGAGCCTGCTCCGCCATTCAATGAGATCACGGCTGATGATCCAAATTCAGTACCCTGTCCCTGCCTTCTCCCCATATCCCTTGATCCCTTTAGCCTTAAGAAATATGTCCAACTCCTTCTAGAATATATTTAATGAATTGGCCTCCACCGCCCTCTGTGGTAGAGAATTCCACAGGTTCACCAATCTCTGGGTGAAGAAATTCCTCCTCATCTCTGTCCTAAATGGCTTACCCCTTATCCTTAGACTGTGACCCCTGGTTCTGGACTCCCCAGCCATCGGGAACATCCTTCCTGCATCCAGTCTGTCTAGTCCTGTTAGAATGTTATAAGTTTCAATGAGATCCCCTCTCATTCTTCTAAACTCCAGCGAGTGCAAGCCCAATCGACCCAATCTCTCCTCATACGTCATTCCTGCCATCCCAGGTATCAGTCTGGTGAATCTTCGCTGCACTCCCTCCATGGCAAGAACATCCTTCCTCAGATAAGGCGTCCAAAACTGCACACTGTACTCAAGATGTGGTCTCACCAAGGCCCTGTACAACTGCAGCAAGACATCCTTGTTCTTGTATCGAACCCTCTCGCTACGAAGGCCAACATACCATTTGCCTTCTTAACCGCCTGCTGCACCTGCATGCTTACCTTCAGCGACTGGTGCACAAGGACACCCAGGTCTCATTGCACTTCCCCTTCTCCCAATCTATTGCCGTTCAGATAATAATCTGCCTTCCTGTTTTTGCCACCAAAGTGGATAACCTCGCATTTATCCACATTATACTGCATCTGTCATGCTTCTGCCCAATCACCCAACCTGTCCAAATCATCCTGGAGTTTCTCGGCATCCTCCTCACAGCACACATGCCCACCCAGCTTTGTGTCATCTGCAAACTTGGAGATATTACATCTAGTTCCCTCGTCTAGATCATTTATATATATTGTGAATAGCTGGTGTCCAAGGACCGATCCCTGCGGTACCCCACTAGTCACTGCCTGCCACTCGGAGAAAGAGCCGTTTATTCCAACTCTTTGCTTCCTGTCTGCCAACCAGTTCTTTATCCAAGTCAGTACCTTGCCCCCAATCCCATGTGCCTTAACTTTGCACACTAATCTCTTATGCGGGACCTTATCGAAAGCCTTCTGAAAGCCCAAATACACCACATCCACTGGTTCTCCCTTATCTATTCTTTTTTTTAAATTCATTGATGGGATGTGGCCGTCGCTGGCTAGGCCTGCATTTAGTGCCCATCCCTAATTGCCCTTGAGAAGATGGTGGTGAGCTGCCTTCTTGAACCGCTGCAGTCCATATGGTGTAGGTACACCCACAATGCTGTTAGGAAGGGAGTTCCAGGATTTTGGTCCAGCAACAGTGAAGGAACAGCGATACAGGTCCAAGTCAGGATGGTGTGTGGCTTGGAGGGGAACTTGTAGGTGGTGGTGTTCCCATGCATCTGCTGCCCTTGTCCTTCTAAGTGGTAGAGGTCACGGGTTTGGAAGGTGCTTTTGAAGGAGCTTTGGCGAGTTGCTGCAGTGCATCTTGTAGATGGTACACACTGCAGCCACAGTGCGCTGGTGGTGAAGGGAGTGAATGTTGAAGGTGGTGGATGGAGTGCCAATCAAGCGGGCTGCTTTATCCTGAATGGTGTCGAGCTTCTTGAGTGTTGTTGGAGCTGCACTCATCCAGGCAAGTGGAGAATATTCCATCACACTCCTGACTTGTGCCTTGTAGATGGTGGAAAGGCTTTGGGGAGTCAGGAGGTGAGACACTCGCCGCAGAATTCCCAGCCTCTGGCCTGCTCTTGTAGCCACAGTATTTATATGGTTGGTCCAGTTCAGTTTCTGATCAATGGTAACCCCCAGGATGTTGATAGTGGGGGATTCAGCGATGGTAATGCCATTGAATGTCATGGGGAGATGGTTAGAGTCTCGCTTGTTGGAGATGGTCATTGCCTGGCACTTGTGTGGTGCGAATGTTACTTGCCAGTTACAACCACAAAAAATTCCAGTAGATTAGTCAAGCACTGTTGGGGTGCGATGAAGTAAGGTGGGAACATAGACCTGTTGGGCCGAATGGCCTGTTTCTGTGCTGTAAATTCTATGTAATGTAATACTATGTATTACTAATGCAAAACTGTCACCAAAGGGCTATCAATGCAAATTATCAATACACTGGGACATGAGGATCATGAAATTTCCTTTGCAAGCTCAGCTGGTAGATCAAATGCTACATTTATTACCATCACGTCACTGTCAACATACTACTTACAATTCATCTACTTGAAGCATAATTATACCTAAGGCTTTGAAAACAAGTAGCATGGGCTAGTCAATAGAGGTAAATGGATGGATGGCCTCTTGACATGCAAATTGTTCTGTTTGCATTTTTGTCTCTGTCACTCATTAAAGCACTTGCGGTCTTTTGATATGTCACTAAGTAGTCTTATCAAATAACAAGGAGGTTTCTATTACCACCTGTACAGGCTAATAATTGCTTTGCTCTTTCAGTTCTTTAAGATAACTCTGGGGGTCACTAGAAGACTGGACAGTGCGGACTCTATGATTAGGTCTTGCATACCAAATATGGGTCATGAAGCATGGCATGACCAGGGAACAAGATGAACATGCATCTTGAATTTATGCAGCAAAGCTGCACATTATCCTGTAAATATCTTCAAACTTCTATAAAATATTCAGTTTACTATCTGTGGCCCAAACTGCTATGATATTGTTAACTAGTGATACATTAGCAACAGCTTTTAAGTTATTCAGCTTAAATACTTTGTGAAGTTCTAACAAAATTATATAAATTATTTTTTAAGTTTACTGTCTTGGGCCAATTTAATTTTTCACCAAGAATACTTCTTGCCTTTGTCTAATTTCCAGTCCATTGTTTGGTTCCAAGTATTCAAAAATTTCAAATTCATTGCAATTACATTTATTTTTCACTGTGATTCCATTTCATCTTCCAGTGTTAAGTCAAGCCAGGTGTTGTTGAATTGCAATAAAGAGTTATTCGATTGTGTAGTCCCTTGTCTTTCATTGAATTGGTCGGCTGCTTTGAAGCAGGGATGAAGTTATGGGCGACCTATTTCAGAGCATGGAACATAAGGGCTGGCTCCATGACCCCTCACTCCCTGCAAGGAAGTCATGCTTGAAGATGGCATCGACCAGTGATAGAGCTGCAACATCGTAGCCCTACTTCTCCAACCAATCTTTCCTGTGAGTATGGCTCTCAGCTAGGAACATAGCGTCATGGGATTAACCCTATTCATTCAAAATAAAAAGGAACAGGCCAAATGTATTCAGGAGGATTTCGATTGTTTATCTAACTGAGTCAATAGGTGGCAGATGCAATTCAATATGGAATAAGTTTAAAGTAGCATGTGAGTCGGGCTGTGTTGTTGCTTAGCAGAGTTGGTGAAGTAATGATGCAGGGTGTTGCGCGTTGTGGGCATGCTTGGGGACACTGGTTGAGGCTGCAGTATTTTTTTCTATTCCTAAGTACAGTAGTTGATATTCCTAAGAATTCAAAAAAGAACAAAATGTCAAATGAACTACTTTCAAGCACTACTCGTATCATTGCATGATAAGTTCTGTTACGCTGCTCAAGTTGAATGTGTGACAGCCGCTCAGTTACATGACATTAACAATCAGGTACTAGCTAGAAATTCAGGGAAAGTCTCTGGTTTCACCATCCTCCACTCCCTCCATGCTTTCCAAACATATGGTTTCTCTTTGAAAGGGATCAAGGGCTTAAATTGTTTGGGGCTACCTCCATTTATAATGGGGTTTGTTTGCAGCAACTAAAGGTCACCTTGTCCTACAAGCAGAATAATAATGCTGGGATATTGAAAGAGCATAGTCCTAAGACAGTAGAGCCAATATTGTGATCAGGGTGCTTCTAAAAAGCAGTAGCGCAGTGCTTTGGGCATGGGGCTTTATATAATTGGGTGTGGAGTAGGCCTCACAGCCAATGCAGTGAGTGCAGGGATATGTAGGTAGGAAATACGCTGGGAACCTGCACACTGACTTTGTGCAAAGTTCAATAGGGCCCCAAATTTGATGCAAATATAGTGGGCTCCAAATAATCTTTTGAATGATTTTTGAACTACAGGGGAGTCAAGGGTTATGGGGAACATCAGAAAAGTAGAGTTGAGGCTAAGATCAGATCAGCCATGATCTTATTGAATGGTGGAGCAGGCTCGCAAGGTCGAATGGCCTACTCCTGCTCCTATTTCTTATGTTCTTATGTTCTTAATGCAGCTGAGCACTAATTTTTCTTATTATTTATTCTCAGGATCTGGGTATCGTGGCAAGGCTGGCATTTATTGCCCATCTCTAGTTGCCCTGAGAAGATGGTGGTGGACCATCTTCTTGAACCGCTGCAGTCCATGCGTTGACAGTGCTCCCACAATGCTATTAGGTAAGGAGTTCCTGGATATTGACCCAACGACGTTGAAGGTACAGCGATATATGCCCAAGTTAGGATGGTGTGTGACTTGGGCAGGATGGTGTTCCCATACAACTGCTGCCCTTGTCCTTCTAATTGGCAGAGGCTCTGAGTTTGGAAGGCGCTGCTGAAGAAGCCTTGGCAGATTACTGCAGTGCATTCAGTAGATAGTACACACTGCAGCCACGATATGTTGGTGGTGGAGGGGGTGGATGTTTAGATTACTGGATAAGGTGTCACTCAAGTTTTGTCCCAGATGGTATTGAGCTGCTTGAGTGTCATTGCAGCTGGAGTCCAGGCAAGTGGAGAGTATGCTATCACATTCCTGATTAATGCCTTGAAGATGGTGGAGGGGCTTTGGGGAGTCAGGAGGTGGACCACTCACTGCATAATACCCAGCCTCTGACCTGCTCTTGTAGCCACAGCATTTATCTGGCTGGTCCAAATGAGTTTCTGGTTAATTGTACTCCCAGGATATTGATGGTGGGGGGACTCGGCGATGGTAATGCCATTGAATGTCAAGGGGAGGTGGTTAGGCTCTCTCTTGTTGGAGAAAGTCATTGCCTGGCACTTGTGTGGCATGAATGTTACTTGCCATTTATCAACCCAAGCCTGGATGTTGTCTAGGACTTGCTGCATGCGGGCATGGACTTCTTCATTATTTGACGAAATGCGAATTGAGTTGAATTCAATCATCAACAAATTGCCCACTTCTGACCAAATGTTGGAGAGGAGATCACTGATGAAGTAGCTGAAGATAGTTGGAACTAGGACACGGCCCTGAGGAGCTCCTGTCTTGATATCCTGGGGCCTTCAACAACCACAACCATCTTTGTGCCAGGTATGACTGCAGCCACTGGAGAGTTGACCCCTGATACCCATTGACTTCAGTTTTACTAGGGTTCCTTGGTGCCACATTCAATTGAATGCAGGCTTAATGTCAAGGGCAGTCATTCTCACCTTACCTTTCGAATTCAGCTCGCGCCCATGTTTGGAGCAAGGCTTTAATGAGATCTAGAGCCAAGTGGTCCTGGTGGAATCTAAACTGAGCATCGGTGAGCAGGTTAATGCTGAGCAAGTGCCGTTTGAAAGCATTGTTGATGACTCCTTCCAGTGCTTTGCTGATGACTGGAAGTAGGCTGATAGGGCGGAAATTGGCTGGGTTGGATTTATCCTGCTTTTTGAGGACAGGACATACTTGGGCAATTTTCCATGTTATCGGATAGTTGCCAGTTTTGTAGCTGTACTGGAACAACTCGGCAAGGGCCGTGGCTAATTCTGAACCACAGGTCTTCAGCATTACAATCGACTGTTACCAAGGCCCATAGCCTCAGTTTACTCAGCCATTTCTTGATGAAGTTGAGTGAGTCGAATTGACTGAAGACTGGCATCTGTGATGGTGGGGACCTTATGAGGAGGCTGAGAAGGATCATCCACTTGGCACTTCTGATTGAAGATGGTTGCAAAAGCATCAGCTTTGGCTTTTGCATTCATGTGCTGGGCTCCACCATTGTTGAGAATGGGGAAGTTCGTGGAGGTTCCTCCTCTCGTGAATTGCTTAATTGTCCACCACCATTTACGACTGGATGTGGCAGGGCTGCAGAGATTTGACTTAATCTGTTGGCTTTGGGATCACTTAGCTCTGCTATTCGATACAACTCAGGTCTACATGCATGCTGCTTTTGCTGTTTAGCATGCATGTAGACCTGTGTTGTACCAGTTTGGCACTTCATTCTCAGGTACGCCTGGTGCTGCTCCTGGCATGCTCTTCTACACCTCATTGATCCAGAGTTGGTCACCTGGCTTAAATTGATAAAGTAGTGAGGATACATGCCATGCATGAGGTTACAGATTGCAGTGCTATACAATTCTGCTGCTGCCTATGGCCCACTGCGTCTCATGGATGCCCAGTTTTGAATTGCTAGATCTGTTCTTAATCTATCTGACTTAGCACAGTGGTAGTGCCACACAACACGATGGTGTGAAGACAGGACTTCATCTCTACAAGGAATGTGCAATGGTCACTCCGACCAATACATCTGCAACAGGTAGATTGGTGAGGATGAGGTCAAATATGTTATTTCATCGTGTTGGATCTCTCAACACCTGTCGCAAGCCCAGTGTGGCAGTTATATCCTTCAGGACTCGGCCAGCTCGATCAGTGGTGGTTCTACCAAGCTCCTCTTGGTAATGGACATTGAAGTTCCCCACCTTTGCTACCCTCAATGCTCTCTCCAAATGATATTCAACATGGAAGAGTTCATCAGCTGAGGGAGGGCGGTAGGTGGTAATCAGCAGGAGGTTTTTTTGCCCATGTTTGACCTGAAGCCATGAAACTTCATGGGGTCCAGAGTCAATGGTGAGCACTCCCAGGGGCACTCCCACCCGATTGCATACCCCTCTTCTGGTGTGTCTGTCCAGGGTTGGTGATGGAGGAGTCTGGGATGGCTGATAGGTATGATTCTGTAAGTATGACTATGTCAGGTCGTTTGTGGGAGAGCTCTTTGGCACCAGTCCACAGATTTTAGTGTCTTCATCATGCCCTGATCCAATGCCTAGGTAGCAGTCAGGAGGTGCGTAAGGTTTTATTCTTGTTATTCTTTAGCGGTTTGATACAACTGAGAGTCACCCTAAAGAACATTAGTGAATCAGCTGTATTTTTACCACAATATGATAGCTTAATGGTCACTTTTTACTGATACTAGCTTTTTATATCCAAATTTTTTTTAACTGTATTCAAATTCTCAAACTACCATAGTGGGATTTGCATTCACATTCTCTGGATTACTAGACAGTAACATAACCACCACACCCAATACTTGCGATTGTTGATGGTTAGAAACTAAGACAAAGATTGTTTATTTTTTGTTTGATAATGCTCCTGAAGCGCCTTGGGATGTTTTAATCTGTTAAAGGTGCTATATGAATGCAAGTTGTTGTTGTACTGAGAAACATTTTTAAATCACCTGTTAATTTTTGTAGAAAAGTCAGTTAAAAGTTTTCTTTCTGAACCATTTTTTTGGACTTAAGAAAATTTTTATATATATAAAAACTTGTAAACTATAAATTATGAATTTTTGAATGTTTTATGGTCTCATTTGCGTTTGTTTATGGAAATTTGTGTTTATGGAAGACTATATTTGTTGGCAAGCTCACTAATAGTGCGAGAGAGAGGGTACGGTTTCCACTAATGTTCTTCAGGCACACGCCTGGAGTGCATATTGGGCAAATGATGTAGCTCCAGCCTGTGACTTTCTGTCCAATAATTTTAATGGATGGAAAATCACGGCCTGGAAGCGCACATTTTCCTGATATGTGCTCCAGTGTGTGCCAGGAGCACAGAACCAGAACATTTACTTTTCAGTGCTTCAAGGTAGGAATGTAAATACTGGAACCGCTGATGGTGGAAAAAGCGGTAGGGGGGAGCTTGAGTCTGCAGAAAAGGGGCTTTGGATGGTTTGAGGAAGGAGCTGCTGGGTGGGCATGCAGTGTGGAGGTGGCACTTGATATTCCAAAAGGTACCAAGGGCAGTTTGGATCCAATTCATATGGGATTTCCCCCCTAAAAGGCTGCTAGACCCTGCTCCCCTCCACAGTACTGCCAGATTCTGTCCTCCCACTCTGACATGTTCTGAAATCCCCGTCCCAGGCTGAATCCCAGGATCTTCTCCTCTGATTTCATCCACCCACTTCCTAGATCCTGAAAGTCCCTCTCAGTGCTCACTATTCCCAATGCTCCCTGAGTCCTAAATCACCCCCAGTGCTGACAGACCCTGAGACCTCCCTCCTCAATTCTCCCAGATCTCAGGACCAGTCCCACTGTTACCAGAACCTCTTCCTCCAGTGTTTGTAGAATCACCCACCCCTCAACCCCCAGTGCCAACAAACCCTGGGTCCCTTTCCCAGGTTCTAGGATCACTACCAATGTCAATAAGTCAGTGTCCCACTTAGCATTAAACCCTCTTATAAAACCTCTGTCCTACTATGCTGTATAAGCAACCCTACAGGAGATCCATTAGTTTAAATAATAAATGTAACTCTAATTGAGCAGTTATTGGTTCACTGGTTTTACTTGTCAATTTTATTTGATCGTGCAGCACAGGACTAATCAGGCCCAAGAAACAGGGATCACCTGGCAGAGTACCTGGAACTATTATTGGTTGGCGGGAAAATAATTTTATTATGGATTAAGTAAGAGCAGTTTTACCTGTAAAATGTTCTTGTGTAGTCATATGCTGAGTGGTAGTTACTGACAAAGTGGGTGCTACAGCTAAGTGTGCGAGCCTAGGTCATGTGTTAGAATGGGATCATTCAGAGGTGAGTCGATTACAATAAACTTGGGGAATATTATAATTAATTTGACTATGATTAAGCATGGCTGACAAGCATGACTGAACAGCGTGACATTTACAGGAAGCAAATTTTGCAAAGTTTGCATCATACACAAGACTTTTCCGCAGGAGATTGGCAGGAGCCCCAGAGAAACAGTGGCAAGAGCTGAGAATGGTCATTTACATTGTTTCTGCAGAAGGCTGTGCCGGTTTCCCACCAAAGTCACAGCAGGAGATCGGGAGAACTTTGTAGACATTCCAAACATTGATGTATTAGTA
Organism: Somniosus microcephalus; assembly: GCF_052327205.1. Classification (NCBI taxonomy): domain Eukaryota; kingdom Metazoa; phylum Chordata; class Chondrichthyes; order Squaliformes; family Somniosidae; genus Somniosus; species Somniosus microcephalus. The sequence goes on from NC_140995.1 coordinate 183,286,501, forward strand.
GAGGAGCATTTCAGCTGCTGTTAGGTCTCTGTTATTAAAGGGGAAACTAAAATTTGCCTGCATGGATTGTATGTAAGGTGGTTTTGGAGATTTTTCTCAAGCTTCTACCTGCTGTGTTTATCTAAGATTTAAACAGTGACCCTTGACATTGCAGGTTGCGGCACAACTTTAATAAACTCATTAGGAAACTGCAATTCTTACCTACTGATGTCTAAAAGATGGTCATGTAGACCTCATTTATTTTAATTTATCAGAAAATGTGAAAATTCAGTATAGATGTGGGGATTAAAATAGGTAATGTTAGAAATGAATGCAAGACATATTATATGCTAATCAATCTACCTTGGCATTACACTTGGGAGTCAAGGTCAAGTGTAGACATCAGGTAAAGCAGTATTAGATGGTGGGAAAATAATTGGAATATAATTCAGTCCTCATTTAAAGTAATACATTCTGTCCATATTTTGATATTATTTATAGTTAATCAGCAATTTCAGGAGCCTAGGGGGTACATTTTGAATTTCACTGCCAGGTGGAAAGCTGGTGGTAGCAGCTCACCCTATCTGATTTTCCATCCCATTGAAACCAATGAGTAAGACTTGGTGAGGGAAAGGATATGCGCAGTAGAGTTTTGGGTGAACTGAAATTTACAGAGGAATGGAAAGCATTGGAATAGTCGAGTCTGGGCGTGACCAAAGCATGCATAAGGGCTTCAGTGGCAGATTGGTTGACTTTAGGGTGAATATTATCAAGGTGGAAGGAGGCGGTTCTTGTGATGGAAAGGGATATGGGGTCCAAAGCTCAGCTCAGGTCAAATAGGACACTGAGGTTGTGAACAGTCTTGTTCAGTCTGAGGCAGTGGTCAGGGTGGGAAATGGAATCGCTGGCGAAGGTACGGAGTTTGTGGCAGAGGCCGAAGGCAATGGCTTCAGTCTTCCCAATGTTTAACTAGAGGAAATTTCTGCTCATCCAAGACTGGATGTTGGTCAAGCAGTCTGACAACACAGAGGCAGTGGAGGGTTTGAAAGAGGTTGTGGAGAGGAAGAGCTGGGTGTAGTCAGCCGACATGTGGAAGCTGATCTCATGTGTGGATGAAGATGCCAAGGTGCAGCATGTAGATGAGGAATAGGAGGAGGCCAAGGCTAAGTCCTTGGGGGACTTCAGAGGTAACAGAGCGGGAGTGCGATAAGAAGCCATTGCTGGAGATGCTCTGGGTACGATTGGCTAGATAAGAGTGGAAACATGCGAGGGTAGTCCCGCTGAGCTGGACACTGGAGGAGTGAAGTTGGAGGTTGATGGATTGGTCAACCATGTTCATTATAAATGAAGGCTTAGGAATTGAGAATGGAAAAAGTTGGCAAAAATTGTGAGAAAAAAGTGAAAATAGGAAATAAAGTTTTGTATGCAGGATGTGAGTGCAGAGATAAGATTTTTGATATATTAACTAGATAAATGTATACATTGTTAACTAATATTAAATGCAATAGTTTCCTGTGCAATTTAATGGGGTTGGATTTTGCTGTAGAAATAACGGTGAGGCTATCAGCGCTCACCGTTATTAAAGTGTAAATCGGAGAGCAACCTTCAGCGACATGCGCAGTTAAACGCGGAAATCAGGAAGTTGCTGTCCAAGATGCCCGGCTCCTCCAGAAGCTCAGCGAGAAAGGTATCTCACTGAGAGACTCACCATTCAAATACATTGAATGGCATGAAGTTGCTGTACTTATCTGATTTCATTATTGTTGGAGATTTAAAAAAATAAAAACATTTTAATAACTTTTTTTTCAACTTTTCCTTTTCTGTCTCTTTCATCTCTCTCTCAATCCAATCTTTGTTTCCCTGTCTTTATTTCGCTTTCTGTACCTGATTTGACATTGACTTATATATAGTAACTTACACTTCTTGGTTCAGAAAATGAGCTGCTCAATAACGATTCTTCAACCTGAATGGTTAAGAAGATACACTGTTGCTTTCCCTGTTCATACAGGTCCCAGATCCCCTGTCGAGGGCACTGTGCTGTTTTGGCTCTCTAATTTATAGCATGTTCCAGTGTAAAGCCCATGGAAAGTCTGTGGACAACTGCAAGTGTAATGAATGGCTGCCATCATTCGTTCGCCACTGAGAGCAAAGTCCAGCCTAGTGTCACTCAGAATCTCCTACTACCAGGAACATTCTCTCATCGATATTTAATTGTTTAACTGTTATCACTTTCATCTTTTGGACTACGCCTGCTAATCCTACTTCATCCATATTCACCTACCTCACCCACTTACTAAATGTTTACTGTCTAGCAGCAGTCATTTTACGAAGTGGGCAAATTTAAACAGTTAACCCACAGACAAAGATGATAATTTAAAATGTCACAGAAAAAAAGAGCGTGCAAGCATTGATTGACATTTATGTGGTCCTGCCCTTTTATTGTTCCCTTCCAACCTCACCACTTTTTCACTGGTATTGTTATTATATTATATATATATGTTGAATAGGGTTTTCATTACTGAGTTTGTATCCTGCCTATGGTCCAAATAAAATAGCTTCACTAGCTTAGTTTTAGCATCAAGGAGACCAAAACTATCCATGAACTTTAATAAGGCAAGTTGGGAATATAAAATATTCTTCATGAGTCTGTTACCTTGTTGGAAAAAAAATCATCTGAGAGAGATTTTGCTAATAAGATTGCGCAGGCAAAGTTCACTCTTTTGCTCATGATTCCACTCTACTTCCATGTTCTTCTGCGGCACATTCTACATGAGGAGCATGCCAATTTATTCACGCCATCTCAAACACAGGACCTGAAAACAGTGAGTGGATGCATATCATCTCTGTATAATGGGCCCACTTTTCACATGTGGCGTAAATCGGGCAGGCGGTGGGTAGGACGGTGGTTCATCCGCCTGATGAAATTGGTAGGGGGGCCATGCCATTTTCGTGGCCGGGCTTAACTTAAATGCAATCGACGAGCTGCCAGCGCTAATCGTGCTCCCTGCAGGCAGTTTGCCAGTTGAGAGGGCAGGAAATCTGGCGGGGTAACCGTTACTTAAAGGCAGCCTGTCGCACCTTAACGGGGAGGTGCACTTTTTAATGGTGGATAGTTCGACAGTGGTAGTGTGAGAATCAGTGTCCCCGGATTCTTTGATACAGCAGTGGAAGTGCTCATAGATCAAGCCAGCAACAGGAAAGAGTTCGTTTTCCTCTCTGAAGTGTGACGGGTTCCCAGGCAAATTTCTCAGCAGCAGTGGAGAAAGGTGGCGGAACATGTAGAAAAATTATTGCCAGGACTTGGCTGCAGCGCAGGAAAAAATCCACCAAGACTGCCAAAGTAAGTCTCTCCTTTACATCTCTCCTGAACAGCCCTTCATTACCCTACTTTAACCTCAGCACTATCAATCCTTCCCCCCCTTGCTTCTCATACCTCTCTTCCAATCAGAAGTGGACACTTCAGTGCACTTCCTTCTGCTTGCACTCACCCCCTCAATGCTCAATGCATTGGCCTGCCTGCCTGCCAGGGAGATACCGCAACATCTCAGAGCATGTGCAGGTGCCCACTACCAACTTGGTGAGGTGCAGGGGGATGGAGGATTACTGCAATAAAAGCGTCATGGCAGCTGTCAGGAAAGTGGGTACAGACTTGTGTGATGCACTGCTCATTATCACACACCAGTTGCCCATTAATAGAGCAGAAACCCTTGCTTTTCATGAAGGCAATGTGGCCGTGTGAAGGAGTCTGCAGGATTTGGGGTAGCCTGCAACATGTGTGAACCCCAGATCTGTTGTCCATGGGGAAAGTGATGAAAGTGTCTGTTCCAGCAAAATGGCATCATTCACCTCCTTAATCCAATCATCCACTGCAGACTGACTGATGTTAATAATATCCCCTGTGGTAGCCTAGAAGAAACTGAAGGCAAGGAAGTTGAAAGCTGCAGTGACCTTTACCGCAACAGTCTCTGATGCATTGCTAGCTGTGGCAGTGGGTTGCATGACTTGTTGCAGGAAGAGACACAACTCTGTGACAACTTCCTGGAGAAGTGCAGCATCCTTATGCATTGCAGCTATGTTGTCCTGGGCCTATGAACTCTTTTGGGAGGGTGAGACTCCTTTTATTTGCTCTCTTCTGTTTGTTCCTTCTTCCTCTTACTGCTCCTTCTCTTGCCAGAGTGGAATTGTCAGATGGACCACATTGAAGAAATAAGTGTATTGCCAGAAGTCCCTTAAAAGTTCAGAACATTCTACAACCACTATAAGCTTTTCGAAAGGGTCTATGTAGCAAATAATCACCACGTAATATAAACAAAATGTCTCCTAAAACTTCTGTGTTTTACCTGAGAACAGCCAGCGATCCCGTTAAATACCAATGGAAGTGGCCAACTCCTGACTTGTACTACCCATGGTCTGTGAGCGGGATCAGGAACTAGCAGTAGCAATGTGGGAAGAAAGGAAAATGGCATTGGGGATCCTTGCCATGCCATCTGACCCTGATTAACATTTATTCATTAGGTCTCTGGCGGGAGTCTTTCATGACCTCAGGACGTCCCAAAGTGCTTTACAGCCAACGAAGTACTTTTGAAGTGTAGTCACTGTTATAATGTAGGAAATGCGGCAGCTAATTTGTACACAGCAAGCTTCCACAAACAGCAATGATAATGACCAGATAATCTGGGGGTTTTTTAGGTGTTGGTTGAGGGATAAATATTGGCAAGGACAGTGGGGAGAACTCCCCTGCTCATCTTTGAAATAGTGCCATGGGATCTTTAACATCCTCCTGAGAGGGCAGACAGGGCCTCAGTTTAACTTCTCATCTGAAAGACAGCACATCTGACAGTGCAGCACTCCCTCAGTACTGCTTTCAGCTTAGATTTTGTGCTCAGGTCCCTGGAATGGGACCTGAACCCACAACCTTCTGACTCAGAGGTGAGAATGCTACCGACTGAGCCACAGCTGACACCTGGGGGTCGATTTTCCTGAAGCTGTCGGGAAGGAGGCGGGACTACAACTTTCGGGTTTTAGACCCGCCTACTTCGATGTCCGGCCAATCCGTGCGATTTTCCCTTGATTGACCTTGTTGAGCCTGCCCAGCGGGCTCAGCAGGCCAATTAAGGGCCACCCAGCAACAGGTGATGTCACAGACTGCAATTTCAGCTGTTAGAACTCTCAGCAGCACTCAAAGCTGAAGGCTGTCACTTTTCACAGATCGCAGCCGTTCAGCTTTAAGTGCCGGCTGAGTGATGGGCTCCCGACGGCTACAGGAAGAAAGGCTGTTAAGGTAAGTACAGGTAAGTAAAAGTTCTTTACACACTTTAGACACATCAAACACACTTACCTTTGCACTCATGCACCCATCACTCACCTGAACACCGACATCGCGACTCCTTCAACCCGATGGCCCGCCTGCTCTAACCTGGCATGGTTTGGAGCCGTCGGGAATCCCACACAAAACCCCTCAAAATAGGGATTAGGCTAAAAACTGCCTGTTAACTACCTGTTAATAGGCAGTTAATTGGCACTAATCCCTTCCCGCCTGGTTTCGGCGGGTCCCAGTGTGAGGCGGGTACCCGCCGCCTCTGAAAGTTGCCTGGAGTGGGGTTTTGGGCGGGATGGTGTCGGGACTCCCGAATTCGGGATTTTCCCCCCCCACACGCCTGAAACCCCGCCTGATGGCTCCAGGAAAATCGACCCCCTAAAGTGATGAAAGGTTTGTCCCAGGAAAAACACTGGTGAATTCCCAGCCATGAACTTTAGTGTTAATGAATCTCAAAATTAGGACTATTAACATTCATGTAACCAAAAGTGGAAACATACAAAATTGATTGTTTAGATCTACCATGCACCACTTTTTGCTAAAATACCCTGTGATGAAACGCATAAATCGCACTTCAGCTCAATGTGACATTTTACTAATTAACAGCTATATACTTAAACTGTAAACTTTTGAAAAAAATAGTTCCAATCATTGGGTCTTAATTGCACCAAAAATAAGTGAGTTAACTCAAGATTTTCCTGGAAATTATATTCAAATCATCTTATTCCCATGAAGCTATGCCTTGTAAACCGGATATTATAAAAACACAGTCACTGAAATACAGATTACAACATCTGTTGAAATATTATAATAGCCACAATTTGTTTAGTAGTCCATGATAAATTTGTGGGTTTGAGGACCTCCGGGCCTCTATGGCTATATTACTGACTTAATAAAGGAAATGAGCAGGTTATAACTCAGAATGCAAAATACTAACCAGAACCTTGTGTAAATCAAGTTAGTAACTGTCTTATTGAAAGGAATCTAGTTTTTGGCAGCAACATCTAATAGCCTGGATGCTTCTTACAGCATAAGTTTCATAAATTGAACCCAGACAAGAGAGACTATCGTAAGCAGACCCAACACAACATTAATCCTGATTATCTTAATCCTTGCAGTTTTAGTTGCATTCCTATTGAAATTCTAAAGTGTCAGTGCAGCTTGAGTGAAATCACTGACAGCTTATCTATATGGATTTCATTTTTTGCCTCATAAAGCTCAATGCAATATATTTTTTGTGGCAGATCCATGCCTGGGGACCTGGAGCTTGCTAACATGATACATATTCAACTGGGTATCCTTGATTCATACTCCATAAATAAATTCCATATACCAGAAACTATCAATTTGTTCCTATACCGGTGGCGTAAAATAAATTAATAAAGGCTGTGCTCATTCAAAATATCATTAATAGTTTGTTATGTTTCTATTGCAAAAATACAAACAAAAGAATCAAGGCACATAATACTGAGCAATAAGATCCATACACTGGGGTGAACGAGAACATTAAATCTCAATAAAACAACAATGTATTGGACATTATAAGATAAAATGTAGCAAGTACTGCAACAACAAATGTCTTGTGGGATCCCCCTCACACACTAGTTTTTAATTTCATCTCTCCATGAGAGCATTTCTTCTTCCATGAAACCCAGAAAGGGACCCTAGGCTCCAACAAACATCTTCTGATTACCCCCTACTTCATGAGTGTTTACACATTCCCAGGCTGAAGGAGAGCACCATCTGTTCATCAATAGAAAGAGAAAAAGTTTTTTTCAATCTCTGACCACAACTCTCTTTGCCAACATTCAGAGAGAGAGAACTCATCTCACATACTCTTCTGATTTTTCCTGGAGCCTCGATGTGTTTCCCAATTGTTGTGGTTATAGGCGGTCAGGGATTCTACAACCAAACAATGAGGCTTTATCTTTCCTGTGAAGTTCTCAAGTTCTGAAGCTCAGGACAGAAGACAAGCCTTTCAGATAATGTAAACCTCTTATGCAGTGATTGTTCCAGTTCTAACACTACATTTTAAATCCACTACCTTGGGTGTAAGATTCTGAATTAACCCACTTGTTTCTAGCTCTCAGCAGTATAGGCTCCACTGTTTTGGAGAAAATGTGGATCCCAGATCTGTCTGTCTCCCCATCTGCTTCTCCATTCCCTCAACATGTTGGGTCTTGCTGCCTTGTTCCATGACAGGCCCAAAGCCATCGTAAATAAACTTTGCTTCTGCTTTGAGATGTGAAAATAATTGGGCAGTGCTGGCATATTGCAACCTTAGGCAGGCGAGCAAAATATATTCAGAACTTTTACATTATTGCTTTTTTTTAAACCTATTTTTGAAGACAAATCTGGGCAGAAAGCATGAGCAGAGGCAATACTTTGAGAAGGGAAGAATGACTTATTTTGGAGGGGCCAGTGTTTATTCCCATGCCTCGCATTCTAGATTGCCGCGCGTGCAAGCCCCCGATCTGCACTCACCCTGCGCGCCGACATCTGAAGCCCGGGCCTGCTCGCATTTCCTGTCACTGGCCCGGTTCAGATGTCGGCGCGATGTGCTTACCTGATCCAACGGCGTAGTTAGTGCGATGTGCCGGCTGGGATCAGGTGAGCACTGTGCAGCCAATCAGGGGAGGGGAAACTCATTCATGAGTTTGACAGTAAGAGCTGTCAAACTCATGAAAAGTATGGGCTGCCAAAACACTACTTTAACTTTAAATAAAATTTTAAAAAACATCCCACTGATTATATTAACTATAAATAAGTTTTTAAAAATGTTTTAAACAATTAATCAATTTTTTGTAAAAAATAATTTTTTTAAAAATAGGGTCTAAAACTAAACTTACCTTACTGTAAATTCTTTAAAAATAACAAACCTGTGGAAAAAAAATTCTACATTGTACTAAAAGCCCACTTACCTGTAAAACTAAATACTTACGTCTGGTTTTTCCACGCGTAAAGACCGGAGGCCTTTACACTCGGGCAACTCTGAAAAAAAAAAGGAATTTCACTGCGCACGCGCTGCCTGTGCAGTCGCGCGCGTACTGCCTCTTAACCCCTTGGGTCAGAGGACAGGAAATGCCGGTTTTCAGCACATGCGCTGTGCATGCTGAAAACCGGCAATTCCTCCGGGCACACGCGTGAGTACCCCGTCCTTACTCACGCGTTGTGCCCGGAATTACTGGGCCAGTACAGCCTTAGCAGGGGTTGCATTGCCATCCTGTACCCATTGACACCACCCCTGACAGAAAGATACTCTTTAGCCTCCCAATGGCTACTATTCATATCACTTCTCATCCAGCCTCCAATATCCAATCAAGGACTGATAGTGGAGGGACGTAATAAAAATCTGGTACAGTAGTAGATTTGGCTCTTCTTTTTCCCCCAGCTTAGGATGTTCATGTTCTCATAGTCTCCTTGCAACAGAATATATTTGACAGCTTTTGAATTTCTTGAAAGCTCGCCCAGTTCTCCATTGCAGCCTTCCAATTATCCTGATGAAATGCCCTTTTTTCTATATTGAGTATCCAGCTATCAATAAGCGCCAGATTTTTATTGATTTGTTTTGGTGACTGAAAGCTGCTGTCACATTCAATGCTCATTGTCCACTGGATTTCTTGTGCGTAGTTCTTTGAGAAAGTGTTTATTTCTGGTCAATGCGGGTAATTCTATCTTCAGATGTGTGTAGAGCAGGAACATTAATTAGAATCAAGGGATACAGCAACATTTTCAACGGGCATGCTGAAATATTTTAATACTAGCCTGGGACTGGTCGTAGTTTTAAAATTCAAAACATATTGAGAGAAAACAATAATGTTTCAAAAAAGGCTAAGCTGGCCAACAGCGTTCCACCAGCTGACATAAACTTCTTTTCCTGTAACGCAGTCGGGCCTGAATAATCGTCTGGGTGACGTGCAGGGTAGGTGCTGGGAGGATGTTTCCCCTGGCTGGGGAGTCTAGAACACAGGGTCACAGTCTCAGAATAAGGGGTCAGCCATTTACGACTGAGAGGAGGAGAAATTTCTTCACTCAAAGGGTTGTGGATCTTTGGAATTCTCTACCGCAGAGAGCTGTGGATGCTCAGTCGTTGAGCATATTCAAGACAGAGATCAATAGATTTTTTGATATTTAGGGAATCAAGGGATATGGGGATAGTGCAGGAAAGTGGAGTTGAGGTAGAAGATCAGCCATGATCGGTTTGAATGGCGGTGCAGGCTTGAGGGGCTGAATGGCCTACTCCTGCTCCTATTTCTTATGTTCTTATGCGCAGAGAAAAATTGGCCAGACAGCATTGTGCATCCATAATGCAGCCAGCCCGACTTTTCCATCCATTTAAATGAGGATAGGAAACTATGTGACCCTCCCCACCTGATTTTCCTCTATGCATTATACCTAGGTGATTATTTGTGTCCCAGCACATCATAGAATCATAGACTGGTTACAGCACAGAAGGAGCATGGCCCATCGAGCCCATGCTGGCTCTCTGCAACAGCACTTCAGCTAATCCTCCTCCCCTGCCCTTTCCTCGTAGCCTTGCAAATTCAGAGGAAAATTTGGCCCTTAGACTTGTCATTCCCCAAATACATTGCATAAAAATAGTTGAAAAACAACCCCACATTTGGTAAAAATACTGTACAATTAGATGAGGGAAAAGAAGCCACTTTAGTCAATCTTTGCTATTTGTCTTGTCGATCATAAACTACTGATTGCTTAATAAACTTTGGTGGACATAAAAGTTAATAACTCAATAGCACAGATAGTAATTTGATGCAGATCTATTACTCACTGCACTAAAAATAGTGCACAGAGGAATTTCAACAACACCCCCTCCCCTCAAGAGTTCAAGAGATCATTAGTTACCTACACAAATGGATTAGATCATTCCTCAGACGTTGTGTTGCGGATGTGTGTTTCGTGAAGCACAAGTATAAAAAAATCATGGCGTGGAAAAGAAATGATTGAGCATATTGTGACAAGCAGACATCATTATATGTGCTTCTCTCTCCTAACAGTAATGGTAAACTTGTAGAAATAACAAGTATAAAAATACGAACACCAAGCAAAAGACATATAGCAGGCACTACTAAATACTCTCTGATATCTCACTGCCTTTGATAGAACACATGGCATACTTTTTAATAGACGAGCCATATAAAGTATCCTCTCTGTAAGCACACTCAACCTCAAAATGGATCTTTTATGCCTCCTAGAGTCAACATCACAGACTGAAGGTGCCTGCTCATACATTGTGTGTGATAAGGCACCTTCACTTAATGCTTTATCATGCACAGTGCCAGCTGCAAGAAACTACACCATGCTTATGTGGAGCAGATGTACAAGGATTCTGGCCCAGAGTTTGCGATAGGAATTATGGTGAGGCTATCAGCATCGCCATTATTATGGAGTAAATCTGGCAGCAACTTCTGGTGTCTGCACGTGTGCAGTAAAAGGTGGAAATACAGAAGTTGCTGTCCGAGTTGCCCTGTTCCGCCACAAGCTTCACTAAACTGGTACCTTGCCAAGAGATTCGGAATTAAAACACATAAAGGGCATTAAGTTGCAGTACTTACCCACTAAACATGGCCAAAAAAGTTAGGGCTGATGCATTGAGGTGTAAGTGAATTTTTAACGGCATGATAAGTCTTAATTATTGATAAACAGCCTCTCTAACACCGAAAATTTAATTTAACAAGTGTGGAGTCTCATTCTTTCAGAATTTAATTATTGGAGATTTAAAAAAATTAAAACTTTTTTTAACTTTTTCTTTCTGTCTCTTTTATCTCTCTCTCTTAATCCCAGCTTTCTTTCCCTCTCTTTATTTCACTTTCTGTACATGATATTACATTGAATTCTAATTTATACTTCCTGGTTTAGACTCTGCATTGCTCAGTGAGGATTCTTCAATCCGATTGGCTGAGGAGACATGCCACAGATCCCCTGCAGAGGGCACCATGCTGAAAAGGATCTCTAAATACCGTAAATTGCCATTCAAAATCCCGCAAAAAGTCTGTGGGCCGCTGTAAATTTAATGAACGGTGAACACCGTTTCTTCACCACTGACCACAAAATCTGGACCTCAATGTATGAGATAACCGGATGTTAATACACCAATTTTATTTCACAGTAGGCTGCAGGTACTGCATGCTGGAATATCCTTGCAATTGTAGTACTTTTAGGTTTTTTTCAATTGAGGAAAATGCTAAAAGCAGGCCCATATGTTAATGTTTCTCTGTCTTTTTGCAGTAAAAGCAGTGGTCCCAGCATTGACCCTTGGGGAACACCACTGTCTACCATCCTCCAGTCTGAAAAACAGCCATTTACCGCAACTCGCTGTTTTCTGTCCTTAAGCCAATTCCGTATCCAAGCTGCCACTGACCCACCTATTCCATGAGCCTCAATTTTGTTAACCAGCCTTCTATGTGGTACTTTGTCAAACACCTTCCAAAAATCCATGTAGACAACATCCATTGCATTCCCTTCATCAATCCTCTCTGTTACTTCATCAAAATTCAGTTAGATTAGTCAAATATGATCTTTTACAAACCCGTGTTGGTTCTCCTTAATTAGCTTAAACCTCTCCAAGTGGCTGAATAATGAGAGGAATGAACTCATCTGAATGAACAAATCAGCCTGAACTCATCTCATGTACCATTTACTCCTTGACAACATTGGTAGAGGCTAGGAATAGCATACCCAGCTTAAAACACACTCTGAAACTATGTTTACAATGATATAGTTTGGTTCAAATTAAATTGAATTGGTTCAGGATAAAGCACAAAATTGAATGTAATCCACATTTTAATGTCAGGGTTTCAGTTTCATTTGGGCTGAATCCAAGGCAAATTAAACATTAGACCTGAATTTAAAAAATGCACGGTCCACCCGGCATCGACCTCGGCACCGGCTACGGACACGACAATGGCACACCCAGCCCAGTTGACCCTGCAAAGTCCTTCTCACCAATATCTGGGGTCTTGTACCAAAATTGGGAGAGCTGTCCCACAGACGAGTCAAGCAACAGCCTGACATAGTCATACTCACAGAATCATACCTCTCAGCCAATGTCCCAAACTCCTCCATCACCATCCCTGGGTATGTCCTGTCCCACTGGCAGGACAGACCCACCAGGAGTGGTGGCACAGTGGTATACAGTCAGGAAGGAGTGGCCCTGGGAGTCCTCAACATTGACTCCAGACCCCATGAAGTCTCATGGCTTCAGGTCAAGCATGGGCAAGGAAACCTCCTGCTGATTACCACCTACCGCCCTCCCTCAGCTGATGAATCAGTACTCCTCCATGTTGAACACCGCTTGGAAGAAGCACTAGGAGTAGCAAGGGCATAGAATGTACTCTGGGTGGGGGACTTAAATGTCCATCACCAAGAGTGGCTCGGTAGCCCCACTACTGACCAAGCTGGCCAAGTCCTGAAGGATATAGCTGACAGTCTGGGCTTGCGACAGGTGGTGAGAGAACCAACATGAGGGAAAAACCGACTTGATCTCGTACTCACCAATCTACCTGTCACAGATGCATCTCTCCATGACAGCATTGGTAGCAGTAACCATCGCAGTCATTGTGGAGACAAAGTTCTGTCTTCACACTGAGGACACTCTCCATCGTGTTGTGTGGCACTACCACTGCGCTAAATGGGATAGATTCAGAACAAATCTAGCAGCTCAAAACTGGGCATCCATGAGGTGCTGTCGGCCATCAGCAGCAGCAGAATTGTATTCCACCACAATCTGTAGCCTCATGGCCCGGCATATCCCTCACTCTACCATTACCATCAAGCCAGGGGACCAACCATGGTTCAATAAGGAGTGTAGAAGAGCATGCCAGGAGCAGCACCAGGCGTGCCTTAAAATGCAGTGCCAACCTGGGGAAGCTGCAACACAGGACTACATGCATGCTAACCAGCGGAAGCAGCATGCTATAGACAGAGCTAAGCGATCCCAGAATCAACGGATCAGATCAAACCTCTGCAGTCCTGCCACATCCAGTCGTGAATGGTGGTGGACCATTAAACAACTAATGGGAGGAGGAATCTTCATGAATATCCCTATCCTCAATGATGGTGGAGCCCAGCACGAGAGTGCAAAAGATAAAGCTGAAGCGTTTGCAACCACCTTCAGTCAGAAGTGCCGAGTGGATGATCCATATCGGCCTCCTCCTAAGGTCCCCACCATCACAGAAGCCAGTCTTCAGCCAATTTGATTCACTCCACGTGATATCAAGAAATGGCTGAGCACTTTGGATACAGCAAAGGCAATGGGCCCGACAACATTCCGGCTGTCCGCCTGATGACTTGTTCTCCAGAACTAGCCGCGCCTCTAGCCAAGCTGTTCCAGTACAGCTACAACATTGGCATCTATCCGACAATGTGGAAAACTGCCCAGGTATGTCCTGTCCACAAAAAGCAGGACAAATCCAATCCAGCCCATTACCACCCCATCAGTCTGCTCTCAATCATCAGCAAAGTGATGGAAGGTGTCGTCGACAGTGCTATCAAGCAGCACTTACTCACCAAAAACCTGCTCACTGATGTCCAGTTTGGGTTCCACCAGGACCACTCGGCTCCAGACCTCATTACAGCCTTGGTCCAATCATGGACAAAAGAGCTGAATTCTAGAGGTGAGGTGAGAGTGACTGCCTTTGACATCAAGGCAGCATTTGACCGAGTGTGGGATCAAGGAGCCCTAGTAAAACTGAAGTCAATGGGAATTGGCGACAAAACTCTCCACTGGCTGGAGTCATACCTAGCACAAAGGAAGATGGTTGTGGTGGTTGGACGTCAATCATCACAGCACCAGGACATCACTGCAGGAGTTCCTCAGGGCAGTGTCCTAGGCCCAACCATCTTCCGCTACTTCATCAATGACCTTCCCTCCAACATAAGGTCAGAAGTGTGGATGTTCGCTGATGACTGCACAGAGTTCAGTGCCATTCGCAACTCCTCAGATAATGAAGCAGTCCATGCCTGCATGCAGCAAGACCTGGACAACATTCAGGCTTGGGCTGATAAGTGGCAGGTAACATTCGCGCCACACAAGTGCCAGGCAATGACTATCTCCAACAAGCGAACGTCTAACCCCTGCCCCATGACATTCCACAGCATTACCATCGCCGAATCCCCCACCATCAACATCCTGGAGGTCACCATTGACCAGAAACTTAACTGGACCAGCCACATAAATACTGTAGCAACAAGAGCAGGTCAGAGGCTAGGTATTTTGCGGCGAGTGTCTCACCTCCTGACTCCCCAAAGCCTTTCCACCATCTACAAGGCACAAGTAAGGAGTGTGACGGAATACTCTCCACATGCCTGGATGAGTGCAGCTCCAACAACACTCAAGAAGCTCGACACCATCCAAGACAAAGCAGCCCGCTTGATTGGCACCCCATCCACCACCTTAAACATTCACTTCCTCCACCACCGGCGTACTGTGGCTGCAGTGTGTACCATCTATAAGATGCACTGCAGCAACTCGCAAAGGCTTCTTCGGCAGCACCTCCCAAACTCGCGACCTCTTCCACCTAGAAGGACAAGGGCAGCAGGCGCATGGGAACACCACCACCTCCAAGTTCCCCTCCAAGTCACACACCATCCTGACTTAGAAGTATATCGCCGATCCTTCATCGTCACTGGGTCAATATCCTGGAACTCCCTCTCTAACAGCACTGTGGGAGTACCTTCACCACACAGACTGCAGCGGTTCAAGAAGGTGGCTCACCACCACCTTCTCAAGGGCAATTAGGGATGGGCAATAAATGCTGGCCTTGCTAGCGACACCCACATCCCATGAACAAATTTTAAAAATCCCAAGTAACCAATGAACAGTTAAGAATCCAAACCCAGCCACTGTAAGGATTATATTATCAAAGGCTGTTGTGATATTATTAGATGCCACAAACACGTTTAAGAAATAATTCACCATGGAAATGATAATGTGTCCTTTGGCACCTATTGCACAGCTGTGCATTAAATGCTGATGTCTTGCTTTATGGGCTGCTGAGACCTGTGGCCTATTTTGCACCCAAGGCACAATGTGCATCATAATATGACCCAGAAGCATCCCGTGGTGCTCCAGGGCTGTATGCCTACCATCTGCTAGGCTCATTATGGACCCAAGTTTAATGCTGGCCCATGATTCCCCATGCAGTCCTTCACAGATCTTTGCACACTTCTGCACTCAGACCTAAAAAATATTTCTATGACTGGAAGACTCAGTTGGTGACTGTCAAGGTAACCACTATCCTGAATGTTGATGTCACTGACCCCTTCCAAGCAACTGCAAGAGCTGTCTGTTAAACGTCTCAACAGGCAGATCGCAGATGCCTTGTTTGCATGGGCCATTCAAATCATCTGTTTCTCTCGGGAAAATGTGCAGCAAAATTTGCATGGGAGCCTTGCTATGGTCTAGACTGGCGAAAAACAGGCAAAAGCAACCAATAACCAATGGCAGAAGAAGGCCAGTGCCCAAAAGCCAGTGCACAACCAATTGGTCACTCAGCAAGACTCTTTAGACAAGCTCTAATAAGTGACAGATTCATTTAAATGCATGAAACATCCAATCCACAGCAGTCCTCTGAACACATGCCTTTTAGCTTTCCCAATAGAAACATTGCTACCAATGGTGCAGCCTTGTATCATGATCTAGGAATACAACAGCGTCTCAAAATGAAGTTTCAGGACACAGCAGAGAAGCAGTTAAGCCACATTTTATTTACCCTTACAGTGTTTGGTGCAGTTCAGTATGTTTTACCCTCATGTTTCCTTTTTGTGTCAGTGTATGATATGTGTGTCTTCTGCTTCCTAACTTTAGGCACTGCTTCTAAATATTTCTCCAGTGCATAGCCGCTACATATTTGTTTCTGCCTTTAGGGATGGAGGTGATTCAATACCTCCTTGTGTTGGGCCAGTACGGGGCTTCACATTTATTGATGTGGTTGCTGCCTGGGCTTGCACATGATGTGACTCATCTGGATTAATCTGAGCGGATAGCTAGGTGTCGTTGCCCACATAAACATTTCCATCATCTGTGCCAGCCCCTGTCATTGTGCTGCTGCTGGGCATTCACTCAACATGTAGGAGCAGACAGCTGGGCAGCGCTGAGGTTGTTGAAGCCCTCACTAATAAATCCAATAAGGAATTCAGGAGAAACCTCTTCATTCAGAAGTGGTGAGAATGTGGAACTCGCTACCTACCACAAGGAATGGTTGAGGCGAATGACATAGATGCATTTAGGGGGAAGCTAGATAAATACAAGAGGGAGAAATGAATAGAAGGATATGTTGATAGGGTGAGATGAAGTAGGGTGGGAGGAGACTTGTGTGGAGCATAACACCGGTATAGACCAGTTGGGCCGAATGGTCTGTTTCTATGCTGTAAATTCTATGCGATGTAACAACCTTAATCTGATTCTCCAACATGATGAATCCAGACAAGACAGACTGATGTAGATTGGAGCCCAAGATCTTTAGAGCCCTGGTCAAAGCATTTGTTATGCAAGTTTTGCCTAAGTTTAGGATGTCGGCTAAGTGGGACTCTGCTGCAGAAGGCCTGGGGTGGCCATACATTCCATGGTGATCTGCAGCTCGGTCAAGCAGTCATGCAATGCCCGACAGATGCAGGCTCTAGAATCCGCCGGTGAGCCCCAAAATCCACAGACTACTTGGTGCAATCTCAAATGACGGCATGAAGTGTGGATGCTGAGCTACAAACTGTGTTGGTAGACTGCATTTGAACTGGAGCTCTAGCCAGTAGGTTGCAGCTTCTCCAAGTACCCCTGCATTTGCTCCTCCTCCTTCTGACTTGTGCTCTGTACTTCATCAAGTGCTCCCTCCTGTGACTAACTGACTGCGCTCCTTCTCCTTTCAGAGTGAATGTATCTGCAATGGTGCCTGCCAGTGTGGGAGTGGGAGACGCAGTGAGCTGTGAGGTACTTGGCTGAGGCTGCACAGTGTGTTCGACCACCTCTTTCTATGGGAACCAACAGGAGCAGAAGTTACAACACAGAAACAGGCCATTCAGTCCAGCCAGCCCATGTCAGCATTTACCCTCGACCAAATAGTGCTAATCACGTTTAACTGCCTTGTTTCCATATTGCTTTATTCCCCATTTCTTTTGACCACTTTTCCAATCCAATCTTGAATGTTGATATAGTTGCTTCCTCAACCACCAACCCCGGAAGTAAATTCCGCAGCCTCACAACTCTGTGTAAAGAAGCACTGGTGTGATAAAATCCAGAATTCCATTCACTTTTTTAAAGGCCACCAAACCTATTTCCAATCAGAGTATAATTATTGCCCTATTTTTTTTACCAAAATGTATCACCTCACACTTACTGACATTCAATTCCATCTGCCACTTTATTTTTTTAGCTCATCTCCCCCCCCCCCCACCATTTTATAAATATCCCTTTGCAGCTTCATTTGGTCTTTTGAAGATTAACAATACCTCTAATTTTGGTATCATCTGCAAATTTCTGTATCATTCCCTCTAGGCCTACATCCAAATCATTACTATAGACAGCCAACAGAAATGGCTGCAGAACTGAACCCTGAGGGAACACCACTACCCACTTACAACTGCTCTGAAAAACCACTCTTAACTTCTACTCTCTCTTTTCTCTCTTCAAACCAATAGTTAATCCAGTTGCTATCCTCTCCTTAATTCCATACTCCTTAATTTTCTCTAATAATCTCTTATGGTACCATGTCAAAGGCTTTACTAAAGTCCATGTACACCACATCCACTGTATTTTCCCCATCTACCATGTTTGTTACCTCCTCAAAGAATTTCATGAGGTTTTTTTCAAGCACAATTGTCTCTTTTGAAATCCATACCAGCTACTTCTAACTATTTTCTCTTTATATAGATACATGGTAATGTCATCCTTAATTAAAGACTCTAAAATTTTCCTTTCCATGTATGTTAAGCTAACTGGCCTGTAATCACCCAGATCAGTTCTATCTTCCTTTTTAAAAATGGGTACTACATTGGCCGCTTTCCAGTCCTCTGGCACACATCCAGGCACAGTAGATCCCTGCCAATAACGCCATGGCACTTTCCTCTTCACCTCTCTCAGGATCCTAGGATGTATCCTGTCAGGTCTGTTATGTTCATAAATAAATAGACGTTTCATTATGAACAGCTAGCTTGAGCTAGTCATTTATTCAGCCATGTGGACTAGTGTACAGGCATCCATCTTGACTGCTGCCTTGTGGGTAGCCCACTACTAAACATACAGCTCCACCTAGTGTACCATTCTAGAAAGACATGTTACTGATCATTACATCCCCCTTCCTTAGAGGTTAAACAAAATCAATATCAATCAATCATAACGACATAAACATCTTCACAACAGTCAACACATTTTCAAAGCTTTACTTTATAAACTCTAAGCTTTTCATTCTTTTATTATCGTTTTCTTTGTACTCAAAGATTAAGTCTATCAGGCTTTTTTACTTCATGTGTGGATCTTCTCAGCACAGGTAAGTCTGATGTGTTTTCATGAGAGCCTGTATGTGTGTTTGTGTTAGATTGTTCTGGTGGTGAGTGACAAGATTCAGTTGCGGCATTGTCATCGATTTGCTCTTGGATAGTTTCTTGTGTTTTCAGGAGGGAACAGCGGTTCCTCCTGAGAATCTGTCCTTCCTCAGTTCTAACGGTGTATGACCTCGGTCCTACTTCCTCAAGAACTTTAGCTTTCTGTTGCTTTCTTCAGTAGCTGTTTGAGAACTTGAACACCTTTCTCTGCCTTACCATTCGACTGAGCATACAGAGGACTGGATTTGATGTGTTGAAAGTCATAATGTGCTGCAAACTGTTGCCACTCCTTACAGTTGAAGCACGGACCATTGTCGCTAACGGCAATCCTGGGAATTCCATGTCTGGCGAAGATGGATTTAACATGCATTATGACACTGCTTGCTGATGTGCTTGAGAGCAGCGCCATCTCAGGATAGTTAGAATAGTAGTCAATCACTATTAGATAGTCTTTACCATTCAAATGAAAGAGGTCCATACCAACCTTTTGCCATGGTGCTGTTGGTAAGTCAGCTACTATCATTGGTTCCTTTGCTTGTTTGTTTTGGTGTTTCTGACATGTCTCACATTTGCCTATCGTGTTCTCAATGTCCTTATTTATGCCAGGCCAATAAACAGTGTCTCTTGCTCTCCTTTTGCATTTTTCAATTCCAAGGTGTCCCTCATGAATCCTTTTGAGCATGTCTTGACGTAGAGCCTGTGGAATGACTATTCTGTTCTGTTTTAGTAATAGTCCACTTGTGACACCTAACTCTGACATGATGTGGTAGTACTTTGGACAGGAACCTTTTGGCCAACCATGATGAATGTTCTCTATTACTGTTCTTTTACTGTTTCTTCTGCTATTTGCTTTGATTTTGTGTCTGACACGGGCAGCGCAGCAGTGACCATACTCACATGAACATCCACGTCATCCTCATTAGAGCTCACATGACTCATTGTGGGTGCTCGGGATAGTGCATCTGCTAACACTATGGCCTAGAAATTGGGTTGAGGTGCCAAACTGGTGCCAAGTTCGCCTGAGCGCAGGATTTAGCGCAGCGTTCGAGTCTTCAGCGATCGTCCGATATTCAGTTTCATTGCCCCTAGAGGGAGACGGGGCGAGGCTCGAGGCGCTCCGCGTCCCTCTTAGTGCGCTGAAACTGAATATCGCAGCGCAACGTGCCGCAGTGCCACACGCTGCGGCATGGCACGTTGCGGTACTGCAGGCCTTCCTCCCATTGTTAAGGGTGAGGGGCCTGCAATAGCGCGATCCCCGATCGCGAATGCCGGCAAAAGAGCCCGGCACCGAAGAGAAGTGCCGGGCTCTCGGGAAACAGCCGGCAATGCCGTTGGGGGGGGGGGGCCGGTGGTCAGGAGGCCGGGGACAGAGGTGCTGGCAGGCGGCCGCCGAAAAAGGCGGCCGCCCCGCACCTCCACCTTAACTTGCGCTACTGCCGGCACAGTAAGGCCCCGTGAACCGGGCGCGGGTAGCGAATGGCGCAAATGTGGCATTCGCAACCAAATATCGTGAACGCGGCGTGAATGGGGTGCTGTGCACACCGATGACATCATCGGTGGCGGCGCAGCGCAAAAGGCTAATGCCACCATTATCGCCCCAACTCAATATCGCGGGAGGCGCAGCCAGTGGCGCTACAGCCACTGCCTGCCTCTTTAGGTGCTAACAAGTGGCGCTACTCACCCAATTTCTCCCCCTATGTGTTTGCCTGGTGTGTAGATCAGTTCAAAGTCATATCTTTGCAGCTTCATCATGAGTCGTTGAATCCTTGGAGACATCTCATTCAGATTTTTTTTATCATGGCAACCAGTGGGCAGTGGTCTGTCCCAACTGTGAAGGTGGGAAGTCCATATATGTAGCCATGGAACTTTTCTAGTCCAACTACCAAGCCTAGACATTTCTTTTCAATCTGGGCGTATCGACACTCAGAATCAGTCATAGACCTGGAGGCATAGGCAACAGGCTTCCAATTTTCACCCTCTGCTTGTAGCAAGACCGCGCCTAGGCCATCTTTTGATGCATCCGTTGACACTTTGATTCTCTTTGTTGGATCAAAGAAGGTGAGTACAGGTGTGGTTGTCAGCACTGTTTTGAGGTTTATCCACTCTTGTTCATGTCTTTCTGTCCATGCGAACTCGTTTGTTTTATGTAGCAGGTCTCGCAGACAGGCTGTCTTGGCTGACAAGTTAGGAATGAACTTTCCAATGAAGTTTATCATACCCATGATGCGTAGCACTCCTTTTTTGTCAGTGGGTCGGGGCATTTTGAGTATGGCATTTACTTTTTTCATATCTGGCTCTATTCCTTTACCAGATAGATTATCTCCTAGGAAAGTGACTTCCTAGACGCCAAACTGACACTTGGCTTTGTTGAGCTTCAGTCCATTCCGGCGTATGCTCTGTAGCACTTTAGTCAGTCTCTCATTGTGTTCTTTCAGTGTGGAGCCCCAGATGATGATGTCATCAACATAGACCCGAACTCCTTCCAGACCTTCAATTACGTGTTCCATCGCTCTATGAAAGATTTCAGATGCAGATATTATCCCGAAAGGCATTCTGAGGAAACAATACCTGCCAAATGGTATGTTGAAGGTACAGTATTAGTTGCCAAAATCCTTGTGAGGCATCGAGCTTTGTGAAGTATCTGGCACCTGACATTTCACTGGTGATTTCTTCTCACTTGGGAATCTGGTAGTGTTCACGTTTTATGTTTGCATTTAAGTCCTTTGGATCCATGCATACTCTTAGATCATTGTTCTTTTTCTTTACACATACCATGTAGTTAACCCAGTCTGTTGGCTCTTTGACTTTCCTGATGACTCCTAGTGTGGTCATTCTGTCCAGTTCTTTCTTGAGCCGGTCATGCAGGGGTGCTGGAACTCTCCGTGGAGCATGTACCACTGGCTGAGCATCCTCCTTTAGCTGGATCTTGTAAGTGAATGGTAGAACTCCAAATCCTTTGAACACATCCTGGAAATTACTCACTATAGAATCCACCGAGTCATCTGGTCTGCTTATGGCACAGTTTATACGGTAGACTCTCTTGACCAGTTCTAAATCCTCACAAGCTTTGTCACCTAGTAGTGAATCAAGTCCTTCAGCCACAACAGGAAACATGAGATGATGCACTTTGTCTTTGACTGTCACTTTAAGTCTGCATACACCTAAGCTATCTATTTTCTGTCCACTATAGTTCTTCAGTAGTACTGACTTTTTCTGTATTTTGGGCTTTTCTTTCATATTTTTAATGTCACTCATACTGATTAAGTTTGCTTTTGCCCCAGTGTTTAGTTTCAATGTGACTAATGCTCCATTTACCTGCAGTGGCATCATCCATTTATTCTCTTTTACTGCATTAACTTTATGTTCAGCATTGTCCATTCCTGAGGGCTGCACATTTTCTGTAACCTTTTCCATATTGTCACATGACACCATTCCTACAAAAAATGTCTCACTTAAATCAGTGTCCTCAATCACATTGACTTGTTGCCCTTTCTTTGTTTTTACTTTTGAAAAGCATTGTTTGGCAAAGTGATTGTTTCCATTACATTTTGTGCACATTTTCCCAAACGCTGGGCATTGTCTTGACTGGTGCTAGTAACCACAGCATTTACAATTAAAAATTCCATCCTCCGATTACTTTGCATTTCTGTTCTGCCCTGTTTCTTCCCCTTGTAGGACACAGCACCGACAGCAGCACAGTCACTCATTACAGTCACATTATTATTAATTTCACTGAAAGTCTTTGCGTGCTGTTGAGCTAGCTCACTGGCATGGCATATTTTCACAGCATCCTCCAATGTTAGTTCGGTTTCTCTCAACAAACGTTCCCTGACATTTTTATCATGAAAGCAAACACAATCTGGTCACGAATCATGGATGATTTCAGTACAGAGAAATTACATGTCTGTGCTTTCAATTTCAGATCGGTCACAAAACTATCAAAAGTCTCATTTTGCTGCTGTGTCCGTGAACAGAACACGTACCTCTCATAGGTCTCGTACTTTTTGGGAGAACAATGTGTATCAAACTTCTTTAGCACATCGTCCATTTTTTCTCTGTCCTCCTCTTGATCAAATACAAACGTATTAAATACTTCTATCGCCTGCGGGCCTGCAACCGTGAGCAGTAACGCTATTTTCCTTGCATCTGGCATTGTACCAAACCTGATGGCAGCAATATAGAGTTCGAATTGTTGTTTGAAAGTCCGCCAATTGCAGTCGACATTCCCCGTGAGTTTCAAACCCTCCGGTGGCTTCAAATTCTCCATGTCGCGTTTCACAATATTCAGCAGATATTACCAATCCTGGTACCATGTTATGTTCATAAATAAATATACGTTTTCATTATGAACAGCTAGCTTGAGCTAGTCATTTATTCAGCCATGTGGACTAGTGTACAGGCATCCATCTTGACTGCTGCCTTGTGGGTAGCCCACTACTAAACATACAGCTCTACCTAGTGTACCATTCTAGAATGACATGTTACTAATCATTACAAGGTCCTTTGTTTACCTTTAGCTTAACAAACGTACCTAACATTTTCCTTTTATCCATCACGATATTGCACATCTCACTCTCGACCACCTCAGGATTCACCTCCTCTCTGATATCCTTCACCTTAGTAAAGACCAATGTGAAATACTTATTCAATATCTCTACCATTTTTGATCATCATTTACAAGGGTTCCAACTTGCATTTAATATCCTCTTTTTACTGATATACTTGTAAAATACTTTATTGTTACTTTTTATGTCTTTTCATTTTTTTCCTTATACATGTATTCCCTTTTAGTTTCCTTATTCTGCTCTTAACCTCTTATTTTCTCATAGTCTCTTTTAGTTTTTTCTTTATTATTCTCTTAGTCCTTATAGACCCTCTTCTTCAGTTTTAAATTTGTTTTTAATCCTTTTATTTATCCATGACAACCCAAACTACTAATATTTTCCTTTTGTTAATGGAGTAATCTTATTTTGTACCTTTGCAATCCCTTTTTTAAAAACGTCCCCGTGTTGCACTACAGTCCCGTGTGCTCATTTTTCCTTCCATCCCACCCCAGCTAGCTCACTCCTCATCTGTCTAAAATCCGCCTTAATCCAATCTTGTAATTTAGTTTTTCTCTTAACATTCTCCCTTTCTAATTGGATCCTAAACCTTGTCATATTGTAGTTGCTATTCCCACATTTAGCCCATCAACCTGATCTATTCCTGCAAGCGGATCAGTAAGGAACTGATGTTGGAATGAGGAATCTCAGATAAGATGAGCATCATCCAAGTTCCCACCCAACAGCCGCCTTAAGTCAGTCTATCAACAAATAGCGTGCAGATCGCTTGCGTTGGCAACATGTTTGGTGTTTGTTGCTTGCCACTCTTAATGGGACGCAGGCAAGTGTTTTGTCACAGCAGCAATGCTCCTTGTCTTTTTAGACCCTGGACACATTTGGAGAGCATGGGGGCTTGAACATTGCAGCATTCTTGGTGTACTAAGTCCAGTGAGGACACAACAAAAGGCTGGAAATTTGGCCAGCGTAGTATCTCCGGCTTCCCCAAGAAAAGGCAGCTGAGTTTGGGGTGGGTTGGGGGGGGGGGAGGGGTGGGCGACTCTCAGGCCACAAATTTCCTTGTCTCCAGGCTGACAGCGTAGCAGTGGATGTAACGTCCAGTGAGCTCAGGCGTATCAGCCTGCCAGCTGGCAAATGTGAGGCCCACTTGAAGGCCCAGGCATGAAACTTGGCCGGGATACCCAGGTATCTTCCATCAAGAAAATGTCCTCCCTCTTACAAAGGGGGGGGGGGGTCAATGGCCAACATGACAACCTCATTTTGGGCGGGGGGGGCCGCCACATGTCCTAGAGTGGGTAATCTCTGCTGCATTTTTCAGCCTTCCTCATCTGGCAGGCACCAAGATGCACCCATTGTAGTGTAGGCATTTGCCACTGGTATGGATCAGCGGCAGAGGTATTTAGCGGGTACACCTGGGTACTTATGATGAATGTTGGCCCATGGAATTCCAGCCCTTGCCAGTATGCTGCGCATTTCCTCTCTGGGATGTTGCACGTTAGCGGTGAGGTGTTGTTAGAAAGACCTCACATTTATATCGCATCTTTCATGATCTCAGGCAATGAAGTACTTTTGAAGTGTAGTCACCATTGTAAAGTAGGAAAGTTAATGGTAAGATACTTTGTGAGGAAAAGCTATAAAATTAAGCACGTTGTAATCAGTACTTGGCTTTGCAACTTTATTGAGAAACAGCAAATTTCTTCCTCACCTGCTCCTTGGTTCAGTGCACAGGTGAGACAGCATTGACTTCCATCCACTTCCTCGCAATGCTCTTGACTGCACTGTAGCCTTTAGCTCCAGAAAGAACCACCTATCGTTCAAGGAAACTTTGGCAGCAGCACTTCTCACTGAAAGGAGCGGTTCGAATTCTGTAACTCACTAAAGCCGTTTCTACCCCAGACAGCTTTAAGGGCAGCCTTTTACGAGCTTCTGCACTCAAAGCCTCACCCTCTGATTTGCTGACACACCCCAATGCATGCTCCCAGAATGTCGTTTTCTTTGCTCTGGGAGCGGCGCGATATTATGTAAATAAGCTGACCGCGCAATGTGACACAAGTCAGTTCATTGCAATGGAGACACCCGACGAGCAATGCTGCACCCAGACCCCACTATTGGCAAATGTTTATAAGGGGCATCTATGAATAAAGTATCATTATTTTACCTTGATTCCTTGAGTCAAATATTTGGCTTCTGAAAATTGTAAATAGTAGTGTTGAATTTCCATGGAAAGTCTCCTGATCTCCCACCGTAACTTCAGCGGAAATCCGTGGGGAAATGGCGTAAATGATCTCCTGCTGTTATTATGGTGGGAGATTGGGAGAACCCTTGCAGCAATTCTGCCCAATTGTTTCAAAATCTTAAATCTAACCGTGTCATAGAACTATAGAATCATAGAAATTTACGTCACAGAAGGAGGCCATTTGGCCCATCATGTCTGTGCTGGCCGAAAGAGCTATCCAACCTAATCCCACTTTCCAGCTCTTGGTCCGTAGCCCTGCAGGTTACGTGTCAATCCAATGATCCAAAATCTGAACAAAAAGTTACACCTCCCCAAGGGCTCAGCTGGTTAACCCAGTGAACAGCTGAACCGTACAGGGACCGGATTTGACCCCCTGGTCTGTGCTGAGGGAGCAGGAGCTGCAGTCACTAAATTGTCTTCAGTGTCTCTGGGTGAGGGAGGGGGGAAATCAGCAGGGTTCCTGTTCCTGATTGCTAATCAGCAAACCCTGCTTGAAGTATGCAGGTGTGGACAGCAGGCGAGGATAGGATCAGGAGTGCTGTAATGCTCCTGCAGTCGAATAGCCTGACCATACTGTCTAGGTTTGTAGCTGAAAAACAGCACAAAGTCAATACCACTTAGAGAGCTAGAGGGGAGAAAGTAGGGAGAAAAAGGAAGAAGTAAAAAATATCTGAGAAAGACTGTTGATATACCTCTAGTTCGTCATGTCTATGAAAAATGTAAACCTTTGCTTCATATATATCAATATCTATGATGTACAAACACCCTCAGTTCAAGTGCATGAGAATCAACAGTAAAACTTTTACCTTTTGCATCACCTAGTAATCTTTGGTAGTTATGCAAAAATGTTAATGTTCAACCTTGAATGTTTTGATTATAAATAATCCAATAAGGGATTGTCATGTTGATCATTCCCTTTAGAAGCAATCTTTAGAATCTTGTTTGCGTATTATCTCTCCAGGATTTACTTTATTATTCACTATTTTCTGACTCACTGTACAGTGCCACCTGGCAAATACGCAAGCAAGGGTGGCGAGAGTTTAGCCAGGGAGGTTTGCGGAATGGATTTTGTGGATAAAACCATTCCGTGGAAATACACTTGTTTCATTTATCATGTTGAGTGTGTAGAACCAACAGTGACCCTGTCTGAGGTGTTTATGATTGTTTAATTTGCTGACAGTGATGTTGTTCATATATGGGAGGATAAAAGGGAGCAGCAATGGCTTTGAGGAGACTATGAAGCTTCAGTAGCATTGTAGAGAGAGAGAGAGGTTAAAGCAGTTAACATAAGAACATATAAGAACATAAGAAATAGGAGCAGGAGTAGGCCATTTGGCCCTTCGAGCCTGCTTCACCATTCAGTAAGATCATGGCTGCACTTTCCTGCACTATCCCCATATCCCTTGATTCCCTTAATATTCAAAAATCTATCGATCTCTGTCTTGAATATACTCAATGACGGAGCCTCCACAGCCCTCTGGGGTAGAGAATTCCAAAGATTCACCACCCTCTGAGTGAAGACATTTTTCCTCATCTCAGGTCTAAGTGGCCGACCCCTTATTCTGAAACTGTGACCCCTGGTTCTAGACGCCACAGCCAGGGGAAACACCCTCCCTGCATCTACCCTGTCAAGCCCTGCAAGAATTTTGTATATTTCAATGAGATCACCTCTCATTCTTCTAAACTCTAGAGAATATAGGCCTAGTCTACTCAATCTTTCCTCATAGGACAATCCCCGTATCCCAGGAACCAGTCTGGTGAACCTTCGTTGCACTCCCTCTATGGCAAGTATATCCTTCCTTAGGTAAGGAGACCAAAACTGTACACAATACACCAGGTGTGGTCTCACCAGGGCCCTATATAATTGCAGTAAGACATCTTTACTCTTATATTCAAATCCTCTTGTAATAAAGGCCAACATATCATTTGCTTTCCTAATTGCTTGCTGTACCTACATGTTAACTTTCAGTAATTTGTGTACAAGGACACCCAGGTCCCTCTGAATACCAACATTTCTCAATCTCTCACCATTTAAAAAATATTCTACTTTTCTATTTTTCCTACCAAAGTGGAAAACTTCACATTTCTCCACATTATATTCTATTTGCCATGTTCTTGCCCACTCACTTAGCCTGTCTATATCCCCTTGAAGCCTCCTTGCATCCTCCTCACTACTTACATTCCTACCCAGCTTTGTAACATCAGCAAACTTGGATATATTACATTTGGTCCCCTCATCCAAATCATTGATGTAGATTGTGAATAGCTGAGGCCCAAGCACTGATCCTTGTGGTACCCCACTAGTTACAGCCTGTCAACCCGAAAATGACCTGTTTATTCCTACTCTCTGTTTTCTGTCCGTTAATCAATCCTCAATCCATGCTAGTATATTACCCCCAATCCCATGAGCCCTAATTTTGTTTAATAACCTCTTGTGTGGCACCTTATCGAATGCCTTCTGAATATCCAAATATACCACATCCACTGGTTCCCCCTTAACTATTCTGCTAGTTACAACCTCAAAAACTCTAACAGATTTGTCAAACTAGATTTCCCTGTCATAGATCCATGTTGACTCTGCCCAATCCTATTATTATTTTCTAAGTGCCCTGCTACCATGTCCTCAATAATAGATTCTAGCATTTTCCCTACTACTGATGTCAGGCTAACTGGTCTGTAGTTCCCCGTTTTCTCTCTGCCTCCTTTCTTAAATAGTGGGGTTCCATTTGCCACCTTCCAATCTGCAAGAACCGTTCTAGAATCTATGGAATTTTGGAAAATGACAACCAATGCATCCACTATCTCTATAGCCACCTCTTTCAAAACCCTAGGGTGTAGGCCATCAGGTCCAGGGGATTTATTGGCTTTCAGTCCCATTAATTTCTCCAGTACTATTTTTTTACAAATACTAATTTCTTTCAGTTCCTCATTCTCGCTAGACCCTTGGTTCTGCACTATTTCCGGGAAGTTTTTTGCATCTTCTTCCGTGAAGACAGACACGAAGGGCTGGATTTTGATACTGGAGACATGTAGGAGGCTGGACAGCAACTTTCGGGGTTGTAGTCCCGCCTCCATTGAGTTGTGGCCAACCCACGTGATTTTCACTTGATTGACCTTGTTGAGTCCACCCAGCGGGCTCAGCAGGCCAATTAAGGGCCACTCGGCAAAAGGTGATGTCACAGATTGACATTTCATGTCAAGAGCTTTTGACAGATGAAATATCAGCATTTGACAGCTCTTTGAAGCTGTCAAACACTGACAATCTGTACTCCAAGTTAATTCCTTCCTCTCAGGCTGATTTAGAGATCTCTCCAGAACAGAAAGCTGAAAGCTGCAACTTTTGACAGCTCGCGGCCATTCTGCTTTCTGTGCCGGTGAGATGAGGGACTCCCCGAACCTAAAGGAAGGAAGGCTGTAAAGGTAAGTAAAGGTAATTAAACTTCTTTAAACACTTTACACACACCAAACACACTTACCTCTGCACTCATGCACCCATCACTCACCTGAACACCAGACATCTCGAACCCTCCAAGCCCTTCAGCCCAACGGTCCACCTCGCTAACTTGGCGTGTTTTGGAGCCACCGGGAATTCCACACTTCAGGATTAAAAATAGGGATTAGGCTAAAAACTGCCTGTTAACTACCTGTTAACAGGCAGTAAATTGGCAGTAATCCCCTTCCCGCCTCGGGGAGGCGGCTCCCAGCACAGGTCGGGCACCCGCCTCCTTTGAAACTGGCATGGAGGCGGGTTGGGGGCAGGATGGGTTCGTGCCCACCGATTTCAAGATTTTAACCCCCCACACGCCTCCAAACCCGCCTCCACAGCCCAATGAAAATCCTGCCCAAAGTCTTTGTTTAATTTCTCACCCATTTCCTTATTCCCCATTATAATTTCTCCTGTCTCAGCCTGTAAGGGACCCACATTTACTTTCCCTAATCTTTTCCTTTTTACATACCCATAGAAGTTTTAGCACCCTGGAAAAATTAGCGCCCCTGTGGCTGAAATTGAGTGGTACAGGTGCACGATCCTTTATCCGAAACCCTTGGGACCAGCTGTGTTTCAGAATTCGGAATTTTTCGGATTTCAGAACGGATGAAATGGACAAGAGGCGAGGGGGGCGGGGGTGGGGTCGGACATCGCGGGGGGAGTCGGACATCGCGGGGGGGAGTCGGACATCGCGGGGGGAGTCGGACATCGCGGGGGGGAGTCCGACATCGCGGGGGGGAGTCGGACATCACGTGGGGGGAGTCGGACATCACGGGGGGGAGTCGGACATCACGGGGGGGGAAAGTCGGACATCACGAGGGGGGAGTCAGACATCATGGGGGGGAAAGTCGGACATCGCGAGGGTGGGGCGAATCGGACTTCTCGGGGGTGGGGAGGGTAGGGAAGCTTGTTGAGCCTGAGGAAAACAATTCTGCTCCTCCTTGCCCACAAGCAGTGCAATAAAGGCACTTACCTCACGGTTCCAGCCCTTCGCACCTCCTTTTACCTTACGAGATTCCCGGTTTACCCTACAACTACACCACTAGTGATGGATGCAAACCTGGCTAGGTAACCAGATTACTATAAAAAAATAGTTAACAGCAATGTTTCCTCAAAGTTGCACATGGCCACGCAGTAATCTGCAAACTCCCGTGCAAGCTGCTCAAGCTTTTACACTGGAAATACCGAGAGACGCTCCACGAAAAAATTTTCGGTTTTCAGAGGTTTTCGAATTTCAGAAGTGTGGATAAGGGATAGTCTACCTGTAGCACCCCAAGAGGAAAATGGGGCACTACTGGAAGTGCTGCGGTATTGCAGGCCTTTATCCCCTTCTTAAATGGGAGGGGCCTTGCACAGCACGACCCGGGGCCCACCTGGGCCACCGGGGATTGGAGGGCCGGCAAAAGAGCCAGGCACTCAAGAGAAGTTCCGGACTCATGGAGTGCAGCCGGCACTCCATGGGGGGGTGGGTGAGGAGGCCGGGGATGGCAGCGGAGGCAGGCGCTGGCAGTCGGCCAGCAACAAAAATGGTCGCCTGGTACCTCGCCTTTAAATAGCGCTGCCTCGGCCACAGGTAGGCCCCCCTGACCCCGTCGGACATAGTGTCCGGCGGTAAGTCAGGGGGCGATACTGAAGATCGCTAACCTCCCGCTGAAGTTTGTGGGAGGCATTGGCGGTGCCACGCCCAAGCGCTAGTTGCTTTGCGACCCATTTGCGCCTCAAGAGGGCACTAACGGGAGGTGCAAAGCAACCAAACTTTTCCCCCTTACAGTCTGTTTTTATGTCTTTTGCCAGTTTACTTTCATATTCTATTTTCCCTTTTGTTAGGGAATATATATATATATATATATATATTTTAATAACATAGATTTTAATATGATTAAAATCTAATGATTTAAAGAAATCAGATTATGCTTAAGCTGACCACATGCCAAAGGATGGTGTGATGTATCAGATCCAATCACAGCTGGTAACGTCACATCGGCTGACTTAAAAACTGAGAACAATGAAAATGCTGATTTAGCTTAAACTGTGAAAGTGCTGATCTTAGCTTAAAACTGAAAGTGATGATTCTGCTTAAACAGAGAACAAAGGAATGATTGATGTACCAGAGATCCAATCAGTGCGATGTAGTTGAACCAACCATAGCTCTGCATGCATGCTGCTGAGCCAACGGTAATAAAGGGGGCAGGTACATCTGCTGCTGTATAAAAACCAGCCATTTTGAATATGATGTTAGTCGGATAAAGGAAGTCAAACAGTGTAAATCAAGTGATGCAATAAATCGACTATTTAAAACTTACCACCGGACTTGCAAACTTTAATTTTAGTGTGTTGACCTCAGATCAGTGTGGTCCACTGAAATTAATTACCCGATCTAACAATTTGGCGCTGCGAGCAGGGTTGCTGAAGGAAGAGACTGAATCTAAGACACCAGACCTATATTGGAGGTAAGGACTCCTCGTTATAAAAGTCCTCGGTTGGTTGTCTAGTCATCTCCCCTCCACGCAACTCCGCAAACCTCCCGGGTAGCGAACCCTCTGGGTGGTAGACGGCCTCGAGGTCCCATATAGAGTTCTAACTTCGGCGGTGTTATTTAATTAAGCCTACGACTCGAGACCCCCAAGTAAAGTAATCGATATTATGGCATCACTCGATAAACCTACAACTATTAAGGGTGGGCGTGCCCCACCTGAGATTTCAGAAGATGAAATTCTCCAGCAGTTATATGACTATATAGAATTACAGTTTGACTTACCTAAAACCTGGTTCGAAATCGAACAAAAGTACAGTACCTCCTCCGGACAATGGTCTTTGGATGACATAAAAAGGGTCTGGGGAAAAACAACCCGTATGAAAGATAAAAGACGGATCAGATGGTCCATGGCAGTTATGAGTCAGATCCGACGGCGAAATGAGATTAAGACAAACTCCCAACATGATCACGACTTGACCAATGCAAAAGAGCAGAAAGATGCGATTTATGAACAATTGAAAAAGAAAACAAATGAGCTTGAAAAGTCAAAAGTGGAAGTTAAAAAACTTAAAGATGAAGTTAAGGACTGTAAAAAACAATTGTATAAACAACCGATAGTACCGGTAGTCCAAGAAAAGGGAAAATGTGTCGGGACCTGGAAGGGATACCCAGATCTA
Source organism: Somniosus microcephalus (assembly GCF_052327205.1). Taxonomy (NCBI): domain Eukaryota; kingdom Metazoa; phylum Chordata; class Chondrichthyes; order Squaliformes; family Somniosidae; genus Somniosus; species Somniosus microcephalus. The sequence goes on from NC_140995.1 coordinate 183,318,783, forward strand.
AATGAAATAAAGGAGGAAGGTCGTGGGAGACAAAGACAAGAAGCAGGTCAAGAGACCGACTTGGGATCCTCTAGTAATGTCAGTGAAAGTGAAGAAGAGAAAACAGGACCCCATTTGGCCCTGTTGAGACAGAAAAGGAAAAGAGTAGAAAAGGAGTATGAGAAGAAAGAAAATGGGGAAGAAAGGGCGAAGTACCAACTCCACCCGTGGGACGGAGTCCAAATTCTGATTGTAATGATACCCAGGGGAGAGGGAAATAAGTTACACAGCAAAGTAAAGGCTGGCCTGGGAAATGATGAGCAAGAATTAGATGCCGGATGGGATGCGATCCAACAGTGGTTACAAGTGTTTAGCCCTGCAAAAATGGATTGGGGAAAGATCATAGCCTGTCAACAGAAAGGGGGGAGTGTTAGGGAATATAATATTTTAATAACATAGATTTTAATATGATTTCGCTTAAAAACTGAGAACAATGAAAATGCTGATTTAGCTTAAACTGTGAAAGTGCTGATCTTAGCTTAAAACTGAAAGTGATGATTCTGCTTAAACAGAGAACAAAGGAATGATTGATGTACCAGAGATCCAATCAGTGTGATGTAGTTGAACCAACCATAGCTCTGCATGCATGCTGCTGAGCCAACGGTAATAAAGGGGGCGGGTACATCTGCTGCTGTATAAAAACCAGCCATTTTGAATATGATGTTAGTCGGATAAAGGAAGTCAAACAGTGTAAATCAAGTGATGCAATAAATCGACTATTTAAAACTTACCACCGGACTCGCAAACTTTAATTTTAGTGTGTTGACCTCAGATCAGTGTGGTCCACTGAAATTAATTACCTGATCTAACACCTTTCTTGATCAATTTCTTGGTCCTCCTTTGCTGAATTATAAAATCCTCACAATCCTCAGGCTTACTACCTTTTTGGCAAAATTATAAGCCTCTTTCTTTGATCTAATACTATCTTTAACTTCTCTTGTTAGCCACAGTTGGACCACTTTTCCTGTGGGGTTTTTGTGCCTTAAAGGAATGTATATTTGTTGTAAATTATGTATTAATTCTGTAAATGCTAGCCATTGCTTGTCTACCATCATACCTTTTAATGTAGTTTCCCAATATACCTTAGCCAACTCGCCCCTCATACCTACATAGTTTGCTTTGTTTAGATTTAAGACCCTAGTTTCGAATTCAACTAAATCACTTTCAAACTCAATATAAAATTCTATCATATTATGGTCACTCTTCCCTAAAGGCCCCTTTACTACAAGCTTATTCATTAACCCTTTCTCATTGCACAATACTAAATCTAAAATAGCCTGTTCCCTCGTTGGTTCCTCAACATACTGATCTAGCAAACTATCTTGTATACATTCTATGAATTTGTCCTCCACACTATTGCTGCAAATTTGGTTTGCCCAGTCTATATGTAGATTAAAGTCCCCCATTATTACTGTATCACCCTTGTTACATGTGCCTCTAATTTCCTGATTTATACTCTGCTCTACATTATAACTACTGTTTGGGGGCCTATAAACAACTCCCACCAATGTTTTCTGCCCCTTGCAGTTTCTTAGCTCCACCCAAACTGATTCTACTTGATTTTCAGAGCTAAGATCCTTTCTCTCTACTGTCTTTATCCCATCCTTTATTATCAGGGCTACCCCTCCTCCTTTTCCATTTTGCCTATCTCTTCTAAAAGTTAAGTATCCTGGAATATTTAGTTCCCAACCTTGGCCACTTTGCAACAATGTCTCTGTTATGGCTATTAGATCAAACCTGTTCATTCCGATCTGCGCTGTTAATTCATCTATTTTGTTGCGAATGCTTCGTGCATTCATATATAGGCCTAGAAATTGGGTTCTGGTCTTGCCAGGGCTGTAGCGCCAGAAAGTTTGCGCCAGCGGTAATGCGGCAGCGCCCGACGAAAATTCGGGTGCGCCGGGCCCAGACGGCGGCGGGCGCTAAAACCCTCCTTTAGTGCCTCAAAACGGGCGTGAACTTGGGTTTCCCGGCGCTAATCCCCCGCTGCGGCACCCGATGCGGTGCGGCAGGCGGGGGAACTGCAGGCCTCCTCCTCCTGTTAAGGAGGAGCTGCCTGCAGCCGACAACTGTCCGGCGGATTGACCCGACATCTGAGCCCGGCACCTCGGGGAAGTGCCGGGCTCGCATGAGACACTGATCAGGGCCGCGGGGGGGGAATGCAGGAGTCCGGGAAGGGAGGTGCGGGCAGGCGGCCGCCGGGAACGCGGCCGGCCGCCGCTCCACCTTTATGCGCCGGCGCACACTGGGGGAAGACTCTGTTGCCAGAGTCTTAGTTGCGCCTGCCACGGGCGAGGCGGGCGCAACTGAATTTCGGCTTGGGGCCGGGTTACCACGGCAACCGGGACGCTGCGCACACCGATGACGTCATCGGTGCCGGCGCAGCGCTACCGGTCTACCGCCGCGGAAGGGCCCCAGGCAATTTAGGAACCGGCGCCAATTGCAGCGCTAGGCCCTCTAGCGCCGCAAAATCGGTGCTAAGGGCACTGAATTTCTAGGCCATAGTGCCTTTAGCTTTCACTTATTTCTATTTTTCCCTGATGTCATCTTAGTCACTGATGCCCTATTACCTTTGTTACTCTCTCTGCCCCTTCCTGACCCACTCTGCTTACCTTTACCCAAAACTCTACTCTGCTCTAGAGCCTTGACATTTCTCTCGCTGCTTTTAAATTTACTCTTCACTGAATCCTCCAACCGCCCCTTCATTAGTTTAAAGCCATGTCTACTGCCCTAGTTATTCGGTTCGCCAGGATACTCGTCCCAGCCTAGTTTAAGTAGAGCCTGTCCCAATGGAACAGCTCCCTCTTTCCCCAGTACTGGTGCCAGTGCCCCATGAACTGAAACCCCTTCCTCCCACACCACTCTTTGAACCATGCATTTAAACCTCTGATCTGTTTGTCCCTATGCCAATTGGCACGTGGCTCAGGTAACAATCCAGAGATTATTACCTTTGAGGTTCTGTTTTTTAATTTGGATGCTAGCTCCTCAAACTCCCTCAGCAGAACCTCATTCCTAGTTCTACCTATGTCATTGGTTCCTACGTGGACACCCTCCCACTCCAAGTTCTCCTCCAGCCGCGGGGAGATGTCTTTAAACCTGGCAACACAGCCTTCGGAACTCTCGTCGTGGCTGCAGAGAACAGTATCAATCCCCCTGACTATACTGTCCCCTACCACAACTGCATCCCCTTTCACTCCCCCCACTTGAATGGCCTCCTGCACCATGGTGCCATGGTCAGATTGCTCATCCATTCTGCAGGCTTTTGACTCATCCACACAGGCAGCAAGAACCTCATACCTGTTGGACAAGGGCAAAGGCTGAGGCTCCTCCAGCACTGCACGTGGGGCCCCCTTACCTGCCTGAGATGCAGTCACACCCTCCTGTCCCTGACCAGTAACCAGACCTGTACCACTACCTAACCTAAGGTGTGTGACTGCCTCCTGGATCAAAGTGTCCAAGTAACTCTCCTCATCCCTGATGCCCCGCAATGTCTGCACCTCAGATTCCAGCTCAAAAACTCTGAGCTGAAGTTCCTCAAGATGCAGGCACTTACTGCAAACGTGGTTGTCCAGGATCACAATGCTCTCCACAAACTCCCACATGCTGCAGTTGTGGCACACCACCTGCACTGCCATCCCTATATGACCTTGTTTTATTTAATTAAATTTGTAATTAGGTAACTTAGTTTACAGTGTACTTTCTTGACTACTTACTTGATCTAGATTAAGTTATGGGTACTGAAATTAAATATCTACCTATAACACAAAGCACTACATGTAGTGTAGGCAAAAAGCAACAACTCCTTCCCCCTCTTCTCCGAATTCCCACTCTTTCCAAATTCCCAAATAAAACACTCTGTTCAAGTCCACTCTGTTTAATCCCACTCTGTGCAGACCATTGGTAGCATCACATAGAATTACATAGAGTCTACAGCACAGAAACAGACCATTTGGCCCGCTGGTCTATGCCGGTGTTTATATTCCGCACGGGCCTCCTCCCATCCTACTTCATCTCACCCTATCAGTATATCCTCCTATTACTTTCTCTTTCATGTGCTTATCTCGCATCCTCTTAAATACATCTATCTAGTTGCCTCAACTACTCCTTGTGGTAGTGAGTTCCACATTCTCACCAATCTCTGGGTAAAGAAGTTTCATCTGTATTCCCTATTGGATTTATTGCTGACTATGTAGTTATGATCTCTAGTTTCGGACTGCCTCACCATCAGAGAATCTTCAGGCAATAGTGACTTATTTAAGGGATAAGGCATCATGAGAGGATTGGCTATAGTTGAGGACAGGTGATGGAGGATGTCACTGTTATGAATAGTTAACTCCTAGTTACTTGCTCTGCATTTAAAGAAAAATGGCACACAGTCTGGCAGTGACAGTAACCTAGAAAACCAAAATAAGCTGACCCACAGCTTCAAAAAAGCTAACACAGCATCAGAAGTGCTGACAACTGGAGCATTTTAATCAGATTTTATACGCATGCTTTTAAGCCCCCACTTAGGAAACCCATGCCTTGGGACCATCTGTTACCAGTATTTCTCCTAAGCACAAATTGCACAAAATTATAGTTAATTCACATCTTCTGTAAACTCTAGTATTATTACTATCTACTTCATCTGCAATGGACAGTAAACATAGAAAAATCAAGTCAAGATTGGAAGAATAAACAACGTACAATCAAAACCCCACACTGCTGGTGCTGTGTCTTCAGTTAGTTACCACTTCTCCCCATCCTGTTTTCCATTCTCTCTGGCTCAACATGGTAGCCACAGCATATTGAAACAGAGGCCTATAAATTAGGCTGCACAGTGCCTGTTTTTCAGGTGCTGACCGGCTTACTAAGCCCCGAATACGGCGGGCAAGAAGTGCGTGCACATTTCCATCTGGGAAAGGGGAAAAAAATCATTGTGCATATACAAATACATAACACCTAAATGCCTAACACCTGTTTGAGGCCCCCATGCCTCAGAAACCATGCCTCGGGACAGCTTGTTACCAACAAGGTAAGTTTTTGAAATATAGTTACCTGAATGTGGAGCCGGGAGCAACAGGAGTCTCCTCCCCCACCTCTGCTTCTTCACCCCCCCCCCGCCAGCCTCCATTTCCCTCCCTCGACATCCATTCCCTCCCCCCACCCCTGGCCTACACTTACCTGATGGCCGCTGCAATGTTGATTTTTCGTCGGCTGGCTGTTTGCATCAAGCCAGCTGGATGGAAATGAGGCCTCGGGCCTTACAATTCCCTACAATCCTTGTGGCCCCCGCACCCCGGAGTCTCAAAATGTGATGTGACACTACTGTCAGCTGCTGGGACCTAGCAGCCCCCTGTAGATACAGGACCTCTCCCCTTCTGGCCACCTGCTGCACCAAACCCTCCAGTGCTGCGTCAGAGAATCTTGGAGCCCACTCTCTGCCCTGTTGTGCCATCAGTGCATCTTCTTCTTGCTCAGGCTTTCTTCCCCAGCCACTTCCAGCACCTGCTGTAGCCAGGAGGCACCTCCCCTTTAAGAGGTGCAGGCTGCCTTTAAGTAGTGCAGGCTAGCTTTAAGTGGTGCTAGCCTCACATGTACTTGGGCCCCCTGCTGAGCCGTGCTGCCACTCAGCAGCACGTTCAGCGCTGGGCTCCACACTGCTATTATTTAAATTAGCAGGCAGCACGAAGTTAGTGTGCTGCCTTCATTGGAAGGAACAGGTGTGGGTTGATCATGCATTGCGATTCCCACACCCATTTTCAGACCTTGTCCAATTTCTAGGCCCTAGTATTAATTGAATGCTATCGTCTCCAGGTCCTGCAGCCACAATAAGTCAGGGTTCGTTAAGTGGCTGGGAATAATGGCAGGTGTAAGGGATCAAGGATCTAGGTTGTGGGACCTCAGTGTGCTAACATTCATTACAGGATGTGAGATACTTAACATAAGTGTTACCTAGTGACATCTTCTGGGACATGGTGCCATGTGACATCCTAAAGGGCAATGCTTGACTATTTGCTCTTGGAATACTCATGTACTCCTCTGCGATTCAGTTATCTGCCCAGTTGTTCATTTGAAAGCATTCTTACCTTGTTTACCTAGTGAGGTCATTAAACTTCTTTCAACACTGCAAGGAGATCCTTTCTCTAATTTCATCCAGCAGCACTTCCGCATCAGCCTGAGAGAAGTTAGATGCTCGCCTTTTCCCTTCTTTAGCACTAGCCATTTCAGGCCCTCTTGCTCAGGTCTTTAAATATCGATTTCGCACCCTTGTTCCATCCCGTTCCCAAATAGTGCATCTGGCTCCCTGTTGACAAGACTCCTGCTCTTGTCCCGCCTCCTCTGATTTCAGCAGGCATAAGTCCTGATCCACCGCACTTACTTTGCTGCATTGGGGATCCAGGCATTTCCAGGCCGATGTGTGTTTCACACATGTAAGCCAAGCAAGTTATACATCCACCAGAGCACAAAAGTCAACATTTTAAAGCAGGGTAAGCGGTCCTGGGAATTGGGGGGTGGGGGGGCGTTGGTGAGGGGTGAGGGGTGGGGAGGGGTGCGGTCAGAGCATTTCAGAAAGTGCAATATAAATGGATACATTTTGTGTACCAACTCTGTTTTTCTATACCAATGACATACAGCTCCCATATTAGCCTCATATCTGAATGTCATGCATATTCTGATGTCAGTTATTGTGAAAGCTGTACCATCCCGAGGCAGGCTTAATAATGATGGGTGACTGAGTTTCTAGTGCAATTCCTGAGACAGCTGAACCTTTTACAATCATCTCTTATTAGTATAATTTTTTTTTGAAGGAATGCTTTGACTTTTTGACCTGTTGATTTTCATTCCTGATTAGACTCGACTGCCAAGAAAATATTTTATCATTTGACCAAAATATCACAAAATGCGTCACCGCAGACAACCTTCTGTTAATGGAACTATGCATGACCAATGACTGTAGGTGCTGTTTATTTTTTTAAGTAACAGATTCCGATTGCTTACTTGTGGTTCGACTTAAAAACGAAGCTATCCCGTCTTCTCAAAGAAAGGCGCGGTAATTCTGTTTTGGGACCCAAGCACAGTAGCACTATCCACGGAAGCAGCTGTGTGCCCAGTAGGTTTGTGCGATGGATTGCAAAAAATATCCACACATTCTTGACATGCCATTAGCAGCATAGGCTCTGTTGGTGAAGAGCAGGAAGTCCAGCTGCTCCGTAAATAACAGTAGGGTTTAATAACTCATGCAGATTGAGAGGCTTCAGGGCCAAAGCAGTTGACGTTCTACTTGTGAGAGCAGATGCAGCTCTTGGGAGCAGGCGAAACAAAACGGAATGAACTTAATTTGCCTGGGGGAAGGGTGGGGAGCAGAGGGCTGTTCCAAGAAGTGTTGCTGGTTTAAGAACACTGCTCAGTGTGCACTTGACCTCTTCAAATATCCACTTGACGGGATGCCTCTTCTGTTAGATCAATCTGGCTGTTCTGTAAGCCAATTTATCATTCCAGTACCCGCTTACTCAAGTGATTTGTAGAGCCGCAAACCCTGATAATATCTAATTATGAGGACGAGTTGCAATTGCTATCCCAGCAACGTACAACCTGATCAGTTTATCACTTAATGCTTTCAGTGGATGGGGATTTTTTTTAAATACATTTGTGGTGCCAAATGCTTTGCAACATTAACCCATGGGAGATGATTGGTTTTTAGCCGCACAGTATTTATAGTGGAGGTCGGGCAGGTGGTGAGCTTGGCATCCACTCTACCCAGTGACGTCGATGGGAGGCCCGGTCAGTGCTTGTGGTCAGGCCACTTTGCACTGACTAGGGGTGAGCTGCCAGCACTAATTGCACTGCTTATATGCAGCCCGCCACTTGATGGGTGGGAAATCTGGTGGGGCGGCCGATCGTCGTGGGCCTGCAGCAGCGAGAAAGAAAGAAAGACTTGCATTTATATCGTGCCTTTCATGACCACCGGACGTCCCAAAGCACTTTACAGCCAATGAAGTACTTTTTGGAGTGTAGTCACTGTTGTAATGCAGCACCTTAAAGGGGAGGGGTGGGAGCGTCAGGAGTGAAATGGAGCAGCTGTTTTCAGCAGGGAGGAAATTCTTGGAGCATTTACGGCAGCAAGGAAGTGAAATGATGAAAGTCTTTAAGGTTCAAAACATACAGGAGACTGCAGGAAAAAAAGTGTGCCAGACTTGCTTCCAGCTTTCCCTGACTGCAGGTGGGCTACCTTTAAACATCACTGGAAATGGCCACCTCCTGATCTGTACCGCCCATTGCTTGTGGGCGGGTTGAGGGACTGGCAGTAACAACTCAACTTGAAATGAAAATGGCGTCGGGATCTTAACTGCGTCATGTGACCCCTATTTACATACATTCCTGAGGCCCCTGCCTGCTTCCGGCAGAAGCGCTGGCCACCTTTAATCGAGGCCCACCCAAAAATCGAGCCAGTAGCAAAACAAAAATTGGCCCCAATATCTTCAGCTCAAACTATTGTTTGTATTCCCCTAAATGAAGCTGTACAATGACTACATTATATAATGTACAGGGTACGCTATATCTAATAATATGTAGAAACATAGAACCCGGTATTGCTGTAAATCAAGTCACATGATTCAGTTACACTCTTTATGTTGAAATTCGGTGATGGATGGCTGGTGCCATCACCAATAAGACAGTAAGCAAGTGCCCCCTTTTAACGGGGCACAACCAATAAACCGTAAATTAAACCAAATTTAAATGAAACTTAACAAATCAAATCACACTTTTGTTTCTGGGGCACTTCAGTCCCGCCGGTGCCCACCGGTCACAGAATAGCTCAAGTACCAGCGGATACCACATGCTCCATCTCCAAGGACACAGGGGGCGAACATAATCACAGATAAATTCCCCAGCTACCGTGGTGGGATTTGAACTCACATCTCTGGATCCTTAGTCCAGGCCTACTGGCTTATTAGTCCAGTAACATAACCACTGTGCTACCATTCCCGAGCATGATACATTTGCAAAAAAACACCTGCCATCACTGACCCCACCACCAAAAAGAAATGACCAAGAATGACTTGTCAAAAATAAAGTAAGCAAGTCCCTGCCCCACCAAACACATAGGCTGGAGTGTGTTCTCAAGGAGGTAACACATTTTATACTTGAGGTGATACCAATAAACAACTCAAGCTTTGCTTTCACTGTTTAGACAGTTTGCTATCACCTTAATCCTTTAATTGCTGCTTTATAGACTCTAGTCTACGCATTCATTATTTAGTAGACACTAGACAAGGAGTTTTGTTGTAATTACTGGCAAGCTATTGGCTGGTAAACCTACAGTAAGACCGTCACAGTTATTAACTGTGAGCAAACCTCATTGTGCATCAAGGCAAAGAGTGCCAAATACTGCTGGCATAAAAACTGATAAAATTAGACTCAAACCCCATGGAAAACCAAAATAACACCAGATCAATGCTATAATCTAACCTTGAGGTTCAAATTTGATTCCTGGAGACCAGGGCCCAATAGCTTCCCCGCTCCCTTATAAAATTCTAACAGGACTAGAAAGACTAGATGCAGGAAGGATGTTCCCGATGGCGGGGGAGTCCAGAAACAGGGGTCACAGTCTAAGGATAAGGGGTAAGCCATTTAGGACTGAGATGAGGAGGAATTTCTTCACCCAGAGAGTGGTGAACCTGTGGAATTCTCTGCCACACAAGGCAGTTGAGGCCAGTTCATTAAATATGTTCAAGAAGGAGTTGGATATATTTCTTAAGGCTAAAGGGATCAAGGGATATGGGGAGAAAGCAGGGACAGGGTACTGAATTTGGATGATCAGCCATGATCGCATTGAATGGCGGAGCAGGCTCGAGGGGCCGAATGGCCTAGTCCTGCTCCTATCTTCTATGTTTCTATGTTTCCCCATCCCCCATTTCTTGAAGTACGTTAGAGTATCTTAGCAGAAAAATGAAAGACCGTCATGAGACTTTTATAGCGCCTTTCATGACCTCAGGATGGCCCAAACTGATTTACAACCAATGAAGTGTAGTCACTGTTTTAATGTAGGAAACACAGCAGCCAATTTGCGCACAGCAAGGTCCCACAAACAGCAATGAGGTAATGACCAGATACTCTATTTTAGTGATGTTGGTTGAGGGGTAAATACTCTTCTTCTTCTTTCTTCTTAGGCAGTCCCTCGGAACCGAGGATGACTTGCTTCCACATTAAAAATGAGTTCTCAGGTGACTGATGAGTCCAATGCGGGACCTACAGTCTCTGTCACAGGTGGGGCAGATGGTGGCTGAAGGGGCAGTTGGGTGGGGTGTTTGGGTTGACGTACGCTCCTTGCACTGCCTGCACTTGGCTTCCGCTTGCTCCCGGCGAAGAGACTCGAGGTGTTCGGCGCCTTCCCGGATGCTTCTCCTCCTCTTTGTGCGGTCTTGGGCCAGGGATTCCCAGGTGAGGGTGGGGATGTTACACTTTTTCAAGGAAGCTTTGAGGGTGTCCTTGAAGTGTTTCCTCTGCCCACCTGGGGCTCTCTTGCCGTGCCGGAGCTCCGAATAGAGCGCTTGTTTTGGGAGTCTCATATCGGGCATGCGGACAATGTGACCCGTCCATCGGAGCTGATTGAGCGTGGTCAGAGCTGCGATGCTGGGGATGTTGGCCTGAGCAAGAACACTGAAGTTGGTGCGCCTATCCTGCCAATGGATTTGCAGGATCTTGCGGAGGCAGCGTTGGTGGTACCTCTCCAGTGCTTTGAGGTGCCTGCTGTACATGGTCCATGTTCTGAGGCATACAGCAGGGCAGGTATCACTGCTGCCCTGTAGACCATGAGCTTGGTGCCAGGTTTGAGGTCCTGGTCTTCAAACACTCTCTTCCTCAGGCGACCGAAGGCTGCACTGGCACACTGAAGGCGGTGTTGGACTTCGTCGTCGATGTCTGCCCTTGTTGACAGTAGGCTCCTGAGGTATGGAAAGTGGTCCACGTTGTCCAAGGCATGGATTTTGATAATCGGGGGGCAGCACTGTGTGGCGGGGGTAGGTTGGTAGAGGGCCTTTGTCTTACGGATGTTTAGTGTAAGGCCCATGCTCTCGTATGCTTTGGTGAAGGTATTTACGATGGTTTGGAGTTCGACCTCCGAGTGAGCGCAGACGCAAGCATCATCTGCATACTGTAATTCGACGACAGAGGATGGGACGACCTTGGATCTGGACTGGAGGCGACGGAGGTTGAACAGTTTCCCGTTTGTTCCACGGTTCCACCACAGACCCAATTCACGTACGAACCGGGGTCAAGCAAGGCTGTGTCATCGCAACAACGCTCTTCTCAATCTTCCTTGCTGCAATGCTCCATCTCACCCTCAGTAAGCTCCCCACTGGAGTGGAGCTTATTTACAGAACAAACGGGTAAATACTGCACAGGACACCAGTGATAACTCCCCTGCTCTTCTTCAAAATAATGCCATGGGATCTTTTTTATCCACCTGAAAGGGCAGACGGGGCCTCAGTTTAATGTATCATCTGACAGTGCGGCAGTCCCTCAGAACTGCATTGAAGTGTCAGCCTAGATTTTGTGCTCAAGTCTCTGGAATGGGGCTATGAAGCCACAATCATCTGACTCAGAGGCGAGAGTGTTACATGAACCATGGTTGACACCTAAATGGACTGAATCCATGATCTGGTACGTCAAAGGGAACAATACTCATGGATCTCAGGATATTGCAGATGCATAGTTCATGATTTTCCATTCATTAAATTTGATCACCTCTTATATGAGTGCAAGTTGTACCTGACTTCCTTAATTAGATTATTGTCTCATACAGGCGTAGGTCTTACTGGTCCTGTCAAAGACACACTGGACAGAATTCCTGCAGAATCCTGGAATGCTTCCAGGCATCCCCGCCACAATTCACATGATTTAGAAACATAGAAACATAGAAAAATAGGAGCAGGAGTAGTCCATTCGGCCCTTCAAGCCTGCTCCACCATTCAATATGATCATGGCTGATCGTCTATCTCAATACCATATTCCCGCTTTCTCCCCAAACCTTTGATGCCTTTTGTGCCTAGAAATCTATCCATCTCCTTCTTAAATATATTCAGTGACTTGGCCTCCACAGCCTTCTGTGGTAGAGAATTCCACAGGTTCACCACACTCTCAGTGAAGAAATTTCTCCTCATCTCAGTCCTAAATGTCCTACCCCGTATCCTGAGACTGTGACCCCTCGTTCTAGACACCCCAGCCAGGGGAAACATCCTCCCTGCATCCTGTCTGTCTAGCCCTGTCAGAATTTTATACGTTTCCATAATTTCTCCCTATATTGTTCATTGTAATCACTCTCAGGTATCTATTATTTTTCACCCCTGGTTAGGTTTATCTTCTACCTCTGGTTACTGTTGTTCTGCCTGCTCAATGGCAAAGATCATTTGTGGGGTGAAGTTGTGCAGAATAGTGCAGGCAATCATAATTTTGGCCGCATTGACCAGGCTGTACTGCTACAGACACTCCTCAGCAGTTACTGCCACAGGACTGCAAGAACAACACAGGGAGAAAGGGAGGTGTTGGCCACTATTATGAATGCCATCTCCTGATCTTCTTTTGAGTCACACTTTGGGATCTTCATGCTTCTTTTTGGAGTATTGCGCGATATTCTATTTACAATGTTTCATTGCAGTGGAAAAGCTGCAACGCGGAATCCCATTGTATAAACGCTTTAAGGCCGGTTCTAACTTGGGCAGGAGTTGTGTGAGCAGGGGGCTGAGGCAGAAGGCAAACCGTCCGGATCTCCGCAGCCTGAGACCCTACACAGGCCCCATCAGTCACCCGCCCGAACTTGGTGGGAACTGGCAGCTTAGCGGTGGCCGGGATTGGGATGTCAGGCAGCAGGAGGGCACTGCCGAGTGTGAGGGAATAAGCCATATTTCAGAAAGATACACCATAATATGAACAGAATACTGATATTATTAATACATGATATACTGGGTTTAAAAATCTAAAGCCTCAGAGACACAAGCTGTAAAACCTCAGAGACACAGGCTGTAAACAGAACACAGGCTTCTGAGATAAAGATCAGTTGATAACAAAGTTGTAAACAAGCTTTGAAATGGGAATTAGTTAAAAATACTAAAACAATGAAAGATTGAAGCAAACCATTGGCGCTTCCGAAAAGCCTACGGTTTGCAACCAACACAATGAGAAGACCCAGTTTAAAGTGTTAAGAACTAACACATAAAACAGAAACACAAACATTAAAAGAGGCATTTGCCTTTGAAAGAATGACATCAAGTAAAAGAAACACCTGCTGGTCAAATAGTTTTTATGTTAAACTTGGATGACAGGAAACACGATTAAATATGCAACCAATTAAGAGAGCTAGAAATGCATGAACCACTCTGGTCAAAGTGTCTTTAATATATACATAGTAAAAACCATACCAACAAGACTTTGAAGATATGACTTCAATAGATACACCAAGCAATTACATTGGCCCAGAAATTCGGGTCGGGGGCTTCCCACGGGTGCAAGCCCCTGACCTGCACTTACCTTGGGCGCCGCCGTTGAGCTGTGGGCCCCTGTGGGATTCTGACCCTGGGCCTGCTCCAGCTGCCAGCGCGCAGTGCTTGCATATCCCAGGGGCGCAGTTCGTTCGATGCGTCCCCTGGGATCACGTGGGCCATGGGGAGCTAATCGGAGCAGGGAATGCTCCATTCATAAGTTTGACAGGAAGTGCTGTCAAAACTTAGAAAAACTACGGCCCCAAAACATCACTAAATCTTCAAATACATTTTTAAAAAATCACATTTTTAAAATAAACTATAAATTACACGAAATAACTATTTTAAACAATAATTAAAATTTTTGAAAGAAATCATTTTATTTTCTACCAGGGCTAAAAATAAACTTACCTTTCTTTAAAGTATTTAAAAATAATAAACCTGTGGAAAAAATGTTTTAATTTTAATTAATTCACCACTTACCTTGTAAAAAGCAAGCCTTACGCCTGCTTTTTAAATGTGTAACTTCTGCAGACTTACCCTCCTGGGAAAACCTGTAAAAAAAACGCAAGTTCGATGCGCACGCGCAGCCTCTCCCGTGCACGCGTTCGACCTCTGAACCCCTGCTTTCAGGGGAACGGAAGTGCCGGTTTCCCGCGCATGCACAGTGCATGCAGGAAACCGGCACTTCCATTGGGCCTACGGGTGAGTACCCCGTGCGTACTCACCCGTGGAGACCCGAATTTCTGCCCCATTATGTTTGTATTAAACTTGGAGCAGTAAGGAGAGTCATAATTACTGCTAAAAACCAGTAAAGCCAATATTAAGAATTGAATGAAAGCATTTTGTAAGAATGACATCAAACAGAAACCATAGCTGTCATTGTTTTTATGATGGTTTTTGGAACACCTAAAGGTAGAGAAATAATTATGCATGCAAAAGTTGAATTGACAGTAAGAATAGAAAGCATTCAAACAGAGAGAATGAATAAGACAATTAGCTGACATCAGCAGAGAACTTCAAAGAAGAAACCAATGCAAAAAGAGTATAAAACATAGACCTTTTCAACAGAAAGTCAGAACTCGCTGAACGGGCAAAGCATTTCTCAACTCTTCAGAGGCATCTCTGTAAGTTTTTAACTATGAGTCTCGGGAAGTCAAAGTAATTGATTTTGGTGGATGTTCTGGATTTAGAAATAAGTAAGAAATAAGAAATGTAATGAAGTAAAGATTTGAGAATAAAGATCTCTGAGAAATAAGAAATGTAAGCTAAGTGTATTTTGAATTGTTAATGTTGTGACTGATTCAACAGCTGTTAACTGAATGTCGGCTCTTAAATAAAACTATATAATTTTTAGAATTATCTCAAAGAGTAATTCTGTATAAACTCGCGAACCCAAATTCTGTACACTCTTTTGTAAGGAGTTGCAGAATTCTGGGGGGTATTCCGGACCCTCATAATATCCGGAAGGTTACAGTCTAGTTCAACTTATTCAAAGTGCTATCTGGAGGACGGTAACATCTTCAGTCATTCCTTTCCTTTAGGGAGAGATAGCCTGAACCTTTAGACCCATTTAAGTGTCTTATGGAATTCGGCTATCTCTAACTTAAGTTGAGGGTGAACGTCTGGGGAATACGTCTGATCTGGCATAGTCCAAAAGGGCTAGGACTGTAATTATCCCTTCATAGCAGCAGCCGGGATTGGGATGTCAGCCAGCAGGAGGGCACCTCCGAGGACCCAAAGGAACGGGCCCCAATACTCTGGTAAGTGGGTGGGAAGGGGTTAGGGGAGTGCCTCATGTTCCGGGAAGGGGGACGGAATTCTGGGATGGGGAGGCCTAGGTTTTCCTTGTGGTGTCCGAAGACGCATTCCCGCTCCTCCTGGGGCCAAAAAGAAACAAAAAATAACTAAAACCACCTACATTTTTGGCCCTCTTCTGGTCCCAGCCTTTCTTGCTGCCAGGTTAGCCTGGCAAGGTAGCCAAAAGGGCTTCCCCGCACAGGCCTCTGGTTAAAATGCCAGCCAGGACCCGATGACATTATCTACATATTTAAAGAAGGACCCCACTGGCTTCCGTCTCTCCTGTCTGCTCAGAAGAGCAGGTTAAGATCGCAACCATGGAGGGGAAGGCAGTGAGAATGGTGCAGGTAGGTCCCATGGGCTATTTTAACTGCCCACCTGGTTTGCGCTGGGCGAGCAGGGTTAAAATCAGCCTTTAATTGTTGGAAGAAGAAGATGATGATCAACATCAGGCTGACTTTGAAGCCAGGCAAATAAACCAGATGGATAGAAGAATCCGAAACTCATGGGGACACCTTGAGACTATTGTCTGCAGATCATAACTGTTTATTGTACATTGGCATTGGGCAGTATTTTAAACAAAAAGGCCTCTGCAAGAGTTTCCTACCACTTAAAGTTCCAATTTATGTTCATGTACAGTGGTAGCCATTTTAGCAACCTTAAGGCCCTTGCCAATTCTATCGACAGTGAAGCTACAATAACACAATGTGCAAATTACAGTATTTAGTGACAATAAATAATTAAGCATGTACACAAAGCTTTACATGCACACATTTACCCGAAAGGGACCCAATGGGTAAGGGCATCCATTTGAAGAATGAAGACCCTACAAAGTAAGTAATCTAACTGTGCTCTACGATCCACTCTGATTCTGAACAGCACTCTCTGAGGAGGAAGCTGGGTCTTCACATATTTCCTGATATATCACGGAAAATTCAGGATCATCTGTGCACTCTGCCAGAAATCCCGAGGTCCAGGCCACTTATACATTAAAAGCCTCCAGAGACACGTCTAGCGAGATGATTGGATAAGGAATGGCATATCTAGGCCTTTCCTAACTGCTTTGTCTCTTCCTCCATGTGTACCAGTGGCATTCCTCAAATCAGGCGTTAAAGTGACTGAAGACCACTTGTGAGAAAGGAAATTATTAAGCTAATTTTTTAACTTGAGATGAGTAAACAAGAGCACGGGGGGGGGGGGGGGAATCCCCCATCTGCATTTATCACTGCATTTTCCTGTCACATTTTGTGCATTTTATTTTTGGATTTAACTTTACAATTTGGAGTTTTTAATAAGTTAAATGACCATCTCCAGTTTGTTGAATAAAACCACATAAGATATCAGCAGCCTGTTCATGTAATTTATCACCAATTTACAACACCACTGAGCCAGAGGATAAATACACAAGACAAAGTGACCTTAAGGGAGAAATCTCAGACATAGGCAAACATGTGGCGACGTGGTTTAGCAACATGATATCTTTCAGTAACTAGAAACGTACAGGACATGCTAATGAGGCCAGACTGGTACCTTCGTACTTCATTGGTCGAGGGCAAAAAACATTCCACCTTCATTTATCGGAATCACAGTTCTGGAAAAAAAATACTAGGAGCTTCTGAAGAGCTGTTGAGAAAACCACAGAATGTACCCATCCTAAAGCCCTTATTAAGGCATTTCTTTTCACCTAACTGTCTTTATTAAATTAAACTGTTATGAAAATTAACTCCTGCCTTCTGTGAGCTCGAACCTTCCTCACAGGGAATGTGTACTAATATACCTCTCAACCTGGCAACCAGAGACACTGGCTCTTAACTTAAGGACAAATGGGCAAAATCAAGGACATCTTATATATTGCATATCTATTCACCTAAGCCTAATAATTTCTGTGCTAATATTTATGTCCTCCTAATACGTTTAACATATTATAATTCCACCACATCCAAATTAAAGAGAGTTTCAGTGTGGTATCTCCTTAATTAGTATTTTTCTCACTTTTCAATCAGAGAGATTAACATTTTATTGTATTTTAATGGTATTGAGTTTAAGCCTTAAACTATGCAGATGAAATACAAAGTGCTAATTCCTGATTGACAAATGTGAAAAAGCTAGGCATTTGAGACTGATTTATTGTCCCAACTTCTGTGATTCCACTAACGGAGGATGCAGCGCTTGCCATGAATTGATTGCCGAGAGGCAAGCGTTGAACCAGGAGTGGGCCAGTCAGCCTCAAGCCTGTTCCGTCATTCAATAAGATCATGCCTGATCTGTACCTCAACTCCAGGCATCTTGCTGCTGAAGCTCCACACTTCCAACTGGAGTTGACATGTGCCTGTATTGGGGTTAGGGAGAATATGGCAACGTCCTCCTGCTGGCCTCCTACGCTCCATAAGAACATAAGAACACAAGAAATAGGAGCAGGAGTAGGCCAATCGGCCCCTCGAGCCTGCTCCACCATTCAATAAGATCATGGCTGATCTGATCCTAACCTCAAATCTTCTATCACTCTGCATCCACCCGAACCCATGTGATCTCCCGGGAGAGGCGAAAAACCAGATAAAGACCCAATGGCCAATTTGGGAGAAAAAAATCTGGGAAATTCCTCTCCGACCCATCTAGGCGATCGAAATTCTTCCAGGAGATCACTCTGTCCCTATATTTTCTACAGTACTTACCTTCTGTAAAGGCGATCTCCACCCCAGCCAGGAACAGGAATAAAACCATCTCCTGAAATCTAACAGAATTAGAACACAGTAGGAGCAGAACAAGGCTACACGGCCCCTGGGCCCGCTCCACTACCCACAGGGCCATGACCATTCCGAACCCAGACTCATGTCCAATTTCCTGCCCGCTCCCCGTAACCCTTTATTCCCTTTACTTCTAGGAAACTATCTATTTCTGTTTTAAATTTATTTAATGATGTAGCTTCCACAGCTTTCTGGGGCAGCAAATTCCACAAACCTACCACCCTCTGAGTGAAGAAGTTTCTCCTCATCTCAGTTTTGAATGAGCAGCCCCTTATTTTAAGATTATGCCCCCTAGTTCTAGTTTCACCCATCATTGGGAACATCCTCACCGCATCCACCCGATCAAGCCCCTTCACAATCTTATATGTTTCAATAAGATCGCCTCTCATTCTTCTGAACTCCAATGAGTAGAGTCCCAATCTACTTAACCTCTCCTCATATGACCACCCCCTCATCCCCGGGATTAACCAAGTGAACCTTCTTTGTACTGACTCGAGAGCAAGTATGTCTTTTCTTAAGTATGGACACCAAAACTGTATGCAGTATTCCAGGTGCTCCACTTCAACTTGTTCAAAAACCCTGCCGCACTTACCCTTTTCTGCACAAAATTCTGCTTGCCCTCATTCTCATTGACCCATACTAGTTCCATGTAAATTTAAAATCCATGGTTGGATGGCTTGAAACAGAACATTTTATAGTTAAGGAGAGAGTCTAATGGCTCGGATTTTTCTTTGGGCAGTGAAGGAATGGTTTTCGCCATTCATCTCACGTACAGATGCCCAGAGACTTTGTGCAGGATTGTCAGCGAAGACTTCCAGTAATGCAGTGTCTGATCCAGCATGGTGTCCATTACAGGGGATCTGTGGTGTCTGTGAGCAGGTCAAACAGCAGGGAGGCTCTTCAACCAATCAGATTGAAGAATCTTCACTGAATCATGCAGATTGCAAACCAGGAAGTAAAAGAACAGGAAATATAAATTACATTTAAATCATTGTACAGAAAGTAAAACAAAGATTGGGGCATGCACATGGGATTAAGGGAGAGACATAAAACAGAAAAACAAAAATAATATATATTTTTTTAAAAACTGCAACATTAATTTTCTTCTGAGGGAATGAGATTCCACACAGAGGTTGCTCAGTAGTAATTATCACTTATTACACGTTAAAAGCTCACTTACTCCTGATTGCATTAGCCCTAACTTTTTCAGCCACCTTCAGTATGATAGTAGTGGGTAATTAGCCCAAGTTCATGCCATTACAGTGATTTCTGTGCAGATTCCATCAGCAAAGACTGCGACAGCACAACTTGTGGAGGAGCAGGTTATCGCTGACAGCAACTTCTGGATTTCCATGTTTAACTGCGCATGTGCGGACGCTAGAAGCTGCTGTCAGATTGACCTTGTAATAATGGCGAGCGCTGACTTTCCCGCTGTTATTAGTACAGCAAAATCCGAGCCATTGTGTGAGTTCTGTGCTTTCCTCAGGCTCCAATTGTTTACATTAGTGTCCGCTTGTTTATCCTGATTTTTACCTTCCACCATATACCAGTGAGTTTGGCAGGAAATTTAGGTGTAAATTTGGCGCACGAATGGGCTTAACTTGATTGCGGCCCCACAGGAAATTCCAGCCCGCTATATAAGTACATTTTGATGTTGTTTTGAAATGTTGATCAGGAACGCCCTGACTGTCCTGAGCAGGCTTTTGCACCAGTGACCCTGTGCCTAAGTGCTCTGTGCTAAGGTAAGTGGGAAATGTCCCCTCCATGGAGGGCGAGAGTGTGCCCTCCATAATCAGGCAAATGAAAACTCTACTTCTGTGGATTTGTCTGTAGTTTGATTTAATTATGGTGATGGGTCTCTGCATGGCTGACCAAACTAAATTCCATAAAAAAATCTTAGAACCTGGACTTTTAGGTGCATAGGACATTTCCCAAACTCAGTATTACCTTTCTGAAGTTGATGGCAAGGAGGACAAAAATTTGACTGCAAAATCAGGGATCTGTGCTGTGCAGAATCTCCACAACCGAGTGGACTGCAGGTTACTGTAGACAACAGCCTGAAGATTCCACAGGGGATTTTCCTGGTCTCCCGCCCTAACTTCACTAGGAGATTGGCAGTAGCCTCAGAGAAACAGCAGAAACCTGACAGAAACAACTGAAAGACTTTTTAATGAATTCAGCAGTCATGTTCAGGGGAAGGAGATTATTTTGGGACACGGGCATATTGCATATGTCATGGGAAGATTTTGTTTCTAGCAATAATTATGTATAATAAAAAATCATGGGAACAAACAACAGCAGAAGTTGACCGCAACTTTATAATAACCAGAAATTCACTGAGCTTGAGTACAAAGAAAAAATTCTTGCTATGCCACCAGCAGTTACTCACCACTTGGCTAGCAGAAATTTGCCTAGTGTCTGCATAAGAAAGTGTGGAAACAGAGGCTCCGATATTCACATGGAGATGAGGAGGGAGTGGGTAGGGGGTGGGTGGGGGCTGTTTTGCAGTTGGGAAACCCGGACGAACGGGTTTCCCTCAGGTCCTGATTACCATTTTTCTCTCTGCTTCCCAGCCACAGCTAGTCAGATTGTAAGGCTGGCTAGCTGCCAGGCAGGTAGGCCTTTGGCACCAGGCCACAGCTGGGGAGCAGAAAGGATGGAGAGAGTGATCAGAAAGGCTGGGGGGTGCGGGGGTGGAGGGGGTGGGTGCAGGGAGGAGATCAGAGCCCAGAAGGCGGGGGGAGGTCGGAGGCCGGCAGGGAGGAGATTGGAGGCCGTAGAGGTTGGAGGCTGGGGGAGGGGCGGTGGTGGGAGATCGGAAAAGCCAGGGGGAAATCGGAAAGGCTAGGAGATCAAAAAGGCCGGGGGGTGGGGGAAGATCAGAAGGGTCGGCGGAGATCGGAGGCCGCAGCATGGGAGCACAGAAGAGGGAGGGTGGGGTCGGATCGGCCGGGCCGGTGGGAGATCGTGGCTAGGGGTGACATCGTGGCTCGGGGAAGTAGTTCGATCATTGTGGGGGGGTCAGCCAAACGTGGGAGTAGTTTACAGGTAAGCTTGCGGGGCTTCAGATCCAGCAGTCCTCACCTCCCTTTAGCTGCCGGGGCCTGGAAAGCCTGACTGGCTAGGGTTAAACCTAAAATGGAGAGAAAATGCGAGGCACACAGCCTCATTAAACTATTTAAATGAGCCGCTCGCCTCCTTGAAGCGGATTGCTCGCCTGCCCCCCATCCCGCCTCCATTAAAACCAAATGTGGGTGGGTTTGAGGTGGGTTGGGTTCGAGTTTTAAATTTTTAACATTTTAACATCCCACCTGACCCAAACCTACCCGTTTTTGGGGGTTAAAATTCTCCCCTTAGTTCAGCACATTCGGTGATAAGAATACTTTGGTTCAGGGCAAACATTGTCAGGGTGATTGATGTCAGCAAGGTGTTGACTCCTGCTGGGGTAGGGTTCCATGGACTCTGCCCTGGGATTTGGGACAGGATCTGCGACCTTTCATTTGGGTGGTTGTGAGGTATGCCACATTGTGACAGTGAAGCAGGTTAATTGGAATTTCAGCTGCATAGTTTCCAGTGCATTAGTGGTAAATGAGGTCATTGTTCACCCTCCAGCTTGTTCTAGTTTATAGGAAGCAAGGGCTTCCCTGTAAGGGCGTTTTCTTTACATTGAGCTCTAAAGAAAGTATTTGAAACATGTCTGAATCATAACAGTCATCTTATATGTGAGTCACTTTTGTGCAAGTGTGAAAAACTGCTTCCTGATTTCCCTCCTAAATGACCTAGCACTCATTTTAAGTTTATGTCCCCTCGCGATTCCCCCACCAGAGGAAATAGTTACTCTGCATCTGACCTATCAAATCCTTTGCAACATTTTGAACATCTTGATCAGATCACCCCTCAATTTTCTATAGACAAGCCAAGTTTATGCAACCTGTCCTCATAATTTAATCCTCTGAGCCCCGATATGGTTCTGGCACCTGAGGTGTGGTGTCCAACACTGAATGCAGTACTCCAGATGGGGTCTGACCATGGATCACTGTAACTGAAGCATAACTTCCTCCCCTTTATAAACGCAATATTGCTTGTTAATAAATCTGATGTTATCTACGACTCAGTTGGCAGGAGCAGTGTGTAGCTGAGAGCTGAGCCATACAGAGCAGCAGGTTTAATGAAAGGACAGCGCTGTGTTAGCTGATCTTAGTGCCGGGGCACTAACACTAATTGTAGCATCTGTAGTGCCCCCAAGACTTGAAAGGAGAAATTCCCTCTCCTACCAGCCCTTGTGTAGATATCAGGTCGATGATGCCAGCCCAAAGATCAAAAGCTTTTTCACACTCAAGCCACGATTTTGCCTGAGTTTGGATGGTACTGGGGAAGGTGTGGTCACAAAGTCAGATGAAAACAAGTTATGCCAGGTCCCTGTCTAGGAGGATGTGTTTAACCAAGGTGCTAATGACAGAGTGACATTGTTACATTTACTACCCTTCTTAGTCTAGATTATTTGACTGCCATATTTTAACCATCTGCCCTTCACGCTGTTCCCTCCCTTCCATGGGGATATGACAAGAGTTCACCCTATGCTTCTGTGAACTGTTTGATGCATCTAGGGAATGAAGGCTGACTAACATGGCAAATATCAAGAGTTAGAAAAGATCCAATGCCGTAAAAGTTCAATGCTATGGTGACTTTTGCAATAAGGGGCAGGCCTGTGCCCGTGCTGGATCTTGCCTGCAGATCAGGCTCCAGTAGATGCCATAATTCTATCCTTGTGAATGGAGACGGCAAAGGCAGGTCTCTTCAGACGTGACCGATTAGGTGTGCCTGGGTTGGAAAACGTAGTTCCTGGGCTAATTTTGGGTGGGTGCCAGATGCAGAAGGTGCAAGTCTAGTTGCCTTTCTTTGTTCTCCATGAGCTCCTCTTACTCCTTCAATTCCTTGACAGCCCTTGGCACAGCCCAATGCAATGGCCGTGGGAACAATCTGATAAGAAAGAAAGAAAAAAAGATAGGTAGATAGATAGATAAATAGATAGCTGCTCACCTTGAGTACATTTTATTTGAATTTAAATGTCCATGTCACTACAACAAGATGGAACTTCATGATTCCTAGTGCTCGTGTTTGTGTCCATCTAAATCTCAATTAAAGGACTCTGGAAGAAAAAGGACTTTATTAGAATTTCAAAAAGTTTATTCTTTTAATTTAAGAAAACGGCTTAAATTAACAGAGAAAGCTAAGCTTTGTTATCATTTTATCTGCTGATTTGTTTTTGCTTCTCTATAATGGTATGTCTTACAGTAAGTTTAAATTAGTAGATTTAGCCTGAGTTATATGGTCTGTCAAATGGTGTTTTTCGGCTTATTCAAGAGATCTGGAGTGTAAAGTGGGAATGCCATACTATTTCAGTAATGAAAGGGTAGATTGTTAACTTGAAGCAAGCTACATCCAATTCACTACATGCATAAAGTGACGTTTTATTTCACAGGAGGTCTGGGTGAGTATGATTAAAATGTGCTGCACTAGGACCTGAATTATGCACACATAATCCAGTGTTCCACCTTCCTCTAAAGCCAGGTATGTATGCATTATGCCATGCCGATCTTTTTGCCTATACCAATATGCCGGGTGACACACTTCCGGCTTGTAATGAGCGTGCGCTTCCTGCCTGCCATATTGGAGGCTTAGAAAGCCATTTATGTAGGGGTTCGCAAAATCCCCTCAGCCACCGAAGATCGGGAAATATTAATCCACATCGTGGACAAAGACTTTGTGTGATTTAAATTGTCTCTGGTTTGGACAATGTTTTAAAACGTGCCCAGAACTGCAAAAGGCTGCATTAAGGAGCCCGTGAGTTAAGCAGCACTTGGACAACACCGGAATCAAGAACTTTGTAAAAAAATCGCACACCTTAAGACAGTACATTTTTATTAAAAATTGTACCCTTGAGTTTGGTAAATTGCCCAGGGATAAAAATGGCTGTCAGGAAAGCATGGCCAAGGACAAAGGGCTTGGAAGCAGCTCGTGTATGTCTGTGAAAAGGGGGAGGGTCAAAGTTGGCAGTCAAATTCTGTCAATCAAAAGGGGAGTTTCCCCCTCCCTCCAGAGACAATCGATGTTTATTTACAAGGATGTTTGCACAAGGGATTAAAACCACTTGACTGCGGTTTCAATGGCCACAAGAGAATGGGTTTCTGTTTACATAGTAATCCAACTCCATTCAAAACCCATCACACACAATGAAACACACCTAAACTACGGAAGAGACTTTTTAGACTAAGAAAAGGAACAGTTTAAGAATGAATGGGTTTGAATCACCCATTACTAGACAATGGGGACGGTTTGGATCCCTTTGTTTTAGCCCAGAAAACTCCAGATGTGGGCGGGCACATTTCGGCCCCAAAATTGGGGTATATAGAGATAGCTTCTCAGAGGCCTCTCTCTCTCTCTCTCTGGCTTGCCTCTGTGTGCCCTCTACAGCATGAGAGTCTGTCTGAAGAAGTAAGAACACCAGCAGTTTACTTTTAAAACACTGGGGTGTTTCTTTACTTCAGGACAGTGAAGATCTCATGGGGCACGGAGCTGGCATTATAGTGGTGAGCATATATTTTTCTGGCCTTCCACAAGGCAACTTAGGGTAGGCTTAGGGGTGGGGGTAAAGTGGGGATTTCATTTAGAATTGTATTTTAGTCGATTTCCCTCATTGTGTCCGTTTTTTTCCTCCCCTATTTAAGCCATTTTACCATGATTACTTTAATCGTGTGGTGTAGTTTCTTAGTTTTAATAAAGTTTGACTTTCTTGCATCCAGACCATTTGTCCATTTTAATATATCATTAATTATAAGTTCCTCCAGTCAGAACTGGAATGAGGGGTTTAGCGATTCAAAACCGCTGATTGGAGCTGGTCAAAGTGTAGTGGCAAAAGGGCTGCCTGACCAGGTAAATTACCGTAAACCAGGTAAAGGAAGGTAAATTACCATAAACCGGGTAAAGGATGCCCCCTACATTTAGCATGTGAAAAATGTGCGCTGCGCAACCGAATTTCTAGGCCGATGTATTATACATTTAGTCACATAGATTAAAGAGTCAAATGGACAAAGACATTCTTCTGGAGTGGGTGAAAAACAGTATAATTATGGGTGGATTGGAATACCCTAAGCAATTACTGTAGCAATACCAGCACCTCAGTCCTATCTAAAATGGCAGCAGAGTACAAATCGTCATTAATTTTAAAATAAACAATGGCCCAAAATTTGCGATCGGAGGTTTCCCGCGGGCGGATGCCTCTGACCTGTAAAAAATCTACGCATTTATCTGGTGGCCTGGGAGGTACGGAGACTTGCGATCCTGAGCCTCTCCGGGTCCACGCAGGCAGAGCCCCACGTATCCAAGGGACGCAGGCGGTTCGAAACTCCCATAAGTATGAATGGGGATCACTTAAAAAATACACGAACGCAAGAAATATTTTTTTTTTAATTACATATTTAAAATTAATTAAAATGCCATTTAATTAAATATTTTAAATGAAGATTATAATTTTTGAATTTTTTTTAATATGTTTTAACGGGGCTAAAAATAAACTTACCTTACTGGACAGGGGTTTTAATGTATAAATGAGTGATAAAATTTTGTTTTTCTACTTTTTAAAACCCTTATGCATAAGGCCTGCTTTTACCAGATGTAAGAATTTCACAGGCATTCAGCGGGCGGAAGTTGGGCAAATAGGGCAACTCTCCACCCGCAGAGGCCCATCTCCCGGGGATGCGGATGCCTAAACCCGAAACTTGCGCGGCCCCTACAGGCGCGTGTGCCCCTCGTACGCACCCGTAGGGGTCGCAAAACATGGCCCATTACTTTTGTATAGATTCATGAATGTGAACCTCATAACAATTTTTGTAATAAAAGAAAATGCCACCATCATAAGCAGCTTTACTGCAGAGATCCTGACGAACTGGCATCACTCTACCATTTCAGATAGTTTGTATATAAGCAGGAATATTTGGCTTGCGTCAGAAATTCTTGACATTATGCCCCTTTTAAGAATCACTGCCTGTATCCACATCAAGCCCACCACACTCAGTTTACTAGCAGTCAGCGGATTACCATTCTCAATTGCTCCACTGTTACTTCTGCTACTGGTAAAAATGTTTTCTTTAACCTTGGGAAAAATGAAAACTTCCTGCATGGTATTTCAACCCAAAATCAAATACTAAAAACACTTTTTTTTCTGTAATCAGACTTGATAAAAATGATTTGTAAGTAAATATGTAATAAAAGCTTAATACATACTGAATGCTGTAATGACTGGTAATCTCCATAGACTGCCTAGGAGTAGCAGCTAGGCTCATTTTTTGTAAAATACACACTTCCAATACACAGATGTGTTGTGAGGTACAGCAACATGCTCTCATTATATCCCTCATTTCTAAATTTCAAAAAGCTTTTACAAGTAATAACGGCAGTTTAGACAAGTCTAAGTTTATAGCCTTCCTTCTCCAACATCAGATACAATGCCTTCCAGTGTTTCAAAACCCCCACTGCGTAGGGCTAACCTGGCTGTTCCTTCCTTGTTTGCATTTCCTTATGCAGTACAGTAGCTAACAGACAGAAAGTCTTTTCTCTAATTTCTGTAATTGAATACTGATTGATGCACAGTGGTGAGATTGTTCAATCATACATTTCCTACTTACAAAACCATACACAACGTAACTTTAGACAGTGTTTGTTCCATGTCTGTGCTTTATAAAGTACTCAACAAGTTGGTAATTTCCCTCTTAATTACTATAAAAGATTTTGTTAATTGTCTTTTTAAAATGACAGACTCTATGAATAATTAGTAGAATCCAGATGATAGTACCTTAATATATTGCACACATGAAGTTAAAGCTCACGACAATTACACCTATGAAAAGAAAGACTTGCATTTATTTAGTGCCTTTCACGACCTCAGGATGCCCCAAAGTGTTTTACAGCCAATGAAGTACTTTTGAAGTGTAGTCACTGTTGTAAAGTAGGGTAACACGGCAGCCAAAGTGAGCACAGCAAGGTCCCACAAACAGCAATGTGATAATGTCCACATAATCTGTTTCTTTTTAGTGATATTGGTTGAGAGATAAATATTGGCCAGGATCCGAGGAGAACTCCCCTGCTGTTCTTCAAACAGTGCCAACCTTTCTCACTTGCATAAAGCAGATTTAATTTCTAGATGTGACCGGAATTGCGACTGTACTTTACAGTATTGCAATACTGAAAAATTATTATTACTAATTGCTTCATTAGACTAGAAACTCTGTGATGTCGTCCTTTCAATCGGATAACGGAAGCATTTACTGGAAGTTTACAATAACTGGTCTCATCCTGATTTTAGGTTTCCTTTTCGGGACTCCGGCAGCCTCAGTTTATTATTGCCCAACATTTTAGGTTTTGATCATTAGGGAAAGGCCAGTGAATGAGGCACAATGTCGCTCAGTTCTTCTTGTTTAATGTATTTACCACATAACAGGACTGTTGCCAGCAAACCGTTCCTCCAGCTCTTCTTCCTCTCTTTTACCTCCTCTGTCTTTCTGAGCATAAAAACCCTCGGGTGGTGGGTGTCAGGGGGTGGGGGGTGGGGCGGGGGAGTGGAGAGACATAAAGTTAAGGTTGAATAAAATGGGTAGTACATGCTTTTCTTAACAAACTAAGAAAAACCAGAGAAGTGAGATTAATCCACAAATCATATTGATGTCACAACTACACTTTTTAAAAATGTTTCTGTTTTTAGAAGGACCTCAGTGATTATAACATCAGTAAGTAATTACTTACCATTGCAAAAACACTTGGCACCTCAGTATTCAAAGCAGAGTATAAGTCCTGCTGTGAAGTCACAGATTGAGGTAGATGCTTTTTTGAGTTTTCCTCATTGCCTGAATTCAATCTACCACTACCACTTTCCAAAACCAGGCAGCAAAATAAATGTTCAGCACTGAAATGTTCTTCTTGTTCACATCTTACATAAAAATCTAGAATGTTACTCAACTAATACATGCACCAACAGACACATACCATGGAACTCAATCACCTCCCGTAGCTGTGAGCACTGGTGCATTTAGTGAGGTTTCAGTGATAACGCATCTATGCATTTAAGGGGAAGCTAGATAAGCACATGAGGGAGAAAGGAATAGAAGGGTATGCCTATAGGGTTACATGAAGAGGGGAGGGAGGAGGCTCGTGTGGAGCACAAACGCCGGTATAGACCAGTTGGGCCGAATGGCCTGTTTCTGTGCTGTAGACGCTATGTAATTCTATATAATGAATTGTCCACCCCATCCACCACCTTAAACATTCACTCCCTCCACCACTGGTGTACCATGGCTGCAGTGTGTACCATCTACAAGATGCACTGCAGCAACTTGCCAAGGCTTCTTCGGCAGCACCTCCCAAGCCAGTGACCTCTACCACCTAGAAGGCCAAGGGCAGCAGGCACATGGGGACACCACCACCTCCAAGTTCCCCTCCAAGTCACACACCATCCTGACTTAGAAATATATCGCTGATCCTTCATTGTCGCTGGGTCAAAATCCTGGAACTCCCTTCTTAACAGCACTGAGGGAGTACCTTCACCACATGGACTGCAGTGGTTCAAGAAGGTGGCCTACCACCACCTTCTCAAGGGCAATTAGGGATGGGCAATAAACGCTGGCCTTGCCAGCGACGCCCACATCCCACAAACAATTTTTTTTTTAAATTACAGTTTTAGGCTTTTACAACAGAGCCGCTTTCTATAATTGCATCTGCGAGTGCCAGCTTTGAAGAACTGGAACATTTTCTCCAGTAAATCAAACAACACACCAATACATTAGAAAATGGTGGGATAGATTTTAACTTTCACTACCAGGCAGAAAAGTGGCGGTGAAGTCAATGGAAAGGGAAATCCGGTGGTGTGCGTAAGAGACAGCCGATCTGCAGTGCCCAGCTTACTGCCCGCTACTAGGAAACATGTTATATAACAATACCATATAGAAAGAGCAAATGTCAATCAAAAGAGGCCTACATTTCTAGTGGCGTTGTTGCTTAATTTCCAGACAAAGAAAGAAAGAAAGACTTGCATTTATATAGCACCTTTCATGACCACCAGACATCCCAAAGCACTTTACAGCCACTGAAGTACTTTTTGAAATGCAGGCACTCTTGTAATGTAGGAAACATGGCAGCCAATTTGGGCACAGCAAGCTCCCACCAACAGCAATGTGATAATGACCAGGTAATCTGTTTTTGTTATGTTGATTGAGGGATAAATATTGACCAGGACACCGGGGATATCTCCCCTGCTCTTCTTCGAAATAGTGCCATAGGATCTTTTACATCCACCTGAGAGAGCAGACAGGGCCTCCATTTAACATCTCATCCAAAGGACGCCACTCTCCGACAGTGCAGCACTCCCTCAGTACTGCACTGGAGTGGCAACCTAGATTTTTGTGCTCAAGCCTCTAGAGTGGGACTTGAACCCACAACCTTCTGACTCAGAGGCAAGAGTCCTACCAACTGAGCCATTGGCTGACACAAAGGAGGAATTCCAAGAT
The DNA here is from genome assembly GCF_052327205.1 of Somniosus microcephalus. Classification (NCBI taxonomy): domain Eukaryota; kingdom Metazoa; phylum Chordata; class Chondrichthyes; order Squaliformes; family Somniosidae; genus Somniosus; species Somniosus microcephalus. The sequence goes on from NC_140995.1 coordinate 183,348,381, forward strand.
ATGTACAAATATAAATATTATATACATAAAATATAGGGAGATTTTTCACAGGACAATCAGCAATTATTTTGATTCTTCTCTTGTGACCTCATAACAAGAGGGGTGATTGTAACTCCCTCCAGCCCGGCATAAACGGGGCGGTAGCAGAGTTAAAACTTACCTGCTCGTTCCCACCCCACTGCCATTTTAGAAACATAGAAACATAGAAGATAGGAGCAGGAGTAGGCCTGAATCCGTTTCACTCCCCTATGGCCCCTCGAGCCTGTTCCGCCATTTAATGAGATCATGGCTGACCATCCAAATTCAGTATCCTGTCCCTGCCTTCTCCCCATATCCCTTGATCCCTTTAGCCTTAAGAAATATATCTAATCCTTTTAAGTCAGGCATTCCACTGGGTGGCCCAGGTGCCTGCCTGAATCGCATTAATCTGTGCAGATCTGGGTCGCGTGACATACATAAAACCGCGATGCAAGTCAGAGGGCCAACCGTGGATAGTCACTCAGTAAAGTGAAGCGGCCTCACAATGGTAAATCTGAAATTATTTATGTGGGGCCAGGAGGAGCAGGGATGCTCCTCTGAGCTCCAAAGGAATGTTGTGGACCGCTGCAACCTAGGGCTCCCCCTCCCCTGTGTTTCTCCCCACCTCTCCTCAGACCTACCATTCTGCCAGCCAGGTCAGCCTCCCGGGCCGCCCGATATTAAGCGTGCCCCGGAGCTGATGAGCTGTAGTCGTATGTGCGTGGGCCGTATCCAGCTCGCCGCTGCCGCCATGTTAATCAGGTTCAGCCCTCAAAGTAGACTGGGCCTCCAGACAGAGGGTCTGCCCGATATCAAAATTACCCCGAAGGAATGAGGTATTTGTTAAAAAGTTTTGTGAAATAATGGCATCACATGTCAAATGATTACTGTAAAAATGCAGAGGAGGGACATCCTGAATCCGTTTCACTCCCCTATGGCAATAGTCAAGCTTCAGTACAAAGGCAACAACACCCACTCACCCTTTGACCAAGCCAAATGATTTATTCCTTTAGTGAAGTAATTTGCTTACCACAACAGCAAAGACTTTGTCCAGTGATCCAGCATAATCAGTGATACTCTGATTATCATCATACATTGTAGGCCGATTAACATGGACAGTGTCATGGCTGATATAATCTGTCTAATTTTCCTGGTGGTTTCAAGGGAATGAATGTGACATTTATGGTGGTATAGTGTAGTAGGGTTAAGTGTTTTTCACCTGATGGTTTGTGGCCAAGTCACTAGTTCTAGTGACAGGTATATTCTGGATTCTTAGTAGTCTATTAACAGGAAGGGGATGCACAAGAATCCTTGACAGACTAAAACCGATGATTGAAAAACCCACCGCCTCATCACAGAAAGGACACACCCTACTTCTCAAACTCAGCACTTCTCATGGCTATAACATCAGTTACTGCAAAAACTGACAGCATATTAATAGCGCAAGTTGTCCTGAATGTTACTTCCCGGGAAATTCCTCGGAGCTGCTTCTGCTCCGCTGGCGTTACTTTGGCGGAAGTGCGGCCGAAACCCAGATCGCACACGTAGGTGGGGATTCTGCCACACTTCCGGCGAAGTCACGGCAGTTTTGAGGAATTCCCCAGCCATTATACCATTGTAATCCATTCAATTCAGGTTTCAAAACCTCAGAATAAACAAGTCAATCACCTGCTCTTGGACCTGTCGGGGCATTTGCCTATCCTAATTAGGGGTAGATATAATTAACAATGAGGAGGTCAGTCACCTCCTTGATCCTAATGACATCTTCCTCTTTTCAGGATTATCCGTGGATAGTTCTGAATGAGACCTTTGCATTATGTGATGAATAATGCAGCTTAAAAATGACAAAGTGGGCAAATTTGGCACAACATTCCCTTTGGAATGCTGAAAAGTCTCTACATAAACCCAAGGGTGCTTACCAGACCACAAGAATGTTGTGGTATATATATGAAGCTCTTTGAACATGCAGGGAAAGTTTCTAATAAGCAACATTTGGAATTAATATAACATTCAAGAAAGCAAGCACATCTTTACTGTACAGAAACAATTATAACATTTACAATTCAAACAGCCACATAAATAAAAAGAAAGGAACCTCGGGATGGGAATAGGGCCATGCAGGGATGGTCTGGATAAAATCACAAACAGTGATAGTGAAATCGCAAAAATATTAAATAATGACTTTGCTTCAGTATTTACCAGAGAGACAGATCAGGTGGACATGACATCAGAAAATCAGATTAGAAATGATATAACTGCATTTAAAATAAAAAGAGGAGAAATATTAAATAAACTAATCAAACTTAAAGGACGGCATGCTCAGAGGACGGGATCGGAGGCGGGTCAGCTGTCAAATTCAAAATGATTGACAGTGGGTCGGGAGCCAGCTGTCAACCCGCCTCCACGCGAGTCTCCCAAGTGTCGGGTCTGACCCCAAGCGGCGGGTCAGGCAAGTAAGCTCATACAAAGCTATTTAAAAGGTTGTTAAACACTACTTTACCAGCTACTTACTATTTTTACACCTTTTTCACGAGGTTCACGGCATTGAGAGATCACATCAGGTAAGTAGGTCGGGAGTTCAACGACTATCCATTTTTCTGAATAGTTGACAGCTGCAAATGTAATATAAAAGCTACTAATTCACAGCTGTTCACGTTCCGATCTCAGAAGCTGCAGATTTCAGGATTTAGAAGACACATTTGATCTTTATGCAGGTTGGAATTGTGTGGAGTAAACTCTCTATCCACTGTCACCTCCTTGGAATAACCTCTCTCCCCATTGACAGATTGCTTCGATCATCTCAACCTCTCACCTCCCATATATTACATCAGAACAGTTTGTACTGTCTCACCTTGGTCCTCAGAATCTGTCCACGATCAGCCGCAACAGCAGCAGAACCAGGCACACCAGCAGCACCAACACCAAGAGCGCCAACCTTCTCCTCAACCACCTGAAGCTGCACAGGGCAGAGGGCATCAGCGTAGGGCTGCAATACGCCAGAGGCGATACCCCCAACACAGGGTTTACAGGCAGAGGATGAGCTTCCTCAACATGACTGAGCAGCAGTGCCAAAGGAGGCTCAGGCTATCCTGCCAGGTCATCGCAGACATTTGCACATTTCTCAAGCAAGACCTGCAGCCCAGAGGAACGGGTGGACACCCATTACCAGTGGCTGTCAAAGTCACCAGCGCCCTCAACTTCTTTGCCTCAGGCTCCTTCCAGTGATCTGTAGCAGGCATTTGCAGGATCTCGCAGTTGGCCGCCCACAGATGCATCACACAGGTCACCGATGTCCTCTTTGAAAGTCCGCCAATTATATCCACTTTGCCACTGATGAAACCAGTGTTACTGAGTGGGTGCTGGCCTTTGCCACTGTGGCTGGCTTCCCATGGGTGCAGGGCGTCATTGACTGCACACATGTGGCCATCAGGGCACCCCATCAGAACCCAGCAGTATTTGTCAACCACAAGGGCTTCCACTCACTCAACGTGCAGCTGGTCTGCAGCCATAAGAAGAGCATCATGCATGTGTGCGCCAAGTTCCCTGGCAGCTGCCATGACTCTTACATCCTGCGACAGTCCACTGTCCATCAGCTCTTTGCACCGCCAAATGGACTTTCCGGCTGGCTCCTTGGAGGCAGGAGCTGTCCCCTGAAGACATGGCTCATGACACCTTTGAGGAGGCCAACAAACGAGGCTGAGGGACATTATAATCAAAGCCACATATCCACCAGAAGTGCCAAGTGTCATAAGAACATAAGAACATAAGAAATAGGAGCAGGAGTAGGCCAATCGGCCCCTAGAGCCTGCTCCGCCATTCAATAAGATCATGGCTGATCTGATCCTAACCGCCAATTTACTATCACAGAACCATCTCCTGAATCTAACAGAATTAGACACACGAAATAGGAGCAGGATCAGGCTACACGGCATAGAGCATACAATAGAGTTACTCAAAATGCGCTTCAGATGCCTGGACAGATCTGGAGGAGCCCTGCAGGGCGTACCAGCCAGGGTTTCAAAAATCATCATTGTCTGCTGTGTCCTGTGCTGCAGCAAGGATTAGCGCTGCATGACGAACAAGGCGCAGAGTGCACAGCCTCTTCGGAGGAGGAGGAGAAGGAGGAGGAGAAGGAGGAGCAGCATAAGGTTCAGGATGAGGAAGACCTGGGGGAGCTGGCTGTCCCAATGCGAACAGTACACGCGCATATTGCTGCCCATGATGCCAGGGATGGCCTAATCAATTCCAGATTACCTAACTTTACGTGGCTGCCACATGCGCATGCAGGATGGCATCACCCCACTTCAACACCATAGAGAATCTCTACAATGACGAGTGCATTCTTTTCACTGTCACCACCATTGCTGGACATAAAAGGAGCCTTGATTGTTCACTCTGCTACTTCCAATTGTGAGCACATATTTGGCAATTAATTCAAACTTTCCAAAATAAATGGTTTCTTAAAAAAATTAAAACAACATTAAATTAACAATCATTTTTTGGAAAACACCCAAGTGACTGGCCTTGTGACTATTTATGTGGGATCTTTCTTTTCTGAGTGCTTCTACGAGGTGCTACCCCTGTGGCTTCAGCAGAGGTGGCGGCAGCCTGCTCAGTTCCCTGCTGAGCCTGCTTAGACGCCTTTGGCGGTTGTCCTCTGTGTTTTGGAGCCTATGAGGGCCCCGCCAAAGTCTGCTCCTCCTGCGGCTGTGCAGGGGCAGACTCGGCATCTGGGTCTCTGACCGAGGGATTGACAAGGGGGTGGAAGTTTGAGCGCTTGGAGAGGAGCCCCCACTTCCATCTCCCCTCCCACCACCATCCCTCTCATGGGCCACCCGCACTTCACTGCTAGCAAGTAGCTGGAGAGCACCTTGCTGCACCTCAGTGGGGCCAGGAGGACCCGTGTCTATACTGACATTCTTCCTACAAAGGACGTCTATGAGCCTTTGGTTTCTCTCCTCAACAGATGCCCATCTATCCTCCATAGCTGATCATCTATTTAGAAGTGTGGCCATGTTCTCATGCGACTGGAGATTTATGTCCTCCATGGAGGTGGCCATCCTATCCATGGAGGAAGCTATAGTTGACAGTACGTGCGCCATGCTGGTGATCATATTTGAGATGGACTTCTCCATTCTCTGCACACTCGCAGCCACCCCAGTTGCGAACCCTGTCAGAGCCTCCTGTACTTCTTCCTGCACCTCCAGGATCACGCTCTTCCTGGATGGCCCCCGAGGCTCAGTGTCTGCATGCAGCTGAGTAGAGCTAAGAGACTCCTGCGCCCTCCGACGAGGAATCTCCACTGCTGACCCTGTCTCCACCTCTCTCTCTCTCTCTCTTAGGCAGTCCCTTGGAACTGAGGAAGACTTGCTTCCACATTAAAAATGAGTTCTCAGGTGACTGATGAGTCCAATGCGGGACCTACAGTCTCTGTCACAGGTGGGGCAGATGGTGGTTGAAGGGGCGGGTGGGTGGGGTGCTTGGGTTGACGTGCGCTCCTTGCGCTGTCTGCGCTTGGCTTCTGCTTGCTCCCGGCGAAGGGTCTCGAGGTGTTCGGCGCCTTCCCGGATGCTTCCCCTCCACTTTGTGCGGTCTTGGGCCAGGGATTCCAAGGTGTCGGTGGGGATGTTACACTTTTTCAAGGAGGCTTTGAGGGTGTCCTTGAAGCATTTCCTCTGCCCACCTGGGGCTCTCTTGCCGTGCCGGAGCTCCGAGTAGAGCATTTGTTTTGGGAGTCTCGTATCGGGCATGCGGACACCATCTGCTGTTGCTCACCTGTGATGTGTGAGACACCAGGTGACAACGCTACTCTATCTCGCAAGGGACCCACCGAGGTGTGCATATCTGTGCTGGTGCTGGGTGAGCTTCTGTCTGGTGAAGCTGCTCCCTCAGAGGCTGGAGGCTCCTCTGAGGAGCGCTCCTGGTCTTCCTCCTGGACAGTGGGGGCTCTCTTGATGGCTCTGTGGGAAAGTAAAGACATCAGTTAGATATATGATATGTCGATTGCAGACACATCCCATTATGCACATGATGAGCATTCAATTTCTCTTGACATCAGGCCCCATATGAGTCACTCATGAATGCCAATTAGATGTATGGAAAGTAATTCTGTCACCAGGTTGTTCTAATGAGCCCCTCTCTCCATGCCCCATATCAGGCTGGTTCACCACTCTGGTTAATTCCAATGCGTCCTCCTCTGCATTGATCAAAATTTAAATGGATTGAGGGCCAGCTCCTGCTCTCTCTCTCTCCCTCTTATTGTGGGCTCTCTTTTCCTGCAATGAGGGAAAGAAGAGAAGTTTGAGTGAGAGTGATGGAATGAGTGTAAAGTATGGCTGGGATAGATGTTTAAAGGGAGACTATGATGGAGTGGGGTGCCAATACCAAGTGGCCTCTTTTTGTGTTGTTAGTTGGTGTCATTGCATTAGGATGAGAGTGAGTGTGAGGGGTGCATAGTAAGATGGGGATGTGATACTGTAGATAGAGAAAAGGGGATGGGTGAAGGTGCAAGGGATGTTGGGGTGAGTAAGGATGTGCAGGAGTAGGGTTGGCAATGCAGAGTGATTACAGGCACAGCAGCTTGAAGGTAAGTGTGGCTTTATACTCACTTTTCCTGATCGTATAAGATCATTAAACTTTTTGCGGCACTGCATCCAGGTCTGAATTACCACTGACCTGGCCATCACCTCTTCAGCAATCTGCAGCCATGCTGCCTTCGTCTGCTCAGGAGGTCTCTTCCTACAATCTGTAGGGAAGAGAACCTCCCTACATCCTCTGACTCCCTCCACAAGAACATGGAGGGCGTCATCGCTGAATCTAGGAGCAGCCCACACTCACCCTCATTTTAGTGCAATCATACCAACTAACAACACACACAAGGGTAGGCACTTGGGTGTTTTATGCAATCATAGAATCATAGAATGGTTACAGCACAGAAGGAGGCCATTCAGTCCATCGAGCCCATACCGGCTCTCTGCAAGAGCACTTCAGCCAGTCCCACTCCCCCGCCCTTTCCACATAACCCTGCAAATTTCTTTCTTTCAGGTACTTATCCGAATCCCTTTTGAAAGCCGTGATTGAGTCTGCCTCCACCACCCTTTCAGGCAGTGCATTCCAGATCTTAACCACTCACTGCGTAAAAAAGTTATTTCTTACATTGCCCATCACCTTAAATCTGTCCCCTCTGGTTTTTGACCCTTCTGCCAATGGAAACAGTTTCCCTTTATCTACTCTGTCTAGACCCCTCATGATTTTGAGCACCTCAATCAAATCTCCTCTCAATCTTCACTAGCTTTTAGTGCCTTGTGTACGTCTACACCTAAATCCCTTTGCTCCTCCACATTTCCTAGTTTCTCATCATTAAGAAAATATTTCAATTTGAAGGTGAGCGCTGCGCCGCCTGTCTCCATGGCTCCCAGACCAATTTCACTCGGTTAGCATTGCAGTCGTTTCCAGTGGCTGTTAACTGTATTTGTCCATAACACCGGCAACTTTGCTGGCGAACACAAATTTTTCCCCCTATATCTTTCAGTCATTCAGGGAGCTCTAGCTTTGGATGCCCTCCCTTCCCCCCGCCCCCCCCCCCCCCCACGGGGATGTGTCTAGTCTGTACCCAAACTCTCTCTTTCAAGGCTTCCCATTGCTCATTTACTGTTTTGCCTGCTAATCCTATCCACCTGGGCCAGATCCTCTTTCAGCTCATTGAAATTAGCCCTCCTCCAGTTGAGTATTTTCATGGTTGGTTGTTCTTTGTCCTTTTTCATGACTACTTTAACCCTAATGCTATTGTGATCACTGTTTCCAAAATACTCTCCGACTGAAACATACTCCACTTGTTCCACTTCATTCCCCAGAATCAGATCCAGCACTGCTTCCTTCCTCATTGTGCTGGAAACATACTGATCAAGAAAGTTCTCTTGTATACATTTCAGGAATTCCTCCCCCTCATTGCCCTTTACACTGTTACTATCCCAGTCTATATTAGGTAATTGAAGTCCCCCATTATCACTACTCTATAGTTTTTGCATCTTTCTGAAATTTGCCTGCAAATTTGCTCCTTTATCTTCTTCCCACTATTTAGTGACCTACAGTATACACCCAGCAGCGTAATAGCTCCTCTAATTTTTCTCAATTCATAAAATAGATTCTGCATTTGAACCCACAACTACATCATCCCCTTCCAGTGCTGTAACAGTATTTTTCATCAAAACTGCCACTCTCAGTCTCCTTTTTTCCCTTCCCTATCTTTCCTGAATACTTTGTAGCCAGGAATATTAAGTTCCCAATCCTCCCCTTGTTTGAGCCAGGTCTCCGTTATTGCCATCATACAGGAAACTTTGGTTTATCCGGAGGTTGTATGTCCGGAAACCTCGATCTACCGGCAGAAATCAGGTGCCGTTTTGTTAGTTTTTTCTTCTTCTCGTGGCTTTGTTTTCAACAGTCGGGCTCTGGAAAGTCTCCCTGAAGCTGTTGCTAAGCTACAGAGGCGCTTCCAAGGTACGGGCCGACTGTTTACAAGCTGTTGCTAAGCAACAGTGTTTGTTGTCAGATACGGAGATGAAAACCTCCGTATGCTTCAACATTAACTTTGTATGTCCGGCAGTTTTGATAGATTGGCAACAGCTCGGTCCCGTCGGTGCTGGATATAACAAAGTTTCCTGTATCATAATCCCATGTGGCAACTTGTGCCTGCAGCTCACCAACCTTATTTACCACGCTCCGCGCATTTACGCACATGTACTCCAAGCCCATCGTAGTCTGGCTTGCATTTTCCCCCTGTTTGATCCCTCCTATTTCTGAACAGCTCTTTATTCTAATTCTGTTTGTCTCTTCCAGTCCTCTGCACCTTGTTTCTCCTCTCTAATGTTTCATCCTGGTGCCGCTCTGTGGTAAACCACTGTTTGTATTCCTGTTTGTCCTGTTTGTATTCCACTGTGTACATGCCTGGACATGCCTCGGCTGACTCCTCCCACAGGTCCTAGTATAAAGGTGACTGCTCCCCAGCCCTTGGTATCCTGGACCGGTCGACCACTCGAGGCAGACCTCCATTCTGTTGTTAATAAAAGCCTTTAGTTACTCTTCTAACTCTCAGTCTTTTATGAGTAATTGATAGCGCATCACGCTCCCACTGCCAAATGAGTTTAAACCCTCTCCCACAGCATCATTTAACCTCCTCTCTTAGAGTAAAATATTCATTTTTCAATTAATCACCACAGCTGCATAATTCTGCACAAATTGTTTAACACTGGTCTTTAACAAGTACTTAACAAAGCACACCTTTTTCCAAACTTTTATTTAATGTTCATTGGTCCATTTATGGAGAGGTTAGAATAGTTAGAGCAGCACTAAACACAAAAGAATATTCCACGAGTCTTTTCGACCAACATTACCACATCATCTTTTGTTAAAGTTAGCAAAAAGAATTTTGAATTCCCATTACAGTATATGTCAAATGCTCAGCTCCACCTTCTTGGACCATTACTGTAATTACAAAAATGCTCCAAGTGCTATTTATTTTTTTCTAATCCAAAGGACCTAGTGGCTACTTCTGCAACCTAAAATTCTGAGGCATTGTCAAGGCAAACTCCAAAATATTTGTGAATAGAAGCAAAGTCCATCTCAGGGGAGGCAAAGTGAGACACAGTGGGTGTGGAATTAAAACAATGCTTCACCTTTAGCAATAAATGGGTGGAACTTTATAATGATAAAAAAAATGTAAACAGGAATATATTTATTAACCACACTTATTCTAGAAAGATGTGTTCTTATATTTTTTGTCAATTTTTTTGTCTTATCGTACTCCTGTGCAGTGCCTTGTGATGTTTAACTACGTTAAAGGCACTATATAAATACAAGTTGTTGTTTTTGTTGTATATACTTATATAGAGTTCTTTATGAAGTGTGGCTATTTCCAATTCCTAACTTTCTACATATTAAGACACCACAGGCTTGATTTCTTTCTTGCCTAGTATAGGTGTTACTTTTGGCACACCCAGTAACACTACATTGTTATATCCCCTTCTGACCTATTGCACATTGCATGGGTGGTATCTTGCCAGGAATCAATCAAAAATTAATGTTAATTCATTGCAGGTGCATAGAAATCCATTCATACTGATGATATGCATCTAACACACTTGACCTATGCTAGAGAAATAATTGCAAAGGCTGTATAAAAGAGAACCACACAAGCTGTCAGAAAATACAAGGAGCATTTTAAGTGTGGACCTTTATATAGAAGTCCTCAATTGCAAGAAGCAACTGTTGGGGTCCAAACATCATCTTGCCAGCCCTGAAGAGAAGGAAAAAGTGTATTGGGCAGAGGAGGAAGAAAGTTAATCATGGTTCCAACACCATCATCAAGTTTGCGGATGATACCACGGTGGTAGGCCAGATCACCAACAACGATGAGTCAGCCTACAGGGAGGAGGTCCAGCATCTCGTGAAGTGGTGCGCCGATAACAACCTGGCCCTCAACATCAAGAAAACCAAAGAAATCATTGTGGACTTCAGGAAGTCTAAAGGCGGAAGTCACACCCCCATCCACATCCATGGGGCTGTGGTGGAAAGGGTGGACAGCTTTAAATTCCTCGGAGTCCACATCACGGAAGACCTCTCCTGGTCCCTCAATACCTCCTCTCTGGTGAAGAAGGCCCAGCAGCGCCTATATTTCCTAAGGAGGCTGAAGGGATGTAACCTGTCACCCCTGATCCTCTCTAACTTTTACCGCTGCACAATAGAGAGCATCCTGACAAACTGTATCACAGTATGGTATGGCAGCTGTAGCTACTTTGACCGGAAAGCCCTGTAGCGGGTAGTCAAAACTGCCCAACGCATTACCGGCACCCGGCTACCGACCATAGAGCACATATACCAGAAACGCTGTTTACGGAGGTCACGGACCATCATCAAAGACCCTACCCACCCCAGCCACAGTCTGTTCGCCCTCCTGCCATCTGGGAGACGCTACAGATGCATTCGCACCCGAACGACCAGATTTAGGAACAGCTTCTTTCCCAGGGCTGTCATCCTACTGAACTCCACAAATAAACTCTAAAGCCTGCACATCTGCCAATGCACTTTATTATGTTTATGTTAATGTATTACAAGCCAAATGAATGTTGAATGTTTAAATGTCTTAATCTAAATGTACACTCTCGGGAGCCGCAAGCCTACATTTTGTTGTACTGCACTTGTACACTAACAATGACAATAAAGTTGATTATTATTATTATTATTACTGTATTTCCCAAGTCCAGGTAGCTGCGCAGCACAATAACAGCATACCCTAACATCTGGAAGCAAACCAAGAAGAAACTGAGCACCCTCAAGTACTCCATAAAAGTTCATAGAGGGGTCCTTGTACTGCTATGTTAACATAGAAACATAGAAACATAGAAGATAGGAGCAGGAGTAGGCCATTCGGCCCCTCGAGCCTGCTCCGCCATTTAATGAGATCATGGCTGATCATCCAAACTCAGTACCCTGTCCCTGCCTTCTCCCCATATCCCTTGATCCCTTTAGCCTTAAGAAATATATCTAACTCCTTCTTGAATATATTTAATGAATTGGCCTCAACTGCCTTCTGTGGTAGAGAATTCCACAGGTTCACCACTCTCTGGGTGAAGAAATTCCTCCTCATCTCTGTCCTAAATGGTTTACCCCTTATCCTTAGACTGTGACCCCTGGTTCTGGTCACCCCTGCCATCGGGAACATCCTTCCTGCATCTAGTCTGTCTAGTCCTGTTAGAATTTTAAAAGCTTCAATGAGATCCTCTCTCATTCTTCTACACTCCAGCGAGTATAAGCCCAGGAGAGAAGAAATTGCTTGTATGTTGATTTCTGAAGCTTACAAATGGTTTGGAGAGTGTGACCTGGGTATGGCAGCATGGGAGTTATGGTACTAGAGTAGGACTCCCCAGAGTTTGCGAGTTCAAATCTCACCATGGCAAGATATGAAATTAACATCAATAAATCTGGTAGCACCAGGAAAAAAATGACTAGAAAAGGTGTCAGATTTATTTTGTCATAAAAACCAACTGGATCACGAATGAAGGGAATGTGCCACTCCTGCGTAACTCTAGTCCCCACTATGTAGTTGACTCTTAATACCTCTGGGCATCTAGAGATGGGAAATGTTATTACTTTACCACATCCTGAGAACAAAATAACAATGAAAAAAAACTGGAATAACAGGAGAAAAGTGAGAAGGGTGACTGGAAGCCTGAAGTATCTGCAGGGATCAGACCACTTTTGAGTTAACAGAACAGAGCACCTCTGTGTCTGTATTGAGTCATAGTTGTCATCACTCTTCTGAATCGGACTCATACTTCATTCCGTGGGTGCTTCCTGTCAAGTCTCTCTTGAGGATATTTGCTGGACGAAAGACTCTTCCACTCTATGTGAGTCTGGCAGTTGTTTAGAAGCAGTATTATCAGCTGAGTGTCTAGTTATCATTATGCCCCAACATCTCTTGTTGTTGCCCAGGAGCTACAACACCACCAAAATAATAGTCCCAAAGGATACCTGGAAAGAAAAATGAACGGTGTGTAATTTTATTCAACAAAAGTCACCTGAATTCTACATATTTGTCTCTTGTGTCTTTGTAGTAGCATGTTAGCTCTTAACTAATCACGTTTTGGACAGTGTTCCACTCCTCAGGTGAGATCTGATGGCAAGAGCATTCAAAGTTATTTTAGAAAGCAGCTGTGCTAATACAGCAGTTATGAAGAGCTAAAAAATATAGAAATAGAAATACTGCTTAGAATATTATCCTTTATTTTTTACAATTTTCTCACAAGCTTCTGTTTAATAACAAGTATTTTCAGTCCGATTGCAAAAGCAAATTGCCATCACCTCCGGAAGCATTTCTGCGTTCTCATAATGAGCGACAACAACATCCAGGACACAACATACCACAAATATATACAGATTTCCTCAGAACTAAACTGGAGCGCACTCTCTGATTGCTCAAGGTAGAAAAATCTTTGAAGCTTGCCAAATGTCCTCTCAATTATACATCTGGAGACTAAAGACTTTCTTTATAATTTTCTTTAACCAGATTTTAAAAACACTTGCAGCCTCCTACCAGCCAGCAATATATACTCGAGGTCTTAAATTTGCTTCTTATCAAGAATTGGAAAAGAGTGAAAACATAATGAGAGTATGTTGGGTAATTAGGCAGTGTGTTGTCATCATGCCTTATTTTGTATGCACATTTCAGAAAGGAATTTAGTTCTCCATTGGCATAAAATCATACATCATATAATGGGGAAGCTGTCCTATGTAGGATTAAATATTGCACTTGCTCAGAATGCTCTTGGGTTATGGGGAACATAATACAGTGACCAGGCCATTTGTAACATGGCTCTTCATCTACATATGAAGAATTGGCTGATGCAGGGTGAATCTCCAGCTGGAACCCGAAAGGGAATACTAGCACAGAGATTGATGAATATGTCTGCCTAACAATTACATTCAAAGGGATACTAACTACTTACTGACTCCGAAACCTTCTGCGAGCCAGTGCACAGATCATTTGTTTGTTTTGTCTCACTCTGTATCTGACTTACCTTTCACTGAGAGCCAGAAAAGTCCAACTTGGCTATTAATTCCACTGCGAAGGATACAACCTCCTCCTCTGTTTACTTTCCTTGGCACCAGCCACCCCGTGCATCATTATGTCTCCCTGATTTCTCAATGCTTCTGCTTGTTGAATGAATCTTTGCACTTTTATGGCTCTGCATTACTAAGACCGATGAAAATTGGTTTAATTAATGCCAGGTTTTAGCATTAAAGTACAGTAGTTTTAAATACAATATCCAGTAATTAATATACCAACTGGTTTAAATAGTGTTTAGCAATAAGAGATAGAAAAATTGGTGCAATAAAAAAATGACAAATAGGATGTGCAAAAAGAAATCGGTTATTCTCTATCACAAACAAAAGAAATGCTTAATTTCATCATAATTAATGACCTGCTAATGAAATAGCAGGTTTATGCAAATTATGTTATATGAGAAAGAAGTTTAAGAAGTAATCTATTGGGTTAAATCATTATTTTTCAATTCCTACTATCCTTACATTTAAAGGGAAAACTCACACAAAATAGAAGACCACAGAATGAAACAGGTTGTTAACCCCAGGCATGAAACACATTCCCTATTAGGGGGCTATAGTTTGATTTATTTGGGAAGTAGAGTGTGGAAAACCTTGGGAGTGTGGAGACTGGAGCAGTGGGCAGAGCTCATGGTATGTTCTGTATAGTCTCGCATTTGCATACTTTAAGTCAATTAGTCTATATACATTCATAGGGGGAAAGTAATACTGTGTGTAATAACAATACAGTGCTCAGTGGATAAATGTGCTTATAATAATACTTACAATTAAATAATGCCTTATCATGTTTGAAACATCTCAAAGTACTTGACAAAATGAATTACTTTTTGGAATGCAAAGGTTATTGCTCCGTAGACAAACATATTAGCCATTCTGTGCCAGTAATATACCACAAATAGCAATGGGATGAATAACCAGTTAATCATTTTTTTTCCTGTGGTTTTGGTTATACATAAAAATACAGTTACAACACAGAAACCGGCCATTCGGCCCAACTAATACATTTAATCGCCACACAAGAAAATAGTCCTAATCATATTTACATGTCCTAGTTCCGTATCCCTTTATCCCTTTTTCATTAATCCATTTATCCAATTTAATCTTGAATGTTGACATCATTTCTGCTTCAACCACTAACCCAGGAAGTGAATTCCACAACCTCACACCCCTCTGAGTAAAGAAGTTCCTCTTGCCCTCTGTTCTAAATCTCTTATATTTAATCATCCATATATGGTTCATTGTTTTAGATCTCTCAACTATTGGAAACAGTCTGCTTCTATCTACCCCAGGGATGTCAAATTGAATGTACATGATGGGCCTGATCTGGCATCCTGGTACTTGGTGTGGCCCACATTCAGCAGAAGTTACTTGGATATATTGGAGTAGAAATTAGTATGCATTTTGCCAATTTTTTGGGTGTAAAACAGGAGCAATGTATACCAATTTCCAGGCGTGGGGTCCTGCACCTAATCTGCATGGCAGCCTATTAAATCTGATTTATACAAAAACATATTGGTCCTCACTGTTTTTAGGTGTACCTGACCACTGCCTGAAATCAGTGTTGGATTAATTTAAATATGCAAAGTTGGGTCCTGATCCTGTTTCAGGATCCTTCTGTAAAGTACGTGTAAAACTAGGGAGAGCATGCACCGTGCATGCTCCATTTATCTTTTCCAGGCTAAACAAGCAGTCAGGCCACTGAAGAAAGTTTTTTTTAACTTCCCCTTCTGTGGAGCGTGGAGGAGTAGGTGGAGTGTGGAGTAGCAGGAGTGCTCCTCGCTGCTCCACAGCACAAGTGTGGGCCGCTGCTGGCCTGTACTCAGCCCTCCTGCATCTCACTCCTGTTACGTCCGTGTATAATGAGACACAGACTGCGGAGAATGGTACAATGGTGTTTACTCAACGTGGCTCAGACTGCAACTGATCTGTACAGATCACTACTCAACGTTATATACAGGTGTGGTCACTGCCGGTACTACAGTATACATGAGCTGTACAAAGTAGTTCCCCCCTTAAATGTACATACATTACAATTCCTCCCCTTTTAGATTAACAGTACCATAACACTCATTTAACAATTAAATATCAAACTAATTACAATTAACACTTTTAACATGCAACATTAGCTGAAAATAGTCTATTTATAAATTCAGTCTTTGGGGAGGCTTCCTGATCCTTTCTGGATAGCGCCTTTCCCAAGTGTCTTGCTCTTGGTGCGAAGGCGATTCTGGCCCCCTGTCGTCGGTTGGTTCATCAGCTTCCGATGCTATTGTTTCTGGGGTAGATGCGACCTGTACGTCGGGTTCATCACCAGGTACGTATGGGCGAGGCATGGGGTTGACTTGTTCCTGTGACTCTAGGATCTGGTCAGCATGGCGTCTCACGATGCTCTCCCCAACGTCCACTGTATACATTAGTGGCCCCTGCCGTGTGCATAGCGTTCCTGGCTGCCATTTTTCTGTTCGGTAGTCACGGGCCAAGACTGGTTGCCCTACATTGAAGCTCCTTGTTGGCTTTTCATTGATATGCTGGTATTGCTTACTCTCAACATCTCTTCGTACGTTTGGTCTGAGCAAATCCAGGCGAGATCTTAACCTTCGGTTAAAGAACATCATGGCTGGGGCCTGGTTGGTGACTGCATGTGTCGCATTCCGGTAGGCGAACAGGAAATTGTCCACCTTGTGCTGCAGCGGAATGTTGTCATTGTACATAGCCTTTATTGCCTTCTTAAAGGTTTGTACGAACCTCTCAGCCAATCCATTTGTGGCTGGATGATACGAGGCGGATGTGTAATGCCTTACCCCATTCTTTTTCAAGAACCTCCGGAACTCTTCGGACACAAACTGTGGTCCGTTGTCACAGCAAATCTGTTCTGGCAAGCCATTCCTGGCAAAAATGGTCCGTAGGACTGCAATAGTTTTCTCCGTGGCGGTGGAGGACATTTTGATGACCTCAGGCCATTTCGAGTGCGCATCCACGGCTATTAAAAACATTGAGTCCATGAATGGACCAGCAAAATCAATATGCACTCGTTGCCATGGAGATGAGGGCCACTCCCATGGGTGTAGAGGGGCCTGTGGTGGTGCATTTTGGACTTTCTGGCATCCTGAGCAGCTCTTGGTCAGGTCCTCGATTTGTTTATCGATTCCCAGCCACCACACATAAGCCCTGGCTAGGCTTTTCATTTTTACCCCTCCCAGATGACCCTCATGAAGCTCATTGAGCACTCTATCCCTTAACTTGGGTGGAATTACCACTCGGGATCCACACATCAAGGTCCCCCGGCACACTGACAGCTGTTCTCTCCTTGTTGAGAATGCTGGCAACAGTGAGTCGCCATGTGCTGGCCATCCCTTCACCGTCAAATCATATACCCGAGACAGTGTCGGGTCATTTCGGGTTTCCTTTTCGATACAAACGTTAGTTACCGGTAGGTATTCAACTATAGTCGAATGGAATATTTCAACAGGATCCACTGCTGGTGCTTCCTCCGCAGTAGGCAGTGGCAAGCGTGATAGCCCATCAGCATTTCCATGCTGTTTCGTGCCCTTATATTCAATCTCATAGTGGTGCACCCCTAGAAAACGTGACCATCTTTGTAGTCGTTGCACAGTCATCACCGGAACGCCCTTCTTCGGATTAAAAATGGAGACAAGAGGCTGGTGATCAGTCAGCAAGGTGAATTTCTGCCCGTGCAGATAGTGATTGAACTTTTTCATTCCCCACACTAGGCTGAGGGCCTCCCTGTCAATCTCGGCGTAGTTACGCTCGGCTGAGGTTCGTGATCGTGACGCAAAGGCTATTGGCCTCTCTGAGCCGTCCGAGAATTTGCGCGACAGCACCGCTCCAATGCCATAGGGTGACGCATCACATGCCAACCGAATTGGTAATGCTGGGTTGTAATGGGCCAATACCTCTTTCGATGTGATTAGTGTTTTGCTCTTCTGGAAAGCTCGTCTACATTCGTCACTCCACTTCCATGGCACCCCAGTTTGCAGTAAGGTGTTCAGTGGGTGTAGTATTGTAGACAAATTTGGCAAGAACTTATGGTAGTAGTTTACCAGCCCGAGGAACGACCTCAGTTGTGACACATTTTCCGGTGCTGGAGCCTTGACTACTGCCTCAATCTTCTCTGGGGACTTATGTAACCCCTCTTTATCGATAACGTGGCCACAATACGAGATCTGTTTTCTAAAAAACTCGCATTTGGGGCGGTTAGCTCGGAGCCCATATTCCTGCAATCTAGTGAGCACCTGCTCCAGGCTGGCAAGGTGATCACTGTCATTTTCGCCCGTGACCAGGATGTCGTCCAAATAACACTGGGTCCCTGGGATCCCTTGCAGGACTTGTTCCATTGCCCTCTGCCAAATAGCCAGAGCTGATGCTACCCCGAATACCAGCCGGTTGTATTGGTAGAGACCTTTATGGGTGTTGATTGTGAGGTATTTTTTTGATGCTTCTTCTACCTCCATTTGCAGATACGCCTGGGCCAGATCAATCTTAGTGAAGCGTTTCCCTCCAGGTAGCGAGGCGAAAATATCTTCAATCCGCGGAAGTGGATATTGTACGGTGTGAAGGACCGGGTTCACTGTTACCTTAAAGTCCCCACAGATGCGAACCTTCCTTGGTTCCCCAGGCGTGCTGCTCAACGACTTTTTCATCACAGGGACGATGGGTGTAGCCCACTCGCTCCAGTCTACCTTGGACAGTACACCTGAACGTTCCAGACTCTCCAGCTCTGCTTCGACGGCTGGGCGGATCTCATAAGGTACCGGTCTGGCCTTCAAAAATTTTGGGCTTGCGTTTTCTTCAATTTTAATCGTCGCTGTCATGCCTTTTAGTGTTCCGAGTCCTTGCTGGAACACTTCTTTCGCGTCAGTTGGGATCTTTGACAGTCGCCCAGGTGTGACGTCGTCATCCTTTTTGTCAGCCACAGTCAGTGCCTGTATGGAATGCCAATCCAGTTGTATTTTCCGGATCCATTCACGTCCCAGTAATGGTGGTCCTCCATCTTGCAATACATACAGGTCTAGTGTTGGTGTTTCCTTACCATTATATATAACGGTCGCCCTTATTTTTCCTTTGGGGTAGACTTGTGATGTAACATCAGGGCGAGCAGCTCCTCACGCGCAGTGGGACTCCTCAGTCTCCGGCCCCTTGTTCCCCATTTGCCCACCAATGTTTACCCACAGTAAGGTCCCCAGGTTTCACTCACCCCTTTACTGGATGCTCATCTCTCGGCGCTGCTCCCACTCACTATGTTGCTGCTGCTGCTCCCTGCTCTGCAGGAAATGCTGGGCCCCATGCCCATCCCATTCTCCAGTGTTCTCTTCCTCCAGCCGAGCCCCAATTGCCCTGATACCCAGTCCCCAGTTTCCCTCCATCCCTCCCCTGAGCCCCCATCTCTGACCCCCATTTCTCACGGGCTTTTAGAAGCAGTGCCCATCCAAATTGCAATTGGTATGTCAGAGGCCTGTGTTGTGCGCATCAAAAGGGCTCACCACCTGAAACAGGTGGGTGCTCTAGTTGTCCAGCAGAAGACTCCTATGTGAATGGCGGTAAGCCATTTTTGAGCCACTATCGCCCACTTTACACTGGGTGACCCGAGTTAAAGTCTACTCCTAGTAGTCACCATGTTACACAATCCCATTGGCGTGCATGCCATCAAATTTCAACTCAGCCAAATTTTAGCCACTTGAATTGACTGAAATGTACAAAGGAAAATTAGATTTTACGGTATTAAAGGAATCAGATAAGCCTTCAGCTGAGAACCGCAGATTGCCACAGCTTTGACACGCCGAATACTTCCAGAAACAGCTGGTAGCAGTCAAATGTCTGCCAAAAGTTTCTTTTTTTTTCTGCACAGTAAGGATTCCCCTCCAGCAGACTGATAAAAGCCAGTGTACAAATGATAGGCACAGTCTGAATCTTCTGGCTCCATTGTCTATGCCAAAATGTTTACTAGTTCCCTTGAGGATGAATATAAGGACACTGACTATTCTTCACATTGTTAAAGGCAACAAAATGCATTGTAGAAGGAATATAACTAGTACAGTATATCTGTTAAAGTGCTGCTTATAGCAATCTTCTAACCAATAATGTAATTAATAAAATCAATGAAGCTCCTAAAAATCACAATTTAAATCCATTAGTTTTTAACATTGGAATGAGTAAAAACTTCAAACATATTGTTTGTTTCCATTGAATCTGTAAGCCTGATATCATTGCACTGCATCCCTTCTACACACAAACACATGTATGCATACACACAGTGCAGGAAGATCATCAGGGATGTCATCTATGATTGATAGCCTACGGATTGCCCACACATCTCTGCTCTATCAATGTACAACTAGCCACTCTGTAAATGTACAGCTATCTCTGCTCTATAAAAATAACATTAGTCTTCAGTTGCAACACACAGTTTCTCAGGTTGACAATCGCATCCAAGCAATACTGAATCAAACAGGGTAGTAAAGATTATTGGAAAAGCTAAAGCAGATAATTGGAGAGCGTACCCTAACTCATCCCAGTGAAGCAATATTGCAGTCCTCACTTGTGACAGAGAAAATCTCTCCTGTCAAAATATATTAGATGGGGACAGCCTACTCCACTCCAGGGTCTATTCTCCGCAATATCTCAGATAGCGGGTCCGGCTGTTAATCCTCTAAAAGATCACAGGCACCGGGGATGAGTGGGATGTGAAATTTATTCACCAAGAAAAATTCGAAATTTATCCACCAAGAAAAAGTTAATCCAAATTGGGCTATGAAGGACCTATGAGTGGGATCGACTCAATGGCCCACCGAATTTCAGCATGCATACTTTGTCTACTGTTGTGTCTGTGTATAATAAGACACAGACTGCAGGAGAAACGGTACAACAGGTGTTTACTGAATGAGGGTTACTCTAGAACTAACTATACAGATCACTACTCAGGGTTTATATACAGGCGTGGTCACTGCCGGTACTATAGTATACGGGAGCTGTAAAAAGTAGTTCCCTCCCTTAGAGGTACATACATTACAATTCCTCCCCTTTTAGATTAACAGTATCATAACACTCATTTAACAATTAAATATCAAACTAATTACAATTAACACTTTTAACATGCACCATTAGCTGAAAATAGTCTATTTATAAATTCAGTCTTTGGGGAGGCTTCCTGATTCTTTCTGGATAACGCCTTTTCCGAGTGTCTCGCTCTTGGTGCGGAGGCGATTCTAGCACCCTGTCGTCAGTTGATTCATCAGCTTCCAATGCTATTGTTTCTGAGGTAGATGCGACCTGTACGTCGGGTTCCTCACCAGGTACGTATGGCCGAGACATGGGGTTGACTCGTTCCTGTGACTCTAGGATCTGGTCAGCATGGCGTCTCACAATGTTCTCCCCAACATCCACTGTGTACATTAGTGGCCCCTGCCGTGTGCATATCGTTCCTGGTTGCCATTTCTCTGTTCGGTAGTCGCAGGCCAAGACTAGTTGCCCTACATTGAAGCTACTTGTCGGCTTCTCATTGATGTGCTGGAATTGCTTACTCTCAACATCTCTTCGTACATTTGGTCTGAGCAAATCCAGAAGAGATCTCAACCTTCGGTTAAAGAACATCATGGCCGGGGCCTGGTTGGTGACTGCATGTGTCGCATTTCTGTAGGCTAACAGGAAATTGTCCACCTTATGCTGCAGTGGAATGTCGTCATCGCACATGGCCTTTACTGCTTTTTTAAAGGTTTGTACGAACCTCTCAGCCAATCCATTTGTGGCTGGATGATACGGGGCGGATGTGTAATGCCTTACCCCATTCCTTTTCATAAATCTTTGAAACTCTTCGGACACAAACTGTGGTCTGTTATCAGAGCAAATCTGCTCTGGCAAGCCGTTCCTGGCAAAAATGGTCCGTAGGACTGCAATAGTTTTCTCCGTGGTGGTGGAGGACATTTTGATGACCTCAGGCCATTTTGAGTGCGCATCCACGGCTATTAAAAACATTGAGTCCAAAAATGGACCAGCAATATCAATATGCACCCTTTGCCATGGAGATGAGGGCCACTCCCATAGGTGTAGAGGGGCATGTGGTGGTGCATTTTGGATCTTCTGGCATCCTGAGCAGCTCTTTGTCAGGTCCTCGATTTGCTGATCAATCCCCGGCCACCACACATAAGCCCTAGCAAGGCTTTTCATTTTCACCCCTCCCAGATGACCTTCGTGAAGCTCATTGAGCACTCTCTCCTTTAACTTGGGTGGAATTACCACTCGGGATCCACACATCAAGGTCCCCTGGCATACTGACAGCTGTTCTCTTCTGGATGAGAATGCTGGCAACAGTGAGTCGCCATGTGCTGGCCATCCCTTCACTGTCAAATCATATACCCGAGACAGTGTCGGGTCATTTCGGGTCTCCTTCTCTATACCAGCGTTAGTTACTGGCAAGCATTCAATTATAGTCGAATGAAATATTTCGACAGGATCCACTGCTGGTGCTTCCTCCGCAGTAGGTAGTGGCAGGCGTGATAGCCCATCAGCATTTCCATGCTGTTTTGTGCCCTTATACTCGATTTCCTATTGGTGCACCCCTAGAAAAAGGGACCATCTTTGTAGCCGTTGCGCAGTCATCACCGGAACCCCCTTCGTTGGATTAAAGATGAAGACAAGTGTTTGGTGGTCAGTCAGCAAGGTGAACTTCTGCCCGTGCAGATAGTGATTGAACTTTTTCACTCCCCACACTAGGCTGAGGGCCTCCCTGTCAATCTGGGCATAGTTACGCTCGGCTGAGGTTAGTGACCGAGAAGCAAAGGCTACTGGCCTCTCCGAGCCGTCTGGGAATTTCTGCGACAGCACCGCTCCAATGCCATAGGGTGATGCATCACACGCCAACCGAATTGGTAGTGCTGGGTTGAAATGAGCCAACACCTCTTTTGATGTGATCAATGCTTTGCTCTTCTGGAAAGCTCGTTTACATTTGTCACTCCACTTCCATGGTACCCCCGTTTGCAGTAGGGTGTTCAGTGGGTGTAGTACTGTAGACAAATTCGGCAACAACTTATGGTAGTAGTTCACCAGCCCGAGGAACGACCTCAGTTGTGACACATTTTCCAGTTCTGGAGCCTTGACGACTGCCTCAATCTTTTCAGGGGACTTATGTAACCCCTCTTTATCGATAACGTGGCCACAATACGAGATCTGCTTCTGGAAAAACTCGCATTTGTGGCGATTAGCTCGGAGCCCATATTCCTTCAATCTAGTGAGCACCTGCTCCAGGTTGGCGAGGTGATCACTGTCATTTTCGCCCGTGACCAGGATGTCGTCCAAATAACACTGGGTCCCTAGAATCCCTTGCCGGACTTGTTCCATTGCCCTTTGCCAAATAGCCGGAGCTGATGCTACCCCGAACACCAGCCGGTTGTATTGGTAGAGACCTTTATGAGTATTGATCATGAGGTACAGTTTCGAGGCTTCTTCTACCTCCATTTGCAGGTATGCCTGGGCCAGATCAATCTTAGTGAAGCGTTTCCCTCCAGATAGCGAGGCGAAAATATCTTCAATCCGCGGAAGTGGATATTATACAGTGTGAAGGACTGGGTTCACTGTCACCTTAAAGTTCCCACAGATGCGAACCTTCTTTGGTTCCCCAGGCGTATTACTCAACGACCTCTTCATTACAGGAACGATGGGTGTAGCCCACTCGCTCCAGTCCACTTTGGACAGTACTCCTGAACGTTCCAAACCTCCCAGCTCTGCTTTGACGGCTGGGCGGATCGCATAAGGTACCGGTCTGCCCTTAAAAAACTTTGGGCTTGCATTTTCCTCTATTTTGATCGTCGCTGTTATGCCTTTTAGTGTTCTGAGTCCCTGCTGGAACACTTCTTGTGCATCAGTTAGCATTTTTGACAGTCGCCCAGGTGTGACGTCGTCATCCTTTTTGGCATCTACAGTCAGTGCTTGTATGGAATGCCAATCTAGCTGTATCTTCCGGATCCATTCACGTCCTAGTAGTGGTGGTCCTCCATCTGGCAATACATATAGGTCCATTTTTGGTGTTTCCTTGCCGTTATATATAACGTTCACTCTTATTTTTCCTTTGGGGTAGACTTTTTGCCCCGTGTACGTCTTCAAGACAATCTTTGTATCTCTCAAGGGTATATGTGAGAATAGCCGCTTGTAGTCCCTTCGGTTTATGACTGTTAGGGCTGATCCTGTGTCCAATTCCATTTTCACTTGGACTCCTGCTATCTTGAGCGTGACCCAGATAGTTTGGTGATCCTCCATTTTGATCACATTATGTAGTTTCAGACAACCCAGCTCCTTGCTTCCGGAGTCTGTATCACTTTTCTGTTCGTCTGAACTACTCTCCGTCACCTTATGTACCTTCTTGTACTTCTCCTGTGGAGATTTCTTGCTGCTGGTTTTCTTTCCCGACCTGCAGACTCTTGCTATGTGTCCTACTTTTCCACACTGTCTGCACACTTTGTCCTTGAACCAGCAATCATTATGGTCGTGTGTTGTTCTGCCGCAGCGATAGCACTTCACTGTTCCGTATGACATTTCATTTGTGCCATATTCTTGCGGTCTCCGTTGTATCTCTGCAGCGCCCCATGCTGCTGCTTCGTGTGATACTGCAATGCTGAAAGCCTTGTCCAGCGTAAGATCCTTTTCTGATAGAAGCCGTTTCTGGGTTCCTTCACTTTGAAGCCCACACACAAACTTGTCCCTTAAAGTATCTGCTAGTCCCGTTCCAAACTGGCAGTGCTTCGATAGCTTGCGCAGTTCCGTTAAATACTCAGCATTACTTTCATCTTTATGCTGGTTCCTTTTGTGAAACTTAAATCTTTCTGCGATCAGCAGCGGTGTGGGGTTTAAGTGGTCCTGTAGGATTGACACTATGTTTTCAAATTCCTTTTCCACTGGCTTCTCTGGGGTTACTAGGTTTCGTAGTAAGCCATACGTTTTTGCACCCATTGAATTCAACAATACCAGCACTTTCTTGTCATCTGGCAATTCATTCGCCTTGCAGTATACTTCTATGCGTTCGACATATGTCGTCCAATCTTCGACTTCATTGTCGAACGCTGTGATACTGCCACTCTTCGGCATTTTTGGGTGTGGTTAGACTGGCTTAAAATGGCGTCTCCCGTGCTTTCCTTTCTTCCCCGCTGCGGCTTATAATGGCGTCTCCCGCGCTTTCCTTTCTTCCCCGCTGCGACTTAAAATGGCGTCTCCCGCGCTGCTGCCAAAGCCGCTCTCGGCGGTCCTCGTGGCAAATGGCGACGCCCTGTGGGTTTCGTGCGCTGCTCCTGCGCTGCTGCCAATGCCGCTCTCTGCGGTCCTCATGGCAATGGCAGCACCTCGCGTTTTCCTGTGCGCCTCTCTCCCCCGTTGACGCTGCTCGGCCCTTGAACACCGGCTGCGCTCTGCTCGCTCTCGCCTCTCTCCCCGTTGATGCCGCTCGGTCCTGAACACCGGCTGCGCCCTGTGCGCTCTGCCCTCTCTCTCTCCCCCGTCGACGCTGCTCGGCCTTTTTCTGTGCCGCTCAGCCGGCTCTAGCCGCCGCTGCCCGGGAAGGGTCTGCGCAGTACCTGTTGCCAGCCCATTTCGCTGGACCACCGTGACTGGAAAGCCAAGCCTGGCTCTCGACAGCCTCCCCTGTGGTGCTCAAATCTCCGCTGGGTGACTGGGCGGTTGCCCGTGGTCGACGCCCTTGCTTCTGGACTCGACCTCCTTCCACTGTTCTCCAGGAGCGAATCCCTGGGAGGTGATGCAGAGTTGCAGGTAGGTTCGAATCTGCTCGTCGCCAATGTTGTGTCTATGTATAATAAGACACAGACTGCAGGAGAAACAGTACAACAGGTGTTTACTGAATGAGGGTTACTCTAGAACTAAGTGTACAGATCACTACTCAGGGTTTATATACAGGTGTGGTCACTGTCGGTACTACAGTATACAGGAGCTGTAAAAAGTCGTTGTCTCCCTTAAAGGTACATACATTACATCTACCACTACTGAAAGTCTAGATTAATACTAGTTGATCTCTTGCAGTGTTGCACACGAAGAGTTAAGAGCAAGTATAGTCTTCATGTGAAGTAGGGTTAGAGGCCAGGGGATAATTGGACCAACGCATGCAGACATACTTCAGTCACCAGTTTGAAGTCATAGGCCGGAATTTTGCCGGCGCTCAGGGGGTGGGTTCGGAGGCGGGTCCACTGTCCAAATCTAAAAGATTGACAGCGGGTCGCGATCCCGCTTTGAACCCGCCTCCATATCAGTTTCCCAAGTGTGGGGTCTGCCTGCGCATTGCAGACCCGGCAGGTCAGCCAATTGAGATAGTTCAGAGAATCTTTAAAGGTAGTTGAACAGTATTTTACCACCTTCTAGACATTCTTCCATCTTTTCCACCAGGTTCTCATCGCTCGGGGATCACGCCAAGTAAATGTGTAGGTTCTCTATGTCTCCCCATTGCTGTGAATAGGTATGCTGCAGAAGTGGTATAAAAGCTACCATTTCACAGCTGTTCACTTTCCAATGTCAGAAGCTTGAGCCTTCAGGATTTGGAAGACACTTTTGAGCTGTATGCAGTTTGGAAGTGTTTGGAGTAAACTCTCTATCCACTGTCACCTCCTTGGAGCAAGCTCTCTCACCATTGACAGATCGCTTCTGTCATCTCAACTTCAGCTTCCATCTATTCCAGCAGCATCAGTGCCCTTGAAAAAATCTCACCTTGGTCCTCAGAATCCCAACATGATCAGCTCCAACACCAGCAGTACCAGGCACACCAGCAGCACCAACAACAACACTAACCTTCTCCGCAATCAACTGATGCTGCACAGGACACAGGGCATCAGCACCCGACCATATTGTTGCCTGGGACGCCAACGATGGCATCATCATGGCCACATTTACTTCACTTGATGCTGTACACCCTGACTGCCACATGATGTGCCAGGTTGACACCACCCCACACCAGCACCATAAAGCATCCCTACAATGCCCAAGCCATTCCTTTCACACTCATCTCCAATGCGGGTTGTATCCTTATATCTCACCATTCACTGCAACTCACGAAGCCACTTCCAAAGGTGCACACAAGTCTGTCCAAGAACGCAAACTGTTGAAAATAAAGATTTCAATGTTTGACAGCACATTACCAGAAACTTCACATTAACATTGGCTAAAACATCCAAGTGCCTACCCTTGTGTGTTGTTAGTTGGTATGCTTGCAGTAGGATGAGGGTGAGTGTGAGGGGTGGCTAGTGAGATGGGGAAGTGATAATGTAGACAGAGAGGGATGGGTGGAGGTGCAAGGTAAGTCGGTGTGAGTAAAGATGTGCAGGAGTAGGGTAGGGAAGGCAGAGTGATGGGGATGTGATGAGTAGCACAGCAGGATGAGCTTGAGTGTGGCATGGCAGTAACATTTTGTGATTTACTGAGATCATTGAAAGGTTTGCACCACTGCAGCCTGGTCCTCCTGACGACATCCCTGCTTGTGCCCTCCTGTGCAATGTGCAACCAGGCTGTGTTGGTCTCCTGGGGAGGTCTCTTCTGCCCATTGGAAAGGAAGAGAACCTCCCTGTGTGCTGTGACTCCCTCCATAAGCATATGGAGGGAGTCATGGGAGAGGCTGGGTGCAGCCATGCACCTTTGTGCAGTGCTTGCCAGTGTTTGCAGCAGCTCAATGCTGCGGAACACTGACAGCACAACTGTCAAAATCAATTTGGACATGGCCCCTTTAAGAAAACCGGCCAATGACGCGTCATCAAATGATGTCATCAGACCCACTTCCTTTTAATTGGCTGGGAACCTCACTGGGTGGGCTTAACAAGCCCTATCAATGGAAAATCACTTGGAGAGTGCGGGCTGGAGCAGGCAGCGGGCTGGGACCGCGACACCAACCCCGGCCGCCTCATGCCCGCCTCAGTCGGCAAAATCGCAGCCATATATTGTCCTTATTTTAAAATATTACTTTAATTTTACATTTTTATTGATAGTTACATAGAAACATGTACTAGAATTTAGGAAACAGCGAAATAGAGTTGGTTGGAGCATAGAAGTTTCTCTGCATTACAGGCTAAGCAGCTGGAAGATGAAGGGAGCTGTAATGACAATGTGACAAGTTTACATAGGCAAGTCTCATTATAAATGTGAGCATAGGTATTTATAATGGAAAAGATGACAGGAAGTGCATGGAAGCCTTTGATTCTATTAAAGATACAATATAGGTTTCTATTCACTGATATTTAACAGGGAACAATGATATAGTGGTTCTGATACTGGTCTAGTAATCAAGAAAACATCAATTCAAATTCTAACATTGCAGTTTAAGAATTTGAATTCAGTTTTTAAAAATAGGGAAATAAAAAGCTGGTATCAGTGACCATGAAGCTGTTGATTGTTGTAAAAGCCCAATTGGTTCACTAATGTCCTTTAAGCAAGGAAATCTGCCTAGCTGTGACTCCAGGCCTTCAACAACATGATTGACTCTTAATTGCCCTCTAAAGCAGCCTAACAAGCCATTCAGTTATATCAAACCGCTATTAGTGGTTCAAGAAGAAGGTCCTCTATCATCATCTCAGGGCAACTAGGGGTGGTGATAAATATCAGCCTAGCCAGCGACGCCCACATAGGAACAGGAGTAGGCCATTCAGCCCCTCAAGCCTGTTCCGCCATTCAATTAGATCGTGACTGATCTGTATCTTAACTCCATTTAACTGCCTTGGTTCCATATCACTTAATACCCTTACCTAAAACCTATCAATCTCAGTTATTACATTTTCAATTGATCCTCAGCGTCAACAGCTTTTTGGGAGGAGTGGGTTCCAGATTCCCACTACATTTGTGTGAAGAAGTTCTTCCTGATTATAACCCCTGAATGGCCCAGCTGTAACTTTAAGCTAATGCAACCTTGTTCTGGACTCCCCACCAGAGGAAATAGTTTCTCTCTATCTACCCGTTCAAATCCTTTAATCATCTTAAACATCTCGATTTGAAGCCAGACAATTAGCTTATATTACTGCAACCTGTCCGTTTGCTGTTGAGGATTTCTGAACAAAGAAACACCAGTTTTGCCATGTGGACCTCCATTTTGTTATTTATTTCCCAGGGCAGCCTGAATCAGCCCAAATAAAGAGGCCTTTTTATATTAGGGCACTGCTGGGTGTCACAAACTTCAAAATAACCTTAGAAAGGTGAACTGAAAAGAGAAAATAATGAAAATGCAATTCTGTCAGCATCAGAACTGAAAAATTACAGGTATTATTTCACATTTCCAGTATTCACAGTTTACTTTTATATCAAGGATCATGAGCCAGTGGTTTAGTGCATAAGATTAATAATATAACTGTAGGGGTTGGTTCTAAAACAGGGAATGTAAATTCTTAAGATCACGTTATGAGGATCCGCTCTTTGTCCACACCTCCCTGTGGCTGTCCCAGAGAGGGTATTGGCAGAATTGGGAAAAGATCTGCTCAGCCGATGACATAGATCCTCAGGGAAAGACAATCCCTGATAGTCTCCAAGGAAAGCTGAGATAACCTGAATGATTACACTGCGCCAGATCAATGTAGGTCACTGAGAAGAGCAGTGTTATTCAGATTCATAACTAAGACAAATAATACTCTGCTGCTTCATTCCAACAAATCACCAGGTATAAGTGTGGATATATTTAATCAAGATATAATAAACTGCTCCACTACTTAATGGAGAAAAAGAACAATATTGGATTCTACTCATCACTGAAACCATTTCTCGGTTTGTTTCCTAATCTCTACATTGACTTGAATGGCACCATCATTTCTGTAATTCAGGTAACTGGATTATAATTGCTTGATTTATCATTATAGGGACTCTACCTTAATGAAAAAGTCTTTGCAAACCTTTTATTGTTTGGGGAAGTGGGAGAGCTAGAAAAACCAAGTGTTGTATGTGTCATAATGATGTCAGCTGAGGCGCAGTGGGTAGCACACTCACCTCTGAGTCAGAAAGTTGAGGGTTCAAGTCCCGCTCCAGGGACTTGAGCACATAAATCTAGGCTGAGACTCCAGTGCAGTGCTGAGGGAGTGCTGCACTGTCGGAGGTGCCGTCTTTCGGATGAGATGTTAAACCAAAGCCCCGTCTGCTCTCTCAGGTGGACGTAAAAGATCCCATGGCACTATTTCAAAGAAGAGCAGGGGAGTTATCCCCATTGTCCTGGCCAATATTTATCCCTCAATCAACAAAACAAAAACAGATTATCACACTGCAGTTTGTGGAAGCTTGCTGTGCGCAAATTGGCTGCTGCGTTTCCCACATTACAACAGTGACCACACTCCAAAGTACCTCATTGACTGTAAAATGCTTTGAGACGTACGGTGGTAGTGAAAGGCGCTATAGAAATGCAAGTCTTTTTTTTATATTTGCGATTGACTCAATTTTCATGCATTTATGATCGGGTACAATAACATAGTGGTTATGTTACTGGACTAATAAGCCAGAGGCAAGGATGAATGATCCAGAGACATGAGTTCAAATCACACCACAGCAGCTGAGGAATTTAAATTCAAGTAAATAAATCTGGAATTAAATAAACTAGTTTCAGTAATGGTGACCATTAAACTACCAGATTGTTGTAAAAAAACATCCGGTTCACTATCGTCCTTTAGGGAAGGAAATCTGCCGTCCTTACCCGGTCTGGCCTATATGTGATTCCAGACCCACAGCAATGTGGTTGACTCTTAACTGCCCTCTGCAGTTCAAGAAGGTGGCTTATCAATCAGGGATGGGCAATAAATGCTGACCTTACCAGCGACGCCCACATCCCATGAACAAATAAACGAAAACTTTGCTAAATCGATGAAGACAGTTTCCCTTTAACAAACATATTTTCAAACTTCAAGGTAAAATTGCAACTTTGAACAGTTTGAAATGGGTAAGTCATTGTGCAAACATCAGGACTGCTGTTCAAATAGAACCATAGATGTTTACAGCACAGGAGGAGGCCTTTTTCCGTCTGTGTCTGCACTGCCTCTTTGCCAGAGCAATCCAAAACTAATCCCACTATCCTGCTCTCCCCTCCCCCAGCTCTGTATCTTCCTCTGCTTTAAATACATTTTTCCCTTAAACAATGCAATGATCTGTGTCTCAGCCACCACTGTGGCAAAACATTCCATGCTCCAACAACACTGTGTAAAGAAATTTCTCCTCATCTCTCTTCTTATTCTCTTAGTGACAAATTTAAATTAATATCCCCTCATCACTGACTCCCCAAACAGAGGAAATAATCTTTCCCTATTCATCCTGTCAAAACTCTTCATAATTAAAAAAAAAACTCTTTTAATTTCCTCTATTAAATCTTTATCTCCTACATCTGATTCCACTTAGGCCATCTTGAAATTATCTGGTCTTTTTGTAAAAAAGCAACATTAACAAATTGATTATTATACAGAGTGAGTCAGCCAGACCCTCATGGAATGAGATTGTTATGGGTCTGTTTAATTCTCATTAGATTTGGTTCTTCTGCACAAACACCAAACCCATCTGTTTACTTTTATGACTAGAACTGATTGATTGATATTCAAACTCAAGAGCATTTCCAATACTCACTCTTATGAAACTAGATTCTGCGGCAGGGGAGTTATCTAAATCCCTCCAATCAGCAAGAACTTGGGAGAATCTTCTCTGTTTTACTGGGACAGGACTCTAGGGAACTCCTTAATCCCTGAGCTCTTCCATCTGTGTACACTTTGGAAGCAAGAATCAGACTGTACTTATCAGTAAGTATCTGGAGCTGTGACCACAGAAACTAAATGCAGACTTCATTTGCTATTTCAGTTACTTTCCTCCCTTTTTATAATTGTAATTTGTGCAGTGTCAACGCTTTCAACCTGGTTATCTAAATGGCGAACCAGAGCTTTCTCATAAATGCATTGTTGGAACATGCTGGAAAAATATTCCACTTGGGATCACAGATCAGTTATATATTCATGGCATGATCCAAGCATCTGAACGGTTTGTTTATTAAGCATGTGTGTGTAATTCATTGGCCCCAAGAACATTAAAATAGTACAATTGGCAAGTCCTGTTTGACCTGCTGTTGCTGCCTTAAAACAGGTATCGGAGCCATGTCTCACCCATCTAGAGTATGAGTGGCTGGAAACATACAATGGAATAGAGCTGGCTGGATGAGGAAAGCTAAATGCTCCGGCTGATATCCGAAGAAAATCACAAGAAAGGTCATGGGACTA
This sequence comes from Somniosus microcephalus, assembly GCF_052327205.1. NCBI lineage: Eukaryota > Metazoa > Chordata > Chondrichthyes > Squaliformes > Somniosidae > Somniosus > Somniosus microcephalus. Next base: position 183,380,225 of record NC_140995.1, read on the forward strand.
CTACTGGCTTCATAAATAATGAATCTATTTAACTCTGTGAAAATCATTCTATTCCCCTCCCCCAATTCCCTCCTCTTCTGATGAGTCCTGATTCATGATGGGGTGTCCAGGCCAATGAAGAAAACTAACAAAACAAGAAGACAAACTCGCATTTGTCTAGCGCTTTTAACAATCTCAGGATGTTCCAAAGTGCTTCATAGCTAATGAATTACTTTTGAAGTGTAGTCACGGTTATTTTGGAAGTTAACGTGGGAGTCAATTTGCACACACAGGAAGTCCCCACAAACAACAATGAGATGAACGACCAGATAATATGTTTTTGGTGGCGTTGGTTAAGGGTTAAATATTGGCTGGAGCACCAGGACAACTCCCTTTGAAAATGTGCCACAGGAACTTTTACATCTGTGTGAACAAGCAGATGATGAAGTCCAGCTCTCTGGCAGGGCTTTGTGCTGGGAACTAGGGGCCTCCAGGCCCAAAATTTGACTTACAAGTTAGAAATAAAAAAGACCACCAACCTACGGGCCTGTCTTTGGCTTACTACACAAAACTGTCAGTCAGTATCATACACAGACATTTTCCATTTATCATGTGTTTTATTTTCCAGAAACTCTTCATTGAAATTCTCAAAATCGAGACAAAAAGTGCAATGATGATCACGCCACCACGTTGTCTGATGCCTGCACACTGAGTGAAAACTACTTTGATTTCTCCCTGGGTTTGGGAGCAATGTGACACTGTAAGATTTGCAAAATTTCTGCATCTCCCCGAAGGTTATATCTATATATATAAAAGGATAGTGGTGTCTGCCCGTCTGTCTGTCCGTCTGTCTATATGTCTGTCCGCTATACACTCAAAAGTTATAGAGCGTACCTACACATATGTTATATCAAAAGAAAGCTGATGATCAGGCGAGTGTCATAGGTGTATTTACTTTTTGGTCAGACAAAAATTGTTCGGACAGTATACAAAAAACTTTCAAAAATCCGCTCATTAGCGGTTGACCAATCCTACCGCTCATTAGCATTGAGTGACATTATGGTTGACCAATCCTACAGTTCAGTGACCTGATGGTTGACCAATTGGTGCGTCACGGGCGGGACCTAATCCTGCAGCCTCCCGAAACATAGCCGTCATTTTCCCCCCTGCTTTTCCTCAACAGCGAGCGGGGCAGCTGCGTCGGCCCGCTGGAGCGGGAGGTGAGTTGGGGTCACTCGGGCCGGGCCTCACAACCGCTCGGCCTGAGACACAGAGCAGGGGAGTGGCAGCGGGCAGCCGTCAACTGCGCCGCCCTGTAAACTGCCCTGGCAACGCCGGACCCCCCCAGCTAGTTAATAATAAAAGGGACCCTGCAAGGACATTTTAAATTGAAAAGGGTACCCAAGATGGCGTCCGTGCCTCGTGGCAGAAAGCCTGTGGGATTCCAAAATGGATTCTGTAGCACAGACAGCTTGGGAGTATAGATTGCTACCATTGTTTAAACTAGCCCGCCAAGCTTAAGACAAAGAACTAACCTAATTTGGCGCGAAGATAAGGATTTTCAAAAGGAGTATAATTGAAGGCCCTGGGTAGCAATCTCTCTCTCTTGCTCTTGCCCTTGACTCTGCTCTTGTGGCTCCGGCCTCTTGGGCTGCCACTCGTACTCGTGCCCTGGCCTCGTGGCGGGTTCTCTCCCTGGAGCAGATTTTCAGTAGCCAGAAACACCATACCAACTGCTAGGAAGGGGAGCGAGGCCCAAGTCCACAGCCATCCAGGACGCCCAGGCCACAGAAAGGGGCGAGACGAAGTTGAGCAGATAGCCCAGGACTCGTATAGTAGTCCGACGAGACGAGATGAGTGGAGATGGAGAAGATGATAATAACTCGATAAGGGCAGAGCAGGGCAGCGAAAAACATATCGATAATTATACCAAGCGCCTAGTTATAAGCTGACGCTTGGGGAAGAAAGTCCTTGAGGACGGTGGGGGCAAACACCTTGAACACTGCAAATAAAAGCAGGTGTCCATGCAATGACGAATATGCTAGCGTTCGAAGGATGGGTAGTAAAATCTAAGCAGTAAAAACTGCTAATCGTCTCATCGACGTAACGTTATCGCCGACGACCGCCCGAGGGAGAAGAAGAGGAGAACCCAACGAGACGAGACGACGACGGTAGCAGAGGGGAGAAGGTGTGTCACAGTAGCTGACCCAGAACCGCACCCCTGAGGACCACGTGGCGACGAGGTACCTAGAAGGACCAGAACCCAGACTTCAAAACTTGCACTCGTTAACAGTTGGCTTTTATCTTTGGATTGGTGAGCATGAATTCTGGCCCCTCATAGCTTAATCTAGTTAGTTATAGGGGGTGGGATAAGGATAATGGGATTGTTAAGATAGTTGTTTTCCCTCGATGTGCCATGTGTTCCCCATTCCTTGTATAAGTGTATTTGCCTGTAATGTTATAGTGGTAACTTCTTTTAAGACTGTATTAATTTTCCTGTTCAATAAAATCTTGGTTTTTGCTTGCATCCAAACTACCCGTCTACTCAAGTTTTCTGTATCGCTGCCTGTATCTAAGTCCGGTGTCTAGAACCCAGGGGCTTGGGAGCGATTCGAACCGCTCACAAACAGTCAGGGGCATAACTGACTGGGCGCACGTGCCACACGTATGTACACATTACAATTTAAACAGAGCTGCAGTGATTCCATGGAGCACTGCACAGAAATTTTGAACAATCCACCTGCTGATAGTAATGATCATCCATGGTTGTGGACAAGCCGATACAAAGGGTTCGTACATATGTATTTGAGCCCTTCTCTATATCAACCTCATAAATGCACACCTGACAGCAGTTGGCTTGTGAATTGTTGAGAATGACATTTTTTATGTTAAAGCAAGAGTGAGACCACACGCATTCGTGGGTGTTTACTTTTCAGAGCAAGATACATAGGTTACATTTTTAAACCAAAAAAATGAGCAAGACTTGACAGGTTTGCAAAAGGTCAAGCCATTTTTCATTTTATTTTCAAAAGTGGAAGATCAATTACAATAATTTAAAAAAGAGCAAAACTAGCCAATTTGAACCCTGCGATCTTGGGAAGCGCTTGAGACAATCTTGTGAGCCGCCCGCCAACTGCTCTATGCTGTTGCTAAGCTTGCATGAAAGACGGGTGACATTGAGGCCGTTGCTAACGGTGTATTTAAAATATCGGCAACATTTTGTTGAAAAAACACAATGGAGTAGATCTTGACTTTGCGATAGTGTAAAACGGGCAATAGCGTATCGGCAGTCCGTTTTACATCCCTCCTCATTATTATTTCCATTGAAGCCTTGAGAGGAAGCGAATGAGAGTGGACATAGAGGTATATAAGTGGAATAGAATAAATTAATTCTGAGCACTATTTCAAATTAAAGCACGACTGCAAACCGATGGGGTATGCTTACACATGGGTAAAAAGCAAACTTGGGCTGACATCAGGAAGCACCGATTTAGACTTGGGTTGATCATCTGTGGAAGGCAGTGGAGGCAAAATCTCTGGAATCATTCCAGATACTGCGACGGGGAGGCTGTAGGTTTTCACGGGAGGATGAGCTACATGGGCTGAATGGCTTCCCCCATTTGGACTTTTCTTTGCAAAATCTTGAATAACTTAAGTAGTACCTACTCCAGAGTTAGAGTTGGTTATTTCTAGACTTGCGGCCACTTAGCACAGTAAACAGAGACTGGGCTGAAGAATTAAGAAAGGAAATAGACAGATTCAGCAGCAGCTCGAGGGATCTGGGCTTGGAGATAAAAGAAATGTTGTGAAAGGTTCCTGTAAGTTTATCAAAATGACAGGGTTAGCTGGACGGGCTGAGGAGACTTCTCTTATCTTCCAATGAGTATTAAAAATGACAGAAGCTTTAAAGGAATTACTGGTGATTTTTGAGGCCCCTGGTTTCTCAACAATGATATGGAGCGATATAGACTTGTTAGCAAAATGACAGCCCATGGAATTAAAGGGGCAATGGCTGTGTGGATACAACATTGGGGACATCATTTCAAAGTTTGCAGATGATCCGAAACTCGGAACTGTAGTAAACAATGAGGAGGATAGTAACAGTCTTCAGGAGGACATGGACAGACTGATCAAATGGGCAGACACATGGCAGATGAAATTTAACACAGAGAAGTGTGAAGTGATTCATTTTAGTAGGAAGAATGAGGAGAGGCAATACAAACTTAAATGGTACAATTTTAGATGGGGTGCAGGAACAGAGAGACCTGGGGTATGGTATGTACACAAGTGTTTAAAGGTGGCAGGACAAGTTGAGAAGGCTGTTCAAAAGGCATACAGGATCCTTGGCTTTATAAATAGAGGCATATAGAGTATTAAAGCAAAGAAGTTATGCTAAGCCTTTATAAAACGCTGTTTAGGCCCCAGCTGGAGTATTGTGACCAATTCTGGGCACCACACTTTAGGAAGGATGTCAAGGCCTTGGAGAGGGTGCAGAGGAAATTTGCTAGAATGATTCCATGGATGAAAGATTTCAGTTACGTGAAGAGATTAAAGAAACTGGGATTGTTCGCCTTAGAGCAGAGAAGGTTAAGAGGAGATTTGATAGAGGTGTTCAAAATATGGAAGGGTTTTGATAGAGTAACTAAGGATAAACTGTTTCTAGTGGCAGAAGGGTCGGTAACCTTCTGTCCGGAAACCTGTAACTTCAAGTTTCCCCTGATGCTGAAGAGTTTTGACTCCGCAGCATGCGTAGTTTTGCTTTGACAGGTTCCCCGCCCAGAATTCAGCCTGATTGAGAGGCTTGGCTTCCAGTCGGGTGGGGAGCACTCTGGAGCAGGCTGCAGTAGCAGGAAAGTCGCTTTAAGAGGCTGCCAGGCACATTAAAATATTTAAGTGGCCAGCCCGCTTCAGGGAGCAGGTTGGCTGCCCGCCCCGTCCCGCCTCCGTTAAACCCAGAGAAGTGGGGGGGCGAGGGGGTGTGGGGGGTGGGTTTGAAGTTTTAACATCTGACCCGACCTCCACCCACCAATTTTAGGGGTTAAGATTCAGCCCTATGATTCTATATTTTTGTACCTAAACTGAACATTTTCATCATGGGCAAATGTTGTTTCCCCTTCTTTAAGCTTGAACCTTTCTTGCTTGTGCAGCTGTAAAATGGAGCTGTGTTGCAGATTAAAAGAAGTAAACACTTTGCGAGTGAATTTCCTCCGGGCCTCTCCCACTTTGCCGCCGCAACTTCGGTGAAAGCCCCATTAATGCAGGTAGACTGGGTTTCTGCCAAAGTTACGGCAGCAAAGTGGGAGAAGACACCAGGGAACTCATCCGGAAATTATCCACTCAGGAAAATAGGAACAGAAGTAGGTCATTCAGCCTCTTGAGCTGGTTCCATTATTCAATTACAACCTGACTGATCTGCATCTTAACTCCATTTACCCACATTTTACTTCATATCCCTTGATACCCTTGCCTAATAAAAATCTGTCAATCTCAGCCTTGAAAATTTCAATTGTCTCAGCAGCCACAGCCTTTTGGGCCAAGTTCCAGATTTCCACTACCCTTTGTGTGAAAAACTGCTTCCTGATTTCGCTCCTGAATGATCAAGCTCTCATTTTATTATTGCACCCCCCTTGCTTTGGATTTCCCCTCAACAGGAAATAGCTCATCTGTGTTTACCCTATCGAATCCTTTTATCGTTTTAAACACCTCAATTAGATCACCCCTCAACCTTCTAAACTCAAGGGAATACCAGGCAAGTTTAAGCAACCTGTCCTCATAATTGATCCCTTTAAGCCTTAGGGGGAAAAATTCAGTATTGCCCCGTTTGGGGCGCCATTATCGGCCGTGCGCAAAGTTTAGCGCCTGGCGCTAATTATTGCCTCCGACGGCAAACTTGGCTTTTATCGCCCCTGGAGGTGATTGGAGCGCTAAATCAGGCGCTTCACAACTGTCTTAAGGCGCAAAGGCCGAGGAGCGAGGCGCTACCTCAGAGCGCTGGCGAAGCAAGGAAGGGCAAATCAAAATAAACCTGTAAAGTGCTGCTCAGTACCCAAAACTCCTTCACACAGTGTTGAATCTTTCCAGCAGTCTCTCTCTCTCTCTGAATGCGTGGTGCAAAAATGTCACCAACAAAAAAAGGCAGGAAGCGGTCCTCTTTAAATAGCGCTCCCCCAGTCCCTTCCCGACTGCAAAACCCTCCCCTCAACCTGTCGTTGCTAGCGGCAGGCAGTAAGGCAGGGGGCGCCACTCAATATCCGGTCCGGGGCGCTACCGGGGCATTGCGCACTCGACTGACGTCACGATCTGCCGGTGCAGGAGATCGTGGCGGTAGTGTTTAACGCCGCCACAAAATATCTAGTTAATTTCGCGAGCGGCACAGACATCGCCGTGCCCGGGCGCTAGTTGCTTTGCACCCCATTAGCACCCTCTTAAGGCGCTAACGGGAGGCGCAAACAACTGAATTTTTCCCCCTTAGTGTTCCCTGGCCTTAGTTGGAGAGGTTTGCAAATGTTTGGATGATCTCAACACCTGCCCCAGTAAATGAATCAAATTGCTGCAATGACAAGATTGATTCTAACGGGTAGATTTTCCAAGTTCTCACCTGTGGTGAAATACCTCACATGCAGTGAGGGCGCATTAGAGAATCTCGATTGGCGGGCCCGTGATTTTCCAATGTGCGCCCTTAGCGGGCGAGTACCTTGTCATTGGCAAGGGCTCCGAAAATGTACCCTTGACGGCCAAATTCTATGTGGACACAGATTTCTGTGCAACACTTGTTATTGCATTCGCTAAAATAGGTGAGAATTAGCTCGATGCGTACAATACGTGAAGACTTTTGTCGTGAGCTTTGTCGCTACTTTTCTTATATCATGCATCAAAAAAGAAAGCAAATAAGCTAACAATCCACTTTGTACAGTATGAAACGGTGACTGATGAAAGAAAGCTCCTGCGTAGCCTAGTGCAGTTGAGTGCAGACACTGACTCATTCCACAAGGCAAGGTGGCCCTGTCATTTTGTAAGCCCCTCACCCCATGCCTCCTTAGTAAAACTGGATGCTATCAAATGCAATGGCATTCCAGATTCCCAACAGATTATAGGGTAAAATGCAATCTTATGTATTTCCCCTCTGATGTATTTTTCATCATTAAACTTAGTAAATGTGCTGGATGACAATTTTTTGTCATTACCCTGTAATTTGCATTCACCCACCCAAATATGGGCAAGTCTCATTCAAAGTTTGCAGTTACAGCCAGTGGAAATCTCGGATGTGGCAGCAGGTGTTGGCCAGCCTGCGGAATTATTCTGTACCACACCTCCTACTCCAGTCTCCCCCCATGCCCCAAAAACAGATGTAAAGAGGGAAGAGAATCTCAATCCAAGTAATCATTAAGAGGACAGTTGAAACTGCGCATAGATTTCTGGTTCCACATTAGAAACCCCGTCATGAAATGATTGCATTTCTTTCTGTATTTTTTTAAGATTGTTCTGCATTTGTAACAAAGGGCAACACTTTAAAGTGTGACACGTGGAGTGTGGCATATGTGTCCTAGGCACAAGTGTCAGTAATTTTTGTGGGGGTTCCTCTAATCTCCCACCATAACTTCGACGAAAGATCAGTGGAAACAACAATTTAACCGTTTCTCCGGGGTTTACGCCCACCTTCTGCCGAAGCTATGGCAGGTGATCGGGAGGACCACTGCGGAAATCCTACCACATGACTTTTATACATGCAAGTCGTTCTCCCATGACTCTGCACATGTGGGCTGGAATTTTCTTTACCTGGGTGGGTCCGGTGCGGGAGGTCGCCGTGACAGGTCGCGACCCCGATGTTGCTTCCATCCTGCTGCAGAAATCGACTTTGCGCTAATGGGGCTATTAAGTCCACCCTGTGCGTTACCCAGCCCTATTAAATGGTGCGTTTTCAGCCGGGATATTTAAAGGGTCCATGGCCACATCCCATTTGAAGGTTCATTTAGGAGTGTGCAGTCACTGCACTGGAGGCTTTGATTGCTCCAAACACTTGAAGACATGACTGCACAGAGGCAGAAGGCTGCACCCAGGTTCTCCGATGACTCCCTCCATGTGCTTGTGGAGGGAGTCAGAGCATGCAGGGAGGTCCTCTTCCCTTCCGATGGGTGGAAGGGACCCCCAGGGGACAAAAAGAGCCTGGCTCCAAATTGCAGAGGAAGTCTGCTCCTATCTTCTATGTTTCTATAGCAGGGACAGGGTACTGAATTTGGATGATCAGCCATGATCTCATTAATTGGCAGGGCAGGCTCGAGGGGCCGAATGGCCTACTCCTGCTCCTATCTTCTATGTTTCTAAGTCAACAGCAGGGATGTGGTCAGGAGGACCTGGGTGCAGTGCCAGAAGCTTTTCAATTATCTCATTAGATCAGGAAAGGTGAGTACAAAGCCACACTCAACTTCATCCTGCTGTGCCTCTCATCACATCCCCATCACTCTGCCTTCCCAACCTTACTCCTGCACATCCTTACTCACCCCAACATACCTTGCATGTCCACCCACCTCTCTCTCTCTATCTACATACTCACATCCCCATCTTACTAGCCACCCCTCACACTCACACTCATCCTAATGCAATCATACCAACTACCGCCACACAAGGAGTTCACTTGGCATTGCTACCCTACCCCATCCTAGTCTCCCTCTAAAGACGTAACCCATCCATTCCTTACACTCATTCCATTAGTCTCACTCAACCTTCTCTTCTTTCCCTCCTTGCAGGAAAAAAGAGCCCACAATAAGAGGGAGAGGGAGAGAACTTGAGGTGGGCCTCCATCATTTGCCACCCTCACAAGAGCAACGGAGGTTGTCTTGAAAGTATCAGGAGTGGCCGAGCAGCTGGTGACAGAATTACATATCATACAGCTACATGGCATACATCAGTCACTCATATGTGCATAATGATATCTGTACCCATTCTTCATATGGCATATCTAACTCATCTCTTTACTCTTTCACAGGCCCATCAAGTGCAACCTCCCACTGTCCAGGCGGAAGAGGAAGATGACGCCTCAGAGGAGCCTCCAGCCTCTGAGGGTGCACTGTCACCAGACATGAGTGCACCCAGCACCAGCGTAGAGACACACACACCCCAGTGGGTCCCACATGAGATAGAGTAGTGTTGTCACCTGGTCTGCCACAAGTCACAAGTGAGCAAGAGCAGGTGGTGGAGATGTGAAGGAATAGCCATGATTCAGTGAAATACACAATACCATGAACAAATTTCTAATATTATTAATAAAAGACATATTGGGGGAGAAATTGGGTGAGTAGCGCCACCTGTTTGCGCCTAAAGAGGCAGTCAGTGGCTGTAGCGCCACTGGCTGCGTCTCCCGCGATATTCAGTAGGGGCGCTAATGGTGGCGTTAGGCTTTTGCGCTGCACCGCCACCGATGACGTCATCGGTGTGCGCAGCACCCCATTCGTGCCCCGTTCGCGACATTTGGTAGCGAACGGCGCAGTTGCGCCGCTCGCTACCCGCGCCCGGTTCACGGGGCCTTACTGTGCCGGCAGCAGTGCAAGTTAAGGTGGAGGTGCGGGGCGGCCGCTTTTTCGGCGGCCGCCTGCCAGCACCTCCGTCCCCGGCCTCCTAACCACCCCCCCCCACCCCCGCGGCATTGCCGGCTGTTTCCCGAGAGCCCGGCACTTCTCCTTGGTGCCGGGCTCATTTGCCGGCACTCGCGATCGGGGATCGCGCTGTTGCAGGCACCTCCCCCTTAACAGCGGGAGGAAGGCCTGCAGTACCGCAGCGTGCCGTGCCGCAGCATGTGGCGCTGCGGCACATTGCGCTGCGATAATCAGTTTCAGCGCCCTAAGAGGGACGCGGAGCACCTCGAGCCTCGCCCCGTGTCCCTCGAGCGGCACTGAAACTGAATTTTTGGCAATCGGAATTATTCCGATCGCTGCGCTAAATCCTGCGCTCAGGCGACTTTTGCGCCACTTTGGCGCCCCAACCCAATTTCTAGGCCATTGGGTTTAAAAGACACAAGTCTCAGCAGACAAGGCTGTGAACAGAATACAGGCTTCTGAGAAAAGATCAGTTGATAACAAAGTTGTAAACAAGCTTTGAAATGGGAGTTAGTTAAATATTCTAAAACAATGAAAGATTGAAGCAAATCCGAAAAGTCTATGGTTTGCAACGAACACAATGAGAGACCCAGTTTAAGGTGTTATAAGTTAACACGTAAAACAGAAATACAAACATTAAAGGAGGCATGTGCATTTGAAACATGACATCAAGTAAAGAAACCCGCTAGTCAAATAGTTTTATGTTAAACTTGGAAAACAGGAACCACAAGATTAAATATGCAACCAATTGAGATAGCTAGAAAACAAGTAACCACACAGTTAAAGTGGTTCTGATTTATATATTGTAAATATAATACCAACAAGAAGGCTTTGAAAATATGACTTCAATAGAGACACCAAGCATTGTGTTTGTATTAAACTTGGAGCAGAACGGGGTCACAATGCCTGCAAAAAAACAGTAAAGCCAATATTAAGAATTGAATGAAAAATCTTCGATAAGAATGACATCAATCATTGTTTTTATGAAGGTTTTTGAAACACCTAAAGGTAGAGAAATAATTATGCATGCAATAGTTGAATTGACAGTGTTAAGTCTGTGTGTTCTAGTTGTATTTAAAATTAATTACTGACACAGACTACAAGAATAACGTTTCAACAGGCCTTTACTAGTTGGAGGTCAGGGCTATACTAACAGCAATATCACTACACAGTATTTATATACCGCTGGTCACCACCGGTATTACGTATACAGCAGCCAGAGAAAGTAGTACATCTCTTAAGGTGGAACAGGCTTAAGTTCTCTTAAGGTGGAACAGGTTACATACACCACAATCCTCCCTTTTTAGTTTAACAGTCATATCCCCATTTAACATAACATAATAACATATATAACTTCAGGTATAAACAGTTCAAAGGTTCAGTCTCTCAGGAGGCCTTCTGATTCGGGTTGGATAACGCCTTTCAGTGGTCTCTGATTCTTGTTGCTGAGGTGACTCCTCTAGTTGGTTTCCTATGTATTGGACGTCATCATCAGGTACATTCCCTGCCGAGGTAGATGCTTCAGGTTCATTAACGTCTTCCACAGTTGTCTCTGTCGCAACCATGGGTTCAACCCCTGCTCTCGATTCTACCAGTTGATCCGCATGACGCCTTATCACATTGTTACCAATATCTACTGTGTACATCAGAGGTCCTTGTCTGGCCCGAATTGTTCCGGACTGCCATATTTCGTTTCCATAGTCCCTTGCCAACACTGGTTGTCCTACGTCGAAACTTCGAGTGGTCTTGTTATTAATATGCCGGAACTGTTTGTTTTCCACTTCCCTCCGCACATTTGGTTTTAACAAGTCCAACCTGGACCGCAACCTCCTGTTATAAAACATCATGGCAGGACTTTGGTTAGTTACTGCATGAGCGGCGTTTCGATATGCCATTAGGAAATTGTCCACCTTGTGTTGTAGCGGAATCTGATCATCGTTCATGGCCTTTATTGCCTTTTTGAATGTTTGGACAAATCTCTCGGCCAACCCGTTTGTCGCCGGATGATATGGGGCAGAGGTATAATGTTTCACCCCATTCTTCTTTAAGAATTTTTGGAATTCTTCCGACACGAACTGTGGTCCGTTGCCCGAACATATCTGTTCTGGCAATCCGTTCCTTGCGAATATTGTTCTTAACACCGCAATTGTCTTTTCTGAAGTAGTGGTATTCATCTTGATCACTTCTGGCCATTTGGAATGTGCGTCCACCGCAATTAGGAACATGGAGTCCATGAATGGACCAGCAAAGTCAATATGTACGCGTTGCCATGGGGCTGAAGGCCATTCCCATGGGTGTAGTGGTGCGATCGGAGGTGCATTTTGCACTTTTTGGCACCCAGCGGAGCTCTTCGTCAACTCCTCTATCTGTTGGTCAATACCCGGCCACCATACATAAGCCCTAGCAAGACTTTTCATCTTAACTCCCCCCAGATGACCTTCATGCAGTTCCTTTAGAACTCTTTCCCTTAACTTGGGAGGAATAATCACTCTTGTCCCGTACATCAAAGTACCATGGCAGACGGACAGCTGGTCTCGCCTTGCCGAGAATGCCGGTAACAGAGGATCACCATGTGTTGGCCATCCCTTCACTGTCACCTCGTAGACTCGGGACAGTGTCGGGTCGTTCCTGGTTTCTCTTTCAATACTTGCATTGGTGACTGGTAATCACTCGATGATGGTCGAATGAAATAACTCAACAGGGTCAACTTTCGTCGTCTCTTCTTCTTCAGGTAGTGGCAGGCGCGACAGCCCATCAGCATTGCCATGCTGCTTTGTACCTTTGAATTCTATTTGATATTGATGTGCCCCTAGGAAAAGGGACCATCTCTGGAGTCTCTGTGCTGTCATCACCGAAACACCCTTCTTAGGGTTAAAAATGGATACCAACGGCTGATGGTCTGTCAGAAGTGTGAATTTTTGGCCCTGCAGGTAATGATTAAACTTCTTCACTCCCCATACAAGGCTGAGAGCCTCCCTATCGATCTGCGCATAGTTGCGCTCAGCGGAGGTCAATGATCTGGATGCAAACGCGACTGGCCTTTCCGTGCCATTTGGCAACTTGTGTGAGAGTACTGCCCCAATACCATATGGAGAAGCATCACAAGCCAACCGAATAGGCAGTGTCGGGTGGAAGTGAGCCAACACTTCCTCTGAGGTGATCAATTCTTTGCTTTTGCGAAATGCTTTCTTACAGTTTTCGCTCCATTCCCATGGTACCCCCTTCTGTAAAAGAGCATTCAGCGGGTGCAGTACCGTGGATAGATTCGGTAGAAACTTATGGTAATAGTTAATCAATCCTAGAAACGACCTCAACTGAGAGACATTATCCGGAGCGGGAGCCTTTACAACTGCCTCTATCTTGTCAGGAGACTTATGAAGCCCCTCCCGGTCAATGACATGACCAGAGTACGAGATCCGCTTCTGAAAGAACTCACATTTCTGCCGATTAACTCGAAGTCCATACTCTTTCAGTCTGTTGAGCACCAGTTCCAAGTTTGCGAGGTGTTCTTCATCACCATCTCCTGTAATCAGAATATCGTCCAGGTAACATTGTGTGCCTGGAATTCCCTGTAATACCTGCTCCATGGCCCTCTGCCAAATTGCTGGAGCCGATGCCACTCCAAAAACCAGCCTATTATACGGGTACAAACCTCTATGCGTGTTGATCGTGAGGTACTGGCGTGACTCTTCTTCAACCTCCATCTGCAAGTACGCCTGCGCCAGGTCTATCTTGGTGAAATGTTTCCTGCCAGACAACGAAGCAAAAATATCCTCAATCCGCGGAAGCGAATACTGCACCATGTGAAGCACCGGATTAACGGTGATCTTGAAGTCTCCACAGATGCGAACCTTCCCTGGTTCTCCTGGCTTGTTGCTCGAAGGACGTTTCATAACGGGAACAATGGGCATAGCCCACTCACTCCAACCTACCTTAGACAGTACACCTGAACGTTCTAGCGCTTCCAGTTCCACTTCTACAGCAGGTCGTATTGCATAGGGCACCGGTCTGGCTTTGAAAAATTTTGGGTGTGCATGTTCATCAATCTTGATGTTTGCCGTAATTCCTCTCAGTGTTCCCAGTCCCTGCTGGAACACCTCTTTAGCATCATCCAATATTCTGGACAATCGTTTAGGTTTGACATCTGTTTCCCCGGAATCTACCATTAGTGCCTTTAAGGAGTGCCAGTCCATATTCATTTTCCTAATCCACTCCCATCCCAGTAGTGGTGGACCTCCTTCAGGTAGCACATATAAGTCCATTACTTGGCTTTCTTTGCCCTTGTGGACCACTTTTACCTCTATCTTTCCGATGGGGTACACTCTTTGCCCCGTGTATGTTTTCAATATAATCTCCGTATCCCGTAGGGGAATATGTTGGAATAACCTTTTGTAATCTTTCTTATTCATGACCGTCAATGCCGATCCAGTGTCCAATTCCATCTTTACTTGGACTCCTGCTATCTGAAGAGTGACCCAAATTGTCTGGAGATCTGCATCCTTACCAACGTTGTGTACTCTTAAGCTACCCAGTTCATTACTGCTGGCGTCTGAATCTGACTTCTGTTCGTTCGAACTGTTCTTTGTCACCTTGTGTACCTTTATGTATTTTCCTTGCGGTGACTTTTTGTTGCTGGTCTTCTTTCCTGACCGGCATACTTTAGCTATGTGGCCAAGCCTGCCACACGTTCTGCATTCTTGGTTTTTAAACCAACACTGGTTCTGATCGTGCGTTGTCTTTCCACAACGATAACATTTTACAGTACTCAGAACCAATTGATTTGTACTGAGTTCCGGTGACCGTAGCTGCATTACTGCCATGCCTCTCGCTGCGGCTTCATGTGATGCTGCCATAGTGACCGCTTTCTCAAGCGTCAGCTCATTCTCCTCGAGCAGTCGCTTTTGTGTATCTTCTTTTAATAATCCACAAACAAATTTATCTCTTAGCGCATCTGTTAGTCCCGTTCCAAACTGACAGTACTTTGCTAGCTTACGCAATTCCATTAAATATTCAGCATTGCTTTCATCTTTCAGCTGCTTTCTGCTGTAAAATTTAAATCATTCCGCTAGCATCAGCGGCGTGGGGTTTAGATGATTTCTCAGGACAGTAACAATCTCCTCGAACGTCTTCTCCGCCGGTTCATCTGGTGATAAAAGGTGTTTCAGTTGCCCGTATGTCTTCGCACCCATTAAGTTTAATAAAGTTAGTGCTTTCTCATCATCTGGGATTTTATTTGCTTTACAATAATTTTGTATGCGTTCTACATACGTGGCCCAATCTTTGATGTTGCTATCAAAGGTATTAATGTTCCCATGTTTAGGCATCGTTGCAATTTTTTTTTTTTAGTGATTTCCCTTTTTCCAAGATGGCGGCTTCCCGCTCTTGTCTTCGTCCTCCGCCTACAAAATGGCGGTTTCCCACGCTTGGCGGTCTTTCCCGCGCTCGCCTTCTTCACCCGCTGGCTGCAATGGCGTTTGGCGTGCCGCTGCTGCTCCCCTTTCCCAGCGGTTAGTAACTCCCCCGACGCTGTCTCCGCTTCACCGCGGCTCCCTCGGGCATTCGCGCTTCCCCGATGTCGCGCCTCGCAGCCCTTCTTGCAGCCCGGTTATTAGCACCGGCTGCGTTTGCCTTCACCGCAGCTCTCGCGCCTTCAGTCGCCCCAGATGCTGCGCCTTTTTGGCCCGAATGCGGCCCGGCCCTTATCACCAGCCGCGATCGATGTCCCTGCGCTGCGCCTTTCGGCCCGAATGCGGCCCGGCCCTTATCTCCGGTCGCGATCGATCTCACTGCCCTTATTCCTCCGTCTTCCCTCCCCGTCTGTACAGCCAACGCGGCCGACTTTCTGCTCGCGTCGCTGACCGGCTTACCCACCACCGAGGTAGAAGGAAGATAGCTGACTGCCGCTGATGGAGGCTTCGAGTTCAGGATATCTTCTGCACTCCGGGTTCTCGATGCCTGTCACGCGACGTGTCTTCCAGCAGGGTGATGAGGGTGGATGCCTCTCTTCGACGCCCGTTCTGTGGACGAAGCCGCAGTGGATATAAACTGCCGCAGGGTAAGAATCGGACTCGTCGCCACTGTTAAGTCTGTGTGTTCTAGTTGTATTTAAGATTAATTACTGACACAGACTACAAGAATAACGTTTCAACAGGTCTTTACTAGTTGGAGGTCAGGGCTATACTAACAGCAATATCACTACACAGTACTTATATACCAGTGGTCACCACCGGTATTACGTATACAGCAGCCAGAGAAAGTAGTACATCTCTTAAGGTGGAACAGGCTTAAGTTCTCTTAAGGTGGAACAGGTTACATACACCACAGATAGTATGACAGAAAGTATTCCAAAGAGGTATGAATAAAAACAATTAGCTGACATCAGCAGAGAACATCAAAGAAGAAACCACTGCCAAAAGGATATAAAAATAAGACCTTTTTAACAGAAATGTCAGAACTCGCGGAATGGGCAAAGCGTTTCTCAACTCTTCAGAGGCATCTCTGTAAGTCTTTAACTATGAGTTTCGGGAAGTCAAAGTGATTGATTTTGGTGGATGTTCTGGATTTAGAAATAAGTAAGAAATAAGAAATGTAACGAAGTAAAGATTTGAGAATAAGGATCTCTGAGAAATAAGAAATGTAAGCTAATTGTATTTTGAATTGTTAATGTTGCGACTGATTCAGCAGCTTTTAACTGAATGTCGGCTCTTAAATAAAACTATATATTTTTAGAATTGTCTCAAAGAGTAATTCTGTATAGACTCGCGAACCCACATTTCTGTACACTCTTTTGTAAGGAGTTGCAGAATTCTGGGGAGTATTTTGGACCCTCATAATATCTGGAAGGTTACAGTCGAGCTCAACTTATTAAAAGTACTATCTGGAGGATGGTAACATTTTCAGTCGTTCCGTTCCTTTAGGGAGAGATAGCCTGAACCTTTCGACCCATTTAAGCGTTGTAATGAAACCTGTTTGTCTTGCCTGTATTTGTTCTTGCCTGTATTCGTTTTACACTCATGTATATTACCCTCCCCCACACGGTGTATAGTTTCACTTCCTCTTTCCTGACTCATTCCTGCGAGCCAGTCAGTGTGTTGAGATGTTAGCTCTGATCTTAGTGATTAAAAGCCAACTTGTTAAAGTTTATAACTTCTAGTTTTGTGGTTATTGAAGGCACATCAATTTTAATCACGAAAGAATACTAGGATGGATCGACTCCTAAAACCAGAGCGTCTGGACTTGGATCCACATTCTGCTGAAGCATCAAATCAATTTGGACACTGACTCAAATGCTTCGAACTTTTCGCGAGGGCCTCATCCGCTAGCGAGGTAGATAAACTGAGTCTACTGACTACTCGCGTTAATCATCGGATTTATTCGTTCATCCGGGACGCCACCTCTTACACGGAGGCCATCACTATCCTGAAGGCCCAATGCCGGAGGCCAGTAAACGAAGTGTACGCCAGACATCTGCTGGCTACACGCAGGCAGTGACCTGAGGAATCAATGGACGATTTCTTACAGGGCCTAACGGACTTGGTCCGGGACTGTAACTGCAAGGCCGTGACGGCCAACGTGTACTCTGACGAATTGGTCCGCGATTCCTTCATCACGGGCCTCAAATCGAATTATATCCGGCAGAGACTGCTGGAGAAGGAGGTCCTGGACTTAAAAAAGGCAGTGGCCACTGCGCGATCGCTGGACGTGGCCCAGAAAAACTCTAACTCTTATTCTTCCGGCCATGCGGCCCTCACCGCCTCGTGCGTGCCGAGGGGGCCGCCATCTTGGAATCAGCCATCTTCCCCATCCAGGTCTCAGACCAGCTCTACACCGCCGGAGTCCCCACACAGAAGTTCACCCAGGAGTCCTACTACAGCGGCAATGTCTCGAGGCCCGAAATGCTACTTCTGCGGCCAAGCCAAGCACCCCAGACAACGATGCCCAGCGAAGGACGCTACATGCTTCAAATGTAAGAAAAAGGGGCATTTTAGCAAAGTCTGCAAGGGGAATCCGATTTCCAACTCCGTCACCGCCTCGTGCGTGCCGTGCGGGCCACCATCCTGGGATCCGCCATCTTTTCCCGACTCAACGGCCGCCCAGGGCCCAACAGTGGCTTCGATCACGGTGGATCAATCCAGGCCACACCCGTTGACAAAATCCATGATGGACATACAGGTAAACGGGAATTTAACGAAATGTTTAATTGACTGTGGGAGTACCGAGAGTTTTACCCACCCTAGCCTGGTACGGCAGCACTCATTAACGGTAACCCCTACACGGAGCAGAATTGCTATGGCTGCTAAGCCCCACACTTCGGACATTTTGGGCTACTGTGTGGTAACACTGACTGTAAAAGGCACGGACTACAAGGATTTTAAACTCCTCGTGATGCCAGAACTCTGTGTTAATGTAATCTTGGGCCTGGACTTCCAGTGCCACCACGAAAGTGTCACGCTAGCATATGGTGGGTCCCAGCCGCCACTCACAGTCTGTGGCCTATCAACCTTAAAAATCAGCCCGCCCTCTTTATTCACTAATCTCGCTCCGAACTGTAGGCCCATAGCGACCAAAAGTAAACGGTACAGTCTGGAAGACAGACACTTTATCAAGGCGGAAGTGGACAGACTCCTGCGGGAAGGCATTATTGAATGCAGTACCAGTCCGTGGCATGCCCAAGTAGTCATAGTTAAAAATAGCGAAAAGAAACGGATGGTAATTGACTACAGCCAGACTGTTAATATTTATACCCAGCTGGACGCCTACCCTTTACCCCGCATATCAGAAATGGTCAACCAGATCGCGCAATACCGAGTCTTCTCGACTATCGACTTCAAATCCGCGTATCACCAGCTCCCCATTAGAACGGAGGACCGCCCATACACCGCCTTTGAGGCGAACGGACGCCTCTACCATTTTCTCAGAGTGCCCTTCGGGGTAACAAATGGGGTCTCGGTCTTCCAATGTGAGATGGACTGCATGGCTGACGAGAATAAACTACAAGCTACCTACCCCTATCTGGACAATGTCACTATCTGCGGGCACAACCAGCAAGACCACGATCTAAATCTTGCGAGATTTTTAAAAACTGCCCTAAAGCTGAATCTAACCTACAACAAAGACAAATGTGTCTTCAACACAACCCGTCTCTGTATCGTCGGCTGTGTGGTGGAAGATGGGGTAATTGGACCGGACCCTGACCGATTACACCCACTAAAGGAACTGCCCCTGCCACACAATCCCAAAGCTTTAAAAAGGTGCCTGGGATTTTTTTCGTATTTTGCCCAATGGGTGCCCAATTACTCTGATAAGGCCCGACCCCTCATTAAATCGACGTCCTTCCCACTATCAGCTGAAGCTTGGGAGGCTTTCACCAGTATCAAACAGGACATTGAAAGGGCTGCACTGTGTGCAGTGGACGAAAGCATTCCCTTTCAAGTCGAAAGCGATGCGTCAGACTTTGCTTTAGCTGCGACCCTCAATCAGGCTGGGAGACCTGTGGCCTTCTTCTCCCGACCCCTTCAGGGGCCTGAAATCAGGCACTCTTCTGTCGAGAAGGAGGCACAGGCTATAGTGGAGGCAGTGCGGCACTGGAGACGCTACCTAGCCGGCAAACGTTTCACCCTGCTCACCGACCAGCGGTCGGTGGCTTTCATGTTTAATAACAAACAAAGGGGGAAAATCAAGAATGACAAAATATTCAGGTGGAGGATCGAACTATCCACGTTCGACTATGATATTATGTACAGGCCGGGAGCCCTTAATGAACCCCCAGACGCCCTATCGCGGGGAATGTGTGCCAGCATTCATACGGACAAATTACAGGGTCTCCACAACGACCTCTGTCACCCAGGGGTCACCCGACTATACCATTTTATAAAGTCCCGCAATCTGCCCCACTCCATCGAGGAGGTCAGGGCAATGACCAGAGCCTGCCGCATCTGTGCGGAATGCAAGCCTCGTTTCTACAGGCCTGACCGTGCACACCTTATCAAAGCCACACGGCCATTCGAGCGCCTAAGTCTGGACTTCAAGGGACCCCTTCCCTCTGCCGACTGTAACGTATACTTCCTCAATATCATCGATGAATATTCCCGCTTCCCCTTCGCCATTCCCTGCCCAGACATGACCAGTGCCACGGTCATCAAGTGTCTTGGTAATCTATTCTGCATGTTTGGCATGCCGAACTACATACACAGCGATAGGGGGACGTCATTTATGAGTGACGAACTGCGCCAGTTCTTGCTCTCAAAGGGGATAGCCACTAGCAGAACCACTAGCTACAACCCCTGGGGTAATGGGCAAGTGGAAAGGGAGAATGCTACTGTTTGGAAGGCTGTCACGTTAGCCTTAAAGTCAAAAGGCCTTCCGACCTCCCGCTGGCAGGAAGTCCTCCCAGACGTGCTCCACTCCATAAGGTCTCTGTTATGTACAGCCACTAACGCTACCCCTCATGAAAAGATGTTCGTTTTCCCCTGGAAATCGACCTCGGGCATATCTCTACCCGCGTGGCTGACGTCTCCGGGGACAGTACTATTGTGGAAGCACGTGAGAGGCCATAAAACGGACCCCCTTGTGGAAAAGGTACAGCTCCTCCATGCAAACCCTCAGTACGCCTATATCAAATACTCTGACAGGCGAGAGGACACTGTTTCCATAAAAGACCTCGCTCCCTCGGGGAGCGGAGAGAACGATGAGAGACTACCCGAGGAAGACCTACACCAAAAAGAGACAGGACGCCCAGAGGTATCAATACCCAACTTTAACCTGGAGGACACTGCAGATAACCTGGAAGACACTGCGGAGGCCCGGACAGCGGAGGAACCAGAATCCACTCCCCTAGAGGCACCCCAACCGGCTTTGCGCCGATCACTGAGAACCGCAAAACCTCCTGACAGACTCACTTATACCAACTTTTAAGAAACATCACCCCGATGGACTAAATCTAAAGAAGGGGTGAATGTAATGAAACCTGTTTGTCTTGCCTGTATTTGTTCTTGCCTGTATTCGTTTTGCACTCATGTATATTACCCTCCCCCACACGGTGTATAGTTTCACTTCCTCTTTCCTGACTCATTCCTGCGAGCCAGTCAGTGTGTTGAGATGTTAGCTCTGATCTTAGTGATTAAAAGCCAACTTGTTAAAGTTTATAACTTCTAGTTTTGTGGTTATTGAAGGCACATCAAACGTCTTATGGAATTCGGCTATCTCTAACTTAAGTTGAAGGTGAACGTCTGGGGAATACGCTTGATCTGGGATAGCCCAAAAGGGCTAGGACTGTAATTATCCCTTCAGAGACAGGGACAGCAGTGGAGACTCTTCGCTGGAGGGGGCAGGACACTCCCAGCTCTTTTCAGCTGCATGCAGATGCTAAGCCTCGGGGGCCATCCAGAAAGAGGGCGATCCTGGAGGTACAGCAAGAAGTGCAGGAGGCTCTGATAGGTTTTGCGACCATGATGTCTCCAAATGTGCAGAGAATAGAGGAGTCCATCTCCAATATGAGCACCACCGTATCGCAGGTGATGGTGACTGTAGGCTCTTCCATGGAAAGATGGTAGAGGCTCATAGACCTCCTGTCTAGGAGGGATGCCAGCATAGCCGTGGGTCCTCATGGCCTCACTGCAGTGCAGCAAGGTGCTTTCTAGCTTCTTGCTAGCAGGGAAGTGCAGGTGGCCCATGAGAGGGATGATGGTGAGAGACGAATTGTGGGCTTCTCTCAAAGCGTTTACACTTCTCCCCCATTGCCACCCCTTCAGTCAGAGCTCCAGATGCCTCCTCGGACAGTGATGGCCGAATCTGCCCCTGCACAGTCGCAGGAGGAGCAGACGTTGGCGGGGCCCTCAGAGGCTCCAAACTCTGGAGGACGTCCGCCTAGGGTGTCTAAGTAGTCGCAACAAGGAAGTGAGCAAGCTGCCTCTACCTCTGATGAAGCCACAGGGGTAGCACCTCATAGAAGCACACGTAAGAAATAGATGACACACAAGTAGATTCACAAGGGTAGCCATTTGGGTGTTTTATTCAATGTTAATGTCAAGTTTCCGTTAATGTGATGTCAAACATAAAAATCTTTATTTTCACCAGTTTCCAGTCTTGGTCAAATTTGTGTGCACCTTTGGAAGTGGCTAAGTGAGTTGCAGTGAATGGTGAGACATAATGTTACCTCCAGCAATGGGGGTCAGTGTGCAGGGAATGGCTTGGTCATTGTAGGGATACTTTATGGTGTTGCTATGGGGTGGTGCCAACCTGGTGCAGCATGTGCTAGCCATATGGGTGTAATTCGTAAAGTTAAGTAAATCTGGCCATGATGAGGCCATCCATGGCCTCTAGGGCACCAATGTGCTTGGGTGCTGGTGGGATCTGGGCTGCAGGTTCCTCCTGCTCCTCTTTGTCTTCCAGCTGATGGTCCTCCTGCTCCTCCTCCTTTGAAGAGGCTGTGCGCTCAGTGCCTTGCTCGTCATGCAGCACTAATCCTCGCTGCTACGCTATATTGTGCAGGACACAGCAAACCACAATGATTCTGGAGCTCCTGGCTGGTGCATACTGAAGGGCTCCTCCAGATCTGTCAAGGCATCTGAAGCTCATTTTGAGCATTGCTATTGTCTGCTCTATGACACATCTAGTAGAAATGTGGCTTTCATTATATCTCTCGTGGGCCTCAGTACTTGGCCTCCTCAAGGGTGCCATGAGCCACGTCTTCAGGGGATAGCCATTGTCTCCAAGCAGCCAGCCAGAAAGTCTGTTTGTAGGAGTGAAGAGCTGAGGGAGGGTGGACTGGCAAAGGATGAAAGAGTCATGGCAGCTCCCAGGAAACTTGGCAGACACATGCATGCTGATCTTCCTATGGTTGCAGACCAGCTGCACATTGAGGGAGTGGAAGCCCTTGCTGTGATGATGGCCACATGTGTGCTGACAATGACGCCCTGCACCCATGCGAAGCCAGCCAGAGCAGCAAAGCCAAGCGTCCGCTCAGTAACACTGGCTTCATCAGTGGCAAAGTTGATATAATTGGCTGACTTGTCAAAGTGGGCATCGGTGACTTGTGTGATGCATCTGCAGGCGGCCGACTGTGAGATGCCGCAAATATCTGCTGCAGATCACTGGAAGGAGCCTGAGGTGAAGAAGTTGAGTGTGCTGGTGACTTTGACAGCCACTGGTAAGACATGTCCACCCGCTCCTCTGGGTTGCAGGTCTTGCTCCAGCAATCTGCAAATGTCTGCGATGACCTGGCACTATAACCTGAGCCTCCTTTGGCACTGCTGCTCATGTTGAGGAAGCTCATCCTCTGCCTGTATACCCTGTGTTGGGGGTATCGCCTCCGGCGTGGTGCAGCCTTGCACTGATGCCCTCTATCCTGTGGAGCATCAGTTGGTTGAGGAGAATGTTGCTGGTGTTGTTGTTGGTGCTGCTGGTGTGCCTGGTGCTGCTGGTGTTGGGGCTCATTGTGGTCCGATTCTGAGGATCAAGGTGAGACAGTGTAAATGGCACCCATGCTGATAGAATAGATGACAGGTCAAGTAGAGGTGAGAGAATCTGTCACTGGTTGTGCCAATAAGGTGTGACTGGATGGCGACTTTTCTGCAAACACTTGCAGCCTGTAGAATGCTGGGAATGCATTCAGCAACAGCTTCTGCCTGAGGAAAGTGATCAGCTGTGAGGTGGAAGCTTTTATAGTACATTTCATGCTAATCAGCTGGAGCAATGGCCACTCAACCCCCGCCTCAGGCTAACAGACGTTGTTCCCAAGTTGCATGAATCCCGTGGGCAGCCAGGGAAATTTGAAAGGTAGGCTGAAAAAGGCTCTTAAGGGTCTGACAACACGGTGATAATGATTTGAATTAGGTTGCCCGCCTCTGCCGTTCGGATCGCTGCCGCACCAGCAAACGCGCCCGAGGGAAAGGCCCATGGGGGTGAGATGACAGCAAGTTCCTGACCCGCTCCAACTTATTTCAAATTTCCCAACTGACCCGCCTCCGATCGCGCCCGCACGGACCCCTGAAAATTCCGGCCGTGGAATCGAGAGCTGCACGGGCTAAAATTGCGGTGCTCTGCTCAAGCACGCAATGCGGCCAAACCCATGGTTGAATAAACAATGGAATCTTATCTCATTATTTAGATTACAGTGCTGCATCACATTCACAAAACTCACCGTCATCCCAAAGCAAGAATACTTGTACACATCGATCAGTAGGAGAACCAAAAGACTTCATTGAACCTGAAACCAAAAGGAAATGATAGTCAACCACTATGAAAAGACAGAAATAAAGCAACAAAAAGAAAAAGTGGAAAGTGCCCATAAAAATAAAATTGTGGGCAGCCACAAACGCAGATATCCCTGAGGGCTACAAATCTAAAATGTTGGAAGATTTAATACAGCTTCTCATGGTCCTAAAGAAAACTCAGTGAAAGTAAAACTAATATACAAATTTCAAATTGTGGGGAATTTGTCAGACACCCACGGGAGAGCAAGTGGGTATGTGCGATACAGCCACAAATAGAAAATCTTTCACATATCAGCAGAATTCTCTTTATCCATGCACGACCTGGTGAGCTAAAAAAAACTGTTGAAGGGAGGTATAAAAAAATTGTGGTGATGGATTCTCAACAAAAAAAAATGCACCAAAAATAAAAAATAATAATCAAATAGAGTAGTTACAAAATTGGATGCGAAAATGGACGGGGACCTGGTGGAATGGGTCCCCTTCCAATTTTTCACTTCCGCCTGCCCCAGTCCTGCCAGAAAACCAGCAGTAAAAATAGACGAACATCCTAACCAACATTTTCAGCTCTATATACGTCAGTCACTCAGAAAACAAAGACATTGGCTGAATGGATTAAAAAAAATACTTGGAGCAATTAGGTTGGCCCCACGTGTCCAGACTTTTATTGTTAATTGATGCTGACTGTTCACGCTTGATTAATTGCTTTTATACATCCTCAGTTGTACCTCGTTGATAGTTTTGCTGCTCATTTTGCTTGTGTTCGCTATCTCTGGTTCTGATTTGTTTCTGTTTCATGATTATGAAATTTGTTCCCAACATGTGGTTACCAAGGTGTGACGCCAAAGTGTGACACTGAAGTGTGACATGGCACACAGAAAATGAACATAATCATACAGTTTAAGTTTATTACTAGTGGACCTCCTGTGGTGTTGCTCGCCCCGCTACCCCTCTTTCTCATTGGTCTGTTTTCCTTTGAATCAGAGTAACAGAAGTAAAAAACAGCACTGTATAATAGTTTGATTCTGTAACTTTACCTCAAAAAAGATTAACTTTCCTGTTTGTTTTCAAATTATTTAGAGAGGCAGTTACATTAACAGTGCTACAGGCTGGGAAATTCCTCAAAGTAGCTCCCACTTCACTCCACCGCTGTAACTTTGCCGGAACTGCAGCGGCATCCCCACTTATGCCCGTAGAGAGTGCTTACATCGGACTTCCGGCGAAGTTATGGCCATGATGTGTGTGTGACTTTAAACTGGATAAGGACACAGCCCCTTGAGATTGGTCTTTTTTGCTTTCGTTTTTTGCTAGGAAATAGGGGGGCAACTAGATTCAATTTCTATCTTGATATCCCTCAAGTTGTGGCCAGTCACCCAGCAGCACATGCTACTGGCAAGTGACAAGAGAAGTAATCCCAAACACTCACAAAAAAACTCAAGGCCTTAGAGAGGGTGCAGAGGAGATTTATTGAATGGTACCAGGAATGGAGGACTTCAGTTACATGCAGAGACTGGAGAAACTGGGGCTGTTCTCCTCAGAGCAGAGAAGGTTAAAGGGAGATTTAATAGAGGCGTTCACAATCATGAAGGGTTTTGATAGAATAAATAAGGATAAACTGTTTCCACTGGCAGAATGGTCGGTAACCAGAGGACACAGATTTAAGGTAATTGGCAAAAGATGAGGAGAATTCTTTTTACTCTGTGAGCTGTCATCTGGAATGCACTGCCTGAAAGGGTGGTGGAAGCAGCAATAATAACTTTCAACATGGAATTGGATAAATACTTGAAGGGGAAAATTTTGCAGGGCTATAGGGAAAGAGAAGGGGAGTGGGACTAAAATAGACAGCTCTTTCAAAGAGCCGGCACAGGCACGCTGGGCCGAATGGCCACTTCCTGAGCTGTATTCTTTTAAGATTCTATGGCCGTGAAATTCCCTCTCTTAACGCCAGCATTTAAGGCTGGTTTCGGCAGAAAAATGACGGCCGCCTCACTTCTGGCAACTTCCAGCATGAGCCGCGACAGTTGCCATTTTGGGCAGGTTGGTAGCGCGGCCATTGCCTGTGTTGGACAGGAGAATGCTAAAGAGGCAGATCGCGACGTCAATCAGCGTGCAACTGCTATTTTGGATGTCACCGCTGTACTGCACGCCCTCTCTAAAGCATGCACAGCTGCACGAGGGATCCCCCCACCAGCGATATTTAAAGGGATCATCAACAACGTGCAAGTAACTTGCTTTTTGATTTCAACTGGCTCTGTAAGTTTATGGAGCTTTCTACAGTTATTTAAAGTTGGTGAGGTGACAGGGAGTGGTGCCTCAAGTGGAGAAGGCCTTGCTCCTGAATTCAAGGGTGCTGCTCAGAGCACTTGCTCCCCTTCATGGGGGCTCTACTTGCAGTCCCCCTCGCATTGCAGCATGACAGGGAGATGGAGCATAGGCATCAAAGAAGAGGACAAGCAGGGAGGAGGAGGAGGGGCAGGAGGGCTCTCAGAGAGAGGCTTTATCCATCTAGCGTCTTCCGAGAGCACTTTTTCTACCTGCACTTAAGCCAGGAGCAGTGTATTCGAGGCTCTGCTTCACCAAGGAGGTGGTTTCAGAACTCTACCACCTCTTGGAACCAGACCTGCGGCCTCAGAGCAGGGCGATGACAGCGCTGCCAGTGGCTCTCAAGGTGACTGTAGCCCTCAAACTTTTTGCCACCGGATCCTTCCAGTCTGGAACAGGTGACATAGCTAACATCTCCCAGTTCGCCCTCCATCGCTGCACTGGGAGGTCACAGAGGCTCTGTACTCTGTACTCTAGGAGAAGGGACTTCATTGTCCTCCCTCTGAACAGAGAGAAGCAGGAGGAGCACACATGTGGCTTTGCCAGGATACTGGGCTTCCCCATGGTGCAGGGCTCGTAAACTCAGCCACAATGGCAGCAGTCTGAGCTCCCACTGCAGGACTCACATGTTGGGTCACTTCTGCTTGTGCTGCAATGGAAGCTGCGATATTGTTCATCACACCCAACATCATGGTTGGGTCCACAAGTGCTCTAATAGAGTGCCCATCACTTCCACCCTGGTAATCATGGGCTCCAAGCTCCGCGCAAAGCCCTGTGCAATGTTGGAGATGGACTCCTCCATGCTCCTTGATACTAATGGGAAGCTCTCTGGCAGGCCTGCCATTGCACCAAGCTTTTCTGTATGCATGCCCAGCACCCTTCTTCTGAAGGCTGCTCCATTGAAGTCCTCATCTGAGTCCTGTGCAGCAGAACTCATGTGCAAACTCGTCCTCCAGGGAGCTGGCACCTGAGCTACCCTTTCCCCCTGACCTGACTGTAGCCCACTCGTGCCCGGTGACACACCATGTTCAGATCCCACCTCTATAATACCTTCTAAAGTTTGCGCAGTGCCATTTTCTGAGCTGGTGCCTGAGAGTGTCAGATCCAGTGACGTTGCCTCTTCTTCTCCGTCGCTCTCCTCCTCTAGTTGGTTGGAGACTGGCTGGGCTGCTGGCAGTTCTTGGGTATCTGAAAGCAGAAAGGCACAAGGATTGGGTTGTGGTGAGGGGTGAGGGAGAGCAAGATGTGCATGCTTACACCATCAGCGGCTCGTAAATGAGAAAAGATTGTGGGATGAGGGAGAAGTTGGACATGAGAAGAAGGATTAGGAATGAGTATACCATCATCGTCAATGCGTTCAACCTCGCAGCTCACCATGGCCTCAGTGATGGCCGCTCCAATTATCTGCAGCACAGTCTCCTCCAGTGCAGTAAGGCTCTACAGACAAGATTCACCCCTGCCTGTCTGCTACTGCTCATGGCGGTTGTGAGTCACCTTGGCCTGCAAGAGAAAGGGAAGTGCGTCAGTGAGTGTGGGGTGATTGGGTGATGTGCCTGTCATGGTTGAGTAGCTGACATTGTGTGCAAGGCGTGAGCTGTGGGTGTGAGACTTACAGCAGTGGTAACTGTGTGAGGATGAATTGAAACTCTGGCCGTGATTTTGCTCACCTCGGCGGGTCGGTGACGGGCGACGTAGGTGGCGGGTCCCGACTCTGCTGCTGGCTCCATCCCACTGACTGAAATGAATTTCCCTCAATTGGGCTTGTTAAGCCCGCCCAGCACGTATCCTGGCCAATTAGAGGAAGCGGGTCTGGTGATGTCATTTGATGACACGTCATCAGCCGCTTTCCTTAAAGGGACCATGTCCAAATTGATTTTGACATTTGTGCTGTCAGTGTTCTACAGCATTGAGGTGCTGCAAACACTGACAATGACTGCACAAAGGCACAGGGCTACACCCAGGCTCTCCCATAACTCCCTCCATATGCTTATGGAGGGAGTCACAGCACGCAGGGAGGTTCTCTTCCCTTCTCATGGGTGGAATAGACCTCCCCAGGAGATCAACACAGCCTGGTTGCACATTGCACAGGAGGGCACAAACAGGGATGTGGTCAGGAGGACCTGGGTGCAGTGCCCCAAACATTTCAATGATCTCAGTAGATCACAAAACGTTAGTACAAAGCCACATTCAACCTCATCCTGCTGTGCCTCTCATCACATCCCCATCACTCTGCCTTTCCTACCCTACTCCTGCACATCCTTACTCACACCAACTTACAGACTAGATGCAGGAAGGATGTTCCCGATGGCGGCGGAGTCCAGAACCAGGGGTCACAGTCTAGAGATAAGGGGTAAGCCATTTAGGACAGAGATGCGGAGGAATTTCTTCACCCAAAGAGTGGTGAACCTGTGGAATTCTCTACCACAAAAGGCAGTTGAGGCCAATTCATTAAATATATTCAAGAAGGAGATAGATATATTTCTTAAGGCTAAAGGGATCAAGGGATATGGGGAGAAGGCAGGGACAGGGTACTGAGTTTGGATGATCAGCCATGATCTCATTGAATGGTGGATCAGGCTCAAGGGGCTGAATGGCCTACTCCTGCTCCTATCTTTTTTGTTTCTATGTTTACCTTGCACCTCCACCCATCCCTCTCTATCTATATTATCACATCCCCATCTCACTAGCCACCCTTCATACTCACCCTCATCCTAGTGCAATCATACCAGCTAACAACATACAAGGTTAGGCAGGTGGGTGTTTTATGCAATGTCCATGTAAAGTTTCTGTTAATGTGGTGTTAAACATTGAAACCTTTATTTTTAACATTTTGCATTCTTGGACAGATTTGTGTGCACCTTTGGAAGTGGCTTAGTGAGTTGCAGTGAATGGTGAGACCTAACGGTAACCCCCGCAATGGTGATGAGTGTGAAAGGAATGGCTTGGGTATTGTAGGGATGCTTTATAGTGTTGGTATGTGGTGGTGCCAACCTGGCGCATCATGTGGCAGCCAGGGTGTACAGTATCAAGTGAAGTAAATCTGGTCATGGTGAGGCCATCCCTGGCCTTCCGAGCAGCAATGTGGTCAGGTGCTGATGCCCTCTGTTCTAGAGTCATGGAGTTATACAGCACGGATAGAGGCCCTTCGGCCCATCGTGTCCGCGCCGGCCATCAAGCCCTGTCTAATCTAATCCCATATTCCAGCATTTGGTCCGTAGCCTTGTATGCTGTGGCATTTCAAGTGCTCATCCAAATGCTTCTTAAATGTTGTGAGGGTTCCTGTCTCCACAACCCTTTCAGGTAGTGAGTTCCAGACTCCAACCACCATCTGGGTGAAAAAGTTCTTTCTCAAATCCCCTCTAAACCTCCCGCCCTTTACCTTGAATCTATGCCCCCTAGTTATTGACCCCTCTACTAAGGGAAAAAGCTCCTCAGCATCCATCCTATCTATGCCCCTCATAATTTTGTACACCTCAATCATGTCCCCCCTCAGCCTCCTCTGCTCCAAGGAAAACAAACCCAATCTGCCCAGTCTCTCTTCATAGCTGAAGCGCTCCAGCCCTGGTAACATCCTGGTGAACCTCCTCTGCACCCTCTCCAACGCGATCACATCCTTCCTGTAGTGTGGCGACCAGAACTGCACACAGTATTCCAGCTGTGGCCTAACCAGTGTTTTATACAGCTCCATCATAACCTCCTTGCTCTTATATTCAATGCCTCGGCTAATGAAGGCAAGTATCCCATATGCCTTTTTTACCGCCTTATCCACCTGTTCCGCCGCCTTCAGGGATCTGTGTACTTGCACACCCAGATCCCTCTGACCCTCCGTCTTGCCTAGGGTCTTACCCTTCATTGTGTATTCCCTTGCCTTGTTAGTCCCCCCAAAGTGCATCACCTCGCACTTTTCCGGGTTAAATTCCATTTGCCACTGTTCCGCCCATCTGACCAACCCATCTATATCGTCCTGCAGACTGAGGCTACCCTCCTCGCTATTTACCACCCTACCAATTTTTGTATCATCCGCGAACTTACTGATCATACCTTTTACATTCATATCCAAGTCATTAATATAGACCACAAACAGCAAGGGACCCAGCACCGATCCCTGTGGTACCCCACTGGCCACAGGCTTCCAGTCACAAAAACAACCTTCGACCATCACCCGCTGCCTTCTGCCACTAAGCCAGTTTTGTATCCAATGTGCCAAGGCACCCTGGATTCCATGGGCTCTTACCTTCTTGACCAGTCTCCTGTGCGGGACTTTATCGAAGGCCTTACTGAAATCCATGTATACCACATCCACTGCGTTACCCTCATCCACACACCTAGTCACCCCCTCAAAAAATTCAATCAAATTAGTCAGACATGATCTTCCCTTGACAAAGCCATGTTAACTATCCCTGATTAATCCTTGCCTCTCCAAGTGGAGACAAATTTTGTCCCTCAGAATTTTTTCCAATAATTTTCCTACCACTGATGTTAGGCTCACTGGCCTGTAGTTCCCCGGTTTTTCCCTACTTCCCTTCTTGAATAATGGTACTACATTAGCGGTTCTCCAGTCCTCTGGCACATCCCCTGTGGCCAGAGAGGTCCTGAATATATGTGATAGAGCCCCCGCAATCTCTTCCTTTGCCTCACACAGCAGCCTGGGATACATTTCATCCGGGCCTGGGGATTTATCCATTTTTAGGCCAGCTAAAACCGCCAATACCTCCTCCCTCTCGATGTTAATATATTCGAGCATATCACAGTCCCCCCGCCCTATTTCTATGTCTACATCGTCCTTCTCCATAGTGAAAACAGATGCAAAAAATTCATTTAGAACCCCTCCTACATCTTCCGGCTCCACACACAGATTGCCACTTTTGTCCCTAATGGGCCCTATTTTTTCCCTAGTTATCCTTTTACCCTTAATATACTTATAAAACATCTTAGGATTTTCCTTTATTTTGCTCACCAGTGTTATTTCATGGCCCCTCCTTGATCTCCTAATTTCTTTTTTAAGTATCCCCCTGCACTTTTTGTACTCCTCTAGGGCTTCCTCCGTCTTTAGCCTTTTGTATCTGCCAAAAGCCCTCCTTTTTTTCCTAATCCATTCTCGTATATCCCCTGACATCCAAGGTTCCCTGTGGTTTTTGGAACCACCCTTGACCTTTACGGGAACATGTTGCCATTGTATGATCTCAATCTCCCTTCTGAAAGCCTCCCATTGCTCCGATGCGGATTTTCCTACAAGTAGCTGATCCCAGTCCATTTTGGCCAGATCCTGCCTTATCCTATTAAAATCGGCCTTCCCCCAATTTAGAACCTTTATTTCCGGCCCATCCATGTCCTTTTCCATGACCACCTTAAATCTTACCATATTATGGTCACTGTCACCAAAGTGCTCACCTACTAGCACTTTTTCCACTTGGCCAGCCACATTCCCTAGAATTAGGTCCAGTACCGCCCCCTCTCTTGTAGGACTTTCTACATGCTGGCTCAAAAAGCTCTCCTGGATGCACTTTAAGAATTCTACACCCTCTGAGCCTTTCACACTCTGACTATCCCAGTTAATATTGGGGAAGTTGAAATCCCCCATTATTATTACCCTATTATTTGCACATTTCTCTGAGATTTGCCTGCATATCTGTTCCTCTATCTCCCCCTGACTGTTTGGAGGCCTATAGTACACTCCCAGCAAAGTGCTTGCCCCCTTTTTGTTTTTAAGCTCCACCCATATGGCCTCATTAGAGGAACCTGCTAATATATCATCCCTCCTTACTGCAGTAATTGACTCCTTAATTAATATTGCGACACCCCCTCCTCTTATACCTCCCCCTCTGTCTCGCCTGAAGATTCTGTACCCCGGAATATTGAGCTGCCAGTCTTGCCCCTCCCTCAACCATGTCTCCGTGATAGCAACAATATCATACTCCCATGTGTTTATCAACATCTTCAGTTCATCCACCTTATTTGCAAGACTCCTTGCATTCAAATAGATGCCATCCAGCCTTGCCCTTATATGTTTGCCCTGTCTACCAAGCTGACTTGTTTTTTTCTCTATAATTGGCAGCACATCACCCCCTATTTCAGCTCCCCTCTGTATCCCATCCCCCTGCCAAGTTAGTTTAAACCCCCCCCCAACAGTGCTAGCAAACCTCCCCGCAAGGATATTTGTCCCGCTCTGGTTCAGGTGCAACCTGTCCGACTTGTACAAGTCCCACCTTTCCCAGAAGCAGGTCCAGTGATCCAGGAAAGTAAAACCCTCCCCCCTACACCAACTCCTTAGCCACGCATTCATCTGCTCTATCCTCCCATTCCTATACTCACTAGCACGTGGCACTGGGAGTAATCCAGAGATTACAACCTTTGAGGTCCTGCTCTTTAATCTGTTACCTAGCTCCCTAAATTCTTGATGCAGGACCTCATCTCCCTTCCTTCCTATATCGTTGGTCCCAATGTGGACCACGACCTCTGCCTGCTCCCCCTCCCCCTTAAGAATGCTCTGCAGCCGCTCAGTGACATCCCTGACCCTGGCCCCAGGGAGGCAACAAACCATCCTGGAGTCACGTTTGCGGCCACAGAAACGCCTATCTGTTCCCCTTATGATAGAATCCCCTACCACTATTGCTCTCCCACTCTTTTTCCTCCCTTCCTGAGCAGCAGAAGCTTCCCTGGTGCCAGGAAGCTGGCTGCTGCTGCCTTCCCCTGGTAAGTCATCCCCCTCAACAGTATCTAACTTGGTATACTTGTTTGAAAGGGGGATGTCCGCAGGGGTTCCCTGCACTACCTGCCTGCCTTTGTTGCTCCGCCTGATGGTCACCCCCTGTGCAGCCCTACCCTGAGGCGTGAACAACTCACTAAACGTGCTATCCACGAGCCTCTCAGCATCGCACATGCTCCAAAATTCATCCACCCGCAGCTCGAGCGCCATAATGCGGTCTACAAGTAGCTGCAGCTGGATGCATTTCCCGCACACATGGTCGTCAGGGACACTGGCAGCGTCCCTGACTTCCCACATGGAGCAAGAGGAGCAGAACACGGGTCTGAACTCTCCTGTCATGACTTACTCCTTTAATTAATTAAAAAATTTATTCAATACCCCAGTTACAGGTATACTCTAGGGCGCTTTATTTACCAACTGTCCCCACTACACCAGAGACCCTAGAAATTTAACACCACAGAAGTCAAGCTTGTGTTGAAAAGAGAGAAATACTCACCAACCAATCACTTACCTGCTCCCTGGTGACGTCACACTCTGATTACTTTTTACCTCTCTCCCCGCTGCTGAGTTGGTGTGCCTCGCTGCTCTCCGGTTTTTATACCGGGCTCCGACTCACTGCTCCCGCTGGTCCCGACTGGTCTCGGGCCTCGCTGCTCTCCGGTTTTTATACCGGGCTCTGACTCACTGCTCCCGCTGGTCCCGACTGGTCTCGGGCCTCGCTGCTCTCCGGTTTTTATACCGGGCTCCGACTCACTGCTCCCGCTGGTCCCGACTGGTCTCGGGCCTCGCTGCTCTCCGGTTTTTATACCGGGCTCCGACTCACTGCTCCCGCTGGTCCCGACTGGTCTCGGGCCTCGCTGCTCCCCGGTTTTTATACCGGGCTCCGACTCACTGCTCCCGCTGGTCCCGACTGGTCTCGGGCCTCGCTGCTCTCCGGTTTTTATACCGGGCTCCGACTCACTGCTCCCGCTGGTCCCGACTGTTGATGGTGGTGTTGGTGGTGGTGTTTGTTAAGTCTGTGTGTTCTAGTTGTATTTAAGATTAATTACTGACACAGACTACAAGAATAACGTTTCAACAGGTCTTTACTAGTTGGAGGTCAGGGCTATACTAACAGCAATATCACTACACAGTACTTATATACCGGTGGTCACCACCGGTATTACGTATACAGCAGCCAGAGAAAGTAGTACATCTCTTAAGGTGGAACAGGCTTAAGTTCTCTTAAGGTGGAACAGGTTACATACACCACAATCCTCCCTTTTTAGCTTAACAGTCATATCCCCATTTAACATAACATAATAACATATATACATATATAACTTCAGGTATAAACAGTTCAAAGGTTCAGTCTCTCAGGAGGCCTTCTGATTCGGGTTGGATAACGCCTTTCAGTGGTCTCTGATTCTTGTTGCTGAGGTGACTCCTCTAGTTGGTTTCCTATGTATTGGACGTCATCATCAGGTACATTCCCTGCCGAGGTAGATGCTTCAGGTTCATTAACGTCTTCCACAGTTGTCTCTGTCGCAACCATGGGTTCGACCCTTGCTCTCGATTCTACCAGTTGATCCGCATGACACCTTATCACATTGTTACCAATATCTACTGTGTACATCAGAGGTCCTTGTCTGGCCCGAATTGTTCCGGACTGCCATATTTCGTTTCCATAGTCCCTTGCCAACACTGGTTGTCCTACGTCGAAACTTCGAGTGGTCTTGTTATTAATATGCCGGAACTGTTTGTTTTCCACTTCCCTCCGCACATTTAGTTTTAACAAGTCCAACCTGGACCGCAACCTCCTGTTATAAAACATCATGGCAGGACTTTGGTTAGTTACTGCATGAGCGGCGTTTCGATATGCCATTAGGAAATTGTCCACCTTGTGTTGTAGCGGAATCTGATCATCGTTCATGGCCTTTATTGCCTTTTTGAATGTTTGGACAAATCTCTCGGCCAACCCGTTTGTCGCCGGATGATATGGGGCAGAGGTATAATGTTTCACCCCATTCTTCTTTAAGAATTTTTGGAATTCTTCCGACACGAACTGTGGTCCGTTGTCCGAACATATCTGTTCTGGCAATCCGTTCCTTGCGAATATTGTTCTTAACACCGCAATTGTCTTTTCTGAAGTAGTGGTGTTCATCTTGATCACTTCTGGCCATTTGGAATGTGCGTCCACCGCAATTAGGAACATGGAGTCCATGAATGGACCAGCAAAGTCAATATGTACGCGTTGCCATGGGGCTGAAGGCCATTCCCATGGGTGTAGCGGTGCGGTCGGAGGTGCATTTTGCACTTTTTGGCACCCAGCGCAGCTTTTCGTCAACTCCTCTATCTGTTGGTCAATACCCGGCCACCATACATAAGCCCTAGCAAGACTTTTCATCTTAACTCCCCCCAGATGACCTTCATGCAGTTCCTTTAGAACTCTTTCCCTTAACTTGGGAGGAATAATCACTCTTGTCCCGTACATCAAAGTACCATGGCAGACGGACAGCTGGTCTCGCCTTGCCGAGAATGCCAGTAACAGAGGATCACCATGTGTTGGCCATCCCTTCACTGTCACCTCGTAGACTCGGGACAGTGTCGGGTCGTTCCTGGTTTCTCTTTCAATACTTGCATTGGTGACTGGTAAACACTCGATGATGGTCGAATGAAATAACTCAACAGGGTCAACTTTCGTCGTCTCTTCTTCTTCAGGTAGTGGCAGGCATGACAGCCCATCAGCATTGCCATGCTGCTTTGTACCTTTGAATTCTATTTGATATTGATGTGCCCCTAGGAAAAGGGACCATCTCTGGAGTCTCTGTGCTGTCATCACCAAAACACCCTTCTTAGGGTTAAAAATGGATACCAACGGCTGATGGTCTGTCAGAAGTGTGAATTTTTGGCCCTGCAGGTAATGATTAAACTTCTTCACTCCCCATACAAGGCTGAGAGCCTCCCTATCGATCTGCGCATAGTTGCGCTCGGCGGAGGTCAATGATCTGGATGCAAACGCGACTGGCCTTTCCGTGCCATTTGGCAACTTGTGTGAGAGTACTGCCCCAATACCATATGGAGAAGCATCACAAGCCAACCGAATAGGCAGTGTCGGGTTGAAGTGCCAACACTTCCTCTGAGGTGATCAATTCTTTGCTTTTGCGAAATGCCTTCTCACAGTTTTCGCTCCATTCCCATGGTACCCCCTTCTGTAAAAGAGCGTTCAGCGGGTGCAGTACCGTGGATAGATTCGGTAGAAACTTATGGTAAAGTTAATCAATCCTAGAAACGACCTCAACTGAGAGACATTATCCGGAGCGGGAGCCTTTACAACTGCCTCTATCTTGTCAGGAGACTTATGAAGCCCCTCCCGGTCAATGACATGACCAGAGTACGAGATCCGCTTCTGAAAGAACTCACATTTCTGCCGATTAACTCGAAGTCCATACTCTTTCAGTCTGTTGAGCACCAGTTCCAAGTTTGCGAGGTGTTCTTCATCACCATCTCCTGTAATCAGAATATCGTCCAGGTAACATTGTGTGCCTGGAATTCCCTGTAATACCTGCTCCATGGCCCTCTGCCAAATTGCTGGAGCCGATGCCACTCCAAAAACCAGCCTATTATACCGGTACAAACCTCTATGCGTGTTGATCGTGAGGTACTGGCGTGACTCTTCTTCAACCTCCATCTGCAAGTACGCCTGCGCCAGGTCTATCTTGGTGAAGTGTTTCCCGCCAGACAACGAAGCAAAAATATCCTCAATCCGCGGAAGTGGATACTGCACCGTGTGAAGCACCGGATTAACGGTGATCTTGAAGTCTCCACAGATGCGAACCTTCCCTGGTTCTCCTGGCTTGTTGCTCGAAGGACGTTTCATAACGGGAACAATGGGCGTAGCCCACTCACTCCAATCTACCTTAGACAGTACACCTGAACGTTCTAGCGCTTCCAGTTCCGCTTCTACAGCAGGTCGTATTGCATAGGGCACCGGTCTGGCTTTGAAAAATTTTGGGTGTGCATGTTCATCCATCTTGATGTTTGCCGTAATTCCTCTCAGTGTTCCCAGTCCCTGCTGGAACACCTCTTTAGCATCATCCAATATTCTGGACAATCGTTTAGGTTTGACATCTGTTTCCCCAGAATCTACCGTTAGTGCCTTTAAGGAGTGCCAGTCCATATTCATTTTCCTAATCCACTCCCGTCCCAGTAGTGGTGGACCTCCTTCAGGTAGCACATATAAGTCCATTACTTGGCTTTCTTTGCCCTTGTGGACCACTTTTACCTCTATCTTTCCGATGGGGTACACTCTTTGCCCCGTCTATGTTTTCAATATAATCTCCGTATCCCGTAGGGGAATATGTTGGACTAACCTTTTGTAATCTTTCTTATTCATGACCGTCAATGCCGATCCAGTGTCCAATTCCATCTTTACTTGCACTCCTGCTATCTGAAGAGTGACCCAAATTGTCTGGAGATCTGCATCCTTACCAACGTTGTGTACTCTTAAGCTACCCAGTTCATTACTGCTGGCGTCTGAATCTGACTTCTGTTCGTTCGAACTGTTCTTTGTCACCTTGTGTACCTTTATGTATTTTCCTTGCGGTGACTTTTTGTTGCTGGTCTTCTTTCCTGACCGGCATACTTTAGCTATGTGGCCAAGCCTGCCACACGTTCTGCATTCTTGGTTTTTAAACCAACACTGGTTCTGATTGTGCATTGTCTTTCCACAACGATAACATTTTACAGTACTCAAAACCAATTGATTTGTACTGAGTTCCGGTGACCGTAGCTGCATTACTGCCGTGCCTCTCGCTGCGGCTTCGTGTGATGCTGCCATAGTGACCGCTTTCTCAAGCGTCAGCTCATTCTCCTCGAGCAGTCACTTTTGTGTATCTTCTTTTAATAATCCACAAACAAATTTATCTCTTAGCGCATCTGTTAGTCCCGTTCCAAACTGACAGTACTTTGCTAGCTTACGCAATTCCATTAAATATTCAGCATTGCTTTCATCTTTCAGCTGCTTTCTGCTGTAAAATTTAAATCGTTCCGCTAGCATCAGCGGCGTGGGGTTTAGATGATTCCTCAGGACAGTAACAATCTCCTCGAACGTCTTCTCCGCCGGTTCATCTGGTGATAAAAGGTGTTTCAATTGCCCGTATGTCTTCGCATCCATTAAGTTTAATAAAGTTAGTGCTTTCTCATCATCTGGGATTTTATTTGCTTTACAATAATTTTGTATGCGTTCTACATACGTGGCCCAATCTTCGATGTCGCTATCAAAGGTATTAATGTTCCCATGTTTAGGGATCGTTGCAATTTTTTTTAGTGATTTCCCTTTTTCCAAGATGGTGGCTTCCCACTCTTGTCTTCGTCCTCCGCCTACAAAATGGCGGTTTCCCGCGCTTGGCGGTCTTTCCCGCGCTCGCCTTCTTCACCCGCTGGCTGCAATGGCGTTTGGCGTGCCGCTGCTGCTCCCCTTTCCCAGCGGTTAGTAACTCCCCCGACGCTGTCTCCGCTTCACCGCGGCTCCCTCGGGCATTCGCGCTTCCCCGATGTCGCGCCTCGCAGCCCTTCTTGCAGCTCGGTTATTAGCACCGGCTGCGTTCGCCTTCACCGCGGCTCTCGCGCCTTCAGTCGCCCCAGACGCTGCGCCTTTTTGGCTTGAATGCGGCCCGGCCCTTATCACCAGCTGCGATCGATGTCCCCGCGCTGCGCCTTTTTTGGCCCGAATGCGGCCCGGCCCTTATCTCCGGTCGCGATCGATCTCACCGCCCTTATTCCTCCGTCTTCCCTCCCCGTCTGTACAGCCAACGCGACCGACTTTCTGCTCGCGTCGCTGACCGGCTTACCCACCACCGAGGTAGAAGGAAGATAGCTGACTGCCGCTGATGGAGGCTTCGAGTTCAGGATATTTTCTGCACTCCGGGTTCTCGATGCCTGCCGCGCGACGTGTCTTCCAGCAGGGTGATGAGGATGGATGCCTCTCTTCGATGCCCGTTCTGTGGACGAAGCCGCCGTGGATATAAACTGCCACAGGGTAAGAATCGGACTCGTCGCCACTGTTAAGTCTGTGTGTTCTAGTTGTATTTAAGATTAATTACTGACACAGACTACAAGAATAACGTTTCAACAGGTCTTTACTAGTTGGAGGTCAGGGCTATACTAACAGCAATATCACTACACAGTACTTATATACCGGTGGTCACCACCGGTATTACGTATACAGCAGCCAGAGAAAGTAGTACATCTCTTAAGGTGGAACAGGCTTAAGTTCTCTTAAGGTGGAACAGGTTACATACACCACAGTGTTGTTGGTGCTGCTGGTGTGCCTGGTGCTGCTGGTTTTGGGGCTGATCGTGGTCCGATTCTTAGGAGAAAGGTGACAGAGTATAAAGGGCACCCATGCTGCTGGAATAGATGGCAGGCGAAGTAGGGATGACAGAAGTGATCTGTCAATGGTGAGAGAGGTAATGAGGTCAGACTGGATGGAGACTTGTGTAAAGACTTGCAGCATGGTGAATCTGTTGTGGAAATGCGGTGAGGAAAAGCTTGTGGCTGAGGGAAGACACCTCTGTAAGGTGGGAGCTTTTACTTGACATTTGAAGCTTTCAACTCAACCGCTGATTCAATGGCCACTGACCTCCTGCCTCAGCTTCACAGATGTGGTTCACGACCAGCGTGGACCTTGTGGGTGAACTGTCAAATTCAAAAGGTCAGTTTAAAACCATTGTTAAGTGGCTGTAAACACACTACTAATCATTTAAATTAGCTCCCCTGCCGCTGCCTGTCAGGTCTGCTCAGTGCTGGCAGACCCAACATCGGGAAAGGTAAGTGTGCGCAATTTGACAGTGGGTTCTCAACCCGCTGTCAATCAATTCACAATTAACCGCTGACCAGCCAACAATCCCGTCCGCTGAGCACCAGTAAAATTATGGCATATGATTGTGAGATATGAGTCGTGATTGTTAGAGATTGTTGGTAGGTGAGTGATGGGGGTGTGGTGCATTGAGCAGTGTGTGAGGCTAGTGGTGCAGTTGGTGGGATATGTTATTTGAAGATACATTTACTGACCTTGACCACTTGTGTGAGGCCATTAAACTTCTTGCGGCCCTGGATCCAGATCCTGGGGGCAACGCCAGTAGCACTGACGGCATGGGCTATCTTCTCCCACTGCCTTCTGACGGTGTGTCTCAAAGGCCTCCTGCGGGTAGAGAACCTGTCTTCTTCTGTGTACCCCAGGGCCACGGCCTCCAGTGCTGCCTCTGAGAAGTGCCGTGCCCTTTCTCTTCCCTGTTGCGACACAGCGACATCAACAGTGACAATGAGGTGCTTCTGCAACAAAGCACCTCCCCTGTAAGAAGTCCAGTGAGCTGAAGCATCATTTTATTGGCCAGTAGACTGCATCTGATATTGACCCCCCTCTTCAGTGCTGAGCCAACCAGCAGCACATTTAGCGCTGAGCTCAGCACTCCTTTCATTATAATGAGCAGGCAGCACCACTTTGAATGGGCGTGAGCAGATCGCGCTTTGCATTTCCTGCACCCATTTTCAGGCCTAATTGAATTTCACCCCCTGTGATTCTAACTGAACCAGGGCAGGCTATTCTTGAAACCCAGTGAGGACCGTCTGGATTTGCCATCGTTAGCAGTGGATTCACAAGCAGTGCCTCAAGGGGAACTCTCAGGAAGCCTCCACTCCTACGACTGGAATTTCCATGGGTGTTCTCTGGCAGGAAACGTGTGAGTTCCCGGAAAAATGGCGTAAATGACTAAAAAGTCCATATAAACATTCTAAGTATATTACGGCAGGAGATTGAGAGAACCCCACAGAAATTCAGGGCGCTAGTCTTTTCAATACCACAACACTTAGGTTTTAGACAGCAGTGTACCTTCAGTACCTTCAACATATTGTAGACAAGCTTTTTTATATATTAATAAAAGCAAAGGCTCAACAAAGTTTGCAGTGCTTAAAAAAGCGAGAACAGCCAGGCAACTTTAGCTTAAATGCACTTCTGTTTGCAGAAAGAACAGTTTGCAGGATTCATGCAAAAAGTTGTTGCTGAGTGCTAATCATATGTGTGTCACTTTGATGAGCTACAGTGAATTCATGTCCTCCCTTATCCTCGTCATGGGCCTGGCTTGTTGCAGCTCTTCTTCAGCAAGCATAACTCAGCAGCAAACCTCTTTGAATAACAATATTGTGCAGCATCCAAATAGCATATATGGCCCCCAATTAGCATAGGCAAAGGACATAACACCTGTTTCAGGCATGGGTCCTGGCCGCCTTTTTTTCTGCCTTTACCAATATGGTGGGCGACGCACTTCCAGCGTGTAAGGAACGCATGTGCCCCACGTGCCTTATTGGATGCTTAGGTGCTGTCTTGCTCCTGAAAAACAGGTGTGTGGCACCCTCAAATATCTAGGCCTTTTTGAAACATGGGGAATGTTCCGTTTAAGTAATGCACTTGAGGAATCTGCTGTTGCTCAGTTCTGTCACATACCCAGGCTTATTTCAATAATAATAGACATTTTCTCTCTGTAAATGTGCACATATTAAATGCATTATACAGATGGGTCCAGTCAATGGTAGTTCACAGACATGATTGTGGTTTTATATTCTTTGTGGTTGTCAGTCACGTCAGCAGATGCATCAAGGGGAGTTTCATCACTGAAAGTAATAATTACCACATTACTGCCTGAAACTCCATTGTGACATAATTATATACTGATTTAAGCACTATCCTTTTCCTTTTGATGAGGAAACAACAGCCATTCCACACAGATACCACTTAGCATTTTTACTTTCCTGCATAATTTCTAGAAAACCGTATGACAGCTGTAAGACTTATTATATTGTACTTTTTAGTTTAAAATCTAATAATTTGCAATGTTACAGATGGCACAACACCATAGCCACAGGGAGGACAATCAGGATGCTAAAGATCTTATCTTCCTATACCTACTACAGGAAACTTTCGTTTATCCGGAGGTTAACTGTCCGGAATGCTCGATCCACCGGCAAAATTCAGGAGTCGGTTCAATAAGTTTTTTTTCTTTTCGTTGCTTTTTTTTCACCAGTCAGGCTCTGCAAGGTCTAGCTAAAGCTGTTGCTTAGAGTCATAGAGTCATAGAGTAATACAGCACGGATAGAGGCCCTTCGGCCCATCGTGTCCGCGCCGGCCATCAAGCCCTGTCTAACCTAATCCCATATTCCAGCATTTGGCCCGTAGCCTTGTATGCTATGGCATTTCAAGTGCACATCCAAATGCTTCTTAAATGTTGTGAGGGTTTCTGCCTCCACAACCCTTTCAGGCAGTGAGTTCCAGACTCCAACCACCCTCTGGGTGAAAAAGTTCTTTCTCAAATCCCCTCTAAACCTCCCGCCCTTTACCTTGAATCTATGCCCCCTAGTTATTGACCCCTCTACTAAGGGAAAAAGCTCCTCAGCATCCATCCTATCTATGCCCCTCATAATTTTGTACACCTCAATCATGTCCCCCCTCAGCCTCCTCTGCTCCAAGGAAAACAAACCCAACCTGCCCAGTCTCTCTTCATAGCTGAAGCGCTCCAGCCCTGGTAACATCCTGGTGAACCTCCTCTGCACCCTTTCTAACGCGATCACATCCTTCCTGTAGTGTGGCGACCAGAACTGCACACAGTATTCCAGCTGTGGCCTAACCAGTGTTTTATACAGCTCCATCATAACCTCCTTGCTCTTATATTCAATGCCTCGGCTAATGAAGGCAAGTATCCCATATGCCTTTTTTACCACCTTATCCACCTGTTCCGCCGCCTTCAGGGATCTGTGTACTTGCACACCCAGATCCCTCTGACCCTCCGTCTTGCCTAGGGTCTTTCCATTCATTGTGTATTCCTTTGCCTTGTTAGTCCCCCCAAAGTGCATCACCTCGCACTTTTCCGGGTTAAATTCCATTTGCCACTGTTCCGCCCATCTGACCAACCCATCTATATCGTCCTGCAGACTGAGGCTACCCTCCTCGCTATTTACCACCCTACCAATTTTTGTATCATCCGCGAACTTACTGATCATACCCTTTACATTCATATCCAAGTCATTAATGTAGACCACAAACAGCAAGGGACCCAGCACCAATCCCTGTGGTACCCCACTGGCCACAGGCTTCCAGTCACAAAAACAACCTTCGACCATCGCCCTCTGCCTTCTGCCACTAAGCCAGTTTTGTATCCAATGTGCCAAGGCACCCTGGATTCCATGGGCTCTCACCTTCTTGACCAGTCTCCTGTGCGGGACTTTATCGAAGGCCTTACTGAAATCCATGTATACCACATCCACTGCGTTACCCTCATCCACACACCTAGTCACCCCCTCAAAAAATTCAATCAAATTAGTCAGACATGATCTTCCCTTGACAAAGCCATGTTGACTATCCCTGATTAATCCTTGCCTCTCCAAGTGGAGACAAATTTTGTCCCTCAGGATTTTTTCCAATAACTTTCCTACCACTGATGTTAGGCTCACTGGCCTGTAGTTCCCCGGTTTTTCCCTACTACCCTTCTTGAATAATGGTACTACATTAGCGGTTCTCCAGTCCTCTGGCACATCCCCTGTGGCCAGAGAGGTCCTGAATATATGTGTTAGAGCCCCCGCAATCTCCTCCTTTGCCTCACACAGCAGCCTGGGATACATTTCATCCGGGCCTGGGGATTTATCCATTTTTAGGCCAGCTAAAACCGCCAATACCTCCTCCCTCTCGATGTTAATATGTTCGAGCATATCACAGTCCCCCCGCCCTATTTCTATGTCTACATCGTCCTTCTCCATAGTG
Source organism: Somniosus microcephalus (assembly GCF_052327205.1). Taxonomy (NCBI): domain Eukaryota; kingdom Metazoa; phylum Chordata; class Chondrichthyes; order Squaliformes; family Somniosidae; genus Somniosus; species Somniosus microcephalus. The sequence goes on from NC_140995.1 coordinate 183,423,821, forward strand.
AAAACAGATGCAAAAAATTCATTTAGAACCCCTCCTACATCTTCCGGCTCCACACACAGATTGCCACTTTTGTCCCTAATGGGCCCTATTTTTTCCCTAGTTATCCTCTTACCCTTAATATACTTATAAAACATCTTCGGATTTTCCTTTATTTTGCTTGCCAGTGTTATTTCATGGCCCCTCCTTGATCTCCTAATTTCTTTTTTAAGTATCCCCCTGCACTTTTTGTACTCCTCTAGGGCTTCCTCCGTCTTTAGCCTTTTGTATCTACCAAAAGCCCTCCTTTTTTTCCTAATCCATTCTCGTATATCCCCTGACATCCAAGGTTCCCTGTGGTTTTTGGAACCACCCTTGACCTTTACGGGAACATGTTGCCATTGTATGATCTCAATCTCCCTTCTGAAAGCCTCCCATTGCTCCGATGCGGATTTTCCTACAAGTAGCTGATCCCAGTCCATTTTGGCCAGATCCTACCTTATCCTATTAAAATCGGCCTTCCCCCAATTTAGAACCTTTATTTCCGGTCCATCCCTGTCCTTTTCCATGACCACCTTAAATCTTACCATATTATGGTCACTATCACCAAAGTGCTCACCTACTAGCATTTTTTCCACTTGGCCGGCCACATTCCCTAGAATTAGGTCCACTACCGCCCCCTCTCTTGTAGGACTTTCTACATGCTGGCTCAAAAAGCTCTCCTGGATGCACTTTAAGAATTCTACACCCTCTGATCCTTTCACACTCTGACTATCCCAGTTAATATTGGGGAAGTTGAAATCCCCCATTATTATTACCCTATTATTTGAACATTTCTCTGAGATTTGCCTGCATATCTGTTCCTCTATCTCCCCCTGACTGTTTGGAGGCCTATAGTACACTCCCAGCAAAGTGCTTGCCCCCTTTTTGTTTTTAAGCTCCACCCATATGGCCTCATTAGAGGACCCTGCTAATATATCATCCCTCCTTACTGCAGTAATTGACTCCTTAATTAATATTGCGACACCCCCTCCTCTTATACCTCCCCCTCTGTCTCGCCTGAAGATTCTGTACCCCGGAATATTGAGCTGCCAGTCTTGCCCTTCCCTCAACCATGTCTCCGTGATAGCAACAATATCATACTCCCATGTGTTTATCAACACCTTCAGTTCATCCACCTTATTTGCAAGACTCCTTGCATTAAAATAGATGCCATCCAGCCTTGCCCTTATATATTTGCCCTGTCTACCAAGCTGACTTGTTTTTTTCTCTATAATTGGCAGCACATCCCCCCCTATTTCAGCTCCCCTCTGTATCCCATCCCCCTGCCAAGTTAGTTTAAACCCCCCCCAACAGTGCTAGCAAACCTCCCCGCAAGGATATTTGTCCCGCTCTGGTTCAGGTGCAACCTGTCCGACTTGTACAAGTCCCACCTTTCCCAGAAGCAGGCCCAGTGATCCAGGAAAGTAAAACCCTCCCCCCTACACCAACTCTTTAGCCACGCATTCATCTGCTCTATCCTCCCATTCCTATACTTACTAGCACGTGGCACTGGGAGTAATCCAGAGATTACAACCTTTGAGGTCCTGCTCTTTAATCTGTTACCTAGCTCCCTAAATTCTTGATGCAGGACCTCATCCCTCTTTTTACCTATGTCGTTGGTACCAATGTGGACCACGACCATTGGCTGTTCACCCTCCCCCTCCAGAATGCCCTGCAGCCGCTCAGAGACGCTTGCAAGCTACGGCCAACTGTTTAGAAGCTGTCAACAGGGTTTGTTGCTAGATACGGCGCTCAAGCTCCGTATGTTTTAACATTAGCGCTGGTTTGTCCGGCAGTTTTGATGGGATGGCAACAGCTCGGTCCCGTCGGTGCCGGATATCACAAAGTTTCCTGTATTTATATTTCTGTGACTTTGAGTGAAGCCTTGTGAGAGCTCTCCCCAGTAACTGCTCTCTCCCTCTCTCTTTTGAATCCATAATTTTTCTAAGTTACATATACCATTTCCCAGCTGAAAGGGCACATAGGTAGACCACCTGCTCCCAGCCCTCTGCCAATACTGTCTTGTAACTGGCTGTCAGCAGCCCAGGAAGACCTACCTGCCAATAGGGTGCAGTGAAGTAGGGTGAGAGGAGGCTCGTGTGGAGCATAAACACTGGCATGAACTAGTTGGGCCGAGTGGCCTGTTTCTGAGCTGTAATTTCTATGTAGGTCTAGACAATTCCCTGCCTAAACCTGTCCGTCTCTCTACCTCTCTTTCCTCCATTAAGATGCTCCTTAAAACCTACCTCTTTGACCAAGCTTTTGGTCAGCTGCCCTGATATCTCCTCCTGTGGCTCGGTGTCACATTTTTGATTGATAACAGTCTTGTGATGCACCTTGGGACATTTGCTATGTTAAAGGTGCTCTATAAATGCAAGTTATTGTTGTTGTTGAAAAGACACGGACAAATCCCATGTTACTCTCCTGCCAGAAACAACCCTTTTAATCCATAATAAATGGCCTGTGTTTTTCTCCCTGCTCATTTGAATATGCCCTCTCTCCCCCAACCTTTCAATTTATTTGATAATAAGGAAAAGTAAGGTATTGGTCAATAAAGCAGGATTAAGATGGCCTGTCACTAGCACAAACCTGCTTGAACAAATTACATTTCAGACAGGTTTGACCTCTATTTCCTCTCTTGCTCTCTCCTCTCTTTGAACAAACATGTGGTGGTCTGTGAAGGAAATTAAATTCAATAAGAATTTTAAAATTATATTAAAAAAATCAGTAAATCAACAGGCAAAGGTAAATAGTCCAAAATAACTTTTCAAGAACCAGCAAACACTTTCCATCAGCAGTGAAGCAAGCGTCAGAAATCAGGCATTGATGCCACCGCCTCCCTGCCACACTGCTATGTTGTCCTGTCTGGTGTTTCAGTTGGGAGAAAGTGACAACTCTAACATTGTGTCCCTCCAAAATAAACCTTGACAGAACATTTCCTGGAAACCCAATTATACACTTAGGCCATCTGAATTTTGTGTCATTCTCTTCATTACAAGTACTAGTCTTCTAAAAGAGGACTAAGACAAGCTTATTCATCCCCGCCCCCGCCCCACCCCATCCTATTTGTTGTCTTCACCAGTAATGTGCTGCACGGCATCAAAAGGGAGAGTACTGGAGTATCTATTCATGGTACGTCTGGAAGAGTAGATTGAGAAAGTTGTTCAACATCACTTCAGTGGCAGTCAAGTGGAACACCTGTCAAGTTATAATGCTGAGTATGCAGGATGAATATATTCCCCAAACCAACAAGCTTTGGAATAAATAAATGTGATCCTACATAGATTAGCAAACTAATTAAAAGTGAAATGAAGACAAAAAAGTAACCCGTATAAATCCTACAGGGAGAAAGGAGATGGGTGCACTGGGATGAATAGAAGAAAATTCAGAAACACATTAAAAAGGTGATCAGAGGATCAAAGGGTGGCCGAGAAAAAAGCATAGTAACTGAAGCTAATAGTGTATATTTGTACATATCTTGGAATTCCTCCTTTGTGTCAGCCAATGGCTCAGTGGGTAGCGCTCTCACCTCTGAGTTAGAAGGTTGTGGGTTCAAAGTCCCACTCCAGAGACTTGAGCACAAAAATCTAGGCTGACACTCCAGTGCAGTACTGAGGGAGTGTTGCATTGTCGGAGGTGCCGTCTTTTGGCTGAGACGTTAAATTGAGGCCCCGTCTACTCTCTCAGGTGACCGTAAAAGATCCCATGGCAATATTTGAAAGAAGAGCAGCGGAGTTATCCCCGGTGTCCTGGATCACTAAAACAGATTATCACATTGTTGCTTGCTGTGTGCAATTTGGCTGCCGTGTTTCCTACATTACAACAGTGACTATACTTACAAAAAAGTTCTTTGTTGGCTGTGAAGCGTTTTGGGATGGCCGGCAGGCATGATCGATGCTGCATCAATGCAAGTCTTTCTTTCTTTCTTTAGTTCTTATTATAGTAAATAATTCTTACAGTACCACAACAGGGCAATCAGAGAAAAGGTGAAAACTATAAAAGATGCAAATGGTCACAAAACTGTGGAAAATATTAAGTAGCACAAAATAGTAATTATTCTGAATGACTACTTCTTCTAAGTATTCACACAGGAAGACTTGAGTAACATGACCCCACCCCATCCCACCATGAAAGTTAATCCAAGTAAAATCAATGACAGTTATTAATGAGATGGAAATACTAGAAAGGCTAAAAGGGCTCAAAACAAGTAAGTCCCTAAGGATAATTCAATTATTTTAATTTCTTTTTGGGATATGGGAATCACTGACAAGGCTGGCATTTATTGTCCATTCCCAGTTGCCTCGACTGAGTGACTTGCTCAGCCACTTCAGAGGGAAGTTAAAAGTCAACCATGTTGGTGTGGGATTGGAGTCACATATAGACCAGAGTGGGTAAAGTCAGCAAGTTTCCTTCCCTAAGGGACATTAATTAGTGAACCAGTTGAGTATTTCCAACAGCTTCATGATCACTTTTACTAATACCAGCTGATTTTCTTATTGCTATGGTGGGATTTGAACACAATTCGCTGCAATATTACTCTAGGCCTGAGGTTTACTAGCCCAGTAGTATAACCACTAAACTACCGCACCCCAAGATGACATTGAGCCCAGAGTATAGAGAGGACATTTGTGATGCACTGACAATCATTAGGGGGGAGACGATAGACACGTAGATTGGAAACACAGGGCTGGATTTTGCCAATGGGGAGCTTTTGGAGATGGGACTCCCACTTGTCGGGTTCTGGTCCCGCCTCCATCAACTTGTGGCCAACCCACGTAATTTTCCCTTGATTGACCTTGTTAAGCCCGCCCAGTGGGCTTAGCAGGCCAATTAAGGGGAAGCTGGTTACAGAGAACGTTAGCATATGACATTTCATCTGTCAACAATGATGAATTGCCATCATTTGACAGCTCTGTGAAGCTGTCAAACACTGACATTCTATGTTGTTTGATGAGTTCTTTGATTCAAGACTCATCAAACCCTTTTTGTGAGCAGAAATTAGATGGTTGTTGCATCGGAGAATGCAGCAGCCATCTGTCATCTCTGCCGATGAGGTGCGAGACTCTCCGCATCACCAACGTTGGAAGCCTGCAGTAAAAAACAAAGGTAAGTAAATATTTTCTATCACTTTCCACTCACCTCACATACTTACCTCTCCACATTTGCACCCATCACTTACCTTCACAGCGCACTTTTGCACCCCTTCGACACCCGCAGACCCACTGCTCGCCTCGCTGACCCTGGTGGGGTTCTCAGCCTTCGGGAAGCCCGCACTTGTGTGGGCAAAATGGGGATAATCCTCTTACCTGCCTGTTAACTACCTGTTAACAGGCAGTTAAGTGGCTGTAATCCCCTTCCCGCCTCCAAGGAGACGGGACCCAGCGCGGGTCGGCTACCCGCCTCTTGGCAAGATGGCACGGAGGAAGGTTGGAGGCGGGATGGGCACCCGCCCCCAGATTCTGCCATTTTTCCGGCAGTCCCGCCTCCATACCCGCCTCCTCAGGGCTGGCAAGATTGCACCCATGGGGCTGGATTTTGCCAGTGTGGGCGGACTGGGGCGTGTCAGGTGGAAAACGTGTCAAGACCCCGACTCCTAAGTGAAGTGTTGAAAAAGTGCGATTTTCTCCAAATTGGCCATTTGATTTCCTGCATGTGGGAACCACTGGCCCAATTAGTCTTTTCATACAGAAAGTTGCCTCTGACGACGTCATCAATGCTGTTGGATTTTAAGGCCTGCAAGCAGCCTTGATTCTTCTGGAGACTGCAAAGGCTCTGCATTTTACATGAAGGAGTTGAATTGTGGAAAATGTCAAAGATCAAGCAAAAGTGTGCTCCTCGGTTTGATGAGCCCTCCCTCCAAGCTCTGGTGTATGGAGCCAGCTGTAATAAGGAGGTGCTGTTCCCTTCTTCAGGGAGAAAAAAGCCACCCCAGCAGACAAAAGCTGTGTGGCTACAAGTGGCCCAGGTTGCCAACTCCATTTCAATGAGCCACAGAACCTGGCTGCAATGCAGAAAGAGGTTTCATTACCTTCTCCGCACCGGAAAAGTGAGTATGATTTTCCCATCACCCTCAATCTGATCTCCATCGCCTCACCTCACCAGCACTCTGCTTTGCCAACCTCTTCCTCCACATCCCACTTGACACTTACATCCCTGCACTCTTACCCATTCCCTCTCTCCCTATGGTCACATTCACTTAGCTATTTGACCATGCAGCCCTCACACTTCCTATCACTGTGATGCCATGACAATAACTGCTTACAACACACAGGGTGGGTCCTTTGTATCCTTCTGAGCATCTATGCTATGCATTCACTACACTCACTCCTTCCATGGTCCATGGAGGAGCTTAGTCGCAAGGGTATTGAAAACATGGTCATTGTTCAGAATAGAATGACACCTCTTGAGGAGTGATGGTCAGCTATTGGGCAAACAAAGCAGACCTTCATGCAAGTCCTCTGGAGTAGGACTTCCAGTGCAGAAATGGGTCCTCATGGCCCCGCTGCAGTGCAGCAAGGTGCTGTCAAGCCACTTGCTACCTCTGAAGTGGGGCTGACCCATGAGAGGGATGTTGGTGGCAGACAAAAAGGAAGTGGGGGCTCCTCTCCAAGCGCTCACATGACCATGCCACAGCAAAGCCCTCAGTCAGCGCCCCACCAGAGTCCTCACCCAAATGAGATGGGCGTCTCAGCCCCTGCACAGCCGTAGGAGCAGCAGACTGTTGGCGAGCCCGCACAGTTTCGCCAACCCAGAGGATGCCCACCAAAGGCATCGAGACAGGAGCAGCAAGAGAGCGAGCAAGGGGCCTCCACATCTGCTGAAGCCACAGGGGAAGCACCACATAGGAGCACGCGTAAGAGGAAGATAAAGCACAAATAGTCACAAGGGTAGTCACTTGGGTGCTGTGTTGTTTTGTTTTTGGACCAGCCATCATTGTGATTGTATTATAAAGTGTTTTGCTAGCAAACTGTTGAAGTTGTGGCCTGCGTCATTTTGAAAATGGGACTTTCACATTGCGGGCTTAGGGCGCCTTGCGATTATCGGAATGGTGGTCAGTGATAGGATTCTGTAGGTTCTTCTCCATTGTCGATGATCTGGTAAGAAGGAGCGAGACTAAAGTGTTTGATTGTGCAGGCTAAGCAAATCTGGCCAGGCTGAGTGCGTCCCTTGCATCCCGGGCAGCAATATAGTAGCGCTCTTGTTGTATCCGTGTGTTAATAGAGACACTGAAGGCAGGAGTTGGTTTCACAGGTGTTTATTGAACAAAGTCTGGAGGTGAACTAACTGATACAACACAGTATACAGGCTTATATAGCCCGAGTGGCCATTACCGGCATTACAGTACACAGGGGGCTCTTAAAGGCACATACACTACAAATCCTCCCCTTTTAGCCAACCAGTACATAATATTTCAAGTAATCATTAATTACATGTTACAAGAACAATAATCTACACATTGCTGCAGTTAATCAATTATAAGTCAGTCTCTCTGGAGGCTTCCTGACTCGGTCCGGATAATGCCTCGGTGGTGTAGTAGTTTCTGGTGGTGTAGTAGGTTCTTTTGGCAAGGCTGATTCGGCTTGAATGCCAGTGTCGGGTTCATCTGGTTCCAGTATCACCGGATCGGAGGTAGATACTATGGGTATCTCTACTTCATCATTAGGCGTATAGAGTTGTGGTGTAGGTTGTCCCTTTTCGGATGACTCTATGATCTGGTCAGCATGGCGCCTTATTATGCTTTCTCCAATGTCCACGGTATACATCAGCGGTCCTAGTCGTGTGAAAATAGTTTCAGGCTGCCATTTCTCGGTACAGCAGTCCCAGGCCAAAACTTGTTGACCTATCTGGAAGGTTCTAGTTGGCCTTTCATTCATGCCTTGAAATTGCTGGTTCTCCACGTCCCTTCTGCTGTTTGGCTTGATCAAATCCAGCCGGCATCTTAGGCTTCTATTGAAGAACATCATGGCGGGAGTTTGGTTTGTAACCATATGTGTTGCATTCCTGTATGCAAACAAGAAGTTATCTACCTTATGCTGAAGTTTTATGTCTTCATTACCCATGGCCTTTATGGCCTTCTTGAAGGTCTGGACAAACCTTTCAGACAATCCATTGGTGGCGGGATGGTATGGGGCGGACGTGTAATGCTTAACCCCATTGTTTTTTAAGAACTTCCTGAATTCTTCGGACACAAATTGCGGTCCATTATCAGAACAGATCTGTTCAGGCAGCCCATTCCTGGCAATTATGGTCCTTAATACTGTGATGGTTTTTTCCGTGGTGGTGGAGGACATCTTTATTACCTCCGGCCACTTGGAGTGTGCATCAACCGCGATTAAGAACATTGAGTCCATAAATGGACCAGCAAAGTCGATGTGTACCCTTTGCCATGGAGATGAGGGCCACTCCCATGGATGTAGAGGGGCTTGTGGTGGAGCGTTTTGGACCTTCTGGCATCCTAGGCAGCTCTTGGTCATTTCTTCGATGTCTCCATCGATACCTGGCCACCATACAAACGCCCTGGCTTGGTTCTTCATTTTCACTCCACCCAGATGCCCCTCGTGAAGCTCCTTTAGCACTTTATCCTGGAGTTTGGGTGGAATCACCACTCTGGATCCACACATCAAGGTTCCTCGGCACACTGACAGCTGTTGTCTTCTTAGCGAGAATGCTGGCAACAGTGGTTCGCCATGTGCTGGCCATCCCTTCACTGTTAAATCGTAGACTCGTGAGAGAGTCGGGTCATTTCTCGTTTCCCTTTCAATGGCAGAATTTGTTACTGGTAGACATTCCACTATGGTAGAGTGGAACATCTCCACTGGGTCTACTGTAGGTGCCTCTTCTACCGTTGGCAACGATAGGCGCGATAATCCGTCAGCATTCCCATGCTGTTTTGATCCTTTGTATTCTATGTCATATTGATGTGCCCCTAGAAAAAGGGACCACCTCTGTAGCCTTTGCGCTGTCATAATGGGAACACCCTTTTTAGGGTTGAATTTGGAGATGAGGGGTTGATGGTCAGTCAACAAGGTAAATTTTTGTCCGTGTAGGTAATGGTTGAATTTTTCACTCCCCATACCAGGCTGAGTGCTTCCCTGTCGATTTGGGCATAGTTATGCTCAGCTGAGTTCAATGAGCGTGACGCAAAAGCTATCGGCCGCTCCGAGCCATCAGGGAATCTATGCGATAATACCGCTCCTACGCCGTAAGGGGATGCATCGCACGCCAGTCTGATTGGCAGTGATGGGTTGTAATGAGCCAAAACTTCCTTGGACGTGATTAAGTCTTTGCATTTATGGAAGGCACGTTTACAGTCTTCGCTCCATTTCCAAATTACTCCTGTTTGTAGCAGTTCATTAAGAGGGTGCAGAAGAGTTGATAAGTTCGGTAAAAATTTATGATAGTAATTTATCAATCCCAGGAACGACCTTAATTGTGAAACATTTTCAGGTGCTGGGGCTTCTATGACCACTTCAATTTTGTCAGGTGACTTACGCAACCCTTCCTTATTAATTATGTGGCCACAATATGATATTTGTTTCTGGAAAAATTCGCACTTGGGGCGATTTGCTCGTAGGTCCCGTTCTCTCAGCCTAGTGAGCACCTGCTCCAAATTGGCAAGGTGCTCGTTGTCGTTTTCTCCTGTTACAAGGATGTCGTCTAGGTAGCATTGAGTCCCCGGAATCCCTTGCAGGACTTGCTCCATAGCTCTTTGCCAGATAGCTGGAGCTGATGCTACTCCGAAAACCAGTCGATTGTACTGGTACAGGCCTTTGTGTGTATTTATCGTGAGATACTTTTTAGAGGCCTCTTCAACCTCCATCTGTAGATATGCCTGTGCCAAGTCAATTTTGGTGAAACGTTTCCCTCCAGATAGTGAGGCGAAAATATCTTCTATCCTCGGAAGAGGACACTGTGCCATGTGAAGGACCGGGTTTACAGTCACCTTGAAGTCTCCACAGATGCGAATTTTTTTCTGTTCTTCAGATTTATCATTATTCAACGTTTTCTTCATGACCGGGACGATGGGTGTTGCCCACTCGCTCCAATCTATCTTGGATAATACGCCTGCCTTTTCCAAATTCTCCAGCTCTGCCTCGACTGCTGGACGAATTGCGTATGGCACCGGCCTTGCCTTAAAAAACTTGGGAATTGCCGCATCTTCCACTTTTATTGAGGCGGTGATGCCTTTCAAGGTTCCTAGTTTCTCTTGAAACACTTCCTTGGCATTGGCCAAGATGTCTTTTAATCGTTCAGGTATGACGTCATCATCATTTTTTTTCTTACTGGTCACCGTCAGTGCCTGAATGGAGTGCCAGTCTAAAAGTATCTTCCTGATCCATTCACGTCCCAACAGCGGTGGACCACCATCTTGTAGAACGTATAAATACAACTTCTGTATTTCCTTGCCGTTGTATACAACAGGCACCCTTATTTTTCCTTTGGGGTATACTTTCTGCCCCGTATATCTTTTCAAGATAATGGGCCAGAAATTCCAGGCCAGAAGCGTGAGTACGGTCGGCTTACTCATGCTTCTGGCCGTTGGAAATGCCGGCGTTCAGCATGAACAGCGCATGCGGGGAACGCCGGCATTTCCAGACCTCGAGCGCGTGCGACTGCACAGGCAGCGCTTGCGCAGTGAACTTCGTGGATTTCATTCATGAAATCCGTGAGGGTAAGTCCTTACAAGTTACACGTGAAAAAAGCAAGTGTAAAGTTGTTCATTGGCTGCGGAGGAAGATATATTTTATCGTGGAGCTTTTGAAATGCAATATTTTTGTTTGGGAAAGGGAGGGAAGTTATTTTAAGAAATTTTAAGTAAGTTTTAAAGTTAAAAATTTTTTTTTAAAAGGGTTTTCAGAACGGTAGGTAGAAGGAGCAATTGTGGCTGTGTGAATGGAATGTGAGAATGAGTTATGTATGTATGTCCACATATATTCCTTTACGTATATGTATGTATGTTTTATATTCCTTTACTAATGTGTATGAATGTATGTTTTTAATTATGATTTTCCAATAAGTTACTTTCTCTGAAAGTCATAATTAAATAATACATTCATACACATAAATAAAGGAATATATACATAACACGCAAAGGAATATATACAGACATACATACTTTCAGAAGCTCCACGATAAGAAATATCTTCCTCCGCAGCCTGTGGAGCAACTGTACCCATGCTTTTTTCATGTGTAAGTTGTAATGACTGGGCCTCACTGAAAGCATTAATGAAAGCGGCGAATTATACTGCGCACGCGCTGCCTGTGCAGTCGCACGCGTTCTGCCTCTGAACCCCTTCGTTCAGAGGACAGGAAATGCCGGTTTTCCCCACATGCACTGTGAATGCTGAAAACCGGCATTTCATCCGGCCAGATGCGTAAGTACCCCGACCGTACTAGCGCATTTGGAAGGGAATTACTGGGCCAACATTTTACATGTCAATAAAATAAAAAATTTAACAATTGCACGACTTGCCCCCTCGCACCTGCGACTGAGGGCCCAAGGAGGTGCATTGCGCAAGAGGTCATCATCGTACGTATCCTCACACTGTTCCCTTTGGGGAACTGTATGAAGTGGTGGAAGGATTTATGGCCGTGATTAACGCTCATTCCGTGACCGTAACCATCTTTGAACCAGCCATTAGGGTGGTTAGTCCTATGGCGGGAGGGTTTTACAGGCTCCCACAACCCATCTGAGGGGGTGGGGGCCACCAACACTCACGGATGCAAGTATCCCGCTGGATGTCCACCCAGAATTTAAAGTTGGAGCTCCGACTCCACTTGCCGGGACTGTCTGGAGTGGGGTTCAAAATCCTACGCCTTCTGGCCCAGCGGCGGGGATGCTTACTGCTACGCAAAAGGCCCACTCCGCACAAAAGGTGACACCCATACGTTTCCTGCGCCTTTTCCCTCCCCGTGACTGGAGCCCTATGCTGCCATTTCACGTTGCTAATTGGATTGGGCCTTTGTCATAGCGGTAGGATCCCCGCCGCTGGGCCAGATCAGGGTAGGGTTTCGAACCCCGCTCCAGACAGTCCCGGCAAGTGGAGTCGGAGCTCCGGCTCTAAATTCTGGGTTGACATCCAGTGGGATATTTGCGTCCGTGGGTGTGGGTGGCCCCCCTCTTTGTATAGCTTGTGGGAGCCCGTAAAACCCTCCCGCCATAGGACTAACCGCCCTAATGGCTGGTTCAAAGATGGTTACGGTCACGGAATGAGCGTTAATCATGGCCATAAATCCTTCCACCACTTCATACAGTTCCCCAAAGGGAACAGTGTGAAGACACGTATGACGACGACATTGCTAAATAAATAAATGGAATTAAAAAAATTCTTTTAGGGCTTTTAAAAGTCTTTAAATTGCTTTAATTCTCTTTAAAACTACTTCAGATTACTCAAAATAATGTAAACATTTTAAAAAGTTTATAAAGGTTACCAAAATCTTCAAAAAACTTCCAAAAACCTATTTAAACTGCTGCTTTGCATGTAAAAATCCTTAGCAGCTTGACAGAAACATTGGGGGCGTGTCCAGTGAAACTGAGACCTCAAGGGGCGTGTCTCACTTACACTGCACGCTCCTGGCTTCGCGCTGGCTGCACTCCTGGGCGGTGTGACGTCATACGCTGCCCGGGAATGTGCTTTCTATTTCTGCAAGTTCAGGCGTCCCAGAAGCTGATCGGCACGAGCGCGGGGTAAGTGCAAATACGGGGCTTGCACGCGCTGCAAGCCCCGTTCTGGAATTTCTGGGCCAATGGATGTGTCTTTTAAAGGTATATGCGGAAATAGCCGCTCGTAATCCCGTCGATTTATGACGGTCAGAGCTGATCCTATATCTAGCTCCATTTTAACTGGGGACCGTGCTATCGTGAGGGTAACCCAAATGGTCTGGTAATCTTCTTTGGCAATTACATTATGTAATTTGAGACAGCTTAGTCTCTTGTTTCCGGAGTCGCTATCGCTCTTCTGGTCTTCGGAGCTACTGTCCGTCATCATTTGTACCTTTCTGTACTTTTCTTTATTGATTTTTTTTTTCCTGTCCGTGGATTTTTTTTGTCCAGATTGGCATACCCGTGCAATGTGTCCAATCTTTCCGCATTGCCTGCATGCTTTGTCCTTGAACCAGCAGTCCCTCTGGTCATGGGTGGATCTGCCGCAGCGATAACATCTCTCGAAACCCTGTGTCATTTCATGGGTGCCGAAGTCCTGTGTCTTTTGCTGTATCTCTGCAGCTCCTCTTGCGGCTGCTTCGTATGATACAGCCATACTGAAAGCCTTGTCCAGTGTCAAATCTTTCTCAGAAAGCAGCCTTTTCTGTGTTCCTTCATTTAGGAGACCGCAGACGAATCTGCCAGTCCTGCCCCGAATTGGCAGTGCTTTGATAGCTTTCTTAATTCGGTGAGGTAATCAGCATTACTTTCATTCTTGTGCTGATTCCTCTTGAAGAATTTGAATCGTTCCGCTATCAGCAGTGGTGTTGGGTTTAAGTGCTCCTGTAGGGTATCAACAATTTCCTTAAAATTCTTGTCCTTTGGTTTGGCTGGAGTGATTAAGTTTCGTAACAGCCCGTATGTCTTTGCGCCCATTAGATTTAGAAGTATTGACGCCTTTTTATCATTTTCTATTCCATTTGCTGTGCAATATACCTCCACTCTTTCCACATATGTGGTCCAATCCTCTATATCGTTATCAAAAGCATCAATATTGCCAGCCTTAGGAATCCTGGAAAAAAATGGCGCTTCCCGCGCTTTCCTTTCTTTCCTGCAGAAAAAATATGGCGCTTCCCGCGCTTTCCCGCCGCTGCTGCTGCTGACAACGCTGTTTTCCGTGGTTTTTTTTTTAATTTACAGGTGGAGACTCGTTCCCGCCGGACTCTCTGGGACTTTTCCCCCCCTCTGCTAGGTCCGAACGCCGACCTGCTTTGCAGCGCCGGCTGTCTCCCGAGTGCTCCCCCCGTCTGTTTCTGTTTGCCTCCGCCTTCGCTGCTTGGCCTCGCTGCAGAGCCAGCCGATGGAGCCCCAGCCCGCTGCCCATGAAGGGTTATTGCAGTACCTGCCACCAGCTTGGCTAGCTGGTGAAACCACAGGTTTTTTTTTTTTCTTGCTTTTCTTCGACTTTGGACGTCTGAGGAATCGATGTCCTTGAGGCGCTGCCGAATTGCAGGTAAGTCCGTTTCCAATTCGTCGCCACTGTTGTATCCGTGTGTTAATAGAGACACTGAAGGCAGGAGTTGGTTTCACAGGTGTTTACTGAACAAAGTCTGGAGGGGAACTAACTGATACAACACAATATACTGGCTTATATAGCCCGAGTGGCCATTACCGGCATTACAGTACACAGGGGGCTCTTAAAGGCACATACACTACAGCTCTGGCGCCTTCTGGCTTGTGCATCTTCAGGTGGGTGACTAGCAGTTTGACGCTCCTGTTGATGTTCCTGCTGTTGGTGCTGCTGTTGCTCATGGTTCTGCTGCTGCCGCGGCTGGTCTTCATCCGAATCTGATGTCCAGGAGGAAAGGAATTAAATGGTCGCCATGTTTCTGGTATATGCCTCAGTTGATGAAGCGCTTAGTCAAGGTGGGGAGAGGGGTTTCCAAGGAGGTCACACTGGAGATGTGTGTCAGGCTCCAAACTTCCACAACACTGAGTATGCCTGCTAAAAGTTCCCCCAGACCTGAAACAACAAAGTTCTGCCACCTGCAAATGATCATCGGTGAAAACTCCTTTGTAATGTTGGAGCTGCAGCTGTTCATAAGCAATCCACTAGTGAGGCCACCAGGATTACCTGGCATGTTCCAGAGGAGGCGTGTAGGATGGAGGAAATGTGTTAAAATCGGAAAGGCCTCTCAAAATGGGATTAAAGAGGCAATTAAGTGGTTGTTAAGGGCCTTAAGGACCTATCCCGCCTCTTGGAGGCGGGATGGAAAGCGGGTCAGAAAACACGCACTTGGGAAAATTGCTTGGAGGTGGGAACAGGCCCGCCTGCCAGTTTTGGCGATTTTAACAACTCGCACGCCTCCAAACCCGCCTCCAAACCCGCCTCCTCGGGGCTGGGAAAATCGAGCCTATGGTGTCTCTTATGTTCATTAATAAATAGACATTCTTATTATGAACACAGCTAGCTTTTGCTAGTTACTTTATTGAGCACATGTGGACTAGGTACTGTATCTGTAGAGGCTTCCATCTTGACTGCTGCCTTGTGGGTAGCCTAGTGCCTCATGGGTAATGTAGTCTTAATATATATACAGCTGGGTAGTGTAGTCTTATATACAGCTCTACACAGCTCTACGGCTCCACCTAGTGTCCACTATAGAATGACATGTTATTGATCATTACATCCCCCTTTCTTTGAGGTTTAACAAAATCAATATCAATCAACTTTCAAGAAAACAATAAAGATAATATCAGTAACACTTTTGTTAGTGCTCTATAAACATAAACATTTTCAAAACAGTCAACACATTTTCAAAGCTTTACATTGTACTCAAAGATTAAGTCTATCAGGCTCTTTTACTTCACGTGTGGATCTTCTCAACACGGGTAAGTCTGATGTGTCTTCATGAGATTGTTCTGGCGGTGAATGACAAGATGCAGTTGCGGCATTGTCATCAATCTGATCTTGAATAGTCTCTTGTGTTTTTAAGAGGGAACGGTGGTTTCTCCTGCGAATCTGTCCTTCCTCAGTTCTAACAGTGTATGACCTTGGTCCTACTTCCTCAAGAACTGTAGCTTTCCTGTTCCATGCATCTGGATCCTCAATCCTGACAACATCATCCCTTGTCAATGGTTTTAGAGTTTTGGATGGCTTGTCATAGTATGATTTCTGTTTCAGCTTTAACAGTTGAAGTCTCTGTCTCAGTTCCTCACTTTGCTGTTCTTTTGCACAGCAGGGTAGCGTGGTGCGCAACTTGCGACCCATTAGTAGTTCAGCAGGTGAAGAACCACAGTCTAAAGGTGAGGCTCGGTTGCTCAGCAGGGCGAGATAAGGATCAGACTTGCTTTCTGTCACTTTCTTCAGTAGCTGCTTGAGAACTTGAACACCTTTCTCTGCCTTACCATTTGACTGAGCATACAAAGGACTGGATGTGATGTGCTGAAAGTCATAATGTGCTGCAAACTGTTGCCACTCCTTACAGTTGAAGCACGGACCATTGTCGCTAACAGCAATCCTGGGAATTCCATGTCTGGTGAAGATGGATTTCACATGCATTATGACACTGCTTGCTGTGGTGCTTGAGAGCAGTGCCATCTCAGGATAGTTAGAATAGTAGTCAATCACTATTAGATAGTCTTTACCATTTAAATGAAAAAGGTCCATACCAACCTTTTGCCATGCTGCTGTTGGTATGTCAGCTACTATCATTGGTTCCTTTGCTTGTTTGTTTTGGTGTTTCTGACATGTCTCACATTTGCCTATCATGTTCTCAATGTCCTTATTTATGCCAGGCCAATAAACAGTGTCTCTTGCTCTCCTTTTGAATTTTTCAATTCCGAGTTGTCCCTCGTGAATCCTTTTGAGCATGTCTTGACGTAGAGCCTGTGGAATGACTATTCTGTTCTGTTTTAGTAATAGTCCACTTGCGACACTCAATTCTGACCTTATGTGAAAATATTTTGGACAGGAACCTTTTGGCCAACCATGATGAATGTTCTCTATTACTGTTTGTAATACTGTATCTTTTACTGTTTCTTCTGCTATTTGCTTTGATTTTGTGTCTGACACGGGCAGCGCAGCAGTGACCATACTCACATGAACATCCACGTTTTCTTCAGTAGAGCTCACATGACTCATTGTGGGTGCTCAGGATAGTGCATCTGCTAACACTATGTATTTGCCTGGTGTGTAGATCAGTTCAAAGTCATATCTTTGCAGCTTCATCATGAGTTGTTGAATCCTTGGAGACATCTCATTCAGGTTTTTATTCATGATGGCAACCAGAGGGCTGTGGTCTGTCTCAACTGTGAAGGTGGGACGTCCATATATGTAGCCATGAAACTTTTCTAGTCCAACTACCAAGCCTAGACATTCCTTTTCAATCTGGGCGTATCGACACTCAGTATCAGTCATAGACCTGGAGGCATAGGCAACAGGCTTCCAATCTTCACCCTCTGCTTGTAGCAAGACCGCACCTAGGCCATCTTTTGATGCATCCGTTGACACTTTGATTCTTTTTGTTGGGTCAAAGAAGGTGAGTACAGGTGTGGTTGTCAGCACTGTTTTGAGGTTTATCCACTCTTGTTCATGTCTTTCTGTCCATGCGAACTCATTTGTTTTATGTAGCAGGTCTCGCAAACAGGCTGTCTTGGCTGACAAGTTAGGAATGAACTTTCCAATGAAGTTTATCATCCCCATGATGCGTAGCACTCCTTTTTTGTCAGTGGGTTGGGGCATTTTGAGTATGGTATTTACTTTTTCCATATCTGGCTCTATTCCTTTACCAGATAGATTATCTCCTAGGAAAGTGACTTCCTGGACGCCAAACTGACACTTGGCTTTTTTGAGCTTCAGTCCATTCTGGTGTATGCTCTGTAGCACTTTAGTCAGTCTCTCATTGTGTTCTTTCAGTGTGGAGCCCCAGATGATGATGTCATCAACATAGACCCGAACTCCTTCCAGACCTTCAATTATGTGTTCCATCGCTCTATGAAAGATTTCAGATGCAGATATTATCCCGAAAGGCATTCTGAGGAAACAATACCTGCCAAATGGTGTGTTGAAGGTACAGTATTTGGTGCTCTCTTCATCCAGTTTTAGTTGCCAAAATCCTTGTGAGGCATCGAGCTTTGTAAAGTATCTGGCACCTGACATTTCACTGGTGATTTTGTCTCGCTTGGGAATCTGGTAGTGTTCACGTTTTATGTTTGCATTTAAGTCCTTTGGATACATGCATATTCTTAGATCATTGTTCTTTTTCTTTACACATACCATGGAGTTAACCCAGTCTGTTGGCTCTTCGACTTTCTTGATGACTCCTAGTGTGGTCATTCTGTCCAGTTCATTCTTGAGCCGGTCACACAGGGGTGCTGGAACTCTTCGTGAAGCATGTACCACTGGCTGAGCATCCTGCTTTAGCTGGATCTTGTAAGTGAATGGTAGAACTCCAAATCCTTTGAACACATCCTGGAAATTATTCACTGCAGAATCCACCGAGTCATCTGGTCTGCTTATGGCACAGTTTATACGGTAGACTCTTTTGACCAGTTCTAAGTCCTCACAAGCTTTGTCGCCCAGTAGTGAATCAAGCCTTTCAGCCACAACAGAAAACATGAGATGATGCACTTTGTCTTTGACTGTCACTTTAAGTCTGCATACTCCTAAGCTATCTATTTTCTGTCCATTATAGTCCTTCAGTAGCACTGAGTTTTTCTGTATTTTGGGCTTTTCTTTCATATTGTTAATGTCACTCATACTGATTAAGTTTGCTTTTGCCCCAGTGTCTAGTTTCAAGGTAACTAATGCTCCATTTACCTGCAGTGGGATCATCCATTTGTCCTCTTTTACTGCATTAACTTTATGTTCAGCATTGTCCATTTCTGAGGGCTGCACATTTTCTGTATCCTTTTTGATATTGTCACATGACACCATTCCTACAAAAGATGTCTCACTTGAATCAGTGTCCTCAATTACATTAACTCGTTGCCCTTTCTTAGTTTGTACTTTTGAAAAGCATTGTTTGGCAAAGTGATTCTTTCCATTACACTTTGCGCACATTTTTCCAAACGCTGGGCATTGTCTTTACGGGTGTTTGTAACCATAGCGTTTACAATTAAAAATGTCATCCTCCGATTGCTTTTCATTTCTGTTCTGCCCATGTTTCTTCCCCTTATAGGACACAGCACTGACAGCAGCATTATCACTCATTACAATCGCATCATTATTGATTTCACTGAAAGCCTTTGCGTGCTTTCGAGCTAGCTCGCTGGCTTGGCATATTTTCACCGCATTTTCCAAATTTAGTTCGGTTTCTCTCAACAGACGTTCCCTGACTTTTTTATCATGAATACCAAACACAATCTGGTCACGAATCATGGATGCTTTGAGCTCAGAGAAATTACATGTCTGTGCTTTCAGTTTCAGATCAGTTATAAAGCTATCAAAAGTCTCATTTTGCTGCTGTGTCCGAGAACAGAAGATGTATCTTTCATAGGTCTCATTCTTTTTGGGAGAGCAATGTGCATCAAATTTTTTTAGCACATCTTCTAATTTTTCTCTGTTCTCCACTGGATTAAATACAAATGTATTAAATACCTCTATCGCCTGTGGGCCTGCAACCGTAAGCAGCAACGCTATCTTCCTTGCATCTGGCTTTGTACCGAATCCGATGGCTGCAATGTAGAGTTCGAATTGCTGTTTAAAAGTCTGCCAATTGTAGTCGATTTTTTCTGTGAGTTTCAAACGCTCTGGTGGCTTCAAATTCTCCATGTCGCTTTTCACAATTTTCAGCAGATCTTCACCACCCTGGTACCATCTTATGTTCATTAATAAATAGACATTCTTATTTTGAACACAGCTAGCTTTTGCTAGTTACTTTATTGAGCACATGTGGACTAGGTACAGTATCTGTAGAGGCTTCCACCTTGACTGCTGCCTTGTGGGCAGCCTAGTGCCTCATGGGTAATGTAGTCTTAATATATATACAGCTGGGTAGTGTAGTCTTATATACAGCTCTACACAGCTCTACGGCTCCACCTAGTGTCCACTATAGAATGACATGTTATTGATCATTACAGTGTCCATATTCAAAAAGTGTGACTAAACAGACACAGGCAACTGCCAAAGCTTACTTCTATTACATTTAAAATAATAATGGAGCTGATTATAAGAAATAAACTTAAGGAAAATCTGGATAATAACAATCTAGGAAACAGCAGTCAGCATGAATTCAGATGGGGAAGATATTGACACCCGAGAGGACTACAGAAAACCCTATGACATGGTCTACCTCAACTTTCAAAAGGCTTTTGATAAAGCTCCATGTGAAAGGCTATTAATTAAATTCAAAAGCTGTGGGAATTTAGGGTAAATCCTGGGATAGAATGAGTAGTCATTCGAGGATTTCTGTCAGAGTGGGAGGAAGCACTGAGTGGGGTTCCTAAAGCCTCAGGTTTGGCATCTCTAGGTTTCTAATTTACATAAATGACCTGGATCCAGAAACTCAATAAAAACTGATCAAATTTGCAATTACACCAAATTAAGAGTGGCAGTGGATTTGGAAGAAATTACAGATTGAGTTGAACATATTACTGGACAAGTGAGCAGATTAATGGCAGATGATATTGAATGTAACAGTCTACAAAGCTAATAGGATGTCAAACTACATAGCCAAAACAGTACAACATAAGTCACATGAGGTAGTGATCAAAATTTCTAGTACTCTGTTAGACAGCAGCTTGAATATTGTGCCCAAGTCTAGTTGCCAAGAAAGGAGAGATATTTATGCACTGGAGGCAGTGAAGATAAGAGCACTGAGGGTAATCTCTAGTGAGGAGGATAGGGAGGAGTTGCTCCCCTCTAGAATTGACTACCTTAGCTTTGCAATGCCTTTGAGGCCTTGGAAAGGCCCAGTACAGAACCAACAGAACCTGATCCTGATCAGGCTGCACTTAAGAGTCGTGTGCACAATTTTGGTTTCAATACTATAAAAAGGGCATAGAAGCACTTGAGAAAGTGCAAAAAAAGATTTATAAGGATGGTACCAGAAATGAGAGATTATAGCTATCAGGAAAGATTGAAAAGGTTGGGGCTTTCTTCTTTAGAAAAGACAAGACTTAGAGGTGACCTGATAGAGGCCTTTAAAATTATAAATGGGTTGGACAGGGTAGATGTGGAAAGAATGTTTCCACTTGTGGAAGAATCCAAAACTAGGGGCCATAAATACAAGATAGTTACTAATAAATTCAATAGGAAAATGAGGAGAAATTTCTTTACTCAGAGAGTGGATAGAACATGGAACCTGTTACCACAGAAAGTGGTTGAGGCAAATAGTTTAGATGCTTTTAAAAGGAAACTAGACGAGTACATGAGAGAAAAGGGAATAGAAAGATATGATGAAAGGCTGAGATGAGACAGATGAAATGGGAGGAGACTCATGTGACGTATAAACACCAGCACAGACTACAACAACACTACACAAAAGCAAAATACTGCAGATGCTGGAAATCTGAAATAAAAACAGAAAATGTTGGAAATACTCAGCAGGTCAGGCAGCATCTGTGGAGAGAGAAACAGAGTTAACATTTCAGGTCGATGACCCTTCGCCAGAACTGGTTTTCTGTTTTTATACCAGCACAGACTATGGGCTCGATTTTCCAAGCCCCGAGGAGGCGGGTTTGGAGGTGGGAGTGGTGGGAAAATTGCAGAATCGGGGGGCAGAAACCCATCCTGCCCCCAACCTGCCTCTGTGCCAATGTGCTGGGAGCTGCCTCCCCGAGGCGGGAAGGGGATTAGTGCCAATTAACTGCCTGTTAACAGATAGTTAACAAGCAATTTTTTGCTTAATCCCTATTTTTTGCCCTGAAGTGTGGGTTGTCCGACGGCGCCGAACTATGCCAAGTTAGCGATGCGGACCGTCAGTCTGCAGGGGTTGGAGGGGTCGAGATGTCCGTTGTGCAGGTGAGTAATGGGTGCATGTGTGCAGAGGTAAGTGTGTGAGGTAAGTGTAAAGTGTTTTAATAAGTTTTACTTACCTTTACTTTCTCCTGCAGGCTTCCTCCCTTCAGTTCTCGGGAGTCCCTCAGCTCACCGACACAGAAGCAGAATGGCCGCTGAACTGTCAAAAGCTGTAGCCTCTGCTTTCTGGTCTGGAGAGATCTCTAACTGAGTCTGAGTAGAAGGACTCAAGTTAGAAGACAGATTGTCAGTGTTCGACAGCTTCACAGAGCTGTCAAACGCTGATTTTTCATCTGTCCAAAGCTCTTGATAGATGAAATGTCAATCACTGACGTCATCAGTAACCAGGTGTCCCTTAATTGGCCTGCTGAGCCCTGTAGGGTTCGAAAATCCACAACCACATTTTACCAAAAATTGGATTGCCCTATACAGTTTAAAACCAACATTTTCGGCCAAGGCAGAGGTCCCGACAAGCAGGCTGGGATATGCCTGGGACATCCGAATACAGGGGACTGTGGCTCAGAGGCGAATCATAGATGTCGGCCAATCGAAGTAGAGTGCATTCTCAAAGGCCAATCAGGGGACCGAGTCAGACCTGAAGCGTGGAAACTCCCGGCCAATGGGGACCACCCAGTCCGGGTTTGAATATGTGACTCACCCCTAATCGGGCTATGAATACAAGCCATCATCACCTTAATCAACTCGGACTAGGGACAATAGTCTTGGGATCACTACTGTTAAGAGGTGGCCCAAACTAATCAAGTCCCAGGACTGACACAATGGGGCAGCAGACTTGGAGGAGCCGATGTGCACTCAAAACAATACCCCTGTCCTCACACCTACCTGTATAAATATGGAACACAAGAAGGACCAATGCTGGGAGAGAACTATTACCAGAAGAATGAACAGGAGAGCGAGTTAAGACGCTGAGGGAAAAGACGAGCCCGGGAGGGATGAGCTGGAGCAAACTAACATCTAAAGAACTCCAACCGCGCTGAGGAGAAGATCCACCATCAGGCCCCAGGCTCAATCGGTATACTGAAGGTTTACTCCGCTACCAGATGGTGCAACATCGCCGCAAGAAGCCGTACCGTATACCGACTCCAGTTCCGGGGACCTCGACAAGAAGACACCAACGACCAAAATGGCTGTGGAAGACGGCATTCACTCCAGTCATTTCGGGAACCTTTTCCATCAAGCACAAACCAACCAACAACAACTGACCGAAAGCGCAATCAACAAAACGAAACTTCGAGAAAACCCGACCAGACGCAGCAAGGTCCTCTCCGAGGTTCGGGGTACGGCGAACCCCGAGGCACAGGTTGAATTACGACGACGACAGCAACAACAACCCAACAACCGCACTCAAAATTCCATCTGTCAAGGGAGGAGGCTGTGAGTATAATCCAAGGGCCTGCAACTGTCAGTCTAGTTTAGGTAGGAAAGTGGGTTGGTGGGATTGGACTTGGTAAAGATAAAACTGTGTAAACATTCTCGTTGTGTCCGTTCTCTCTCATATTTTATTTATAGTTATAAATGTGTGTGTGTGTTCATTACGTTTGTGGTAGAACTTACCTTGGCAAATAAAATTGGTTGTCACCTGTTCTTTTTCCAAGGACTACTTGTCTCCGAGTGTCTATTTAAAGTGCATCGTTCTCCACCCAAATTCTGGAGTTAGAACCAGATAGGGGCATTAGGGCGCTTCGAATCCGCCAAACAAGGGAACAGCAGACTAGGGAAAAGAGAGAGGACTCCAGGAGCACTTGGGCTCAGGAGTACCCCACAGATTAGATATAAACTGTGCGGGTCGCCACCGTATTTTAGTCCTCCTCTATAAGCTGTTGTTCTCTATCTCCTTAGAGGGTGTTTAGTGACACCCAACCTGCAGGCTAACATAAGCTGCAAGGGTATAAAGGAGACCGAGGCCCAATACATCAACAGGCACTAAAGACCCCTGCAATTGGGCAGAGCAGAGCCCCATCCCCCTACAGCCCGCTGGGTGGGCTTAACAAGGTCAATCAAGGGAAAATAGCGTGGGTTGGCCACAAGTCGATGGAGGCGGGACTACAACCCAAAAAGTGGGAGTCCCGCCTCCAAAAGCTCCCCATTGACAAAATCGAGCCCTAAGTATTCAATGTAATTCCACACCACCTCTCAGCATATGAGGGAACCACTGAGCCTAAGAGTGGTGACCCAGGGTAGCCTGGGCACACCCCCAGATATGCCCCAAACCGCTGCCAAGACAAGGAAAGGGATGGAAGATTCATTCACATCCAATTGAAATATCTGCCAGAGGGCAAATGGACAGGAAAGTTGCAGGATTTAGGTTCTGTGTTATCCTTTGTTAACTATGCTACAGACAAGAAATGGTCAGAAAGTGTGAACTTTTATAACTTAACACCAAAGTGTAATATAGTCAAAGACCAACATACATATTTGCCCAGAACTTGGTGTCGGGGGCTTGCCGCGCGTGCAAGCCCCCGATGTGCACTTACCCGGCGCGCCGACATCTGAAACCTGGCCCGCAGTGGATTTCCTGTCAGTGGCCCGGTTCTGATGTCGGCGCGCTGTGCTAACCTGACCCAGCGGCGTAGTTAGTGCGATGTGCCGGCTGGGATCAGGTGAGCACTGTTCAGCCAATCAGGGGAGGGGAAACTTCATTCATAAGTTTGAGAGTAAGAACTGTCAAACTCATGAGAAGTACTGCACCCCAAAACACTACTTAAACTTTAAATAAAATTTTAAAAAACATCCCAATCATTAAATTAAGTATAAATAAGTTAAAAAAAATAATTTAAACAATAATTTTTTTTTTTGAAAAAAATAAATTTTTAATAAAAAGGGTCTAAAACTAAAGTTACCTTATTGTAGATTCTTTAAAATAATAAACCTGTGGGAAAAAAAATTCTAAATTGCACTAAAACACCACTTACCTGTAAAAATAAATACAGGTAGACTACCTTTTATCCGAACTTCCGAAAACCGAAACCCTCTAAAAACCGAAGGTTTTTTTCGTTCAGCGTAAGTCATGCGCACGACATGACCAGAGTGGCGCACGACCCCCCGCGGACCCCCCCGCGGACCCCCGCCGACCCCCCCGCCGACCCCGACCCCCGCCGACCCCCCGCGGACCCCTCCGCGGACCCCCGCCAACCCCG
The DNA here is from genome assembly GCF_052327205.1 of Somniosus microcephalus. Lineage (NCBI taxonomy): Eukaryota > Metazoa > Chordata > Chondrichthyes > Squaliformes > Somniosidae > Somniosus > Somniosus microcephalus. The sequence continues at coordinate 183,448,599 of NC_140995.1, forward strand.
ACCCCCGCCGACCCCGACCCCCGCCGACTTACGCTGAGCAGAGGGTCAGCGTAAGCCGTGCGCATGATCCCCCGCCGACCCCCCCGCGGAACCAGCTGACTCTCTTCCAAAGGCTCGAAAGCAACGAGAGCTCTGAGCCCGCGGTGGTGCCGGCCCCTGTTCCGACCTAGCACGACGACCTGTTGGTGGAAATGCGGAACTTCATTGCATTCCAGGCTAGCAGCGACGGACAAGCCACGACTGCGGACCCCCCCGCGGACCCCCGCCGACCCCGACCCCCGCCGATCCCCCCGCGGACCCCCCCGCGGACCCCCGCCGACGCCGACGCCGACCCCCCCGACGACCCCGACCCCCGCCGACCCCCCCGCGGACCCCCGCCGACCCCGACCCCCGCCGACCCCCCCGCGGACCCCCGCGGACCCACCTTCCGAAATCCGAAATTTTCCGAAAACCGAAACACGGCTGGTCCCGAGGTTTTCGGATAAAGGATAGTCTACCTGTACTTACGTGTGCTTTTTACAAGCGTAAAGACCGGAGGCCTTTACACATGCGCAAATCCCCCAAAACAGAGGAAATCCAAGACGCACGCGCTGCCCCCTACAGCGCACGCACTAGCCTCTTCACCTCTTGGGTTAGAGGAGAGGAAATGCCGGTTTTCAGCGCATGCACCCCTTCCGTACTCACGCGTTTGGGGAGGAATTACTGCCCCATTCTGCTATGATGATGTTACATCCAAATGGATCATTTTAACAGTAAAAGAGTTGTTCATTTAACTTCTCTAGTTAACCATATGTTCTTAAAAATTCAGATGGCCAGTGCGGATTAGTGTTATACTTATGACTCAGCTGCTGTGCTCCTGAAGGCCAGATTTCAAGTATTCAACATGCCATTCGGGAAATTGACTATGGAAACATTAGGGACTGGAGTCGCCCATTCAGCTCCTCGAACCTGCTGTGCCATTCCATTAGATCGTGGTTGATCTGTACCTCAACTCCGTTCTCCTGCCCTTGCTCCATATCCCTTGATATGCTTACCGGACAAAAATTCTATCTATCTCAGTCTTGAAAGCTCCAATTGACCCAGCACCCACAGCCTTTTGGGGGAGAAAGTTCCACATTTCTACTACCCATTGTGTGACAACATGCTATTGCTCCTGGATGGCCTAGCTCTAATTTTCAGATTATGTCCGTCTGAGCTTGATTATCCTACCAGAGGAAATTGTTTCTCCGTATCTGTAGTGTATGTGCTTTAAGTCAGAACTACTTTTTACAGCTCCTGTATACTGTAGTACCGGCAGTAACCACACCGGTATATAAGCTGTGTGCATGCCTCTGTACCCCAGTCTAGAGATTACCCTTCTCCAGTAAAGACCTGTTATTTGTTTATGTACAGCATCCGTGTAATTATTTATCCACTGAACCACGGATCCAACAGTGGCGACGAGTGTCAATGCGAATGTACCTGCAACATAAAACAAAAAAAAAACAACAAAAAAATAGTCGAATCCAGGAACACGGGCGTCGACTGCGAGCAACCGTCCAGCAGTCAGGCAGAGATCCAACTTCGCTGGTGAGGCTGTGGAGAGCCGGGTTTGGTTCCCCAGCCACAACGAGCAGTAAGAGACCGACGACAGGTCGAGAGCAGACCCTTCCCGAGCAGCGGCGGCTGGAGCCGACCGACAGCAGAGAGAGAGCCGAGCAGCGTCGACGGGGTAAGAAGAGGGTGAAGAGAGCAGGGCGCAGCCGGGGGTTGATCACCGAGTGGCGTCAAGGAAAAATACTGCAAACCGGAGAGAGAGAGGGTAAGAAACAGCCGGGTTCTAGACTGAGCGGCGTCGACAAATATCAAGGGAAGAACGCACAGAGCACAGCCAGGGATCACGGGCTGATCAGGGTCCACGGGGCGAAGCAAGGGGAGACGCCATTGAGCCGCGGAGAAGCAGGGACAGCGCGGGAGGCGCCATTGAGCCGCGGAGAAGAAGGAAGAGCGCGGGAGACGCCATTTTGCGAAGCCGCAGCGGAGAAGACGGGCAAGCACGGGAAGGAAGGAAAGCATGGGAGACAGCATTTTGTGCCAGCGGTGAAGAAGGGGAAGCGCGGGAGGCGTCATTGGTGATAGTTAACGCACAACCAAGGATGCCGAAGAGTCGCAGTATCTCTACGTTCGACAATGAAGTCGAAGATTGGGCGACATATGTGGAATGTATTGAGGTGTACTGCAGGGCGAATGAAGTGCCAGATGCTAATAAAGCACTGGTTCTGTTAAATTCCATGGGTGCAAAAACTTATGGGTTACTGCGAAATCTAATAACCCCAGAGAAGCCGGTAAACAAGAATTTTGAGAGCATAGTAGAAATCCTACAGGACCACTTAAACCCCACACCGCTGCTGATAGCAGAACGATTTAAGTTCCATAAAAGGAACCAACACAAAGAAGAAAGCAATGCTGAGTACCTAACGGAACTGCGCAAGCTATCGAAATACTGCCAGTTTGGAGCGGGACTAGCAGACACGTTAAGGGACAAGTTTGTGTGTGGGCTACAAAGTGAGGGAACCCAGAAATGGCTTCTATCAGAAAAGGACCTTACGCTGGACAAAGCTTTCAGTATGGCAGTATCACATGAAGCAGCCGCAAGCGGCGCGGCAGAGATACAACGGAGACCGCAAGAATATGGCACCAACGAAATGACCTATGGAACAGGGAAGTGCTATCGCTGCGGCAGAACAACACATGACCAGAAAGATTGTTGGTTCAAGGACCAAGTGTGCAGACAGTGTGGGAAAGCAGGACACATAGCAAGAGTCTGCAGGTCTGGGAAGAAAACCAACAGTAAGAAATCTCCACAGGAGAAGTACAAAAAGGTACACCAGGTGATGGACAGTGGTTCAGACGAACAGAAAAGTGACACAGACTCCGGAAGCAAGGAGCTGGGTTGTCTGAAACTACATAATGTAACCGAAATGGAGGATCACCAGACTATCTGGGTTACACTCAAGATAGACGGAGTCCAAGTAGAAATGGAATTGGACACAGGATCAGCTCTAACAGTCATAAATCAAAGAGACTACAAGCGGCTATTTTCACACATACCCTTGAAAGCTAGAGATTGTCTTGAAGACGTATAAGGGGCAAAAAGTCTACCCCAAAGGAAAAATAAGGGTGAAAGTGACATATAAAGGCCAGGAAATACCTAAAATTGATATATATGTATTGCCAAATGGAGGACCACCACTGCTAGGACGTGAATGGATCCGGAAGATACATTTAGATTGGCATTCCATACAGGCACTGAAGGTGGAGGCCAAAAAGGATGACGGCGTCACACCTGGACGACTGACAAAAATGCTAACTGACACAAAAGAAGTGTTCCAGGAGGGGCTAGGAACACTAAAAGGAATAACAGCAACAATTAAAATAGAGGATAATGCAAGCCCAAAGTTTCTGAAGGCCAGACCAGTGCCTTATGCGATCAGACCAGCGGTTGAAGCAGAGCTGGAAGGGTTGGAACGTTCAGGACTACTGTCCAAAGTGGACTGGAGAGAGTGGGCTACACCCATCATTCCTGTAATGAAGAGGTCGTTGAGTAATACGCCTGGGGAACCAAAGAAGGTCCGCATCTGTGGGGATTTTAAGGTGACAGTGAACCCAATCCTTCACACGGTGCAATATCCGCTTCCACGAATTGAGGATATTTTCGCCTCGCTATCTGCTGGTAAACGCTTCACCAAAATTGATCTAGCCCAGGCGTACTTGCAAATGGATGTAGAAGAAGCTTCGAAACATGACCTTACGATCAACACCCATAAAGGTCTCTATCAATACAACCGGCTGGTGTTTGGAGTAGCCTCGGCTCCGGCTATCTGGCAAAGGGCGATGGATCAGGTCCTGCAAGGGATTCCAGGGACCCAGTGTTATTTGAACGACATCTTGGTCATGGGCGAAAATGACGGTGAACACCTCGCTAACTTGGAGAAGGTGCTCGCCAGACTAAAGGAATATGGGCTACGAGCTAATCGCCACAAGTGCGAGTTTTTCCAGAAACAGATCTCTTATTGTTGCCATGTCATCGATGAAGAGGGGTTACATAAGTCCCCTGACAAGATTGAGGCAGTAGTCAAGGCTCCAGCACCGGAAAATGTGTCACAACTGAGGTCGTTCCTCGGGCTGGTAAACTATTACCACAAGTTCTTACCAAATTTGTCTACGGTATTGCACCCGCTGAACACCCTACTGCAAACAGGGGTACCATGGAAGTGGGATGACGAACGTAGACGAGCTTTCCAGAAGTGTAAAGAATTGATCACATCAAAAGAGGTGTTGGCCCATTTCAACCCAGCACTACCAATTCGTTTGGCATGTGATGCATCACCCTACGGCATTGGAGCGGTGCTGTCGCACAAATTCCCAGACAGGTTGGAGAGGCCAGTAGCCTTTGCATCTCGGTCACTAACCTCAGCCGAGCGCAACTACGCCTAGATTGACAGGGAGGCCCTCAGCCTAGTATGGGGAGTAAAAAAATTCAACCACTATCTGCATGGACAGAAGTTCACCTTGCTGACTGACCACCAACCACTTGTTTCCATTTTTAATCCTAAGAAGGGCGTGCCAGTAATGACTGCACAGCGGTTACAAAGATGGTCCCCGTTTCTAGGGGCGAATCAATATGAAATAGAATATAAAGGCATGAGACAGCATGGGAACGCTGATGGGCTATCGCACCTGCCACTGCCTACTGTGGAGGAAGCACCAGCAGTGGACCCTATCGAGATATTTTATTCGTCGATAATTGAACGATTGCCAGTAACAAACGCGGATATAGAGAAGGAGACCCGCAATGATCCGACGCTGTCACGGGTATATGAATTGACGGTGAGGGGATGGCCAACACATGCCGACTCACTGTTGCCAGCATTCTCATCCAGAAGAGAACAGCTGTCAGTATGCCAGGGGACAGTGATGTGTGGATCCAGAGTGGTGATTCCACCCAAGTTAAGGGAGAGAGTGCTAAATGAGCTACATGAAGGTCATCTGGGGGGAGTGAAAATGAAAAGCCTAGCTAGGGCTTATGTGTGGTGGCCGGGAATCGATCAACAAATCGAAGACCTAACTAAGAGCTGCTTAGGATGCCAGAAGGTCCAAAATGCACCACCACATGCCCCTCTACACCCATGGGAGTGGCCCTCCTCTCCATGGCAACGGGTGCACATTGATTTCGCTGGTCCATTCATGGACTCAATGTTCTTAATAGCAGTGGATGCTCATTCAAAGTGGCCTGAGGTGTTAAAGATGTCTTCAACTGTAAGGGGTCGTTTTAACGAGCTTATGGTGTGCTAGATCGGTTTTGATTTCGCACTGCTCGTGAGCGGTTCCAAAGCGCTCCCCCCTCACCGGTTCTAGACACTGGGCTTATTGCCAGACAACCTTGATGTGTGGCCCAACTTGTGACTCGGAAGACAAATGGATCAGGTGAGACAAAGTGAGTTTTAAATCAGAAATATCTTTATTTTCAAGGAGAATAAACACAGAGAATGCAAGAATCAATTTAGACAAAAATCATTAGCACGTCTCCCAATGGGAACTAAAATTTAACACACAAAGAATAACTTTGACTATCTTAAATCATACAACAATTCTTAATCAGCGGTATACTAAAACGGGGGTGGGAAAAGCGCACGGACACATCGAGGGATAAATCACGCTCCTGAATTACAAAACCCTTAATGTTACAAACCCTCCCGTTGCTAAAATATACCTCAACTATGTCAGTTAGGTAGAGTTGGGCCTTTATGCTCACCAGAATTTTAAAACCCTCCTGGACCTTGGTACTCCTTGTTACGTCCGGGATCTCCAATCTTCCTTATGGGACCGGCTCCTGGACCCGCTCTCCTGCACAAACTTGGAAGTCCTCCGAACTCCTCGAGCCGTCTCCTCTTCCGCACGGTCTTCGAACTCCTGATGGTACCTGGACTTGGACTTCACTGCTTCTGGTGAATCTTGTGGATCTGTCTGAGTCTGGCTGAATCTCTCTCCTGCACAATCTTGAAAGTCCTCCGAACTCCTCGAACCGTCTCCTCTCCACTCGGCCTTCGAACTCCTGATGGTCTTGGATCTGGACTGAACTTCTGAATCTGCTCTCCTGCACAATCTTGTGGGTCCTCCTCGCTCTGTCCTTGACCTCGTGTCTGTGTGAATCTGTGATAGATCTGTCTGAATCTCACTGAATGACTGTTTGTCTTGCTGTTGATTTTCCCTCAACCAGTTATACTGTTTCCTTGTCCTTATCTCGGCGCCAAATCAGGGGTTTTCTTTTGTCAAGGTAATGGGCAGGCTGCTTTGACAAAAGCAAGTACTTTATTTTAATGTCTTGTAAATGAAACTGATGGGATCTGTCCTCTGTCCCTCTGAGTTTGGTACAGATAATGTTTTTTTTTCTGTGCTCAGCGATTTCAGAGATGGGTTTGCGTTTTGCTAGCAATTAGCGCACCTCCAGGTGCAAAATACTTTTGTTTATGAGTTCGTTACTGCTGTAGCCATATTATTGTGGTGTATGTAACCTGTTCCACCTTAAGAGAACTACTTTAAGAGATGTACTACTTTCTCTTGGCTGCTGTATACTGTAATACCGGTGGTGACCACATCGGTATATAAGTGTTGTGTAAGGATTTGCTGGGCAGTTCAGCCCTGACCTCCGAATAGTAAAGACCTGTTAAAAGTTATTCTTGTTGTCTGTGTCAGTGATTGATCCTAAACATAACTGGGACACACAGACTCAACAATTATCATATCAATAGCAGTAAGTTCTGGAATCTTCTAATCGGTGATGACTCAGGCTGCTGTAAGATACTATTGGTGTGTCCTTTTGAACTGAGCCATGAGAACTGCCAACTCCATCTTGTGTTCTCACAATGTGGCCATTTCAGGGGTTTTACCAATCTAGACTGTATTTTCTGGATTTTGCGAATCCTACACAACCACTACAGAGAAAACGATTGCAGTCCTACGGACCATATTTGCCAGAAACGGTTTGCCAGAGCAGATCTGCTCTGATAATGGACCACAGTTTGTGTCCGACGAGTTCCAAAAATTCATGAAAAGGAATGGGGTAAGGCATTACACATCCGCCCCGTATCATCCAGCCACCAATGGATTGGCTGAGAGGGTCGTACAAACCTTTAAGAAGGCGATAAAGGCCATGTGCGACGAGGAAATTCCACTACAGCATAAGAGGGACAATTTCTTATTAGCCTACCGAAACGTGACACATGCAGTTACCAACCAGACCCCGGCCATGATGTTCTTTAACCGAAGGTTGAGATCTCGTCTGGACTTGCTCAGACCAAATGTGTGAAGAAATGTTGAGGACAAACAATTCCAGCACATCAACGAGAAGCCGACAAGGAGCTTCAATGTAGGGCAACCAGTCTTGGCCCGGGACTATAGAACAGAGAAGTGGCAACGCAGAACGATATGTACAAGGCAGGGGCCATTAATGTACACAGTGGATGTCGGGGAGAACATTGTGAGACGCCACGTCGATCAGATCTTAGCATCACTGGAATGCGTCAACCCCATGTCTCGAGTACCTGGGGATGAACCCGACATACCGATAGCATCTACTTCAGACCCAGTAGCAGTGGAACCCGATGAACTACCCGATGAAAGGGGGTCAGAATCGCCTCTGCACCAAGAACAAGAACCTCCGGAAAGGCGCTATCCCGAAAGGGTCAGGAAGCCGCCCCAAAGACTGAATCTATAAATGGACTTTTGTTATTGAATGTACATGTAAAAATGTAATTGTTATTTGAATATTAAGGGGGTATTATTAATCTAAAAAGGGAGGAATTGTAGTGTATGTGCTTTAAGTCAGAACTACTTTTTACAGCTCCTGTATACTGTAGTACCAGCAGTAACCACACCGCTATATAAGCTGTGCGCATGCCTCTGTACCCCAGTCTAGAGATCACCCTCCTCCAGTAAAGACCTGTTATTTGTTTATGTACAGCATCCGTGTAATTATTTATCCACTGAACCACGGATCCAACAGTATCAAATCCTTTTAACGTTTTAAATACCTCAATCAGATCCCCCTCAGTCTATGATACTCAAGAGAATACAAGTTTATGCAACCTGTCCTCATAATTTAACCCTCTAAGTCCCGGTTTCATTCTGGTTTATCTGTGCTGCATCCCCTTCCAAGGTCAATATATCCTTCCTGAAGTCCAATTTTCCTTGGAATTTTTACTTTTACGGAGCGCCAAAACTATTTACATATAATTTTTGTGGGCTCTCACTACCCAGATGTTACACAGGAGCAGGGCACCCAAAGGATCACATTGATTTCCCATTCCTAGCATTTAAATAGCTTGGGGGAACCCAGGTGGAGCCAGGAAAATCAAAGCAGCTGTAGGCCTCTCAGACCAATGCTTCTGAGAGTGGTCACAGTGATTGAGTCATTCTGGCTGCTGATCTCAATCGGCAGTCAGAAGGTCTCATTTCAATCTCAAGGTCCTGGGAAGGCCTAAAAATTAAATGTGAGGCCCACCTGTAATTATTCAACCTACCCCCCAGGACCCCGCTGCGCGCTCTGGTCAGTAGGGGCTTAGAGGTAGGGCCTAGTGCCATCTGCTTTGGGGTTTCCTGTATTGATGTGCCCAGCAAGTTGCATGCCAGGGAAATGAGATGGGAGGCCAGGAATAACCACTCCTACCTCAGTTACACTGCTTGTCTGACTTGTGCCTGCAGAAGACGCAGGCCAGGCTTAACCCCACCTCCCCGCCATCCCAACTCCCAGAATAGTCTCAGATATTCACAGAATCACAATCACAGAAACCCCACAGTGCAGATAGAGGCCATTTCGGCCCATCGAGCCTGCACCGACACATATCCCACCCGATCCCCGTAACCCCTACACCAACACATATCCCACCCTATCCCCGTAACCCCACGTATTTATTCCCCCTAACACTAAGGGTCAATTTATCATAGCCAATCAACCTAACTCGCATATTCTGGGACAATATTAAAGGGGAGAAGACTTGCTGATTCAGGTCTCTGTCCTTTTTTACCTTATCTTTGCACCCATGGAACTGAGCATTTCCTGGGGGCAAGGGGCAGGAAAATTGGCCCTATAATCTTGCAACCATTTGAAAAGTAAACCCTTGAGCTCTATAATGTCTGTGCAATGTTATTTTTTATCTTCATTCATGAGGCTGACCACTCACTCAACTAACGATCAAACCAATGGGGCTGATAATTCAATTTGCAGGCATTAAGACCTTGGTAGTAACTGGCCATAACTACTGCTCGTGTGTGTGAAGGCTGCAATTTCCACAAATGAGCATCTTAATTTGCTGCCAGTGGTAATTTAAACTCAAACAGAGGTTAGATGGCATTATTCAAACCTACTATCTCAGCATTCCCTCAAATTATAATATATTCTAATGAATGCAAATGAATATGCCGCTGGTGGTAAAAGAGCCAAATGAAGCTCAGAAAGGAGACAGTGGCAGCCATGCTGGTGCCAGGCTGAATTATTTACTCATATAAACAGTCGAATAAATAGCAAGTTGTTTTTTTTTAGAACCTCCAGCAACACTACCAATACCTGAAAGGTTATTGTAGTGTATGTACCCGTCTACCTTTAAGGGAACTATTGAATGTAACCGTTCACCTTTAAGAGAACTACTTTAGGTGTGGCACTATTTGTTTGGCTTCTGTATACTGTAATACCGATAGTGACCACACCAGTATATAAGTGTTGTGGCAGGATTGCTGGGGCAGATTCGCCCTGACCTTCGAATAGTAAAGACCTGTTTGTTTGTTACTTCTGAAGTCTGTGTATTTATTAACTGCACAACCCACAGACTTTACAGTGGCGACGAGTCCGATCGTACCCTGCGGCAAGACTACCAAAGCAACGAAGAGCGTCGAAGAGAGGCAACCGCCCTCGTCGTGCTGCTGAAAGAAAACACGAGGCTGCAGCAGGAGGAAGGAGGAAGACTTTAGCAATAAAAGCTTCCATTAGCAACAAGCACTGACTACCCTTCTACCACGGTGCGGAGTGAGCCGATCAGCTGGAAACAAGGCGGCCGCGGAGACTGTGAGTAGGGGAAGGTGTAGAGAATATCCGGAGGATAAGGGCTGTGCACTCGACCACGGTCGAGGGGGAACGGAGCCGGTCAGAAAGTCGGGTCCAACGGCGTCGTGAGACAGTCGGACCTCGATCGGCGGGAAAAGCCAGGCAGCGACCGCAGCCACGAAGCGCTGAGACTGGGAGTAGGCGCGGGAAGAGAAACCCAGCTGCAGCCGGGGAGGGAAACACCGGTCTGCGAGAGGGCTGGGAGGCGAACAGGAACCGTGCGGGTGGGAGAGAGGGACAGAGCCGAGCAAGGGGAGAGAGACTGCGCGAGAGCCAGTCCAGCGGCTGAACTGTTCTCCACCAACGGGGTACCCAGGGCCGGTAGAACCGAACGTGCGGGAGAGAGAGCGACAGAGCCGGGTACGGAGAGAGAGACTGCGCGAGAGCCAGTCCAGCGGCTGAACTGTCCTCCGTTAACGGGGTGTACCCAGCGCCGGTAGAGCCGTGCGGGCGGGAGGAAAAGACAGAGCCGAGTAAGGGGAGCTGTGCGAGAGCCAGACCAGCGGCTGAACCTGTCCGCTGTGGGGAAAGCGTACCCCTTCCACCAGGAAGAAGCGCGGGAAGCCGCCATTAGGCAGAGGAGACGACAGAAGCGGGAAACCGCCATTGAAGTGGGCGGGGAGAGAAAGGAAGAGCGGGAAACTGCCATTTTCGCGGGAAAACCGCCATCTTAACTGACATACCGCCATTGAAGTGGGCGGGGAGAGAAGGAAAGAGCGGGAAACCGCCGATTTCGCGGGAAAACCGCCATCTTAGAAATAAACAAATAAATAAGAGTACTTAAAGAAATACTGGTGCTGCTCCCAAGGGAAGAAAGATGCCTAAGCGAGGGAATATTAACGACTTTAATTCTGAAATAGCAGACTGGGCCACGTACGTGGAACGCATAGAGATCTATTGCGAAGCCAACAAAATAGAGGAAGACGACAAGGCGATAACATTGCTAAACTCGATGGGGGCAAAAACATACGGGCTCTTGAAGCATCTAATAGCACCAGATAAACCAGCGGATCAGACCTTCGAAGAGATTGTGGCTGTGCTGAAGGACCACTTGAACCCCACACCGTTGATGCTGGCTGAACGATTCAAATTCTACGCAAGAACGCAGAGGAAAGACGAAAGCAATTCGGAATACTTGGTCGAACTGCGTAGGCTAGCGAAATACTGCCAGTTCGGAGGGAATCTGACAGAAGCACTGCGGGACAAGTTCGTATGCGGATTGTCCAAAGAAGGGACGCAGAAGCGACTACTGGAAGAGAACGACCTCACACTGGACAGGGCTGTCCTTATAGCTGCATCGCACGAAGCCGCAGCGAAAGGAACGGCGGAAATGCAACTAAAGGCGGCGGCACTCGGGGTGGACCAAATTACTTCAAGCACAACAAAATGCTACCGTTGTGGGAAGACAACGCATGACCAGAATCAATGCTGGTTTAAGAACCAAGAGTGTAGGAAATGTGGCAAACTGGGTCACATCGCGAAGGTATGCCGGTCAGGGAAGAAGACCAACAATCAAAGGAAGCCACCACAAGAAAAGTACGACAAGGTACACAAGGTGGCTGAGAAGAGTTCAGACGAACAGAATTCAGACTCAGACCCAAACAACCAGGAGCTGGGTAGTCTGAGAATCCACAATGTGGGTAAAGAAACGGATCTACAAACCATCTGGGTCATACTAAAAATAGCTGGAGTCCAAGTAAGGATGGAGCTGGACACTGGATCAGCTCTATCAGTCATCAACCGAAGGGACTACCACCGGCTATTCTCTCACATACCTTTAAGAAATACCAAGTTCGTATTACAGACATACACGGGGCATAACGTATACCCCATGGGGAAAATAAGAGTCAAGGTGAGAGATAGGGGTAAAGAACACCCAAGAATGAACTTGTACATATTACCTGAAGGAGGACCACCACTTCTAGGATGGGAGTGGATTAAGAAAATAGATGTGGAATGGCACTACCTAAAAGCCATAATGAGGGAGGACTCGGTGCAAGCTATCAGCTCAGATTCTGAAATGGATGACGATAAGACCAATTCAAATATGGAAGACAAGGCTAAAAGGGACTTGCTGACGATGGGGAAGGAAATGAAGACATGCAGAAGGACTTATGTTACCAAGAAGAATAAAGCTGCAGAGCAGAACCCCAGGTTGACAGAGAATTCTGAGCCTGTTCAAGCAAAAGATTCATCCACGACGGAAGAACACCGAGTTCGGACTCAAACTTATGTCAAAGTACGACAACAATTAGAACAGTTGAGTGACTGTCTTGTGCAAGAGATGAAAAATATGGAAAAGTTCTGGGACACCGAATGGGAGAACCTGGAAAGACAACAGAGACAGCTAGCTCAAGCAGAGAGCGACCATAGAGCCATCGTGGCCAAATACCAATCACATTCCCCTGATGCTGTTCAGGAACTAGAATATTTACAGAACGAACCAAAGGAAGAGGAATCTTCAGGAAGCCAGGATTTTATCCCAGTTCATCTCTACGACTCGTTGCAAGCAGAGTGTAACAAGTTGAAAGAACAATATGAACAGGCCCAGACTATAATCCTGGAAGGGGTTAACTCGGCAACCTCCGAAAAGCTAGTTTTAGTGAAAGCATCTGAACAGCTAAAGGTTGAACATGAGCGAGAATTACAAAGGCTGCAGGAAATGTTTGATGAGCTCCAGGCCAAGACAGACTCATCGGTAGAGATTCCATCCATCGATGAAAAATTAGAGGTGGAAGACATAGCAGAACATGAAATTCAAGATGTCCAAGAACTCATTAAATTATTGAAGGCAACCCGGGACAAATATGAGGCGGCAATGGCCGAGGTTCAACAACTTGAAGAACATATTCAACTAGGAATCCGGGCAGTGGAAGGAAAGGCAACTGGAAGGATCACAGAGACTGTAGGAATGGCCCCTGAACAGGAGTTAGAGAACATCAAGGCGCAACTTCTTCGAGCGCTTAAAACCAAAGTACCAGAGGAAAGGAAGGTGAAAACATTGGAGGGAAAGGTGGAGGAAGTGGAGAAGACTCTAATCCACAGTGTCCCCGTAGAAGAGTTAACGGCCAGCCAACTCTTACACACGCTGAGGGACAAGACTCCAAAATGGGAACACGAGTTTCAGGGTTCAAAGGGAAAGAATTCGGAGCTTCCAAAAGTCACGGAGATAGCTGAGGGGGCAACACAGCTTTTACAAGGATGCCAAAAGTACGCTGAATTGTGTCAAGGGGAACAGAAGGGGGTGGAAACAGATACTCCAGTAGAAGGATTAAATAGCCTGACAACGAAATCCCCGATGGAAGGGAAGGTATTGAACTCACAAATGAGGCCAGTAGTGAAGGAATGGCAGACATCCCCGGAAGAGCGGAATGAATATGAATCACAGATCACAGATCACAGAAATCACAGAAACCCCACAATGCAGATAGAGGCCATTTCGGCCCATCGAGCCTGCACCGACACATATCCCACCCGATCCCCGTAACCCCTACACCAACACACATCCCACCCTATCCCCGCAACCCCACGTAGTTAATCCCCCTAACACTAAGGGTCAATTTATCATAGCCAATCAACCTAACCCGCACATCTTTGGACTGTGGGAGGAAACCGGAGCACCCGGAGGAAACCCACGCAAACACGGGGAGAATGTGCAAACTCCACACAGACAGTCACCCGAGGCCGGATTCGAACCCGGGCCCCTGGCGCTGTTTGAAGAAGTCTTTTCAAGAAAGATGGTTAGGGAAGGAACCACCGTCGGCTAATGTCCAGATGGATAAGAAGGAAGTAGAAGGGCCTCTCACTGACCTAACTCAGGACGACCCCGAATATTACCATGACCTGTTGAGTGACACTGAATATTACGAGGATCTGGTCTGCTCAGTTTGTGATGAAAACTCCCAAAGTGCTGAAATCCGGATGAAGCACTTAAGGTCTAAGGAACATAGAGAGTTGGTGGCGCTACAGCTGGCAGCCGAGAAAGGAGCTCCGAGAGTGTCAAAAAGGCAGAAAAGAAAAAGAAGAAGCAGAATATAATAACTGTCTAAAATATTAGCACTTCTACCATCTCAGGCGGGACACTACGAAAGGAACTAAATTAGTTGAAAAACTGGAAAATATCAAGACAGCCAGTTGGTTGTAAAAGTCTGCACTGCTGGTTCAACAGGACGAAAGTTCAAGCTGTTACGTCAAGAAAAAGGCTATGGAGGAGTCACGCTAGCCATGTGAACCGGCTACACCAAAGAGATGTTAACCGGCTGAAAATTCAGTAGCCTTAGCGCCTCATTTGAGGCGCTAGAGGGCCTTGCGCCGGAGTTATGGCCAGTAGTGAAATTCCCTGGGGCCCTAAATCGGCGTTGCTCCGGTAGCGCTGCGCCGGCACCGATGACGTCATCGGTGTGCGCAGCGTCCCGGTTGCCGTGGTAACCCGCCCGAACTCCGAAATTGAGTTGCGGCCGCCTCGCCCGTGGCAGCTGCAACCAGCGTTTTGTCAGAGGTGCCTTACTGCAGTTAGCGCCGGCGCATTAAAGGCCCCGCGGCGGCCGGCCGCTTTCCCGCCGGCCGCCTGCCCGCAGCTCCCTCCCCGGACTTCTCTCCCCCCCCCCTGGAACAGATGCAAGCCCGGCACTTGTCCGAGGTGCCGGGCTCATTTTTAAGCAGGTTTGCGCGGGCCGCGGCCGGGTGCAGGCAGCTCCTCCTTAACGGAAGGAGGAGGCCTGCACTTCCCCAGCCTGCCGCACCGCATCGGGTGCCGCAGCGCCGGAATTGCGGCGCGAAACGGCAGTTAGCGCCCTTTTCCAGGCGCTAAGACCCTTCAGTAGCGCCGGCAGCCGTTTGGGCGCGGCGCCACTGAATTTTTGGCGCGCGCAGGGGACTTAGCGCCGGCACTAATTTCCGGCGCTAAAGCCCTGGCTAAGCCAAAACCCAATTTCTAGGCCGTTGTTTGGAACGAGTCAAGATCAGAGACTGAATATATGAACTGTTTCCGCAGAGACTGAACCTGTGAACTGTTCCCACCAAGATTATATCTGTAAATTGTTTTATATGACATTGACTCCACCGAGATTATATCTGTAATTTGTTTTATAGGAAGTTGAAGATATGTATGTTTAACGGGGACTCTGTGGCCTCGAAATTGGGTTCTGGTCTTGCCAGGGCTGTAGCGCCAGAAAGTTTGCGCCAGCGGTAATGCGGCAGCGCCCGACGAAAATTCGGGTGCGCCGGGCCCAGATGGCGGCGGGCGCTAAAACCCTCCTTTAGCGCCTCAAAACGGGCGTGAACTTGGCTTTCCCGGCGCTAATCCCCCGCTGCGGCACCCGATGCAGTGCGGCAGGCGGGGGAACTGCAGGCCTCCTCCTCCTGTTAAGGAGGAGCTGCCTGCAGCCGACAACTGTCCGGCGGATTGACCCGACATCTGAGCCCGGCACCTCGGGGAAGTGCCGGGCTCGCATGAGACACTGATCAGGGCCGCGGGGGGGGAATGCAGCAGTCCGGGAAGGGAGGTGCGGGCAGGCGGCCGCCGGGAACGCGGCCGGCCGCCGCTCCACCTTTATGCACCGGCGCACACTGGGGGAAGACTCTGTTGCCAGAGTCTTAGTTGCGCCTGCCACGGGCGAGGCGGGCGCAACTGAATTTCGGCTTGGGGCCGGGTTACCACGGCAACCGGGACGCTGCGCACACCGATGACGTCATCGGTGCCGGCGCAGCACTACCGGTCTACCGCCGCGGAAGGGCCCCAGGCAATTTAGGAACCGGCGCCAATTGCAGCGCTAGGCCCTCTAGCACCACAAAATCGGTGCTAAGGGCACTGAATTTCTAGGCCTGTAAGTAATAAGCTAAAAAGGGAGGATTGTAGTGTATGTACCCGTCTACCTTTAAGGGAACTATTGAATGTAACCGTTCACCTTTAAGAGAACTACTTTAGGTGTGGCACTATTTGTTTGGCTTCTGTATACTGTAATACCGATAGTGACCACACCAGTATATAAGTGTTGTGGCAGGATTGCTGGGGCAGATTCGCCCTGACCTTCGAATAGTAAAGACCTGTTTGTTTGTTACTTCTGAAGTCTGTGTATTTATTAACTGCACAACCCACAGACTTTACAGTTATTCTTATGGAACGTGACAGATTTGGAAAATAATAACATTTTCAAATTTTATCAAACACCACAGGACCATTAAAAAAGAATCAGTCACTGAAAAAGGGTTGCAGAATAATTGGATTTCAATATGCAACGGTTGAAAGGACATCATTACGGTGGACTGCAACCAAAGAAAAGTCCAACTTGGCCAGAGGACAATATAGCAAAGATTCTCATATTCAGTCCAGAGGGGAAGTATCTAGCCTGATGTGCCAGATGCCTGTTCAGTTTAAATTACAGCCTTTCCTTCCATGCAGTCTCCTAGCACAGTAAAAGTAATTGGAAAAGCATTGTGCATAAATGTAATTTAATCAACATGCCAAGAGGATTCTTGAAACAGTCGTTGAGAGATGCACTTCATCTGCTTTTGTAAGTTACTTCCATTATAATGTCTGCCTCCTCAGATAAACTGTTGTCTTTTTCAAATCCGCTCAATCTGCTGCAGAGCCTAGTGCAATTTCTTCTGGCACCGAGGAGCAAAGAATCCACTGCTGAGGGAGAGTCATTGTCTGCAGCTACTGAACAATATTGAAGCAGGAGTTCACTATCCGCTCTACCATCCGCTCTACCATCCGCTCCACCATCAGCTCCACCATCAGCTCCACTATCAGCTCCACCATCAGCCCCACCATCAGCTCCACCATCAGCCCCACCATCCGCTCCACCATCCGCTCCACCATCCGCTCCACCATCATCTCCACCATCAGCTCCACCATCATCTCCACCATCAGCCCCAACATCCGCTCCACCATCCGCTCCATCCGCTCCACCATCCGCTCCATCCGCTCCACCATCCGCTCCACCATCAGCCCCACCATCAGCTCCATCAGCTCCACCATCAGCCCCCATGCAGCCAGGAATTCCATTAAGTCAGAAAGAGCTTGTATTCATAAAGCGCCTTGCAAGACCTCAGGACATCACAAATCACTTTACACTGTTGAAATGTAGTCACTGTTGTAATACCTGTCACCAAGGCCTCTACAGGCCCATCCAGAGATGGTTTAAATGTTCAGAAGATTTGATCTGGCTGATGAAAGGATACATCAGCAACAACTTGTATTTATATAGCACCTTTAACGTCCCCAGGCGCTTCACAGGCGTGATTATCAGACACCAAATTTAACACTGAGCCACTTAACGAGATATTAGGACAGGTGACAAAAAACTTGGTGTAAGAGGTAGGTCTTAAGGAGCATCTGAACAAAAAAGAGAGAGGTCGAGAGGCAGAGAGTCTTAGGGAGGGAATTCCAGAGCTTAGGGCCCGGCAGCTGAAGGCACGGCCGCCAATGGTGGAGCAATTAAAATTGGAGATGCGCAAGAGGCCAAAATTGGAAGAACGTGAAGATCTTGGAGGGTTGCAGGGCTGGCATCAGCCGCAAGAAGCAAATGCCAGCCTTGTTACATCACCAAATCCTCCTGAGGTGGAGGATAAGCATCTACTCAAGCAGGCTATGGATAATGTGTGGACAATTGGTGTGTGATCTGAGAACACCCAGAGGCACACTAATGTGGTGAGACTGCATAATATTATGCAGTTGTTCTAGGTACCCTTAGCTGATCAGATAGGTTCTTTACAAAATCTGTTGAATATAACTGATACAAAACCATCACCCGCCCTTTACATTGCTTAGGGATGTAGCTTTTCAGAGCTATTTAGAAGCACCTGAAATCCTTTTCATGGAGGGTGTGGTTTGAACATTCACTTCAATTGTGACTGAAGTGTTCTCCTCCTCTAGAATATCACTATGTAGAACATCCATCAATGGACTGCATCGTCAATCAAACTGCATGGAAGGAAAGGCTGTAATTTAAAAATGGGTTATTTTGAAGCCCAGCACCCTGAAGTGAAAGGCTTTATACAAATGTACTCTCATATTTGGGTACTGCACTGTAATGGTCATGGTACAAACTGTCAATCAAGAGATCAGGGCCCTAAATTTCTGTGGAGGTTGTCCCAACCTTCGTCCATAACTTCAAAGGGTGATCGGCGGAACCCACGGAGAAACAGTATAAATTTCAGTTTTCGACCATTTACGCGATTTCTCTGAGCTTTCCACTGATTTCCTGTCATTGTTACAGCAGATCAGGACAAATCCTACTGAAATTCAGGGGCTATGAGTTCATCATGGCAAATTATGAAATTGAATTTAATAAATCTGTGAACTTTCACCAGAAAAGAAGCCTGTGTAAACTGCCAGATCGTTGTAAAAACCAAGGCCGCGGTTTTACGAACCTCGGCGGGTCCGTAGTGGGCGACCTCTATGGCGGGTCCCGACCCCGCTGCTGTCTCCATCCCAGCCTCTGAAAAGAATTTTCCCTGATTGGGCTTGTTAAGCCCCGTCAAGCGCGTTTCCCGGCCAATTAGAGGAAGCGAGTCTGGTGGTGTAATGTGATGACACGTCATCAGACGGTTTCCTTAAAGGGACCACGGCCAACTTTCTTTTGACATTTGTGTTGTCAGTGTTCTACAGCATTGAGGTGCTACAAACACTGACAATGACTGCACAGAGGTGCACGACTGCACCCAGGTTCTCCCATGGCTCCCTCCATATGCTTATGGAGGGAGTCACAGCATGCAGGGAGGTCCTCTTCCCTTCCCATGTCTGGAAGAGACCGCCCCAAGAGATCAACACAGCCTGGTTGCACATTGCAGAGGATGGCACAAGCAGGGATGTGGTCAGGAGGACCTGGGTGCAGTGTCGTAAACGTTTCAATGATCTCAGTAGATCATGAAACGTTAGTACAAAGCCACACTCGACCTCATCCTGCTGTGCCTCTCATCACATCCCCATCACCCAGCCTACCCTACCCAACCCCTGCACATCCTTACTCAAACCAACTTACCTTGCACCTCCACCCATTCCTCTCTATCTACATTATCACATCCCCATTTCACTAGCCACCCTTCACACGCACCCTCATCCTAGTGCAATCATACCAACTAACAACATAAAAGGATAGGCACTTGGGTGTTTTATGCAATGTTCATGTAAAGTTTCTGGTAATGTGGTGTCAAACATTGAAATCTTTATTTTCAACACTTCGCATTCTTGAACAGGTTTGTGTGCACCTTTGGAAGTAGTTCAGTGAGTTGCAGTGAATGGTGAGACCTAACGGTACCCCCCGCAATGGTGATGAGTGTGAAAGGAATGGCTTGGGCATTGTAGGGATGCTTTATGGTGTTGGTGTGGGGTGGTGCCAACCTGGCGCATCTTGTGGCAGCCAGGGTGTACAGCATCAAGTGAAGTAAATCTGGCCATGATGAGGCCATCCCTGGCCTCCCGGGCAGCAATTTAGTCGGGTGCTTATTCCCTCTGTCCTGTGCAGCATCAGGTGATTGCGGAGAAGGTTGGTGTTGTTGTTGGTGCTGCTGGTGTGCCTGGTGCTGCTGGTGTTGAGGCTGATCGTGGTGGGATTCTGAGGATCAAGGTGACAGAGTATAAAGGGCACCCATGCTGATGGAATAGATGGCAGGAGAAGTAGAGATGACAGAAGCGATCTGTCAATGGTGAGAGAGGTAATGAGGTCAGACTGGATAGAGACTTGTGTAAAGCCTTGCAGCATGGTGAATCTGTTGTGGAAATGCAGTGAGGAAGAGTTTGTGGCTGAGGGAAGATATCTCTGTAAGGTGGGAGCTTTTACTCTACATTTGAAGCTGTCAATTCAACAGCCGATTCAATGGAAACTGAACTAGAAACTTAGAAACATAGAAAAATAGGAGCAGGAGTAGGCCATTAGGCCCTTCGATCCTGCTCCGCCATTCAATATGATCATGGCTGATCCTCTATCTCAATACCATATTTCTGCCCTCTCCCTAAACCCCTTGGTGCCTTTTGTGTCTAGAAATCTATCTATCACCTTCTTAAATATATTCATTGACTTGGCCTGAACAGCCTTCTGTGGTAGGGAATTCCACAGGTTCACCACCCTCTGAGTGAAGAAATTTCTCCTCATCTCAGTCCTAAATACACTACCCCATATCCTGAGACTGTGACCCCTCGTTCTAGACCCCCCCAGCCAGGGGAAACATCCTCCCTGCATCCAGTCTGTCTAGCCCTGTCAGAATTTTATACGTTTCAATGAGATCCCCTCTCATTCTTCTAAACTCTAGTGAATACAGGCCTAGTCGACCCCATCTCTCCTCATACGACAGTCCTGCCATCCCAGGAATCAGTCTGGTGAACCTTCGCTGCACTTCCTCCATGGCAAGTATATCCCTTTTTAGTTAAGGAGACCAAAACTGCACACAGTACTCCAGGTGTGGTCTCACCAAGGCCTTGTGTAACTGTAGTAAGACATCCTTGCTCCTGTACTCAAATCCTCTTGCAATGAAGGCCAACATACCATTTGCCTTCCTAACTGCTTGCTGCACCTGCATGTTTGCTTTCAGTGACTGGTGTACAAGCACACCCAGGTCCCTCTGTACATCAACATTTCCCAATCTATCACTATTTAAATAATACTCTGCCTTTCTGTTTTTCCTACCGAAGTGGATAACTTTACATTTATCCATGTTATACTGCATCTGCCATGTATTTGTCCACTCACTCAACTTGTCTAAATCACCTTGAAGCCTCTTTGCATCCTCCTCACAACTCAAAATCCCACCTAGTTTCGTGTCGTCAGCAGACTTGGAAATATTACATTTGGTTCCCTCATCCAAATCATTGATATATATTGTGAATACCTGGGGCTCAAGCACTGATCCCTGTGGTACCCTGCTAGTCACCACCTGCCATCCCGAAAAAGACCCATTTATTCCTACTCTCTGTTTCCTGTCTGTTAACCAATTTTTAATCCATGCCAGTATATTATCCCCAATCCCATGTGCTTTCATCTTGCACACTAACCTCTTATGTGGGACTTTATCAAAGGCCTTCTGAAAATCTAAATACACCACATCCACTGGTTCTCCCTTATTTATTCTATCAGTTACATCCTCAAAAAACTCCAGTAGGTTTGTCAAACACGATTTCCCTTTCATAAATCCATGTTGACTTTGTCTAATCTCGTTGATGTTTTCTAAGTGTTCTGTTATCACATCCTTTATAATAGACTTTAGCATTTTCCCTACTACAGGAAACTCTTTTTAATCCAGCATTGACGGGACCGGCGTGGTGCCGGTTGATCAAAAAGTCCAGATTACAGAGAGGTATGAGGTATACATAGTAAGGTACGAGAGCCCCATACACGACCACAGGTGCAGGAGCCCCGGTTACACGTCACTTGTGCAGGAGTCCCGGTTAGATGGCCACAGATCCAGGGACCCCGGTTACACGGCCACTAATATAAAGTAAAACTTACCTGAACCTACTGCTGAATTTTGCCAGTTAAGAGAGATTTCCGGTTATTTAGGTGTCGGTTACAAGAGAATTTCCTGTACTGATGTTAGGCTAACCGGTCTGTAGTTCCCTGTTTTCTCTCTCCCTCTTCAGCTTGACAGACGTGGTCCACAACCACCGTGGACCCCGTGGACGAGCTGTCAAATGCAGAAGGTGAGCTGAAATTCATTCTTAAGTGGCTCTAAACAAGCCACGAATTACCTGAATTGGGTCCCCCGCTGTGAACCTGCCGCTGCGTATCGGGCCCACTCAGTGTTGACAGACCTGATGTTGGGAAAAGCTGCGTGACAGCAGGTTCACAGTGGCGTCCTGACCCGCTGGGAAAAAAAACCACTTTCCTACCTGACCTGCTACCGAGCGTGCCCGCTGACCCCCCGCAAAATCCAGCCACAACTGTTTCATTGATGCCCTTCAAAGACGGAACCTGCTATTCCTATGCAGTGTAGTCTACACGTGAGCCCAGTCCACACTACCTGGTTGGTTCTTAATGCTTTCTGAAATTGTCTAACAAGCCACTATGTTGTACAAACAATTGGTATAAAGCACAGATGTCCCAGCACTTTCTCAGGGCAGCTAGAGATGGGCAATAAATGTGGCCTTGCCAGCATCATCATCCTGAGAACAATTTAAAGAAAAAAATCCTTAAGTCTAAAAAGTACAACAGAAGATTGATATGTTAATTTTTCAAAACAAATATACATATCCATACAATCACTACCTGAAAGCGGGGTAGAAGCAGAAACCCTCATCGCATTTAAAAAGTACTTGGATATGCACTTGAAGTATTGTAACCTACAAGGCTATGGACCAAGAGCTAGAAAGTGGGATTAGGCTGGGAAGTTTCTTTTTGGTCAGCACAGACACGATGGGCCAGGTGGCCTCCTTTTGTGTCGTAAGTTTCTATGATTCTATGATGAGAATTTTAAATTTGAGGCATTGGGGTACCGGGAGCAGTCAGCAAGGAGAGGGGTAATGGGTGAGCGGGACTTGAGGCAGGATAGGTTACAGGCAGCAGAGTTTTGGATGAGCAATTTAACATTCTCAGCATGAGGATGACCCTTTAAAAGAATTCTATATTAACACACCTCAATATGGCTGCTAAGGTGTCCCTGTGTCTATGCATGAATGATATGGTCCAGAGAGTGAGTTCAGGTTCGTCCCACACCATAACCAACATAACATAAATAAGAACTTTCATAGTGCTTAATTGCAATACTCAGTAACGAACCTATACTTTACAAAGATGTCAAGTGAAAGCTCCTATATAATTGGCTCTAAAGATTTTTTTTAGGTATCTGTTCTAAAGCTGGGAGTTGTCTGCGGTCACTTTAGACCATTGCGGCAAGGCTATTTCGAACTGTTGGCAACAAGGGAAAGTTCAAAAAGTTCTTCAGATTTTGAACCATTGGTTCTGTGAAAACTTGAAATGTTGAGCAGTTAAAATAAAAAGAAAAAAATCCTTCAAATGATGGAAAAGAAAGACAGAAATGCTGGAAATACACAGCAGGCTCTACCTTTTTAGACAATAAACAACAGTAAAATTCTGCAGATGCTGGAAATCTGAAATAAAAACAGAAAATGCTGGAAATACTCAGCAGGTCAGGCAGCATCTGTGGAGAGAGAAACCGAATTAACGTTTCAGGTCGACGACCTTTCATCAGAACTGAAAGATGCTAGAGATGAACAGTTTTTAAGCAAAAACAGAGTCAGGGGAAAAGGGTGTGTGTGGGGGAGGGGAGAACAAAAGGGAAAAGTCTATGATAGAGTAGGAGTGATCAAATGACAAAAGGGTTCATGGTGTAAGGGAAAAGAAGGTGATTATGGAACAAACATGGAAACAAAACATAGAAACATAGAAACATAGAGATAGGAACAGGAGTAGGCCATTCGGCCCTTCGAGCCTGCTCCGCCATTCAATGAGATCATGGCTGATCTTCGTCTGAGATCATAGCTGATCTTACCAGTTCAGTACCCCGTCCCCGCCTTTTCTCCGTAACCCTTAATCCCCTTAGCCTTCAGAAATATATCCAATTCTCTCTTGAAAATATTTATTGAATTAGCCTTCGCAGCCCTCTGTGGCAGGGAATTCCATAGGCTCACCACTCTTTGAGTGAAGAAATTCTTCCTCATCTCTGTTTTAAATGATTTGCCCGCTATTTTTAGACTGTGGCCCCTGGTTCTGTGCTCCCCGGCCATTGGAAACATTCTCTCTGAATTCAGCCTGTCCAGGCCTGCCATAATTTTATATGTTTCGATGAGATCCCCTCTCAATCTTCTAAACTCCAGTGAGTACAAGCCCAAACTATTTAATCTCTCTTCGTAGGTCATTCCCGCCATTCCAGGTATCAGCCTGGTGAATCGCCGTTGCACTCTTTCCATGGCAAGAACATCCTTCCGCAGATGGGGCGACCAAAACTGTACACAATACTCCAGATGCGGTCTCACCAGCACCTTGTACAGCTGTAGTAAGGTATCCCTATTCCTATACTCGAACCCCCTTGATATGAAGGCCAACATACCATTTGCCTTCTTAATCGCCTGTTGCACCTGCATGCTCTCCTTCAGTGACTGGTGCACAAGAACACCCAGGTCCCTCTGCACTTCCCCATCTCCCAACCTATTGCCATTTAGATAATAATCTACCCTCCTGTTTTTACCCCCAAAGTGGATAACCTCGCATTTATCCACATTATAGTGCATCTGCCACGTATCCGCCCATTCCCCCAACCTGTCCAAATCGCACTGTAGCCTCCTGACATCCTCATCAGAGCCCACCCCTCCTCCTAGTTTAGTGTCGTCAGCGAATTTGGAAATATTGCATCCAATTCCCTGATCCAGATCATTTATATATATTGTGAACAGCTGGGGTCCCAGGACAGATCCTTGCGGCACCCCGCTGGTCACTGCCTGCCACTCCGAAAACGAGCCGTTTATTCCAACTCTCTGTTTTCTATCCGCCAGCCAGTTCTCTATCTACGTTAATACTTTGCCCCCAATCCCATGAGCCTTAATTTTGCATGATAATCTTTTGTGTGGAACCTTATCGAAGGCTTTCTGGAAGTCAAGGTACACCACATCCACTGGCTCTCCCCCATCTATTTTACCAGTTACTTCCTCAAAAAATTCCAGCAGATTAGTCAAACACGATTTACCCTTTGTAAATCCATGTTGACTCTGTCCGATCCTTTCCCCATTTGTCAAGTGCTCCGCTATTTTATCCTTAATAATGGACTCTAGCATTTTGCCCACAACCGATGTAAGGCTTACTGGTCTATAATTCCCTGCTTTCTCTCTACCCCCCTTTTTAAATATTGGGGTAACATTAGCTACCCTCCAATCCACGGGTACTGTTCCCGAGTCAATGGAGTTCCGGAAGATGATCCTTAGAGCATCTGCTATCTCCAGGGCCACCTCCTTAAGTACCCTAGGATGTAGTTTATCAGGCCCCGGGGATTTGTCGGCCTTCAGTCCCCTCAACTTACCCAACACCATATCCCTAGAGATACTAATTTCTGTCAGCTCCTCCCTCTCATTAGTCCCTATGTTTGCCGATATTCCTGGGAGGTTATTTGTGTCCTCCTTTGTGAATACAGAACCAAAGTATGAGTTTAATTGGTCTGCCATTTCCTTATTCTCCATTATATATTCTCCCGAATCGGACTGCAAGGGACCGACTTGGGATTTTACCAGTCTTTTCCTCCTGATATACCGATAAAAGCTTTTGCAGTCTGTCTTTATGTTTGCTGCAAGTTTACTTTCGTATTCTATTTTCCCCTTCCTGATTAATCCCTTTGTCCTCTTTTGCTGTATCCTGTACTGCCCCCAATCTTCCGGTCTGGTGCTTTTTTTTGCCAGTTGATATGCCCTTTTTTTTGATTTTATGCTGTCCCTAATTTTCCTCGTTATCCACGGTTGAGTCACCTTTTTCGGTTTATTTTTATGCCAAACCGGTATAAACATGTTCTGGAATTCTTCCATTCTATCTTTGAATGCTTGCCATTGTCTATCCACTGTCAATCCCCCCAGAAACACCACCCAATCAATCTTACCCAATTCCCGTCTCATACCCTCGTAATTCCCTTTATTTAAGTTCTGGACCTTAGTCTCTGATTCAATTTCCTCACTCTCCATCTCGACTGAGAGCTCGATCATATTATGATCGCTCTGACCCAAGGGGCCTCGTACAAGAAGATTGCTGATAAGTCCCTTCTCATTGCACAATACCCAGTCTAAAATGGCCTGATCTCGAGTCGGCTCCTCGACATATTGGTCCAGATAACCGTCCCGAAAACATTCCAGGAATTCCTCCTCCTCAGAATTTTTACTAATTTGGGTAGTCCAATCAATATGTAAATTAAAGTCACCCATGATGACAGCTGTGCTCTTATCGCACGCTTCTCTAATTTCCCTTTTTATGCCTTCCCTCACCTCCATATTACTATTTGGAGGCCTATATATCACACCCACTAACGTTTTCCTCCCCTTGCTATTTCTCATTTCTACCCATACAGATTCCGTTTCATCCGAGTTAATATCCTTCCTTTCCATTGCATTAATCCCCTCCTTTACCAGCAATGCTACCCCACCTCCCCTACCTTTTTGCCGATCCTTCCTAAATATTGTATATCCCTGGATGTTAAGTTCCCAGCCTTGCCCACCCTGCAGCCACGTTTCTGTAATCCCAATCAAATCATACTTGTTTACCTCTATTTCCACAACTAATTCATCCACCTTGTTCCTAATGCTTCTAGCATTAAGATACAAAGCCTTCAGGCTTGCTTTTTTCACACTCTCATTATGAATTAGTTTGGCCCTTTGTGTTTCTCTCCTTTGCTTATTGCTTCTCACCTTTCTACCATCTATTTCTGACTTCATATGACTTCCCTCTTTTCCACTACCTAGGTTCCCATCCCCCTGCCAAATTAGTTTAAATCCTCCCGAACCGCCCTAGAAAATATTACCCCGAGGACATCGGCTCCCTCACAGTTCAGGTGTAGACCGTCCCCTTGGTACAGGCCACTCCTCCCCAAGAACTGGTTCCAATGCCTCAAGAATTTAAATCCCTCTCCCTTGCACCACTGCTCAAGCCACGTATTTAGCTTATCTATCTTACTCTCTCTAAACTTATTAGCTCGTGGCACTGGTAGCAATCCAGAGATTACTACCTTTGAGGTCCTACTTTTCAATTTAGCTCCTAACTCCCTAAATTCAGCTTGTAGGACCTCCTCCCTCTTTTTACCTACATCGTTGGTACCTACATGTACCACGACAACTGGCTGATCCCCCTCCCCCTTCAGAATGCTCTGCACCCGCTCCGAGGCATCCTTGACCCTTGCACCAGGGAGGCAACATACCATCTTGGAGTCTCGGTCTCGGCCACAGAAACTCCTATCTATCCCCCTTACAATTGAATCCCCTATCACTATAGCCCTATCCCTCTTTTTCCCGCCCTTCTGTGCAGCAGAGCCAGTCATGGTGCCCTGAACCTGGCTGCTGGTGCCTTCCCCTGATAAGTCATCTCCCCCAACAGTACCCAAAACGGTAAACCTGTTTTGGAGGGAGATGACCGCAGGTGACTCCTGCACTACCTTCCTGCCTTTACCCTGCCTTTTGGTCACCCATTTACTGTCTGAGCTAGCCTTTACCTGCGGTGTGATCAACTCACTGAATGTGCTATCCACAACATCCTCAGCATCGCGTATGCTCCAGAGTGAGTCCATTCGCAGCTCCAGCGCCGCCATGCGGTCCGCTAGGAGCTGCAGCTGGACACACTTCCTGCACACATAGTTGTCAGGGACAGTGTCCCTGATTTCCCACATGGCACAGGAGGAGCATGACACGGGTCCGAGCTGCCCTTCCATGGCTTAACCCTTACAATACCATTTTATTTACTACGATTTAGCTTAATTATTGAATTCTACTTAGAATAAGTTTGTGAAAGTACTCACCAACCAGTCACCTACCTGTTTTCTGGTGTTGTATTTTCACTGCCGCCTCCTGTCCTGGAACCTTTTCCACCTAGGTTAGGCTCCTGAAATAAAATAAATTGAACCTACCTTTTCAACTTCCCCTAACCCCTAAAAGGTTAGAGGAGGTGGAAGGGTGGGAGACACTACACTGTAGTGTTTCGGGTTTAGCAACAGCTCCACCTATATAAGAGTTACTGGCCTCCTGCTCTCCCGACTGCACCAGCTGTGAAAGAAAAAGCCCGCGAAAGGTGAGCTTTTAAACTCACCAGTTACTGGCCTCCTGCTCTCCCGACTGCACCAGCTGTGAAAGAAAAAGCCCGCGAAAGGTGAGCTTTTAAACTCACCAGTTGCTGTCCTCCTGCTCTCCCGAAAGATGGGTCCAGAGGAGATGTAAATGGTTACAGAATGTCCAAGAGAAAATCAGAGCGATGGTAAAGATCTAAGGCTGTTAAGCTCAATATTAAGGCCAGAAGGCTGTAAAATGTCCCGTCGAAAGATGAGGTGCTGTTCCTGAAGCTTGCATTGAGCTTCATTAGAACAGTGTAGGAGGCCGAGGACAGAGAGATCACAGTGGGAGTGAGATAGAGAAGTAAAGTGGCAAGCGATCAGAAGCTCAGGGTCACGCTTGTGGACTGAACGGAGGTATTAGCAAAGCGATCACCCAATCTGTGTGCGGTGGCTATGAGCTAAAGTTGTTAAAAATAATGTTAAGGCTGATAGGTTGTAAAGTGTCTAATAGAAAGACCAAACGCAAATATGGTAATCGCTTTACTGAATACCACCGTAACACACCTTTTTCCTTTTTCTGAGTGGATTGAAGTCGTTGCTTTAAGCACCGATGGTTAGGCAGCCCAACGCCAAGTATTATTCTTCACCTATTGGCACTTCAAAATTGCATTGGATTTTTATTGCCATCACAGGACCCCGATTTGCATGGGCGAATGAGGCTCCTGCCTGTTTCTGGTGGGCCATTTCTAAGGTCCAACCAAAATGGCTGAATCCCAGACATTGGCGGGAACAGGGCGATAAGTGCTGTGATGCTAATTTAATCATGCTACCAACCTGTAACCACACGGCAGAGTGGATGAAAACTGGTCCTAATGTGAGGTGCCATGGTATCTTGCAATATGAGTTTGTCCTTGTAATTCCCCATACAATCCCCAGTAGATGTCACCTGCATTATTACGGAGAAACATAATTGGAGGAAGTGAGTGAAAACTCAGCCCTTGATTTTCACAGTGTCAGCTGTGACTCAGTTGGTAGCACACTCACCTCTGCATCAGAACGTTGTGGGTTCAAGTCCCACTCCAGGGACTTGAGCACATAAAGCTAGGCTGACACTCCAGTGCAGTGCTGAGGGAGTGCTGCACTGTCAGAGGTGCTGTCTTTCGGATGAGATGTTAAACCGAGGCTCTCTCTGCTTTCTCAGGTGGACATAAAAGATCCTATGGCACTATTTTGAAGAAGAGCAGGGGAGTTATCCCCAGTGTCCTGGCCAATATTTATCCCTCAATCCACATAATAAAAACAAATTTTTTATTTTTTATTCATTGATGGGATGTGGGCGTCGCTGGCTAGGCCTGCATTTAGTGCCCATCCCCAATTGCCCTTGAGAAGATGGTGGTGAGCCGCCTTCTTGAACCGCTGCAGTCCATATGGTGTAGGTACACCCACAATGCTGTTAGGAAGGGAGTTCCAGGATTTTGGCACAGCGACAGTGAAGGAACGGCGATACAGGTCCAAGTCAGGATGGTGTGTGGTTTGGAGGGGAACTTGTAGGTGGTGATGTTCCCATGCGTCTGGTGCCCTTGTCCTTCTAAGTGGTAGAGGTCGCGGGTTTGGAAGGTGCTGTTGAAGGAGCTTTGGCGAGTTGCTGCAGTGCATCTTGTAGATGGTACACACTGCAGCCACAGTGCGCCGGTGGTGGAGGGAGTGAATGTTGAAGGTGGTGGATGGAGTGCCAATCAAGCGGGCTGCTTTATGCTGGATGGTGTCGAGCTTCTTGAGTGTTGTTGGAGCTGCACTCATCCAGGCAAGTGGAGAGTATTCCATCACACTCCTGACTTGTGCCTTGTAGATGGTGGAAAGGCTTTGGGGAGTCAGGAGGTGAGACACTCACCGCAGAATTCCCAGCCTCTGGCCTGCTCTTGTAGCCACAGTATTTATATGGCTGGTCCAGTTCAGTTTCTGGTCAATGGTAACCCCCAGGATGTTGATAGTGGGGGATTCAGTGATGGTAATGCCATTGAATGTCAAGGGGAGATGGTTAGAGTCTCACTTGTTGGAGATGGTCATTGCCTGGCACTTGTGTGGTGCGAATGTTACTTGCCACTTGTCAGCCCAAGTCTGAATGTTGTCCAGGTCTTGCTGCATATGGACACGGACTGCGTCAGTATCTGACGAGTCTCGAATGGTGCTGAACAGTGTGCAATCATCAGCGAACATCCCCACTTCTGACCTTATGATGGAGGGAAGGTCATTGATGAAACAGCTGAAGATGGTTGGGCCTAGGACACTGCCCTGAGGAACTCCTGCAGTGATGTCATGTGATTGAGATGAATGACCTCCAACAACCACAGCCAACTTCCTTTGTGCTAGGTATGATTCCAACCAATGGAGAGTTTTCCCCTTGATTCCCATTGACTTCAGTTTTGCTAGGGCTCCTTGATGCCACACTCGATCAAATGCTGCCTTGATGTCAAGGGCAGTCACTCTCACCTCACCTCTTGAGTTCAGCTCTTTTGTCCATGTTTGGACCAAGGCTGTAATGAGGTCAGGAGCTGAGTGGCCCTGGCGGAACCCAAACTGGGCGTCAGTTAGTAGGTTATTGCTGAATAAGTGCCGCTTGATAGCACTGTCGACGACACCTTCCATCACTTTGCTGATGATTGAGAGTAGACTGATGGGACGGTAATTGGCTGGGTCGGATTTGTCCTGCTTTTTGTAGACAGGGCATACTTGGGCAATTTTCCACATTGCCGGGTAGATGCCAGTGTTGTAGCTGTACTGGAACAGCTTGGCTAGGGGCGCAGCTAGTTCTGGTCATTATCACATTGCTGTTTGTGTGAGCTTGCTGTGTGCAAATTGGCTGCCACATTTCCCACATTACAACAGTGACTTCACTTCAAAAATACTTCATTGGCTGTAAAAGCACTTTGAGATGTCCAGTGGTTGTGAAAGGCGCTATATAAATGCAAGTTCTTCTTTCTTCCCTTTCCCCTGAGCAGTAGTTTCCCCTGAGTCCCATAGAGGAAGAAAAGTGTTGAGGGGATGAGAATAGTTATTGGGCTGTTCTCACACATCTCCTTGTAGCTGTTTGGAGCAACATTGGCACAGGACTAAGGGCAGATCACTTGAGCACCCTGAATAGGCTGCAGTTGGCACAACGCCTGGGGAAATGAGACCAAAGTAAAGAAATTAATTCAAAAAAGAGGGACTTATATCCTGAAATAATGGAAAAGAAAAACACAACTAATATTGCATGAAAAATGATACAAATCAAGAATACGTGAGAAGTAGCCTGTAACATATGAAAAGTCATCTTTGACTTTTTACTTGCTTACTTCACTTGCCATGAATTTTGTAGGTCAGGGCCACACCTTGAAAGTATTGACAAATACTGATACCACAAGGCATTTCATTTTACATTAAAAAAACCCTCTTTGTTTCTTTTTTCCTTATAAAAGTGCTAATGCAGAGCTGGAGAGATGCCCTTGTGTGGTCTGGGTTCTATTCTGGCTAGGAGCGAGGAGGTTAGCAGATTACTTTCCTAATATTTTCCAGCAGATCGGAATGTTTAAATATTTGCCCGGCACTGTTCTGGTGCTATGGCTGGCATTTTTCACAGACAACCTCATCCAGTGTGGAAACCCATGTAGGAGTGAACTCAGGCTCAGTGGTAATGCTTTGTTCCGCCTTCCTTCTAACTACAGCTTGAGCATACACCTGGAGCTCTAGTACGATTTTTTCAGTCCTGACGAAGGTTTTCGACCTGAGACGTTGACTCTATTTCTCTCTCCACGGATGTTGCCTGGCCTGCTGAGTTTTTCCAGCATTTTCTGTTGTTATTACACCTGGAGCTCTAGCCTAGTGACAATAGATCCAGCTGGATCGGCAAGGTGGGGCCAAATTCGAAAAGCAACACAGCCACAATAAAATCAAACTCTTGCTGGCTTTATACTTGCTGGAGCTTTATTTCAAATGACAGACTCATTGTGTGGGCCCATTGCCTTATTACTCTTTCATTCCTTCGGTGGGGAAAAGGAACTACATTGAGGGTAGAAGGTACATCTTATTGAAAGTTATTAAACACATGGCAAGGGTAGACACACAAGCATTCCTTAAACTGGGTTTTCTGTGGCAGCAACAAATGTGATGGAATGTCTCTCTGAAGTGAACAGCTGCGTAATGTGTTTCTATATCTTAAAACTTGCTTCACTTAATGAAAATATGAAATGATAAATGTTTGTGGCATTTTGGGCCAAATGTCTGTTTGGTTCAGTGAAAAGTGCCGACATGTTTTTTTAACGAGTGATGTTGATGCGAGGAAACAATGGGTACAATCCAGGCCAAGCCTAACCACTCAAAGTACTGCTTCAGCTCCTAGGAAAAGTGCTCATTTGTTTCATTCCAAATCTTCATTTTGCCACTGAAGAAAATACATATCAGAGGCTGAGCTTGGCAAAGCTCTGTGTTGGGTCACTTCTCCTGAATCGCAAGGAGTTTTAATAGGTTCCAATTTTGGCCTGGGCTCATTGGTGAATTGTTAACAATTGTGCATACATTTACCTTTCTACGTCAAACATTTTCTGCACTTTATGTCACATGTTTAGAACCATTTAGAAAGAAATCTGTGTGAAAGGTAGCACACTTCTTTTTTGTTAACATTATATTTTGCAATTTTTGTACTAATAAGGGGACATTAGATAAGTCCATGAGGCAGAAAGGATATGCTGATAGGGTGAGGTGAAGCAAATAGAGTGGGAGGAGGCTTGTGTGGTGCAGGAGCTGAATGGTTTGTTTCTGTGCTGTAAATTCTATGTAATTCTGTGTAATAAAGTGTGGGATCTTAGCACTAAAGAACGGAAAATTTACCAGTGACAGTATCAGGCAAGTCAAGTCCAGCACAGGCTACTCGCAGAGTAAGGCCACCTCTACTCTTCCCCAACAATGTGCCTGTTTGAGTGAGATTGCAGTTTAGTTCCAATTAACTGAACAAGGGACAGCATTATGCTATGGGCCCAACTACTTTAACAATCATGTTAAAAATTGAAAATGCTAGAAATAAATAGCAGTTATGTGGCGAGATTAGAGAAGCTGGGATTGGTGGCATAGTGGTTATGTTACTGGACTAGTAATCCAGAGGCCTGGACTAATGATCCCATCCCACCACGGCAGGTGGGGAATTTAAATTCAGTTAATTAAACAAATCTGGAATAAAAAGCTAGTATCATGAAACTATCAGACTGTTGTAAAAACCCTTTCGGGAAGGAAACCTGCCATTTGTGACTCCAGACCCAAAGCAATGTGGTTGACCCTTAACTGCCTTGTGAAATGGCCTAGCAAACCACACAGTTGTAAAAAACTGCTATGAAAAACAATAAGAATAAAACCGGACGGACAACCCGGCACCGGCTACGGACATGACAATGGCCTGCAAAGTAGTCCTCCTCACCAACATATGGGGACTTCTGCCAAAATTGGGAGAGCTGTCCCACAGACTAGTCAAGCAACTGCCTGACATAGTCATACTCACAGAATCATACATTTCAGCCAATGTCCCAAACTCCTCCATCACCATCCCTGCCTGGGTATGTCCTATCCCACCGACCAGGGATGATGGCACAGTGGTATACAGTCAGGAAGGAGTGGCCCTGAGACTCCTCAACATTGACTCCGGACCCCATGAAATCTCATGGCTTCAGGTTAAGCATGGGCAAGGAAACCTCCTGCTGATTACCACCTACCGCCCTCCCTCAGCTGATGAATCAGTACTCCTCCATGTTGAACACCACTTGGAAGAAGCACTGATGACAGTAGCAAGGGCAGAGAATGTACTTTGGGTGGGGGGCTTCAATGTCCATCACCAAGAGTGGCTCGGTAGCACCACTACTGGCTGAGTCCTGAAGGACATAGCTGCCAGTCTGGGCCTGTGACAGGTGGTGAGAGAACCAACACAAGGGGAAAAACATACTTGACCTCGTCCTCACCAATCTACCTCTCGCAGATGCATCTGTCCATTGCAGCATTGGTAGCAGTGACCACTGCACAGTCATTGTGGAGACAAAGTCTCGTCTTCACGCTGAGGACACCCTCCATCGTGTTGTGTGGCACTACCACTGTGCTAAATGGGATAGATTCAAAACAGATCTAGCAGCTCAAAACTGGGCATCTATGAGGCGTTGTGGGCCATCAGCAGCAGCAGAATTGTATTCATTCATTCAATTGTATGCCATCAAACCAGGGGACCAACCCTGTTACAATAAGGAGTGTAGAAGAGCATGCCAGGAGCAGCACCAGGCGTATCTAAAACTGCGGTGCCAACCTGGGGAAGCTGCAACACAGGACTAAAAAGCAGAAGCAGCATGCTATAGACAGAGCTAAGTGATCCTACAATTAACAGATCAAAGCTCTGCAGTCCTGCCACTTCCAGTCGTGAATGGTGGTGGACCATTAAACAACTAACGGGAGGAGGAGGCTCCATGAATAGCCCTATCCTCAATGATGGTGGAGCCCAGCACGTGAGTGCAAAAGGCAAAGCTGAAGCGTTTGCAACCATCCTCAGCAAGACGTGTCGAGTGGATGATCCATATCGGCCTACTCCTAAGGTCCCCACCAGCACAGAAGCCAGTCTTCAGCCAATTCGATTCACTCCGCGTGATATCAAGAAATGGCTGAGCACACTGGATACAGCAAAGGCTGTGGATCCCGACTGTCATGCTGAAGACTTGTGCTCCAGGACTAGCTGCGCCTCTAGCCAAGCTGTTCCAGTACAGCTATAACACTGGCATCTATCCAACAATGTGGAAAACTGCCCAGATATGTCCTGTCCACAAAAAGCAGGACAAATCTAATCTGGTCAATTACCGCCCCACCAGTCTACTCTCAATCATCAGCAATTTGATGGAAGGTGTCATCGACAGTGCTATCAAGTGGCACTTACTCACCAATAACCTGCTCACTGATACCCAGTTTGGGTTCCGCCAGGACCACTCGGCTCCAGACTTCATTACAGCCTTGGTCCAAACATGGACAAAGGAGCTGAATTCCAGAGGTGAGGTGAGAGTGACTGCTCTTGACATCAAGGCAGCATTTGACCAAGTCTGGCATCAAGGAGCCCGAGTAAAACTGAAGTCAATGGGAATCATACTGAGCACAAAGGAAGATGGTAGTGGTGGTTGAAGGTCAATCATCACAGCACCAGGACATCACTGCAAGAGTTCCTTAGGGCAGTGTCCTAGGCCCAACCATCTTCAGCTGCTTCATCAATGACCTTCCCACCATCATAAGGTCAGAAATGGGGATGTTTGCTGCTGACTGCACAGTGTTCAGCGCCATTCACAACTCCTCAGATAATGAAGCAGTCCATGCCCGCATGCAGCACGACCTGGACGACATTCAGGCTTGGGCTGATAAGTGGCAGGTAACATTTGCACCACACAAGTGCCAGGCAATGACTATCTCCAAAAAGCAAATGTCTAACCACCGCCCCTTGACATTCAATGGCATTACCATCGCAGATTCTCCCACCATCAATATCCTGGGGGTCAGCATTGACCAGAAACTTAACTGGATCAGCTACATAAATACTGTGGCAACAAGAGCAGCTCAGAGGCTGGGTATTCTGCGGCGAGTGTATCACTTCCTGACTCTCCAAAATCTTTCCACCATCTACAAGGCACAAGTCAGGAGTATAATGGGATACTCTCCACTTGCCTGGATGAGTGCAGCTCCAACAACACTCAAAAAGCTCGACTCCATCCAGGACAAAGCAGCCCCCTTGATTGGCACCCCATCCACCACCTTAAACATTCACTCCCTCCACCACCGGTGTACCGTGGCTGCGGCGTGTACCATTTACAAGATGCACTGCAGCAACTTGCCAAGGCTTCTTCGGCAGCACCTCCCAAACCTGTGACCTCTACCACTTAGGAGATCAAGGGCAGCAGGCACATGGGAACACCATCACCTCCAAGTTCCCCTCCAAGTCACACACCATCTTGACTAAGAAGTATATCGCCAATCCTTCATCGTTGTTGGGTCAAAATCCTGGAACTCCCTCCCTAACAGCACTGTGGGAGTATCTTCACCACACGGACTGCAGCGGTTCAAGAAGGCGGCTCACCACCACCTTCTCAAGGGCAATTAGAGATGGGCAATAAATGCTGGCCTTGCCAGCGACGCCCACATCCCATGAACAAATATTTAAAAAAATTGTTCTTTGTAGATCAGAAAAGGTCAAGGGGAAATTAATGCCTTGTAATTTGTGGATAGCGGCGATGCAACGGGGCTTGCTGCTGACCTCGAAGAAAGCTGCCCAGAGAGATCTCGTGATCTCTGCAGCGAGAACATTAGCTTCCTTGACGTGCAATCGATTGCAGCGCTGTCAATAGGGATTCCTAGGGTAGAGCAGCAGTGACGTCATCAAGCTGTCTAAGTAGCCAATGACATTGAAGAATTCTCACAGACAGCAACCCAGGAAATGAAGAGCACTGATCATCTGCACTTTGTAAAAATGTTGAAGAGAGCGAAATAAAGATTGGAACATACACATGGGGTTAAGGTAGAAGCTGAAATATCATGAACAAACTTTAAAAAATATATATTTTTAAAAAATCTAGCAATTTTTATCATATTGGAGAAATTTGACATTCCACAAATATAAAATTAGTTTTGCAGGGCCAGAGCAATTGCTTAGCAGTCAATACATTGTTAAAACCCCAGTTACACCTATTCCAACAAGGCTTATCATTTAATGGGGTGTTTAACAGTGATATTAGTGAGGAAAAGCTTAAGTTTTCATCAATTCCACTGATTTCACTGATTGCCAGCTATAGGGGGTGGCGGGGATCCACAGCGCAGCCAGTGGCGGAGCAGTGAATGACTGACCGCAACTTCAGGCTTTCCACGTTTAGCTGCGCATGCGCTAAATTCTGAAGTTACGATCAGTTTCAACGGGGTAATGACGGTGAACGCTGACAGTTTCGCCATCATTACCCACTGCAAAATCCAGGCCAATCTTTCCTACACTAAACTTCAAAAGTACTTCATTGGCTGTAAAGTGCATTGGGACGTTCTGAAGTCATGAAATGTGCGATATTAATGCAAGTCTTTTTTCTTTTTAATAGAGGTGTTCAAAATTTTGAGAAATTCTGATAGAATACATAGAGAGAACCTGTTTCCACTGGCAGGAGGATCGGTAACCAGAGGACACAGATTTATGGTAACTGGCAAAAGAATAAGAGGCAAGATGAGGAGAATTTTTTTTACACTGCGAGTTGTTCTGATCTGGATTGCACTGCCTGAAAGGGTGGTGGAAGTAGATTTATTAGTAACTTTCAAAAGGGAATTGAATAAATACTTGAAGGGATGCAGGAATTGCAGGAATAGGGTAAGAGCAGGGCACTGGGACTAATTGGAAAGCTCTTTCAAAGAGTCGGCATAGGCATGATGGGCCTAATGGCCTCCTTTTGTGCTCTATGATTCTATGGCCTAGAAATTCAGTGGCCTGCGCCACCAGTTTGCGCCCAAAGAGGGCTTTTGCGCCTCTGGCCACAACCACTGCGATATTTAGCGGGGCGCTAATGGCGGCGTTAGCCTGTAGCGCTGCGCCGCCACCGATGACGTCATCGGTGTGCGCAGCGCCCCGCAATCGCCCCGCTGGCCATATTTGGTCGCTGCCGCCTCCTCTGCGCCGGCCGCAAACAGCGACCGGTACACAGGGGCCTACCTATGGTGGTAGTGGGGCGATTTAAGGTGGAGGTGCGGCCGGCCGCTTTTTCGGCAGCCGCCTGCCCGCACCTCCGTCCCTGGCCTCCTACACCCCCCCCCCCGCGGCATTGCCGGCTGTTTCCCGAGAGCCCGGCACTTCTCCTTGGTGCCGGGCTCATTTGCCGGCACTCGTGAGCGGGGATCGCGCTGTTGCAGGCACCTCCCCCTTAAGAGTGGGAGGAAGGCCTGCAGTACCGCAGGCTGCCGTGCTGCAGCGGGTGGCGCTGCGGCACTTTGCGCGCCGATATTCAGCTTCAGCGCCCCAAGTGGGACGCCAAAACCCTTGTTTAGCGGCCGGCTTCCACTTGGGGCGCTGAAACTGAATATCCCGCTGGCGCAAGTGGCTCCGCGCGCAGCGGTAATTCCGGCGCCCAGGCGAGCTGGGCGCCCCAAACTGAATTTCTAGGCCTATGACACCAACTGAACCCTATGGAATTATAGGGCCAGAGTCCTTGTAGCCGTTAACAGCAAACATGTCAATGACGTTTTAGGTGTACTTGCATCATTGTATCCTGTTTACCTGTTAGTTTAGTAACCTGCAGGTTTTACTTAAATACACAACTAGAGAGAGCAGGGCCAAAGCAGCTGTGAGTGCTACGTAGGAAATAAAATATTTAACCTCCCTAACTTGCAGCCTCTGTGATATCATTAGTATAGCTCCATAAAAGACACACACAGATATAGATACACACAGACACGCACCTATTACAACAGCAGGAAAGAGAAAACTTTCAAGCCACCTGCCTGGCTTGGATTCAAACTCAGGTTTGAGAAATGAATTGACAATAATGCTGAAAACCTGCAATCATTCTGCCATCACTTCACTGGAAGTTTGCCAGAATGGCTGGAAACTGGCTGGGACTATGCAGTTATGCCAGGTCCTGACCTTGCAAACAAGTTTCCAGGGTGGCCTTGTGGGGGTGGAGCTGCCTCCTCCGAGGTCATTGACATAAGGGAGGGCAGGGCTGGGGATGGGGGCTCTGAACATTGGAGTTTCAACACCCCAGGCCTAACTGTGGACCCAAGCGTTGGTATGCCCGGTACCAGCAACCAACTGGCAGCTGTAGGCCGCACCTGGAGTTCAGGCCGGGATTGTGGCCTGGACTCCCAATAATCAATTATCTTTAGGTGGATTTTCAGGCAGACCACTGGGGCAGCAAAATGTTTCCATTGGAAGATGCCCAACACCCTCATCTCCGGCCTGGCCTCCTACACTACAATTTATGGCCTCCAGCTTAAGGCCCTATATATATATACTAGCTGGAGTGCCCGGCGGTGCCGAGGGAACTCAAGAGCCCTGAGCCATGTTTATAAAACTGTTTATAAAACTGTTGGGATTGAAGAACTCTTCTTAAGCACCCAGGAGTGATATTACATTATTCACAAAGTTTCAGTGTATGAGTTGAATAGGGAAATGAAAGATACTATCTCAGGCATTTAGAGGTCAGTTTAGAAATCAACAGTGAACATTTATTCCAATAATGTAAAACAATAGAACATTTTACAATATGCTGGAGTTACAACCAAAGACTGAGTGAATACTCCTTCTGGTAAAGGTTGCAAACCCAATAGGTTTGGTATTGTACAGAGTGATTTTACAATAAATAAATGTATTCAACAGTACACTGTTATATGTGTTATCTTGTAGTAGGTATGCAGCCTCGCAGATCTTGAAGAGTGCTGTTGAGTGCTTCAAGTGCCCTCTTGTGGGCCTTTGTACACTCATCCCACACAATGAGTTTAGACTTTTGAAGCAGCTCAGCAGCAGCAGTTCCTTTGGTAATGGGACACACTGGGTGTTGTTGTCTTGTTAGATCCAGAGGGAGAGCAAAGGTTGAGTGGGCAGTGCAACCTCCTTGGAGAAGAATTGCAGCGATTCCTGATGAGGCAACAGCCAGTGCAATGAATCCCTTAGAGCGAAGGATGGGCAGAAAGAGATTTCATATCCTTTTGGGGGAGTAAGACAGAGCAGCTTCTGTCAGCGTTGCATTCCAATGAATATCATCCTGAATGAGTCCTCTTCTGCGGCAAGCTTTTATAAAGGAGGCACAGAGATGGCCAGTGAGAGTTTTGAGGTCATTAAATGATGTTGGGCCAGCAACCTCATGGAGCAGTAGACGAAGGTGAAAGCACTCTGCATTATTGGAGAGCCCGTTGATAGACAACATTTTCTGTTTTTCCTGAGGGTGTTAAAATAAACAGATTCCTTGATGCACCAACTCTGGAACATGCCACGTACAACTGGCCATGTGAAAAACAGGGTGTGAGTAAGTTGATGCCAGCAACCTTCAAAGTCTGCCCCTGTGCCTTGTTGATTGACATTGCAAAAGAAATTGTCACAGGAAACTGATGCCTTCTGTATTGAAATGGCAAGTCAGTTGGTATCATTGGAATTCGAGGAATGAGAACATCCTCCCCTCTGGCGCAGCCTGAGATGATGGCAGCCTCAATGAGATTTGGCATGAGCTTTTTGACTGCCAGTCTGGTTCCATTGCACAACTTTGGTGGATATATGTTTCTTAGGAGCATGATGGGGGTGCCTTCCCTCAGCACCAGTTTGTGAGGAGGCGTTCCCGAAGGCTGCAATGAGTTGAGGAACTCAGTGGGGTAATGTATCCCATCAGCACTGTCACAAACAGTGTCAACACTTTTATAAATTTGCTCTTGGCCAGGGAGTTTTTGAAGAAGTAGCATGTTGATGTTGTTGACAGTATCATTCCTGGGTGCAAGTATTGGCCATTCACACAGCCACTTGGGATCTTTGAAGTGATTGAGGAGGTCTGGATACACCTTAGAGATCAACTCATCAACTGTTGTGACTTGACTGCCAAAGCCTGGAGGAATTGTGATTTGACCACTGCTGTCAATTGGCAACTTTCCTTCTCCCAATTGTAGCAAAAGTTGCGCAAAGGATTCTGTCATCTCGTCACCATGCAAAAGAACACGCATGTTTGTGGTCAAATGGACTGTTTGCACATCTGGCCACAGATGGGATGCCTTGAGACATGCATTGAGTTCATCTGCTGGAGTTCCTCTGGGGACAACTGGCAGGATTTGGCGGAAATCACCTGCCAGCAACATGGTGATGCCACCCATCAGCCTATTGTTACCTCTCGGATCTTGAAGAGTTCTGTTGAGTGCTTCAAGTGCCCTCTTGTGGGCCATTGTACACTCATCCCACACAATGAGTCTAGACTTTTGAAGCAATTCAGCAGCACCAGTTCCTTTGCTAATGTTACACACTGGGTGTTCTTGTGTTGTCAGATCCAGAGGGAGAGCAAAGGTTGAGTGGGCAGTGCGACCTCCTTGGAGAAGAGTTGCAGCGATTCCTGATGAGGCAACAGCCAGTGCAATGCATCCCTTAGAGCGAACCATGGCCAGTAAAAGATTGATCATGAATGTCTTCCCTGTTCCACCAGGTGCATCGAGGAAGATAATTCCACCTGCATTGTTTTCCACCATATCCACAACCAACCTGTATGTCTCTTTCTGGTCTGGAACCAATTTAGGTTCAGTGACGGTGACAAAGGAGGTCAGTTGCTCAACATTGTAGGTGGTTTCCCTGAGGACCTCTCTGCTGAGACCTGGAGAATCAATCCTATTTGGAGATGGAAGGTTCAACTGAGTCACAGACTTGCCAGCCAATGCCAAAGTCTTGTCCTCCAAAAGGATCAATACTTGATTGTACATTGTATCAGTGAAGTTCAGCTCCATGGTGGGGTTGGCTGTCCTGAGTTGGTGTAAGATGTCTTCTGTGAGGCTGCCTTTGTGATCTTCCCACAACTGCATCGGGTTGGAAGGGCTGCAGAGGGCAATTGTAATGGCAAAGAGATTTCATAGCCTACTGGGGGAGTAAGACAGAGCAGCTTCTGTCATCGTTGCATGCCAATGAATGTCATCCTCAATGAGTCCTCTCCTGCGGCAAGCTTCTTGAAAGGAGTCACAGAGATGGCCAGTGACAGTCTTGAGGTCATTAAATGATGTTGGGCCAGCAAAGTCATGGAGGAGTAGACGAAGTTGAAAGCACTCGGTGTTGTTTGGATGGACCGTGTAGATTCTGCCAAGTGCATCTGATGAGTACACCCCTGGATGACCAGGAACTTCTTTCTGACCTGCTCCAGGGCGCCGAGCCCACCATGTCTTGTTTGGCTGCCAGGTGTAGTACTTGGGCACCTGATGATACAAAAGTGTCTTTGCAAAGTCATTCGTTTGGCACAACTGAAAGAATGCTGTAAGTTTTGTCTTTGGAGATTCCTCGGCACGTTGGCTGGCATTACCTGGTTAGAAAAAAAACCTTTGTCCATTTTGCAAGTGAACATCCAATTTAGTGACAGTGGGGTAACGCCTGTGGATGTCCAATATCTTATTCGGGTGGTATTCTTCATATGTGAGCCTAGACACATCTGACCTGAAACATTCACTATATTTCTCTCTCCACAGATGCTGCCTGACCTGCTGAGTATTTCCAGCATGTTCTGTTTTTATTTCAGATTTCCAGTTTACAACTTAATGTAAGCCTGCTGCTAGAGAAAATATCTGTAACTTACCAATTTTGACTTCACCATAACACAGCCATGCACAATCCAGAACACTAGGGGGTCAGGTTAGTGGGGTGAGTTTGAATTCTGAGCGACCTAGTCAAACTTATTTTTATATCTGCAATATGATTAAAGAAAAGATACTCTTTCACTGCACCTCTGGTATCTCTATGTAGTGACCTTTACATAGCCAGTATAAAAAGGAAGAAAACATCAAGGCTGAAAACCATTGCCATATATCTCTTAGCTTTCCCCGGGCTTCTATATTCTGTTGTTTTTAAATATTCTCTGATACTTCCTACTGTTTAGTATAACCCAGAAATAAATCTGCTGTTACTAAATTAGGATTAGTTTGCATGCATTTACCAAGTTCCAGTAATCAGGACCACAGGATTTTAAAACTACTTTTATAATCCCCTCATCAATTTAACTCCTTAACCACTGGCGGTTTTCCCTTTCCGAGCCCAACACACTACCCACACTGATCTCTGGATTCCAGAGCAGTTCAGACACTCTGTGCTAAGTTTGGAGCAAAATCAAATTCCTCAGAGGAAAGCATGTCACCCACATGGAAAACAAGAGGAAAATATCATTGAATTTTTTTTTTATCCCCAACCTTAGCAAAAACAATATTAAGCAAAACAACATGAAAACTGTTGGCAGTTCTTCACAAACAAGCTCCAGCAGCTTGTAGCTTTTAAAGGGCCCCGTTTGGACTCAAACTTTTCTTCATCTCTTTATTTGAAATCTGCAGTCCACTCACTGTGCTCACACTATTAAACCCGCATTGTAGAGCTCCCCTCGTGGCTCATGTGGTGAACGTACTGCCCGGCATGGTACTGAAGTACATAGCCTGGGGTTCAAGGTTCCTGATTCAATACCTGGTCCGTGCTGGAGTTAGCTGTTCTCAGTTTAGGTAACATTTGCGGCATTACCACTGGCCTCAGTGGCCCTGGCAAAACCCGGGTTCCCGGTCCTTATCATTAAGCAGCAGTATGCGTGTGGATGCCTGGTGAGGACAGGACTAGGCTCGGATGTGTTGCCCCCATGATTGAATAGCTTGTCAACTCTGCCCACCTAGGCTCGCACATGAAGAATGGCCAACCCTGCGATAGGTGCTGGAAAGTGACTGGAGCTGTAACCCAGCTTGAGGAGAAAGTTGGGAAAATAACACTGCAATCCAGAGCAGACAACAGTTTTAATAAGGCTTTGGCACATCCAAATGCAAGGGATGTACAAAATTCAGCACAATACACAGCAGAGCTTTGCTTTCAGTGCACATGTGAAGAAATACAGGAAACTTTCGACTTACCGGCACCTAAATAACCGGAAATCTCGGTTAACCGGCAAAATGCAGGAGTAGGTTTTACTTCATATTGTACTTGCATTCCTCCATCTGTTGCTGTGCAAGGGTGTGGCTGCAGCTGTTGCTAAGCTACAGAGACGCTTGGAACTTGTGGCCATTGTTCTGTACTTGTTGCTAAGCAACAGGGTTTGTTGCTTTATACGGAGCTCTCAGCTCTCCTTATCTTTTACTATAGCTTTCGGTTATCCAGAATTTTTGATGAACTGGCACCACGTCAGTCCCGTCCGTGCCGGATAAAAAAAAGTTTCCTGTACTGGTTTGTTACTATGTTATTATTAGTGGAGCTTTGTAGCATTGCTCCTGGGTAGTTGGGGCCTGCAATGCAACTTCTGACTTTTACTCTGGTCCATTGCAGTGTAAGCATAGCAGCAATTTGCCAATCACCGATACAGTAAATTTACAAGGGAGTATATGTCTGACATAGGGTGAAATGATTGCACATTTTACTGATTCAAAAAGCTAACCTCGCCCCACACTGCCTGAGTGCAGGTCAGGTGGAGCGTACCCAAGGTATGCACCACCTGAAGGTACCTAAAGAAAGAGAAAGAAAGAAAGAACTTGCATTTATACAGTGCCTTTCATCACCTGTAGGAAATGCGGCAGCCAATTTGCAAGGTCCCACAAACAGCAATTAGATGATGGCCAGATAATTTGTTTTTGTGATGTTGGTTGGGGGATAATTGTTGGCCAGGACAGCGGGGAAAACTCCCCTGTATCTGCAGGTTCAGGTCATTCCCGTGGCAGGAACGTCCATTTGGGAGGGACTTGCGTCCAAGCGTGGTAATGGCTGCCAGCTGTGGGAGAGCAACCAATAGGCTTCCAGCCCGCTCATGCCCTTTGCTCTCTTTAGAGAGAAAAGAAAGAAACCTACTGGTTTGGCAGAGGGAGGAGTTTTCCCGCCGCCCTTTCTCAGATCCTCCAAACCGTGGTTGATGAGGGAAACCTTGATGGCCCACTTGCAATGGTCGCGCTAGCTCCTGGGAGTCTGCCAGACAGAAACACAGGAAAATGAAGCAGGCGCCATGTTGACTTCAGTCCCACCTCTTTACCATGGCAAGTAAATGCACATGAAGCATGAAGGGAACAGAGACCCAGTAATGTGCAGTGTCAGGAAATTGGCTTACCAGGGTTGCAAAGCAGAGGAAAATAAGCCCCACATTCCTTTTAATAATATTTACCTACTAATAACCTCCCAGGAATATCGGCAAACATAGGGACTAATGAGAGGGAGGAGCTGACAGAAATTAGTATCTCTAGGGATATGGTGTTGGGTAAGTTGAGGGGACTGAAGGCCAACAAATCCCCGGGGCCTGATAAACTACATCCTAGGGTACTTAAGGAGGTGGCCCTGGAGATAGCAGATGCTCTAAGGATCATCTTCCGGAACTCCATTGACTCGGGAACAGTACCCGTGGATTGGAGGGTAGCTAATGTTACCCCAATATTTAAAAAGGGGGGTAGAGAGAAAGCAGGGAATTATAGACCAGTAAGCCTTACATCGGTTGTGGGC
The DNA here is from genome assembly GCF_052327205.1 of Somniosus microcephalus. Taxonomy (NCBI): domain Eukaryota; kingdom Metazoa; phylum Chordata; class Chondrichthyes; order Squaliformes; family Somniosidae; genus Somniosus; species Somniosus microcephalus. The sequence goes on from NC_140995.1 coordinate 183,493,595, forward strand.
AAAATGCTAGAGTCCATTATTAAGGATAAAATAGCGGAGCACTTGACAAATGGGGAAAGGATCGGACAGAGTCAACATGGATTTACAAAGGGTAAATCGTGTTTGACTAATCTGCTGGAATTTTTTGAGGAAGTAACTGGTAAAATAGATGGGGGAGAGCCAGTGGATGTGGTGTACCTTGACTTCCAGAAAGCCTTCGATAAGGTTCCACACAAAAGATTATCATGCAAAATTAAGGCTCATGGAATTGGGGGCAAAGTATTAACGTGGATAGAGAACTGGCTGGCGGATAGAAAACAGAGAGTTGGAATAAACGGCTCGTTTTCGGAGTGGCAGGCAGTGACCAGCGGGGTGCCGCAAGGATCTGTCCTGGGACCCCAGCTGTTCACAATATATATAAATGATCTGGATCAGGGAATTGGATGCAATATTTCCAAATTCGCTGACGACACTAAACTAGGAGGAGGGGTGGGCTCTGATGAGGATGTCAGGAGGCTACAGTGCGATTTGGACAGGTTGGGGGAATGGGCGGATACGTGGCAGATGCACTATAATGTGGATAAATGCGAGGTTATCCACTTTGGGGGTAAAAACAGGAGGGTAGATTATTATCTAAATGGCAATAGATTGGGAGATGGGGAAGTGCAGAGGGACCTGGGTGTTCTTGTGCACCAGTCACTGAAGGAGAGCATGCAGGTGCAACAGGCGATTAAGAAGGCAAATGGTATGTTGGCCTTCATATCAAGGGGGTTCGAGTATAGGAATAGGGATACCTTACTACAGCTGTACAAGGTGCTGGTGAGACCGCATCTGGAGTATTGTGTACAGTTTTGGTCGTCCCATCTGCGGAAGGATGTTCTTGCCATGGAAAGAGTGCAACGGCGATTCACCAGGCTGATACCTGGAATGGCGGGAATGACCTACGAAGAGAGATTAAATAGTTTGGGCTTGTACTCACTGGAGTTTAGAAGATTGAGAGGGGATCTCATCGAAACATATAAAATTATGGCAGGCCTGGACAGGCTGAATTCAGAGAGAATGTTTCCAATGGCCGGGGAGCATAGAACCAGGGGCCACAGTCTAAAAATAGCGGGCAAATCATTTAAAACAGAGATGAGGAAGAATTTCTTCACTCAAAGAGTGGTGAGCCTGTGGAATTCCCTGCCACAGAGGGCTGTGAAGGCTAATTCAATAAATATTTTCAAGAGAGAATTGGATATATTTCTGAAGGCTAAGGGGATTAAGGGTTACGGAGAAAAGGCGGGGACGGGGTACTGAACTGGTAAGATCAGCTATGATCTCAGACGAAGATCAGCCATGATCTCATTGAATGGCGGAGCAGGCTCGAAGGGCCGAATGGCCTACTCCTGTTCCTATCTCTATGTTTCTATGTTTCTATGCCTGAGTCTGGTCAGGAGTCTCTGAGGCTCTGGCTTGGGTATGTCTCGCCTGGTCAACAGTGTGATGTGACTGAGTCTGGTCAGGAGTCTCTGAGGCTCTGGCTTGGGTATGTCTTGCCTGGTCAGCAGCTTGACGTGCCTGAGTCTGGTCAGGAGTCTCTGAGGCTCTGGCTTGGGTATGTCTCGCCTGGTCAACAGCGTGACGTGACTGAGTCTGGTCAGGAATCTCTGAGGCTCTGGCTTGGGTATGTCTCGCCTGGTTAACCGCATGACGTGACTGAGTCTGGTCAGGAGTCTCTGAGACCCTGGCTTGGGTATGTCTCGCCTGGTCAACCGCGTGACGTGACTGAGTCTGGTCAGGAGTCTCTGAGGCTCTGGCTTGGGTATGTCTCGCCTGGTCAACAGCGTGACGTGACTGAGTCTGGTCAGGAGTCTCTGAGGCTCTGGCTTGGGTATGTCTCACCTGTTCAGCAGCTTGACGTGCCTGAGTTTGGTCAGTAGTCACTGAGGCTCTGGCTTGGGCATGTCTCGCCTGGTCAGCAGCTTGACGTGCCTGAGTCTGGTCAGGAGTCTCTGAGGCTCTCCGTGCCTTTTTTTGGTATGCATCAGAAGTGCTGCGTCCAAGTCTGGTACGTTTTCTTGAGGGCATGCTGTTATGAAAAAAGAAAAAAGAATTTTTATATATATAAATGAGTTTGTCTGTCTGTGTGGGAAGGAGAGAGAGAGAGGGGGAAGGAGAGATAGAGAGGGGGAAGGAGAGAGAGAGAGGGGGAAGGAGAGAGAGGGAAGGAGAGAGAGAGAGAGGGAAGCAGAGAGAGAGAGAGAGAGGGAAGGAGAGAGAGACAGAGAGAGAAGGAGAGAGAGAGAGAGGGAAGGAGAGAGAGTGACAGAGAGGGAAGGAGAGAGAGAGAGAGGGGGAAGGAGAGAGAGAGAGGGAAGGAGAGAGAGAGACAGAGAGGGAAGGAGAGAGAGACAAAGAGGGAAGGAGAGAGAGAGAGAGGGAAGGAGAGAGAGACAGAGAGAGAGAGGGAAGGAGAGAGAGAGAGAGAGGGAAGGAGAGAGAGACAGAGAGAGGGAAGGAGAGAGAGACAGAGAGAGAGAGGGAAGGAGAGAGAGAGACAGAGGGAAGAAGAGAGAGAGAGAGGGGGAAGGAGAGAGAGAGAGGGGGGGAAGGAGAGAGAGACAGAGAGAGAGAGGGAAGGAGAGAGAGAGACAGAGGGAAGGAGAGAGACAGAGAGAGGGAAGGAGAGAGAGAAAGAGAGAGCGAGGGAAGGAGAGAGAGAGACAGAGGGAAGGAGAGAGAGAGAGAGGGGGAAGGAGAGAGAGACAGAGAGAGAGAGGGAAGGAGAGAGAGACAGAGAGAGGGAAGGAGAGAGAGAGAGACAGAGAGGGAAGGAGAGAGAGACAGAGGGAGAGAGTGAAGGAGAGAGAGAGACAGAGGGAAGGAGAGAGAGGGAGAGGGGGAAGGAGAGAGAGACAGAGAGAGAGAGGGAAGGAGAGAGAGACAGAGAGAGGGAAGGAGAGAGAGAGAGACAGAGAGGGAAGGAGAGAGAGACAGAGGGAGAGAGGGAAGGAGAGAGAGAGACAGAAGGAAGGAGAGAGAGAGAGGGGGGGAAGGAGAGAGAGACAGAGAGAGAGAGGGAAGGAGAGAGAGACAGAGAGAGAGAGGGAAGGAGAGAGAGACAGATAGAGGGAAGGAGAGGGAGACAGAGAGAGAGAGGGAAGGAGAGAGAGACAGAGAGGGAAGGAGAGAGAGAGAGGGAAGGAGAGAGAGACAGAGAGAGAGAGAGGGAAGGAGAGAGAGAGAGACAGAGAGAGAGAGGGAAGGAGAGAGAGACAGAGAGACAGAGGGAAGGAGAGAGAGAGAGAGAGGGAAGGAGAGAGAGAGAGAGAGAGAGAGGGAAGGAGAGAGAGAGAGAGAGTGAGGGAAGGAGAGAGAGAGAGAGAGTGAGGGAAGGAGAGAGAGAGAGAGAGTGAGGGAAGGAGAGAGAAAGAGAGAGTGAGGGAAGGAGAGAGAGAGAGAGGGAAGGAGAGAGAGAGAGAGGGAAGGAGAGAGAGAGAGAGAGAGAGAGAGGGAAGGAGAGAGAGAGAGAGAGGGAAGGAGAGAGAGACAGCAAAAACACCCGTCGCAAAACCCCCCTGATGAGCTCCCGCTCCGGTGAAGCGGAGCCAGGTCCGGCGCGACTCACCCGAGCTCAGCTGCCACTGCGGCCCGCCGCCGCTCACTGGAGCTCAGCTGCCGCTGCGGCCCGCCGCCGCTCACCGGAGCTCAGCTGCCACTGCATCCCGCTCCCGCTGCGGCCCGCTGCCACTCACCCGAGCTCAGCTCCCGCTGCGGCCCGCCGCCGCTGCTCCCCCGCTCACTGTCTCTCCGGCCGCGTGGTTGTCTGTTTTCCCGTGCAGCCGGCCAGAGAAAAGAAAAATAAAAGAGATGAAGAGTCTAATTTAAAGCAGCCTCTCCCCCGCTAAAAGGTGAGAGCCGAAGGGAGATTTTGCGGGTGAAGAGGGGCGGCCGCCATTTTGTTAGGCACTAACGGCAGTTTGAAAGATTAGGCCCCGCCCACACACACCATGAAACACCCCCATGACGCAGCACGCTCCCCCCGTAGAATTGGTCAACCTTCACGTCACTCAATGCTAATGAGTGGATTCCCCCGTATGATTGGCTAACCGCTAATGAGCGGATTTTTGAACGTTTTTTGTATACTGTCCGAACAATTTTTGTCTGACCAAAAAGTAAAGATGCCTATGAGACTCCCCTAATCATAAGCTTTCTTTTCATATAACATATGTGTAGTTACGCTCTATAACTTTTGATTGATGCCCCGGACAGACAGACAGACAGACAGACAGACAGACATCACGATCCTTTTATATATATAGATATATATATATACACCATGGTGGTGTGGGCACCAGCCAGGGGACGCAACTTAGAACTTAGGTGACCTTTCCTTAACCCCACATTCTCCTACTGGCATAAGGGCCATGAATGCAGGCTCACTGTGCAACCCAGTTCCCCCATATGTTTACTTCATGGTCTGAATTTTATTGCTTATTTGTTCATTAGGAGCTCCGAACTATCCATTTATTTGGCTTTGTGGACTGTTATTGCATACTGCTAAACCACGAGGTTCAGACCTTATTGCGGTTATATAGTGCCTCAAGTTTCCAATTATCTCTGATGTTTTAATGACTAGTTTATTCACTATGTGGCTAATAATGCAATTGGAGGCACCTGTATTATTGGGTGTGGTGGCCTGAGGCCTACTTTGCACCATATGGGCACGGCCCGCATTTCCTCTGTGGGCACCTGCAAGTGCTGGCATTGGAGCCTTCTGGATGCTGATTGCTGTGGCGAGAGGAATTATTAAAATATACTGTAGATAGCTTGCCCCTGTTTGGACACCCCCGTGGGCACCTGAAAAGGAAAGTGAGGCTGGAGAGCGGAAAATGTCCCCCCTATTTCATCTGCATGCTTGTGGTGGGTCTGTACTTACTTCAAGCGCGGGTCCAGTTACATCAGTTTGTAGATGCCCCAGTGAACTAATGCAGCAGGTCATACATGCCAACTGCGAGCATTTCATGCTGACAGTCAGTGTCTTGGGGATCCAGTCAGATTATCAGCATTTGCTGACAGAAATCAGCACCACTGGGCCCCTGTCCAGCACCCCTCCTTCCCGTCCTGCTATTCCTGAATCCAGAGGCTAAAGCACGAGATTCTGCTTCGCCTGCTTCCAGCGCTAAAGGCGAGAATCAGCCCCTAATGTGTACTGGAGGCACAAACTCTCCTGACTCCAATATTTAGCGAGCAGCAGGCAAAGCAGGCCGGCCTTGGGCCAACGTGATTACAACCCCCCAGCCCCCCTCCCACTGCTCTGCCCTCCCACTTCCCACCCCGGATTTTGAAGTGTGGCCATCCGTTCTTCCACGAGAAACGGGCACCCGGAAATTGAACCTCACCCCCAGTGTTACAACGCAATGAAATACATTCAGCGCAAGGATCAGCATTTCTGAGCACTTTAAAATGTGAGCAGGGATAGACGGTGAACACTGGACAAGAAAAAACACCAAATTACAAACAGGAAAATTCCAACTCCTATCTTTACTTAAGAAACTTAGAATTGAGTTCAGACTCACAGATACAATTGTGCTGAGGTTTCCTATAACATATTGTCCCCTTGACCAGTTCAGCTGCCAGCACTCAGTAACTACATCACAGTTTATCTACTGACGGCTGTAATAAATGCTTTAGTGTGGTTTGTGCTGGAATAGGAGACCTTGAGCTGATAAGTGGCCCTCTGTCCCACTAGAGCAATATAAAACATGCCTGAATATTTATTATAATAACCACATTAGCACACTTGCAGTTTTAAATAAGCTCATCTTCCTGAAGTCAGGAAAACTGAGAGTACAGAAGTAATCTAAAAGCAAGACAAGTGGGACCACAGGTAATGGAAAACCAGGGCCCAGTAGCCTCAATTTCTTTATAAATACCCCCTCCCCATTTTAGGGGTAAAGGGGGGTGGGGTGGGAAACAGGCGAGGATCGCTAATGCCGGACTCTCACTCATTTAGCAGCTACCCAGTCACTTCCAGTGGATGGCAGAAGCAGCCACCCATTTATGGGTTAAGCATATAGAAATGAGCTGGTAATGATGTGCTGAGGTCATCTGTGCCCTTTTCCATCAGCACCACCTCAGCCGCACCCAGTGGTAATCATGTCTGTTAAAAACAGGTGTCCGTAACTGCTAGACGCTGCGGAAAGGGGGAAGTACATGGCTGATTCTGCAGTCGGCCACTCCCAGTGAGGAGTGGCACACATAGCCAGCGCAGGTCAAGAAATCACTGACCCACATTCCACGATCAGGTCACAGGTCAGAATCTCACTGACCCACATTCCACGATCAGGTCACAGGTCAGGATCTCACTGACCCATATTCCACGATCAGATCACAGGTCAGGATCTCACTGACCAACATTCCACGATCAGGTCACAGGTCAGGATCTCACTGACCAACATTCCTCGATCAGGTCACAGGCCAGGAAATCACTAATCCAACATTCCACGATCAGGTCACAGGTCAGGATCTCACTGACCAACATTCCACGATCAGGTTACAGGTCAGGATCTCACTGACCCAAAATTCCTCAATCAGGTTACAGGTCAGGATCTCACTGACCCAACATTCCACGATCAGGTCACAGGTCAGGATCTCACTGACCCAACATTCCACGATCAGGTCACAGGTCAGGATCTCACTGACCCAACATTCCACGATCAGGTCACAGGTCAGGATCTCACTGACCCAACATTCCTCGATCAGGTCACAGGTCAGGATCTCACTGACCCAACATTCCACGATCAGGTCACAGGTCAGGATCTCGCTGACCAACATTTTACGATCAGGTCACAGGTCAGGATCTCACTGACCAACATTCCACGATCAGGTCACAGGTCAGGATCTCACTGACCAACATTCTACGATCAGGTCACAGGTCAGGATCTCACTGACCAACATTCCATGATCAGGTCACAGGTCAGGATTTCACTGACCAACATTCCACGATCAGGTCACAGGTCAGGATCTCACTGACCAACATTCCATGATCAGGTCACAGGTCAGGAAATCACTGACCCAACATTCCACGATCAGATCACAGGTCACGAAATCACTGATCCAATATTCCACGATCAGGTCACAGGTTTGGATCTCACTGACCCACATTCCCATGAGTTTTATTTTTCCACCAGTTTTGACATTTTTTGTGGTATTGTTTGTGCCGGTCACTTTTTTAGCATCTGCTTTTCTGTCATTTGCTGTGGGCTGCCATCTGCCATCTGCCATCTGCCATTTGCCATTATCCCCCTTCCCTTTTCAGACAGGGCACAATGGGTTTCCTATTTCTGATTGCCTTCTACCTTTGCTTCCTAGAGGAAAAGAATGAGGAATGGGTTGAGTGCCTGCACCTACAACAGATGGGAAAAAACAGAAGCATGTAAATGGGATTCTAGGGAGCATTCCGGGCCCTCCCGCCTCACTTTCCGGGAAGGCTGCCTCTAGGGTGCCCATGTGCATAGGTGTCCAAAGAAGCTGCCCCTAGCCCATGTGCCTGGCACCCCCTCAAATTAGAGAGCCTGAGAGGGGCAGGTAGCAAGGTGAAGAAGGCCCAAAAAGATCTTCACAGCCAACCACCTGTCAGATCCTTGGGGCTGGAGGCCCCAATATCTCTTCCTCTAATGATGAAGCCAAAAACTCCCAGTACGATGGGTCGCACTCGACCGACATTTCACATTCAATCCAATGGATTGATCCTGGTGTTTCTCTTTTTCTTGTTTTGTAGGTCATCACAGTGCGAGTTTTTACTGTGTCCGTCAACTGAGATTTTATTCAGTGGTCCAAAACGCCATTTAAATCGGCCCCATTAATATGAATGAAAGCCATATTAAACCTAGGAAGAACTACAATTCAATCTCAGGTGAGGCAGCAGTAGTGGCATTACAAGTAGCCTCAGTGAGGTTAAAAATCAACCATGATTCCGCTTCTGATCTCTACCCAGTGACTCTGGCTTGAAAGCACATGTGTGTATAAAATGTTATTGCTACCATTGCACCTTGCTTTTCTTTTTACCTTGCGCTGTCCCCACAACAACATCAGCAAGGCACTTGAGTCCTGTGCCATTGGTAAAGTAGGGAGGAGAGTGAGCACTTGGCTTGCACCACATATAATAATATACTGTATGATTGGCAATTTTAAGAGATGTGCAAAGTTCATGCCTGATGTATTTTTAACACAATTGCTCTAAATCCTCTGGGGCGGGAAGGGAGAGGAGACGTTTAACCTCAATTTTGTGTTGTAAAAGATTGAAACAATTGTCATAGCTGAGGTCACTCCTGTCACAAATCTGTTTTTCTTACAGCTCGTTGCTGGGATCAAAGAGACAACAATCAAAGAAAGCAGAAAAATCGAGGCAGTCAAGGAAACAGGACCGATTGAAAGAGACACCAAAATACAATAAAAAGAGAAAGATTTGCTGAGCTGCATAAAACCAGAGAAGGGTCAGCATCATGAGAAATCCCAGCTTCTCTCATTGTAGGAGCAGTTTCTGGAAATTTCGAGATATTTAGCAACTATGTAGCAAACTGAAAAAGACCATCTCCCCTGGCGCTAATTGATTCGCTTCAGTATTGGGAAGACATTACATTCCATCAAGACACTGAAGTGGAAGTCCAGAAGTAGACGTAGGAAGACAGGGATAGAAAAGGGATTCCTTATGGAGAAACTAGCGGGAGTGGGAAACTGCGCTGAGAGGAAACTGGTGAGAGGTTTAGGAAATCTCTAAAGGATGGTCAAAATCAAAACTAAGCTTTATGGGAGGAAGTAGATCCCTATGATGCATTGTGGGACAGTTTCACATGCAAAATGTTCATGAAACAGACTGTACATACAGAACCACATCACCCATGTTTTTTGACCAAGAATCAAACATTTTCCATAGATTTGGGGCCAATTCAAGATCATGCCACCAGTAACCTTCAAACTAAAGGTCCTATCTCCATCTCAGGGAAACACCTCATTGAAAAAGATGATGGTGGGAGATGATGATGAGATAGAGGATTACGTCTGACCAGGGGCTGTTGGTATGAAGACAGACGACTGAGGAGGGAACGTATTCAGGGGGCAAACCCTGTAACCACCCCTGTGCTCACTGACCTACATTGGCTCCCTGTTAAGCACTGCCTCGATTTTAAAATTCTCATCCTTGTGTTCAAATCCCTCCATGGCCTCGCCCCTCCCTATCTCTGTAATCTCCTCCAGCCCTACAACCCTCCGATCTCTGTGCTCCTCCAATTCTGGCCTCTTGAGCATCCCTGATTTTAATCGCTCCACCATTGGTGGCTGTGCCTTCAGGCCCTAAGCTCTGGAATTCCCTCCCCAAACCTCTCCGCCTCTCTACCTTTCTTTCCTCCTTTAAGACGTTCCTTAAAACCGACCTCTTCATCTACCCAAATATCTTCTTATGTGGCTCGGTGTTAAATTTTGTTCGATAACGCTCCTGTGAAGCGCCTTGGGACGTTTTACTATGTTAAAGGCACTATATAAATGCAAGTTGTTGTTATTGTTGTTTAAAGGGGTTCATTATCAAAGCTCTCTGCATATCCTATGTCATTCAGAAATTTAAAAAAATACAGAACCTGAAAATGTGAGGCCCTTTAAAATAAACCCAATCTGTCAATGAAATAAATCCCTAGCTTTCAGCAGAAGAAATACTGAATCATAAAAGGCAGGAGACAATACCTTAACACACACTCATTAGAACGCGTTGTTGGGTGGCTCCCAAACACCATTCATAATATAGGCAAATGCTTGGAGTGAGATTTATGAGCAGCAACGGTGGCCCACATAGCAAACCTCTTCAAACATACGTCAAACTAAGTGACACATGTATCAAATTAGATTACATTTTTAAACCAAAATGAGAGGTTGTCACTCCTAATGACGGGTAACTCCAGGCAACTCTGAGAGCATACTGTATAAGGAGGAATTTAGTTTGACAGAGCAAAGAGCAGAGAAACCAGCACAGCACGGAGGTCACAGGAAAATCGGCAGTGCCATGAATTGGGAATGTTGACTTCCGCAACTGATTCTCTCATTGAGTGAGGATTCCATGCTGGAAGCACAGTCTTGCATAATTTATCCTCAAGTATAAGCTTCAGTTTTTAAAGTTGCTGCACTCTAAGGGGGAAAAATAGAGTTGGTTAGCGCCTCCGACTTACTGCCCGAGCGCGGTGAATTTAGTGCCACTCGCGAAATTGACCTGGCGCTTTGTAGTGGCGCTAAACACTACCACGATGATCTCCTGTGCCCGGAGATCGTGATGTCACCGAAGCGCGCAACGCCCTGGTAACGCCCCGGACCGGAAATTGATTCTCACTCCCTGCCTTTGCGCCTGCCATTAGGAACGACAGGTAGAGGGGGACATTTTGCCGTCAGCAAGGAGCTGGGGGAGCGCTATTTAAAGGTGTACGCTTCCTGCTTTTTCCTGTCAGCAAAATATTCCGCATACGCAGGTTGAGAGAGGGAGAGAGGCGTCTGGAGACATTTAATGCTGTCATACAAGGAGTTTTGTTCCTCAGCAAGACTTTTCAGATTCCCATTTCTCTGAGTTTTATATTGACTATGTTTAGAAGATTAAATGGGGGTTGTACTATCACGGGGTATGGTCCTCCAACTTCATCTTCGGAGGCAGCAGAGGTGGAGAGAGAGAGTGGCAAATGTGGCTAGAGGGAGGAGGGCCAACAGGCCCCTGCACAGGAGAACTTACCCTCGTATTCTGGGAGAAAATCTCTTACATTCATTTGTCTGAGGAGCAGTTTTTTAGAAGGCTCCACTTCAGCAAGGAGGTGGTCACTGAGCTCTGCCACCTCCTGCAACCAGAGCTCCAGCCTCAGCTCAGGACAAGGACGTCTCTGTTGGTGGCAGTGAAGGTGACGGTGGCTCTCAATTTCTACGCCAGCGGCTCCTTCCAGGTTTCAACTGGGGACATAGTGAATATCTCCCAGTTCACTGTCCATTGCTGCATCCGGGAGGTCACAAATGCTTTCTACAAAAGGAGAAGGGAGTACATCTCATTCCCCATGACCCGAGAGAAACAGCGTGAATGCACAAGTGGCTTCGCTAGGATAGCGGGCTTCCCCATGGTTCAGGGCGCCATTGACTGCATGCATGTGGCATTGCGGGCACCTCATGAAAATGCAGAGGTTTTCCGCAACCGCAAAGGCTTCCACTCTCTCAACGTCCAGTTGGTTTGTGACCACAGATAGCGCATCCTCGCCGTCAATGCCCGATATCCTGGCAGCAGTCACGATGTATTCATCCTGCGCCAGACTGGTGTCCCAGACCTGTTCCAACCACCGCATCAACCTCGTGGCTGGCTCCTCGTTGACAAGGGTTATCCACTCTGCACCTGGCTGATGACACTGCTCCATAACCCCAACGCTCCTGCTGAGCTCGCTTACAATGAGAGCCATAGCACCACCAGGAAACTCATTGAGCAGACGATTGGCGTGTTGAAGCGACGGTTCCGGTGTCTTGACCACTCTGGAGGAGCCCTGCAGTACTCCCCCAATTGAGTATTGGTTTTTATTGTTGTGTGCTGCATGCTTCACAACCTCGCAATTCTGAGGACCCGGCCATTGCCACCAGGGATTGGAGCTCCACCTCAGGAGGAGGAAGAGGGAGAGGAGGAGGCGGAGGCGGAGGAGGAGGATGAAGAGGTAGATGAGCAGCAACAATGTGGGAGGGAGGTGCTCAATGTTGCCTCTGCAAGGACCGTCCGTGAATGCCTGATAAGACACCGCTTCTGATGAATGACAGAGAAAATGGCTTTTGGGATGAAGAAACACATGGTTACAAGTATCCTGCAGCCCCTATTGCCAGGCAAAGCTCCAATGAGTCAAATGAGCAAAGTTGTGAAGTTCCAATAAAAATTTTTATTTATCTGACAAACTGTGTCTTATTTATTCAGCACAACCAATAACAAACAAACAAACACAACAATTAACTAACAAAACTGGTTCTAACCACATCGAGATAAGCGTTAACAGAGTGAACAATATATTAACATATAAACATCCAACTTTGGGACAAACATTCCCCCCATTTGTTGGAGAATTTTCAGTTATTCGCCCTTCGAGAATGATCTCCCTCCACTGCGCACTTACCCCCTTCCCACCCTAATGCTCCTCCGTAATGTGACCCCAGTGGCTGCAGCAAGGCTGGCAGAAGGCTGCTGAATGTTGGATCCAGAGACTGCAGGTGGCCTTGACGGAGTCCCTTGAACAGCTCTGGGGCTGGAGGGCCCGGCTGCAGACTGCATCAATTCTGCATGGGTGGCAGCAGTCTGGGATGGCTGGGTTACAGGCTGTGGCAAGTGCAATAGCAGAGTGGCAGTGGTGGGAGCAGGAATGCTATCATCCTGAGAGAGGACAGCACCTTCCTGCTCGACCAACACACTGCCACTCCCCCGGGACAGAACCTCAGCATCCGGAGCAATCTGCTCGAGCACAGATTGCTGGCCTGCTGCGGCACCATCAGATTCTCGGTGGACAGTAGTTGACCCAGCGACGATGGCAGCAGTCAGCACTTGCATGACATCAATCTGAGACTCCATGAGAGCAGTCTGACATTGGATGGCACCAACCAATGACTCGATTCCAGCACTAAGCCATTGCGTTGCCTCGGCTTGTGCTGCAATAGATGCTGCCACCTCACCCATTGCACACGGCATGGGGTCTGGGATCCTCTGCAACGAGGCAAGGGTGGGTTCAAGGGTTTGCGCAGAGATGACAGCTGTGCTGGCGGCGGACTCCTCCACGCTCCTAGCCAGTGCATCCATGCAGTCAGGCACCCTTGCCATTGCACCCATGAGCTCCGTATGCATGCTCATTGCCTGAGTATTCATCGCCGCTATATCGAGGTCCTCATCCGTGTCCTGTGCAGTAGAACTCGTGCGCGCACTCACCCTCCGGTGAGATGGCCCCCAAGCTTCCCTTCCCCTATGGTGTTGCTGCAGCCCGTGGGTCCCAGAGCTTCACTCACATCAGATCCAAATGCCCTGCTCCCCTCCAGTGAACGCGAGGCCCCAGTGTCAGATGTCTTGCCCTCAGGAGACGCAGGCAGTGAGGCGCGGGCTTTGTGTTCCTCCTCCTCTCTCTCATCGCTGCCACTGGGAGTCTGAGGGACAGGCTGGTCAGCTGGTGGTTCACCATCTGAAAGCAGGAAGGTACAAGAGTGGCTTTAATGTGAGGGCAGGGGGACAGGAAGGAGCAAGGAATGGAGACAGTATAGTTAGATGGAAAGTGTGAAAGGTTGGTGTTGTGAGGGGGAAGTGGTATGAGAGAGGAGATAAAACTGGTGAACATACCATTGCTATCCCCAAGGGTTCGACCTCTTCACCCACAGCACCCACAACATGACTGGCGATGAGTTTGTGAACTCGCTCCTCCAGCTGTGTGAGGGGGTACAGATCCGCCTGTCCTCCTCCCGTGCGTTGTTGTTCCCTCCGGTTATGTGGAATCTTGGCCTGCAAGAAAAAGGACAGGGTGTGAGTGAGTATGCAGCCATGTGTTTGGCAGATGTGCCTACCATAGTTGAATAGCCATTAATGTCTGCAAGGTGTGGGATGTGGATGTGACTTTTATGAGATGGACATGGTTGTTGGGTTAGTGTTGGGGATTTGGGACTTTACACCATCTGTGCACAGAATGAGGTTGAGATGGTCGGATGCAGATTTTTCTCAAGCAGGTACTCAAGCTGACCACCAGAGTGAGGTCAATGAACTTCTTGCGGCACTGGGTGTGAGTCTTTTGGACCAGGCTCCTGGATGCAACATACTGGGCAAACTCCCTCCACACCCTTGTAAACTCCCGGGGCAATGGCCTCCTGCCAGTTTCTGGAAACAGCACTGCCCGTCGGCGTTCCACAGCGCCAACCAGAGCCACCAATGCCTGATCACTAAACCGGCGAGTTCTCTCCCTGGGCCTCTGAGTATCCATTATAAATCTTTGATGAAGATTTTTAACTGCTTGCAGGCTGATGTCAAATGCTGAAATGATCAGGGTGTGGCTGTGCAGCATGATGGGCCTTACCCTTTAAGAACTGGAAGGCACCAGTCTCTCTGAGTACAAGGTGATTGACATCACCTGAGCTTGAGTAGCGTTCTGAGGTAGCGCCCGTTCCCCGATGTTAGCACCTTAAGAGAGGTGTGTAGTGCTTGATTTAACGCTCCAATCACCTCCAGGGGCGCTGGAGACAAATTTTGCGGTCGGTGGCGATAATTAGCACCGGGCGCTAAAATTTGCGCCTGGCTGACATTAGCGCCCCAAAATGGGCGATACTCAATTTTTCCCCCTAAGTGTCTGCCACAGGTACTACGGACAAATGAACATGTTGTAGGGGGTTTGCACAGGCATGTTTGGTCAGTTAGCTTTGCCTCTGACTACCTTCTTTGAGCGGTTCGAATCGCTTGCCCCCTGGGTTCTGGACACCGGACTTAGATACAGGCAGCGATACAGAAAATCGAGTAGACAAGTGGTTTGGTGTAAAAGAACCAAGATTTTATTGAACTGAAAAATGATAATGATCTTACACAAGAAAATTACTGGTACAGCATACTACAGACATAAAATGCTTATACTTAAAGGGAATGGGGAACACATGGCACAATCGAGGGAAAACAACTATATTAGCAATCCCCTTAATTCCCACCCCCTATACCTAACTAGATTAGACTATGAGGGGCCATGCTCACCAATCCAAGAACTTGTTACGTTTAAAAAAACAGTTGAAGGTTTTGGGTTCACTCCTTGTGCACTCTGTGGCCTGCCGATGCCACGTGGTTCCAGCGCGCTGCAAGGCTGCCGTCCAGGTAAAATACCCCAGTATTAAAGTCTCTGCCTGGGTATTTTACCTCGCAAGATGGGCTCTTCTTCAGTTGATGTTCTTCCTTGGCTGATCCTGTTGGGTTGAATGAGCTGGACTGAGGGCCCGTTTATTCGAAGCCCCACGCAGTCTTCTTCAGAGGCAGGAGGCAGGAGGGAAGAAGCAAGAGAGAGAGTGGCTTCCTGATGGACCCATAGTTATACCCCCATCGGGAGCCCTTATCTGCGTGCCAAATCAGTTTAGTCCTTTGTCCGATTTGGGTGAGCTCGTTTAAATGTTTAAAAACGTTTATAAAAATGACCTGAAGAGTGATAGTCGTTATGTCTAAAGTAGCCTCGAAACCCTGGCCATTGTTAAAGACAAGTTCTGAATTGCTCCCATTCAGGCTGAATATCTCTGGTGAGCTGTTCCCAATTTAAAATGCAGACAGCCTAATGGCTTGATGGAGCCCATTCCAATTTAATGGCCCAGTAATTCCGTTCCAAACGCGTGAGTATGGTCGGGGTGCTCACGCGTCTGGCCGGAGGAAATGCCGGTTTTCAGCATGCACAGCGCATGCGGAGAAAACCGGCATTTCCTGTCCTCTGAACGAAGGGGTTCAGAGGCATAGCGCGTGCGACTGCACAGGCAGCGCGTGCGCAGTGAACTTCGTTGATTTCATTCATGGATTCAGTGAGGTTAAGTCCTTACAACTTACACATGAAAAAAGCATGTGTAAAGTTGCTCCAGAGGCTGCGGAGTAAGATATATTTTATCATGGAGCTTCTGAAAGGCAATATTTTTGCTTGGGAAAGGGAGGAAGGTTATTTTAAGAAATGATGAGGTAAGTTTTAAAGTTTAATTTTTTTTTTTTTAAACAGGTTTTCAGTACTGTAGGTAGAAGGAGCAATTGTGGCTGTGTGAATTGAATTTGCTGTGTTTATTAAATGTGAAAATGACTGTTCTAAAATGAGTAATGTAACATTTCCAACATTTTTAAGAAAGAAACTGTTCATCAGTAATATATTCTTTTAAGTAATTATGTATGTATGTCCGTATATATTCCTTTACGTATATGCATATATTCCTTTACTTATGTGTATGAATGTATGTATTTAATTATGATTTTCCAATAAGTTACTTTCTCTGAAAGTCATAATTAAATACATACATTCATACACATAAGTAAAGGAATATATACAGACATACATACATAATTACTTAAAAGAATATATTACTGATGAAAAGTTTCTTTCTTAAAAATGTTGGAGTCATTTTCACATTTAATAAACACAGCAAATTCAATTCACATAGCCACAATTGCTCCTTCTACCTACAGTACTGAAAACCCGTTTTAAAAAACAAAAATAAACTTTAAAACTTACCTCAGCATTTCTTAAAATAACTTTCCTCCCTTTCCCAAACAAAAATATTGCCTTTCAGAAGCTCCACGATAAAATATATCTTCCTTCGCAGCCTCTGGAGCAACTGTACTCATGCTTTTTTCATGTGTAAGTTGTAAGGACTTAACCTCACTGAAAGCATGAATGAAACCGGCAAATTTTACTGCGCACGCGCTGCCTGTGCAGTCGCACGCATTCTGCCTCTGAACCCCTTCGTTCAGAGGAAAGGAAATGCCGGTTTTCCCCGCATGCGCTGTGCATGCTGAAAACCAGCATTTCCTCCGGCCAGACGCGTGAGTACCCCGACCGTACTCACACGTTTGGAACGGAATTACTGGGCCAACATTTACATGTCAATAAAATGAAAAATTTAACAATTGCACGATTTGCCCCCTCGCATCTGCGACTGAGGGTCCAAGGAGGTGCATTGCGCAAGAGGTCATCGTCGTACGTATCCTCACACTGTTCCCTTTCGGGAACTGTATGAAGTGGTGGAAGGATTTCTGGCCACGTTAACGCTCCTTCCGTGACCATAACCATCTTCATACCAGCCATTAGGGTGGTTAGTCCTATGGCGTGAGGGTTTTACGGGCTCCCACAACCCATCTGAGGGGGGGGCCACCCACACCCGCGGACGGAAGTATCCCGCTGGATGTCTACCCAGAATTTATAGTTGGAGCACCGACTCCACTTGCCGGGATTGTCTGGAGCGGGGCTCGAAACCCTACTCCTTCTGGCCCAGCGGCGGGGATGCTTACCGCTACGCAAAAGGCCCACTCCGCGCAAAAGGTGACACCCATACGTTTCCTGCACCTTTTCCCTCCCCGTGACTGGAGCCCTATGCTGCCACTTGAAAGACCAAGCTATCATCTGTCCTTTTTGCGGCACCTTGGACTTCTCATTACCAATGATGAGCAGGCGCTGCGCCTCCACCTTGTTGAGGAGATTGCTGAGGTCATCATCAGTTCAATTGTGAGTTCTTTTATTGCCGTGAATTGTGCTCATTCCAGCCATTTCACGTTGCTAATCTGAGTGGGCCTTTAGCGTAGCGGTAGCATCCCCGCCGCTGGGCCACACGGCGTAGGGTTTCTAACCCCGCTCCAGACAATCCCGGCAAGTGGAGTCGGAGCTCCGGCTCTAAATTCTGGGTAGACATCCAGTGGGATATTTGCGTCCGTGGGTGTGGGTGGCCCCCCCCTCGTATAGGTTGTGGGAGCCTGTAAAACCCTCCCGCCATAGGACTAACCACCCTAATGGTTGGCACAAAGATGGTTACGGTCATGGAAGGAGCGTGAATCACGGCCAGAAATCCTTCCACCACTTCATACAGTTCCCCAAAGGGAACAGTGTGAAGACACGTATGACGACGACATTGCTAATTAAATAAATGGAATGAAAGAAATGCTTTCAGGGCTTTTAAAAGTCTTTAAATCGCTTTAATTCTGTTTAAAACTACTTCAGATTCTTCAAAATAATGTAAACGTTTTTAAAAGTTTATAAATGTTACCAAAAGCTTCTTAAAAATACCAAAAACCTATTTAAAATGCTGCTCTACATGTAAAAATGCTTTGCAGCTTGTGAGAAACATTGGGGGCGTGTCCTTTTAAAATGAGACCTCAAGGGTCGTGTCTCACTTGCACTGCGCGCTCCAGGCTTCGCGCTGGCTGCACTCCTGGGCGGTGTGATGTCAGATGCTGCCCGGGAGTCAACATTTTAAAACAGGAATTCCAGGCGTCCCTGAAACTCAATGGCCGGCGCGTCGGGTAAGTGCAGATTGGGGGCTTGCACGCGCGGCAAGCCCCCAACCCGAATTTCTGCCCCAATGACTGGAATGTACAGTCTTTTGTTCATTTTATCAGTCCTTACAAAGTCTTTGATTAGTTTAAAACTTGAACTCCTGGACCTGCTTGTTTTGCAGAACCTTTGTTTTAAAATCCCATTTGGCCTGGTCACCAGGTTTACCGCAGCCATTTTTGGGTACCCTGGTTTTAAAATCAAGTCCATCCAGGGTCCCTTTTGATTAATAACTTTGGGGAATGTTGGAATTTTGAGAACCTTACAGTCCCCCCTGTGATACTAAAACTTGCTTGAAGCATCATACTTTCTAGGTGAGCAAAATTTCTGACCCTCCATAATCAACCTTCCCCTGTATTTACCTATCTACGATCCCACGACACATGCATTTCCCATTCTAGAAAAAAATGTAGTGTACATTAAGCATCCATAGATAGAATACAGTCAGCTACACACATCCAAGTGTGGAGGGGTGCAACACCCCTGCACCACTTGGTACACACATATCTTTATTTAAAACAGCATACTTCAAACATCTTTATTAAAATTAATAAAAGGAACATGCAAAAACATGCAAAAACAACCTTTAAGCATTACAACATGGCAAAACAACAATGATGCTTTAATGATACAAAACAGAACTTAAACGGGTGTATCTCCTTCCACCCGAACGTAATGTTCCTTCCAAGTCTTTTGGTTTCTAAACTCCCGTATGTGACCCTTTCTCTTACACTTGATACATACTAGGTACAGCACTATCCCTAATTGACAAACCACAAGAATGTGGGAGGCCAGTCTGATCCATGGCAGGACATCTATATTATTGAATTAAATTAAACACCCTAAACTTAACACTATATAAACTTAAAACTTAAACTACCTAAACTATATACACCCGCCGCCCGTCTCCGGGCGGCCAGCCTAATCCCTGTTTGGGTTGCTGCACGCCACTTCCTGCGGCGTGGTCGCACTGACCTGCACTTCCGGTCCCTCGCAGCCTGTGGCTGCTGGCTGGGGACCTCTATCCTTTGACCTATCCCTAACTTGGGAGGCTGCCCTTTTAAACTGGGGAGCTGGTGAACATGGTTTCCTAGGCTGGGGTGTCCGAGGGGACCTTCTAGGAGGTACTATGGGTGGGGTTTTCTTGGCGGGTGGACCTTTGGCTCAGACCACAGCCTTTGCTAGCGCAGTCCATGGGTTTTCCACGACCGCTGGCTGGGGGTCCTCTCCCTCAAATTTCACCTCTCCCAAACTTGGGTCGATGGCAGGTTGAGAGTCTCCGCCCCCAGGTTCCAAACCTGGGTCGGGGGCGAGATTCTCATGCTCCTCCCCATCTGAATCCCAAAAAATTGGGGGAGTGTCCTGAACGGTGGGCGGAATGGCTCCTCCCCTAACATAAGCCACAGCGCCTGCCTGTGCAGCCTGTGAGCTTGTTCCCGCTACAGGCTGAGGATCTCTATCCTCAGGCCTTGTCCCAACTGGCTGCTCTTTCTTTTTGGATTTAAACGACTTACATTGTTTAATATAACTAGCAGCCTGCAAGTAACCCTGTTCTAAATTCTTTCTCCTTACCGGGGCGGCCTTAAAGGCGGGATTTTGGGCTTGGACCTGCTTGTGCCTCCCTTGTCCCGGATTGCGGCTACCGGGCCTGCTCTACAGGGATCCCAGAACTCTCTTTCCCTGCCCCCCTGCTTGGCCACTTCATCGGTCTTTTGGTTACCCTCCCACATGGTATGGAGGGATCCTAAACCTATGGCCAAAGGTTTTGACCTTTCCCCAGCCTGCTCGTTCCCTGTGGGTCCCATTAAGCTAAATGGGACCTTGTTAGACCGGGGTGAATTGGTCAGGTCTGCTGAATGGACCACCGTGCTGGAAGCTCCAGTGTCCACCGAATATCTCCCCTGCACCGTCTTCACCCCCATCTTAACATAGGGCCTGCTCCCCTCAGCATTTTCGCGGGGACACAGGTCGACAGGCTGTGCTGGCTCTAGCCATTGCTGGGATGGGGTGGGGCAGATGGGGTCAAAGCACTGGTGGTGGCTGCTACTCTCCCCTGGCCAGTCAGAAGAGACCGCATTGCCTCCAATAGTGACTCGACCGAGGCGGGAGGAATTCCTGTCTCTATCTTTTGGACTGGGGCTTTGGGATTCTTTCCCTTGTTGTCTTTCCAGGGATTCTAACAGTCTTTTCTCCAGTGACCGTCTTTCCCGCACCCATAGCAATTGAGCTTGGCATTGGAAGGGTGATTCCCTTCCTGATGACATTCCTTTCTACTCTGCACTCCGGGTTTTACCTCATGCACCTTCCCTTTAAGTGGGTGTGCATCGGTTCCCCTGCCGTTTTTGTAAGCTAGGGTTAGATGCCTGATCACCGTAAGTTCGGTGGTCTGGGGATTTCTGGGGTCGAACCAGACCTCTGCCTTGGCCCGGACCTGTGGTAGGCTGTTCGCCACCAGGCAACGGAGCCAGTGGGTCAATTGATCCTGGGTCAGGAGTGTCCGATCAGGCGTTCCCGGACAGGCGCTCCTGTAAACCGGCCACAACCTGTCCGGGAAAGCCTGCGGGGCCTCCCCTGCGAGCTGCACGGTCCTCTCCACGCGGGAGAAAGGACTGCCCTCGTTCATCCCCATGGCCTCCAGAACTTCGTCTCTGAGCTCCTCATACCCACTCTGCCCCCTCTTACACTCATCAGAGAGGGATTGGCGGAGTCTACTGTCCAGGGAAAATAGCAACATTTTGGCCTGCTCGGCATCATCGCACTCGTTTTCTATTTCCCTGAAGTGGACCGAGGGTTCCCCTGTCTCGGTGGGCTTTGGAATATGGCTCACCATGGCCCTAAGCTGTTGGGCGCTATGTGGTAACACAAACTGGTTTTGGAGGGGTCCATCATCGTCGCCATCAACGGGCGGGCCGAACCTCTGATGCCGGGCGGGGCACATTGGTCCCGGCTCCGACATTTCTAACGGGGGTTGCTCTGCCTCCGCTTCTACTTCTGTTTCCACCCCCTTTGCTGCTCGGCGCTATGGGTGGTGGCCGTGAAACCTCCGTTTCCCCAACTGGTTCTTGTGGAACCGTTCTCCCCTGGTTCCCCATGAAATCTGCCTGACCTGCCTTTGGGTTTATGAGGCACACCATGCCTTTTGCCCTTACTAGGGCCATACTTAGACTTTCAATTTCCTCTCTGCAGGGGCCATGATCCGCTTCCTCAAAACCCCAATCAAATGCTAGCTTGTAAGCTGCTTTAACTTCCCTAACTTTCTCCTCCTGCTCTCTCACTTGCTGTGCGAGGCGGGCATTTCTCTCCCGCAACCTCACTTCGTTACTTTTGGCCTCGGTGACTCGGCACTCCAGGTACTCTAACTTGGCCTGGTGCTTCCCCATTAATTGTACCCTTTCCTGATTTAAAGCCTGGAGCGCTACCAATAATTTCTCCCCTGCTAGGGCCTTATCCTGAATCTCCAGGGCTGACTGTTTGATCTTGACTGCCTGTGCTGCAACAACTTCGTCCAAAAGCTGGACCTGCTTTTTGTAGCACATCAGCCAAACTGCCTTTTCTATAGACTTCTTATGCTCTTTACCCTCTGTCCACTTGGCTGTGGCATCTACCGGATGCCCAGTCCTTAACAGAGTGGTGATCCACCTTTTGGTGATATTCACCTTCTTAAAAACATAATCTGAAATCCTTTCCTCCATCACGGTTCACTCATCCAAACCATTGTCTACTGTATCGCAACCCTGTTGCCAGTGTCCTGCTGCGGTCACCATTTCTGTAGGGGGTTTGCACAGGCATGTTTGGTCTGTCAGCTTTGCCCCTGACTACCTTCTTTGAGTGGTTCGAATCGCTTGCCCCCTGGGTTCTGGACACCGGACTTAGATATAGGCAGCGATACAGAAAATCGAGTAGACAAGTGGTTTGGTGTAAAAGAACCAAGATTTTATTGAACTGAAAAATTATAACGATCTTACACGAGAAAATTACTGGTACAGCACACTACAGACATAAAATGCTTATACTTAAAGGGAATGGGGAACACACGGCACAATCGAGGGAAAACAACTATATTAGCAATCCCCTTAATACCCACCCCCTATACCTAACTAGATTAGACTATGAGGGGCCAGAACTTCATGCTCACCAATCCAAGAACTTGTTACATTTAAAAAAACAGTTGAAGGTTTTGGGTTCACTCCTTGTGCACTCTGTGGCCTGCCGACGTCACGTGGTTCCAGCGCGCTGCAAGGGTGCCGTCCAGGTAAAATACCCCAATATTAAAGTCTCTGCCTGGGTATTTTACCTCGCAGGACGGGCTCTTCTTCAGTTGATGTTCTTCCTTGGTTGATCCTGTTGGGTTGAATGAGCTGGACTGAGGGCCTGTTTATTCGAAGCCCCACGCAGTCTTCTTCATACAACCCGTCCTGGTTGTAATCTGGCAGCGAGTTGAGAGGCAGGAGGCAGGAGGGAAGAGGCAAGCGAGAGAGTGGCTTCCTGATGGACCCATAATTATAAGCCCATCAGGAGCCCTTATCTGCGCGCCAAATCAGTTCAGTCCTTTGTCCGATTTGGGTGAGCTCGTTTAAATGTTTAAAAACGTTTATAAAAATGACCTGTAGAATGATAGTCGTTATGTCTAAAGTAGCCTCGAAACCCTGGCCGTTGTTAAAGACAAGTTGTGAATTGCTCCCATTCAGGCTTAATGTCTCTGGTGAGCGGTTCCCGATTTAAAACCCAGAAAGCCTAATGGCTTGATGAAGCCCATTCCAACTTAATGACTGGAATGTACAGTCTTTTGTTCATTTTATCAGTCCTTACAAAGTCTTTGAGTAGTTTAAAACTTGAACTCCTGGACCTGCTTGTTTTGCAGAACTTTTGTTTTAAAATCCCATTTGGCCTGGTCACCAGGTTTACCGCAGCCATTTTTGGGTACCCTGGTTTTAAAATCAAGTCCATCCAGGGTCCCTTTTGATTAATAACTTTGGGGAATGTTGGAATTTTGAGAACCTTACAATGTACAGGAAAAGGCAATGAAGCCCAACACATCTAGAAACGGTGTAATTCCATACACCATTTACTTGCCCCTTAACAATGCTGAGGAGGCAAGAAATTTTGGAAAATTCCGCAAGGAATCAAGAAAAGCTGTTTGAATCTGCCCACTGCTTAACAAGAGAGTCAAGACTGAGATCAATGGGGGAAAAACATCGCCTGGGCACTAAATTAGCGCCTGACAAAAATTAGCGCTGGCGATCGCTAACTTCAGTTTTAGTGCCCTAAGAGGGAGGTGGGGGTGCTAATTCAGGCCCTCCACTTCCATCTTAGAGCGCTAACCCCGAATATTGGGGCGGTGCATTCTGCAGCGCTACGCACTGGGCCACATAGCGCTGCCGCATGGAAGGGCTCCTCTCCTCATTAAATGGGAGGGCCGCAGCCCACAATCTGCGGGGCCCCACTGGAGCAACCCGGAGCGTGGTGCCGTGCCAGCAGCCTGGCATGCAAGAGGAGTGACAAGTAAGTCAGCCGATTTTTTTCCCCTGCCCGCCACCTCCCCTTTAGTTAGCGCCCCGCGAGCCTCCTGCCGCTCCGTTCCCGCCCCCTGAATCGGTCGCTGTCATCGCCCGCTGCAAATTCAGGGGGCATGGGCTAATTTTGCAGGCAGGTCAAAAAAGGGGGCGCTGCGCACGGTAATGACAGAGCGGGGAACTACTGGTTACCGCCGCCATTAAACTCCCGCTGAATTTAGCGGGAGTCGTTAGCGGCGCCGCGCCCAGGCGTAAAGTTGTTTGTGCCCCATTAGTGTCCCCCGGGGGCACTAACAAGAGGCACAAGTGCACCAAAATTCTAGCCCAATAGATTTTAGTTAGGTAAGGATATCAAGGGAGATGGAACAAAGGTGGGTAAATGGAGTTGAGGTACAGATTAGACATAATCTAACTGAAAGGCGGAGCAGATCCATGCGGCTGAATGGCCTACTCCTGTTTCTATGTGTCTATGTCCTATGCTTCTATGATGCAGAGCTGGTAGATCTACATTACCCTGACAGGGAAAATGGACTTCTGTCCTTAGGTACATGTACACACATGTAGACTTCGTCTCACCATCATCCAAATCCCAGTTAAATCCTAAACATTAACTAAGAACTGCTGGGGCTGTAAGCTTTCTGTAAACATTTAAACGATTAGAAATAAATATTCCGAAGTTGTCAGGCAGTCCAGTGAACTTTTGGGAACTCTTTAATCTTTGTTTTGTAATCTTTGTTCTGAGTCATTGAACATATTCAAGGCTGAGCTAGGCAGATGTTTGAACTACAGGAGAGTCAAGGGTTATGGGGAGTGGGTGGGAAAGTAGAGTTGAGGCCAAGATCAAATCAGCCATGATCTTATTGAATGGCGGAGCAGGCTCGAGGGGTCAAATGGCCGACTCCTGCTCATATTTCTTATGTTCTTACGTAACAATTGAAGTGATACTGCAGTTAGTACAAAGCTGAAGCAGTGTAATCCAAATGATCTGATAATTCAACTTTTTTGTACTCACTTCTTATTTTGCTGTGCTATGTAAATTGCTTAATTCAAATTATTGATTCATTTAAATATTTTTAGTGCAACAAACAATTTCCAGCAATCTAGAGTAGACTGTAATCCCATACTACAGAAGCACTATGACAGACTATGTGACCTCAGCAAGCCCAGAACTATAAACACATATTGAGAGCTGTCTTTTTTCAATTAGGCACATGTTGTAAATTGGTCCAGGTTGCTTTCTTTAAAGCCGCTCTCTTCTCCCGTCAGTCACCACATTATTGCCTTTATTCCCCCCTGCTGAATTTGCTGCTCAGTTACAGAGTGGTCTACACAGGGGGCAAGGTACTATTTGTTTTTAATGTGTTTGCACCATGTGGTAACAGTGTGAGCTTTACTGTGTCACTCTAATTGAAGTGAGATTTTATTCAGTGGCACTAAGTGCCATTTAATTCTGTTACATAAACATGAACAGGATCAATGCAATTAATTTACAGTCCGCTTCTGTGTTGGTGTGCGTACACGGAGAGGTAATTATATCACCAAACGCAGATTGGGTGATTGCTTTGCGGAACACCTCCATTCAGTCCATAAGGGTGAGCCCGAGCTTCCGGTCACCTGTCAATTTAATTCTCCCCTCCACTCCCACTCTGACCTCTCTGTCCTCAGCCTCTTACACTGTTCCAATGAAGCTCAATGTAAGCTCGAGGAACAGCACCTCATCTTTTGATGGGGCACTTTACAGCCTTCCGGACTCAACATCGAATTCAACAATTTCAGATCGTAATCTCTGCCCCTATCTTTTTTTTTCTCTCTCTCACATGGCGGCTATCTTTCACTCTGCCAGTGCCATTTACACTTCATCTAGACCATTCTTTTGTTTCTTAACTTGTCCCATTACCATCTCCTTTTGCCTTGCACCATCATTCCTTTTGTCTCTTAATCTCTCCTGCCTTCCATCCTATCACAGACCGTCCCTTTTGTTCTTTCCTCCCCTCCCCCCTCTCCCTGCCCCTACACGTGCTTAAAAACCTGTTACATCTCCAACTTTTTCCAGTTCTGACGAAGGGTCATCGACCTGAAACGTTAACTCTGTTTCTCATAGAGTCATAGAGTTATACAGCACGGATAGAGGCCCTTCGGCCCATCGTGTCCGCGCCGGCCATCACGCCCTGTCTAATCTAATCCCATATTCCAGCATTTGGTCCGTAGCCTTGTATGCTATGGCATTTCAAGTGCTCATCCAAATGCTTCTTGAATGTTGTGAGGGTTCCAGCCTCCACAACCCTTTCGGGCAGTGAGTTCCAGACTCCAACCACCCTCTGGGTGAAAAAGTTCTTTCTCAAATCCCCTCTAAACCTCCCGCCCTTTACCTTGAATCTCTCTCTACAGATGCTGCCTGACCTGCTGAGTGTTTCCAGCATTTTCTGTTTTTATTTCAGATTTCCAGCACCCGCAGTATTTTGCTTTTGAATTATATCACCCAGTTCAGTAAGAACCCAGAGGTTTGATGGAGCAGCATAAAGGAAAATGGAGGTGGTGGCGGTGGTGGCGGTGGGGGGGGGGGGGGGCGCGGGGTGAGCGGGGGGGGCAGGGGATAGAAATGGCACTGTGAGGACCCCTGACATTTAGCTGAGCCATTGGGTGCACGTGAAGTTGAAATCACAGGCGGGACTTTAAAAGTGTGCATTCACAGTAAAAGAACTGCTTATTATGGAACTGAGTTATAGAAACCATAATGTGCCATTGTCTATGTTGAGTTAGTTAATAGTTAATCTCAGCCAGAGCAGTGTCGATACTATTAGCCTTGGTGCCTCTGTACCAGGGAGGGTTATAAAAAGCAGCTCCAGTTCAAGCTCCTGGGATGTTGCTATGTATGGATAACAAGAGATGACATGATCAGATGTGGCTTTGATGCACTCACAGTAAAATAGCCTGCAGACAATCACTGTTTTGCCTCACACATCAGCAGTGCTTCCTTGAATGGGTTACTGGAGGATGACTGGGTCCTGTGGAACATCAGCCCAGCATGAGTCACCACTGCAGGAATGGACGGGAAAGAATCCATGGGGGGAAGGAAGGGAGAAACGGACTCTGCAC
This sequence comes from Somniosus microcephalus, assembly GCF_052327205.1. Classification (NCBI taxonomy): domain Eukaryota; kingdom Metazoa; phylum Chordata; class Chondrichthyes; order Squaliformes; family Somniosidae; genus Somniosus; species Somniosus microcephalus. The sequence continues at coordinate 183,520,224 of NC_140995.1, forward strand.
ATCAGAGTGAAACTTACAAAACGGGACGGGTTGGTGGGGGGTGGTTGCAAAGTTGAAAGTAAGGTAGATTCTGACCCTTATCATATTAACCTTACATAACGATATGAAGAAAAGTGGATCTAATTCTGCTCTAGATCATTTCACTCATCATGCACAAGGGCAGAAAACTGTACAGTTCTGCCGATTCACTGCTAGGCCACAAAAGTCAGCATAGGGTCAGTGGCAGGTGACTCCCCAACTGCACGAAAGATAGAAACAATCCAGAGAAGGGCTCACAAGATGCATAAATCATATCCAGCCATCTGGAGCTTCCTCTGGAGTTCTGGCCTCATGGAGACTGTGAGCAGGACTACCCACTGGGAAGGCTGGACATTCTCAGGATATATCTCATTTATTGATCTATTCTTCAACTCAGTGCTGAAATCAAAGAAAGCCCGAATTTGGCATCCAAAACTCCCATGAATTTGTGTGACATTTTGGGGCAATTTAGTATTCTGAGAAGACATGTGTGTCCTCTGGAAATAGAGTAATTACTGTCATTGCTGGGCTAAAGAAAACCATTTAAATTGAAATTTAAATTTTAAAGTAAGAAGCATTCAGGTTGAAGGGAAGACCCATAAGTCTTATTTCTAAATTTAAAAAAATGTACAAATGACATTTGAATCTAACGGTCTAACGAGAAGTCAAGTAGCAAGCATCGACCTGAAACATTGGGCAGGATTTTCATTGGGCCCTGGAGGCGGGATTGGAGGCGTGCGGGTGGTTAAAATTGCAAAAACTGGCGGGCGGGCTCGACCCCGCCTCCATCCCACCTCCACGCAATTTTCAAAAATTCGTGTCTGATGGTCCCGTCTCTGTCCCGCCTCCAAAAGGCGGGATAGGCCATTAAGGCCCTTAACAAGCACTAAATTGCCTCTATAATGCCATTTTGAATGGCCATTGCGATTTTAACCCTTTTCCCACGTGAATCACGCCTGTTCTGAAACACGATGGTGAAACCTGGCGGGAGCACAATTGGATTGCTGACTATCAGCTGCAGGTCAACCATTAAAGAGGAGATCCAACGCGTGTGGTTGGATTAGCTCATCTGGCAGGCTTTCCAAGGGTGCAGGGCGTCGTTGACTGCACACATGTGGCCCTTAAGGCACCCCATCGCAATCCAGGTATTTTTGTCAGTCGCAAGGACTTCCACTCCCTTAACGTTCAGCTGGTGTGCGACCACAAGTAGGAAATTTTGCATGTTTGTGCCAAGTACCCTGGCAGTTGCCATGACTCCTTCATACTGCGCCACTCTAGTGTGCCTCCGCTATTCAGTCCGCCAGAAGAACTTAACGGATGGCTACTTGGAGACAAGGGCTATCCCCTGAGGACATGGCTAATGACGCTGTTGAGGAGACCATCCAACGAAGCTGAGGAGAGCTACAACTCCAGCCCCATGTCCACCAGACCCATTATCGAGCAAACCATCGGTTTGCTGAAGATGCGCTTCAGATGCCTGGATAGATCAGATGGAGCCCTGCAGTACTCAGCAGCCAGGGTCTCCAGAATTGTCGTGGTTTGCTGTGCACTTCACAGCATGGCACAGCGTTGTGGCTTGCAGATTCCTGAGGACCAAGTGGCTCCTCACTTATCCTCCTCAGATGAGGAAGAGGAGGAGGAGGAGGAGAGCGAAAACGAACATCCTGCAGAGGCCCATCAACCAGCGGCAGCAGTACGCGAGAACATTGCTGCCCAGGATGCAAGGAACACACTTATCTTGGCCAGATTTGCTTAGCCTAGCCAATTAAGTACTTTTGCCTCGCATCTTCTTACCTGAACATCGACAATGGCCAAGAACCAGCAGATTCCTAGCAATTTGACCACCATACTGACAATTGCAAGTAATCCTAAGCCCTCAATGTGGAAGTCCCATTCGCGAAATGAAACACGCCACAACTACAGCAGTAGCCATCAGATTTTTTATGTACATGATTCATATGATGGCTTTTACACATAAAACATAAAATTTCACCCAAGTGACTGCCCTTGTGACTATTTGTGCAGCATCTTTCTCTTACGTGTGCTCCTACGTGGTGCTTCCCCTGTGGCTTCAGCAGCTGTGGAGGCCCCTTGCTCAGTTTCTTGCTGCTCCTGTCTCGACACCTTTGGTGGGCGTCCTCTGGGGTGGTGAACCTGTGAGGGCTCGTCAACAGTCTGCTGCTCCTGTGGCTGTGCAGGGGTTGAGACACCAATCTCAGTTGGGTGTGGACTCTGGTGGGGCTCTGACTGAGGGCTCTGCAGTGGCATGGAAGTGTGAGCGCTTGGAGAGGAGCCCCCACTTCCTTGATGTCTGCCACCAACTTCCCTCTCATGGGTCAGGTCCCCCTCAGCGCTTGCAAGTGGCTTGAGAGCACCTTGCTGCACATCAGGGGGGCCATGGGGACCCGTATCTGCACTGGCAGTCCTACTCAGAGGGACTGCCATGAAGGTCTGGTTTCTTTGTTCAATAGCTGACCATCGCTCCTCCAGAGATGTCAGTCTATTCTGAACACTCACCATGTTTTCAACACTCTAGCTCCTCCATGGCCGTAGCCATCCTCTCGTCTACTGTAGCCATCCTTTCCACGGAGGTTGCCATCCTTTCCGTGGTGATGCGTTCATGCACCAATGACTCCACAAAGGCTCGGCTCATGTTAGCGAGGGACTCCTCCATTCGCTCCACACTCGCAGCGACCCTGGAGACAAAACCTGCCAGAGACTCCTGCATCTTTTCCTGGAGTGCCATCACCGCTGATACTGTGGATGGACTCAGAGGCAGAGGGTCGACATGCAGCTGAGCCGAGCTGGCAGAGTCCTGCGCCCTCTGACTAGGACTCTCCATTGCTGTCCCTGTCTCCACAATCTGCTGATGCTCACTTGTGAGCTGTGATACACCAGGTGACAACACTACTCTATGTCCTGAAAGTCCCACCGAGGTGTGAGTGTCTGCGCTGGTGCTGGGTGTGCTGAATTCTGCTGACGCTGCACCCTCAGAGGTTGCAGCTTCCTCTGAGGAGTCTGGAGGCTCAGCCTGTTCCTCCTGGCTATTGGGGACGGGTGCTTGCGATGGTCCTGTGGGGGAGTAAAGGAAAAAGTCAGAGATATGATGCCAAGGTTACATGCACATTGCATATTGCAGATGATCATTAGTCCATCTGTTAGAGCTTCCGAAACATTATTAGTGACTCATGCAATGTCAATGAGAGAGATGGAAAACTATACTGTCACCAGCTTGGTGTGATGCACCCGTCTGTCCATCCCCCACATGCGCGTCGTCCTCCACTCCTACGATCTCCAGGACCGCCTCCTCCCAGGGGGTGAGGTGGGCTACTGATGGTGGCCCTCCTCCTGTCCTCGCTCGTTCTCTTTTATTGTGAGCTTTCTTTTCCAGCAATGAGGGAGACAAGTGGAGGTTGAGTGAGAATGAAGGACTGAGTGTGGAGAATCCATAGCATAGATGCTTAGAAGGAGACAAAGATGGAGTGAGGTGGCAAGACCAAGGGCCCTCCCTGTGTGTTGTCAGTTGTTTTCATAGCATCAGAGTGATAGGGAGTGTGAGGGCTGCATAGTTGAATAGTTAGGTGAATGTGACCATAGAGAGAGAGGGAATGGGTAAGTTTGCATGGATGTCAGTGTCAAGTGGGATGTGGAGGAAGAGATTGCTAAAGCTGAGTGCTGGTGAGAAAAGGCAATGGGGATCAGATTGAGAGTGATGGGAAATTCATACTCACTTTTCCAGTGCGCTGAAGGTCATGAAATCTCTTCCTGCACTGTATCCATGTTCTGCGGGTAGCTGATAAGGAGTTGACCTCCTCTGCCACTTGCCGCCATGCTGCCTTTGTCTGCTGGGGAGGCTTCTTCCTCCCTGATGAAGGGAGGAGCACCACCCTTGTGAGCTCTTGCTCCCTCCACTAAAGCCTGCAGGGCAACGTCGTCGAAACGGGGTGCAGACCTCGGTATTTCTCTGGCCATTTTGCCTCCAGCTCAGTGTATCAGCAAATGCCAAAAGGTTGGCAGTCTGCAGAAGAAGCAAGGCTTCTCGCAGACCTTAAAAGCAGCAGCAATGATGACGTCATTGGAGGCAACTTTCAGACTGGAGAAACTCATTTGCCATGGGTTCCCACATGCTGGAACTCAATTGGGCAATTTGGTTAAAATAGCATCAATCTCCCACATCAAATTAGATTCGTGTGGATAACACGAAATGCGGATTACACGACACCAACCCGCACCTGAATGAAAATCCAGCCCATTAACTCTGTTTCTCTCTCCACAGATGCTGCCTGACCTGCTGAGTATTTCCAGCATTTCTGTTTTTATTATAGCAAGTATCCTTTATTTTTTCCAGTTTTACAAGTGTTGGTGGGTAGATTACTCTGGAGAAAGGGGGTCTGCGTCTCGTTCCTGGAGGTGTCTTGGGGTCTTTAAGTATGGAGTCCACACCTGAACTGTTAACTCCTCTGGTCTCTCCACCAATGCTATCTGACCCGCCAAGTGCTTCCGGCATTGACTGTTCTTGTTTTGGCATAGTATCAGAATCTTAACCTAGCAGATCCAAATTCAGATGACAGCCTTGATTCATGCATTTTACCACAAAATGGTCTCTGATACCCGAAGTATGCCGATATGCTCGTGCAAAGATAATGTTGCACATGTATGTCCAATGGAGTTCTGAGTTCTGGAGGAAGCTGGAGCGTGGTGTGTAGAGATTGCTTTACTTGTTTACTTCAGGAATTGTCTCTCAATAGCATGGCTGAGTTTAGTAAATCTGCCATTTTATTTGTTCCCAGGATGTGGGCAATACCATGCCTAGTTGGCCTCAACAAGTTTCGTGCGAGGTCACTTCAGAAGACATTGGCCCAGATTTGGCATGAAGAACAACGGTGAGGCTGTCTGTCAGTGCTCACCGTTATTACAGAGAAAATCGGACAGCAACTTCCAGCATCCGCACATGTGGAGGCGAAATCCAGAATTTGCTGTCAGAGCTACCCTGTTCCTCCACAAGGGGAGTAACAGTCCTCGCCGATAGACTCGGCAATGCAATGACGGGAAGTCGAGGTACTTGCACAAGAGTTCCCCACTAATGACACCATAAAAAGCTAGAGCTGGTGCATTCAGGAGTAAGTGAATTTTTAACAGTGTGATAAGTGATCATTACTGCCAAACAACCTCTCTGGCCCTGAAAATTTAATCTTACAAGTGTGGAGTCTCATTCCTTCAGAAGTTAATTAGTGTTGGAGAATTTTTAAAAATAAAATTTAAATAATTTTTTTCTATACTTTTTCTATCTGTCTCTTAGCTCTCTCTCTCTCTCTCTCTCTCTCTTTTAAACCCATCTGTCTTTCCCAATCTTTATTTCGCTTTCTGTACATGATGTAACTCTAATTTATACTTCCTGCTTTATAATACCTGGTTTAGACTCTGCGACCGCGATTTTGCCTACCTGGGCGGCTTTATGGCGGGAGACTTTGGTGGCAGGCCACAAGCCCATTGCTGTCTTCACCCCGCTGAAAAAAAAAATATTGTCATAATGGGCCTTGTTAATCATGCCCTGCGTGTTCCCCGGCCCAATTAAAAGGTACGGGTCTGGTGACGTCAGCGCTGACGCTCTTGGTGCTGGTATATTTAGAGGGACCATGGCCCCATTTCATCTCACTTCTGATCTTAACAGGCTGCAGTGCTGACTTAGTTTGCTGAAGGGGAACATGACTTCCCAGAGGCAGAGGGCTGCTTCTCGCTTCAGCGATGACTCCCTCCATGTTCTGTGGAGGGAGTCAGAGCACGCAGGGAGATTCTCTTCCCTGCCAGTGGGTGGAAGAGACCTCCCCATAGACCAAGGCAGTCTGGCTGCAGATAGCAGAGGCAGTCACAAGCAGGTGTGTGGTGGTGCGGACCTGGGTGTAGTGCCGCAAGCGCTTTAATTATCTTCTAAGATCAGGCAAAGTGAGTGCAAAGCCACACTTGCCACCATGCTGCTGTGCCTGTTATCACATCCCCATCACTCTGCATTCCTAACCCTACTCCTGCACATCGCTACTTAATGCAACATCCCTTGCACCTTCACCCATCTTCTTCTTAGGCAGTCCCTCGGAACCGAGGATGACTTGCTTCCACATTAAAAATGAGTTCTCAGGTGACTGATGAGTCCAATGCGGGACCTACAGTCTCTGTCACAGGTGGGGCAGACGGTGGCTGAAGGGGCGGGTGGGTGGGGTGCTTGGGCTGATGTGCGCTGCTTGCGCTTGGCTTCCGCTTGCTCCCGGCGAAGAGACTCGAGGTGTTCGGTGCCTTCTCGGATGCTTCTCCTCCACATTTGTGCGGTCTTGGGCCAGGGATTCCCAAGTGTCAGTGGGGATGTTGCACTTTTTCAAGGAGGCTTTGAGGGTGTCCTTGAAGCGTTTCCTCTGCCCACCTGGGGCTCTCTTGCCGTGCCGGAGCTCTGAGTAGAGCGGTTGTTTTGGGAGTCTCGTATCGGGCATGCGGACAATGTGACCCGTCCATTGGAGCTGATTGAGTGTGGTCAGAGCTTCGATGCTGGGGGTGTTGGCCTGAGCGAGTACACTGACATTGGTGCACCTATCCTGCCAATGAATTTGCAGAATCTTGCGGAGGCAGCGTTGGTGGTAACTCTCCAGTGATTTGAGGTGCCTGCTGTACATGGTCCATGTCTCCGAGGCATACAGCAGGGCGGGTATCACTGCTGCTCTGTAGACCATGAGTTTATTGCCGGGTTTGAGGTCCTGGTCTTCAAACACTCTCTTCCTCAGGCGACCGAAGGCTGCACTGGCACACTGAAGGCGGTGTTGGACTTTGTCATCGACGTCTGCCCTTGTTGACAGTAGGCTCCCGAGGTATGGAAAGTGGTCCACGTTGTCCAAGGCCTTGTCATGGATTTTGATAATCGGGGGGCAGTACTGTGTGGCGGGGGCAGGTTGGTAGGGGACCTTTGTCTTACGGATGTTTAGTGTAAGGCCCGTGCTCTCTTTTTTGAGGATGTAACTGGTAAAATAGATAAGGGAGAACCAGTGGATGTGGTGTATTTGGACTTTCAGAAGACTTTCGATAAGGTCCCGCATAAGAGATTAGCGTGTAAAGTTAAGGCACATGGGATTGGGGGCAAGGTATTGATTGGATAGAGAACTGGTTGGCAAACAGAAAGCAAAGATTTGGAATAAACGGGTCTTTTTCCGAGTGGCAGGCAGTGACTAGTGGGGTAACACAGGGATCGGTCCTTGGGCCCCAGCTATTCACAATATATATTAATGATCTAGACAAGGGAACTAGATGTAATATCTCCAAATTTGCATACGACACAAAGCTGGGTGGGCGTGTGTGCTGTGAGGAGGATGCCAAGAAACTCCAGGATGATTTGGACAGGTTGGGTGATTGGGCAAAAGCATGGCAGATGCAATATAACGTGGATAAATGCGAGGTTATCCACTTTGGTGGCAAAAACAGAAAGGCAGATTATTATCTGAATGGCAATAGATTGGGAGAAGGGGAAGTGCAACGAGACCTGGGTGTCCTTGTGCACCAGTCGCTGAAGGTAAGCATGCAGGTGCAGCAGGTGGTTAAGAAGGCAAATGGAATGTTGGCCTTCGTAGCGAGAGGGTTTGAGTACAGGAACAAGGATGTCTTGCTGCAGTTATACAGGGCCTTGGTGAGACCACATCTTGAGTATTGTGTGCAGTTTTGGTCGCCTTATCTGAGGAAGGATGTTCTTGCCATGGAAGGAATTCAGCGAAGATTCACCAGGCTGATACCTGGGATGGCAGGAATGACGTATGAGGAGAGATTGGGTCGATTGGGCTTGTACTCGCTGGAGTTTAGAAGAATGAGAGGGGATCTTATTGAAACTTATAAAATTCTGACAGGACTGGACAGACTAGATGCTGGAAGGATGTTCCCGATGGTCGGGGAGTCCAGAACCAGTCTAAGGATAAGGGGTAGGCCATTTAGGACAGAAATGAGGAGGAATTTCTTCACCCAGAGAGTGGTGAACCTGTGGTATTCTCTACCACAGAAGGCAGTAGAGGCCAATGCATTAAATATATTCAAGAAGGAGTTGGATATATTTCTGAAGGCTAAAGGGATCAAGGGGTATGGGGAGAAAGCAGGGACCGGGATGATCAGCCATGATCGCATTGAATGGCGGAGCAGGCTCGAGGGGCTGAATGGCCTACTCCTGCTCCTATCTTCTATGTTTATGTTTCTATGTTTCATACGCTTCGGTGAAGTTGTTGACGATGGTTTGTCACTCTTTATCTATCTACAGTATCACATCCGCATCTTACTATTCACCCCTCACACTCACCCTCATCCTAATGCAATGACACCAACTAACAACACTAAAGGAGGTAACTTGTTATTGTCACCCCACTCCATCATAGTTTCCCTCTAAAGATCTAACTCATCCATTGTTTACACTCATTCCATCACCCTCACTCAACCTTCTCTTCTTTCCCGCCTTGCAGGAAAAGCAAGCCCACAATAAGAGGGAGAGGGAGAGAACAGGAAGTGGCTCTCAATTCATCACGATTCTCACAAGAGAGGCAGCCCTGGAAATAAGTGGAGTGGTGGACCAGCTGGAATTGGGGGATGGAGAGAGGGGCTCATCAGAACAACAGAATAATTTCCCATACACCTACATGGCATTCATCAGTCACTCATATGGGGGCTGATGTCAAGAGAAATTGAATGCTCATCATGTGCATAATGGTATCTGTATGCAATCAAGAGCCCTGTCCAGGAGGAAGAGCAACAGGACTCCTCAGAGGAGCCTCTGAGGCCACAACATCACCTCAGACAAGGCAAGCCAGCACCAGCGCAGATCTACTCACCTCGGTGGGTCAGTCACGAGATAGTGTTGTCACCTTGTGTCTCACACATCACACCTGAGCAAGAGCAGATGGTGGAGACAGGGTCAGCAGTGGAGACACCTTGTCGGAGGGTGCAGGAGTCTCCTAGCTCTGCATGTAGACGCTGAGCCTTGGGGGCCATCCAGGAAAAGGGCAGCCCTGGAGCAGGAGCAACAAATGCAGGAGGCTCAGACAGGTTTTGCAACTGGGGTGACTGCGAGTGTGCAGAGAATGGAGGAGTCCATCTCAAGCATGACCACCACCGTAGCATACACACTCACGACTGTTGGTTCCTCCATGGATAGGATGGCCACCTGCATGGAGGACATAATGTGCCAGTCGCATGAGCACATGGTTTCAATTCAAAATAGATGGGCATCTATGGAGGATAGATGGGCATCTATGGAGGAGAGGAACCAGAGGCTCATAGACATCCTTGCTAGGAAGAATGCCAGTATAGACATGCGTCCTCATGGCCCCGCTACTTGTGCAGCAAGATGCTCTCCAGCTACTTGTTAGCAGAGAAGTGCAGGTGGCCCATGAGAGGGATGATGATGGGAGAGGACATGCAAGCGGGGCTCCTCTCCAAGTGCTCACACTTCAACCATGGCAGTATTTGCGACATGGCGCTTTCGGGGTAGGTTGACGGCCGGCCCCGATTCCTGCCCCAGACAGAGTAAGACCACAACATGATGATTTATTTTATTTAACGACGTGGGGAGGCTCTGGCAAGAGGTCATACACTGGCAGTTGCAAAAGGTGCACAAAGATAAGCACCAAGTTATTCTGAGGCTGATGTTGAAGTTTTGCTGTCAGAAACAAGACAGTAAAAGGGGTACTTCTGTTGGAATAGCTGGGAAGAAGCCATCGAATGCAGCTGCACAAATCATGTGGAAGTATGTGGCTGTGGCAGTGAGTGGCACCTTGATAACCCCAATAGCCCCCCTTACAGCGCTTTAAGGAGTTTAATGACCTCACAGGGTCAGCAGAGGTAAGTCAGCTGCATAACATAAAAGCTTATTGAAGCACAGAGAGGAAAATTGATATTGCCTGCACAAATAGTCAAGCAATGCATGTTGGCACCTTTTTCCTTGTCCCAGAAGCTCTGTAAACTGACATCACTCGTGTCAATTATATCACATCCTTACATTGAAGTTTCACTTTCAGGGCTTTGTTCCCTTCTACCTACGATTACTACCATCCATTCCATGATTCCTGACAAATTGTAATTACAGGATCTGGCAACTACTACAGACAATTTACACAACGCATTCCTGCAGCAAGAGAAGGCAACGCATAATGCCAGGGAAGGGCAGGCCACTGGAGAAGAAGTGCTATCGGGGTAGAAATTGGTTTGGGCCCGTTTTCAGGCTGCTTTCGCTCACAGCATCAGCTCTCAGCAGAACCTTCGCTGTTTAATGTCCAGGTTGCCACGGAGCCTATAACAAGCAATAAGCTTCCCCTGTGTCCATCCCATGAATGAGAGGAGAATCAATTCCATCCCAAAATGCACTTCTTCAGCACTTCTTCCCATGGCAGTATTTGCGACATGGTGCTTTGGGGGTAGGTCAATGGCCTGCCCGATTCCTGCCCCAGACAGATGCAAATGCCAACATCCCCTCTCCCTCAACTCAGGCATTTTGAGGGTACACTCTTTATATGTAAATACATTGAATGAATGTTTTTGTTGATTTGCTAAATACTCACTATATTGATGTAAATTGTATTCAGTCAGATAACTGAAAACATCACTTGCACATGATGCCATCACAATGAAATCAACTCATGAGTTTCCTAGTTATTTTCCCTTGGGTGACATGAACGTTGTTAAATCTGTGAGTTGTTCAAGTAATTAATACTCAGACTTAATCAGTAACAATAAAACAGGTCTTTACTGGTTGGAGGTAGGGACTATACGTAGGTCTTTACTTCATGCCCACAGGCGGGAACTGAGGGGAGATCAGTACCCACAGTACTATTTATACCCCTATGGCCAGGAGTGGTACTGCGTATCACTACGCCCAACAAGTAGTGCAGTCCTGTCCATAGGTTCAAAGTAGCACACATATTACATACACAACATTCCTCCCTTCCTAGCTTTACAGTCATCTCCCCATTTAACATAACGTAATAACATATATACATATATAACTTCAGGTTTACATAACAGAATAACATAGATACATAGATAACTTCATGTCAAAACAGATCACAGATTCAGTCTCTGCGGAAAACAGTTCACAGATTCAATCTCTGTGGTGGAGTCGGTTCACGTTGCTGGAGTGACTCATTCAATAGTCCTTCCATGGATTTAACAGTTTGAACTTCCGAACTGAATTGGCTCCGTTTGGAGGGACCACGTGTGTGATCTGGTAGAGGTGATAATGGTTCAGATGGGTCATCTTCTGTTTTTACTTTTCCTTTTCTGCTTCTTGGAGACTCTCTGGGCTCCATTGTCAGCTGCCACAGCTGCCAGCTGCATGCGCAGTTCCTCCTTCTCTTCCTCCTGTTTCCGTCGTAGAGCCAGCTTCTCCCGATGTTCCGTAGACTTTTGGTGCTCCTCCATGATTTCTGCACTTTGGGAGTCGAAGTTACAAGCTGGGCAGGACAGGACATCGTAATATTCGGTGTCGTCCACCAGGTCATAGTAATATTCGGTGTCGTCCTGAGCTAGACCAGTGAGAGGGTCGTCTATTTCCTCCATACCCAGCTGGACGTTAGCCAGCTCTTGTTCCAAATCCAGACATCTTTCCTGAAGAGACTTCTTCATGTGTACCTCTGCATCCAGCTTTTTCTGGGCTTTCAGCAAGTCGTTTACTAGTGACCTCATTTGTGATTTTAATACTTCAACTTCCTTTGGAGATTGATTGATCGGACTATGCAATCCCTCTACCGGAGCAGCTGTTTCAGCGGTCTGTTGTTCTACGTTGACGTGAGTCAGCGTACTTTTGGCATCCAAGGGCTGCTCTGTTGCAGTCATCTCAGTCTGTGTTGCCACCTCAGCTCTTCCAATAACCTTTGAGAGCTCCGAACCCCTTTCGTTTGAATATTGAAGTTCGTGTTCAAGTTTTTCCCATTTCAGAGTCCTGTCCTTCAGCATATGCAGGAGTTGGCTGACCGTTAACTCCTCTGACATCAGACGTTTTGTGTGCTCCTGTTCCATTTTCTCCATCAGCTGCTTCTGTTGTCTTTCCAGATTCTCCAACTCTATATCAAAGAACTCTTTCGTTGCATTCAACTCTTGCTCACAACGGCGAAGCATTTGTTCTAATTGCTGTTGTAGTTTGAAATGGAGTTGAGTTCGAGCCCGGTGTCCCTCAGAAATGGGCACATCAGTAGACTTGCCAGACTCAGAATCCACAGTTAAACTATGTTGTTGTTGCTCAGTGGAATTCTGTGCTGAAACTTTGTCTTTTGCACCTGAGTTGGGCTTACCATCATCCGTTCCAGAGTCTGGGCCGACTATCTTCACCGAGTTCTCACTCGTTATTGTTTGTAGGAAATGCCAGTCGATATTCATTTTCCTAATCCACTCCCGTCCTAGTAGTGGAGGACCTCCTTCAGATATCACATATAAGTCCATTATTTGACTGTCTTCGCCCTTGTGGACCACTGCAACCTCTATTTTCCCGATGGGGTACACTCTTTGCCCCGTGTATGTTTCCAATATAATCCCCGTATCCTGTAGGGGAATATGTTGGAATAACTTTCCGTAATCTTTCTTATTTATGACCGTCAATGCCGATCCAGTGTCCAATTCCAGTTTTACTTGGACTCCTTCTATCTGAAGAGTGACCCAAATTGTCTGGAGGTCTGCACCCTTACCAGCGTTGAGTACTCTTAAGCTAGCCAGTTCATTACTGCTAGCGTCTGAATCGGACTCCTGTTCGGTCACCTTGTGTACCTTTGCGTATTTTCCTTGCGGTGACTTCTTGTTGCTGGTCTTCTTCGCTGACCTGCATACTCTAGCTATATGTCCAAGCCTACCACAAGTTCTACATTCTTGGTTTTTAAACCAACACTGGTTCTGATCATGCATTGTCTTTCCAGAACGATAACATTTGCCAGAACTCACACCCAATTTGTGTGCACTGAGCTCCGGTGACCGTAGCTGCATTACTGCCGTGCCTCTCGCTGCGGCTTCGTGTGCTGCTGCCATAGTGACCGCCTTCTCAAGCGTCAGCTCATTCTCCTCGAGCAGTCGCTTTTGTGTATCCTGTTTAAATAAACCACACACAAATTTGTCTCGAAGTGCCTCTGTCAGTCCCGTTCCAAACTGGCAATATTTCGCTAATTTACGCAATTCCAGCAAATAATCAGCATTGCTTTCATGCTGTAGCTGCCTTCTGTCGTAAAATTTAAATCATTCCGCTAGCATCAGCGGCGTGGGGTTTAGATGATCTTTCAGGACAGTAACAATCTCATCGAACGTCTTATCCGCCGGTTCATCTGGTGATAACAGGTGTTTCAATTGCCCGTATGTCTTCGCACCCATTAAATTTAATAATGTTAGAGCTTTATCTTGGTCACGAATTTTATTGGCCTTACAATAATTTTTTACTCTTTCAACATATATGGCCCAATCTTCGAGGTCACTATCAAAGGTGCTAATATTCCCGTGTTTAGGCATTGTAGATTTGCAATTTCTCAGATTTTTTTTTTACTGCTATCCAAGATGGCGGCTTCCCGCTCTTGCCGTCGTCCTCCGCCCACAAAATGGCGGTTTTCCCGCGCTTGGCGGTCTTCACCCGTCCCCCAACGCCGTCTCCCTTCAGCCCCCGAGTGCGGCCCTTATCAGCGGATGCGATCGCTGGATCGCGAAGCGGCTCTCGGCTCTTATCAGGAGATGCGATCGCTCCATTGAAACGCCTCCCACTCGAAGCGGCTCTCGCGCCCTATTCCTCCAGCTCCCCCAGCCCCGTTCGTGCGGCCAACGCGGTCGACTGCCTGTCGCGTCGCTGCCCGGCTCAGACAACGGCTTACCCACCACCAAGCTGGAGAAGAAGCTGACGGTCGCCGATGGAGGCTCCGAGGTCAGGATGTCTTCCAGTGGGGTGGAGAGGGTGGAAACCTCTCTGCAACGTCCTGGCTGTGGACGAAGCTGCCGTGGAGTGACTGCCGCAGTGTCCGAATCAGACTCGTCGCCAGTGTTAAATCTGTGAGTTGTTCAAGTAATTAATACTCAGACTTAATCAGTAACAATAAAACAGGTCTTTACTGGTTGGAGGTAGGGACTATACGTAGGTCTTTACTTCATGCCCACAGGCGGGAACTGAGGGGAGATCAGTACCCACAGTACTATTTATACCCCTATGGCCAGGAGTGGTACTGCGTATCACTACGCCCAACAAGTAGTGCAGTCCTGTCCATAGGTTCAAAGTAGCACACATATTACATACACAACAAACGTGCTTCCTTTACAAAACGATGTAAATAGAAGTCATTGGGGTAACTATGAATACCATGTTTATTTCACTCGAGAGAAAGACCTTCATAAAGGACTTTTGTTCATCGGTCACATGCTGCATGGTCCTCTTTACTTGTAAGATAAAAACAGCAATCCTGAGGTACATATTTTGCCGTCCTCAATATCCAAGAAATATGGAGCACCATCGTTATCTGCAAAATACAAGAACAAGGACAAACACGGCTAATGCCAATGATTCATCCTAAAACTCTGTCCGTGCCTGGTTTTTGCCTGCAGACAAGCAATCCCAGCCAGTACTGCTGATGTCTGTAACTAGTCTGACTCTAGTCTCATTTTGGTTATTCACCTGAGACTGCAGCAGGAATGCAATGGATCATGGCACTTTAACCCATAGAATGCTCTACAGAAACAGGAGCCTTATTGTTGCACTACCAGCCTTCTCAGTATTGCCACTGTTTTAGTGTGAGAATCATGGTAAGATTTACATTTAAGGATCGTTTAAAGATGCAGAGTCTTCAGGAAAATGTGGCGCAATATGGTGACATAAATCTCAATGAAAGGCACAATAGTGCCACTTGCATGTGACACCATCATGATGGAAATGGAGTGCAGCTCCTGACCCTCCCAAACAAAAAGAAATCAGGGAAAGGCTGATTTTACACATTCGCGTTCCCAGAGGAATCCTTGCTCAACAAGAGCGCATACTGGAAATCTTGAATGTGCTCCCCCGACTTTCTGTCCGTTAAAATCAATGGACAGAAATTCATGGTTGAGTGCAATCAAAAAATTGGCCCAAATATTTTATCAAACATTTATTTGTGAAGGTGGTGTCCCTTTTAATAAAACATAAAGCTGCATTTGTTTTTAACCATTCTGCTTCCCTCAATAATTGCACCTATCAGTAAACACCCAATCAATGTGATAAATTATTAATCTGTGGAAATGCTGAAAGCTTCATATGTATTTTTTGTGGGGCACCTTGTGAGTTGCGATATGTCTTTGAATTGTGATCGTCCATTGGGTAGTCAATATAGCTCTGGTTAAGGTTCTTAAAACTTACATTTCACAGCAAGTCTTCCTCACCATTGTCATCCTCATTGTTTGTGCGGTTGTTTTTCATATGTTGAGAGTTATGAGGGGTTTCAGTGCTGGGGAATCAAACGCTCCCACTTTTGACACTCCTAGCCGGGATAATTCTGAGTCCTGGGCAGGGACCAGCACAATGGCTCATCAGGGAATCTGATGTAGTATCTAGATGCTAACTCCCTTCTCTACTCCATCTCAACAAAATACCTTGGGGGAGAAATTCAGTTGTGAGCGCCACCTGTTAGCGCCTTAAGAGGGCGATAACTGGGGTGCTAACCAACTAGCGCCCGGGCGCAGCGAGACCTGCACCTCTCGCGAAATTGAGCGGACATTTAGCGGCGGTGCTAAACCATACCGCCTGCTCTCCTGCGCACGCAGATCTTGACGTCATTCCAGAGTGCAATGCCCTTGGGGCGCCCCGGACCAGAAATTCAGTGGCGCCCCCCTCCTTTCTGCCTGTCGCTACCAATGACAGGTTGACTGGAACGCTTCCCAGTCGCTGTGGGGCTGGGGGGCTGCTATTTAAAGGGGGCTCTTCCTGTCTTCTGTGTGGTAGCCATTTTTGGACCACTCGTACTGAGAGAGAATGAGAGATTTGCAGAGAGACAAAGGGAGAAAGAGAGACTTCTGCATTGAGTCAACGCTGTCTGAGGTAGTTTTGGCTTCTGACCATAACTTTGTAGTTGCTTTGCTTTTTCACCGGCATAACTTTGATTGTCCACATATTATGGGGGCTGCAATGGATGGGAACGTCGTGCTTCTCCATCACATTGAGAGGGCACAGAGACGCAGAGAGAGAGTGGCAATCATGGCCAGACGGAGGAGGGCCAACAGGCATCGGTACAGGAGACCTTACCGTCCCAGGGTTTTTCGACAACAGTTCTCCTACATCAATATGTCTGAGGAGCAGTGTTAGCGAAGGCTGAGATTCAGCAAGGAGGTGGTCACTGAGCTCTGCAATCTCCTCCAGCCAGATCTGCAACCTCAACTGAGGAGCAGGACGTCTCTGTCAGTGGCAGTGAAGGTAACAGTGGCTCTCAACTTTTATGCCACCGGCTCCTTTCAATCTGCTACTGGGTACATTGCCAATATCTCCCAGTTTGCGGTGCATTGCTGCATCCGTCAAGTCACAAATGCCCTCTTTAAAAGGAGACGAGAGTACATCTCTTTCCCCATGACCCCGGACAAGCAGCAAGAGTGCGCAGCGGGCTTTGCAAGAATAGCGGGCTTCCCCATGGTGCAGGGCACCATTGACTGCACCCATGTGGCTTTGCGGGCGTCGCAAGAGAATGCCGAGGATTTCTGCAACCGAAAGGGCTTCCATTCCTTGAACGTCCAGTTGGTCTGTGACCACAGACAGCTGATACTCGCTGTCAATGCCCACTTTCCAGGCAGCAGCCACGATGCCTTCATCCTGCGCCAGACTTCTGTGGCAGACCTTTTTGAGGCCCCGCTTCACCCAGGAGGCTGGCTTCTCGGTGATAAGGGCTATCCTCTGTGCACCTGGCTGATGACCCCGCTCCGTTCGCCCAGTACCCCTGCAGAAGAACGATACAACGAGAGCCATCAAGCTACCAGGAACATCGTTGAGCACACAATCGGTGTGCTCAAGCAACGGTTCCGCTGTCTGGACCACTCTGGAGGAGCCCTGCAGTACTCACCTGAGCGAGTCTCCCACTTCGTTGTTGTGTGCTGCATGCTGCATAACCTGGCAATCCTCAGGACCCAGCCAATGCCACCGGGCCTTGGAGCACCAGCAGAGGAGGAGGAGGAGGAGCAGCAGCACCAAGATGGGAGGGAGGCACAAAGTGCAAGGGCCGTCCGTCAAAGGCTTATAGCAAGTCGCTTCTAGGCCCCCTCTGAGGGAATGGCTTCTGCCATTCAAAGAACCTGAATGGAACCGTGCCGCAACCCCTAAGCCAGTCAAGGCAACAATGAGTGCAAAGAACAAACATGCACATTTTGAATAGAGACACTTCTTTATTTACAAAACTGTGTATCCTTCCCGCATGACAAAGTAATAGAAAGAAACACACAAAGAAACAGTCAATCACATAACTGGCTCTCACAACCTGGAGACAATGTCCAAAACAGTAACAAAAATATGACCATGATCCTCGGCCTTCAATAAAACAATGAACAACATTTTGCCACACCTTCTACTTTTTGCCCTTCAAGGGTGATCTGCTTCCCTTGCAAAATTGCCCCCTTCCCACCCTGCAGCTCCGCCGCACTGGGACCCCAGTGGCTGCAGCAAGGCTGGGGGAATACTGCTGAGTGTCAGAAACTGAGACTGCAGGTGCCCTTGAGGGACGGCCTGGACCAGCTCTGGGCCTGGAGGGCCTGGCTGCTGACTGCTCCAACTCTGCATGGGCGGCAGCAGTCTGTCCTACAGGTGGTGGCAACTGCAGTGGAGAAGTGCCAGTGGTGGCAGCAGGAATGCTGTCATCCTGAGAGAGGACAGCAACTCCCTGCTTGACCGACACACTGGCACTCCCACGGGGCAACACCAGCATGCGGAGCAATCTGCGGGAGCACAAATTGCTGGCCTGCTGCGGCGCTGGGAGGGCCCCGGGGAAACCTGCCCGATCCAGCGAGGGTGACATCAGTTAGTGCTCGCATGGCCTCAATCTGCGTCTGCATGAGACCAGCCACTGACTGCATTGCAGCACTTAGCATTTGCGTGGCAGACGCCTGTGCTGCACCGAAGTCCTGGACGCTCTTTGCCAGTGACTCAATGGATTCGGGCATCCTTGCCACTGCAGCCATGAGCTCAGTGTGCCTTTGCTCCGCCTGGGCACTCATTTCAGCGAGGAGCCGCACCTCTTCTGCGCTCACTGTAGCAGGACTCGAGGCCATACTCTCCCTCAGGGGAGAAGGCCCCTGAGCTTCCCTACCCCCCTCGCATTGCTGCAGCCTGCTGGGACCATTCCCCCCTGCTCCCCTCCAGGGAAGGCGTGTTCCCAGTATGGCCATGGGCTGCCTCGGCAGAGGGTTGAGCTGATGGTCCGGCTTCCTCTTCCTCCTCGCCTTCCGATTCACTCCCAATGGCAGCTTGAGGGCCCGCCTCCTCACCTGGTGAATCAGCATCTGAAAGAGTGGCTTTAGCGTGAGGACAGGGTGGCAGCAAGGGAGGCATGAGTGCAGCGATGTACTGATTTGGATCGAGAGTGTCAAAGGATGCTGTTGTGAGGAACAAGTGGAAGGAGAGAGGTCAAAAAGGTGATGACTGTAAAGTCTGTGGGTTGTTTAGTTAATTAATACACAGACTCCAAGAGTAACTTAAAACAGGACTTTACTATTCGAAAGTCAGGGCGAATCTGCCCAATAAATCCTGACACAACACTTATATACTGGTGTGGTCACCGTCGGTATTACAGTATACAGAAGCCAAACAAAGTAGTGCCACACCTAAAATAGTTCTCTTAAAGGTGAACGGTTACATACAATAGTTCTCTTAAAGGTAGACGGGTACATACACTACAATCCTCCCTTTTTAGCTTACAACATACTTATTCCCCATTAAACATAACATATAATCAACTTCATGTAAGACAATTCACAGAAACAGTCTCTGCGGGAAACAGTTCACAGATTCTGTCTCTGCGGGCACAGTTCACAGATTCAGTCTCTGGTCTTGACTCGGTCCGAACAACATCTCTGTGGTGTAGCCGGTTCACATTTCTAGCATGACTCATCCAATAGTCTTTCCCTTGGCTTAACAGCTTGAACTTCCGTCCTGCTGAACCAGCAGTGCTGACTTTTACAAACAGCTGGACTGCCTTGGTAATTTTTCCTACTTTCCAACTGATTTGGCCCCCTTCGTAGGGCCCACGTGCATGATCTGATAGAAGTGATAATGATTTAGATGGTTATCGTCTTCTGCTTCGTCTTTTTCTTTTCTGCTTCTTGGAGACTCTCGGGGCTCCCTTATCCGCTGCCAGCTGTAGCGCCACCATCTCCCTATGTTCCTTAGACTTTAAGTGCTTCATCCTGATTTCTGCACTTTGGGAGTTCTCATCACAAGCTGGGCAGACCAAGTCATCGTAATATTCCGTGTCACTCAACAGGTCATGGTAATATTCGGTGTCGTCCTGAGCTAGTCTAGCGAGAGGGCCTGCTATTTCTTCCTTACCCAACTGGACGTTAGCCGACTGTTGTTCCCTCCCTAGACATCTTTCCTGAAGAGACTTCTTCATGCGTTCATATTCATCCCGCTCTTCCTGGGTTTCCTGCCAATCCTTCACTAATGAACTCATTTGTGATTTCAATACTTCCCCTTCCATCGGGGATTGATTGATCGGGCTATTCAATCCTTCTACTGGAGCAGCTGTTTCAACATTCTGTAGTTCACATTGACGTGATTCAGCGTACTTTCGGCAGCCCCGTAAAATCTGTGTTGCAACCTCAACTATTCCCCAAACTTTTGAGAGCTCCGAACCCCTTCCCTTTGAAGATTGAAGCTCGTGTTCAAATGGTTCCCATTGCAGAGTCTTGTCTCTCAGCATATGAAGGAGTTGGCTGACCGTTAACTCTTCCACGGGGACCCTGTGGATCAGAGTCTTCTCCATTTCATCCACCTTTTCCTCCAATGCTTTCACCTTTTTTTCCTCTTGTACTTTGGCTTTAAGCGCTCGGAGAAGTTGCGCCTTGATGCTCTCTAGCTCATGTTCAGGGGCCATTCTTACAGTCTCTGTGTTTCTTACAGTTGCCTTTTCTTTCACTGAAAGAATTCCCAGTTGAATCTGTTCTTCAAGTTGTTGAACCTCGGTCATTGCCGCCTCATATTTGTCTTGGGTTTCCTTCAATATTTTTATGAGTTCTTGGACATCTTGACTTTCATGTTCTGCCATGTCTTTCACCTCTAATTTCTCATCTATGGATGGAACTTCTACCGATGAGTCTGTCTTGGCCTTGAGCTCATCAAGAATTTCCTGCAGCCTTTGGACTTCTTGTTCATGTTCAACCTTTAGTTGCTCATATGCTTCCACTGAAACTAGCTTTTCGGAGGTTGCCGAGTTAACCCCCTCCAGGATTGTAGCCTGGGCCTGTTCATACTGTTCCTTCAACTTCTCAAACTCTGCTTGTAAGGAGTCGTAGAGAAGAACTGGAATAAAATCCTGGCTTCCTGAAGATTCCTCTTCATTTGCTTCTTTCTGCAAATATTCTAACTCCTGAACATCATAAGGGAGATGTGATCGATGATTGGTCACGATGGCTCTATGGTCGCTCTCTGCTTGAGCTAGCTGCTTCTGTTGTCTTTCCAGATTCTCCCATTCGGTGTCATAGAACTTTTTCATTGTTTTCATCTCTTGTACGAGACGGTAACTCAATTGTTCTAATTGTTGTCGTGATTTGAAATAAAGTTGAGTCTGAGCTCGGTGTTCTTCCGTCATGGATATGTCCTTAAACTGAACAGGCTCAGAATTCTCTGTCAAACTATGTTGTCGTTGTTCGGTGGAGATCTGTTCTGAAACTTTGTTCTTCTCTGGAGCATAAGTCTTCCTGCATGCCTTCGTTTTTCCAACCTTAGTCGGCAAGTCCATTTTAGCCTTGTCTTTCACATTTGGGTTGGTCTTATCGTCATCCGATTCAGAATCTGAGCTGATTGTCTGCACCGAGTCCTCACTCGTTATGGCTTTTAGATAGTGCCATTCCATGTCTATTTTCTTGATCCACTCCCGTCCTAGAAGTGGTGGTCCTCCCTCAGGTAGTACGTATAAGTTCATTCTTGGGTGTTCTTTACCCCTATCTCTCACCTTGACTCTTATCTTTCCCATGGGGTATACTTTATGCCCCGTGTATGCCTGCAATACGAACTTGGTATCCCTTAAGGGTATATGTGAGAATAGCTGGTGGTAATCCCTTCGATTTATGACTGATAGAGCTGATCCAGTGTCCAACTCCATTTTCACTTGGACTCCAGCTATTTTTAGCATGACCCAGATAGTTTGTAGGTCAGCTTCCTTACTCACATTGTGAATTCTCAGACTACCCAGCTCCTGGCCGTTTGGGTCTGAGTCCGAATTCTGTTCGTCTGAACTCTTCTCAGCCACCTTGTGTACCTTGTTGTACTTTTCCTGTGATGGCTTCCTTTGGTTGTTGGTCCTTTGGTTGTTGGTCTTCTTCCCTGACCGGCATACCTTAGCTATGTGACCCAGTTTGCCACATTTCCTACATTCCTGGTTCTTAAACCAGCATTGGTTCTGGTCGTGTGTTGTCTTCCCACAACGATAGCATTTTGTTGTTGTCGAGGTAATTTGATCCACACTGAGTGTCGCTGTCTTTAGCTGCATTTCCGCAGTTCCCTTCGCTGCGGCTTCGTGCGATGCTGCAATAAGGACAGCCCTGTCAAGTGTAAGGTCGTTCTCTTCGAGTAGTCGCTTTTGCGTTCCTTCCTTTGCCAATCCGCACACGAACTTGTCTCGCAATGCCTCTGTCAGATTCCCACCAAACTGGCAGTATTTCGCTAGTCTACGCAGTTCGACCAAGTATTCTGCGTTGCTTTCGTCTTTCCGTTGCGTTCTCGCATAGAATTTGAATCGTTCCGCCAACATCAACGGTGTGGGGTTCAAGTGATCCTTCAGAACAGCCACAATATCATCGAAAGTCTGATCCGCCGGTTTGGCTGGTGATAGTAGATGCTTCAAGAGCCCGTATGTCTTGGCGCCCATCGAGTTTAGCAAGGTTATAGCTTTGTCATCTTCTTCTATTTTATTGGCCTCACAATAGATCTCAATGCATTCCACATACGTGGCCCAGTCTTCTACCTCAGAATTAAAATCGTTGATGTTACCACGCTTAGGCATTTTCCTCTCTTCCTGATAAACACCACGAATTATTTCTTTAAAATATTTTTTTTTTTTCAAGATGGCGGTTCCCGCGAAAATGGCGGTTTCCCGCGCTTATCTTCTCTCCCCGCCCACTTCAATGGCGGTTTCCCGCTTCTGTCTTCTTCCCCGCCTAATGGCGGCTTCCCGCGTTTCTTCCCTGGCGGGAGGGGTACACTTTCCCCACGGGCGACGGCCGCTGGCTTTCAGGTTCACAGCCTGCGCGTCGGCTTCAGTGCTTTCCCTTTTCTCGGCAGGGCAACCGGCGCTGGGTACACCCCGTTGACGGCGAACAGTTTCAGCCACTGGACTGGCTCTCGCTCAGTCTCCCTTGCTCGGGCTCTGTCTCTCTCCCGCTCGCTCGGCTCTACCGGCGCTGGGTACACCCCGTTGACGGAGAACAGTTTCAGCCGCTGGACTGGCTCTCGCTCAGTCTCCCTTGGTCGGCTCTGCCTCTCCCGCTCGCTCGGTTCCCAATCGCGCCTCCCAGCCCTCTCGTAGTCCGGTGCTTCCCTCCCCGGCTGCGGCTGAGTTTATCTCTTCCCGCGCCTACGTTCCCGGTTGCAGCGCTTCGTGGCTTCGGTCGCTGCCCGGCCTTTTTCGCCGGTCGCGGTCTAGCTGTCTCACGACGCCGTTGCGTCCCCCAGCCTGTCTGTACCGCAGCTTCCTTGCTCCACGCTGCCCCAGTCTCAGCGCCTCTGGACCCGACTTCTGTCCGGCTCCTTTCCCCCTCGACCGTGGTCGAGTGCACCGCCCTTATCCTCCGGTTATTCTTTTTACTTTCCCTTACTCACAGTCACCGTGGCCGCCTTGCTTCTCGTGCTGATCGGCTCACTCCTCACCGTGGCAGAAGGGACAGTCAGTGCCTGTTGCTGATGGAAGTCTTTGTCTCTAAATTCTTCCTCCTTTCTAGTTCTGCAGCCTCGAGTTTTCTCCCAGCAGAACGACGAGGGCGGTTGCCTCTTCTCGACGCTCGTTAACTGCTTCGGAAGTATTGTTGCCGCAGGGTACGATCGGACTCGTCGCCACTGTAAAGTCTGTGGGTTGTTTAGTTAATTAATACACAGACTCCAAGAGTAACTTAAAACAGGACTTTACTATTCGAAGGTCAGGGCGAATCTGCCCAATAAATCCTGACACAACACTTATATACTGGTGTGGTCACCGTCGGTATTACAGTATACAGAAGCCAAACAAAGTAGTGCCACACCTAAAATAATTCTCTTAAAGGTGAACGGTTACATACAATAGTTCTCTTAAAGGTAGATGGGTGCATACACTACAATGACCTTACCATTGCTGGCCAGAATGGGGTCGGCGTCTCCAGTGGCGACGGGGCCAAGCATCCGGCTTGCCACAATCCGGTGGACTCGCTGCTCCAGATTGGTCAGGGCTTGAAGGTGAGGCCAGCCTCCCCCGGTCCATTGCTGCTGTCTCCTATTATGCGCCAGCTTGCCCTGCAAGAAAAAGGACGGGGTCTGAGTAAAGATGCAGCCATGATCTTGGCTGAAATGCCTCCCATGGTCAAATAGCCCTTACTGTGTGCAGCCATGATCTTGGCTGAAATGCCTCCCATGGTCGAATAGCCCTTATTGTATGCAAAGTGCTGAATGTGCGTGTGAGTTACCTGAAAGGGCCATAGGTGTTGGAGGAGTGCTGGGCATTGGGGCTTTCAAGACCCTTTGGCCATAAAGTGAGGTCGAGATGGATGGATGAAGAGGTTTCTGAAAAAGGCACTCACCCTGATGACCCGAGTGAGGTCGTTGAACTTCTTCCTGCATTGCACAGGGGTCCTACGCACCATGCTGCTGGAGGTCACTGTGAGCCACCTCCCTCCAAGCTTTCTGGTACTCGCTGGGCAGAGGCCTCCTGCCACTCTCCGGGTACAGGAGAGATTGCCTGCGCTCCACCGTGCCAACCAGAGCATCCAAGGCCCCCTCGCTGAAACTCTGCACTCGCTCCCTGGCCCTCTCCATGGTCCTTGGCTGCAGGATTTGGCAACAGGTCTGTCCAGGCTGAGATTCAGGGCTCCAATGCGCAGGGTGCGGCTGCAAATCAAGATCGACCCTCCCCTTTAAGAGCTGACCGGCGCCAGCGTGTCTGTGTGCAATCACTAACTGACAGCACCTGCGCTGCGCCCGCCCTCTGAGTTAGCGCCTCGCTCCTCCGACTTAGTGCCTTAAGAGAGTCATGCAGCATCTGATTTAGCACTGCAATCAGCTCCAGGTGCGAGACAGACCAATTTCGCAGTAGGTGGCGATAGTTCGCGCCGGGCGCAATCCTTGATTCACACTTAGCCAGTGTCAGTCACAAGCTTGATCAAGAAGCACCTGCGAGTAAATGGCATTCAGTTACAGATTAACCGTGATCTAACTGAATGATGGAACAGGCTTGAGGGGCTGAATGGCCTACTCTTGTTCCTATGTAGTACAGAATTTTGCACCCGGCCGATAATTACGCCCCAAATGGGGCGATACCGAATTTCTCCCCCCTTAACTGCAACCTCTGTCTGGGCACCAGTGTGAACTTTTCCATTTAATGGAATCAGAGAGGTTTTGATGCAGGGGGCCATTTAACCATTGTGTTGGGGCCAATGAGGCCATCTCTAATCCATCTCTCTGAATACTTTAATATTTGTTCTTCAAGTTTTTATCAAATTCCTTCTGAAATATCATGCTTTGACTTAATTTCAGTAGCAACTCGTGTTAAAGCATTCTATGTCCTAATAAGCTTTTGCAGGAAAAATGTCCTTCTAACCTCTACTTTTAAAGAGCTAGTACTAGGTCTATGTCCGTTATTGCTGATGTGCCAAACAGTGGAAATAATATTGCATTATTTAACCTCTCAAACCCTTTGGGAATTTTGAAGACCTCTATTAGATCCCATTTTGCACATGAACCATACTTGTGTCTAAGTGAGTTTTCCAAATTATTATCAGTTTGTACTAGATTATTTGTGATTTTATGTTGCAAACCTGCACCCAGGGGGAACTGGATTAAGATGTTCCAACTAATTTCACTGGTACCCAAGTCAGGTTAGACCTTTATAGAAAGAAAGAACTTGCATTTATATAGCGCCTTTCATGTCCTCAGAACATTCCAAAGCACTACACAGCCAATTAAGTACTTTTGAAATATAGTCGTTGTTATATTGTAGAAAATGCGGCAGCTAATTTGCACACAGAAAGGTCATAGAAACAGCACTCAAATAAATGACCAGGTAATCTGTTTTTAGTACCCTTAGTTGAGGGATAAATATTGGCCGGGACACCAGGATAACTCCCTTGTTCTTCTTTAAATAGTTATGAGATTTTATGTCCACCTGAGAGGGCAGATGGAGCCTCAGCTTAAAATCACACCTGAAAGACGGCATCTCCAACAGTGCAGCACTCCCTCTGTACTGCACTGGAGTGCCAGGTTGGATCATGGCCCAGAAATTAGGGTCGGGGGCTTGCCGCGCATGTAAGCCCCCGATGTGCACTTACCTAGCACGCCAGCCGTTGTGCTCTCGGCGAGCGTGGAATTCCGTTTTCTTCAGGAGCAGTCCCGGGCTTCGTCTGACGTCACGCCGCCCAGGAGTGCAGCCTACGCGAAGCGTCCAGCGTGGAGTGTAATGGAGACACGCCCTGTGAGGTTGCATTAGCATAAGACACGCCCCCAATCTTTCTCACAAGCAACAAAGCCTTGTTAGTATCAGAAGCAGCATGCTGAGTTGGTTCTTTGTATTTTTATGAATCTTTTGTTAACTTTTGTAAAGTTTTAAATACTTTTAAAGGAATTGGAAGAATGTTAAAAAAGCCCTGAAAGCATTTTTTTCATTCATTTTATTTAATTAGCAAAGTGAAATGGCTGGAATGAGCACAATTCACGTCATTAAAAGAACTCAGAATTTCACTGACAATGACCTCAGCAATCTCCTCAGGGCTCCAGTCACGGGGAGGGAACAGGCGCAGGAAATGTTACGGTGTCACCTTTTGCGCAATGCACCTCCTTGGACCCTCAGTCACAGGTGCGAGGGGGCAAATCGTTCAATTGTTTAAATTTTCATTTTATTGACATGTTAAATGTTGTCTTTGCTTTTTTCATTGAAATGTATATTTCTGACTGAAAGGATATGTAACCTTTTCGTTTAAACAGTACAGCCTGTAGTCACTTTGAAAAAAAATTCAACGTTTATTGGAGCAAAAGTATTTTTACAACTGTTTGAAAATTAGAAAATAGCTAGTTTCCACCTTGAATGTCTTTATTGCACTAAGAAACCAAAAAAAGTTACTTTAAACTGTTTACAACGTTTTTTCCAAACTATTTATGTTTGCGAATGTTTGAAAAGTTGAAAATAAGTAGTTAACATCTTCAATGTCTTAATTGCACTAAGAAACAAGGAAAAGTCACTTTAAACTGTTTACAATTTTTTTTCTGAACTATTCATGTTTACAAATGTTTGAAAAGTAGAAAATAGCTAGTTAACATTTAAAAGTTATAAACTATCTACATCAAAACTGAACCTGAAAACTGTTTGATGATGCAATAAAAGTTCACTGCTTCACTTTAAATTGTGTCTGCTCCTTTCTTTGCTTTGCGGGGGGAGGGGGAGGTACAAGGCGACACTAGCTCGTGAAGGTGTTGGCTACTAGCAGTTCCCGAGCAGCCTTACTTTCGGCAGCACTTGGCTCCTCCCCATGAGGCCTGGCCACAGGCACATTGGCATTGCTTATGTCCTCCATTTCAGCAGGGAGCTCTTCTGCAGTGTTAAGGGTCAGTCCTTCCTGCAGGGCAAAGTTATGCAAAGCACAACAGGCCATCACAATCCTTGCCACTTTCTGGTGAGAATACTGCAAGGTCCCCCCTGACCTATCCAGGCACTGGAAGCATGATTTCAGAACTCCAATTGTCCTCTCCACCACTTGACGTGTGGACACGTGTGCCTGGTTGTATCTCTCCTGAGCCTCATTATTGGTCTTGCGGTAGGGATTCATCAGCCATGGTCTTAGCAGGTAGCCCTTGTCACCCAATATCCATGCGGATCCTGGAGGCAATTTGCTGAGAGCATCATATAAGTTAGAGTTACGGAGGACGAAGGAGTAATGATTACTTCCCTGGTGCGCTACATTCATGTTTAGGATCCTGAGGTGCGCATCACATAATATCATTACATTCAATGAATGATGCCCCTTCCTGTTGATGTATGTCACAGGTGCATCCAGTGGTGCCTTCAATGCAATATGGGTTCCATCGACGGCCCAAATCACTTTGGGGAATACAGCAATGCGATGAAATGCAAAGGCCATCTCCTTTTGATGTCAAGTGGACAAGTCATACTTAATGAACTCTGAAAGCCTAGGGAAAATGGCATCTGTGACCTGGTGAATGCAGACCCTCGCAGCATTCTTGGCGATGTTGCTTATGTCACCGGTGCCTGCTTGAAATGACCCACTTGCAAAGAAGTTCAATGCTGTGGTTACCTTCATGTTCACTGACAAGGCAGTGCGGGTCTTCCAGCGTGGTTGCAGGTCCTCCTTCAACATGCCTCTTTACTGAAGCGCAGCCTCCTCACACACAACTCCTCCGACAGCATCTCAAATGATCGCCTCTCCCTGTACACTCTCTGGGGTGGGTAGTAGTTCCTTCTGATCAGGAGACGGTTATGGTTCCTCACTCTTCTATGTTGTTCCCTGGCGTTTCGAATTCTTTGAAGCAAAATCACACAGAGCATCAGGGCACCATTTCTAGAGGGCTGGTTTCTCGCTCACAGGCCTCCTCTTTACACAGACGTCCTTGTAAGGAAAAAATGGAAAGATTTGTTAAAGTAATTTTAATAAAGTGAGTGGCTAGAAAATCACCTCGGGCTATGGCAAGAAACATGCATTATCGGCTTGGGAACTCGCCATACCTGCCTGATGAATATCACAGCCCAAGATGATTTTCCAATAACTAACATTTTCTGAAAGTCATAATTACATACATACATTCATACACATACTGAAAGGAATATATGCATACATACATACACATACTTAAAGGAATATATACAGACATACATACTTACTTAAAAGGTTATATATTAATGATGAAAAGCTTCTTTCTTAAAAATTTTGTAAATGTTAAATTATTCATTATTAAACAGTCATTTTCATATTTAATAAACAAATCTAATTCAATTAGGCCTTGCACACAGCAAGAGTTGATTCTTATACCTACATTACTCAAAACCCGTTTAAAAAAAAAAATTAAAGTTGGAAACTTACCTCAGACTTTCTTAAAATAACTTTTCTCCCTTTCACAACCAAAAATGTGCCGTTCAGAAGCTCCACTGATGAAATAGTTCTTCCTCCTGAGCGTTACGGAGCTTCTCGGGGGCTTTACTCCTGCTTTTTAGATGTGTAAATGCTGGGGACTTACCCTCACTGCAGCAATTCACAAAAAAGCCGAAGTTCAATGCGCACGCACTGCCTCAAAAGTCACTCGCGTTCCACCTCTGAACCCCTGCTTTCAAGGGAGCGGAAGTGCCGATTTCCCGCGCATGCGCTGTGCATGCAGAAAACCGGCACTTCCATCGGGCCCACGCGTGAGTACACCGTGCGTACTCATGCGTTGGGACACGAATTTCTGGGCCAATGTGTTCAGGTCACTGTAGTGAGGCTAGAACCCACAACCATCTGACTCAGAGGCGAGAGCACTTCTGCTGAGCAAGGCTGATACCATGGATATCATCAATCTGTGTTGGTATCGACCCATGTTCCACAGGGAAATGGCTCGTGTTTGAACCCAATTTGCAACCCAATTCCCCTTTTGTTTACAGAGCATTCATAAATTGAAGCACTGCAGTAATGGTATGCGTCTGCTGAGATTCTGTTGAATCCGAGTATGTGCCACTACAAGTATCACCGAATATTAGTAAGAACCATTCAAGTGGCAACATAGGCGTGCAGTGTGCGCCGAATAATGATAATCTGCATTTAATAAGAAGTGTAGAGCCACACAATAATGTGTAGGTGCTGTTCACAAAACCTCATAATCTACAAAATGATGCACTTTGGAGGATTAAATTACGGCTTAATTAGAAGTGGTGGGTCGCTCCTAAAGAAAAATATTAATCTCTTATGAAATTATTTTTCAGAAAAAAACAGGTATCAATTTCAAAGTTTCCAATATGAACCCCTACAATATATTCCAGAACTGCTAAGTCTCACTGATCTGTGGTGACTCACCGGCTTTGAATTACCTTCTCAGACTCGCCGAAAATATCGCTCACTTTTTAAAATTCCTTTAATGTGGCTGGTAGAAGATGAGGTCATTAATGTCACCTTCAGATTCAGATCCAAAAAGGCTGCTATGTTGATCCTCTGCTATTTAAAAGAAAAGTACTTTAGGAGGAGGAGTTTCAAACAAAACTGCACCTCTCTGCCTGTTGAGAGAAATCCTGTTTCTTTGAATCACTGGTCCACATTGCCAAGGAGATGCAATCTTTTCAGACAGGTGGAATCCTTGATTCACACTTAGCCAGTGCCAGTCACAAGCTTGATCAAGAAGCACCTGTGAGTAAATGGCGTTCAGATACAGATTAACCGTGATCTAACTGAATGACGGAACAGGCTTGAGGGGCTGAATGGCCTACTCCTGTTCCTATGTAGTACAGAATGATTTAATCACCCCAGAGTGCACCTAGACACAACAACGTTTTATAAATATCTTTAGAATATGGCTCAACATGAACTTTAGAAGAAAATATAAAATGATTGGTAGTAGACTACAAGGTGCAAAATAGGATAATGATTAGGAACAGCAGTAAAGAAGACAAACAAGATCTTAAGATATATAAAGCCTGTGTCATAGAACATATGGCCCAGAGGATAATAATGAGCCTGTATGGAGCACTGATTTGGCTAAACCAGGGTATTATGTGCAAAAATTGCATTAGATAGGAACACCCTGGCTTTGAGATGGTACAGAAGGGGCCTCGCTACAGCTGATTGACGCACTTGAGTGTTATTTATAGTGTGCACCTGCCTATTAATGGAGTTAACAGCTAATTTTGCATATCCTTTTTAATTACTTTCTCAATTGTGCATTAGTTTCAGCACACTTGTGCTCCAAAAGATTGCACTGAATAAACTTGTATGTTCCTGCTTACTTGCTTTTCTTCTTCAGTATATTCAAATCAAGACTCTTCCTACCAGTTCCTACTCTAACACAAGTGTGCTGAAAAAGTTACATACATAGAATTACATAGAATGAATAGCACAGAAATAGGCCATTCAGCCCAACTAGACTATGCCGGTGTTTATGCTCCACACATGCCTCCTCCTACCTCTTTTCATCTAACCCTATCGGCATAACCTTCTATCCCTTTCTTCTTCTTGTGTTTATCTAGCTTCCCCTTAAATGTATCTATGCTGTCCTCTCAACCACTCCCTGTGATAACGAGTTCCACAGTCTTACTCTCTGGGTAAAGAAGTTTCTCCTAAATTTCTCATTGGATTTATTAGTGATTACCTTATATTTATGACCCCCAGTTTTGGTCTCCCCCCACAAGTGGAAACCTCTTCTCTATCCTATCAAACCCTTTCATAATCTTAAAGATCTCTATTAGGTCACCCCTCAGTCTTCTCTTTTCTAGAGAAAAGTGTCACATTTAATAATGTATCAAATTAAATCTCATTTAATGCACATCCAGTGCGTTGAGAGTAAATTTCCCCACTCTGTAACACACAACATAATAACCAAGCCCACTAGTATTCTACATTACAAAGGAAATGCAAGTGGCCACTTTTACCACATTTTGTGGCACAGTTTTATAAAATATGAAAATACTACAATAAAATTATTTTTTTTAATTTTTAGAAAGATCAGAAAATAAGGTTTGTGGACAAACTTCATTTATGTATGTATCTATTTACCTACTTCATGGCACTGGGAATAACTGAATGGACAAAACACAAACACCAATCTTGGGGCAAAACACATTTGACCAGAGGCAAAGGTGGAAAGTAGAGACTGTGGGCCCCAACAGCATCCCGGCTGTGGTGCTGAAGACTTGAGCTCCAGAACTAGCCGCCCCTCTAGCCAAGCTGTTCCAAGCTACAACACTGGCATCTACCCGACAATGTGGAACACTGCCCAGGTATGTCCTGTCCACAAAAAGCAGGACAAATCCAATCCATCCAATTGCCGCCCCATCAGTCTACTCTCGATCATCAGCAAAGTGCTGGAAGGTGTCATCGACAGTGCTATCAAGCGGTACTTACTCACCAATAACCGACTCACCGATGCTCAGTTTGGATTCTGCCAGGACCACTCAGCTCCAGACCTCACCTCATGATTCCCCAAAGCCTTTCCACCATCTACAAGGCAAAAGTCAGGAAAGTGATGGAATACTTTCCACTTGCCAGGATGAATGCAGCTCCAACAACACTCAAGAAGCTCAAAACCATCCAGGACAATGCAGCCCATCCACCACCTTAAACATTCACTCTCTCCATCACCAGTGCACCGTGGCTGCAGTGTGTACCATCTACAAGATGCACTGCAGCAACTCGCCAAGACTTCTTTGACAGCACCTCCCAAACCTGCAACCTCTACCACCTAGAAGGACAAGGGCAGCAGATGCATGGGAACACCATCTCCTCCAAGTTGCCCTCCATGTTACACACTATCCTGACTTGGAAATATATCACTGTTCCTTCATTGTTGCTGGGTCAAAATCTTGGAACTCCTTCTGTAACAGCACTGTGGGAGTACCTTCACCACACGAACTGCAGCAGTTCAAGAAGGCGGCTCACCACCACCTTCTCAAGGGCAATTAGGGATGGGCAATAAATGCTGGCCTTGCCAGCGATGCCCACATCCCAGGAAAGAATAAAAAGGTCACATTTGTTGGTGACATAAGCTCAAGGTAGAACTTTGATTCACTCCTTTACAAGGTGCATTTAAGGAGAAGCCAGGTAAGTAGATGAGGGAGAAAGGAATAGAAGGATATGTAGATAGGGTGAGATGAAGTGAATAGAGTGGAAGGAGGCTCGTGTGGCCTGTGTCTGTGCTGTAAATTCTATGTATTTGTATATATGTAAAAGCAATGAAAACTTCTGCAAAATACCAAAGAAATTCAGCATCAAATTATGTCGAAGAGTTGAACCAATCCATTTTAGGGTAGAAGTAGTTGTTCATGTCATTTGCATATACATTAAGCAAACATTGCCTCAAAGCCTTCTGTGACCAATTACTCAATACCCTGATATAGTAAGTTGAAGTTTTGCTGCTTGCAGGTGGGCAATAATGACACCTTGCATAGAGATAAGAAAACTGCTGATGGTTTTCTCTGCAGGCCTTTGGAATACTTCATAATTACTTAACTGAAACGCTGGTTGGTGAAGCATAAATAAAAAATGCTTGTTATCTCCAGTGAGGAGACGTTGCAGACATCGTAAATCCCCCTGCAGCATGCAGAAGCTGCAGCCGGTCAAACGTATCATGTACCAGACAAAGTCTAGGCTGCGAGACGTTAGCTCTGTTTATGCTTGAGCTGCATATTCAGGTTTGATGCAAATTTTGCAAATGAATGGTTCCACATGATTAAAAAGTGCTTTAGGAGTTTGCTTATATCATGTGGTTCCGGGATAGCGGTGGTATAACGAAGCCCAGTGATACTAAACTGCTCTCCCCCACTTTATCTTCCCATAAGGAGGGCCCAGCAGAACGTGGCTGCCTCATTCCGTTAAGCGGCTGTGGGTCGCCTGCTTCGTGTCGGTCAGTGTCGGCGATGGCGGGATACCTGCTCCCGTAAGCCCCTCCCCCCCACCCGATTTTAATTCAGGGCGTGAGTGCAGCGTGCAAGGAGATGGAGCGAGCCCAATGTGCCCACGTCGTTTTTAATTACGCTTCATTAGCGTATAGGACGAAGGTCCTCATGCCCAAATCCAGCGGGGATGACGGGCTGGCCGGCGGGCGGGAGCGGGATTTCACGTGGCAGGAAGCCAGCGGCTGGGGACCTAAGTGAACGGGTCCGGAGGTGACTGTGGTCGGGTGGGAAGGGGGATGGGGGCCAGCGGCAGGGTCTGGCTAAGGTTTACTTTCAGGGCCCGGGAGAGCGCTCCTGCTCCCCCTAGCCCACAAGGGCACCTTCAAAAATAAAATAAAATTCTAACTTACCTGGGCCTCTTCTGGCCCTGATCCTGTCTGCCACCAGGCTTCACTGGCTGATCCGGCACTGCACGACTTGTGTGACCCGGGGGATTAAAATCGCATTGTGGTCTGAATGACATAATCAGACCTCGACTTTTAAATATTAATGAAGCCCCCACCCACCTGTGGCAGGCAGCCTGAAAACCTTGTCGTTAAAATGGCCGCGGGAGCAAACCAGTCGGGGATGCAGAAAGAATCGTCCGACTGCCAATTTAAAGCCCCGCCTGCCCGGGCGAGTAGGGTTAAAATGGAGCCTTTAATCTAAAATTGTTATTTTCATTACAATTTCCCACTTCCTGTCCTTGCGTAGGCCCGGGCTGGGGATTGCAATCAAACTGGCGTGAACGTCCTGCACAAAACACTCAGTGCATGTGTCAGGCAAATAATTTAATGCCTGAATTCAATCTGAGCAGCAACTCACTACTAACCCTTGAGAGATCGAGGGGCTCGGTCAGAGTCATGGTGATGTGAATGAAAT
Organism: Somniosus microcephalus; assembly: GCF_052327205.1. Taxonomy (NCBI): domain Eukaryota; kingdom Metazoa; phylum Chordata; class Chondrichthyes; order Squaliformes; family Somniosidae; genus Somniosus; species Somniosus microcephalus. The sequence continues at coordinate 183,554,099 of NC_140995.1, forward strand.
GTAATCCCCACAAGGGCTGCAGCAGTAATGAAATATTTGAAAGCCTGCGTAGACTTTCCATGACATTTCATTAATACAATACCGTGTTTTCTGCTGATGAGTTGAATGGGCTGTGAGGTAGAGTGAAACGTTTGTTCAAAAATAAACACGTTAATGCGAATCCTGAGCATTCAGGTAAAAGGCTCAAATGGCAGGAGGCTCTCAAAGTGAAACAGCAATCTAACCCAACAGTTTTCTCAGCCAAAAATTACAACATCAGGCACATGAAGGTGCAGCATGATGGAGCAATGTGCCAGTTTACTCCCCATATGATGGGTGCACAATCTCAGGCCAGCTATTGAGGGCACAGTTAGGTGGTTCTTGAGATCCTTTCTGCCTGATTTCTCTCTTTCCCTCCTTTAGATTCATCATCTATCAGGAAAGGATGAACAGGCTGGGTCTCTTTTCTCTTGAAAAGAGAAGACTGAAGGGTGATTGAATAAAAGTCTTTAAATTATGAAAGGTTTTGATAGAGTGGATACAAAGAGAGTGTTTTCACTGGTGGGGAAGAGCAAAACTAGAGGCCATTAATATAAGATAGTCAACAAGAAATCAAATAGGGAATTCAGAAGAAACTTCTTTATCCAGAGAGTGGTGAGAATGTGGAACTCGCTACCACAGGGACTGTTGAAGTGGAAAGTGGAATTTAGATGGGGAAAGGCAGGAGGAGGCTCAAGTGGAGCATAAACACTGGCATGGACAGGTTTGGCCGAATGGCCTGTTTCTGTGCCGTATATCCTATGTAAGCCTATGTAAATCCCTTCTCTTTGTTTCATTTTCTCTTCCTCCTGAAGAATATCTTTAATTTTCCTTCTCCTGATGCTTTTGGAATCCCCAGTTCCCTTGGTAGTGGGGAAGCTTTTAGAAACAGTAATCAGGGACAAAATTAACAGTCACTTGGATAGGTGTAGATTAATTAAGGAAAGCCAGCACGGATTTGTTAAAGGCAAATCATGTTTAACCAACTTGATCGAGTTTTTTGATGAGGTAACAGAGAGGGTTGATGAGGGTAATGCATTTGGCATAGTGTACATGGATTTCCAAAAGGCGTTCGACAAAGTGCCACATAATAGGCTTGCCAGCAAAGTTGAAGCCCATGAAATAAAAGGAACAGTGGCAGCATGGCTACGAAATTGGCTAAGTGACAGGAAACAGAGAGTAGTGGTGAGCGGTTGTTTTTCAGACTGGCGGAAGGTGTTCCCCAGGGGTCGGTTCTAGGACCATTGCTTTTCTTGATATATATTAATGACTTGGACGTGGGTGTACAGGGCACAATTTCTAAATTTGCAGATGATACAAAAGTTAGAAGTATAGTGAACAGTGAGGAGGAGAGTGATAGACTTCAGGAAGACATAAACAGGCTAGTGAAATGGGCGGACACGTGGCAGAAGAAATTTAATGCAGAAAAGTGCAAAGTGCTACATTTTGGTAGAAAGAATGAGGAGAGGACATATAAACTAAATGGTACAATCCTAAAGGAGGTGCATGAACAGAGAGACCTGGGGCTTTGTGTGCACAAATCGTTGAAGGGGGCAGGGCAGGTTGAGAAAGCAGTTAAAAAGGCTTACGGGATCCTGGGCTTCATAAATAGAGGTATAGAGTACAAAAGTGTGGAAATTGTGATGAACCTGTGTAAAACACAGGGCTGAATTTTGCTGGCGCTCAGAGGGCGGGTTTGGAGGCGGGTCCGCTGTCAAAATCAAAAAGATTGAGAGTGGGGCGGTATCCCGCTCTGAACCCGCTTCCTTGTCAGTTTCCCAAGTGTTGTTTCTGCCTGTGCTTTGCAGACACAGCGCTAAGCGACGAGTCATTCAGTTGTGCTTGTTAGGAGGGTGTTTAAAGTAATTAAATCTCCATTTTCCAAGCTCCAGAGCATTTTCCCAAGTTTTCCACGAGGTTCCCATCGCTCGGGGATCACGCAAGGAAAGTATGTCGGGTTCTGAACAACTCTCCATTTCTTTCATTAGGTGACAGCTGTAAAAGTGGTTTAAAACCTGCCATTTTACAACTGATCAGTTTCCAATCTCAGAAGCTTCAGCCTTCAGTATTTAGAACTCACTTTTGAGCCTTATACACTTTTGAAGTGTTTGGAGTAATCTCTCTATCCATTGTAACCTCCTTGCAACAACCTATCTCAACATTGACAGATTGCTTCTGTCATCTCAACCTCACCTGCCATCTATTCCATCAGCATTGGTGCCTTTGAAAAGATCTCACCTTGATCCTCAGAATCCCAACACGATCAGCCCCAACACCAGCATCACCGGGCACACCAGCAGCACCAACATCCACACCAACCTTCTACACAATCAACTGATGCTGCACTGGGCACAGGGCATCATCACCCGTGCACATTGCTGCCTGGGGCGCCAGCGATGGCCTCACCATGTCCAGATTTGCTTCACTTAACACTGTACTCCCTGGCTGCCACATGATGCACCAGGTTGGCACCACCCCACACCAGCACCATACAGCATCCATACAATGTCCAAACAATTCCTTTCACACTCATCACCACTGGGTGGGGGGACGTTATGTCTCACCATTCACTGAAACTCACTAAGACACTTTCAAAGGTGCACACAAATTTGTGCAAGAAGGCAAAGTGGTGACAATAAGGATTTCAATGCGTGACAACACATTAACAGAAAGTTTACATGACCATTGGCTAAAACACCCAAGCGCCTACCCTTGTGTGTTGTTAAGTTGGTATGATTGGACTAGGGTGAGGGTGAGTGTGAGGGGTGGCTAGTGAGATGGGGAAGTGATAATGTAGATAGAGGGGGATGGGTGGAGGTGCAAGGTAAGTTGATGTGAGTAAGGATGTGCAGGAGTAGGGTAGGGAAGGCAGAGTGATGGGGATGTGATGAGAGGCACAGCAGGATGAGGTTGAGTGTGGCTTTGTACTAACGTTTTGTGATCTACTGAGATCATTGAAACATTTGTAGCACTGCACCCAAGTCCTCCTGACAACATACTGCTTCTGCCCTTCTCTGCAATGTGCAACCAGGCTATGTTGATCACCTAGGAAGGTCTCTTCTGCATGCTGTGACACTCTCCATATGGAGGGAGTCATGGAAGAGCCTGGGTGCAGCCCTGCACCTCTGTGCAGTGCTTGTCAGTGTTTGCAGCACCTCAATGCTGTAGAATACTGACAGCACAAATGTCAAAAGAAAGTTGGCCATGGTCCCTTTAAGGAAACCGGTTGATGACGCTTTTTCTATTTGGAGCGGGAAACGCCCTGAGGGGGCTTAACAAGCCCAATCAACGTAAATTCATTTCAGAGGGCGGGATGGAGCCAGCAGCGGGTTCGAACCAGCCACCAACATCGCCCGCCACAGACCCGCCGAGGTTCGTAAAATCCAGCCCTAAGAGTCCAAAACTGATTATTTGAAGTGCATCTGGAGCCATAGACTTAAAGCTAAACCCAATTTGGTGCTAGTGTATATCCAGATTGGTCTCAGATTGCCAAATGCTGTCAGTCTGTACCAGCAAAGCCTTACCTGTTCTATAAGAATTCCTGCATGGTTAAGTGTAATTTTTTTACCTTTCTTCTCTGTAGTGTTACATCTTTTCAACTTTGGCTGCCTGTGTCTTATGTCAAAGAAGACTAACAATCCCACTGCCAACATTGTCACTAACATACATATTTCTTAAGTGGATAAATATAATTTCAAAATATTGCACCCAGGTCCTGAGATTTTTTTTAAATTTGTTCACAGGATGTGGGCGTCACTGGCAAGGCCAGCATTTATTGCCCATCCCTAATTGCCCTCAAGAAGGTGGCAGCGAGCCTCTTGACAGATGAAATTTCAGTCTGTGACATCACCTGTTGCTGGGTGGCCCTTAATTGGTCTGCTAAGCCCGCTGGGCGGGCTCAACAAGATCAATCAAGTTAAGATCGCGTGGATTGGCTGCATCTCGATGGAGGCGGGTCTACAACCCTGAATGTTGTAGCCCCGCCTCCTTCCCAACTCCTGAATGAAAATCCAGCCCATAGAGTCAGACCAGGTAAGGGCGATCTCCTTCTCTAAAGGACGTTAGTGAACCAGTTGGGTTTTTACAACAATCCAGTATTTTCATCACCATTAGTGATACTAGCTTTTTTTTAAAATTCCAGGTTGAAATAATTAACTGAATTTAAATCCCTCAGCTGCTAGTGGTGGGATTATGAACTCATGTCTACAGATTACTAGTCTAGTAACATAACCACTGTGCTATCGTACCCATTCTGCTAAATAAGTTACAAACAAAAGGGTGACACATTTTTAAAGTTGGAACTACAAATGCATTTAACTTTTGGCGATGGTGTGATCTTATAATAGTGGCCATTTGATATATATAATGTAGAATGTGTTTGCCTTTATTTCATTACATTTTTAATAGATTATATATGCTACAAGGCCCCTCCTGCCCTCTCAGGTGGATGCAAAATATCCCATGGCTCTATTCGAAGAAGCACAGCAGAGTTCTCCTGGTACCCTGGCCAATATTTATTCCTCAACCAACATGACTAAAACAGATTTTCTGGCCATTTATTTCATTGCTGTTTGTGGGACCTTGCTGTGTGTAAGTTGGCTGCCATGTTACCCTACATTGCAACAGTGACCACACTTGAAGATGTACTTCATTGGCTGTAAAGCTTTGGGAAGTCCTGAGATCATAAAGGGCAAATTTTTTCTTTCTTTCTTTCTTTCTTTCTTTCTCTCTCTCTTAAGGGGTGATCCTGCAATACATCTGGAGAACTGCATTCAGTTTTGGGCACTGAACATCAGGAAGGATATATCGTCTTTGGAAGGTGTGCAGTGCAGATTCACCAGAATGATACTGGGGCTTAAAGGGTTAACTTGTGAGGACAAGTTACGTTAACATGGTTTGTATTCCCTTGACTTTAGAAGGTTTCTGATGCTGCCTTTATGAATTCAGCATGCATTCATGCAATAAATATGTTACTTCAATTACCTTTTAAGCGGGGTATGCATGGTGGTTGTACCTAACTCTTGAGTTTGCACCAATAAAAGATATCATATACTAGTTATAAGCACATGTTAGTGAAAATGAAAAATACATACAACACAGCAGCACCAGAATTACAATCTGCTCCATGATTTTTCAGTTAAGCTTAATCCCTAATCAGTACTAAATTGGTAGTTGTCTGTAGTTCGTAAGGATTGATTTCTTTAGCTTTCTGAAGGTACAGGGCACATTAAACTGTGGTATTATTGTAAATTATTTTCAAGTTTAAGTATTCCCCTCTCTTTCTCGGGAAGTAGGAGCCAACTGAGGGGAACTTGTGCAGAAAACTACCATATTGCTGACATCAGCTCCTTATAATCACTCTATGCCCAATATATTTTACATGTTTTATATAATGTATGCATCATGTGTGTGTCTCCCAAATGTTCTTGTGGTTAACATAAATCAGTATATATTTATATGTCCAATGAAACATCGAAAATGGTTAAATGTCAGGAGAGCTATATTTACATTGAGTTTTATTGGAAACTTTGGCTGCGATTTTTCCAGCTCCGAGGAGGCGGCCTCTCTAATCCAATTTTGACAGGCCTTTGTTATTTTGCCACATTTTCAGCGTGTTCCACGACCCTCCTAAACCACGCCAGCTAAACCTGGCGGGTTGACAAGTGGGTGGCCTCCTCACAGCTGCAGCTCCACCATTAAAACGGAGCTTTCATCAGGGAGCAGTTGCAGGTGGCAGAACTTTTGTTCCACAGGTCTTTCAGCACTTTTAGCAGGTCTATCGAAGTCGGAGGTGCTGCAGCTTCTATCTCTCAACTGTGGGACCTCCTTGGAAGACCCTCTCCCTGCTTGGACTGAGCACTTCCCCAACGGAGGTATCTGCCAACAGCATGGGAACCATTTATTTCCTTTCATCATGGACCTCAGATTCAGATGAGGAGCAGCCACAGCAGCAGCAGAACCAGGCAGCTCAGCAGCAACAGCAGCAGAAGCGCCAACCTCCTGCTCACCCACCTGATGGTGCACAGGGCAGAAGGCGCCAATGCATGGAAACATGTCGCTGCAGGAGATACCCCCCTCTCAGGGTTTACAGACAGAGGATGAGCTACCTCAACATGAGTGAGCAGCAGTGCCAAAGGAGGCTGAGAGTTTCGCGAGAGGTTGTCGGAGACATCTGCGTACTGCTGCACCAACACCTGGAGCCCAGAGGAACGGGTGGACACCCCTTACCAGTGGCTGTCAAAGTCACCACCGCACTCAGCTTTTTTGCCTCAGGCTCCTTCCAGAGATCATCAGCAGACATCAGCGGCATCTCCCAGTCAGCCGCACACCGTTGCATCAGGCAGGTTACTGATGCCCTTTTTGCAAAGGCACACAATTACATCCACTTCTCAAGGGATCAAGCAAGTGTCACCGCGCGTTCAGTTGGCTTTGCAAATATGGCAGGCTTGCCAATGGTGCAGGGCATCATAGACTGCACACATGTGGCCCTTAGGGCACCCCATCACAACCCAGCTATCTTTGTCAACCGCAAGGGCTTCCACTCCCTCAACATACAGCTGGTGTGTAACCACAAGAAGGAGATTTTGCATGTTTGCGCCAAGTTATGTAGTAGTTGCCATGACTCGTTCATCCTGCGGAACTCTAGTGTTCCTCCGCTCTTCAACCCGCCAAACCAACTTAACGGATGGCTCGTTGGTGACAAAGGCTACCCCCTGAAGAAGTGGCTAATGACGCTTATCTGGAGGCCAGATAACGAGGCTGAAGAGCGCTAAAACGCCAGCCACACTTCGACCAGGTCCATCATCGAGCAAACCATTGGCTTGCTGAAGATGCAATTCCAATGCCTTGACAGATCAGGTGGAGCCTTGCAGTATTCAACAGCCAGGGTCTCCAGAATGGTCATGGTCTGCTGTGCACTGCACAACATGGTACAGCATCGTGGCTTGCAGCTTCCTGATGAGCAAGTGGCTCAGTTCATAGCCTCCTCAGATGAGGATGAGGAGGAGGAAGATGATGAGGATGAGGAGGACTGAGCGACGATGCATCTACCAGCAGCAGCGGCAGCACATGAGCATATGGCTGCCCGTGATGCAAGGGATGCACTCGTCCTGGCCAGATTTGCATAGGTTGCCCATTGTGGCACATGTGCTTGGCTCCTTCTTAACACATAATAGACAATGGACATGACTCTCTGGCCTCCTTTCACTCTGACCACCAACCTGACCACGCAAGTGTCACGGAGCCCACAATGTGGAGCTGCCTAAACCGAAATAACAGATGCCATCACGCCAACAGTTTGCCATCACCTAATTTTAATACATTCACACAGGGATGGCATTTCATCAACAAACAAACAATCAACCAATCTGTACACAGATCTGGAGGTTATATCCCTTGCCAGCTGGACCCACACAGCCTTGGTTTCTGTGAGAGCCTTCTTCCTCCCAGATGAGGGGAACAGCATCTCCCTGCGAGCTCTCGCCCCCTCAATCAGGATGCCCAGCGCCTCATCTGAGAACCTCAAGGGGGCCCTTGCCTTGGGGCTGGCCATTCCTCAATGAGATAAAAGTTTGGAGGTGGTACAGCATCGACCAAAAACCAGTGGAATGAGCCAAGGCAGCAAGCAGCCCTTAAATGAAGCTGGATAAATTACGTCAGCAGAGGCAAGTTTCAGCCCTAAAAGACTAATTGGCCCAGGGGAACCCACACCTCTGAAATCAACTGGCCAATTAGGGGAAAATCGCAACTTTTTCCCACCTGACAGTGGAGGTGGGTTTGGAACCCGCCCAAACTGAAACCTGCCTCCAACCCGCCTTCCATGGGAAAATCTCCCCCTTTGTTAGAGAAAGAAGCGGAGTAGAGCCCTGAAACCCCAACACACAGGCATCCTATCACCACTCCCACTCATTGAACAACAACCATCTGCACCACTACTACCATGTAGGGATTGGAAGCCCTCTTCAGAGGACCAGGATTCAGCCACCTATCAGAAAAATTATGAAAATTAGAAGCCATCTGTAATAATGTAAGGGTTTTTAGGAGATCAACACACCGGTACCTTTCTGATAGCTCAATCTCACTGACTCATCTTCATACCTAGGTTGTCCAATTCCTACCTTTTCCAGAAAGCGCTGTCTTTTTAATCCATTTATACCATGGCTTCAGTGGCTTTTTCTGGTAATTTATTTGCAGCTCTGTTACTTTTTGAGAGAAACAGTTCTGCCTGATTTCCTGTCTTATTCCCAATTTTAACTTACAGCCCTTTGTATTCGAACCCTTTGCCAAACTGAACATTGATCCAGGCAAATGACTCTTGAGTGGCTTTGACTGTGCTGTGAGTTTAATCCTCTGAATCTCTCCCAGTTCTGCTTGGCTCACACTACCCAAGCTCTCATAGACCAAGTGACACTATGTGGGTGAGTTATTGCCCTTCCGCTTATCTTGGTTGTGCTTGGAGCTAGTGCAGCAGGTCCCCTGCCTGTAGACAGTCTGGCCCTCCATCCTTGTTCAGGTCTCTGCCCTACACAACGGGCAGGATTTTCATTGAGCCGTGGAGGCGGGCTTGGAGGCGTGTGGGGGTTAAAATCGCAAAAAATGGCGGGTGGGCCCCTCCGCCTGGTTCCCGACTCCGAGCAATTTTAACTCAGGCGTGTCTGATGGTCCCGACTCCGTCCCGCATCCAACAGGCGGGACTGGTCTTTAAGGCCCTTAATAACCACTAAATGGCCTCCATAATCCTATTTTAAAAGGCCCTTGCAAATTTAACCCTTTTCCCACGTGAAACATGAATGTGAAACCTGGCGGGAGCACTACTGGATTGCTGACTATCAACTGCAGGTCAACCATTAAAGAGGAGATTTGATCAGCCATTTGCAGGTGGCAGGACTTAGTGGTCTCAGGTCTGGGGCAACTTTTAGAAGGCTTAACCACACCTGTGGAAGGTTGGAGCCTCACACCCATCTCCAGTGTGACCTCCTGGGAAACCCCTCTCGCCACCTTCACTAAGCGCTTCCTCAGTGGAGGCATATACCAGAAGCATGGGAGCCATTTATTTCCTTCCCATCTGGGCATTAGAGGAGCTCGAGCACCAGCCGCGGCACCAGCAGAACCAGGAACAACAGCAGCACCAGCAGCAGGAGCGCCAGGCTGCTGCTCACCCACCTGAGGCTGCACAGGCCAGAAGGGGCCAGCACCTGGAAGCCCGTCAGCGCAAGAGATACCCCCCAAACAGGGTCTACAGACGCAGGGTCAGCTATCTCAACATGTCTGAGCAGCAGTGCCAAAGGTGGCTCCGACTTTTGCGACAGGCAGTGACTGACATCTGCACAATGCTACAGCAAGACCTGCTGCCCAGAGGACCAGGTGGACACGCATTAACAGTGGCCGTCAAAGTCACCACCGTACTCAACTTTTTTGCCTCAGGCTCATTCCAGGGATCAGCAGCAGACATCAGCGGCATCTCCAGGCAGCCGCACACACTTGCATCACGCAGGTAACCGATTCCCTCTTTGCCCTCACGCACAATCACATCCATTTCACCAAGGATCGAGCAAGGGTAACGGCGCAAGCGGTTGGATTAGCTCACCTGGCAGGCTTTCCAAGGGTGCAGGGCATCATTGACTGCACACATGTGTCCCAATAGCGAAATGACAGACGCCACAACTGCAACATTTGCCATCAGAATTTTTATGTACAATTACGGCGTGATGGCATTTTTACACTAAACACAAAATTCCACCCAAGTGACTACCCTTGTGACTACTTGTGCTCTATCTTCCTCTTACGCATGCTCCTACGTAGTGCTTCCCCTGTGGCTTCAGCAGATGTGGAGGCACCTTGCTCACTTTCCTGCTGCTCCTGTTTCGACACCTTTGGCGGGCGTCCTCTGGGGTTGCGAGCCTGTGAGGGCTCGTCAACAGTCTGCTGCTCCTGCAGCTGTGCAGGGGTTGAGATGTCTATCCCACTTGGGTGTAGCCATCCTCTCCTCTACCATAGCCATCCTCTCCTCTATGATAGCCAACCTTACCAGGGAGGTAGCCATAATTTCCACGGAGGTAGATATCCTTTCTATGCTCATGCATTCATGCGCCAATGACTCCACAAAGGCTCTGCTGATGTTCGCTATGGACTCCTCCATTCACTCCACACTCGCAGTGACCCTAGAGACAAAACCTGCCAGAGACTCCTGCATCTGTGCCTGGAGTTCCATCACCTCTGATCTTATGGATGGACCCAGAGGCAGAGGGTCGATATGCTGCTGAGCCGAGCTGGCAGAGTCCTGCGCCCTGCGACTAGGACTCTCCACTGCTGTCCCTGTCTCCACAATCTGCTGATGCTCACTTGTGAGCTGTGATACACCAGGTGACAACACTACTCTATGTCCTGAATGTCCCACCGAGGTGTGAGTGTCTGCGCTGGTGCTGGGTGCGCTGAATTCTGGTGACTCTGCACCCTCAGAGGTTGCAGCTTCCTCTGAGGAGTCTGGCTCCTCAGCCTCTTCTTCCTGGCTAGGGGGGACGGATGCTTGTGATGGTCCTGTGGGGGAGTAAAGGAAGGAGTCAGAGATGTGATGCAAAGGCTTCGTGCACATATCTTCTTGCAGATGCTCATAAGTGCATCTGTTACAGCTTCACAATCATTATCAGCGACTCATGCAATGTCAAAGAGAGATGGGAAACTTTTCTGTCACCAGCTTGCTGTGTTGCACCCGTCTGTCCATCCCCCATGCGCGAATCATCCTCAATGCCCATAATTTCCAGGACGGCTGCCTCCCAGGGGGTGAGCTGGGCTATTGAGGCTGTCCTTCCTCCTGTCCTGGCTCGCTCTCTTTTGTTGTGAGCTCTCTTTTCCCACAATGAGGGAGACAAGTGGAGGTTGAGTGAGAATGAAGGAGTGAGTGTTGAGGTTGCATAGCGTAGATACTTAGAAGGAGACTAAGATGGAGTGAGGTTGCAAGACCAAGGGCCCTCCCTGTGTGTTGTCAGTTGTGTTCAAAGCATCAGAGTGATAGGGAGTGTGAGGGCTGCATGGTGGAATAGTTATGTGATATACCTATCAATTCATCCAATGAAAAGCGACGAGTTAAGATAGTAACTATAGGTTTTTATTGGCTAAATAACAGAGCCCACCCTCGTGGGTGATCGGGTCCAACAAGGAGGAATACCAGCCAGTCGACCACCTTTATACCTGGGCAAGCAGGCGGAGTCATGGGCGGAGTCAGCTGTGGTCAGCCCAGGTATAACAGCGTGACAAGAGGTGACCTTGTGTAGTGATACAACAGTGTAAACAGTGATAACCATAGTGTAACGATATAAACAATGATAACCATAGTGTAACGATAGTGAACGATAAAAGTGGTTTACCACGTTATGTGAATATGAGCATAGTGAGAGGAAATGGGTAAGGGTGCATGGATGTCAGTGTCAAGTGGGATGTGGAGGAAGAGATTGCTAAAGCTGAGTGCTGGTGAGGAAAGGCAATGGGGATCAGATTGAGGGTGATGGGAAATTCATACTCACTTTTCCAGTGCGCTAAAGGTCATGAAATCTTTTCCTGCACTGTATCCAGGTTCTGCGGGTGACTCCCAAGGAGTTGACCTCCTCAGCCACCTGCATTCACACTGCCTTGGTCTGAGTGGGAGGCTTCTTCCTCCCTGATGAAGGGAAGATAACCTCCCTGTTGGCCCTAGCCCCATCGACTAATGCCTGCAGTGCCACCTCGTCAAAGCAAGGAGCTGATCTTGCCCTCCCGCTTGTCATATTTGCTGCAGCTCCCTCACTCTGCGCGGTCAAGAAGCTTGGCAGTCTGCAGAAGAAGCAAGGCTTGCTGTGGACCTTAAATGCAGCAGCAATGATGATGTCATCGGAGGGGACTTTCAGTCATGAAAAACCCATTTGCAAAGGCTTCCCACACGTTGGAAATCAATTGGCCAATTAAGTTAAAATTGCATCAATCTTCCACATCCATTTAGATTCGTGTGGGAAACATGAAATTTGGATAACACGACAACAGCCCACAGCCGAGTTAAAATCCAGCCCAACATGTCAGCATCGGCCATAGCCAACGGCACAGATTTTGTGCGGGTTTGGCTCTTTCTCCCTGGCTGAGCCTCCTCTCCTGGTTGGCTACAACAACTTTACATTTAAATCGTTAGCTAATAAAACTTTCAGTGGTACAGTGGCTGAAATTACTCATTCTTTCACACCCATCCACATTTAGGAACATAGGAACATTAGGAACAGGAGAAGGCCATTTTGCCCCTTGAGCCTGCTTTGCCATTCAGTTAGATCACGACTGATCTGCACCGCAACTCCATTTACCCGCCTTTGTTCCCTATTCCTTCATACCCTTACCTAACAAATCTCTATCTATTTTGATCTTGAAAGCTCCAATTGTTCCAGCATCCTCAGCCTTTTTGGGGGAGAGAGTTTCGGATTTCTACTACCCTTTGTGAGTAAAAGTACTTCCTGATTTCACTCCTGATTTTAAGATTATGTCCCCTTGTCTTAACATCCCGACCAGAGGAAATAGTTTCTCCGTAACTATCCTATCAAATCCCTTTAACATTTTAAACACCTCAATCAGATCACCCCTCGATCTCATATGCTCAAGTTAATACAAGCTAATTTTATGCAAACTGTTCTCATAATTTAACCCTTCATTAGTTTAGCTTCTAGAGGCCAGTGCATTTCATCTCCAGGGTTGCCTGGAGTTTCCGCTCCTTCCAAGGCTGCCAGTGAATCCTGGAAATGGCAGAGACTTGGCACAACTGGATCCCGGCTGTTTTCCAGTGGGTTCTGCTGGACTCTCTCTGGAGTTGCAAGGGGAGACCAGGGGAACTCTTGCGGATTTTCATCAAATGTGTGGTGGGAACTGTCCACTTTCTTGTAACACTAGAAAGATACATTTTTCCAAGACATGTGTAATGATCAGTAACATGTCATTCTAGAATGGTACACTAGGTGGAGCTGTATGTTTAAGTAAGGGACTACCCATGATGCACTAGGCTACCCACAAGGCAGTAGTCAAGATGGATGCTGTACAAGTCCACATCACTGAATAAATGACTAGCTCAAGCTAGCTGTTCATAATGAAAACGTCTAGTTATTTATGAACATAACATGGTACCAGGATTGGTAATATCTGCTGAATATTGTGAAACGCGACATGGAGAATTTAAAGCCACCGGAGGGTTTGAAACTCACGGGGAATGTCGACTGCAATTGGCGGGCTTTCAAACAACAATTTGAACTCTACATTGCTGCCATCGGGTTCGGTATGATGCCAGACGAAAGGAAAATAGCGTTGCTGCTCACGGTTGCAGGCCCACAGGCGATAGAGGTATTTAATACGTTTGTATTTGATCAAGAGGAGGACAGAGAAAAACTGGAGAATGTGCTAAAGAAATTTGATACACATTGTTCTCCCAAAAAGAACGAAACCTATGAGCGGTACGTGTTCCGTTCATGGACACAGCAGCAAAATGAGACTTTTGATAGCTTTGTGACTGATCTGAAACTGAAAGCACAGACATGTAATTTCTCTGAGCTGAAATCATCCATGATTCGTGCCCAGATTGTGTTTGGTATTCATGATAAAAAGGTAAGGGAATGTCTGTTGAGAGAAACCGAACTAACATTGGAAAACACTGTAAAAATATGCCAAGCCAGTGAGCTAGCTCAAAAGCACGCGAAGACTTTCAGTGAAATTAATAATGATGCGACTGTAATGAGTGACTGTGTTGCTGTCAGTGCTGTGTACTACAAGGGGAAGAAACGTGGGCAGAACAGAAATGAAAAGCAATCGGAGGAAGGAATTTTTAATTGTAAACGCTGTGGTTATAAACACCAGTCACGACAATGCCCAGTGCTTGGAAAAATGTGCACAAATGTAATGGAAAGAATCACTTTGCCAAACAATGCTTTTCAAAAGTAAAAACAAAGAAAGGGCAACAAGTCCAAGTCAATGTGATTGAGGACACTGATTTAAGTGAGATATTTTCTGTAGGAATGGTGTCATGTGACAATATCGAAAAGGATACAGAAAATGTGCAGCCCTCAGGAATAAACAATGTTGAACATAAAGTTAATGGAGTAAAAGAGGACAAATGGATGATCCCACTGCGGATAAATGGAGCATTAGTTACATTGAAACTGGACACTGGGGCAAAAGCAAACTTAATCAGTATGAGTGACATTAAAAACATGAAAGAAAAGCCCAAAATACAGAAAAAGTCAGTACTACTGAAGAACTATAATGGTCAGAAAATAGATAGCTTAGATGTATGCAGACTTAAAGTGACAGTCAAAGGCAAAGTGCATCATCTCATGTTTTCTGTTGTGGCGGAAGGACTTGATTCACTACTAGGTGACAAAGCTTGTGAAGACTTAGAACTGGTCAAGAGAGTCTACCGTATAAACTGTGCCATAAGCAGACCAGATGACTCGGTGGATTCTGTAGTGAGTAATTTCCAGGATGTGTTCAAAGGATTTGGAGTTCTACCATTAACTTACAAGATCCAGCTAAAGGAGGATGCTCAGCCAATGGTACATGCTCCACGGAGAGTTCCAGCACCGCTGCGTGACCGGCTGAAGAAAGAACTGGACAGAATGACCACACTAGGAGTCATCAGGAAAGTCAAAGAGCCAACAGACTGGGTTAACTCCATGGTATGTGTAAAGAAAAAGAACAATGATCTAAGAATATGCATGGATCCAAAGGACTTAAATGCAAACATAAAACGTGAACACTACCAGATTCCCAAACGAGAAGAAATCACCAGTGAAATGTCAGGTGCCAGATACTTCACAAAGCTCGATACCTCACAAGGATTTTGGCAACTAAAACTGGATGAAGGGAGCACCAAATACTGTACCTTCAACACACCATTTGGCAGGTATTGTTTCCTCAGAATGCCTTTCGGGATAATATCTGCATCTGAAATCTTTCATAGAGCGATGGAACACTTAATTGAAGGTCTGGAAGGAGTTCGGGTCTATGTTGATGACATCATCATCTGGGGCTCCACACTGAAAGAACACAATGAGAGACTGACTAAAGTGCTACAGAGCTTACGCCGGAATGGACTGAAGCTCAACAAAGCCAAGTGTCAGTTTGGCATCCAGGAAGTCACTTTCCTAGGAGATAATCTATCTGGTAAAGGAATAGAGCCAGATATGGAAAAAGTAAACGCCATACTCAACATGCCCTGACCCACTGACAAAAAAGGAGTGCCACGCATCATGGGGATGATAAACATCATTGAAAAGTTCATTCCTAACTTGTCAGCCAAGACAGCCTGTCTGCGAGACCTGCTACATAAAACAAATGAGTTCGCATGGGCAGAAAGACATGAACAAGAGTGGATGAACCTCAAAACAGTGCTGACAACCACATCTGTACTCACCTTCTTTGATCCAACAAAGAGAATCAAAGTGTCAACGGATGCATCAAAATATGGCCTAGGCACGGTCTTGCTACAAGCAGAGGGTGAAGATTGGAAGCCTGTTGCCTATGCCTCCAGGTCTATGACTGATTCTGAGTGTTGATATGCCCAGATTGAAACGGAATGTCTAGGCTTGGTAGTTGGACTAGAAAAGTTCCATGGCTACATATATGGATTTCCTACCTTCACAGTTGAGACAGACCACTGCCCACTGGTTGCCATCATTAAAAAAAATCTGAATGAGATGTCTCCAAGGATTCAATGACTCATGATGAAGCTGCAAAGATATGACTTTGAACTGATCTACACACTAGGCAAATACATAGTGTTAGCAGATGCACTATCCCGAGCACCCACAATGAGTCATGTGAGCTCTACTGAGGAAGACGTGGATGTTCATGTGAGTATGGTCACTGCTGCGCTGCCCGTGTCAGACACAAAATCAAAGCAAATAGCAGAAGAAACAGTAAAAGATACAGGCCTAGAAATTCAGTTGGTTGTGCCAGCCGGTAACGCCATAAGAGGGGTATATTTCCAGCGCTAGGCACTTAGCGCCCGGGCGCAGACCAATCTGCGCCAACGCCCAAATTCAGTTGACATTTAGTGCCGGCGCAAAGTGTTTGCGCCCGCTCAGCTGCGCGCGCAGCTTATGACGTCATCTCGTCGTGCAACGCTGTTTGTGCGCCCCAAACCGGAAATTCAGTGGCGCCCGCCCAATGTGGGCGTGGCGCTGCTAAGAACTGTGAAGTGGAACGCAACAGAGGCCCTGTGGGCCTCGCGGAGCGCTAATTAAAGGGCACTTACACTGACCTATAAAGCCCAGCCATTTTGCTGCAATGACTTTACTGCTTTGGATTTCTGGACAGAGACCAAGGGACAGAGCTTACTGATTTGGGACAACATAGGAGAGGTATTTTTGGCTTCTGGCCAGTGCTTTGACATTTGATTTCACTGTTTTCAACTTAATTATGGGGGCTGTATGGGGGTCCAACCCTCAGTTGCAGCATTATGTGCGAAGGGCTCGCAGACGCTGTGAGAGAGGGCCAGCCATGCCTAGACGCAGAGGGGCCATCAGGCGTCGGCAACGTAGGCCTTACCCACTCAGGGAATACCGGCAGCAGGTGTCCTATCTCACCATGACTGCGGCGCATTGTGTTAAGAGGCTGCGCTTCAGAAGGGAGGTGGTTGCAGAGATCTGCCAGCTGCTTCACAGAGATCTGCGTCCACAGCTGATGTTCAGGACGTCTCTCTCGGTGGAAGTGAAGGTCACGGTGGCTCTGAACTTTTATGCAAGCGGCTCCTTCCAAGCCGCTGCTGGGGACATAGCGAACATCTCCCAGTTCGCCGCGCATCGCTGCATCCGGCAGGTCACCGATGCACTTTTCGCGAGGAGACACCAATTCATCTCCTTCCCCATGACCCGACAGAGGCAGGAGCAGCGTGCAGTCGGATTTGCCAGGATCGCGCGCTTCCCCATGGTGCAGGGCGCCATTGACTGCACGCATGTGGCTATGCGGGCACCTATCCACAATGCCGAGGATTACCGCAACCGGAAGGGCTACCATTCCCTAAATGTACAGCTGGTGTGTGACCACAGGCAGCGCATCCTAGCTGTCAATGCCCGCTTCCCAGGAAGCAGCCACGATGCATTTATCCTGTGCCAGACTACTGTGGCTGACATGTTCGAGGCACAGCCTCCACCAAGGGGATGGCTTATCGGGGACAAGGGCTACCCTTTGTGTACATGGCTCATGACCCCGCTCCGTGCGCCCAGGACCCCAGCGGAGGAGGCATACAACGAAAGCCATCAAGCCACAAGGAACATCATAGAGCAAACGATAGGCGTCCTCAAGCAACGGTTCCGCTGCCTGGATCGTTCCGGCGGATCTCTACAGTATTCGCCGGATAGAGTCTCCCAGTTTGTCGTCGTGTGCTGCATGCTGCACAACCTGGCTATCCGCAGGACTCAGGCACTGCCACCTGACATTGCACCACCACCTCAGGAGGACGAGCAGGAGGACCATGAGGAGGAGGAGGAGGAGTACCAGCCCAGGAGGGAGCCACAAGGTCCAAGGGCCGTCCGCCGGGGGCTTATTGATCGACACTTCTAGGCCCCCTGTCAGGGAATGGGCTGTGGCAATGAACGCACCTGAAGGCAGCCGCACCGCAAGCCCTCAGCCGGTTAACGCAACAACCACTTGAAACCTGAGACGTGGACATGCTGAATAAATAAAAAGCTTTATTTCACAAACTCAGGGCCCTTCCCACATGAAACAGAAAAACAGACAAGACCCCCAAAAAACAGTCAAAAACATCTGTCACTCCCAAAACCTGGGGAGGGCTAACAAAACTTGCCCATCCAAATGGCCTTCATCATCGGCCTTACAAAAATAAGCCCCCCCCTCCACAACACAAACACCCCCATAAAAACAAAAAATGCCTTGATCCTCGGCCTTACCAAAATAGTGCCCCCCCAGAACACAAGCCCCCCAATATAAAAAAAACCGCTATCACCACACTCTAATGGGTGTGCCGAGAGGGCGAGTCCTTAGACAGGCTTCTCTGGCCCCTGCCCGACCTGCTGCTCCGCCTTAACCTGGGCCCTGCGGGTGTGGCAAGGCTCATGAGGGCCACAATGCGTGTCGGCAGATGCCCTTGGGGGTCGGCCTAGACGAGGCCCGGCCCGGGAGGGGCCGGCTGCTGACTGCTGCAGCTGTGGCTGGCCAGCATCAGTCTCAGCAGCAGCTCGTCGCACCTTGGCTGGGGGAGTGGCAGTGTCGGCTGCACCAATGGGGGCAAGCTGGCTGATGGCAGGCGCGCGCTGCTCGCCAGAGACACTGGCACTCGGCCGGGCTGGCAGTGCAGCAAGCTCAGCAATCTGGTGGAGGCCAGACCGCTGTGCTGCAGCAGGGCGGCGGGTGCCCTGGCGATGCTTCCGCGCCACAGCGAGTGTGGCAGAAGTGAGTGCCCGAACTGCCCTGGTATGTGCCCGCATCAGCTCTGCCAGTGTCTGGACGGCACCACTCATCTCGCGAGTCGCGTCCTGGGCTGCCGCGAGTTGCTGGACACCCCTGTCGTGCGCTGCCACGAGTTGTTCGACCCCCCTGGCCTGTGATTCCCCAAAAGCGACCACACTATGAGCCAGGGACTCAATGGCCTGAGGCATCTGTTGCACAACCCCCATGAACTCCTGGTGGCGCCGCTCAGACGTCGCCGACATCTCATCGAGGAGGCGCACCTCCTGGGCGAGGACCGTCTCCGGACTGGAGGGCGGACTCTCCCTCTGGGGAGAAGGCCGCCGAGCTGGCCGACCCTTCCCGCGTGCCTCGAGCCCACTGGGCCCAGGATCTGCCCTCCCCTGCAACACCTCCCCCCTCTGGGGAGAAGGCCGGCATGCTGCCGGACCCTTCCCGCGTGCCTCGAGCCCACTGGGCCCAGGATCTGCCCTCCCCTGCAACACTTCCCCCTGGCTCTCCTGCAGGCCAGACGTCTCCCCTCCATTGCCATCCCCTGGCGCGGATGAGGGTTCCCCCGATGTGCCGCCTTCCTCCTGGTCCTCGTCGTCCTCCTCCTCCAAGGGCCTGGCACTCTGAGCTTCAGGGACCACCTCCTCCTCACCAGCTGAAAGCAGGAAGGCACAAGAGTAGCTTTAGAGTGAGGACAGGGCGTCAGCGAGGGAGGCCTGAGTGGTGGCATTATGCGAATTTGTCGGTCAGTGCGAAAGGATGTAGATCTGAAGCGCAAGGGCAACGACAGAGGTCCAACCGGTCATGTCCTTACCAGTGGGTCCCAGTACAGGGTCCGCATCTCCGATCGCAACAGGGCCAGTCACCCGGGCACGCATGAGTCGAGCCACGCTCTCCTCCAGCTCACTGAGCGCCTGGTACTCGGGACAGCCTCCACCAGTGGCAGACTGGCTCCTCAAATTCCGCGCCAGCTTGGCCTGCAAGAGAAAGGACGGCCTCTAAGTACAGTGTGGTGCCCCGTTGCTGTGTGCACTGCCTCCCATGGTCGAATAGCTTGGCCAGTGTGTTAAGTGCAGAAAGTGCTATTGATGATCATGCCAGTGCCATTGCTGCGGGAGGAGGGCTGCCCATTAGTCCTTTGAGGTCCCTTTGCCCATAATGTGAGGTGCATATGCAAGGATGAGGAGGACACTGGAAAGGTTACTCACCTTCACCATCCGAGTGAGGTCGTTGTACTTCTTGCGGCATTGGTCCGCACTCCTGGGGACATCGCAGGTGGATGACACCCTGCGGGCGATTTTCCTCCAGGCTTTCCTGTACTGGCTCCTGGGAGCCTTCTTGCCACTGTCCGGGCACAAGATCTCTCTTTTGTTTTCGACACCATTAATCAGCACCCTCAGAGCATGCTCTGAGAAGCGCTGCGCTCGTTCACGGGCCCTCTCCATGGCTCCAGGCGCTATTTTGGCCCACCAGCAGTGTTGAGGCCTAGCTGCAGGGCTCCAGTATGCAGGGCGTGACAGCAGTCAAAGTCGACCCTTCCCCCTTTAAGAGCTGGTCGGCGTCAGGGTGTCTGCTGTCAATCAAAACATGACCGCACCTGCGCTGCGCCCGGCCTCGGCGTTATCAGGCCGCATTGCCGGCTTAGCGCCTGAAGAGAGCATTGCAATGCCAGTTTCAGCGCTCGGCCAAACTCTTGGCCAACTCTACTGAATTTCGGCGATGTGGCCTACACTTTCCGGCGGGCGCTAACTTTAGCGAACGCCCGACTTTAGCACCCCAAAAGTGTCCAGACTGAATTTCTAGGACTTACAAACAGTAATAGAGAACATTCATCATGGTTGGCCAAAAGGTTCCTGTCCAAAATACTATTACATAAGGTCAGAGTTGAGTGTCGCAAGTGGACTATTACTAAAACAGAACAGAATAGTCATTCCACAGGCTCTACGTCAAGACATGCTCAAAAGAATTCATGAGGGACACCTCGGAATTGAAAAATGCAAAAGGAGAGCAAGAGACACTGTTTATTGGCCTGGCATAAATAAGGACATTGAGAACATGATAGGCATATGTGAGACATGTCAGAAACACCAAAACAAACAAACAAAGGAACCAATGATAGTAGCTGACATACCAACAGCACCATGGCAAAAGGTTGGTATGGACCTTTTTCATTTGAATGGTAAAGACTATCTAATAGTGATTGACTACTATTCTAACTATCCTGAGATGGCGCTGATCTCAAGCACATCAGCAAGCAGTGTCATAATGCATGTTAAATCCATCTTCACCAGACATGGAATTCCCAGGATTGCCGTTAGCGACAATGGTCCGTGCTTCAACTGTAAGGAGTGGCAACAGTTTGCAGCACATTATGACTTTCAGCACATCACTTCCAGTCCTCTGTATGCTCAGTCGAATGGTAAGGCAGAGAAAGGTGTTCAAGTTCTCAAACAGCTACTGAAGAAAGCAACAGAAAGCAAGTCTGATCCTTATCTCGCCCTGCTGAACTACCGAGCCTCCCCTTTAGACTGTGGTTCTTCACCTGCTGAACTCCTAATGGGTCGCAAGTTGCGTACCACGCTACCCTGCTGTGCAAAAGAAAAGCAGAATAAGGAGCTGAGACAGAGACTTCAACTGTTAAAGCTGAAATAGAAATCACACTATGACAA
Organism: Somniosus microcephalus; assembly: GCF_052327205.1. Classification (NCBI taxonomy): domain Eukaryota; kingdom Metazoa; phylum Chordata; class Chondrichthyes; order Squaliformes; family Somniosidae; genus Somniosus; species Somniosus microcephalus. The sequence continues at coordinate 183,575,197 of NC_140995.1, forward strand.
GTCATCCAAAACTCTGAAACCATTGACAAGGGATGATGTTGTCAGGATTGAGGATCCAGATGCATGGAACAGGAAAGCTACAGTTCTTGAGGAAGTACGACCAAGGTCATACACTGTTAGAACTGAGGAAGGACAGATTCTCAGGAGGAACTGCCGTTCCCTTCTGAAAACACAAGAAACTATCGAAGAGCAAATTGATGACAATGCCGCAACTGAATCTTGTCACTCACCACCAGAACAATCTAACACAAACACACATACAGGCTCTCATGAAAACACATCAGACTCACCTGTGCTGAGAAGATCCACACGTGAAGTAAAAAAGCCTGATAGACTTAATCTTTGAGTACAAAGAAAACTATATTGAAAATGTATTGACTATTGTGAAGATGTTTATGTCATTATGATTGATTGATATTGATTGATATTGATTTTGTTTAACCTCAAATAAAGGGGGATGTAATGATCAGTAACATGTCATTCTAGAATCGTACACTAGGTGGAGCTGTATGTTTAAGTAAGGGACTACCCATAATGCACTAGGCTACCCACAAGGCAGTCAAAATGGATGCTGTACAAGTCCACATCACTGAATAAATGACTAGCTCAAGCTAGCTGTTCCTAATGAAAACATCTAGTTATTTATGAACATAACAACATGGTCACCAGAAAGGCCTTGAAAGCAGCAGGTACCTTATCAGAAAATCGCACATGTGCAGGCCGCAATTTTCCAAGTATTGACTGAAATCGATAGAAAATTGTGGACAGCACTCCCGTGGTTTTCTGATAAGGCACCAGCTTCATGGCAGGCCCTGCTGGTGCTGGACATTCTTCAAACGCAGATTTGCACCAGGTTGGAGTTATACTGCAGTCAGTACAAACTCGCCAAGGCTTCTTCGGCAGCACGTTCCAAACCCACGACCTCTTCCACCTAGAAGGACAAGGGCAGCAGTTGCATGGGAACACCACCACCTCCAAGTTCCCCTCCAAGTCACACACCATCCTGACTTGGAAATATATCGCTGATCCTTCATCGTCGCTGGGTCAAAAATATCGCCGATCCTTCATCGTCGCTGGGTCAAAATCCTGGAACTCCCAACCTAACAGCACTGTGGGAGTACCTTCACCACACGGACTGCAGCGGTTCAAGAAGGCTGCTCACCACCACCTTCTCAAGGGCAATTAGAGATGGGAAATAAATGCTGGCCTTGCCAGTGATGCCCACATCCCATAAACGATTAAAAAAACTCAAAGCATTGTGAGGCATCCTCCCGAATGGGGTTGCACATCTCCTAGCATTAATGCATGCTGGAGTCAGATCAAGACCTGACTCCTGAGTTTTACTGTTAGCTTTGCATCAATGTGCACTTTAAATCATTTTGCATTGATGCAGAAGTGGCCTGCATAATTGCACTACTAATTTTGCTTTGTGTGCATTCTGCACTGCACATAGATTATCAATAAAAATATAAATAGGGCAACACACCTTCTTATATTTAACATTCCATCAGCATCAGGAAAAGGAACGGAGACATAACACTTTCTGATTGAAAAACTATAAACTTTATATGTACTTAATGTGCAGTCACACGAGACAGAATATTTTTATGAGGACTGCATATTTTCTGAATGGCAGTCAATCAGATAAGGGTGTTGGTGGCACACGTGAACTACTTTTAACACAGCATGGAACAGCGCTCTGAATGAATGATTTGTTAGCTGTCAGCTCGTGAAACATTTTGTAAGTGTCAAGCAGTTTTAAAAGGAACAGAAATCCAATATGTTTGTATTAAAAACAGGACATTAATTGACCACTAAAGCAAAACACTAGAGAGGTTTTTTTTTCCAAACTTTGCGTTGTTATAGGAAGCCACATGGTGGAAATGTGGGTGCACATTGTGTGTGCAATTTTCGGACCATTTATTTAAAATGCTCTGAAAATCATGTGCAGCATGTGTTATGATATGTGCTTCAGCTGGCGAAGCTGCCTGCTGGGAATAGTAAAGTGGAAAATTGCCCCATTAGATGTGATCAACGTGTTTTGTAAGATGTTTCTATGCTACATATATGACATTTCCTGTCTGCAAGAAAGTGCTAGCTGTCACACTGGTAAGCACATAAAGAATAATTTTATAGTCCTCTTGCCATTTTTCATACACACTAGTGCTTAATACTTATGCATACAGATAAAATGTGGTAGTACATGGCACATATATGTATATATATAAAGCATAGATTCATACAGCACAGAAGGAGGCCATTCGGCCCATCATGCTTGTGCTGGCTCTTTTAAAGGGCTATCCAATTAGTCTCACTCCCCTGCTCTTTCCACATAGCCCTGCAATTGTTCCCCTTCAAGTATTTATCCGGTTCTCTCTTGAATGTTACTATTGAATCTGCTTCCATCTCCCTTTCAGGCTATGCATTCCAGGTCGTAACAACTCACTGTGTAAAAAAAAATTTCCTTATCTCCCCTCTGGTTCTTTTGAAAAATCACCTTAAATCTGTGTCCTCTGTTTACCGTCACTCCTGCCACTGCAAACAGTTTCTCCCTATTTACTCTATCAAAACCCTTCATAAATATATCAACATGCATCTATAAAGCTAAATTACTAAATATGCAAATGTTTGACGTCATTTTGTGCTTGGTGTATGATTTGTAATTTTAACCATGTTGTAATCTTGTGGGATTCTGGAATTAAGCAACAGAGAACAATAAGAATAAAGTGCAAGATTTACGTGGATTTAAGATAATCATAGGCCAAATTAGCCAACGGTAGTGAGAGCAAACAATGCCGCTAGAAAATGATTAACTTAAGCAGCAATTTGAGTGTTTGATTAGTTGGTTGTTGGGATAAGCATGGGTTTTTTTTGGCCTCAGAACTGATAAAGTTCAATTCTCATGACACTGAAGCAGAAGATCCAATTGTGATCCCACAAGCCAGTGTGTGACCCTTGATAGACTGGTAGGAAACTTCTAATCCAACCAGGATCTTTGCCCTCCCCTCTCCCCCACCACAAACACACAAATATACACATGATTATAGTGGAATATAGATGCAAGCTCACATCTACGTTACCAAGAATGACACACTGACGCACACCCTAGACTGAACAGCTTGCCAAAAATGCGAGGGATAAAAGGCACATCTTTTCCAATGAGCATTGGGGAAAACAGATTATAAGTTACCATAATATAAATAAAACAGATATATCTTTAACATATTAAAAGTCTTACATCCAGTGCGCATTTCCTGTTACGTGGGCATCGCTGGCAAGGCCAGCATTTATTTCCCATCCCTAATTGCCCTTGAGATGGTCGTGGTGAGCCGCCTTCTTGAACTGCTGCAGTCCATGTGGTGAAGGTACTCCCACAGTGCTGTTAGGGAGAGAGTTTCAGGATTTTGACCTAGCGACGATGAAGGAACAGTGATATATTTCCAAGTCAGGATAAGAACATAAGAACATACAAATTGGGGCAGGATAGGCCATTCGGCCCTTTGAGCCTGCTCCGCCCTTCAATGAGATCATGGCTGATCTTCTGCCTCAATTCATTTCACCAGCCTTATCGCCATATCCTTTGATGCCCTTACTAGTCAGAAATCTATCAACTTCTGTTTTGAATATACCCAATGACTGAGCCTCCACAGCCGTCTGGGGTAGAGAATTCCAAAGAATCACCACCCACTGTGTAAAGAAATGTCTTCTCATCTCAGTCCTGAATGGCCTACCCTTTATCCTGAGGCTGTGGCCCCTGGTTCTAGACTCCCCAGCCAAGGGAAACATTCTCCCAGCATCCACCCTATCAAGCCCTGTAATAATTGTGTACACTTCAATGAGATTCCCCTCTCATTTTCTGAATTCAAGAGAATACAGGCCTAGTTTACTCAATCTCTTCTCATACGACAGTCCCGCCATCCCAGAAATCAACCTTGTGAACCTTTGTTGCACTTCCTCTATGGCAAGTATATCCTTCCTTAGGTAAGGAGACCAAAATTGTACACAGTACTCCAGGTGTGGTCTCACCAAGGCCCTATACTCAAATCCTCTTGTAATGAAGGCCAGCATACCATTTGCCTTCCTAATGGCTTGCTGCACCTACACATTCACTTTCAGTGGCTCATGTACAAGGACACCCAGGTCCCTTTGAGCATCTGCATTCCCCAAGCTTTCACCATTTAGGAAATACTCTGCCTTTCTGTTATTTCTACCAAAGTGGATAACTTCACATTTATCCACATTATATTCCATCTGCCATGTTCTTGCCCACTCACTGAGCCTGTCGAGATCCCCTTGAAGCCTCTTCACATCCTCTTCACAACTGACACTGCCACCTAGCTTTGTCTCATTGGCAAATTTGAAAATGTTACATTTATCCCCCTCATCCAAATCATTGATATAGATTGTGAATAGCTGGGGCCCAAGCACCGATCCTTATGGTACCACACTAGTCACAGCCTGCCATCCTGAGAAAGATCCATTTATCCCTACTCTTTGTTTTCTGTCTGTTAACCAATTCTCAATCCATGCTAGTATATTACCCCCAATTCCATGTGCTCAAATTTTGTTCACCAACCTCTTGTGTGGAACCTTATCGAAGGCCTTCTGAAAATCCAAATACACCACATCTACCGGTTCCCCTTTGTCTACTCCACTAGTTACATCCTCAAAGAACTCCAAAGGTTTGTCAAACAGGATTTCCCTTTCATAAATCCATGTTGACTCTGCCCAATCTTACTATTAGTTTCTAAGTGCCCAATTATTGCATCCTTTATAATAGATTCTAGCATTTTCCCAACTACTGATGTGAGGCTAACAGGTCTGTAGTTCCCTGTTTTCTCTCTCCCTCCTTTCTTAAATAATAGGCTTACATTTGCTATCCTCCAATCTGCAGGAACCGTTCCAGAATCTGTAGAATTTTGGAAGATGATAACCAATGCGTCCACTAGCCCAATGGCCACCTCTTTCAAAACCCTAGGATGTAGGTCATCTGCTCCTTGGGATTTATTGACTTTTAGTCCCATTAATTTTGCTAGTACTGTTTTTTTGCTAATAATAATTTCATTAAGTTCCTCATTCTCACCACACCCTTGGTTTTCTCGTATTTCTGGGAGGTTTTTTGTGTCTTCCTCCGTGAAGACAGAAACAAAGTATTTATTTAATTTCTCTGCCATTTCCTCATTCCCCATTATAAATTCTCCCGTCTCTGAATGTAAAGGACCTACATTTACCTTTGCCAGTCTTTTCCTTTTCACATACCTATAGAAGCTTTTACAATCCGTTTTTATATTTTTCGCTAGTTTGTGCTCATATTCCATTTTCCCTTTCTTTATCAATTTCTTGGACCCCTTTTGCTGATTTCTAAAAAGATCCCAATCCTCAGGCAGACCGCTTTATCTGGCAACTTTATATGCTTCCTCCTTTGACTTAATACAAGCTTTAATTTCTTTTGTTAGCCATGGTTGGATCACTTTTCCTTTTGGGTTTTTATGCCTTAGAGGAATATATGTTTGTTGCAAATTATGCATTATTTCCTTGAATGTTAGCCATTGTATGTCCACCCTCATACCTTTTAGTGTAGTCTCCCAATCTACCATGGCCAACTTGTCCCTCATACCCTTGTAGTTTCCTCTGTTTAGATTGAAGACCTTAGTTTCAGATTGGACTACATCACTCTCAAACTTAATGTAAAATTCAATCATAATATGGTCACATTCAATCATATTGTGGTGTGTAGCTTGGAGGGAAACTTGCAGGTGGTGGTGTTCCCAGGCACCTGCTGCCCTTGTCCTTCTAGGTGGTAAAGGTCGCGGGTTTGGGAGGTGCTGCTGAAGAAGCCTTGGCGAGTTGCTGCAGTGCATCATGTAGATGGTATACACTGCAGACATGGTGTGCCAATGGTAGAGGGAGTGAATGTTTAAAAAATAAGGATTGTGAAGCTGATTTGCTGGGATTCGGGAAGCCAGTGGGCGCAGGCGTGTTCAGGACTTTGTGTGTTCGTCAGGCTGTGGACTTCTGGATTAGCTGAAATTCTGAACAGCAGAGGAGAGCATTTGAGAAATCTATCCTTGAGCTGATGAAGGTCCCCCATTCAAAAAAGTGAAGAGGGATAAACCCTGCAACTACAGGCCAGTCAGCCTAACGTCGGTGGTGGGGAAACTTTTAGAGACAATAATCCGGGACAAAATTAATCGTCACTTGGTAAAGCATGGGTTAATAAATGAAAGCCAACATAGATTTGTTAAAGGCTAACTTGATTGAGCTCATTGATGAAGTAACGGAGAGGGATGATGAAGGTAGTGCGGCCGGTGTGTTTGATAAAGTACCACATAATAGACTTGTTAGTAAAATTGATGCCCGTGGGATTAAAAGGACAGTGGCAGCGAGAGTACAAAATTGGCTATGGAACAGAATCTAGGCTGATGCTTCATCACACTGCTGAGGGAGTGTTGCACTGTCAGCGGTGTGGCCTTTCAGATGAGATGTTAAACCGAGGCCCTGGCTATCCTCTAGTTGGATGTAAAAGATCCCATGGTGCTATTTGAAAAAGAGCAGGGGAGTCTGCTGATGTCCTGGCCAACTTTTATCCCTCATCCACCACCACTACATTACAACAGTGGCTGCACTTTAAAGAGACTGCGTTGGCTGTGAAGCGCTTTGAGACATCCTAAGAACATGAATGCAAGTTCTTCCTTTCACACTGTGGGCAGAAGTTTTACTATTGTAAGGAAGATGGGGGTTTATGTTGCTCGATTCTGTCAGGGGTGGAGTCGATGCTGGAGTCACTCAGGTACATATCTGGTGATTTAAACGTGGCATTTGATTGGTGGATACAAGAAGGCTTTTTTCCTTTCTTAACTCCTGTTATTTGAAAGTTGAAATTTTGACTGAAAAATTATGACTTGCAATCTACAAACTGAAAAGAATCCAAGCTTATCTGAAGCAGCCCGAAGTAAATCAGATTGATTTGGACTCACTGTGATGAAACCATCTGGCAACATTTTGGACCCATTACTACCTATTCTCGGATTAATGAAATGTATACATGTCAGGTTGGTTTCCAAACAAGCCACACTGTAACAGCACGATCTTTAGCTACACCCCATTGCATTTCAGCAAAAATAGCAACCACAGAATAATCAGAGTTTTCTTTTGATTCCAACTTACGACAGGGAAAACCACTGAGAAAATGCAGACTATTTTACCATGTGAAAGAAACAACTTGCAAAGAAGAAGCCGCTGTCATGACTAGACATGGAATAGACTAGATATAATTACAGGAGAACATTTTGAAATGGAAAAAGTAAGCAAAAACTGATAGTATAACTCTCAAGAATAGTCTTTATTTTGTGGTTTTCCGCACTCTCAGGCTGCGAATTTAATAGCGCTCAGAGGGTGGGTTTGGAGGCGGGTCCGCTGTCAAAATCACAAAGATTGACAGCGCGTGGGAAACCCGCTGTCAACCCGCCTCCACGCGAATCTCCCAGGTGGCAATATGATGTTGTGGCAATAACGGAAACGTGGCTTAAAAACGGTGAGGACTGGACACTTACTATTCAAGGGTACAAGGCATTCAGAAAAAATAGGGAAGGATAAAAGGGAGGTGGGGTGGCAGTACTGATTAAGGAAGACATTGTAGTGTTGGAAAGGGAGGATGTTTTCGAGGGGACAAGAACAGGATCCATTTGGTTTGAGGAGCAAAAAGAGTATGATCACACTATTGGGGGTATTCTATAGTCCTCCAAATAGTGAGAGGGAGGTAGAGGAGCAAATCTTCAGGGAAATCACAGAGATATGCAAGAGCTATAGAGTGGTGATATTGGGGGACTTTAATTACCCAAATATTAATTGGGATAATGCTAGGGTAAAGGGAAAGGAGGGGGAGGAATTTCTGAAATGTGTTCAGGAGAATTTCCTTGACAAATATGTTCTTGGTCCAACTAGGAAGGAGGCATTGCTGGATCTGGTGCTGGGGAATGAGGTGGGCCAGGTCGACCAAGTGTCTCTGGGAGAACACTTGGGTATGAGTAATCATCGTATCATAAGTTTTAGATTAGCAATGGAGAGGAGCAAGGAACAATCTAGAGTGGAACTTCTAAACTGGAATAGGGCTAACTTCAATGGGATGCGAAAGGATCTAGCCAGGGTAAAATGGAACCAAAGACTGACAGGAACAACTGTAACGGAACAATGGGAGATCTTTAAGGATGAGATGTTCCAAGTACAGGCTAGGTACATTCCAATAAGAGGGAAGGGTAAGGGAACCAAAGCAAGGGCTCCTTGGATGATGAGAGAGATAGAGAAGATGATGAAACAAAATAAGAGGGTGTATAATGCATGTCAGGTGAATTCTTCAAGGGAGAACCAGACCAAATACAACAAGTTGAGAGAGGAAGTGAAGATGAAAATAAGATTGGCAAAGAGAGAATATGAGAGTAGATTGGCAGGTAACATAAAAGGGAACCCAAAAATCTTCTACTGGCATGTAAACAGTAAGTGGGTAGTAAGAGGCGGGGTGGGGCCGATTAGGGATAAAGAAGGTGATATATGCTTAGAGGCGCAGGGCAAGGCTAGAATAATCAATGAGTACTTTGTTTACTAACGAGGTGGATGCTGACAAAATATCGGTAGAAATGGAAAAGGTAGAAGCAATGGAAGGGGTGAAAATTGATAGACAGGATGTAATAGAAAGGTTGGGTATGCTTAGAGTGGACAAGTCGCCTGGTCCAGATGGCTTGCATCCCAGGTTGCTAAGGGAATTGGAGGAGGAAATAGTGGAAGGGCTTGTCATCATTTTCCAATCTTCCCTAGATGTGAGGGAGGTTAGGGTAAGGATTGGAAAGTGGGAAATGTGACACCATTGTTCAAGAAAGGATGTAAGGACAATCCTAGTAACTACAGGCTGGTCAGTTTAACATCAGTGTGGGTAAAGTTTTAGAAACAATAATCAAGGAAAAAATTAATGGGCACTTGGAAAGATTTAAGCTAATTAAGGAGAGTCAACATTTGAGTAATCTAATTGAATTTTTTGATGAAGTAACAGAGAGGTTTGATGAAGGGAATGCAATGGATGTTGCCTACATGGATTTTTGGAAGGCGTTTGACAAAGTACCACTGACATGAATCTTGTCATTCATGTGGAAATGACTTATGAAATGATACTGGGCGGCCTGCTGGTGGCACTGTCCAGGGAGAGTATAAATACTCGGGCATGGGCCCAGCTTGCTCAGGACATTCTTTAACAGGAACCAGTGAAGGACACAACTAGATCTCCATGTTGAAAAACAGTTGATTAAAGCTTTGTTTAATACTTTGACCAAGTGCCTAGTAGTTTTCTTACGTCAACCACATAGAAGGCTGGTTAACAAAACTGAGGCTCATGGAATAGGTGGGTCAGTGGCAGCATGGATAAGGAATTGGCTTAAGGACGGAAAACAATGAGTTGTGGTAAATGGCTGTTTTTCAGACTGGAGGATGGTAGACAGTATTGTTCCCCAAGGGTCAGTGCTGGGGCCACTGCTTTTTTTGATATATGTAAATGACCTGGATATTGGAATACAGAGTACAATTTCTAAATTTGCCGATGACACCAAACTTGGGGGTATGGCAAACAGTGAGGATGATACCAATTGACTGCAACAATACATAGAAAGGCTAGCAGAATGGGCAGACAAGTGGCAGATGGAATTTAATACAGAGAAGTGTGAGGTGATGCATTTTGGCAGAAGGAACAGAGAGAGGCAATATACACTTAATGGCACAGTTTTAAAGAGTGTGCAGGGACAGAGGGACCTGGAAGTTAATGTGCATAGGTCCCTGAAGGTGGCAGGACATATTGAGAGAGTGGTTGGCAAAGCATATGGGATCTTGGGCTTCATAAATAGAGGTATTGAGTACAAAAGTAGAGAAGCTATGCTGAATCTTTATAAAGCGTTGGTTAGGCCACAACTGGAATATTGCATCCAGTTCTGGTCACCACACTTTAGGAAGGATGTGAAGGCCCTTGAGAGGGTACAGAGGAGATTTATCAGAATGGTTCTGGGGATGGGGGATCTTAGCTACAAGGACAGGTTGGAGAAGCTGGATTTGTTTTCATTAGAGCAAAGGAGGTTGAGGGGTGATTTGATAGAGGTGTACAAGGTTATGACGGGTTTGGATAGGCTTTTTTATGCAGTGAATGGTGAGGACCTGGAATTCGCTGCTGACAGAAGTGGTGGAAGCGGAGACACTCAAGGCTTTCAAGGGCAGACTGGACAGGCACTTGAGGGAAATAAACTTGCAGGGCTACGGGGATAGAGAAGGGACTGGGACCACTGGATTGTTCTACAGAGATCCGGCATGGACTCGATGGGCCGAATGGCCTCCTACTGTACGTATGACTCGATGGGCAGGATTTTCATTGGGCCGTGGAGGCAGGATTGGAGGCATGTGGGGGGTTAAAATCACGAAATCGGGGGGCACGAACCCATCCCGCCCCCAACCTGCCTCCATGCCAGTTTCAAAGGAGGCGGATACCCGACCTGTGCTGGGAGCCGCCTCCCCGAGGTGGGAAGGGGATTAGTGCCAATTAACTGCCTGTTAACAAGCAGTTTTTAGCCTAATCCCTATTTTTATTCCTGAAGTGTGGGATTCCCGACGGCTCCAAACCACGCCAAGTTAGCGAGGCGGACCGTCGGGCTGAAGGGCTTGGAGTGTTCGAGATTGTTGTGTCGGTACCTTTCTACCTAGACACAATTTAGGACTCAGAACTCAGAGATTCAAACATGAAGTGCTTTATTGGAAGGAAAGGAAGTTCTGGAAAGTTCCGAACAAAGAGAGCTAAAACTTAACAGAGAACACCCAGCCATTTATCTCCCGTGACAGCACCACCACAGGTGGGAGGAGAACACACAATAGAACACACAATCCTCCCCTCTTAAATGGAAGGTCCACATTATTCCTCAACAGGTAAGTTACTTTCAATGCACTCAACGAACCTAGGGTAGAGGTAGACTGCCTCAAACCCTGACTTTACCCTGGGGTTTATTCTGCCCCAGTCTTGTGGGTAAGTCACTAAGCCTACAGATCCAAGCGTCTTGGAGGCCGCCGCTCTCTGACAGGATACCGGCGGTCATCGCTGGCTTCCACAGCAGTAGGCATTGACACAGGCCTGGATGGAGGAGGTGCCTGTGTCAGTCGAAAGTCAGGAGTTTGCACAGGTGGAACAGTCTCTTTGACTTCCTGTGTTGGAGAAGAGCACTGTGGCAAAGGATGCTGGTTTGCGGTATCATCCGGAAACAGTTCAGGCCAACCAGCCGTTGGAGCCTCTGTGGCTGTCTCTGCTCCTAGCAACAGTTGATCTGTGTGTCTTCTCCAAATGACGTCCTCAGCAGTCTCAACCATGTAAGACACAGGGCCCGTCTGCGCGATCACCGTAGCAGGAACCCATTTCGGTCCAGTGTTGTAGTTTCGAGCTAGGACGTGCTCTCCAGGGTGAAACCGTCTCTCCTTGGCTCTTTTCTCTCTCTTTTCAACTTGAGCTTGTTGTTGACAATGGACAACCTGTTCTGCCCTTGGAGGTTTGAGTAAGTCAAAACTTGTCCGCAACTGCCTCTTCATCATGAGCGAAGCGGGGGAAGTTTTGGTTGTGGCATGCGGCTCGTTCCTGTAGGACAACAGGAAGCTATTCAGACGTTGGTGGATTGAGCCCTGACCTTGCGATGCCTTCAAGGCGTGCTTCAAAGTTTGCACAAACCTTTCTGCCTGGCCATTAGTAGAGGGATGATAGGGCGTAGACCTGATGTGTTGGACACCATTCACATGCAGGAAGGTTGCAAACTCCTGTGATACAAATTGTGGACCGTTGTCACTTACGAGTTGTTCCGGTGAGCCATAACGGCTGAACATCTCACCAAGTTTCTCAATTGTTTTCTCTGCCATGGTAGACCTCATCACAGCGACCTCCGGCCACTTGCTACGAGCGTCCACAACCACCATAAACATCTTTTCTTCGAAAGGACCGGCGAAGTCCACATGTACTCGCTGCCACACTTCTGCAGGCCAATCCCAGGGGTGTAGGGTTGCCAGCTGTGGAACATTCCGGACCCTTTGACATGGGGAACATGTTTTGGCTTTCTCCTCAATATTCCCATCGAGACCTGGCCACCAGAAGTAGCTTCTTGCCATTTTCTTCATCCGAACCATCCCACTGTGGCCTGTATGAAGTTGTTGCAGTATAGGTTCCCTCAGAGGTGGCGGAATGATGACACGGCGTCCCCAAAGAAGACAACCTGCCTGGATGGAGAGCTCATTTCTTTTTGAAACGTAAGGTTTCAAACTAGGAGAATCTCCTATAGCTCTCCCTCGAATGACATCGTCCATTACCTCAGACAGGACTGGATCATTGCGGGTGTACCTTTGCACCTGAACTGCAGAGACAGGTGCTCCCTCCACTTGTCTAAAGTAGAAGGTGTCTATCTGACGAGGCTCCGGGGGAGTAACAGGCAAGGGTAGCCTCGAGAGACCGTCTGCGTTGCCGTGCAAGTCTGATTTGTGATATTTGATGTCGTATGTGTGTCCTGACAACAGTAAAGCCCACCTTTGCATCCTGCTTGCAGCGAGAGACGGAATTCCGGTGTGGGGCCCGAAGATTGAAGTCAATGGACGGTGGTCCGTCAGGAGTGTGAACCTTCTCCCAAACAGGTACTGATGAAATTTTCGAATTCCAAAAACGATTCCCAAGGCCTCGTGCTCGATCTGCGCATAGTTACTCTCGGCCTTGTTCAAGGTGCGTGATGCAAAGGCGATAGGTTTCGCTTCACCCGAAGGCATGATGTGGGATATGACTGCTCCCACACCATATGGTGATGCATCACATGCTAGCTGCATGGGTAGCTTTGGGTCGAAGTGTGTCAGGACCTCCGATTTCAGCAATGCTTTCTTTGCTTGGGCGAAAGCTTCGTTGCACAGTTCAGTCCATTTCCATATTTTGCCTTGACATAGCAACTGATGTAACGGCTTCAGCAATGTTGCTAAGTCTGGAATAAACCTCCCATAGTAGTTAAGTAGCCCCAGAAATGAACGTAACTGTCTCACATTCTGGGGTGCTGGGGCCTCCACGATCGCCTTGACCTTTGACGGCGCCTTATGCAGGCCAGTAGCATCAATCACATGCCCCAGGTACTCAACTGAAGACTGAAAGAATTCACATTTGTCTTTACGAACTCTGAGTCCGTACTCTTTCAGTCATTGTAGTGTCGCATCCAAGTTCAGAAGATGATCCTCCTCATTTGTCCCAGTGACAAGGATGTCGTCCAGGTAGCACTGGACTCCTGGCAGTCCACTCAAAATCTGATCCATTGCCCTTTGGAATAGAGCAGGGGCCGACGTAATTCCAAACGGAAGGCGGCAGTACCTGTATAGCCCCTTGTGTGTCACAATTGTCAGCAGCTCCTTTGATTTGTCATCGACATGCATTTGTAGATAAGCCTGGCATAAGTCTATTTTGCTGAACTTTTGCCCTCCGGCCAGGCCCGTAAAAAGATCATCAATGAGGGGAAGAGGGTACTGTTCCGCAGACAGCACCGGGTTAATAGTCACTTTAAAATCCCCGCAGATTCGAACAGATCCATCCTTTTTCAGGACAGGAACAATGGGTGTGGCCCATTTGCTCACGCTCACAGGCTCCAGGACTCCATTCTCGACTAAGGCCTCCAAGTTAGCCTCAACATTTGGCCTAATTGCATAGGGTACAGGTCGGGCTTTGTGAAACTTCGGCTTGCTGTCAGGTTTAATGTCCAGTCTCATGCTGATCTTTTTCATGCTCCCAAGTTCCCCATTGAAGAGTTCTGCATGTTTGTTTAACACTGCAGTCAGACCTGACTCCCCTTTTGACATCATGCGGACTGCAGGCCAGTCCAGCGTGATTTTCTCTAGCCACGCACGTCCCAGTAGCGATGGGTAATTTCCCTTTACCACATATAGTGGCAGTTTTGCAATCTGTCCGTTCAATTTAACTGTCACCTGAATGACGCCTCTCATGGCCACAGGTTCGCCGGTATATGTCTTTAGCACAATGTTTGTTGGCTGAAGGGTAAGATGCTTTAGCATTTTGTTGTAGACAGTGTCTGAAACAAGGGACACAGCCGCGCCTGTGTCCACCTCCATCCGCACTGATTGTCCCTCCACCAGTGGTGACACCCAGTAGCCATTTAAATCACCTGCAACCATCAGTATGTGCACCTCTTCCTCCTCAGAGGTGTCGCTCCCCTCTGTTTTGCTTGTTCCATCACACTGCACTGAATGGACAAGAGAGGAAAAAGAGTGTTCAAATACAGACATTTTGCTTCCATGCTTCCCAGCTCTGTCTGTTCGTTTTTTTACCTCTACAGGCGCATTCAATGTGACCCTTTTTGCCACAATTTCGGCATTCCAGCTCCGTACACCAGCAGTCATTAGTGTGATGGCCCATTTTCCCACAACGGTAACATGTGCCGTTCCGCGCACCTTTAGGCTCAGACGACACCTTGTGAACTCTCCCTGTTGAACTCAACTGGTGAGCCTCCTTTTCCGCCATCTCCATGGAGACACTAACTTCAATGGCCTTTTCAAGAGTAAGGTTGTCCTTAGTAAGAAGGCGCTTCTGTGTGGCTGCATTTTACAGACCACACACAAGTCTGTCTCTAATGGTGTCATTCAGCACCTCCTTGAACTGGCAGTGTTCCGACAACCTTTTTAAAGCAGCAATAAACATCGTCACTGATTCCCCCTCCTCTTGATTCCGTTTATGAAATCTAAATCTCTCAGCAATAACCAGAGGTTTTGGTGAAAAATGTGCTCCAAGAATTTCCACTAGTTGCTTATATGTTTTAGTTCTTGGCTTATCTGGTTGCACGAGGCTGCGAAGTAAATTGAATGTCTTCGGCCCGATTACACACAAAAAGGTAGGCACGACCTTTTCATTTGCCACCGCATTCGCCAATACAAAATAGTCAAAACGTTCTGTATAAGCACTCCATTGCTCCACATTCTCATCAAAATCACCGATGTTTCCTAATATAGTAGCCATCTCACGTTTCAAATTAAATTTTCTGTTTACTCACTGCACCCGTAACGTACGCAGATTCGTCTGCTCCTCGTTGCCACTTGTTGTGTCGGTACCTTTCTACCTAGACACAATTTAGGACTCAGAACTCAGAGATTCAAACATGAAGTGCTTTATTGGAAGGAAAGGAAGTTCTGGCAAGTTCCAAACAAAGAGAGCTAAACTTAACAGAGAACACCCAACCATTTATCTCCTGTGACAGCGCCACCACAGGTGGGAGGAGAACACACAATAGAACACACAATACATAACAGAGATGTCCGGTGTTCAGGTGAGTGATGGGTGCATGAGTGCAGAGGTAAGTGTGTTTTGTGTGTGTAAAGTGTTTAAAGAATTTTAATTACCTTTACTTACCTTTACAGCCTTCCTTCCTTCAGGTCTCGGGAATCCCTCATCTCACTGGCACAGAAAGCAGAATGGCCGCGAGCTGTCAAAAGTTGCAGCATTCAGCTTTCTGTTCTGGAGAGATCTCCAAATCAGCCTGAGAGGAAGGAATTAACTTAATGTACAGATTGTCAGTGTTTGACAGATTCAAAGAGCTGTCAAACGCTGATATTTCATCTGTCAAAAGCCCTTGACAGATGAAATGTCAATCTGTGACCACCTGTTGTCAGGTGGCCCTTAATTGGCCTGCTGAACCCGCTGGGCAGGCTCAACAAGGTCAATCAAGTGAAAATCACGTGGGTTGGCCACAACTCGATGGAGGCAGGACTACAACCCCAAAAGTTGTAGCCCCACTTCCTACACACCTCCAGTATCAATATCCAGCCCTTTGACTCTATGATCTCATCACCAACCTTCTTTGCCATCACGTGATGCTGCACTGGACACAGGGCATCAGCCCCTGACAAAATTGCTGGCCAGAAGGCCAGCGATGGCATCACCATGACCAGATTTTCTTCACTTGACACTGTAAACCCTGGCTGCCACATGATGCACCAGGTTGATGCCATCCCACACCAACACTGTGAAGCATCCCTTTAATGTCCAAGCCATCACTATAGTGGGCTGTGGCGGGGGGCGGCGGGGGGGTGGGCAAGGTGGTGGGAAGTTATGACTGAACAATTACTGGAACTCAGTAAGACACTTCTCAAGGTGTGCTCAGATCTGTCCAATAAGGGCCACTTTTTGAAAAAGAGATTTCACTGTATGACAACACATTACCAGAAACTTCACATGGACATTGGCTAAACCTCTCAAGTGCCTACCCTTGTGTGTTGTTAGTTGGTATGCTTGCAGTAGGGTGAGAGTGAGTGTGAGGGGTGGCTAGTGAGATTGGGAAGTGATAAAGTAGATAGAGAGGGATGAGTGGAGGTGTAAGGTAAGTTGATGTCCTGGGGAGTTCTCTTCTGCCCTTGGAACGGAAGAGAACCTCCCTGCGTGCTGTGACTCCCTTCATAAGCATATGGAGGGAGTCACTGGAGAGCCTGGGTACAAGCGTTCGCCTTTGTGCCGTGATTGTCAGTGTTTGCAGCACCTCAATGCTGTCAAACACTGACAGATCAACTGTCAAACCCCATGTGAACATGGCCCTTTAAGGAAACCGGCTGATGACACGTCATCAAATGACGCCATCAGACCCGCTTCCTGTTAATTGGCCGGTAAGCCTACAGGGCAGGCATAACAAGGCCAATCAAGGTAAAATCACATCTGCAGAGCGGATGCAGCTGGGAGCGGGACCGGAACCTGGAAACCAGCTGTCCCGCCCCCATCCCACCTCCTCCATTAAATTCCCGGCCTCTGTCATCATAGAAAATATTTGACTTATACACATATATATTTCATCATTAACTGCCTTTATATTCTGCAGGCAAATATTGCTCTCAATTAAGCTGTTGCTTCAAAGTTGCATTATTTAAATGTGGCCTCTTATTTTTCAGAAGCCTGATTGAATAATTCAGCATGTTCACACCAAAAAGCTCAATGTTGATTTTGACTGGGGTGAGCAGTCAGCGCACAGAACTGAAGTGACACAACAGGAGAAGTGTTCTATAAAAACACCTAGCAGACAGTGCTGGAGTGAAACATTCTTTACTCTGATTTATGGTTCATTTGAGGATTGAAGGCTTGCCAGAAAGGTGTCTTCTGAGTTTGTAGTTTGTACCCTCTGAAATTAATTGCCTACTAAGGAATCCCGCAGCTTCTGTGGATAAATAGCGAGACAGTGTTTGTCAGAACCTTAACAATATCCAAAGGTTGAGGTTACGTTGATGATACCACAAGCAATAATGAAATGTCTGATTGGATTAGATACCAGTAATATAAAGGTTAAAGATTAATGGATATGGTTTTTTTCTAGCTTGGAAAAAGCTTTTGCATATTATTTCCATTCAGTTTTTCACGATTAATATTAATGTTATACTCCTGTTCCTTTCCATGTGGAAATTTTAATTCAAAAATTAACTCTTCTCAATATAACTTCAGCCTCCAGGCACAATGCGGAGTTTCTGGGAAGATTTGGTTGAATGCTGTAATATTATTTATTAATTAAATATATTTGCACAGGATATCCCAGCTAAGCCTGTTGATAATGGGTTTCTGTCCAAGGGCAGTCAACAGACATAACACAGTGCAGGAGACAGAGAGCAGATATAACACAGATCAACATGGGCATAACCTTCCACTCTTCTAACCCGTTAGTTCATCGCTGTTGTCATTCTTTCAAAGTGTTGAAAGATTTTGTTTAAAATTCATGTGATGGTGAAGCCCAGAAGTAAAGCTTAAAGCAAAAGTAAAGATTAAAGCTGCTCTCATCATTGACCAAGTTTATATAATCTGTTAAGCATTAAAACAAAGCTGCTGTACATAACATAGGATATTGTCTTATCTACTGACCCTTTTAAAATTCCAACCAATCTAGGCCAACAAGAAGGCCATTATTATGCTTTCAATTTGCTTAAGTTAAAGGTCACTACCTTCATGAAAAAGTGTTTCGCACATCTTTATTTGTTTGCAAACACATGACACAATACCAAACCTTCTATTATCACACCACATACATAAAGCTATTGTGAAAATTACATTTGGCTCTTCTTTGCTCCACACCCCCAAAAGACAAGTTTGATAAACACTTTCCATGAAGGTAGTGCCCCTTTAAATTCATAGCCTACTCACCTTGTAAATAATTGGAATTCATGGTCTATTGTTAGCCGCTATTGTTACAGCAAAGCTCAGCAATGCACGGTGACTCATCTTCAGTACATATTAAAAAGAACAACAGAATATAAACAGTTTAAAAATTCTACTGCCATCAAATTAATTAGTACAAGTCTCTCAAGTGGTACTGTAGCACATTCCCATTAAACAGTCTGAAATAATAGTTTCTCTTGTGTTCTATATAGCTGAAATCAATCATCACATTTAAAATCCCTCAGACAATAACATGGAGAAGTTTAAAAATGTCAGCATTTATTTACACAGCGTGAATTGCAGCAGAAGTGTACCAATCAAATCAAATCAAAAGAGCCACCATCTTCAGGACAAGGTGTTTAGCAAAACAACCTTTATCCCTTTCTTTACAAACACAACACTTTTTGAATGGAATGAAACAGAAAATGCTGGAAACACTCAGCCGGTCAGGCAGCATCCGTGAAGAGAGAAACTTAGGGTTAACATTTCAGGTCGATGACTTTTCATCAGAACTGGATTTCATCATTACAACAGTGACTGCACCTCAAAAAGTACTTCATTGGCTGTGAAGCACTTTGGGACGTTTGGTGGCCATGGAAGGCACTATAGAAATGCAAGTCTTCCTTTCATCATCCTGTTACGTTGACCCTGATCTTGACTGGGGCAGGTTGCGTAGGTGGGGGCGGAATCTCAGTTGGGAAACCCAGAGGTCCGGGTTTTGTCTCCGCAGCGTGCGTTTTTTTTTGCCAGGATCCCTGCCGGAGGTCAGCCTGATTGACAGGCGTGGCTTCAGTTGGGTGGGAATGCTCCACAGCAGGCCGCAGATAGGGAGGCTGCAGCTGCTAGTGGGAGCGTGGGTGGGATGTTCTGATCCACAGCCCCGGGAGGGGTCCGATCCCAGGGTGGGTCCAATCCCAGTGGTTCTTTGCATTGGGCTGGGTCTGATTGGGGGGGGGGTTTCTGATCCAAGGCAAGAAGGTAGGCTTGGGGGTCTGGGGCGGGCGGGGCAGGAAACACTCTTGCTGTTCCTGGCCCACAAGCAGTGCTGTAAAGGCACTTATATTTTCCCTGAAGCTGTCCTCGCCTCGCTTCAGCTGCTGGGTTTCCCGAGGCCTGGGAAACCCGACTGCCCAGGGTTAAACCTACGAAGCAGGTTAAATCAGAGGCTGCCAGCCTCATTAAAATATTTAAATGGCCAATCTGCCACCTGGGAGCGGGTTGGCTGCCCGACCCTTGTCCCGCCTCTGTTAAACCAAAGAAGTGGGCGGGGTGGAGGCAGGTTGGGATTGGCTATGAGAATTTTAATTTTTAACATCGCACCTGTAAACAACCCAAACATTTTTGGGGGTTAAAATTACCCCCAACTCTGTTTCTCTCTCCACAGATGCTGCCTGACCTGCTAACTTTTTTTTCATTAATGGGATGTGGACGTCGCTGGCAGGACCAGCATTTATTGCCCATCCCTAATTGCCCTTGAGAAGGTGGTGGTGAGCCGCCTTCTTGAACCGCTGCAGTCTGTGTGGTGAAGGTACTCCCACAGTGCTGTTAGGAAGGGAGTTTCAAGATTTTGACCCAGCGACGATGAAGGAATGGCGATATACTACCAAGTCAGGGTGGTTTGTGACTTGGAGGTGGTGGTGTTCTTATGCATCTACTGCCCTTGTCCTTCTAGGTGGTAGAGGTCGCGGGTTTGGGAGGTACTGTGGAAGAAGTCTTGGCGAGTTTCTACTGTGCACCTTGTAGATGGTACACACTGCAGCCACGGTGCGCCGGCAGTGGAGGGAGTGAATGTTTAAGTTCCAGCATTTTCTGTTTTGATTTCAGATTTTCAGCAACTGCAGTATTGTGCATTCCTTTTGAATGGATGTGGAATGCTAGCTTCAGAAAAATAGCTACTAGTTTTGTGCAGTACACATTTCTGAAAATTATGAGCAACTCTTGAGTATATTTGTAGATAAAGTGCAGTGTTGCAAATCTGGCCTTCACATATCACAGATTCCAATTATCTGCTTTAGACTTAATGTTATTGCTGCTATTGGAATCCACTCATGTAGGAAAAATATATCTATTGTTTTAATCAACAGATATTAGTTTGGCGTGATGATATAAATAGGATTTTTGTTACCATCCTTGTCTCAAGGAAATTAAGAACATTCACTTATCTAACCTTGTCACATATCCTTGTGCCAACAAGGTCAGATATGCAAACTTCTATTCTGCTTGGCTGATCTACCTTGGATCATTGGATTTCTCTTTAAAAAAGAAAGGCTTTTATTTCTAATGCCCAATGCCATAGCACGTCACTCAGTGAGTTACTTTGAAGTGCAGTTGATTTCTCTTAATTAGGAAAATGTGGCAGCCATTTTGTAGACAGTAGGATCCCACAAACACTAATAAGATAAATGTCCAATTTATCTCTTTATTCTGCACCTCCTCCAACCTCACCTGCTGCTCCCTTGATCCTATTCCCACTAAAACGCTCACCACCCAACATCCCTTCATGTTAGCTGACATTGTAAATGGTTTACTCTGTTCTGGTATTGCTCCCTCCCTTTAAAAGCCATAACCATCACCCACTCCTCAAAAAAACCCAATCTTGAACCCTCTATCCTTGTAAACTACTGCCTCATTGACAACCTCACTTTTATCTCCAAAGTTCTTGAATATGTTGTTGCCTCTCAAATCTGTGCCTATCTTTCCCAAAATTCCATATTTGGATTTCTCCAATTAGGTTTCCACCCCTGCCACAGTACTGAAACAGCCCTAATCAAAGTCACAAATTACATCCTCTGTGACTATAACTGTGGTCCATTATTCCTCCTCATCCTTCTTGACACCTTTGCAGTGTGTGACATGATTGACCACAGTATCCTCCTTCAACACCTTTCATCTATTGTCCAGTTCAGTAGGGTTGCCCTCAATGGGTTCTACTTATACCTATCTGATCATGGCCACAGCATCTCCATCAATGGTTTCTCTTCCTGCCTCCACAGTGTTACTTCTGGAGTCCTCTAAGGATCTATCTTTGGTCCCCTCCTTTTCCGCATCTACATGTTGTCCTTTGGCGATGTCATTGCAGATGTGAGGTC
This sequence comes from Somniosus microcephalus, assembly GCF_052327205.1. NCBI lineage: Eukaryota > Metazoa > Chordata > Chondrichthyes > Squaliformes > Somniosidae > Somniosus > Somniosus microcephalus. The sequence goes on from NC_140995.1 coordinate 183,596,497, forward strand.
AGCTTCCACATGTATACTGATGATACCCAACTCTACCTCTCCACCACCTCTCTCGACTATTCTACTGTCTCTGTGTGGTCAAACTACTTGTCCAATATCTATTTGTGGATGAGCTGTAGTTTCCTCCAATTAAACATTGCGACGACTGAAGCCATCATTTTCTTTCCCCACCACAAACACCATACCCTCATCACTGATACCAGCCTCCTCCTCGGCCATTGTCGCAGCTTGAACTGGATGATTCACAATCTCAGTGTCCTGTTCGACCCGAGTCGAGCTTCTGGTCTCATTTGCTCTTTATCGCAAAGACCGCTGACTTTCACCTCGGTAACACTGCTGCATCTGTAACATTGCTGCATCTGCAACATTACTGCATCTGTAACATTGCTGCATCTGCAACATTACTGCATCTGTAACATTGCTGCATCTGTAACATGGCTGCATCCGTAACATTACTGCATCTGTAACATTACTGCATCTGTAACATTACTACATCTGTAACATTGCTGCATCTGTAACATTGCTGCATCTGTAACATGGCTGCATCTGTAACATTGCTGCATCTGTAACATGGCTGCATCCGTAACATTGCTGCATCTGTAACATTGCTGCATCCGTAACATTGCTGCATCTGTAACATTGCTGCATCTGTAACATTGCTGCATCTGTAACATTACTGCATCTGTAACATTGCTGCATCTGTAACATTACTGCATCTGTAACATTGCTGCATCTGTAACATTGCTGCATCTGAAACATTACTGCATCTGTAACATTGCTGCATCTGTAACATTGCTGCATCTGTACCATTGCTGCATCTGTAACATTACTGCATCTGTAACATTACTGCATCTGTAACATTACTGCATCTGTAACATTGCTGCATCTGTAACATTGCTGCATCTGAAACATTACTGCATCTGTAACATTGCTGCATCTGTAACATTGCTGCATCTGTAACATTACTGCATCTGTAACATTACTACATCTGTAACATTGCTGCATCCGTAACATTACTACATCTGAAACATTACTGCATCTGTAACATTGCTGCATCTGTAACATTACTGCATCTGTAACATTGCTGCATCTGTAACATTGCTGCATCTGTAACATTACTGCATCTGTAACATTACTGCATCTGAAACATTACTGCATCTGAAACATTACTGCATCTGTAACATTGCTGCATCTGTAACATTACTGCATCCGTAACATTACTACATCTGTAACATTGCTGCATCTGTAACATTGCTGCATCTGTAACATTGCTGCATCTGAAACATTACTGCATCCGTAACATTGCTGCATCTGTAACATTGCTGCATCTGTAACATTACTTGCAATTATCTCCCGCTGAAACCCTTATCCATGCCTTTATTACATCTCGATTCAACTGTTCCAATGTTCTCCTTGCTGGTCTCCCAACCTCCAGCCTCTGTAAACTTCAGCTCATCCAAAACTTTGCTGCCTGTAACCTAACCATTACTTCTTATCTTCTCTTCTCTCCTGTTACGTAGATACTTAGAAGATAGGAGCAGGAGTAGGCCATTCAGCCCCTCGAGCCTGTTCCGCCATTTAATGAGATCATGGCTGATCATCCAAATTCAGTACCCTGTCCCTGCTTTCTCCCCATATCCATTGATCCCTTTAGCCTTAAGCAATATATCCAACTCCTTCTTGAATATATTTACTGAATTGGCCTCAACTGCATTCTGTGGTAGAGAATTCCACAGGTTCACCACTCTCTGGGTGAAGAAATTCCTCCTCATCCCTGTCCTAAATGACTTATCCCTTATCCTTAGACTGTGACCCCTGGTTCTGGACTCCCCGGCCATCGGGAACATCCTTCCTGCACCTAGTCTGTCTAGTCCTGTTAGAATTTTATAAGTTTCAGTGAGGTCCCCTCTCATTCTTCTAAACTCCAGCGAATATAAGTCTAATCGACGCAATCTCTCCTCATACGTCATTCCTGCCATCCCAGGTATCAGCCTGGTGAATCTTCGCTGCACTCTCTCCATGGCAAGAATGTCCTTCCTCAGGTAAGGTGACCAAAACTGCACACAATACTCAAGATGTGGTCTCACCAAGGTCCTGTACAACTGCAGCAAGACATCCTTGTTCCTGTACTCAAACCCTCTCGCTATGAAGGCCAACATACCATTTGCTTTCTTAACCGCCTGCTGCACCTGCATGCTTACCTTCAGCGACTGGTGCACAAAGACACCCAGGTCTCATTGCACTTCCCCTTTTCCCAATCTATTGCCGTTCAGATAATAATCTGTCTTCCTGTTTTTGCCACCGAAGTGGATAACTTCGCATTTATCCACATTATACTGCATTTGCCATGCATCTGCCCAATCACCCAACCTGTCCAAATCATACTGGAGTTTCTCAGCATCCTCCTCACAGCACACATGCCCACCCAGCTTTATGTCATCTGCAAACTTGGAGATATAACATCTAGTTCCCTCGTCTAGATCATTAATATATATTGTGAATAGCTGGGGTCCTAGCACCGGTCACTGCCTGCCACTCGGAAAAAGACCCGATTATTCCAACTCTTTGCTTCCTGTCTGCCAACCAGTTCTCTATCCAAGTCAGTACCTTACCCCCAATCCCATGTGCTTTAACTTTACACGCTAATCTCTTATGCGGGAGCTTATCGAAAGCATTCTGAAAGTCCAAATTCACCACATCCACCGGTTCTCCCTTATTTATTCTACCAGTTACATCCTCAAAAAATTCCAGTCGATTAGTCAAGCACGATTTACCTTTTGTAAATCCATGTTGAATTTGTTCGATCCTGTCACTGTTTTACAAGTGCTCCGCTATTACATCTTTTATAATGGATTCTAGCATTTTCCCCACTACCGATGTCAGGCTTAATTCCCCGTTTTCTTTCTACCACCTTTTTTGAATAGTGGGGTTACATTAGCTACCGTCCAATCCATGGGAACTGTTCCAGAGTCTATAGAATTTTGGAAGATGACCAGCAATGCATCTACTATTTCGAGGGCCACTTCCTTAAGTACTCTAGGATGTAGATTATCGGGCCCTGGGGATTTATCGGCCTTCAAGCCCGTCAATTTCCCTAACACCATTTCCCTACAAATACTGATTTCATTCAATTCCTCCCTCTCATTAGGCTCTATGTTCCCCGACATCTCTGGGAGGTTATTTGTGTCCTCCTTTGTGAAGACAGAACCAAAGTATGTATTTAATTGGTCTGCCATTTCTTTATTCCCCATTATAAATTCCCCATATTCTGACTGCAAGGGACGTATGCTTGACTTCACCAATCTTTTTCTCTTCACATATCTATAGAAGCTTTCATAGTCAGTTTTATGTTCCCTGAAAGCTTACTCTCATACTTTATTTTCTCCCTCTTAATAAATCCCTTTATCCTCCTTTGCTGAATCCTAAACTGCTCCCAATCCTCAGGTTTGCTGCTTTTTCTGGCCAAATTATATGTCCTCTCCTTGGATCTTAAGCTATCCCTAATTTCCCTTGTTAGCCACGGTTGAGTCAACTTTTTCGTTTCATTTTAATGCCAGACAGGAATGAAAAAATTCTGTAGTTCATCCATGCTATCTTTAAATGTTTGCCATTGCCTATCCACCAACAACCCTTTAAGTAACATTACCCTATCCATCATAGCCAACTCATTCTCATACCATCGTAGTTTCCTTTATTTAACTTCAGGACCCTAGTCTCTGAGTCAACTACTTCACTCTCCCTTTTAATGAAGAATTCTATCATATTATGATCGCTCCTCCCCAAGGGGCCTCGCACAAGATTGCGAATTAATCCTTTCTCATTACATAATACCCAGTCTAAGATGGCCTGATCTCTAGTTGGTTCCTCGACATATTGGTCCAGGAAACCATCCCCTATACACTCTAGGAATTCCTCCTCCACAGTATTGTTGCTAATTTGGTTAGCCCAATCTATATGTAGATTAAAGTCACCCATGATAACTGCGGTGCCCTTATTGCATGCATCGCTAATTTCCCGTTTAATGCCATCCCCAACCTCAGCATTACTGTTTGGGGGTCTGTATACAACTCCCACTAATGTTTTCTGCCCCTTGGTATTTCTCAGCTCTGCCCATACAGATTCCACATCATCAGAGCTAATATCTTTCCTTACTATTGTGTTAATCTCCTCTTTAACTAGCAATGCTACCCCACCTCCTTTTCCTTTTTTTCCTGTCCTTCCTGAATACTGAATACCCCTGGATGTTGAATTCCCAGTCTTGGTCACCCTGGAGCCATGTCTCCATAATCCCAATTATATCATATCCGTTTACATTTATTTGCGCAGCTAATTCATCCACCTTATTACGAATGCTTCTCGTATTAAGACTGAAAGCCATCAGGCTTGATTTTTTAACATTCTTAGTCCTTTTAGAATTATTATTTACTGTAGCCCTGTTTGATTTACACCCTTGATTTCTCTGCCTTCCTGTTGTCTTCAACATTGGTGGTGTCCTTAACTAAATGGCAGTGCCTTTCACCCAGGTTTCTCACAAAATCAGTTAGCTATTCATTTGTTCTGTATAATTTTCTATGCAGCTTTTTTAAATTTTTTAATGGTAGTGTGAAGGAATAAGCCATATAACCTATTCAGAAAAATACACCATTCTATGAAAGAATTCTTGCCTTATTAAAACATGACAAACTGGGTGGGGAAATCTAGAAACCTAATGATGAAAAAGCTATGATTGCATTCTGGCTATTGAGATAAGATAAGTTGTTGACACTGAATCAATAACCTTATTGAGACAGAAGGTTAAAGGCTCCTGGGGCTAAAAATTCGGTATCGCCGCGCCAGGTCTTTAGTGCCCGAAATTTTGCGCTCGCCCGGATTCCCGTAGCGCCCGCCTGAAATTCAGTTGCGCCGCCCCAAGACGGAGGCGGGTGCTATTGCAGGGTTTGGCCGCCTCGTTTGGGGCGATGAAAGTCAGTTTCAGGCGTCCAGCTGCCGCTGCGGCACCCGATGCGGTGCGGCAGGATGGGGTACTGCAGGCCTCCTCCTTCTCTTAAGGAGGAGCTGCCTGCAGCCGTGAGATCACTGCTGGATTCCCCCGGCAAATGAGCCCGGCACCACGGAGAAGTGCCGGGCTCACGGGAGTCAGACACCAATGCCGCGGGGGGGTGGTGCAGGAGTCCGGGGAGGGAGGTGCAGCCAGGCGGCCGCCGGGAAAGCGACCAGCCGCCCCTCCACCTTTATGCACCGGCCTCTCGGAGCTGCAAGGCACCGTTTTTCAAACGCTGTTTGCGGCCGCTACGGGCGAGGCGGCCGCAACTGAATTTGGCCATCGGCACGGAATAGCATTGGAACCGGGGCGCTGCACACACCGATGACGTCATCGGTGCCGGCGCAGCGCTACCGGCTAACGCCGATGTTAGGGACCAACTGAATTTCGGGCGCTAAAAAACTTCCAGCGCAAACCACTCTATAGCCAATAAGTGGGCGCAAACACGACTGAATTTCTAGGCCCTGAAGTCTGAGTCTTTGGAAGCAAGACAATAGTACACCCTGTATAAGGTGTTCTAATTTACACCTTGTAACGAAGCACATAAAAGTAACAAACATCTGCCTTCATAAAAATAATACCAAGTAAAGCGCACCTGCTGTTACACATTTTTTAATGATAAATTTAGAAAACCTAATGGAGAGACATGGTTCTGTAGTGCTACCAGCTGAGGTGACTGTAAGAACTGCAGCGGTCAGCAGAAAAATGACTAGAGATAATTAGCTTACATCAGCAAAAAACCTTAAAGGAAATACCACTGGAAAAGGGTATAAATATTGAACGCTCAAATGGGATAATAGACTCGCTTAAAGGGGCAAAGTGATTCTCGGCTTCAGAGCTAGCTCTGTAAGTCTCCAACTCTTTGTAACTCGGGGATCAAAGGTACTGTATTTAATTTTGGTGGTTATCCTGAATAAAATTAAGAACTGTAAAACTGTAGCGAAGTTAAGATTTGAGAGTAGGTTCTCTGATAATAGAATTGTAAAGCTTTTTTTTTGGAACTGTTAATGTTGCGATTGACTCACCAACTGTAAATTATATGTCATTTCTTTAATAAATCTATATATTTTTAGAATTGTCTCACATAATACTTCTGTATCAAACTTGCGAACTCAATTTCTGTACACTCTTTGCTGAGGAATTGCAGAATTCTGGGGGAGTTTTCCAGACCCTCATAATATCCGGAACATTACAGTCTAGCTAAACTTATTGAAAGTGCTATCTGGAGGACGGTAACATTTTCAGGTTGTTCCTTTCCTTTAGGGAGAGGTAGTCCGGACCTTTAGACCCAATTAAGAGTCTTCAGGATTCGGCTACCTCAAACTTTAGTTGAAAGTGAAAGTCTGAGGAATACGCCTGATCCGGGATAGCCCTAAAGGGGCTAGGACTAGTAAAGATCCCTTCAGTAGAACTGTATGGAAAACTGTTTTGCAACTGTTCAATGCTGAGGAAGTAAAGGATGTGCGGGGTTAATTTAGCATTAGTGTAATTTGGCGTTCAGGCAAGGATTGTGAAACTTCAGAGTCTGAGGCATTTTTATTATTGCAGTAGAAACCCTAAACAAGCAAATTACCAGTATTGTGCTACATGCTGCAGCACTGCTGAGCTCCCACTTACCAATCTGACACAATAGGAACATAGGAACAAGAGTAGGCCTTTCAGCCCCTTGAGCCTGTTACATAGAAACATAGAAACATAGAAGATAGGAGCAGGAGTAGGCCATTCGGCCCCTCAAGCCTGCTCTGCCATTTAATGAGATCATGGCTGATCATCCAAATTCAGTACCCTGTCCCTGCTTTCTCCCCATATCCCTTGATCCCTTTAGCCTTAAGAAATATATCTAACTCCTTCTTGAATATACTTAATGAATTGGCCTCAACTGCCTTTTGTGGTAGAGAATTCCACAATTCACCAATCTCTGGGTGAAGAAATTCCTCCTCATCTCTGTCCTAAATGGCTTACACTTTATTTTTAGACTGGGACCCCTGGTTCTGGAGTCCCCCGCCATCGGGAACATCCTTCCTGCATCTAGTCTGTCTAGTCCTGTTAGAATTTTATAAGTTTCAATGAGATCCCCTCTCATGCTTCTAAAGTCCAGCGAATATAAGCCCAATCGACCCAATCTCTCCTCATACGTCATTCCTTCCATCCCAGGTATCAGTCTAGTGAATCTTTGCTGCACTCCCTCCATGGCAAGAACATCCTTCCTCAGATAAGGTGAGAAAACTGTACACAATACTCAAGGTGTGGTCTCACCAAGGCCCTGTACAACTGCAGCAAGACACCCTTGCTCCTGTACTCGAATCCTATCGCTACGAAGGCCAACATACCATTTGCCTTCTTAACCGCCTGCTGCACCTGCATGCTTACCTTCAGCGACTGGTGCACAAGGACACCCAGGTCTCATTGCACTTCTCCTTCTCCCAATCTATTGCCGTTTAGGTAATAATCGGCCTTCCTGTTTTTGCCACCAATGTGGATAACCTCGCATTTATTCACATTATACTGCATCTGCCATGTATCTGCCCAATCACCCAATCTGTTCAAATCATACTGGAGTTTCTCAGTCTCCTCCTCACAGCACACACGTCCACCCAGCTTTATGTCGTCTGCAAACTTGGAGATATTACATGTAGTTCCCTCGTCTAGACCAGTTCTCTATCCAAGTCAGTACCTTACCCCCAATCCCATGTGCTTTAACTTTACATGCTAATCTCTTATACAGGGTATTGGTGAGGCCACACCTGGAATACTGCCATGACTTACCCTTTAATTAATTTAAATTAATTAAAATCAAATCAATACCACTAATTACACTACAATTAAGTGATATACTCAAGGACCCTTGATTACTAGCACTCCCCGATACACAAGAGGGACCTTAGAAACTATAACCATAAAAATTAAGACCTTCTCAACTTTATAAACTATTAATCTTATCTGTCAAACTATAGAGTAGTATAAATACTCACCTGGCCGTACTCACCCAATCAGCTGCTTCCTCTTGCCCGCGTTACTTTTTGAATCGTAACGTGGCTCCGGAACGCCACTGGTGGTCTGTGAGATTGGGAAGCCTTGTACCGCTGCTCTCTCCACTCCCGACACTGGCCTCAATCAGTTCCCTCCCCTTGTGTCGACGTCACTTTTGACTTCTGACGTCACCCTTTGAAAATTCTGCTGGTGCTGAGTTGGTATTGCCGCCGCCACCTCACCGCTCCTCCCAGGTCCGCACTGCTGCCGCCGCTGCTGCTGCTGTGGGGCCTACCTGTACCTCGGGCTCTCTTTATATCACCGCCACCGCCTCGCCGCTCCTCCCAGGTCCGCACTGCCACTGCCACTGCTGCTGCTCCACCAGTCAATTAGATCATGGCTGATCTGAAGTTCAACTCCGTTCACCCTATCTCTTGATACCCTTACCTAATAAAAATCTGCCAATCTCAGTATTGAAAATTTCAATTGGCCCAGCATCCACTGCCTTTTGGGTGAGAAAATTTCAGATTTCCACTGCCCTTTGTGTGAAAAAGTGCTTCTTGATTTCACTCCTGAAAGGCCTAGCTCTAATTTTAAAATTGTGTCCCGTTGCTCTGGACTCCTCCTCCCCTACCTACCCCCTCAGAGGAAATAGCTTCCCTGCATCTACTCTATCAAATCCATTTATTAGTCAAAGGAAATCAAGCCAAGTTTATTCAACTTGCCCTCATAATTTACCCTTTTAAGCCCTGGTGTCATTCTGGTGAATCTAAGCTGTATTCCCTTCAAGGCCAACGTATCCTGCCTGAGGTGTGGTGCCCAAAACTGAAAGCACTACTCCAGATGGGATCTGACCAAGACTCATAGAAACATAGAAGATAGGAGCAGGAGTAGGCCATTTGGCCGCTCGCGCCTGCTCCGCCATTCAATGCGATCATGGCTGATCATCCAAATTCAGTACCCTGTCCCTGCCTTCTCCCCATATCCCTTGATCCCTTTAGCCTTGAGAAATATATCTAACTCCTTCTTGAATATATTTAATGAATTGGCCTCAACTGTCTTCTGTGGTAAAGAATTCCACAGCTTCACCACTCTCTGGGTGAAGAAATTCCTCCTCATCTCTGTCCTAAATGGCTTACCCCTTATCCTTAGACTGTGACCCCTGGTTCTGGACACCCCCGCCATCGGGAACAGCCTTCCTGCATCTAGTCTGTTTAGTGCTGTTAGAATTTTATAAGTTTCAATGAGATCCGCTCTCATTCTTCTAAACTCTAGTGAATATAAGCCTGTAAGTTCTTACCTTTGTATTCCAGTCCCCTTGAGGTGAAGGCCAGCATTCCATGAGCCTTTTTATTTAAACTTTGTACCTCTGCACCAAATTTTAGAGATCTGTGTACCTGGACACCCAAATCCCTTTGCTCCTCCACACTCGCCATTAAGTAAACATTCCAATTTGTCTTTCTCACATCCAAAGTGATGACATCACACTTCCCCACCTTGAACTCTATCAGCCACAGTTTTGCCCACTCACTTAATCTATGTCCCTTTGTAACTTTCTGCTCCCATCTACACCACTTACTGTGCCTCCTAACTTAGTGTCATCTGCAACATTAGGTATACAACTCTCTATTCCTTCGTCCAAGTCATTGACATATATGCTGAAAAGCTGAGTTCCCAGTACAGATGCTTGGCTGCACCAATATGCTGCACTATCAGGCCAAACTAGGGCTAATTTCTAGTGAAATGCTTGACTGGAAATTTCCTCGGAGCTGCTCCTGCTCCACCACTATAACTTTGCCGGAAGTGTGGCAGAATCCCCATTGATGCACACAATTTTAAAAAAATGAAATAGTTAACCTTTCTTTTCGTTTCTTTAATGATAAAAACAAATAATCAGATGGGTAATATTTTTTTCTCTTCCACTTTTACCTGATTTTTCTCCCTTTGCGCCCTGTTGGTTTTATTTTGTGAACCGACTGTAGGTGGTGTAGGGGTTCGCAAAATCCCCTAAATCCCTGAAGATTGAAAAATATTGGTCCACATTGTGGACGAAGAAATACGTGATTTGAATTGCCTCTGGGTTGGACAATGTTTTTTTAAACGTGCCCAGAACCGCAAAGAGCTGCATTGCAGCATGTGGACAATGCCAGAATCAAGGAACTTCGTGGAAAAATTCACACACTTTAAGACAGTACATTTTAGTAAAATTGTTCCCTGGAGTTTGGTAATTGTAAAAGGGGTTTTAAAAATGGCCATCAGAAAGCATGGCCAAAAGACAAAAGCAGCTCGTGGATGTCTGTGTAAGTGGGAGGATCAAGCAGTGGCAGTCAGACCTGCCAATCAAAGGGAGCTTCCCTTCTCAGAAGTTGTTTATTGACTTAAGGGATTAACCCACTTGAACAGAAACCGCAGAACAATCGGCTTCTGTTTACACAGAAATCCAGCCCCATTCAAACCTCTTATACACACAATGGATACACCGAAACCATGGAAAGGACTTTTGATATGGAACAGTTAAGGAATGAATGAGGTTTTGAATCATCCATTAATTGAACAATAGGGCAGTTGGATTCCCTTTTGTTTTAGCCCAGGTGAACTCCAGATGTGGGCAGGTACACTTCGGCCACAGAAGGTAGACACATCCAAACCACTCCAACCACTTTGAATCAGCCAATCACAGCCTTTCTCTTGTGTATTCGGACTTTTGGGCGCGAATTTTGCACACAGACTTTTCAGCGCCAAACAGCAGGAGTTGGCAGGATATAAAAGATAGCTCCTGAGAAGCTATCTCTCTCTCTTACTTCACTGGACCACAGGTGAGCAGGTTTTCTTACTCCTCAGCAAGGCAACCTAGTAAGGAGTTAGGGGGTGGTAATTTAGGGGAAATTGCTAAGATTGTTTAATTAACATTGTAGACATTTATCCCTCGTTTTTGCCATCTGCCTTCCCCTGTTAAGCAATTTACTGTAATTACCGTGTTTGTGTGGTATAGTTTAAAATTTGATTACAGTTTCTTTAGTTTAATAAAGTTTGACTTTCTCACACCCAGACCAGTTGTCTGTTTTAATATATCATTAATTATAAGTCCTTCAGTCAGAACTGGAAGGTGGGGTAGCGATTCGAAACCGGTTTAAATTGGTTTACAGTGTAGCAGCAAAAGGCTGCCTGACCAGGTGAATTACCGTAAACCAGGTAAAAGGTTGGAATTGGTCAGAGTGCAGGCAAAGGCTGCTGACCAGGTAAATTACCGTAAACCACAGAAAAGATGCCCCCCTACAGTGGGTTGACCCACTGAATCTCATTAGAAAATGATCCCATAATTATAAGCTGAAACAGGTCTAATCACTGGTGAGACCACATTTGGAATAATGAGGTGAATTTTGCCTGAGATCCTCTGCATGGAGTCTTGCTTGCTGAGAAGGCAGGTTGAACGATTGGGCTTAGAGATGGGGGACCTGATTTCCAGCCTTCTTTGGTTGTCTGGTTCTTAATTTTAATGACCATCCTGTTCACCACACTTAATTTTCCAATCTGCCCTGCTTTGAGAGAGGCTCCATGCTGGGAGCACTAACAGACAGGTGAAACTTTCAACTTTGGTGGGTGCAAAATATGGGTAGTAATGGATTGCCTGCCCATTATACACCCCCGCTGAGATTGAAAACTTCACTTATAAAAGTTGCTCTAATGTGTGCACTTGGACACATTACTTTTAAAAGAACATCAACATTTTGGAGCCATTAAATCAATAACTGGTGAAGCCATCATTAGGAGCTAACTACAGGATTACCTGTATGGTAATAATCTCGTCAATAGCAGCTAACATGGCTCCAGAAAGGGAAGTTCCTCCTGACCAACTTCCGTGACAGTTTTCAGGAAATAACATCCCAGGTGGACTGTGGAAACAATATGATGTGGTGTACTTAGCCAGTAAAATTACTCATAAAAGGCAGTTACAAAAGCTGAAAGCAGGTGGGAATTCAAGATCTAACTTGAAAGTAGAGAAGAAATAGGCTGAAGCAAAGCAAGTGGCAGCACTGAGCAATGACAACAGCGTAGGAAGAAGTGCAGAGTGGAACGGCCCAGAATTTGGTGCTAAGGACCCATTGATTCCATCTATATCAGTGATTTATGATTAGAGTCTCTAATCAAGCAGGTAAATTTTCATGTACTGTTAAAGTAAAAGTAAAAGGGACAGTGAAATCTGAGGAAGCAGCTAACAGCCTACAAAAAGAGTTGGATAAAATCTGCAAATGGGCAGAACAGTGATCGATGAAATTTAATACAAACAAATATAAAACCATGCAAACTGCACTTGGAAGGAAACACCGGGTGTCACGTGTACACTATGGGTGGTAATGATTTAACCAAAGATGAAATTGAAGACGATCTGCAGTTGAGATAGTTGCCGTCACATTTTACATGTTAAATCCCTGTAGAGCAGCAATGAATCAGTCCAAGAGGAATAATGTGAGGTTAGATAGGAATTCTGACATTTCTCTCTTTGCTGAAAAATTCCTCAAAAGATTGGGTCGAATCCATGATAGGGCACATATTGTGTGATAGGAAATGGGGTGATGGATTGAATGGCCTGTCTCATTCTATGTTATTTTTTTTGGAAAATTAATATTATAACTAAAGATCTAGATATAATTCATATTATTGCAGTTTTACCAATCTACTGATGCCTAGTTTGCAGTCAGCAGACTGTTCTATATTAAGATATTGGCTTTGAACTAATTGAAGCAAGAATCTATTACTCCCAGCTTTCTTGCCCTATTCTAGCAGAGTGCCTATTGAAAAATACTTGAAGATTACTCTATAGTCATAATAGAAATGAATAACTAAGCCTTAATTTGGTGGGTAACTTCAAACCAATCAAATCCCATCTAGTCTACTATTAGAATGAAAATCAGGATAACATGGTGGAACATGACATTTGATAACTCCCACAATTCTCAAACAGTGTCACACAACTGCCTCACAAAGATCTGCATTCCCAAAAGATTCTGTACCTTGCCTCCTTAATAGGAACATAAGAAATAGGAACAGGAATAGGCCATACGGCCCCTTGAGCCTGCTCCGCCATTCAATAAGATCATGGCTGCAATTCTACATCAACTACATTTTCCCGCCCAATCCCTAGATTCCCTTAGTGCCCAAAAATCTATTGATCTCAGTCTTGAATATACTCAACTACTGAGCACCCAGAGCCCACTGGGGTAGAGAATTCCAAAGATTCATAACCCTCTGAGTGAAGAAATTTCTCCTCGTCTCAATCATAAGAAAATAAGAACATAAGAAATAAGAGCAGGAGTAGGCCGTACGGCCCCTCGAGGCTGCTCCACCATTCAGTAAGATCATGGCTGATCATTGACCTCAACTTCACTTTCCCGCCCGATTTACATATCCCTTGATTCCCCTAGAGTCCAAAAATCTATCTATCTCAGCCTTGAATATACTCAAAGACTCAGCATTCACAGCACTTTGGGACAGAGAATTCCAAAGATTCACAACCCTCTGAGTGAAGCAATTCCTCATCATCTCAGTGTTAAATAGCTGACCCCTTATCCTGAGACTATGCCCCCTAGTTCTAGACACTCCTGCCAGGGGAAACAACCTCTCAGCATCTACCCTGTCAAACCCCTTCAGAATCTTATATGTTTCAATGAGATCACCTTTCATTCTTCTAAACTCCAGAGTATAGGCCCAATCTACTCAATCTCTCCTCATAGAACAACCCTCTCATCCCAGGGATCAATCTAGTAAACCTTCATTGCACCCACTCTAAAGCAAGTATATTCTTCCTTAGATAAGGAGACCAAAACTGTGCACAATACTCCAGGTGTGGTCTCACCAATGCCCTATATAATTGCAGCAAGACTTCCTTACTATTATACTTTAACCCGCTTGCAATACAGAAGTCACACTCTTATTACGTAGGATTGCATAGGATATATATGGCACAGAAACAGGTCATTCTAGTCCATGTGGTATTTATGCTCCACTCGAGCCTCCTCCCATCTTTCCTCATCTAACTCTATCAGCTTAACCCTCTATTCCCTTCTCCCTCATATGCTTGTCTAGCCTCCCCTTAAATGCATCTATACTATTAGCTTCAACCACTCCTTGTGGTAGCGAGTTCCACATTCTCACCACTCTTTGGGTAAAGACATTTCTTCTGAATTCCCTATTTGATTTCTTGGTGACTATCTTATATTGGTGACCTCTAGTTATGCTCTTCCCTACAAGTGGAAACACTCTCTCTGTATCTACTTTATCAAAACCTTTCATAATTTTAAAGACCTCTATTAGGTCACCCCTCAGCCTTCTTTTTTCAAGAGTAAAGAGACCCAGCCTGTTCATCCTTTCCTGATAGGTATATCCTCGCATTTCTGGTATCATCCTTGTAAATCTTCTCTGCACCCTCTCCAGTGCCTCTATATCCTTTTTATAACATGGCAACCAGAATTGTATGCAGTATTCCAAGTGTGGTCTAACATAACTTCACTACTTTTCAATTCTATCCCTCTAGAAATAAACCCTAGTGCCTGGTTTGCTTTTTTATAACCTTGTTAACCAGTGGCACTACTTTTAGTGATTTGTGTATTTGTACTCCAAGGTTCCTTTGTTCCTCTACCCCATCTAGACTCCCACCCTCCAAATGATAATTGACCTCCCTATTCTTCCTACCAAAATGTAATACCTCACATTTATCTGTATTGAACTTCATTTGGCAATTATATGCTCATTCTGCAAGTTTATTAATGTCCTCCTGTAATTTGTTGCAGTCCTTCTCAGTATTGACTATTCCTCCCCCCCAAATTTGGTGCCATCCGCAAATTTAGAAATTGTGTTTTTGATTCCAAAGTCTAAATCGTTAATATAAATTGTGAACAACAGTGGTCCCAGCACTGATCCTTGTGGAACACCACTACCCACCTTCTGCCACTGTGAATAGCTACCCTTTACCCCTATATGCCATTATCCAAGTTGCAAACATCCACAGAAATGAACGCTGATGTGGTCAAACTTGCCACAACAATATTCAACAAAAGCTTTCGATAATTTCCTGCACTCTAACCACAACTATTTCCGACCACCATGTCTAACCTTTGTGCCAGTTACCTTACTGCCTCTATTTCCTAATCGACTACTTCTGTGATGCAAGGTTGAGAGGTGGGTGGCTAGACATTTCCTGTCCATTTTTCTGCATGATCCTATGTCTATTCCTCACAACAGCAACCTTATTTGCTATAGCTGGTAGCCTACTACTTCTATGAGATGCTTCTTAAATGATGTGAGGTTTAGAGGTGGCTGGCTGGAAAGATTCCTCTGGAGCCTTTGAGCACTAAGGTGATTCTCATCTCAGAGAAGTTGCTGTACCTGAGGGATCTGCTTCCAATGGCCATTCTCTTGCATTGTCAAGGGGAGACAGGCCCTCAGACCCTGAAGGTCTCTCAGGTTCTGGCATTGGGGGTGGTGGGGTTGGGGGGGGGGTGGCCTAAAGATTTAGGCGCATTGTCACTATTACAAGTATAGTGAGCTCTATGAAGCTCTATGTGTTCAGACTGATGCTCAAAGTTTCTTTTGGAGCAGTGGTAGCTGCCATTCCAGAAGTCACGAATGGCTATAAAAGTTCCTCCTAGCACCCTGTTGCTTCAGAAATCTCCTAGACTGTCAAACTCTCCACAATACTCTGTAGGTCATGAGAAACCTCCTGCAATATGTTGCAGATGTGTTGCAGATGTGGGTAGTGGACTCCTCACACTTCTCCATCATCTCCCTCATAGTCAAGGTGCTTCACCCAGTGAAAACACTTTTGACTCGCTAACTACTTCCTCCTGTACTGGGCTGGTGCTGATGCTGGTACAGGTAAGATGCCATGATGGAGTTGCTGAGGAAGGGGCAGGAGCTGTCGATCGTGATGAGCCTAGCTCTTCACCGGAGTTGCTGGCCTCTTCCTCCAAGTCATCCCCTACAATTAGCTGTGTAAACACTTATGTGACTTCTTGAAGAAATGGTGCTGTTATGCGCTGCCTTTCTTTTAGAATGAGAGAATACAGAGTTAAAGGACTATGGCTGGCAAGGTCACTTTGTATTACCCATGTCTGCATCAATACTATTGTTTCCAAACTTGCAAGATGCAGACTCCATTTACACAACTCTCCTTCAAGACTGGCCAAACCCAAACTGGCAGGCAATGTGAGTTCCCACAGTGGTTTGGATACAACATTGCTTTCAGAGCTTCCTTGTGAATAGGTTTTACTGTCACCCAGGTAATGATACCAAGAGAACATGAGAGGTAAGGAGGAGTATCATGCCTCTATCATTCCTACAGAACATGTGTCACTTACTTTGGCCAACCTTGTGAGATCATTAAATCTTTTCCTGCACCATGTAGCAGTTTGTGAGATGATGGAGGTTGCACGCACTGCCTCTGCCACCTCCCTTCTGAACATTTGAACCATTTTTTTATGGGGCTTCATGCCGTCAGTCTCCAGCACATCTTCTCTTCTGGATCCTGTTTCTGCTAGAAGGACATCCATTCAAGCATCCGTAAATCTGGGAGGTCTTCTTGCTGCCATCCCTCCTCCTGATGCGGCAACTTCCTCACACATTGCTCAACCACTGTGCTGCTCCATGCCCTTTTAATCTCTCCCTCCCAGCAGATCAAGTAGATTGCTTTGTCCTGGCTGGTGTTGAGCTTCTTGAACATTGTTGTGGCTGCACCCATCCAGGCAAGTGGTGAGTATTCCATCACACTTCTGGCTTGAGCCTTGTAGATGGTGGTGAGGCTTTGAGGGATCAGGAGGGGAGCCACTCATCACAGAATCCCCAGACTCTGCCCTGCTCTTGTAGCCACATTGTTGATAGGAATGGTCCAGTTCAACTACTGGTCAATGGTGACCCCCCAGATATTAATTGTGGGGGATCCGGCAATAGTGCATTTAAACTCCTTTTACTTGATAAAAAAAAGTACAATTTCAGAATAAAATATGAAGAGCAACATTACAGCGACAGTTCTGTGCTTTGGCCCTGTGCTCTCACTTTCCAGAATGTCTTGGCAAACATATTAAGGGGTAGAGTTTCCACTAGGTTGCGCTGGCTTAAAAAACATCGCACTGGAAGCCGGCCCCACCTACATAACTGGCCACACCCCAATCGAATTAATAATCACGAAGGGTTTCCGCTAATTGCACCCCTTCGAGGAGGCTCTTCAAATTAAGCTGTTTTTTTATAGGCAGCTTTTAATTTAGTAAGAAACTGACTAGTCTCTACCAATGAAAGTAGTAAATGGTTCTGTACAGTTTTTTAAAAGTCATTTTAAGTTGTTTAAAATCAGTTTACTCACAGGTGGTGGACTAGATACTCCGATTAAAAATGCTTATCTTCTGTGATAAACAAAATTTCAGCTGTATTAATAAAACTGCGCCAGGTTACCACTCTCAAATACATAAGGAATATTTTTTAACGCAAGGGGAAAAAAAATAAACAATTGCATTCTAAAATGCTGCCCAATTGCGCTGGTTCATGGAAAAGTTTACGTTTGTGATTATGCAAATGAGTTTGAGCGGAAACTTGAAGCATAACTTCACTTTGGAAAACCGGCACAATTTCCAGGCCAATTTGCGCCCAGATTGGCGATTGCATCCAAAGCGGAAACTCCACCCCATATACCTTTAACCTTTGATTCTTGCTGTCCTTACTATATGTCTGTATTTACCTTAACTCAAGTAACTCATTAGAATAATTATGGTCTAAATTCTATTTATGAAGTATTTAAGGTTGAATATCATTACTGTGGCTAGTTTATATAAAAATCATGCATAAGAAATCCTAAAACTCTAAGCTGATTGGATCATAGTCAATGATAATAAATCCCAACAGATCTATTTATCACAGATTTGTCATGATAGGCTTGCCAGCAAAGTTGAAGCCCATGGAATAAAAGGGACAGTGGCAGCATGGATACGGAATTGGCTAAGTGACAGGAAACAGAGAGTAGTGGTGAACGGTTGTTGTTCGGACTGGAGGAAGGTACACAGTGGTGTTACCCAGGGGTCGGTTCTAGGACCATTGCTTTTCTTGATATATATTAATGACTTGGACTTGGAAGTACAGGGCACAATTTAAAAATTTGCAGAGGTCACAAAACTTGGAAGTGTAGTGAACAGTGAGGAGGATAGTGATAGACATCAAGAAGACATAGATAGGCTGGTGAAATGGGCGGACACGTGGCAGATGAAATTTAATGCAGAAAAGTGCAAAGTGATACATTTTGGTAGGAAGAACGAGGACAGGCAATATAAACTAAAGGGTACAATCCTAAAGGGGCATGAACAGAGAGACCTGGGGGTATATGTGCACAAATCGTTGAAGGTGGCAGGGCAGGTTGAGAAAGCAGTTAAAAAAGCATACGGGATATTGGGCTTCATCAATAGAGGCATAGAGTACAAAAGCAAGGAAGTTATGATGAACCTTTATTAGCACTGGTTCGACCTCAACTGGAGTATTGTGTCCAATTCTGGGCACCGCATGTTAGGAAGGATGTGAAGGCCTTAGAGAGGGTGCAGAAAAGATTTACAAGAATGGTTCCAAGGATGAGGGATTTCAGTTACGTGGATAGACTAGAGAAGCTGGGGTTGTCCTCTTTACAGCAGAGAAGGTTGAGAGGAGATTTGATAGAGGTGTTCAAAATCAGGAGCGGTCTAGACAGAGTAGATAGAGAGAAACTGTTCCCATTGGCGGAAGGGTCGAGAACCAGAGGACACAGATTCAAGGTGATTGGCAAAAGAACCTAAGGCGACATGAGGAAAAACTTTTTTACGCAGCGAGTGGTTACGATCTGGAATGCACTGCCTGAAAGGGTGGTGGAGGCAGACTCAATTGTGGCTTTCAAAAGGGAATTGGATAAGTACCTGAAGGAAAAAAAATTGCAGGGCTACGGGAAAAGGACGAGGGAGTAGGACTAGCTGAAGTGCTCTTGCAGAGAGCCGGCATGGGCTCGATGGGCCAAATGGCCTCCTTCTGTGCTGTAACCATTCTATGATTCTATGAAACTTCGTAGGGAAGAGTTAACCCTTAGACTGCCAGCAGCTTCCGGGAAGTCTATGTTCCCTGGGCCAATTAAATTTTTAAGATATCAGCTTGTGCACCATGACACTGAATAATCCACTAACGTTATAGTAATAACACCAGTCAGATGTAAGTATAGCTTTATTACCATAATTACTTTATTAAAGCATAATTTTAAAAAACAGTAATTAAAAGCAAACTCAGTAAAAGCAAAGACTAACGTTGAAAATGGACACGATTAGATTAAGCGCTTGCCACTCAGAAGTTAATTCATACGATTTTTTTGATTGACAGTAAAAGGCTAGAAGGTGCAACAGGCCAACAGGTTAGTCAGGCTCACATGCAGAGTAAGTCTCTGTGAACGGTGTAATAAATTATAGTTTAGGTTTTCATGTCACCGCCCAAATGCTGCACTAATGTACAAAGATAGTGCAGTTATCTAGGGGTGTAAGGCATACATGAACAGAGCTTCTTTTCTTTAACTGGGAGAGGGCCTCTTGCACATGGATCACATCCAGGGGACATTTTATGGTTCCTCGTGCCAGACGTATCTAGCAAATGTTAGGATTCCTCTAAAGTTACAAAGATCATAATATATCTGGCACCACAAGTGAAAAGAACCTATATGCATTGCATTTCCAGCTCAGTGTGTGTTGCAGTTAAAGACGCCCCATGCTGTAGTGTATGTAACGTTCCACCTTTAAGAGAACTATTTTAAGGGTTGCACTACTTTATCTTGGCTACTGTATACTGTAATACCGGTGGTGACCACACCAGTATATAAGTGCTGTGTAAGGATTTATTGGGCAGTTCCGCCCTGACCTTCAACCAGTAAAGTCCTGTTAAAGTTTACTCTTGTGGTCTGTGTAGTAATTCGCAATATAACACACAGACTTAACAGTGGCGACGAGTTCGATCTTACCCTGCGGCAGAGATACATCCAAGGCAGTTAACGGGCGTCGAGAAGAGGAATCCGCCCTCGTCATTCTGCTGAGAGAAGACTCGAGTCTGCAGAGCAAGGAAGAAGGAAGAATTCTGACACGAAGCCTTCCATCAGCAACAGGCAGTGATCGTCCCTTATATCACGGTGGTGGGTGAGCCGATCAGCGACGAAAAGCAAGTCGGCCACGTTAACTGTGAGTAGGGGAGAAAATTAAAAAAAAAAAACGGAGGATAAGGGCGGAGAACTCGACCACGGCCGGGGGAAAAAAAAGAGCCGGACAGAAGTCGGGGCCAGAGGCGCTGAGACTGGGGCAGCGTAAGGCACGGAAGCCGCGGTGCAGGCAAACGCAGCCGGTGTGAGAGACCGGGCTGCTAGCGGGCTGGGAGACGCAACGGCGTTGAGAGCAAGCTCGACCGCGACCGGTAAACAAGGCCGGGCAACTACCGAGGCCGCGAGGCGCAGCGACCAAGAACCGCTTGCGCGGGGGAAAATAAAACAAATAAAAGAAAACCGCAGAGAACTCAGCCGCAGCCGGGGGGGGAAAGGACCGGACTGCAAGAGGGGCTGGGAGGCGCGATTGAAAACCGCTGGGGAGGGCGAACGCAGCAATACGGCAATCGCCGTCACAGCCAGCGGGAGAGCCAGAGCCTGAGCGAGCGGGAGAGATAGACCGAGCGAGCGAGGGAGAACAAGACCGAGCGAGCGAGGGAGACCGTGTGAGCGCGGGAAACCGCCATTTTCGGAGGCGGGGAAGAAGGCAAGCGCGGGAAACCGCCATTTTTTATTTTTTTGAAAAAAAAGTTAAAGAAAAATTTCGTTGTTGTCTCTCAAAAAGATTGCGAAGATGCCTGAGCGTGGTAACATCAACGATTTCGATTCCGAGGTGGAAGATTGGGCCACGTATGTAGAACGCATAGAGATATATTGTAAGTCAAATAACATATCAAATGATGATAAAGCAATAACCTTACTAAACTCAATGGGTGCGAAGACATACGGGCTATTGAAGCATCTTCTATCACCAGCTAAACCGGCGGATCAGACTTTCGCTAATATTGTTGCTGTCCTGAAGGATCATTTGAACCCCACACTGCTGATGTTAGCGGAACGATTTAAATTTTATGTGAGAACGCAACTGAAAGAGGAAAGCAATGCGGAGTACTTGGTTGAACTGCGTAGGCTAGCAAAATACAGTCAGTTTGGGGAAAATCTGACAGAGGCACTGAGAGACAAGTTCGTGTGTGGGATGTCGAAGGAAGGAACACAAAAGCGACTGCTCGAAGAGAATGATCTTACACTTGATAAGGCTGTCACTATTGCAGCATCGCACGAAGCCGCAGCGAGAGGCACTGCGGAAATGCAGCTGAAGGCAGCGGTACTCAGCGTAGATCAAATGGCTTTGGGTACAACGAAATGTTATCGTTGTGGGAAGACAAAACACCATCAGAACCAATGCTGGTTTAAAAACCAGGAATGTAGAAAATATGGCAAGCTTGGTCACATAGCTAAAGTATGCCGGTCAGGAAAGAAGACCAGCAACAATAAGTCACCGCAGAAGAAGTACAGAAAGGTACATAAGGTGACTGTGAAGAGTTCAGGTGAACAGAATTCGGAGTCAGACTCCAACAGCAAGGAACTGGGTAGTCTGAGAATTCACAATGTGAGTAAGGAAACTGACCGACAAACTATCTGGGTCACACTGCAGATTGCAAAAGTCCAAGTGAAGATGGAATTGGACACCGGATCGGCATTGACGGTCATGAATAAGCAAGATTACAAAATGTTATTCAAACATATTCCCCTACGGGATACAAAGATAGTATTGCAGACATTCACAAGGCAAAAAGTATACCCCATCGGAAAGATAAAAGTCAAGGTGTTACACAAGGGCAAAGAACACCAAGGAATGGACATATATGTACTACCCGACGGAGGTCCACCACTTCTGGGACGGGAGTGGATCAGGAAAATAAATATGGACTGGCACTCCCTAAACGCGATAACGGTAGATTCCGGAAAGAAAGATGTCAAACCTGAACGATTGTCCAGAATATTGGATGAGGCTGAAGAGGTATTCCAACAGGGACTGGGAATACTGAGAGGAATTAAGGCGAAAATCAAGATTGCAGAACATGCAACCCCAAAATTTTTCAAAGCCAGATCGGTACCTTATGCGATACGACCTGCTGTGAAGGCTGAACTGGAAGAGCTTGAATGTTCAGGGGTACTGTCTAAGGTGGACTGGAGTGAGTGGGCCATGCCCATTGTTCCCGTCATGAAGCATTCATCGAGTAACAAGCCAGGGGAACCGGGAAAGGTCCGCATCTGCGGAGACTTCAAGATCACAGTTAATCCGGTGCTTCACATGGTACAATATCCGCTTCCGCGGATTGAGGATATCTTTGCTTCATTGGCTGGTGGGAAACACTTCACCAAGATAGACCTGGCGAAAGCGTACTTACAGATGGAAGTTGAGGAAGAGTCGCGCCAGTATCTCACAATCAACACGCACAGAGGCTTGTATCGATATAATAGACTGGTTTTTGGAGTGGCTTCGGCTCCAGCAATTTGGCAGAGGGCCATGGAGCAGGTCTTACAGGGAATTCCAAGCACTCAGTGTTACTTGGACGATATCCTGATTACAGAAGAGGACGAGGAGGAACACCTCGCAAATTTGAAACTGGTGCTCACCAGGTTGAAGGAATATGGCCTTCGAGTTAATCGCCAGAAATGTGAGTTCTTCCAGAAACGGATCTCGTACTGTGGTCGTGTCATTGACCAAGAGGGGCTGCACAAGTCACCTGACAAGATCGAAGCTGTTGTGAAGGCCCCCGCTCCGGAAAATGTATCCCAGTTGAGGTCGTTTCTGGGGTTGATTAACTATTACCATAAGTTTCTGCCAAATCTATCCACGGTGCTGCACCCGCTGAATGCTCTGTTGCGGAAAGAAGTACCATGGAAGTGGAGCGAGGACTGTAAGAAGGCCTTTCGCAAAAGCAAGGCATTGATCACCTCTGAGGAAGTGTTGGCTCACTTCAACCCAACGCTACCTCTTCGTCTAGCTTGTGATGCTTCCCCTTATGGTATTGGAGCAGTACTCTCACACAAGTTGCCAAATGGCTCGGAAAGGCCAGTCGCATTCGCATCCAGATCATTGACCTCCGCTGAGCGCAACTATGCTCAGATAGATAGGGAGGCTCTCAGCCTTGTGTGGGGAGTAAAGAAATTCAACCATTACCTGCAGGGCAAGAAGTTTACACTGCTGACAGACCACCAGCCGTTGGTATCCATATTCAACCCTAACAAGGCCGTTTCCACGATGACAGCGCAAAGGCTACAGAGGTGGTCCATTTTCCTAGGGGCACACCAATATGACATCGAATACAAAGGGTCCAAACAGCATGGGAATGCTGACAGGTTATCGCGCCTACCGTTGCCAATGGTAGAAGAGGCACCTACAGTGGACCCAGTGGAGATGTTCCACTCAACCATAGTGGAATGTCTACCAGTAACCAATTCTACGATAGAAAAGGAAACAAGAAATGACCCGACTCTCTCACGAGTCTACGATTTAACGGTGAAGGGATGGCCAGCACATGGCGAACCAATGGTGCCAGCATTTTCGCAAAGAAGAGAACAGCTGTCAGTGTGCCGAGGAACGTTGATGTGTGGATCCAGAGTGGTGATTCCACCCAAACTCCAGCATAAAGTGCTAAAGGAGCTTCACGAGGGGCATCTGGGTGGAGTGAAAATGAAGAACCTAGCCAGAGCGTTTGTGTGGTGGCCAGGTATCGATGGAGACATCGAAGAAATGACCAAGAGCTGTCTAGGATGCCAGAAGGTCCAAAACGCCCCACCACAAGCTCCTCTGCATCCATGGGAGTGGCCCTCATCTCCATGGCAAAGGGTACATATCGACTTTGCTGGTCCATTTATGGACTCAATGTTTTTAATCGCGGTGGATGCACACTCCAAGTGGCCGGAGGTAATAAAGATGTCCTCCACCACCACGGAAAAAACCATCACAGTATTAAGGACCATATTTGCCAGGAATGGGCTGCCGGAACAGATCTGTTCTGATAATGGACCGCAATTTGTGTCCGAAGAATTCAAGAAGTTCTTAAAAAGCAATGGGGTTAAGCACTACACGTCCGCCCCATACCATCCCGCCACCAATGGATTAGCTGAAAGGTTTGTCCAGACCTTCAAGAAGGCCATAAAGGCCATGGGTAATGAAGACATAAATCTACAACATAAGGTAGATAACTTCTTGTTGGCGTACAGGAATGCAACACATGCGGTCACAAACCAAACTCCCGCCATGATGTTTTTCAATAGAAGACTAAGATGCCGGCTGGATTTGATCAAGCCAAACATCAGGAGGGACGTAGAGAACCGGCAATTTCAAGGCATGAATGAAAAGCCAACTAGAACCTTCCAGATAGGTCAACAAGTTTTGGCCCGGGACTACCGTACAGAGAAATGGCAGCCTGGAACTATTTGCAAATGGCTAGGACCGCTGATGTATACCGTGGACACTGGGGAAAGCATAATAAGGCGCCATGTTGACCAGATCATAGAGTCATCCAAAAAGGGCCAATCTACTCCACAACTCTATACGCCTAATGTTGAAGCAGAGATACCCATGGCATCTACCTCCGATCCGGTAATACTGGAATCAGATGAACCCGACACTGGCCTGCAAGCAGAATCGACCTTGCCAGAAGAACCTACTACACCACCGAAAACTACTACA
The DNA here is from genome assembly GCF_052327205.1 of Somniosus microcephalus. Classification (NCBI taxonomy): domain Eukaryota; kingdom Metazoa; phylum Chordata; class Chondrichthyes; order Squaliformes; family Somniosidae; genus Somniosus; species Somniosus microcephalus. The sequence goes on from NC_140995.1 coordinate 183,621,283, forward strand.
CCACCGAGGCGTTATCCGGACCGGGTCAGGAAGCCTCCAGAGAGACTGAATCTGTGAACTGTTTACATGAAGTTGTGTATATATGTTATGATGTTATGTTTAATGGGAATATATACTGTTAACCTAAAAAGGGAGGATTGTAGTGTATGTAACGTTCCACCTTTAAGAGAACTATTTTAAGGGTTGCACTACTTTATCTTGGCTACTGTATACTGTAATACCGGTGGTGACCACACCGGTATATAAGTGCTGTGTAAGGATTTATTGGGCAGATCCGCCCTGACCTTCAACCAGTAAAGTCCTGTTAAAGTTTACTCTTGTGGTCTGTGTAGTAATTCGCAATATAACACACAGACTTAACACATGCCCTGGAGTTAATCCTTTTTGTCAAAGATTTTGGCAAGTTTTCTGATGCGGGAAACCAGGATTATCGCAATTTGAAAGTTTAATGATGTGCTACTGCTGCCAAAAATATGGCAATTATCAATATAGTCGATTGCCATCACGACCAATAGAGCTCCCAATCAAAAAAAAAGGTCCTCTTAAATATTATTTGCTGTAATGAGGAATTCCTGTTTCCACTACTGATAATAATGCAAAACTTTGCGCCAGACAACAAATTGTTCTTAAATCACTTGTGCTTTTAAAAAGTAATTAATAGAAAATGATCAGAAAATAGGAAGAAAAAGAAAACTTAAAAAAATTATTAAAATTATTCAACTGACTTCAATTAGTTTAAAATATATTCATTGAGTTATCCCAGTGATTTCTGACAAGTTCATTTTAATAATTAAAACAAAAAGGGGAACTCAACTTTGACACTATTTTGCTTATTTCTGTCTTTACGGTGATTTAAAAAAAATAGTTTTGTCTAAACAACGAGCACTAAGGGGGTAATTTTGACTTTGGATGATAGTGTAAAATGGGCGATATCAATTCCGACGCCCGTTATAAATCTCTCTCGATTTTCATTTCTATTGACTTAAATGGAAATGAAAATGAAGAGAGATGTATAACGGGCAGCTGAATCGATATTGTTCCTTTTACACTATCACCCAAAGTCAAAAATAGCCCCAGACTGAGAAACTGGAGTTCATAGAATAACTGAGCCTGGCAGCATGAGGCAGCAACATGTACAGTTCTTTACAGTTCTTACACCTCAGCATAATTTTGCTGGATTCCACAGATCCTTACATACACCACTGGGATATACTCACCACAAGTACCACTGGGAGCTGAGTCAGAATAGAGGGAATAACAATTATCGTTACGTGTGTCCTTAACGATCTTTTAATTGCATACAAACTAATTCCCAAATATTTTGTTAGCAGCATTGTGTTTCTATCTCTCATTAGTAAGAAAAACTCTAATATTGTCAATTCTAGATAAATGCCCATTAGATTCAAGCTTAATTTCAATCCAAGTTTCAAGCACAGAATTCCGTTGAATCCAACCATTTGCTGTTGTATTGAATCCTGATCCAAGCATAACACTTAAATATAAAATCTTGATCCAGGCATACAATTCCCCAATTATCAATCTTTAACATTTAACACATGAAGTTATCTGCCTACTGCCAAAGTTAACCAGAGGCAAGCAACATACTTTACAATACAAATGACTTTTATGTAAAATATTTTGATTTTGTCATGTCTATTTAGTTCTTTTCTATTCAAACGGAACAGCTGAGCAAATCATTAAATGAGTTGCGGTACAAAGATTTTGGAACTGGTTATTTTGATCCACAGTTTCTAAAACTCCTGATCCAGGGATCAAATGTCTTGGCAAGCCATTCATGCGCTTATCACGAAGGTTTCAATTGTCTGTTAAAGTTGCTGGAAGTTCTGAGTGCGTTGTGCATATACAACACCATTGAAAATCCAATTAAAACAATGAGCTCAAACAATTGATTGTTTCTCCTACGAACCTGGTGACAGAGTGACTGGATTCTGAGCTAATCCTCCCACCGTGCCAACTGTAAGAGGAAATAGGGAGTGGTGTGTGAAACGGGGGGGGGGGGGGGGGGAAACAGAGAAATAGGAAAAGTGCTGCACATTTGGCAAGATAAAGTGAAAATTGTAAATAGAACAGACAAGCTGATTAATAAACCTCAAGTATAAAAAAGGACTCTCATTCCTCAACCAGTATGACTGTTACTATGGCCATAAAAAAGAGTGGAAAGATAAATATAAAACATAAATTAAATAAAACAGCCTTCTGTTTATGTCATGTGAATGAATTCAGCAAGTTATTGTTGAATGGCAGTTGTAATTATCAGCAGATATAGACAGCCCGTGCCAATTTTTTCATAAACTAGTTAGAAAAAGAAAACATCGGTGACACAATTCAAAAAGCACCAATCAGCTCAGTTGAGTTAAAGGCACAGGCACCCAATTGACTGTGTGGTGACATTATTATGTCAGAATCACTTGCTTTACTGTGTGATTGTTTTTTACACCCTGAGGGCTGAATTTTGCCGGCGCTCGGAGGTCGGGTTCGGAGGCGGGTCCGCTGTCAAAATCCAACAGCTTGACAGCGGGGCGGTATCCCGCCTCATTGTGAGTTTCCCCAGTGCCGGCACTGCCTGCGCTTTGCAGACATGGCACTAAGAGGCGGGTCATGCAATTGTGCTAGTTAAGAGGGTGTTTAAAGCAATTTAATCCCCATTTTACCAGTTACGAAGCATTTTCCCAAGTTTTCCACGAAGTTCCCGTCACTCGGGGATCACGCCAGGTAAGTATTTCGGATTCTGAACAGCTCTCCATTTCTTTCATTAGGTGACAGCTGTAAAAGTGGTTTAAAACCTGCTATTTTACAGCTGGTCACTTTCCAATCTCAGAAGCTTCAGCCTTCAGTATTTAGAACTCACTTTTGAGCTTTATGTATTTTTGAAGTGTTTGGAGTAATCTCTCTATCTACTGTCACCTTCTTGGAACAACCTATCTCAACATTGACAGATTACTTCTGTCATCTCATCCTCAACTGCCATCTATTCCATCAGCATCGGTGCCCTTGAGAAAATCTCACCTTGGTCCTCAGGATCCCAACACGATCAGCCCCAACACCAGCATCACCGGGCACACCAGCAGCACCAACATCCACACCAACCTTCTCCGCAATCAACTGATGCTGCACTGGACACAGGGCATCATAATCCGTGCATATTGCTGCCTGGGATGCCAGCGATGGCCTCACCATGTCCAGATTTGCTTCACTTAACACTGTACATCCTGCCACATGATGCACCAGGTTGGTACCACCTCACACCAGCATCATAAAGCATCCCTAAAATGTCTAAGTCATTCCTTTCATACTCATCACCATTGAGGGGGGTGGGGACGTTATGTCTCACCATTCCCTGGAACTCACAAAGACACTTTCAAAGGTGCACACAAATCTGTCCAAGAAGGCAAAGTGGTGACAAACTTAACTGGACCAACCATATAAACACTGTAGGGGTTCACAAAATCCCTCAGCCCCGAAGATACTGGAGATATTAATCCACATCGTGGACAGAGACTGTGCGTGACTTTAAATTGTCTCTGGGTTGGACAATGTTTTAAAATGAGCCCAGAATCGCAAAAGGCTGCGTTGAGTTGGGCAGCACATGGACAACACCGGAATCGAGGAACTTGGTGGAAAAATTCGCACACTTTAAGACAGCACATTTTATTTTTTTTAAATGTACTCTTGAGTTTTGAACTGTGTAAATTGCAAAGGGGTTTAAAAATGGCCATCAAAAAAGCATGGCCAAGGATAAAGAGGCTTAGAAGCAGCTCGTGGATGTCTGTGAAAAGTGGGAGGATCAAGCAGTGGCAGTCAGATACTGTCAATCAAAAAAAGGGAGTTTCCCTTCCCTTCAGAGGCAATGTTTGTTTATAGAAACTGCTGCAGGATGTTGACATAAGGGATTATCCACTTGAGACTGCAGTTTCGGTGACCGCAGGACAAAGGGGCTTCTGTTTACATAGTAATCCAACTCCATTCAAAGCCCACCACACAATTGAGACACACCTAAACTACGGAAGAGACTTTTTTCAGACTAAGAAAAGGAATGAATGGGTTTGAATCACCCATTACTCAGACAATAGGGCAGTTAGGTCCCTTTTGTTTTAGCCAGATGAACTCCGGATGTGGGCGGGAACATTTCGGCCCCAGAATGAAGACACATTCAAACCACCCCAAGCTTTATTCGAAACCCATTCCAGACAAAGGGAGCAGTTTGGCCACTGGGAAATAGCCCGTTTGAATCAGCCAATCATGGCCTTTCTCTTGTGTATTCGAACTTTTCGGTGCGAATTTGCACACAGACCTTTTCAGCGCCAAAACAGCAGGAGCTCCCAGGATATAAAGATAGCTTCTGAGAAGCATATCTCTCTCTTATTTTCCTTGGACTGCAGGTGAGCTCTTCTCTCTCTTTGGACCACAGGTCAGCACGTTTCTGACTCCTCAGCAAGGCAATCTAGTAAGGAGTTAGAGGGGTGGTAATTTAAGGGAAATTGCTAAGATTGTAAGACTTACATTGTAGCCATTTATCCCTCATTTTTGCCGTCTGCCTTCCCCTGTTAAGCAATTTTACATTGATCGTGTGGTGTAATTTCTTTATTGCTTTGATTGTGTGGTGTAGTTTTCTTTAGTTAATAAAGTTTGACTTTCTTACATCCAGATCATTTGTCCATTTTAATATATCATTAATTATAAGTTCCTCCAGTCAGAACTGGAAGGGTGGGTTTAGCAAATCGAAACCGCTGTTTGGGATTGGTCAGAGTGTAGCAGCAAAAAGCTGCTTGACCAGGTAAATAACCGTAAACCAGGTAAAGGAAGGTAAATTACCATAAACCAGGTAAAAGATGCCCCCTACAACACTGTGGCATCAACAGCAGGTCAGAGACTGGGTATTCTGCAGCGAGTGTCTCACTTCCTGACTCTCCAAAGCCTTTCCACCATCTACAAGGCACAAGTAAGGAGTGTGATGGAATACTCTCCACTTGCCTGGATGAGTGCAGCTCCAACAACACTCAAGAATCTCAACACCATCCAGGACAAAGCAGCCCGCTTGACTGGCACCTCATCCACCACCTTAAACATTCACTCCCTCCACCACTGGCGTACCGTGGCTGCAGTGTGTACCATCTACAAGATGCACTGCAGCAACTTGTCAAGGCTTCTTCGGCAGCACCTCCCAAACCCGCGACCTCTTCCACCTAGAAGGACAAAGGCAGCAGGCGCATGAGAACACTACCACCTCCAAGTTTCCCTCCAAGTCACACACCATCCTGACTTAGAAGTATATCGCTGATCCTTCATTGTTGCTGGGTCAAAATCCTGGAACTCCTTCCCTAACAGCACTGTGGGAGTACCTTCACCACACGGACTGCAGCGGTTCAAGAAGGCGGCTCACCACCACCTTCTCAAGGGCAATTAGGGATGGGCAATAAATGCTGGCCTCCAGCGACGCCCACATCCCATAAACGAATAAAAACAAATTAATGATTTCAATGCACGACAGCACATTAACAGAAAGTTTACACGAACATTGACTAAAACACCCAAGTGCCTATCCTTGTGTGTTGTTAGTTGATATGATTGGACGAGGATGAGGGTGAGTGTGAGGGGTGGCTAGTGAGATGGAGAAGTGATAATGTAGATAGAGAGGGATAGGTGGAGGTGCAAGGTAAGTTGGTGTGAGTAAGGATGTGCAGGAGTAGGGTGGGGGAGGAAGAGTGATGGGGATGTGATGAGTGGCAAAGGAGGATGAGGTTGAGTGTGGTTTTGCAGTAACATTTTGTGATCTACTGAGATCATTGAAAGGTTTGCTCCACTGCAGCCTGGTCCTCCTGATGACATCCCTGCTTGTGTCCTCCTCTGCAATGTGCAACCAGGCTGCGTGGTCTCCTGGGGAGGTGTCTTCCGCTCATTGGAAGGGAAGAGAACATCCCTGCATGTTGTGACCCCCTCCATAAGCATATGGAGGGAGTCATGGGAGAGCCTGGGTGCAGTTGGACACCTTTGTGCAGTCATTGCCAGTGTTTGCAGCACCTCAATGCTGTCGTGGCCCCTTTAAGAAAACAGGCTGATGATGTGTCATCAAATGATGTCATCAGACCCGCTTCCTGTTAATTGGCCGGGAACCTCGCATAGAAACATAGAAACATAGAAGGTAGGAGCAGGAGTAGGCCATTCGGCCCCTCGAGCCTGCTCCACCATTCAATGCGATCATGGCTGATCATCCAAATTCAGTACCCGGTCACTGCTTTCTCCCCATACCCCTTGATCCCTTTAGCCTTAAGAAATATATCCAACTCCTTCTTGAATATATTTAATGAATTGGCCTCTACTGATTTCTGTGGTAGAGAATTCCACAGGTTCACCACTATCTGGGTGAAGAAATTACTCCTCATTTCTGTCCTAAATAACCTATTCCTTATCCTTAGACTGTGACCCCTGGTTCTGGACTCCCCAACCATCGGGAACATCCTTCCTGCATCTAGTCTGTCCAGTCCTGTCAGAATTTTATAAGTTTCAATAAGATCCCCTCTCATTCTTCTAAACTCCAGCGAGTACAAGCCCAATCGTCCCAATCTCTCCTCATATGTCATTCCTGCCATCCCAGGTATCAGCCTGGTGAATCTTCGCTGAACTCCTTCCATGGCAAGAACATCCTTCCTCAGATAAGGCGACCAAAACTGCACACAATACTCAAGATGTGGTCTCACCAAGGCCCTGTACAACTGCAGCAAGACATCCTTGTTCCTGTACTCAAACCCTCTCACTACGAAGGCCAACATACCATTTGCCTTCTTAACCGCCTGCTGCACCTGCATGCTTACCTTCAGCGACTGGTGCACAAGGACACCCAGGTCTCGTTGCACTTCCCCTTCTCCCAATCTATTGCCATTCAGATAATAATCTGCCTTCCTGTTTTTGCCACCAAAGTGGTTAACCTCACATTTATCCACGTTATATTGCACCTGCCATGCTTTTGCCCAATCACCCAACCTATCCAAATCATCCTGGAGTTTCTTGGCATCCTCCTCACAGCACACACGTCCACCCAGCTTTGTGTTGTCTGCAAATTTGGAGATATTACATCTAGTTCCCTTGTCTAGATCATTAATATATATTGTGAATAGCTGGGGTCCTAGGATCGATCCCTGTGGTACCCCACTAGTCACTGCCTGCCACTCGGAAAAAGACCCGTTTATTCCAACTCTTTGCTCTCTGTCTGCCAACCAGTTCTCCATCCAAGTCAATACCTTGCCCCCAATCCCATGTGCCTTAACTTTACACGCTAATCTCTTATGCGGGACCTTATCAAAAGCCTTCTGAAAGTCCAAATTCGCCACATCCACTGGTTCTCCCTTATCTATTTTACCAGTTACATCCTCAAAAAATTCCAGTAGATTAGTCAAGCACGATTTACCTTTTGTAAATCCATGTTGACATTGTCCGATCCTGTCACTGTTTTCCAAGTGCTCTGCTATTACATCTTTTATAATGGACTCTAGCATTTTCCCCACTACCGATGTCAGGCTTACCGGTCTGTAATTCCCCGTTTTCTCTCTACCACCTTTTTTGAATAGTGGGGTAACATTAGCTACCCTCCAAGCCATGGGTACTGTTCCAGATTCCAACGAATGTTGGGAGATGATTAGCAGGGTTGGCTTAACAAGCCCCATCATCGTAAAATCTTGTTGGAGACTGAGATCGAGACAGCTGCCAGGTCCCCACACGCCATGGATGTCGCCCACCCCGGACCCGCTGAGGTTGGAACAATCCAGCCCTGAGGGAGGGATTTTAACCCCCAATATGGGTGGGTCGGTGTCGGGTGGGATGTTAAAAATGTTAAAATTGTTAAAAATCTGAATCCTGACGAGAACCCGCCTCCAACCCACCCACATCTGGTTTTAATGGGGGGCGGGCAGCCAACCCACTTCCAGGAGGTGGGTCGCTCATTTAAATATTATAATGAAGACGGCGTGCCTCAGTTTTAACCACCATCTTAAATTTAACTGTAGCCGTTCAGGTTTCACTCGTCTCGGGAAACCTGACAACTAATGGAAGGCGATGAAAGTGTCTTTACACTTAGCTCCTGCATTCGGTGTCCCTTTAAATCATGATTGGAACGGCAGAATAGTCAACTCTGTGTTCATAGAGCACAAGATTTGATGATTGTGATGACAATAAATCAATTAATTGCTATTTTAAAGTTATTTGCTGTGTAACTTTCCCCCGCTCTTCCCTACACCACTCCCCGCACCCCAACCCTATTGTTAGGAAAATGTTTTTTTAAGTTTTAAAAGGGGGAAGAGCCAAAAGAAAAATGAGTCATGTTTGTCATGTGACTCAATGATGTGTTCCAATGTGATTTATCTCACAGTGCTTTATAAAGATGGTTTCCCCTTTGACCTACAATTATATGTTGCCGGGAGCAACAAAGCTACAATGATCGAATAGGTTTGCACAGAGAAAGATAAGCAGAAAACAAGAAAAGGTAATTTGACTCATCAAGTACATTCCTTCCATTTGTTTTCCGGATCATGAACAATCAACTCTATCATGGATGCTATCCCATCCAAGGTTCCACAAAGATTCATCGACCCTCTTCACACATAAATCAAGCAGACCTCCAGAATTCCTGTCTAATATTACTTCCTAGATCAGTTGCTTTCCATGACCTGAAATTTCCACAGTCCCAGCAGCTCAGAGGCCAACATGCTCGTATGACACAAATGTAAGGGGGTTTAGCAAACAGCGAGGGTGGTAAAAGATTTCAGGAGGACAGCGACAGATTAATGGAATGGGCAGGCAGATGGCAGGTGGAACTTAATGCAGAGAAATATTAGGTAATGCATTTCGGAAGGAAAAACAAGGAATGTGAGAATAACTCAATGGAAAAACACTGAATGGTGTGGAGAAATAGGCATAGATTCGGGTGCAAACACATAGGCCTAGAAATTGGATCGGGCTTGAATTGGGGCATGATCCCAGTGCAGCGCACATTGCACGCGGCTAATAAGGCCATTGGCAGGATCACAGCAAATTGGGCCACAGACCTCGTTTGATTATTACCTGCAAACTGCGGGCACCAGTTGAGACCCCACTGGTCCCAAGGAGAATACAGAGGGGGAGGGGCAGTCGGAAGGGTGGCAAACACTTGCTGGCAGCAACCCAGGGACTTAATGCGGCACCAGGAGGAGAATTCCTTCTCTTCCCAGCTCCGCAATAAGGTAAATAAAGCAGTTCAAACTTACCTTTCCGGTGGCAGCCTCCAGCCTTCCCTTTTAGAACCATTGGTTTGGCTGCGAAGTGTCTAAAGGAACTGAAATAAAAACAAAAAATGCTGGAAAATACTCAGCAGGTCAGGCAGCATCTGTGGAGAGAGAAACAGAGTTCACGTTTCAGGTCAATAACCTTTCGTCAGAACTGGAAAAAGTTAGAGATGTAACGGGTTTTAAGCAAGTGCAGAAGCAGGGAAAAGCTGGAACGGAGGAAAGAGCAAATGGGAAGGTCTGTGATAGGGTGTAAGGCAGGAGAGATTAAATGACAAAATTATGATTGTACAAAGCAAAAGGAGATGGTAATAGGACAAGTAAAGAAATAAAAGATAGGTCTAGAAGAGATGTAAATAGAAACAGCAACAGCTGCCATCCCAAAAAATGGGGGCTGGGGTTATGATTCGAAGTTGTTGAACTCAATGTTGTGTCCAGAAGGCTGTAAGGTGCCTACTCGAAAGATGAGGTGCTGTTCCTTGAGCTTACGTTGAGCTTTGTTGGAACAGTGCAAGAGGCCGAGGACGGAGAGGTCAGAGTGGGAGTAGAGCGGAGAATTAAAGTGACAGGCGACTGGAAGCTCGGGGTCACCCTTATGGACTGAACGGAGGTGTTCTGCAAAGTGGTCACCCAATCTGCAGTTGGTCTCCCCAGTGTAGAGGAGACCGCATCGTGAGCAGCGAATACAGTATACTAAATTGCAAGAAGTACAAGCAAATCGCTGTTTCACCTATAAGAAGTGTTTAGGGCCCTGGACAGTGGGAAGGGAGGTATTGCATCTCCTGCACTTGCATGGAAAGCTGCCGTGGGACGGGGAAGGGGTGATGAGGGTGATTGAGGAGTGGACTAAGATGTCGTGGAGGGAACAGTCCTTTCGGAACGCTGAAAGTGGAGGGGCGGGGAAGATGTGTTTGGTGGTGGGATCACACGGGAGGTGGCAGAAATGGCGGAGGATGATCCATTGAATGTGGAGGCTGGTGGGCTGAAAGGTGAGTATAAGGGGAACCCTATCGTGGTTCCGGGAGGGAGGGGCAGGGGTGAGATGGAATGGACACGGTCGAGGGCCCTGTCACCCACTGTAGAGAGGAATCCTCAGTTGAGGAAAAAGGAAAACATATCGGAAGCGCTAGTATGGAAGGTAACATCATCAGAACAGATGCGATGGAGATGGAGAAACTGGGAGAATGGAATAGAGTCCTTACAGGAAGCGGGGTGGGAGGAAGTGTAGTCCAGGTAGCTGTGGGAGTCAGTGGGCTTATAGTGGATGTTTGTCGATAGCCTATCCCCAGAAATAGAGACAGAGAAGTTGAGTAAGGGAAGGGAAGAATCAGAGATGGATCATGTGAAGGTGAGGGAATGGTGGAAATTGGAAGCAAAGTGAATGACATTTTTTAGTTCAGGGCGAGAGCAGGAAATGGCACTAATAGTGTCATCAAAATACCGGAAAAAGAGGTGAGGGAGGGGACCCGAGTAGGACTGGAACAAAGATTGTTGCACATATCCCACAAAAAGGCAGGCATAGCTGGGACCCATGCGGGTTCCCATAGCAACACCTTTTATTTGGAGGAAGTGAGTGGAGTCAAAGGAGAAGTTGTTCAATGTGAGATTAAGTTCAGCCAGGCGGAGGAGGGTGGAGGTGGATGGGGACTGGTTGGGCCTCTGTTCAAGGAAGAAGCGGAGCGAGCTCAGGCCGTCCTAGTGGGGGATGGAAGTGTAGAGGGAATGGATGTGTCCATGGTGAAAAGGAGATGGTTGGGGCCAGGAACTGGAAACTATTAAAGTGGCGGAGGGCGTCAGAAGAGTCACGGATATAGCTGGGAAGTGACTGGATAAGAGGAGAAAAAATGGAGTTGAGTTAGGAAGAAATCCGTTCCGTGGGGCAAGAACAGGCTGAAACGATGGGTCTACCAGGGCTGTCCTGTTTGTGGATCTTGGGAAGGAGGTAGAAATGGGCTGTGTAGGGTTGGGGGACTATGAGGTTGGTAGCCGTGGAGGGAAGATCTCCAGAGGAGATGAGGTCAGTGACAATCTTGGCTTGATGTTCGGTAGTGGGGTCATGGTCCAGGGGGAGGTAGGAGGAGGTGTCAGAGAGTTGGCGTTCAGCCTCTGCAAGGTAGAGGTCGGTTCGCCAAGGTAGAGGTCTGAAGAAACCCGCCGCAGCATACATGGTCGCAACCAAATTTTAATCAAACAAGTGTAAGACCTCCTATTTGTATATGCAAAAGACCTAAAACCTGTTTCAGGTATGCACCTGGACACCTACAGAGGAGCCTTTACCAATATGGCGGGTAGCACACTTCCAGCATAGAATGAGTGTGCGCATGCTACTCACCTTAGGCACCCATTTTACGCCTATAAATGGGCACAGTGCAGTTCAAATTCTAGGCCATAATTCCTTGAAAGTGCGAGTGGACGTAGATAAGCCATAAAAGGGTCAACAGCAGTTCTGTTTTATCGAAAGGTCTACAGAGTACAAGAGCAAAGAGGTAATGATAAATTTGTATAGAGTAATAGTTAGCCCACAGTTAGAATATGGCGTGCAGTTTTGGACACCCTATTATAGAAAGCTGTAGAAGCCACAGCAAGTGTATAGTGTCATTAAGAAAGTGAGAAGAGAGATAGGAGAAATTTCTTTATGCAGAGGGTTGTTGGAGTTTGCAATGTTTTACTACAAGGAGTGATTGCATCTTTTAAGAGGAGACCAGATAAACATTTGAAGCAGAGGAAGATACTGTGTTATGGGGAGTTTGCAGAGCAGTGGGATTGGTTTTGAATTGATTTAGCAAAGAGCCAGCACGGACTTGATTGACCGAATGGCCACCTTCTGTGCTGCAAACATTTGTGTTCTATGTTCCGCACAGCATGCGATCATCTCTATCTGTAGTTCTTATTATCCTCCTTCGCATTCCTAATTAGATATTTGTCCAGCTCGTTCACTCTCCTGGGTAGAACTGTTACAGTTTTTAGACTAATCAATCACTTGTGGTGTTCTTTTATCCTGTGAGCCCCATATGGAAATGTTGCACTCGTATCTGCTTTCAGAATAATGCACTAATATAACATATTGTAAAGAAGGCAAGAAGATTTGCTCCACATATTGCCATGCACTTCAAATAAACCCATTGCTTTTAGAATATGAATCAGTCACGCATCTGACTCAGTCTGAGATGTTAGAAAGTGAGTTCAATCTTCTTGATTTAAGCTGATTGCACCCACTCTTCCGCCAATAGTTCGCACCGTTAGGGCTTTTAGTCCACATGTGCTCAAAGGATAAAGATTTACACTGTGCTAAACAGCCATTAAACTTTGAAAACTGCCCTTGATAGTTGAGCTCTAGACTGCCATTTCCCATAATCCAGTAAGTTTCTGTCAAAATTACCAGCACGTAGGTCCGCCCGTCCTGAACCCCACCCCCCCACATGTCGCACATACGCCCAGAGTTAAAATCGGGGCCGTAGAGTTTTGCTCACACAATTCCCATCTACATGCAATCCTTTTTGCAAATGAAAAGTCAGTCTGAATTCTACCATGCCTATACCCATGCAGTGTAGATGTGATCAGCAGATGAAGTGAATGTGATTTGCATCTATACTAGCTCTCAGCTATTTTACAATTCTATATGGAAATGGGCAATCTAGGCTCAATGAATCATTGAGAAATGTACCTTTCAATAGTCAAATACTTTACAGGAAAATTCACAATGTTCATACAGAACAATTCTTCGCTAGTAGATACTATTATATCTCTGAACACAGAAGAATCGCTTGTGGATTACGTTAGCCAAATGATATGCAGCACTCATGTTTCACCACTTGCTTTGAAGTATATTATCTACTGTATCACGTACATTATTAAATGCACCTTTGTATTTAAAATCTGGGGTCAAAACTTATTTAGAAGAATAGAAGCATAGAAACATAGAAGATAGGAGCAGGAGTAGGCCATTCGGCCCCTCGAGCCTGCTCCGCCATTCAATGCGATCATGACTGATCATCCAAATTCAGTACCCGGTCCCTGCTTTCTCCCCATACCCCTTGATCCCTTTAGCCTTGAGAAATATATCCAACTCCTTCTTAAATATATTTAATGAATTGGCGTCTACTGCCTTCTGTGGTAGAGAATTCCACAGGTTCACCACTCTCTAGGTGAAGAAATTCCTCCTCATTTCTGTCCTAAATGGCTTAGACTGTGACCCCTGGTTCTAGACTCCCCGACCATCGGGAACATTCTTCCAGCATCTAGTCTGTCTGGTCCTATTACAATTTTATAAGTTTCGATGAGATCCCCTCTCATTCTTCTAAACTCCAGCAAGTACAAGCCCAATCATCCCAATCTCTCCTCATATGTCATTCCTGCCATCCCAGGTATCAGCCTGGTGAATCTTCGCTGAACTCCTTCCATGGCAAGAACATCCTTCCTCAGATAAGGCGACCAAAACTGCACACAATACTCAAGATGTGGTCTCACCAAGGCCCTGTACAACTGCAACAAGACATCCTTGTTCCTGTACTCAAACCCTCTCGCTACGAAGGCCAACATACCATTTGCCTTCTTAACCGCCTGCTGCACCTGCATGCTTACCTTCAGCAACTGGTGCACAAGGACACCCAGGTCTCGTTGCACTTCCCCTTCTCCCAATCTATTGCCATTCAGATAATAATCTGCCTTCCTGTTTTTGCCACCAAAGTGGATAACCTCACATTTATCCATGTTATATTGCATCTACCATGCTTCTGCCCAATCACCCAACTTGTCCAAATCATCCTGGAGTTTCTCGGCATCCTCCTCACAGCACACACGCCCACCCAGCTTTGTGTTGTCTGCAAATTTGGAGATATTACATCTAGTTCCCTTGTCTAGATCATTAATATATATTGTGAATAGCTGGGGTCCAAGGACCGATCCCTGCGGTACCCCACTAGTCACTGCCTGCCACTCGGACAAAGACCCGTTTATTCCAACTCTTTGTTTTCTGTCTGCCAACCAGTTCTCTATCCAAGTCAGTACCTTGCCCCCAATCCCATGTGCCTTAACTTTACATGTTAATCTCTTATGCGGGACCTTATCGAAAGCCTTTTGAAAGTCCAAATACACCACATCCACTGGTTCTCCCTTATCTATTTTACCAGTTACATCCTCAAAAAATTCCAGTAGATTAGTCAAGCATGATTCACCCTTTGTAAATCCATGTTGACTTTGCCCAATCTGGTCACTGTTTTCCAAGTGCTCTGCTATTACATCTTTTATAATGGACTCTAGCATTTTCCCCACTACCGATGTCAGGCTTACCGGTCTATAATTCCCCGCTTTTCTCTACCACCTTTTTTGAACAGTGGGGTAACATTAGCTACCCTCCATTCCATGGGTACTGTTCCAGATTCCATCGAATCTTGCAATTAAATATGCAATTTTTTTCAAAAAGTTTTAAATGGATGTCAGTTCTCCAACACTGCTCTTGTCAATCATTACTCTCTGTAAAAAAATTCAAGAAATAAACATTTTGTGAATAAAACTTCTAACTTTTTATATCTCTGATTTTTTAAAATTATTGTTAGTAATGCTGTCACTCGCCAACTAGTACCACTCCAGTGGTAGGCACTAAGTGGAATATGGCTCCTAGGACAATTGGAGCGTTCAAGACTGAGATTGATTGATTTTTGTTCGGTAAGGGTATCAAAGGATATGAAGCAAAGGCGGGTAAATGGAGATGAGGTGCAGATCAGCCATGATCTAATTGAATGGCGAAGCAGGCTCGAGGGGCTGAATGGCCTACTCCTGTTCCTAATGTTCCTATGGAATGGTCCCAGGTGACACTTCATCTTCTAGTGTTCCCAAATGATCAGTAGAATGCTCAAGAGAAAGAGGTCAATCATTTCACCTCATTGTGTGTGAGACATTCCCATTCAGCTGTCCTGCAGCAGCACTTAAAATTGGCCTTTCCCAACTCAAGGACATGACACCTGAGAGTGTAGATTTACTTGTGCAAGACTATATGGGGTTGATTTTAACTTGCCACCGTTGGCATTAGCAGCGCGGTAATGGCCTCAAAATGGGGTCGGGGAACTTACCGCCCTGCTAATGTCGACGATTGGGCCTCTGCCACTTTTACAAGGGCCTAACCACTGGGAGCAAGAGTGTACCTCTGTGCCCCACAAAAGTAATCTGAGCCACTGCCATCATAACCGCTCCCCCTCCCCCTCCCTCGACTTACCTTGCTGGCAGCCAGGTGGCCTCTATGCCTCCCAGTCATTGCGCTGGCCTGAATCCGGTGAGCTGCAGCAGGAAGCCTGTCTGCCGCCCGCAGCTCGCCGCTTCTACTCAAACGAGGCCCTGGCCTCGGAATGGCTCCAACCTCGTCTCTGCCAGAACGGGCGGGCTGTCTGTGGGCTCGGTTGGTTGGCCACCCAAAAGTTAAAATCAACCCCTATGGTTTAGTGCCTGAGCAATCAGTAATATTTAATATTAAATGATTTCTGATGCTGGCCAACTAGGACTTTAACAACTGCACCAGTACTCTCAGGTTCAGTGTTCTAAGTATACAGCCAAGGTTGAGTCATTGTGAACTTGTAAAGTGAACCTTTTGATTGCAACCAGATATGTGCATTTTCTGCTGAGCTACGATGAGTTCAGTGACTATTTTGGTGATCCACAGTATTAAGCTGCAACAGGATGTACAACCTTTAAGCCAAATTTGTAGTTGAGCATGATAGAGTTCCTATTTAGTGATCCAAGTAATGTAGTTCCTTTCGGATTTATATGGATTGCAGCCCCTGATTCAGATGCATTGGTTTACCTACCTTTTATCTGCTCTGAAATTCAACTTAAACTAATCCAATACAAATTTACTGACGCCCCCAAAGAAAGCATCATTACAGACTGACTGAGTTTGTTAGTGCAAGTCAGAATCCCCCTATCTGCACATCTAATGCTTATCCATCCATAGGCGGACAGGCATCAAACCCATAAAATAGCAATGAAACTGCGAGCAATGAAGCACACATTCACCTCCACAATGAACACACGTTAGACCACAAGAGATGTGTTTGTGTACCATTCTATTAAACCAGCAGGACACAGACAATACTTCCCTCTCTTATGTATATCCAAGAGGGGTTCAGATGAATACGCCCCTCGCTGAACCAACAGATGTTATATTGGCAGTACTCAGCTGCACACCCACTCCTCGAGTGCTGGAAACTTGACTGCTACTCCTCAATGAGACTACCAGCAACATGGAGGCCACCTCTTTTGAGATGGCAAAAATGGCATGTGCAGAGAGAGTTATTTTGTGCTAGTTTGTAGATTGACATGGGAAAGGGATCCACATTTGGAACAAGTTATAATTTTACCCAATAAAGTCAAATTCCTAAAACCAGCACAATTTCAAGGCTAGTATTTTGGATTTGTCAATCAGAAACAGCCACACTCACAATGTAATACAGGTAGACCAACTTTTTTCCGAACTTCCGAAAACCGAAACCCTCTAAAAACCGAAGGTTTTTTCGTTCAGCGTAAGTCGTGCGCACGACATGCCCAGAGTGGCGCACGACTTACGCTGAGCAGAGGGTCAGCGTAAGTCGTGCACACGACCCCGACCCCCACAGACGACCCCCCGCGGACCCCGACCCCCGCCGACCCCCCCGCCGACCCTCCCGCGGACCCCCGCCGACCCCGACCCCCGCCGACTCTCCCGCTGACCCCGACTCCCGCCGACCCCCCCGCCGACCCCGACTCCCGCCGACCCCCCCGCGGACCCCCGCCGACCCCGACCCCCGCCGACCCCCCCCGCTGACCCCGACTCCCGCGGACCCCCCCGCCGACCCCGACTCCCGCCGACCCCCCCCCGCCGACCCCGACTCCCGCCGACCCCCCGCCGACCCCCGCCGACCCCCCCGCCGACCCCGACTCCCGCCGACCCCCCCGCCGACCCCGACCCCCGCCGACCTCCCCGCCGACCCCGACTCCCGCCGACCCCCCCGCCGACCCCGACCCCCGCCGACCCCCCCGCCGACCCCGACTCCCGCCGACCCCCCCGCGGACCCCCGCCGACCCCCCCGCCAACCCCAACTCCCGCCGACCCCCCCGCAGACCCCCGCCGACCCCGGCCCCGACGACCCCCACCCCCGACCCCCCCGCCGATCCACCCCCGACAAATTTCCCAGTCTTCTAAAATACCTTCCGAAATCCGAAATTTTCCGAAAACCGAAACACGGCTGGTCCCGAGGTTTTTGGATAAAGGATAGTCTGCCTGTACCAACAAATTGTCTCCTAATACATTCTAATATACATACAATGGGCTCGATTTTGCCAGGCCCAAGGAGACGGGATTGGAAGCGTGTGAGGTGTTAAAATCACAAGAAATGGCGTGCGGGCCCAATCCCGCCACCATCCTGCCTCCGAGCAATTTTCCCAGAATCGGGGTTTCAGACTCCGTTTCCATCCCCCCCCCCCTTAAGGCCCTTAACAACCACTTAATTGCCTCTTTAATCCAATTTTGAGAGGCCTTTCTGATTTTTAGACATTTCCCCCATCCTACACGTCTCCTCTGGAACACGCTAGGTAATCCTAGCAGCCTCACAAGTGGATTGCTTATTAACAACTGCAGCTCCACCATTATAAAGGAGTTTTCAACAATCATCATTTGCAGGTGGCAGAATGTTGTCTCAGGTCTGGGGGAACTTTTAGCAGGCCTACTCATTGTTGTGGAAGTTTGGAGCCTGAGATCCATCGCCAGTGTGACCTCCTGGGAAACCCCTCTCCCCACTTTGACTGAGTGCTTCCTCAACTGAGGTATAAAGCAGAAGCATGGGAACCATTTATTTCCTTTCCTCCTGGACATCAGATTTGGACGAAGACCAGCCATGGCAACAGCAGAAGCCTGAACAACAGCAGCACCAACAGCAGGAGCAACAACAGGAGCGCCAAGCTGCTGCTCACTCACCTGAAACTGCACAGGCCAGAAGGCGCCAGAGCACGACCACATTGCTGCCCAGGGTGCAAGGGGTGCACTCATGTTGGCCAGATTTGCTTAGCCTGCACAATCATACACTTTTGTCTCGCACCTTCCAACCAGAGCATCGACAATGGACAAGAACCTGCGGATTCGTATCACTCTGACCACCATACTGACAATTGCAAGTCGCCCTAAGCCCTCAATGTGAAAGTCCCATTTGCGAAATGACACAGGCCACAACTTCAACAGTTTTATGATACCATGACAAGGATGGCTGGTCCAAATACAATACATCACAGCACCTAAGTGACTACCCTTGTGACTACTTGTGCATTATCTTCCTCTTACGCATGCTCCTACATGGTGCTTCCCCTGTGGCTTCAGCAGATGTGCAGGCCCCTTGCTCACTTTCTTGCTGCTCCTGTCCCGACGCCTTTGGCGGGCGTCCTCTGGGGTTGCGAACCTGTGAGGGTTTGGCAACAGTCTGCTGCTCCTGCGGCTGTGCAGGGGCTGAGACACCCATCTCAGTTGGGTGAGGACTCTGGTGGGGCTCTGACCGAGGGCTTTGCAGTGGCATGGTTGTATGAGCGCTTGGAGAGGAGCCCCCACTTCCTTGTTGTCTGCCACCAACATCCCTCTCATGGGTCAGCCCCACTTCAGAGCTAGCAAGGGGCTTGACAACACCTTGCTGCACTTCAGGGAGGCCATGAGGACCTGTTTCTGCACTGGAAGTCCTACTCCAGAGGACTTGCATGAAGGTCTGGTTTGTTTGCTCAATAGCTGACCATCGCTCCTCAAGAGATGTCATTCTATTCTGAACAATGATCATGTTTTCAAGACCCTAGCGACTAAGCTCCTCCATGGCCGTAGTCATCCTCTCCTCTATCATGGCCATCCTCTCCTCTACAGTAGCCAGCCTTACCATGGAGTTAGCCATCCTTTCCACGGAGGTTGCCATCCTTTCCGCGGTGATGCGTCATGTGCCAATGCCTCCACAAAGGCTCTGCTCATGTTCGCGATGGACTCCTCCATTTGCTCCACACTCGCAGCGACCCTGGAGACAAAACCTGCCAGACACTCCTGCACCTGTTCCTGGAGTTCCAGCACTGCTCTCCTTCTGGATGGACCCGGAGGCACAGGGTCGACATGCAGCTGAGCCGAGCTGGCAGAGTCCTGCGCCCTCCAACGGGGACTCTCCACTGCTGTCCCTGTCTCCACCATCTGCTGATGCTCATTTGCGAGCTGTGATACACCATGTGCCAACACTACTCTATATCGCAAAGGTCCCACCGAGGTGTGAGTGTCTGTGCTGGTGCTGGGTGCGCTGAATTCTGCTGATGCTGCGCCCTCAGAGGTTGCAACTTCCTCTGAGGAGTCTGGAAGCTCAGGCTCTTCCGCCTGGACAGTGGGGACGGGGGCTTTCGATGATCATGTGGGAGAGTAAAGGAAAGAGTTGGAGATGTGAGGTCAAGGTTACATGCACATTGAATAGTGCAGATGATTATAAGTCAATCTGTTAGAGCATCAGATTCATTATCAGTCACTCATGCAATGTCAATGAGAGAGATGCCAAACTATTCTGTCACCAGCTTGCTGTGATGCGCCCATCTGTCCACCCCCCACTTGGGAATCCTCCTCGATCCCGGTGATTTCCAGGGCTGCCTCCTGCCAGGCGGTGAGCTGGGCTACTGAGGGTGGCCCCCCTCCTGTCATGGCTCTTTCCCTCTTATTGTGGGCTCTCTTTTCTTGCAGTGAGGGACACAATTGGAGTTTGAGTGAGAATGAAGGAGTGAGTGTAGAGAATGCATAGCATAGATGCTTAGAAGGAGACAAAGGACACTCCCTGTGTGTTGTACGTTGCTGTTGTTGTTGCATCACAGTAATAGGGAGTGTGACGGCTAAATGGTTGAATAGTTAAGTGAATGTGACCATAGCGAGAGAGGCAATGGGTAAGGGTACAGGGATGTAAGTGTCAAGTGGGATGTAATGGAAGAGGTTAGCAAAGCAGAGTGCTGGTGAGGAGAGGCGATGGGGATCAGATTGAGGGAGATGGGAAAGTCATACTCACTTTTCCTGTGCGGAGAAGGTCATGAAACCTCTTCCTGCATTGCAGCCAGGTGCTGCAGCTCATCGATATGGAGTTGACCTCCTGGGCCATTTACATCCACACTGCTTTAGTCTGCTGGGGTGGCTTTTTTCTCCTTGAGGAAGTGAAGAGCACCTCCTTATTGGATCTTAATCCCTCCACCAGAGCTTGGAGGGAAGGCTCATCGAAGCGTGGAGCACTTTTGCCTGCTGCTGGACATAGTCGATCAATGAATTCCTTACTACACTCACCATAAAGTTTGCAGTCTCCAGAAGAAGCAAGGCTTCTTGCAGGCCTTAAATCCAGCAGCATTGATGACGTCATCGGAGGCGACTTTCTGTACGAAAAGACTCACTGGGCCAGGGGTTCCCACACACTGGAAAATCAGGGGAAAATCGCACTTTTTCCCCACTTCACTTTGGAGTCGGGGTCCTGACACGAATGCCACCTGACACGCCCCAGCCTGCCCACAATGGCAAAATGCAGCCCAATGTGTTACCTGACAGCAGCTGAAGATCCTTTTAAATTGCACTGGAAATGGCCCCTCCCAACGTACCACCATCAGAGAGCTTGGACGAGGAACTGTTGGTCGTGCAGCTTGAAGGAAATTCACGTCTCTTTTTAACCTCCCCTCTAATATTTTGTGTCATTATCTTACACAACTTGAATGAGGAGAAACAATACAAGCTAAATGGTGCAATTTTAAAGGGGGTGCAAGAACAGAGAGACCTGGGGGTGTTTGTGCACAAATCTAAAGGTGGCAGGACAGGTTAACAAAGCAGTTAATAAAGCATATGGGATCCTGGGCTTTATAAATTGAGGCATGGGCTCGATTTTCATTTGGCCATTGAGGCGGGATTGGAGGCATGTGGGGGGTTAAAATCGCGAAATCGGGGGGCACAAACCCAACCCGCCTCCATGCCAGTTTCAAAGGAGGCGGATACCTGACCTGTGCTGGGACCCGCCTCTCCGAGGCGGGAAGAGGATTACTGCCAATTAACTGCCTGTTAACAGGTAGCTAACAGGCAGTTTTTAGCCTAATCCCTATTTTTATTCCTGAAGTGTGGGATTCCCGACAGCTCCAAACCACGCCAAGTTAGCGAGGCGGACCGTCGGGCTGAAGGGCTTGGAGGGTTCGAGATGTCCGGTGTTCAGGTGAGTGATGTGTGCATGAGTGCAGAGGTAAATGTGTTTGGTGTGTGTAAACTGTTTAAATAAGTTTTACTTACCTTTACAGCCTTCCTTCCTTCAGGTCTCGGGAATCCCTCATCTCACTGGCACAGAAAGCAGAATGGCCGCGAGTTGTCAAAAGTTGCAGCATTCAGTTTTCTGTTCTGGAGAGATCTCTAAACCAGCCTGAGAGGAAGGAATTAACTTAGTGTACAGATTGTCAGTATTTGACAGCTTCAAAAAGCTGTCAAATGCTGATATTTCATCTGTCAAAAGCTCTTGACAGATGAAATGTCAATCTGTGACCTCACCTGTAGCTGGGTGGCCCTTAATTGGCCTGCTGAGCCCACCCAGTGGGCTCAACAAGGTCAATCAAGTGAAAATCATGTGGGTTGGCCACAACTCGATGGAGGCGGGACTACAACCCCAAAAGTTGTAGTCCCGCCTCCTACACACCTCCAGTATCAAAATCCATAGAGTATATAAAAGCCAGGAAGTTATGTCAACTCTATATAAAACACTCATTTGGTCCCAGCTGGAGTATTGGCCAGAATTGGGTTGGGTGGGAAAGTGTTTTTTTTTGACAGCGGGTCGGGACCCCAATGTCAACCCGCCTAAACGCGCCTTTCCCAATATCGGGTCTCTCAGCGCTGAGCAGACCTGACAAGCAGCGGCGGGCGACCCAATTAAACTGATTGCCATCTATTTGACAGATCATTAACAGGTTTTTTTAACTTACCTTTTCACTTTAACTTCATGGCCACGGGAACCACGCTGTTCGGAAACCATGGCTGTCAACCTGAGGCGGGAGTTCAGTGGCCATTGCTCCAGCTGATTACTTGACAGCTTTAAATGTACAGTAAAAGCTCCCACCTAACAGATCATCACTTTCCTCAGTCACAAGCTGTTTCTCAGTCCATTTCCAGCACAGACTCTGCAGGCTTTCCACTCTCCATTCACGCTTACCTCATTAGAAGAATTCTCTCACCATTGACAGAATGCTTTTATCATCTCTACTTCACCTGCCATCTATTCCATCAACATGGGTGCCCTTTATACTGTCTCACCATGGTCCTCAGAATCCAACCACGATCATCCCCAACACCAGCAGCACCAGGCATAGCAGCAGCACCAACAACAACACCAACCTTCTCTGCAATCACCTGATGCTGCACAGGACAGAGGACATCTGCACCCAGCCACATTGCTGCCCGGGAGGCCAGAGATGGCCTCACCATGGCCAGATTTGCTTCACTTGATGTTGTACACCCTGGCTGCCACATGATGCGCCAGGTTGGCACCTCCCCACACCAACACCATAAAGCATCCCTGCAATGTTGAAGCTATTTCATTCACACTCATCACCATTGCAGGGGGTAATGTTCACTGCAACTCACTAAGCCACTTCCAAGGGTGCACACAAATCTGTCCAAGAAAGCAAAGTGTTGAAAATAAAGGTTTCAAAGTTTGACACCACATTAACAGAAACTTTACATGAACATTGGATAAAACACTCAAGTGGCTACCCTTGTGTGTTGTTAGTTGGAATGATTGTGCTAGGATGAGGGTGAGTTTGAGGGGTGGCTAGTGAGATGGGGATGTGATAATGTAGATAGAGAGAGAGGAATGGGTGGAGGTGCAAGGTAATTTGGTGTGAGAAGGATGTGCACGGGTAGGGTAGGGAAGGCAGAGTGATGGGGATGTGATGAGAGGCACAGCAGGATGAGGTTGAGTGTGGCATGGCAGTAACGTTTCAGGATCTACTGAGATCATTGAAACATTTACGGCACTGCACCCAGGTCCTCCTTACCTCATCCTTGCTTGTGACCTCCTCTGCAATGTGCAACCAGGCTGGGTTTGTGTCCTGGGGAGGTCTCTTCCGCCCATGGGAAGGGAAGAGGACTCCCTGCGTGCTGTGACTCCCTTTACATATGTGGAGGGAATCATGGGAGAACCTGGGTGCAGCCCTGCACCTCTGTGCAGTGCTTGTCAGTGTTTGCAGCACCTCAATGCTGTAGAACACTGACAGCACAAATGTGAAAATAAAGTTTGTCATGGTCCCTTTAAGGAAACCGGCTAATAACGCGCCATCAAATGACGTTACCAGACCCACTTCCTCTAATTGGACCGGTAAACGCGCTGGGCGGGCTTAACAAGCCCAATCAAGGGTAAATCATTTTAGACAGTGGGATGGAACCAACAACAGGGTCGGGACCTGCCACCGACGTCACCCGCCCTGGACCCGCCAAAGTGAGCAAACTCCTGGCCATTGTGTCCAATTCTGGGCACCACACTTGAGGAAGGACGTAAAGGCTTTGGAGAGTGTACAGAGGAGATTTACTAGAATGGTTCCAGAGCTGAGGGATTACAATTACGTGGATCGACTGGAGAAGCTAGGGTTGTTCTCCTTAGAGGAAAGAAGAGTAAGAGGAGCTTTGATAGAAGTGGTTAAAATCATGAACAGTTTAGATAGAAAAAAGACTTGCATTTTTATCGTGTCTTTCACGACCACCGGATGTCCCAAAGCACTTTACAGCCAATGATGTGCTTTTTGAAGTGGAGTCACTGTTGTATTGCAGCAGCCAATTTGTGCACAGCAAGCTCCCGCAAACAGCAATGTGATAATGACCAGATAATCTGTTTTCAGTGATGTTGATTGAGGGATAAATATTGGCTAGGATACCAGGGATAAAGCCCCTGCTCTTCTTTGAAATAGTGCCAAGGGATCTTTTATGTCCACCTGAGAGATTGGAGAGGACCTCGGTTTAACGTCTCATCTGAAAGCACCTCCAACAGTGCAACATACCCTCAGCACTGCATTGGAGTGTCAGCCTAGATTTTTGTGCGCAACTCTCTCGAGTGGGACTTGAACCCACAACCTTCATGACTCTGAGGCACGGGTGCTGCCAACTGAGCCACTGGCTGATAGAGTAAATAAAGAGAAACTGTTTCCAATGGCTGAAGGGTCGATAACCAGAGGGCACAGATTTAAGGTGATTGGCAAAAAACCCAAAGGCGACATGAGGAAATACTTTTTTACACAGCAAGTGGTTATGATTTGGGATGCACTGCCTGATAGGGTGGTGTAAACAAATTCATTAGTAGCTTTCCAAAGGAATTTGGTAAATATTTGAAGGAGAAAAAATTGCAGGGATCTGGGGAAAGAGCCGGGGAGTGGGACTAACTGGATTGCTCTTTCAAAAAAGCCGGCGCAGACTCAATGGGCCGAATGGCCTCATTCTGTGTTGTGCTATTCTGTGTCATCACTGATTTATACAATTGACTCTGAGCCTCAGCGTCTTCAGTTTGGAGCTGGCAAAATTGGGGAGAGTTGTGAAAAGGCAATTGATTTAAAATTACATTGATCAGCTAGGTTATGGATCTATTAAGAATGGATTGTAGGACCTTTCCTCAGGAGAGGAACTGGGTTGGGTAGAGCATGTTGCACATGTGCACAGATTGGATTATGGCTGAAGGAGTGCCAGTTTGGTTGAATTAGTTGCATTGCTACTAGTGAAACAGAAGGTCATAGGTTGAAGCCCCACGCCAGGACTTGAGCATATAATCTAGGCTGACGCTTCAATGCAGTACGGAGGGAGCACTGCATTTTTGGAGATGCTGCTCTTCTCATGAGATGTTAAATTAAAGTCCACCCTGTCTGTTCAGGTGGACTTTAAGAGACAAATTTTGTGTTCAGGCATTAAAAAAAATCATCCAGGCAGAGTGTGTAGAGGAACATTGGGTGGAGAGCATAGCATATTCATAATAGGAAATTTATATAGCACCTTTCACATCCTCAGGATGTCCAATACTACCTTACTGACAATGTGTGCACAGCAAGATTCCACCAACAGCAATGAGATAAATGACCCCTGCTCTCAGCCTCCACTCCACCCTCAACCAAAACCACCAAACAAATTCATTATAAAGGAAAACTGCAAATCTGAAATGAAAATGCTGGAAATACAAAGCAGAATAGTCAGCACCGATGAAGAGAAAATACAGGCTTTGGCATTTTAGTTGTCTATCCTTCATTTGAACTGATGAAGAGCACACACCCAAAGCATGAATAATCAGACTGATTAACAGTTCATTAGCCTTACTGTTGTATGCAGCACAAGCTTCCCTCCTCATTTGCCTACATAAAAGCACTTTGAAAATAATTCACTATGTCACGCATTGAGAGACGTGATAATAAGCTGCTATATAACAAGTCTTTTTTTAAAATCTTTATTGTAGTGACATAGATCAAAATATTTTATATTTTTAAATGATAATACATTTCCAGCACTCCTAGTGACACTATTTGGTGGATCTTCTTGTCCAGGGATAGTGCATGACTTGGGGAAGACAAGGACGGGGCAAGGCTGAGGAGAAAAATACCAGAAAAGTAAAAGAGCGCATCTCAGGAACAGAAGTAGGCCAATCAGCTCCTTGAGTCCGTTCTGCCATTCAATCAGATCATGGCTGATCTCTACCTTAACTCCATCACCCGCACTGTTCCATACCCCTTAGTACCCTTACCTAACACAAATCGATCGATCTCTGTTTTGAACTTTTCAATTGACCAAGCCTCAACAGCCTTTTGGGGGAGAGAGTTCGAGATCTCACCTTAAAAAGAATACTGTCCAGAATTCCGTAAGCAGCAGGAATGTACCTTATCAAGGTTCACTGTTCTGATAAGGACGACTACTGCACCTGAAGTGCGTGCTTTTCTTTTATTATCGTTGCTGCGCTACACAGAGGCTGATTTGTCAGCTGACCCGTGTCGGCTGCAATGTGAGGAATGTCTGAATATATGTGCAATATATACAACTGCTGTGATGCACACACCAGACTCTCCCTGTGGCCCTTGGCAAAGTTCACGCAGTACACTTTGGTCCTGCTGAAGAGACTGGATTCCATTCACTGTGTTCTGCTAACTGCCACTTCTCTTCCGCCCCCCCCCCCCGGCTCAAAGAATCGGCATTACTCATTCAGAGCATGCTCAGAAAGAGCTCTGCTCTGTCTGAATGGTGAGATAGTTCGCAGAGGATTAAACCGGCTGATAATTCAGCATTTTTTTTTGCATTTGCAGACAATACTGAACTGCTGATAGGCTAACTTTTGAGCAGAAAATTACTCTGCATTTTGTTTGCACAGCTATCAAATTTGTTATCATGAACAGGGATACTATATATTCATTGAAATTATGATTGGACAGTTAAACTGCTGACCTGTGACCTTTTTGTTCACAGGAGATTTCATTACAAAGTATCTGACATTAGAAGAATGAGAACACTTGTATGTCTGATGGCTTTATAAGAGAAAAGCTAGATCTTAAGCCTTGATTTTAACATGAGGCGGGAATTGGATGGGCGGCAAGCCTCCATGACGGTGTTGGCTTGAAACCAGGGCCATTTTAACTCCTGGGCCTATTTAACATTTGAAGGACTGGCCGTACTTAAAGTGGGAAAGTGCCTCTTAAAGTGAAGTTGCATTTTTCACTGAACGACTGAAAGACTTGTTGGCTATAGAGATGAGTCACAGGGCTTCCCCCTGCTTTCCTGATTCCTCCTAGTGGAGGAAGTGAGGACTAGGAGGGAGGTACTCTTCCCCAGAACCCGTAGGAGCAACCTCAAGGCCACTGTCAGGCAGGCTTTGACAGGTGGCTGACAGGGTCCGTGCCAAGAGCATCATCCCCAAGAGTTGGATTCAATATAGAAAGAGGTTTAATGACCTCACAAGAGTAGAAAAGCTCTTCCTCTCTCTCACCAGCATCTCACAACTGTCCTCTCACCCCCTCTCCCACCACTCTCAACTATGACCTCCCCTTTTCAACATACAATCAAAATGGCACACGAAAACACTTCCCTTGCTCACTGCAAATACACTCACCTCTTCCTTTCCTCTCCACAACACACACTAGCACCATTCTTTTCTCACCATACTACCACATGCCCAACTACCAGTTACTCCCAGCACTCCTTCCTCACCACATCACACACATTTCCCTTTACATTCATCACCCCTTTTCACCATTCCATCTTGCTACTTCTAGACCTCTCACCACGTTCACTATATGCACAAGGCCCACACACCTCCACTCACCTTCTCAACACGCACTCACTAACTCTAACCCTCTCTTTCTGGGGGACAAGACCAGGGGAGAGGAATAGGATGGGTGGAGATGTCCTCAACACAATCACAGCAAGAAGCCCTGGACATGACTGGCCCAGGCCGGGTCATGAGCATTGTGCAAGGAGAGGATGATGGTGGGCAGGGTTAAAATCCTGTTCATAGTTCAGAGGTCAGGCATCAGCATCCTTCTTCATTTTGGCTGGTAATGTTCATGATACCAAAATATATAAACCAACCCTGTTCATCGCTTAGTGAACCTCACTGGGATGAATAGATCTAAACGACCAAACTGTTAAAAAAAGCAACAACAAAAACATTTGGGGGGCTTTTTATTTATATTTTCATCATTTTGCTCTAGACCAGCGTCAAGGAGGTGGCAACAGTAGACCAAGCATGAATCTGCCTCCCATTTTCCCTTTTCATTGATACCGGCATTGAGCTTATTCAGCTTTTCAATCCATTCTCAGCACTTCACAAGAAAATTCAGCTTTTTCACTGGCATTGGAGGTTTTCCGTATCAACCAGTCAGAGCATTTGAAAGGTGGGGAAGGAGCCTGTCCGAGCCAGATAGGTTGAAGGATGGGATTGGAACATGATTTCTCCCATTGTTTATTTGCACGCAAACTGCAGCCAGAACAATTTAAAATGAGCTGTTGGTTTAATTATTGGTGTATTTATTTAGTGTTTGTCCCCAAAGAAGTTATAAGTAACTAACTAAGTTGCTAAAGCTAAAGATGCAATTTCTTGCATCTTTTAAGATAATTGGCCAAGGTGGGGGGGTGGAGGGAGATAAAAATATTTTTTTTTTATGCAGCGAGTTATTAAGATTTGGGATGCACTGCTTGAAAAGCTGGTGGAAGCCGATTAGTAACTTTCAAAAGGGAATTGGATATATACTTGATAAGGAAAATTTGCTGGGCTATGGGGAAAGAGCAGGGGAGTGGGACTAATTGTATAGCTCTTTCAAAGTGATGGGCTGAATGGCCTCCTTGACATGAATCAGTCATTCATGAAAGAAAGACTTATGAAATAATACTGAGTGGCCGGTGGGTGGCGCTGCCTAGGGCGAGTATAAATACTCAGGCACGGGCCCAGTTTGCGCAGGACATTCTTAACAGGAACGAGTGAAGGACACAACTAGACCTCCATCTTGAAAGCTTTGTTTAACGCTTAGACCAAGTGCCTAGTAGTTTTCTTACATCACTCCTGTTCTTTAAGATTCTATGATGCAATGATTCTACAACCTAGACTAGCAGCTGTGGAAGGCTGATGTTGGAATCGTAAAGGTCAACTGTTGAGTTTCATTGTACTGTTGCATTGAAACTGTGCTTTGTTTTAGTATTTTGTGATTTTTTTTTTGCCTTTATTTTGGAAGGTCCTAGCTTTCCTTGAGATTGTTTTTTGTGTGGAAGATTTTCATAGCATAATTGTCGGGCTGTATTATGAGTTTCCCAATGAAGATTCCCCTCTTCGTGATACATACTTTGGAGGAATTCAAGGGGGAGGAGCAGCAGGGAAGTCGAGAGGCCAAGCTTATAAGGCAGCCAGGCCCTCCACCAGATACCCAGCCACCAGGGTGTATAGACCCAGAAGATCTTATTTTAATGTCTCCCAAGAGTTATGTATAAGGATGCTTCACCCCAGAAGTTCTGGAGCAGCTGCATGAGGGGGGAAATATTTTTTCTGCATGCGTATTGTGAGCTTCTCTACGGAATTGAGCCTCGGCGATGAGTTCTGGTACTTCAGTTGGCCACCATTTATTGATTTTAAATTACTATCCTGTAAGGCATTTGATATCAGGTATATTAGTGATCTGGTAGAAATCAATTGTGTGTAGGATTTTTTGCTGATGAATGAGTTTAGATGTGATATAATTTATGGGAGCCAATGTGTGTCAGCTGCATGTAAATGCCAAGATCTTGAACCTATGCCAATAACTTTAGACATAGATTCAAATTTGAAATGCAATGTGCAACTTGTTTAAAAAAAAATCCCCCTTTGAAATTTTGAATTTTTTCCTCTAAAAATAATTATTAGAATTGATTTTTGGAGTTGATTGTATGTTGAAGTGGAACAACTCTGCATTGAACCTCTTCTTGGATTCATATTTTGTATGTTCAATGACTAAACTGATCTATCTTTATATTCCTAGATCCAGAAAAATGCCTTGCTTGTACTTCATCTCTAAAAAATAATTTTATGGAGCACGTCCAAGTAACAACATTATCTTGCAACGAAAACCATTCTCTTGCCTCCTGTAATACTTAAAATTCAAGACTGGCCGGAGGCATTGCCTCCTAGACCAAAATGGGGATCTGCCCCTGGAAGTTGCTAGGGCCCTTACCCCACCCCCCACTTTGTGCTGGTAGAGGTTTTGAAGGGCTAATTTCCTGTCTAATGGTACAATTCTCTAGAGCCTTGAAAGATTATAACTAATGTTTCTTCAGTTTCCTCAATTACATCTTTTAATACCATGGGGTGGAAAGCATCAGATCCTGGAGATTTATTTATCCTAAATGCCATTATTTTCTCCATAGAAATGAAATAGGCTGAGTTAGAAAGCAGAGAGGAGCGGTTGTTTTTCAGACTGGAAGGAAGGAGACAGTGGTGTCCCCTAAGGATCAGTATTAGGGCCACTGCTCTTTTTTGATATATATTAATGACCTGGACTTGGGTATAGAGGGCATGATTTCAAAGTTTGCAGACAACACAAAGCTTGGAAATGTAGTAAACAGTGAGGAGGATTGTGGCAGACTTCAGGAGGACATGGACAGACTGGTGAAATGGGCAGACACATAGCAGGTTAAATTTAATGCAGAGAAGTGTGAAGTGATGCATTTTGGAAGGAGCGGCAATATAAACTAAATGGTACAATTTTAAAGGGAGTGCAGAAACATAGCAACTGGACAAACTGGGACAGTTCTCCTTAGAGGAGAGAAGGTTAAGGGGAAATTAAATGGAGGTGTTTAAATTTATGAATGGTTTTGATAGAGTAAATAAGGAGAAAGTGTTTCCACTGGCGGGTGGGTTGGTAACCAGAGGACACAGATTTTAGTTAATTGGCAAAAGAACCAGAGGGGAGATTAATAAAAAATAATGGTACAAGTTAGATTGGCGGATCCTAGAACAGAAATGACAGAATTTAGGACTTATGATGAGATAATTTACATGGCTGCAAGATAGCTTGGATGGGTGAAACTTACATCATCCCTCCCTGTCAGTGGATTTCAGGACATATCTTAAATAGGACATAAAACCAGCAGATGTTCTCCCAAATTCTGACCTGCCACCGATAGATCTGCCTGGTTTGTGCTCTACAAAGCATTGGAAGTTCAAGGTCTATAAATGTGGATATAAGGGTAGCAATGGGTGGGCACAGATTACCTCCAGTGCAGCCTGACATGTTTTTCATCTCTGTATTGGTCCTCTTTCATCTTTCACTAAACACAAGTACAGTGGGATTTCCTTAGAGAAACCCGTTGCATGCTATTAATGAGGTTGGAGCAAAAATGCCACTGGGTCAATAGTTGCAACAAAAGTACTTGAACTGTCAACGAGAAGAAATAAAAACACAAAAAAAGTTAACAGATAAGGTATAACTTCTTGCAATTTTTTACGCAGAGCTCTTTAAAAGCACTTTCACCAATAGTTCAGACAACACTTGATACCTATTTAACATGTGCGGGTGAGATTACATGAAGAATGTTAACACTTCATTAAGGCCACTGTTACATATGCAAACTATTAAACTGATGTGTGCACTCAGGCTGGAAGAAAAGAGTCTTGGATCTAAATAGTCAAAGACTGTTCGGTTTCTCCCATTTATACACATTTTTGTCTTTTGGGCAAAGCCAATCGGAAAATCTAAGCTGATATGTTCTAACAGAGTATTGTTTTTTTTTTACAATGAAGGAATACTTTGGGGGTGAAATTCCTCCTCTTGATAATTTTGGCAAGACAGTCTGGATGAGTATAAAATGCGAAGTCCAGTTTTGTACTCATGTTGACTTTTTCAATAAAATAACCAACAGGAGGAATTTTACCCACTTTGGGGAAAGACCGTGTAACAAAATTGCAAACAAGTTCTATTTGAGCGCATTTACATTGTAGCTATACAAAGTGATCAGAGGCATTCTAACCCCTTTGTGTTTAAGGTATCATTTGTTGCAGATGTTCTTTGCATTGTAGAGTTTGGAGTTCCCGTTCCCTTGGTAACCATTATTTTCTTTGTTTTAACATGGCCAGATTGTAGGTTTTTTTGTGTCCATTGTTAGAGGGCAACAAAAATTCAAAGTTTTAGTGACAATTACAATGTAGCAGCAATATAGTGATACAGAACTTTGCTGAAAACATCAAACAAAATATAATGGAGACAATATGACATAATTTATGTGCTGCTGTGGCTGTTATTAGATTTGTTTTGGACTGATATCTAAACGCTAACCTATTTCCAACCTGGCAGAATACATGGAGTTCAGCCAGTATGAACGAACGCCTTAACCCCATTCTATACTCTCAGACTTACCATTGGGATTCATGCTTCAGAAATCAAGCATGAAAACTCAGTTCACCTTCAGTAATATTATACGCAGCACAGCAAGCAGAAACTAATTAAAATGCCTTATCAAACATTCAAAACACTGAATAACTAGCCTTTGTAAATCAGAGAGCCTGGATCATCATGTGTCGGGTAATGGTACTCCACATTCACTGCCAGCATTAAATCTAGCAATTATGGTAATTACGGCCACTTTGCGTTCTCCTTGCAAATTTTTTACGAGTTCTATTGGAGTTCCCAACATTGTTCAAAACCCTGAGTATAGCAATTGTTGATGGCGGATTTGATTCAAAAGAATTAAAGAAAGAAAGACTTGCATTTCTATAGCACCTTTCATGACCACCGGACCTCTCAAAGCGTTTTACAGCCAATGAAGTACTTTTGAAGTGTTGTCACTGTTGTAATGTGGGATACGCAGCAGCCAATTTGCGCACAGCAAGCTCCCACAAACAGCAATGTGATAATGACCAGATAATCTGTTTTTGTTATGTTGATTGAGGGATAAATATTGGCCAGGAGGCCGGGGATAATGCCCCTGCTCTTCTTCGAAATAGTGTCACGGGATCTTTTACGTCCACCTGAGAGAGCAGACAGGGCACTCGGCTTAACGTCTCATCCAAAAGATGGCACCTCCGACAGTGCAGCACTCCCTCAGCACTGCACTGGACTGGAGTGTCAGCCTAGATTTGTGTGTTCAATTCCTATGCAGTTGATGAAGGGATAAATGTCACTGTCCAGACATGCTCTTGCCACATTTGTGAATTTGTAAGTGTTTTATGTTAGTGGCGTGTTTGCTGTGGTTGTCGTAAGGGCATGACCAAGGTAAGGCAAGGAGATGGAGAATGTGGAAGGAGAGAGTGAATACTTCACAAAGAGTACAATGGCAAAGAGTGTGTTTCTTGGCTCTGAGTAGGCATCAGTTCTTGTGGTTTTGGCTAACCAGAACCACCTCTGCAAACACCTGCTAATCACTCCCAGTCAATCCCTCAGACAAATTGCAGCCACAATTCATTGTCATGCCACAGACTCATTCCAAATCACACTTCTTACACAATCTACTCCTCTTAATTCAGTTACTTAATTTGAATTATGTGGTAATTCAATCTTTTTAAGCACTAAAT
The DNA here is from genome assembly GCF_052327205.1 of Somniosus microcephalus. Lineage (NCBI taxonomy): Eukaryota > Metazoa > Chordata > Chondrichthyes > Squaliformes > Somniosidae > Somniosus > Somniosus microcephalus. The sequence continues at coordinate 183,654,563 of NC_140995.1, forward strand.
TCCCACTTTTTTCTACCATTTGCATTGCTTAACTCAAATTATTGGATAATTCAGATTTTTTAAAGCACAAATAATGAATTTGAATTATTTGCAATAGACGGTATTACTGACCAACGGATATTCAAGAACAAATGATCTAAGCTCATTATAAGTGGTGGGGACTGTATTGAAAGAATGTGAACTGGGGCTTGTGGAAGAAACAGTGCCACCCAGGGACATCTTGTGCAATCTCACCGGACCGGGGCCACTGTCAGTTTGAAGAAGGCATACTTGCATTTGTCACCACTTTAAGCATGGTGCTGACCAGAAACCCTTATATTTGTCTGAGGGGCTACAAATCAAACTGCATTGCATTTTGAAGAGCAGATAGTGTGTATGACATTCTGAAAGTCTATTAATCCTTCAAGCAGCAAAGACTGCAAACCATCCCTGATGTCAGCAAAACTAGCAGACAGAATTGAACGGGTTCCAACCCCTTTGTCAGCGAAACCAAGAGCGGGCACAGATTGTATGTCACCACCCAGACCGGCTGAAGCAACAGTTGAGACCAGATTTGAAATTAGCCCCATCTCAATGAAATGTATCTGCAAAGTGGAATAAATCACTGCCAGCCAGGACTCCGGTACGTCATGCAAGCCATTAATGGAGTTGTTCAAACGTTGCATACAGCATCCTTTGTATGGTGACCAAGCTATTGTGCAAAGCAGAGTGCAGCTCTTTTGGAGCTAAACATCCATAGGAAGGGCACGCATCCGGGTGTAAGTGCCATCATTAACCCACCTGGCACCTCCGCCGTTGAACATGCCAAAGCTTGCGGGTGCAGGCTCCCTAGTTATTAGGCCGAGTGGGAGTCATTTCCTGTTTTACATGGGAATGGCAGGCGCCCACACTGTTATAGGAGCATCAAAAAACTGCCTTGCTCTCCTGGTCTTCTAACGCTTCTCCTTCTACCTCCTTCTTCTTTCCTTTTGGGTCCAAAGTGCTGAGTAGAATGGCATGATGTGGCTGGAAATCCCAGCACAACTGTCCGCTTCAGGATGGTTGCTGGGTTCCCTCCTCCAAAGAGGTTAACAATGCCCCCAGCGGCCACCTTTGTAAGGGAGCCACAGTTAACTAATTTCTTTTAAAAGTATTGCTCATTTATCTCTGGGGTGTCCATGCCACCATCACAGCCTGTACCCCGATATGGAGCCCACTCATTCCCGGCATTCAGCGGGCCAGTGCACCTGGCCCCATGACGCGCTTTACCGCAGATCCTATACTGGGCCCCTTTGAGGGCTGAAGATTCAGGGACTCCAGTGCTCCCTCTTACGCTACTGTCCTGTTAAGGGATGGGTGGAGGCTCTCTACATATTAGGCCGAGTGGGAATTCCTGGCATATCCAGGCTCTACGTTGAATTCTGGCCCTTCTGGGGCACTGCTACTGGAATTATAGTGGGAGTGTGCCAGAAGGCCCACAGATTTGTAGCCCCAAAAGGGGACACATCCATGCCTAAGTGCCAGGATGCAGTTGCCTGGGACCTCTGCACTGATACCATCAATATTCATGGAGTCATCTTGTGCCACAGGCAGTAAATTGTAGCTGAGAGTGTTCCAGTTCCGGAGGGGATGGAGTGCAGTCAGTTGAGTTTCCCCATGGAAAGACCTTCAACGTGCCCTCAGTGGTTCATTTTATAAGTGGGCCACATCGATAGTTTTTTTTTTAAAGTCCCGTTTCTATAGGGTTGCAGGCCGCAATCTCAGCCTGGACCACCGGGTGGATCCCACTTCCATCTGATGGTCGGCAAGGCACTTGTGGCCTCTCCAGACATCATTCCACTGAGTCGCTCTGAAGCTAGGGACACTGGGGGGGGGGGGGGGGGGGGGGGGGGAATACAGTTGGGTAGCGCCTCCCGTTAGCGCCAGCAGCTGGCGCCAATGGGACGCTGATGCAGTAGCGCCGGGGTGAGGCGAATCCAGCGACGCTCGGCAAATCTGGAACCCCCGGTGCGCCGCCGGTACAAGGTACCGCCGGGGACTTCAAAGCCAGGCAGTTCATGACGTCGGGCGCCTGATTTGCAAAATTGATTTTCGCCACCTACCTCAGCACCTCAACCAGACAGCGACAGGGAGAGAAGGCACACAGCTGCAGGACACCAGCTGCAGAGACGTTATTTAAAGGGATCATGAGTAACGAGTCGCAGCTGTCAGGTTAGTGGAGTTTCACTGCTTTCTTGTCAGTTTGACATTGTGCACCAGTTTAATTCAGTAATTTAAAGGTTCATTTGTATCAGGAGTGTTGTGGTAACTAAAAAGTAGTTACATTTATTCTTAAAAAGTATCAAGGTGCTACACTTGGTTACATTACTGGGGGCTGTACTGGCAGTCTACCTGGTCCTCCAGGATCTATGGAGGAGGGAGTGGAGGCAGCAAGAAAGACTGGAACATGTGGCCAGAGGGAGGAGGAGGGCCATCAGGGCTCCCACCAGGAGGCCTTCCTATCTGAGAGTATTCCGACAGCACTTCTCCTACCTCCAATTAAACGAGGAGCAGTGTATTAGACGGCTCCGCATCACCAAGGTGGTGGTCACAGAACTCTGCCACCTCCTCCAAACAGACCTCCAGCCTCACAGCAGGATGACTTAAACCCCAGATCCCTTTTGCTCACCACATGCCCATCATACCATCCCTGCATCATGCCATATCACAGCGTCCTCCTGGGTGCAAAGGTGAAATGAGAGAGACCACAAAATATTGCAAACTCCATTAATAAATTTATGCATAAACATATCACATTCATTTTAATAACTAATGACCCTTGTGCCTGAATAGCTGTCATTGTGTGCAAGGCATGAAATGTGGGTGTGAGTGTTGGTAGGCAGAGATTGTTGGTGGGTGAGCGCTGGGGGTGTGGTGCTTTGGGCAATGTGTGAAGCTCGTGGTACAGATGGTGGTATGTAGCATTTGTTGAAGCATTCAATCACCCTGACCACCCGACTGAGGTGGATCTGCCATGAGCACACCTGCTTCAGTGCTCCGGCTCCTTCTCCTTGTTCTGCTTCTCCTTGCTGAGGCAGCTGCACAGCCAGCAATGCTGAGAATGAGATGCTGCAGCATCAAGAACCTCCCCTTTAAGTACTGGGAAAAGCCTGTGGCAATGATGAGTTGAGATTAGTCTGCACCCAATATTGGTCCACCCTTTAAGTGTAACGCCACTGAGCTAAGCCTTTAAGACTTGATTTAGTGCCCCAATCATTTCTTTGAGCAGTGAGAATGAATTTTGCGTGCCATCTAAAGCATTAGCGCCTGGCGCTAATTCTCCAGCTTTTCTAATTTTACCGCCCATTCCTGGGCTAGAATGAATTTTTAGCCCTAGAGCTCCAAACATTGTGAATCCCTGCCCCTAGCCCTGCCCCCTCTTATGTCTATAATCTTGTTTGGGGAAGGGATCGGTGTGCCCCCAATGAGTCATCCTTGATTTCCCAATGCAAGGCCAGGATCCGGTATGTCCTGGTGCTGCCCTAATTTACAGCCATTCCTTTTCACTTCCATTGATGCCACAGCAGGAATCCGTTGGAAGGATCATGGATTTTTAGTCCCTTTATTTTAACAAGTTTACTAAATTTGCTTTTCATTCTTACAATTCTTGCCCATCCTTAGTTGCTGTTGAGAAGATGGTGGTGAGCCTTCTTCTTCAACCTCTGCAGTCCTTGTGAAGGTGCTCCCATAATGCTCATAGGTAGGGAGTTTCAGGATTTAGACCCAGCGGCGATGATGGAACGGCAATATATATTATTAGTTAATCTCCTGTGTTGCTCATTGACAAAAACAAATATAAAAATTGTGTCTGTCTTCCTGCAAATGTTGTCTTCCTACTTCTCTCCCACACTTTAATTCTCTCTTTAACCTTCTCTGTTCTTTCTGTTTGTCTTCTATTCTTTTTCTCTCTGTATGGTTCTCTCGTACTTTCTCTCATCATTATGTCTGTACTCCTCTGTTTGCTCCAAGCTCTTTGGGAAAAGTACAGACAGAGCAGAGTTTGATCAAAGCCAATTCTGAATTTGCAGTCCGGACTCATAACAATTCAATTAACTCCTCAGCCTGAGCATTGTAGAGTCAGACTACTTCATACTGAGCTCAAAAACATTTTAAAAAGGAAAAGGTTCAAAGATCAGATGTTGCTTGAACCTCAACCTAGAAACATGTTCAGTGAGACTAACATTGAAGGAGAATTACATGTAGCTAATCAGTGTGAGGCTGTTAGCAGCCTACAAACCCTCACTAAATCAAGAACAGCCATGCTGAGCCAGCACAAAACTAGCAACTCAAGATTCAAGGTGGGAAAAATACGTCCCCTTAGCACCTCCCGTTAGCACCAGTAGATGGCGCTAATGCGATGTTGAGACCAGTACCAATAGGGCGAAGTGAATCCAGCGCTGCACGCCAAATCGGGACCACCCGCCCCTTCCCCCCCCCGTAGCGCTGCCGGTAACAGCTATCGCCGGGGACCTCAACACCAGGGAGATTGTGCAACACTCACTGAATGCCCGATTTCGCAAATTGCGTTTAGCCAATTACCTCACCGCCTGAAGTAAACACTGACAGGGGGAGCTGGCGTGCAGCACCAGGAAGCCGGCTGCAGGGACGTTATTTAAAGGGATCATCAGTAATCACTTGCACCTGTTAGGTTAGTGCAGTTTCAGTAGCTTTTTGTTAGCTTCAGCTACTGCAACAGTTTCATTGAGTAATTTCAAGGTTCTCTTATATCAGGAGTCTTGTGGCAAGTACAAAGTAGCTACATTTATTCTTCAAAGATTCAGACTGCAACACATGGTAAGATTAATGGGAGCTGTACTGGCATGCCACCTCGCCCTCCAGGATCTACGGTGGAGGGAGCGTAGGCAGCGAGAAAGACGGAAACATGTGTACAGAGGGAGGAGGATGAGGAGGAAGAAGACGAGGAGGAAGAAGACGAGGAACAGGAGGGAGGGAAGAGGCAGCCGGACAATTGGGATTCCAGACAGGTGGTCCATCATATGGTGTGCCACCTCCCTCCACATAATGCGGTAGACTTTTGGCGAGGGCCTCCTGTCACTTGGTTGGTACAGGACTGCCCACCTTCTCTCCAGCACTAAAACCGATTTCTCCAAAGCTTCACGGGAAAACCTGCGGGTTCTCTCCCTGGGGCGGCGACCTGCCATGAGGATTTGTAAATAAGCGTTCCTTCCCCTTGTCCTTCTTCTTATGGCTGTTGAGGCAGCTGCACAGACAACAATGCTGAGGATGAGGTGCTGCAGCATCAATGAACCTCCCCTTTAAGTAGTGAAAAAAGCCTGTGGTAATCATGAGTTGCGATTAGACTGCACCCGATATTGGTCCAGCTGTTAAGTGTAACACCAATGAACTTGGGTTTTAAACTTGATTTAAGACTCCAATCATTTTATTGAACAGTGAGGATGAATTTAGCGTGCAGTCTAGAGCATTTTTGCCTGGCGCTAATTTACCATCTTTTGTCCTAACACCGCCCATTCCTTGGTTATAATGAATTTCTAGTCAAGGTGTATACAGGAAATAGCAAGCAGTAGCAATAAGGAATAAATTACCTGATGACGATTATAACCTGGACTTTCCTCTTCTTTAACGCCTTAGTTTCAGAGTCAGAGTGGGAAATGGAATGGGCTGCCCTGCACACTCTTGCAACAGGCCAATTTTCACGCATCATTTCCGGGAACAGCTGCCTAATATGGGTCAGCATATTGAAACGACGAACTAATGATATCACGGCTCTGAATTTCCGTGTGGGTTCTTTCAATATCCTGCTGTAACTTCAGTGGTAGATGGGCGGGAGATGGGCGGGAGATGGGTGAGATGGGCGGGAGATGGGCGGGAGATGGGCAGGAGATGGGCGGGTGATGGGTGAGTGATGTGCGGCAGATGGGCGGGAGATGGGCGAGTGATGTGCGGGTGATGGGTGGGTGATGGGTGGGAGATGGGTGGGTGATGTGTGAGAGATGGGCGGGTGGTGTGCGGCAGATGGGCGGGTGGTGTGCGGGAGGTGGGTGGGAGCGGGACTCCCCAGCCCAACCCCATCCGCCCCCCCACCCCCAGAGAAACAGCGCTGTCCACTGACTCAGCACCACTACTGATCTGCTGGAAAGCAGACCTAATTGAACCTGTGAGACACTCGTACATATCACCGTCTCAAACCTTGGATGCTGGAAGAGACAGCCTTCTCCAATCTGGTGCCCCAGACCACCATGGCAGCAATCTGAGGATCAGTAAAGGAAGCACAGAAGGCCCTTAAGGCCTCTGTCGTGGGAGCCTCTGCTACAGATTTCTCTGGAGAACCTGCATGCTCCAGAGCTGTGAAGCCATCCATCAGGGTGTCCCAGAAGTTGGTAGACCAGCTGTCTGCTCCACAGTTTGGATCCCGTCTCTGGTACTTCAACTTACATTTGATGCTCCGTAAGTCTCCTTTTAAAAGCAGGACTTGTGAGATCTCAGTCACCAAGTTCTGCAGCTGAGGACCGAGCTCCACCCCCAACTCCCGCTATCCTCTCATGCTCTTTATCTCATCTTGAGCAGCCCCTTCTGGCTCACTCGTTAATGCCCCTCAGGTAGAGGCCCTTGGGTGACCTCCTTGTAATCTCTGCATTCACCACCGGCTTGGCTCTCTTCATGTCCTGTACAAAGTGAATGAGTCTTGCAGTATAACCTGTAGACCATCTTGTGTATCAGTAAATGACCATTATCACATAGCTAGATTACAATACATTGCTGTTTAAATCCTTTTCAAGATGTCAGTGTGCCAAGGGTATGTATTATAAGTTGAAACTTGAAAGTGCCATGCTGGGGTAAGGGCATGATGAGTAATGAAAGAAATGTCTGAGGGCTAAGCAAAGGCCAGCAGTAATACGTACCAAGTTGGCAGATAACACTTTGTGCTGTGCATCCTTGGATATGTACCTGGCATAAAGTACTGTTGGCTAGTCTTACTTCACTAACTTTCTTAAGGCTTGCCATCTTCTTCCTCATCTGTTACTAGGTTCTATGGGTAGTGCTAATAGCATTGAGTCTAACGGCCAATTTCTGCTACGCTTGCTACAGTACTATTCTCTGGAGTGCCAATCAGGGCAACCCTCCTTGCACCCAATTCAGGAAGCATTACCTCCACTTCACCAGTTATCAAACAAGGGGTTTGTTTGCCTATGCCAAAACTAATTTGTGTGAAGTGATTTGAGATGCTTCTTCGAGACATGGTAAGGTGTTATACAAATGCAGGTTTTTCTTTCTTTCTCTGCTGCTCCCTTGACCACAAACAGTTGTGTCCTGCCACCACATTTGTTTTTCAACCAACTGTTTGTTTTGCCATCAGCTATTTTTCCCAATTGCAGCGCTTGGAAAGGCTAGTGCAGAAAGGTCAATTCCCTACAGCATTTAGAAAGGCTGGCATATAATTTGGAATTCTTTACTGCATCTAAATGGCTTCAACCCTTTAACTCTAGCCTTTAGCCCTTTAAGGGCTGAAGGCATGCCGTATTTCCTGCCCCCTCCTATTCAGTGAGCTTTTAATAGTAACTCGACTGACCCCAGAAGATCTGGAGGGAATGGCTGTGTTGTGTGTGTGTGTGTGCGTGTGTGCGTGTGCGTGTGAAGCCCACAGCGCCAAGGGCTGAAAGTTAACCCAATTGTGTCTAGGCGTGAGGCAAAGATGTTCTTCTCAAAGATATCCAGCAGACTAGTACAACAAATGTAAACAAATAGTGGGACTGGAATTGCTTCTCCTTTCTGGTGTACTTCTGACGCAACTTCTACGCTACTGCAAGTAAAAGAGCCCGGAATTAGGCCAGGACCCAGTTTGGCCCCTTACAAAGCCACTAATGCAAAGGGGGTGGAGCTGGGTATGGGAACTCCAGGCTGGCAGTTTCCTTCGCCCCCTTCCTGTCCGAGGCCTGCTGAAAGATTGGAGATTGGTAAGCTCAGTGAGAGTGTAAGTGGGCTCCACCTGGTGGAGGAGGTGGGGAGGTCCAGGCTAGACCCCTGAAGATCAGGAAAAATTTGCTTTAATTTTTTTATTATCCGCCTCCTTAGAAAAGGGGCCAAAGGGTCCAGGAAATTGTTCCTCGGGGAACCAGACACCCCATCCGGATGGCAGCGAGTGCCGGAGTTGCTGACAGCGTGGGGTTGGCGGGCACCTGGTACACACCCGTCTGTAGGAGCGCAGGCACCTTCCGGTCTCAGTGGAGTCAGTGCTGGAGGGCACCAGTGGGCAGGAGCTCAGCTTAACTGCCAAGGTTGCAGCCCAAGCAATTTCGGGGCCAGTCTGCTTAGGTTTTTGTATGAAAGCTGTTTATGCTTAAATCGAAGGGAAAAATACTTACAAATTTCCACTCCCAGCAGAGATCTCTGCATATTGGAAGTTTGTATCAAGAATTTGAGTGCGGAGGTCAGCAGTCCCTTGTAGGATTTTCCATCTGTTAAAATGAAGCCCTCTGACCTTCACTCCCAAATTCCCGATAGGTACTCTCAGTGTGTGGATCTCTGAACCAGAAATGCAGATTTGTAAACTTTAGCCGATAAATCTTCAGCAGTCTGCCCTACTTGAGGATGTGACATTTTCCCTGCAGGTGTAAAGGCTGTGGGGTGAAATGCCATCTGCGGCTAATTTTCAGATTGACCTTCCTGCTATGCTAATAATGGCTGTGTAGATATAAAAGTCCATTATTTATGTAATTTTCATATTGCAGCATTGGCTTAATGAAGCAGTAAAGATTTTACAACAGTGAGCTAAATATATCAATGTAGCCAATTCACAGAATCATACAGCACAGAAGGAGGCCATTCAGCCCATCATGCCTGTGCTGGCTCTTTGAAAGAGCTGTCCAATTAGTCTCACTCCCCTGCTCTCTCCCCATAACCCTGCAAATTTCTCCTTTTCAAGAATATATCCAATTATTGGGAACAGACCATATAACTTTAGTAATGGTACAAATTCCAATTACTTACCCAGCTTACACATGCGGTGTTAAAAGTCACATTCAGCCAGAGCTGGAAAGGCCATGCAATAAAAGTTGATTTTTCTTGTCAAAAGTAACAGTGAGACTAACGTGGTGAGCTTGCTTTAAGTGGATTTCTTCAACAAAAAGAACTTGCAGGTCTCTCAATGCCTGTTTTATGCAGGTCGCAATAAATCAAAGAGATGAGCTGCAAACAGACATGGGAATCTGGGCCTATTTTGCATTCATTTGCATAAATTTGTCATCTGTAATAAGGCCAGTGCATGCACAGTGTGCTCCTTCCAAAACTTCAAACCCTTTCTCTCCCATGGAATCTGGTCTCCAGCACCGAGTGAGTACAGAGGCCTACCTCCCTGATTCTGTCAGAAACTCCACCATGGGATCAGCCCGCTAAGCTCATATAGAGCAGTCATCCAATCTTCACGTTCAGATAACGATCAGAAACTATGACTGTTTTACGCCCAAGTGGTTTATGACGTCAAGGAATAACCTTATTTGAATTAGTGCTCTGTAATTCTCTTAAAGGTATTGATTGTCCTCTTTCTCACATGTTCGTGGGCTGTAAAGTGTGCAATTACTTTTTTAAATCATAGTTCTGTATCTTTGACTTCATGATAAAAAGCAGCTAGATTTTTTTTAAATGATCTTATAGTGTTAGACTTTTGGCTAAACTCCAATTCAGTGAAGGAACTGGGCAGTGTTTTACTTTCACTGCAGTGCTCCTCAGTCGAGTTTAAAGAGCTCTCTGTCTCAAATCATTTTTCACTTTACCTCCCACTGTTATGTCTCTTACCTGATTATTTTCTCATTTAAAGGAGTTATTGTCTTTCTGTCTCTTTCAATTTTATTTAACCCTAAACCAATCTCTCTCCACACTTGTGATATAAAAAGAAAAATGCAATTCGCATCGATTTGCAGTGAAGACAAGACTGATGGAATCCTAGAGTAATGGTGCCTGAGCGTCAGCCTTGGATCAGGCAATTACAAATGGGCACATATGAGAGCAGAACCCCAATATAAAGGACAGTAGCTGAAGGGAGCCAGACCACACTTTTGGACTGATTGAGGGCTAGATTTCCCTCATTGGCAGGGGAGCGGCAGGGTGGGATTTCTGCCTGCCGCTTTGACCCCGTCATAACCCTGACCCATTTTGTTGGCCTAAAGAACAGAAAATGCTGGAAAACACTCAGGCAGCATCTGTGGAGAGAGAAACGTAGGGTTAACGTTTCAGGTCGATGACCTGTTCTTGGGTTGGGTTCATTTGGCATTTTGGATGAGATCCCAGCGGGGTTTCTGCCACCAAGAGTTAGCCCACTGTGGGTATGGAGGGAAGATGCAGTGGCAGCACCGCTGCAGCACCCGAGGGGGGCAGAGAGAATTTCAAGGGGGTGCAAGAGCCCCGAAAGGGAAAGCTGCAACTTTTTATTTAGGTCTCAGCCAAGATCAAAGCTTAAATAAGATCAGACTATTGGGCCCACATGGAGAGAGAGGAGGCCCCTATTAGGCCCTCTCCCTCCATCCTTTGACTAAGGGTGCTTACTGCTGGAACCTCAGGGAATGCCATCGCATTTCTCTCGGTGGTCCTTGGGGTTGGCAGAGATAGCAGCGGTAAGCAGGTAAAATGGGGTGACTTGTCGAGCCCCACTCGCATTTACATGTGTTGGGTGGGGAAGGGTGAGGTGTCGGCCATGGCAGCAGGGGCAAGAACCTGGCTGCCTGATTTTCCTACCTTTTCAGCTAATTTTCTGGTATTTTCCAATCAGGCCTCCAATCAGGTGTTTGTCAGCGCTGCCTTGCTAGCACTCACTTAGCCTTCTACACCTTGCATCACCTGATTCGGCGGAGTTAGCTTAATTTGCATAGCGTGGGCAAACACTTGGCCTGTATTGGACCTGGCCTGGGAGCTTGCTAGAGGGGACGGAAAGTCACCTGTAAGCAGCATGGGGTGATGGGTGTATTTAAAGGGGTACAGCCTCTTCAAAGTAAGTGATCAAAACGTTGGTCACCTGACAAAGGCTGTTCATGCTTTTATGTATATATATATATATACATATATCAACCGTTGCAAAGATTGGGTAATTAAAATGCCTGAAAGACCCAATGGCTGGCACAATGAATCTGAGGGCAGGCAACCGAGTGTGTGGCCCAGTGATGGAATGGGTGCAATACTCTAACCGCCTATTTGATGGCTGGCAATGTAGAGGTGGGGCAGAATGAGGTAGTAGGGAGAGAAGTGGCCCTGCTTTCCATTTCGGGACACCCTTCCCATAGTGCAGCATTGCACCACACCTAAGAGGAGATGGAGAAAAAGAAAAGATTGAAGAACACAGCAGAGTATTACCACCACTGGCAGTGTCAGCTCTACAGTGCATGTTAGCTGTAGGTATCTTTGCAGTCGGTGGTTGTAATGAAATCTGTTTGTCTTGATCCTGTATTCGTTTTGCACTCATGTATATTACCCTCCCCCACTGTGTATAGTTTCACTTCCTCTTTCCTGACTAACCTGGGAGGTTCCAGGTCTTGGCTCTTGGCTCCGCCCCGACTTCTCTTACATAAAGATCCCAGGATCTGTATGACTCATTCCTGTGAACCAGTCGGCGTGTTGAGATGTTAGCTCTGATCTTAGTGATTAAAAGCCAACTTGTTTAAGTCTATAACTTCTAGTTTTGTGGTTATTGAAGGCCCATCAATTTTAATCACTAAAGAATACTAGGATGGATCGACTCCTAAAACCAGAGCATCTGGACTTGGATCCACATTCTGCTGAAGCATCAAATCAATTTGGACACTGGCTCAAATGCTTCGAACTCTTCGCGGGGGCCTCATCCGCTAGTGAGGTAGATAAACTGAGTCTACTGACTACTCGCGTAAGTCATCGGATTTATTCGTTCATCCGGGACGCCACCTCTTACACGGAGGCCATCACTATCCTGAAGGCCCAATACCAGAGGCCGGTAAATGAAGTTTACGCCAGACATCTGCTGGCTACACGCAGGCAGCGACCAGAGGAATCAATGGACGATTTCTTACAGGGCCTAAAGGACCTGGTCCGGGACTGTAGCTGCAAGGCCGTGACGGCCAATGCGTACTCTGACGAATTGGTCCGCGATTCCTTCATCACGGGCCTCAAATCGAATTATATCCGGCAGAGACTGCTGGAGAAGGAGGTCCTGGACTTAAAAAAGGCAGTGGCCACTGCGCGATCGCTGGATATGGCCCAGAAAAACTCTGACTCTTATTCTTCCGGCCATGCGGCCCTCACCGCCTCGTGCGCGCCGAGGGGGCCACCATCTTGGAATCAGCCATCTTCCCCATCCACGTCTCAGACCAGCTCTACGCCGCCGGAGTCCCCACACAGAAGTTCACCCAGGAGTCCTACTACAGCGGCAATGTCTCGAGGCCCGAAATGCTACTTCTGCGGCCAGGCCAAGCACCCCAGACAACGATGCCCAGCGAAGGACACTACATGCTTCAAATGTAAGAAAAAGGGGCATTTTAGCAAAGTCTGCAGGGGGAATCCGATTTCCAACTCCGTCACCGCCTCGTGCGTGCCGTGCGGGCCGCCATCTTGGGATCCGCCATCTTTTCCCGACTCAACGGCCGCCCAGGGCCCAACAGTGGCTTCGATCACGGTGGATCAATCCAGGCCACACCCGTTGACAAAATCCATGATGGACATACAGGTAAATGGGAATTTAACGAAATGTTTAATTGACTGTGGGAGTACCGAGAGTTTTATCCACCCTAGCCTGGTACGGCGGCACTCATTAACGGTAACCCATACACGGAGCAGAATTGCTATGGCTGCTAAGCCCCACACTTCGGACATTTTGGGCTACTGTGTGGTAACACTGACTGTAAAAGGCATGGACTACAAGGATTTTAAACTCCTCGTGATGCCAGAACTCTGTGTTAATGTAATCTTAGGCCTGGACTTCCAGTGCCACCATGAAAGTGTCACGCTAGCATATGGCGGGTCCCAGCCGCCACTCACAGTCTGTGGCCTATCAACCTTAAAAATCAGCCCGCCCTCTTTATTCGCTAATCTCGCTCCGAACTGTAGGCCCATAGCGACCAAAAGTAGACGGTACAGTCTGGAAGACAGACACTTTATCAAGGCGGAAGTGGACAAACTCCTGCGGGAAGGCATTATTGAATGCAGTACCAGCCCGTGGCGTGCCCAAGTAGTCATAGTTAAAAATAGCGAAAAGAAACGGATGGTAATTGACTGCAGCCAGACTGTTAATATTTATACCCAGCTGGACGCCTACCCTTTACCCCGCATATCAGAAATGGTCAACCAGATTGCGCAATACCGAGTCTTCTCGACTATCGACCTCAAATCCGCGTATCACCAGCTCCCCATTAGAACGGAGGACCGCCCATACACCGCCTTCGAGGCGAACGGGCGCCTCTACCGTTTTCTCAGAGTGCCCTTCGGAGTAACAAATGGGGTCTCGGTCTTCCAACGTGAGATGGACCGCATGGTTGACGAGAATAAACTACAAGCTACCTACCCCTATCTGGACAATGTCACTATCTGCGGGCACAACCAGCAAGACCACGATCTAAATCTTGCGAGATTTTTAAAAACTGCCCTAAAGCTGAATCTAACCTACAACGAAAACAAATGTGACTTCAACACAACCCGTCTCTGTATCCTCGGCTGTGTGGTGGAAGATGGGGTAATTGGACCGGACCCTGACCGATTACGCCCCCTAAAGGAACTGCCCCTGCCACACAATCCCAAAGCTTTAAAAAGGTGCCTGGGATTTTTTTCATATTATGCCCAATGGGTGCCCAATTACTCTGATAAGGCCCGACCCCTCATTAAATCGACGTCCTTCCCACTATCAGCTGAAGCTCGGGAGGCTTTCACCAGTATTAAACAGGACATTGAAAGGGCTGCAGTGTGTGCAGTGGACGAATGCATTCCCTTTCAAGTCGAAAGCGATGCGTCAGACTTTGCCTTAGCTGCGACCCTCAATCAGGCTGGGAGACCTGTGGCCTTCTTCTCCCGAACCCTTCAGGGACCTGAAATCAGGCACTCTTCTGTCGAGAAGGAGGCACAGGCTATAGTGGAGGCAGTGCGGCACTGGAGACACTACCTAGCCGGCAAACGTTTCACCCTGCTCACCGACCAGCGGTCGGTGGCTTTCATGTTTAATAACAAACAAAGGGGGAAAATCAAGAATGACAAAATACTCAGGTGGAGGATCGAACTATCCACGTTCGACTATGATATTGTGTACAGGCCAGGAGCCCTTAATGAACCCCCAGACACCTTATCGCGGGGAATGTGTGCCAGCATTCATACGGACAAATTACAGGGTCTCCACAACGACCTCTGTCACCCAGGGGTCACCCGACTATACCATTTTATAAAGTCCCGCAATCTGCCCCACTCCATCGAGGAGGTCAGGGCAATGACCAGAGCCTGCCGCATCTGTGCGGAATGCAAGCCTTGTTTCTACAGGCCTGACCGTGCACACCTTATCAAAGCCACACGGCCATTCGAGCGCCTAAGTCTGGACTGCAAGGGACCCCTTCCCTCTGCCGACCGTAACGTATACTTCCTCAATATCATTGATGAATATTCCCGCTTCCCCTTCGCCATTCCCTGCCCAGACATGACCAGTGTGTTGTGTATGTACCTTTAAGAGAATAACTGGTCTCAGACTGCAGTACCGGCAGTGACCACCCCTGTATAAAAGGCGCTAGAGAGCCTCTGTTGGTTAGTTTCGTTTATGCCTTTCACCAGTAAAGTTCTGTTTGTTTTCTCTCCTGCTAGTCCGTGTCTCAATCATTCACGGACTTAACACTGGCGACGAGTTAGAAACGAACTTACCTGCAACTCAGCAGCAGCTCCGACGATGTTGTTGAAGGTCGGAGCCAGAAGAAAAAAAAAAAAAAAATAGGCCATTGAAACTCGAGAAACGGGCGTCGACCGTCAATCATCGAGTTCAAAACTTGCAGGAGAGACTGTCCAGAGCCAGGCTGGGTTCCTCGGTCCGTGGTTTCCCAGCTAATCGGGCTGGTGGCAGGTAGTGCTCTGATCCTTCCATGGCTGTGGCGGGCTGAAGCTCGATCGGGTGGCCTTTCAACGGGGCCGGGCAGCGAGTCGGGAAGCAAGGAGAGAGAGAGAGGGTGGAGCACACAGGGCGCGGCCGGTGTTTCAAAGCTGGGCAGCGTTCGGACCTCAGAAGAGGGATGGAAGTGTCCCAGAGGGTCCGCTCCACGACGGGAAGATAATAAAAGAAAACGAATTAATATTTAACACGCAGGAAACCGTGGAAAGCAGCGATGACAACAGCGGGGAAGAAGACAAAGCGCGGGAGGCGCCATTTTGTTAAATCGGGGAAGAAGGCAAAGCGCGGGAGACGCCATTTTAGATTTGCAAGATGCCAAAGACTGGCTGTATCACTGCTTTTGATAATACATTAGAGGACTGGACCACGTATGTGGAAAGAGTCGAGGTATATTTCGAAGCAAATGAAATAGCGGAGGGGAAAAAGGCATCAATATTGCAAAACGTAATGGGCGCTAGAACGTACGGCCTATTGTGGGATCTGATTACTCCAGCCAAACCGAAGGCGAAGAGTTTTAATGAAATTGTTGCTGTTCTACAGGAGCACTTAAACCCTCCACCGCTGTTGATAGCAGAAAGATTTAAATTCCACAGGAGAACTCAGCACAAAGATGAGAGCAATGCTGAGTATCTTACGGAACTACGCAAGCTAACAAAGCACTGCCAGTTCGGAGCAGGACTGGCAGATACCCTACGGGACAAATTTGTCTGTGGACTCCTGAGTGAAGGAACACAGAAGAAGTTACTCGCAGAAAAAGAGCTGACGCTAGATAAGGCTTTCAGCGTGGCAGTATCGTATGAGGCAGCAGCCAGGGGAGCTGCAGAAATTCAACAAAAACCACAGGAATACGGCACCCACGAAATGACACGGGGATTTGCAAAATGTTATCGCTGCGGCAGAACTAACCATGACCAGAAGGACTGCTGGTCCAAAGACAAAATATGCAGACAATGCAGGAAGATTGGACACATTGCACGAGTTTGTAGGTCTGGGAAGAAGACCAGCGACAACAAAAAGGCTACTAAGGAACCGTACAAGAAAGTACAAAAGATGACGGACAGTAGTTCCGAAGACCAGATGAGCGATAGTGAATCCGAGAACAGGAGATTAAGCTGTCTCAAACTTCACAATGTAATCGCAAAAGAGGATCACCGAACCATTTGGGTCACCCTCACGATAGCAGGGTCCCAAGTTAAAATGGAATTGGATACAGGATCAGCGCTAACCGTCATGAATCGACGAGACTATGAGCGGCTATTTTCACACATACCCTTGAGAGAGACATCCATCGTCTTGCCGACGTATACGGGGCAAAAAGTATACCCCAGAGGAAAAATAAGGGTGCCTGTCGAATACAATGGCAAGAAAATACGGAAATTGTATCTCTACATACTGCCAAATGGTGGACCACCGTTATTGGGACGGGAATGGATCAGGAAGATAAACTTAGATTGGCATTCCATTCATGCAATGACGGTGGACGGTAAAAAAGAAGACGTCACTCCTGGACGATTGTCAACAATCTTAGCTAACGCCAAAGAGGTATTTCAACAAGAACTGGGCACGCTTAAAGGCATAACCGCCTCATTAAAAATAGAAGAGAATGCAGTTCCCAAGTTTTTCAAAGCGAGACCGGTACCATATGCAATTCGTCCAGCTGTCGAGGCAGAGCTGGAGAATCTGGAGAAGGCGGGCGTGTTGTTTAAGGTCGACTGGAGTGAGTGGGCGACACCCATCGTTCCTGTCATGAAGAAAACGTTAAGCAATAAGTCCGGAGAGCCAAGGAAGATTCGCATCTGTGGGGATTTCAAGGTGACGGTGAACCCTGTCCTTCACACAGTACAATATCCTCTTCCAAGGATAGAAGACATCTTCGCCTCACTGTCTGGAGGGAAGCGTTTTACAAAAATTGACCTAGCACAAGCATATTTGCAGATGGAGGTTGAAGAGTCCTCTAGGAAGTATCTTACGATAAACACTCACAAAGGTCTTTACCAGTATTATCGACTGCTATTCGGAGTAGCATCGGCTCCGGCGATATGGCAAAGAGCGATGGAACAAGTCCTGCAAGGGATTCCGGGGACTCAGTGTTACTTGGACGACAACCTTGTAACAGGTGAAGATGACAGTGAACACCTTAACAACCTAGAACAGGTGCTCACTAGACTACAGGAACATGGGCTGCGAGCCAACCGCCCCAAGTGCGAATTTTTTAAGAAACAGATATCGTATTGTGGCCACGTGATTGATGAAGAGGGGTTACATAAGTCCCCTGACAAAATTGAAGCGGTTGTTAAGGCCCCGGCGCCTGAAAATGTGTCGCAACTGAGGTAATTCCTCGGGTTGGTGAATTACTATCATAAGTTTTTGCCGAATTTGTCGACAATTCTGCATCCACTGAACGCCCTGCTACGAACGGGGGTAGCATGGAAATGGAGCGATGATTGTAAACGTGCTTTTCAGAAGAGTAAGGACTTAATCACTTCGAAGGAAGTATTGGCTCACTACAACCCAGCACTGCCAATCAGGCTGGCGTGTGATGCGTCTCCCTACGGCATTGGGGCGGTACTGTCACATAAATTCCTTGATGGTTTGGAGAGGCCGATAACTTTTGCGTCATGCTCGTTAACTTCTGCCGAGCGTAACTACGCCCAGATTGACAGAGAGGCCCTCAGCCTAGTGTGGGGGGTGAAGAAGTTCAATCACTATCTTCACGGTCAAAAATTTACTCTACTAACCGATCATCAACCTCTTGTCTCCATTTTCAACCCTCAGAAGGGTGTACCGATAATGACAGCACAACGGCTGCAGAGATGGTCCCTTTTCCTAGGGGCACACCAATATGACATCGAGTACAGGGGAACTAAACAGCATGGAAATGCTGATGGATTGTCACGTCTACCGTTGCCGACGGTGGAAGAAGAAGACCTTGCAGTGGATCCAATGGAGTTATTCCACTCGACCATAGTCGAATGTCTCCCTGTGACGAATGCAAACACAGAAAAGGAAACACGGAATGACCCGACACTATCACGGGTCTATGATTTAACCTTGAAGGGATGGCCAGCACATGGCGAACCACTGCTGCCAGCATTTTCGTCAAGAAGAGAACAGCTGTCAGTGTGCAGAGGAACCTTGATGTGTGGATCCAGAGTAGTAATTCCACCTAAGTTGATGGATAGAGTGCTCAATGAGCTTCATGAGGGTCATCTGGGTGGGGTAAAAATGAAGAGCATAGCCAGAGCGTTTGTGTGGTGGCCGGGAATCGATAGAGAAATCGAAGAGATGACCAAGGGCTGTGCAGGATGCCAGAAGGTCCAAAACGCCCCACCACAAGCTCCTCTGCATCCATGGGAGTGGCCCTCATCTCCATGGCAAAGGGTGCACATTGATTTTGCTGGTCCCTTCATGGACTCGATGTTTTTAATTGCGGTGGATGCACATTCAAAGTGGCCAGAGGTAATAAAAATGTCCTCAACCACCACGGAAAAAACTATCGCAGTTTTATGAACCATATTCGCCAGGAACGGGCTGCCTGAACAGATTTGCTCTGACAATGGACCACAGTTTGTGTCTGAAGAGTTCCGGAGGTTCTTAAAGAACAATGGTGTTAAGCATTACACATCTGCCCCATATCATCCAGCCACTAATGGATTGGCCGAGAGGTTTGTCCAAACATTCAAGAAGGCTATCAAGGCAATGTGTAATGAAGATATACCCCTACAACACAAGGTGGACAACTTCTTGTTTGCCTACCGGAATGCGACACATGCGGTTACCAACCAAACTCCAGCCATGATGTTCATCAATCGAAGACTACGATGCCGCTTGGATTTGGTTAAGCCAAACGTCCGAAGAGATGTGGAGAACAGGCAGTTTCAGAATATGAATGAAAGGCCGACCAGGAGTTTTAAGATAGGTCAACCAGTTTTGGCCCGGGACTACCGCACTGAGAAATGGCAGCCAGGAACGATTTGTACACGACAAGGACCTCTCATGTATACCGTGGACGTTGGGGAGAGCATTGTAAGACGCCATGCTGACCAGATTCTAGAGCCACTGGAAAGCGTCAACTCCACACCACGATCTGATAAACCTGGTAATGAAATCGACGTTCCAATTGCAGCTACCGCAGAACCGGTAATATTGGAAGCAGATGAACCAAACAACGACATTGATTCCGACTCAACATTGCCAGAAGAACCTGATACTCCAAAGAGGCGTTATCCAGACAGAATCAGGAAGCCTCCTCAAAGACTGAACTTATAATTGCTTAAACTTAACCAATGTATCTAGCAACAGTAATTGTGATTGTAATTCGTTATCATTAGTTGTTAAATGAATGTTATGTACTGTTTATCTAAAAGGGGAGGAATTGTTGTGTATGTACCTTTAAGAGAATAACTGGTCTCAGACTGCAGTACCGGCAGTGACCACCCCTATATAAAAGGCGCTAGAGAGCCTCTGTTGGTTAGTTTCGTTTATGCCTTTCACCAGTAAAGTTCTGTTTGTTTTCTCTCCTGCTAGTCTGTGTCTCAATCATTCACGGACTTAACACAGTGCCACTGTCATCAAGTGTCTCTGTAATCTATTCTGCATGTTTGGCATGCCGAACTACATACACAGCGATAGGGGGACGTCATTCATGAGTGATGAGCTGCGCCAGTTCTTGCTCTCGAAGGGGATAGCCACTAGCAGAACCACTAGCTACAACCCCCGGGGTAATGGGCAAGTGGAAAGGGAGAATGCTACTGTTTGGAAGGCTGTCACGTTAGCCTTAAAGTCAAAAGGCCTTCCGACCTTCCGCTGGCAGGAAGTCCTCCCAGACGTGCTCCACTCCATAAGGTCTCTGTTATGTACTGCCACTAACGCTACCCCTCACGAAAAGATGTTCGTTTTCCCCCGGAAATCCACCTCGGGCATATCTCTACCCGCGTGGCTGATGTCTCCGGGGACAGTACTATTGCGGAAGCACGTGAGAGGCCATAAAACGGACCCCCTTGTGGAAAAGGTACAGCTCCTCCATGCAAACCCTCAGTATGCCTATATCGAATACTCTGACGGGCGAGAGGACACTGTTTCCATAAAAGACCTCGCTCCCTCGGGGAGCGGAGAGAACAATGGGAGACTACCCGATGAAGACCTACACTACAAAGAGACAGGACGCCCAGAGGTATCAATACCCAACTTTAACCTGGAGGACACTGCAGATAACCTGGAAGACACTGCGGAGGCCCGGACAGTGGAGGAACCAGAATCCACTCCCCTAGAGGCACCCCAACCGGCTTTGCGCCGATCACTGAGAACTGCAAAACCTCCTGACAGACTCACTTATACCAACTTTTAAGAAACATCACCCCGATGGACTAAATCTATAGAAGAGGCGAATGTAATGAAATCTGTTTGTCTTGATCCTGTATTCGTTTTGCACTCATGTATATTACCCTCCCCCACTGTGTATAGTTTCACTTCCTCTTTCCCGACTAACCTGGGAGGTTCCAGGTCTTGGCTCTTGGCTCCGCCCCTGACTTCTCTTACATAAAGATCCCAGGATCTGTATGACTCATTCCTGTGAACCAGTCGGCGTGTTGAGATGTTAGCTCTGATCTTAGTGATTAAAAGCCAACTTGTTTAAGTCTATAACTTCTAGTTTTGTGGTTATTGAAGGTCCATCAGTGGTACAGCCCTGCATCTGGCTGTCTGCTGACCCAGGTCCTGCTTAGCCAATTCCTTAATGCCATTGCCAGGTTGGCGGGTACATCTGGATAGGAAGGCACTGGCAACTGGGTGCAGTCAGTCCAACATGATGGAAGGTATCATCGACAGTGCTATTGTGGCGGAGCCACTAAGGGACTCCAATCAATTGTATATAATTCCCTTTAATAATATGTTAGCTACAGCCTGAGTCTGTATCTTTGTTTTCACTGCTTATATGTACAGAGCGCGATCACTTTAATAGCGCGGGTAAACGCGATGACGTCACGCCGTTCATCACGTGATCCCCCACCGGCGGGAAAAACGTGATGACGTCATGACATCAGCTACGGGACCACCCAAGCAGTCCTCGTGGAGCCTCCGAACTGACTAGACCTATATTCGATGTTCTCCTGTAGTTATCCGTTAAACTCTGTTAGTTTTCATTAAACCTCGTTTATTTGATCGCCTGAGTGGACCTCAGTCTTTTGGATAGGAACTAGACATTCCTACACTATCAAGCGGCACTTACTCACCAATAACCTGCTCACTGATGCTCAGTTTGGGTTCCGCCAGGACCACTTGGCTCCAGACCTCATTACAGCCTTGGTCCAAACATGGACAAAAGAGCTGAATTCCAGAGGTGAGGTGAGAGTGACTGCCCTTGACATCAAGGCAGCGTTTGACCAGGAGTGGCATCAAGGAGCCCTAGTAAAATTGATGTCAATGGGAATCGGGGGGAAAACTCTCCACTGGCTGGAGTCTTACCTAGCACAAAGGAAGATGGTTGTGGTTGTTGGAGGTCAATCATCTCAGCCCCAGGACATCGCTGCAGGAGTTCCTCAGGGCAGTGTCCTACGCCCAACCATCTTCAGCCGCTTCATTAACGACCTTCCCTCGATCATAAGGTCAGAAGTGGGGATGTTTGCTAATGACTGCACAGTGTTCAGTGCCATTCGCAAATCCCCAGATAATGAAGCAGTCCATGCCC
This sequence comes from Somniosus microcephalus, assembly GCF_052327205.1. Classification (NCBI taxonomy): domain Eukaryota; kingdom Metazoa; phylum Chordata; class Chondrichthyes; order Squaliformes; family Somniosidae; genus Somniosus; species Somniosus microcephalus. The sequence continues at coordinate 183,676,333 of NC_140995.1, forward strand.
GAATGCAGCAGCACCTGGATGACATTCAGGCTTGGGCGGATAAGTTGCAAGTAACATTCGTGCCACAAAAGTGCCAGGCTTTGACTATCTTCAACAAGCAAGGGTCTAACCACCGCCCCTTGACATTCAGCGGCATTACCACCGTCGAATCCCCCACCATCAATATCCTGGAGGTCACTATTGACTAGAATCTTAACTGGAGCAGCCACAGAAATACTGTGGCTACAAGAGCAGGTCAGAGGCTGGGTATTCTGCGGTGAGTGTCTCACCCCCTGACTCCCCAAAGCCTTTCCACCATCTACAAGGCACAAGTAAGGAGTGTGATGGAATACTCTCCACTTGCCTGGATGAGTGCAACTCCAACAACACTCAAGAAGCTCGACACCATCCAGGACAAAGCAGCCCGCTTGATTGGCACCCCATCCACCACCTTAAACATTCACGCCCTCCACCTCTGTCGCATCGTGGCTGCAGTGTGTACCATCTACAAGATGCACTGCAGCAACTCGCCAAGGCTTCTTCGGCAGCACCTCCCAAACCCACAACCTCTTCCACCTAGAAGGACAAGGGCAGCAGGCACCTGGGAACACCACCACCTCCAAGTTCCCCTCCAAGTTACACACCATCCTAACTTGGAAACATATCGCCATTCCTTCATCGTCGCTGGGTCAGATTCCTGGAACTCCCTCCCTAACAGCACTGTGGGAGTACCTTCACCACACGGACTGCAGTGGTTCAAGAAGGTGGCTCACCACCACCTTCTTAAGGGCAATAAATGTTGGCCTTGTCAGCAACGACCACATCCCAGAAACGAATATTTAAAAAAAAGTCTGCCTCTAGAGCAGCCTGACCTATCTGGTATCCCCCCATTGCTTCTCTTGTTACAAAAAATGTACGTAAAGTGGAATTCTTACCGGGAAAGCCATTTTTCCAATATTGTGGATGTACCAAAAAATTCAGCTAAACCAAAACACTTGGCAAAATGTCTCCCTGATCAGCTAAGTAGAAACAGGAAAGAAACAAATATAAAAGCAAGAAGAAAACATTCAGAAGTACCCCAATTCTTTTCAAGAGAGGTTACATTCCCCTGGTAATCACAGAATCACAGAAACCCCACAGTGCAGATAGAGGCCATTTCGGCCCATCGAGCCTGCACCGACACATATCCCACCCGATCCCCGTAACCCCTACACCAACACATATTCCACCCTATCTCCGTAACCCCACATATTTTAATCCCCCTAACACTAAGGGTCAATTTATCATAGCCAACCAACTTAACCCGCACATCTTTGGACTGTGGGAGGAAACCGGAGCACCCGGAGGAAACCCACGCAAACACAGGGAGAATGTGCAAACTCCACACAGAGAGTCACCCGAGGCCGGATTCGAGCCCGGGTCCCTGGCGCTGTGAGGCAACAGTGCTAACCACTATGCCACCATGTTACTTAATTTATTGTCTGGTCTCACGTTTTTTTTTGTCAATGGTACAAAATGCACACTCTTTTTCCAACTACCATTTAGTTTTACATACACATACTGCCTGTAACTGAGAAGCAGGGTAGGCGGTCATCATTAATGTTGTCACAGCATGGGGAAGTTTCATACTAATGGGGAAAAATTCGGTATCGCTCATTTTGGGGCTCTAATATCGGCCGTGTTTAAATTTTAGTGCCTGGTGCAAATTACAGACGGCGGCCGCAAAATTCGTCTCCAGCGCCCCGGAGATGATTGGAGCACTAAATCAAGCGCTACACCCCTCTCTTAAGGTGGGGAATGGGGCGCTACTTCAGAGCGCTACTCAAGCTCAGGCGATGTCAATTACCTACTACTCAGACAGACTGGCGTCTTCCAGTTCTTAAAGGGGAGGGTCCATCATGCTGCACAGCCACACCCTGATCATTGCTGAGTTTGACCTCAGCCTGCAAGGAGGTGTAAATCTTGACCAAAGGTTATCATGGCCGTTCAGAGGCCCAGGGAGAGAACTCGCCGGTTTAGTGATCAGGCATTGGTGGCTCTGGTGGGCGCTGTGGAACGCCGACAGGCAGTGCTGTTCCCAGACACTGGCAGGAAGCCATTGCCCCGGGAGTTTACAAGGGTGTGGAGGGAGGCTGCCCAGTACATTTCGTCCAGGTGCCTGGTCCAAAGGACTCACACCCAGTGCCGCAAGAAGTTCAATGACCTCACTCGGGTGGTCAGGGTGAGTAGTGCATGAAAAACCACTACATCGCATCATCTCAACCTCACTCTGCGCACAGACGGTATAAAGTGCCAAATCCCCAACACTCACCCAACAACCATGTTCATCTAATAAAAGTCACATCCACATCCCACACCTTGCAGACATTAACGGCTATTCAACTATGGTAGGAAATTCTGCCAAACACATGGCTGCACACTCACTCACACCCTGTCCTTTTTCTTGCAGGCCAAGATTCCACATAACCTGAGGGAGCAACAACGCACGAGAGGAGGACAGGCGGAGCTGCACCCCCTCACACAGCTGGAGGAGCGAGTTCACAGACTCATCGCCAGTCATTTCGTGGGCACTGTGGCAGTTGGAGAGATCGACCCCCTTGGGGACAGCAACGGTATGTTCATCAGCTTTCTCTCCTCTCTTATACCGCTTCCCCCTCACAACACCAGCCTATTACACTTTCCATCTAACTATACTGTCTCCATTCCTTGCTCCTTCCTGTCCCCCTGCCCTCACGTTAAAGCCACTCTTGTACCTTCCTGCTTTCAGATGGTGAACCATCAGCTGACCAGCCTGTCCCTCAGCCTCCCAGTGGCAGCGGTGAGGGAGAGGAGGAATACGAAGCCCGCGCCTCAACGCCTGCGTCTCCCGAGGGCGAGACATCCGATACTGGGGCCACGCGTTCACTGGAGGGGAGATGGGGATTTGGCTCCGATGTGGGTGAAGCTCCCAGCGGGCTGCAGCAACACCATGGGGGAAGGGAAGCTTGGGGGCCATCTCCCCGGAGGGAGGGTGTGCGCACGAGTTCTGCTGCACAGGACGCAGATGAGGACCTCAATATAGCGGCGATGAATACTCAGGCTCTGAGCATGCATACGGAGCTCATGGGTGCAATGGCAAGGGTGCCCGACTGCATGGATGCACTGGCTAGGGGCGTGGAGGAGTCCGCCACCAGCACAGCTGTCATTTATGCACAAAGCCTCGAACCCATCCTTGCCTCGTTGCAGAGGATGGTTGAATTGCAGAGAGACCGTGGGTACCCAGACCCCATGCCAAGTGTAATGGGTGAGGTGGCAGAAACATAGAAACATAGAAGATAGGAGCAGGAGTAGGCCATTCGGCCCCTCAAGCCTGCTCCGTCATTCAATGCGATCATGGCTGATCATCCAAGTTCAGTACCAAGTACCTGCTTTCTCCCCATACCCCTTGATCCCTTTAGCCTTAAGAAATATATCCAACTCCTTCTTGAATATATTTAATGAATTGGCCTCTACTGCCTTCTGTGGTAGATAATTCCACAGGTTCACCACTCTCTGGGTGAAGAAATTCTCCTCATTTCTGTCCTAAAAGGCCTACCCCTTATCCTTAGACTGTGACCCCTGGTTCTGGATTCCCCGACCATCGGGAACATCCTCCCTGCTTCTAGTCTGTCCAGTCCTGTCAGAATTTTATAAGTTTCAATGAGATCCCCTCTCATTCTTCTAAACTCCAGCGAGTACAAGCCCAATCGATCCAATCTCTACTCATACGTCATTCCTGCCATCCCAGGTATCAGCCTGGTGAATCTTCGCTGAACTCCTTCCATGGCAAGAATATCCTTCCTCAGATAAGGCGACCAAAACTGCACACAATACTCAAGATGTGGTCTCACCAAGGCCCTGTACAACTGTAGCAAGACATCCTTGTTCCTGTACTCAAACCCTCTCACTATGAAGGCCAACATACCATTTGCCTTCTTAACCGCCTGCTGCACCTGCATGCTTACCTTCAGCGACTGGTGCACAAGGACACCCAGGTCTCGTTGCACTTCCCCTTCTCCCAATCTATTGCCATTCAGATAATAATCTGCCTTCCTGTTTTTGACACCAAAGTGGATAACCTCACATTTATCCACGATATATTGCATCTGCCATGCTTCTGCCCAATCACCCAACCTGTCCAAATCATCCTGTAGTTTCTTGGCATCCTCCTCACAGCACACACGTCCACCCAGCTTTATGTCATCTGCAAATTTGGAGATATTGGCCCAGTAATTCGGGTCCCAACGCGTGAGTACGGATGGGGTACTCACGCGTGGGCCCGTTGGAAGTGCCGGATTTCAGCATGCACAGCGCATGCGCAGAAAACCGGCATTTCCTCTCCTCTGAACCAAGGGGTTAAGAGGCGGTTCCTGTGCGACGTTTCAGGCAGCGCGTACGCGTTGAACTTCGTTTTTTTTGACAGGTTTGTCCGTGCGTGAAGGCCTCCACTTTTTACGAATGAAAAAAGCAGACGTAAGGACTTAGTTTTAAAAGGTAAGTGGTCTAATAATTAAAGTTAGAAATTTTTTTCCACAGGTTTATTATTTTTAAAGAATTTACAGTAAGGTAAGTGTATTTTTGGACCTGATTTCTTGAAAAAAAAATTTTGGCAGAAATTTGAATAATTGTTTAAAATAGTTTTTTACAGTTCTTAATAGTTCATTTAATTAGTGGGATTTTTTTAAAACTTTTATTTAAAGTTTAAGTAGTGTTTTGGGCGCCCGGACTTTTCATGAGTTTGACAGGTCTTATGTCTAACTCATGAATGGACTTTTGCAAACTCCCAATGGTTGCCCAGTGTTCACGTGATCCCAGCCGGCTCATCGCATTAAGTACGCCGCTGGATCATGCACGCACAGCGCGCCGGAAGCTGAACCGGGCCACAGACCGGAAATCCAAGCAGGCTCAGTCTTCAAATGTCAGCGCGATATGTAAGTGTAGGTGGGGGGTTTGCACCCGCGGGAAGCCCCCGACCCGAATTTCTGGGCCATTACATCTAGTTCCCTTGTCTAGATCATTAATATATATTGTGAATAGCTGGGGTCCAAGGACTGATCCCTGCGATATCCCACTAGTCACTGCCTGCCACTTAGAAAAAGACCCGTTTATTCCAACTCTTTGCTTTCTATCTGCAAACCAGTTCTCTATCCAAGTCAATACCTTGCCCCCAATCCCATGTGCCTTAACTTTACACGCTAACCTCTTATGTGGGACCTTATCGAAAGCCTTCTGAAAGTCCAAATACACCACATCCACTGGTTCTCCCTTATCTATTTTACTAGTTACATCCTCAAAAAATTCCAGTAGATTAGTCAAGCACGATTTACCTTTTGTAAATCCATGTTGACTTTGTCTGATCCGGTCACTGTTTTCCAAGTGATCTGCTATTACATCTTTTATAATGGACTCTAGCATTTTCCCCACTACTCAGGCTTACCGGTCTGTACTTCCCCGTTTTCTCTCTACCACCTTTTTTGAATAGTGGGGTAACATTAGCTACCCTCTAATCCATGGGTGCTGCTCCAGATTCCATTGAATGTTGGAAGATGATCAGCAATGCATCTATTATTTCTAGGGCCACTTCCTTAAGTACCCTAGGATGTAGATTATCAGGCCCTGGGGATTTATCGGCCTTCAATCCCGTCAATTTCCCTAACACCATTTCACTACAAATACTGATTTCTTTCAGTTCTGCCCTTTCATCAGACCCTATGTTCCTCGACATTTCTGGGAGGTTATTTGTGTCCTCCTTTGTGAAGACAGAACCAAAATATATATTTAATTGGTCTGCCATTTCTTTGTTCCCCATTATAAATTCCCCTGATTCTGAATGCACGGGACCTACGCTTGACTTCACCGATCTTTTTCTCTTCACATATCTATAAAAGCTTTTACAGTCAGTTTTTATGTTCCCTGAAAGCTTACTCTCATATTCTATTTTCCCTTTCTTAATTAATCCCTTTGTCCTCCTTTGTTGAATCCTAAACTGCAGCATCTATTGCAGCACAGGCTGAGGCAACACAATGGCTTAGTGCTGGAATTGAATCATTGGTTGATGCCATCCAATGTCAGACTGCTCTCATGCAGTCTCAGATTGATGTCACGCAAGCACTGACTGCTGCCATCGTGACTGGGTCACCCACTGTCCACCGGGGGTCTGACGGTGCCGCAGCAGGCCAGCAATCTGTGCTCGAGCAGATTGCTCTGGATGCTGAGGTACTGACGCGGGGGAATGGCAGTGTGTTGGTCGAGCAGGAAGGTGCTGTCCTCTCTTAGGATGACAGCATTCCTGCTGCCACCACTGCCGCTCCACCATTGCACTTACCACAGCTTGTAACCCAACCATCCCAGACTGCTGCCACCCATGCAGAGTTGGTGCAGTCTGCAGCCAGGCCCTCCAGGCCCAGAGCTGGTCGAGGGCATCCTTCAAGGCCATCTGCAGTCTCTGGATCCAACAGTCAGCAGCCTTCCGCCAGCCTTGCTGCAGTCACTGGGGCCACATTACGGAGGAGCAGTAGGGTGGGAAGGGGGTAAGTGCGCCGGGGAGGGAGATCATTTTCAAAGGTCGAATAACTAAAAATTCTCCAACAAATGGGGGGTGTAAGGCTCGCAAAGTTATACAGATTCCCCCAAAGTAAGAAAAGAAGAGATATTGGACTGTTTGAAATAATATTGGGCCAAAGGGGACCTAAAATCAAAACCCCAGGAAGATTTGGCTAGTTTAAAAGGCATGTTTAGGCCTGTGGAAAAGCTGCAACAAAAGGAATGGGTTGGACACTGTGGGACAGACAGTTTGAGTGTTGGAAAAGGGGCCAAATTGTCTGAGAATGTTCTGGGCCATCCCAGTCAATCTACATAAAGACAATAAGCCCACGGAAAAGACTTCCTGCCGAAACTTACAGGGCCACCAAGAACATGAATAAAACAATACATGCCACTAGTCAACAAAAGAGACCCTGGCCCCCAGCAGGAGAAAACAATCAAACAACAGTTTAAAACCACTCAGAAAGATTTCCAAAAACACTTTGCACATTTAAACTGATTTCGAAGCAATCCCGAAACCAGTTAAAGGCCAATTAAAAATAGATGGGACCAGCCCTGAAACTCGATGAGAATTTAAACCTATTAAAATTAACGAGCCCACCAAAATTAACAAAGGACCAGAGGAGATTTGGTGATCAGATAAGCCAGGCCTCAGAACAGTATAATTGAGGCCTGCTTGTTCAGACAGACAGTTGAAACAGACAGTTCGAGTTGAGAGAGTCAGTTGAGGACACAGCTCAAGAAGGTCCAAGTTCAGTACAGGAAAGAGAAAGTACGGTTCAGAAAAGGTATCATCATCACCGTACTTAGTCGGAGGATCGGAGACTTGAGGAAAGAAGAATGAAACAGAAGGAAAAGGAAATTGCGGCAACCAAAGGCCTCAAGAAACCAACAACTAACAATATTACCACCAATTAGGTAATATTGGGCCACCGCAACCAACAAGAAACCAACCAACAAGAAGTCGAAAATTCGCAAGTTTGTTTCCACTCTACAAGCTAGCCTGACTTACCTCTGGGTAAGATTTGACACAAAAGACTCTAAAACTATACCTAACCAAAGGAAATTGGGTACTTACCCGATAAATCCAACTACGTATCCAACCGCATCAGCGGACAGGCGAAGACTGAAAACCCAACGCAGGTGCAGTCTTCCACCACGTCCGGGGTACGGCAGGCCCCAACCACCACAACTAAAGAGAACCTCGAAATCGTGAACCTCTACAATCTGACAAGAAAGTCGTTTGGTGAGCATTTCCTGGTCCTCTGGAATTCGACCTAGTTAGGATAGTGGGATTGGGAGGGTAAGGTATTTTTGTCTATTGTCATTCTCCCTTGCAGATTCCGAAGTCTTCCCCCTTTTAGAGTATAAGTTTTATTGTATTGTATATTTTCCTGTCTCAAAATAAAAATCTCAATTCTTTTGACCAACTCAGGTGTCTGTTGCAATTTCATTACAACCCCCAAATAAGTCCAAAGTCTAGAACCAAGGGAGTGGGAACAATTCAAACCGCTCAGGGAGTCAGAGATGAAGCTGACCACACACACCACCCCTTACAGGGGAATGTTTGTCCCAAAGTTGGATGTTTATGTTAATATATTGTTCACTCTGTTAACGCTTATCTTGATATGGTAAGAACCAGTTTTGTTTGTTAATGAATTGTTGTGTTTGTTTGTTATTGGTTGTGCTGAATAAATTAGACACAGTTTGTCAGATAAATAACATTTTTTATTGAAACATGACAGCTTTGCTCATTTTACTCATTGGCGCTTTGCCCGGTAATAGGGGCTGTGGGATGGCTGCAATGACATGCTTGTTGATCCTAAAAGCCATCTTCTCTGTCATTAATCAGAAGCGGTGTCTTATAAGGCATTCACGAACAGCCCTTGCAGAGGCAACATTGAGCGCCTCCCTCCCACGTTGTTGCTGCTCATCTTCTTCTTCATCCTCCTCCTCCGCCTCCTCCTCTCCCTCTTCCTCCTCCTGAGGTGGTGCTCCAATCCCTGGTGGCAATGGCTGGGTCCTCAGAATTGCGAGATTGTGAAGCATGCAGCACACAACTATGAAAACCGATACTCGATCGGAGGAGTAGTGCAGGGCTCCTCCAGAGTGGTCAAGACATCGGAACTGTTGCTTCAACACGCCAATCTTCTGCTCAATGAGGTTCCTGGTGGCGCTATGGCTCTCATTGTGTGCAAGCTCAGCAGGAGTGTTGGGGTTACGGAGCAGTGTCATCAGCCAGGTGCAGAGTGGATAACCCTTGTCCCTGAGGAGCCAGCCACGAGTTTGATGCAATGGTTGGAACACGTCTGAAACACCAGTCTGGGGCAGGATAAATGCATCGTGGTTGCTGCCAGGATAGCGGGCATTGACGGCGAGGATGCGCTGTCTGTGGTTGCAAACCAACTGGACGTTGAGAGAGTGGAAGCCTTTGCGGTTGCGGAAAACCTCTGCATTTTCATGAGGTGCCCGCAATGCCACATGCATGCACTCAATGGCGCCCTGAACCATCAGGAAGCCCACTATCCTAGCGAAGCCACATGCGCGTTCACGCTGTTTGTCTCGGGTCATGGGGAATGAGATGTACTCCCTTCTCCTTTTGTAGAGAGCATTTGTGACCTCCCGGATGCAACAATGGACAGCGACCTGGGAGATGTTCGCAATAGCCCCAGTTGGAGCCTGGAAGGAGCCGCTGGTGTAGAAACTGAGAACCACCGTCACCTTCACTGCCACCAACAGAGACGTCCTGGTCCTGAGCTGAGGCTGGAGCTCTGGTTGCAGGAGGTGGCAGAGCTCAGTGACCACCTCCTTGCTGAAGTGGAGCCTTCTAAAAAACTTCTCCTCAGACAAATGAATGTAGGAGAATTGCTCCCTGAATACCCTGGGAGGGTAAGCGCTCCTGTGCAGAGGCCTGTTGGCCCTCCTCCCTCTCGCCACGGTTGCCATTCTCTCTCTGCTGCTTCCGCAGGTGAAGCTGGAGGACGACCCCCGTGATAGTACAACCCCCATTTCATCTTCTAAATATGGTAGTAATAAAGCTGACAAGAAATGGGAACCTGAAAAGTCTTGCTGAGGAACAAAACTCCTTGTATGACAGCGTTAAATGTCTCCAGACGCCTCTCTCCCTCTCTCAACCTGAGTATGCAGAATATTTTGCCGACAGGAAAAAGCAGGAAGCGCTGCCTTTAAATAGCGCTCCCCCAGCTCCCAGCTGACGGCAAAATGTCCCCCTCTACCTGTTGTTTCTAGTGGCAGGTGCTAAGGCAGGGAGCGAGAATCAATTTCCTGTCCGGGGCGCTATCGGGGCATTGCGCGCTTCGATGAAATCACGATCTCCGGGCGCAGGAGATCATGGCGGTAGTGTTTAGCGCCACCGCAAACTATCAGGTCAATTTTGTGGGCGCGCTAAAATCGCCGCACTCGTGTGGTAAATCGTTAGTGCCCCGTTAGCGCCCCCCCCCCCAGGTAGAATGGATGGCTGAGTAACAATAGTAAGTAAATATCTGCCTTTGTTTGCACTTAGCAACTGGGGATCAACTCACTGGAGGACAGACCCCTTAATTGACTATCCTCCAGGGTTTCTTCTCATAACTTATCTTATCCAGTAATACATTTCTGCTGGTGTGATTCTGGCTACTTGTGTGCTAGTCAGGTCAGGTATTGTCCAGATAGCTGGTTTTAGGAGTAGTAGCAAGCCAATCATTGCAGGCGCATGGAAACACCATCACCTCCAAGTTCCCCTCCACGTCACACACCAACCCGACTTGGACATATATCGCCATTCCTTCTTTGTCGCTGGTTCAAAATCCTGGAACTCCCAACCTAACAGCACTGTGGAAGTACCTTTGCCACACGGACAGCAGAGGTTCAAGAAGAAGGCTCGCCACCAATGTTCCCTATAATTTGTTTTTGGTGCACGGCCCCTCTAACGGGCTGCATGGCCCATTCAAAATTTCGCACATGCGCGGTTTCTCCCATGTAAAAGCCGGTGAGTGGCCTGTGCGGGACCTCCAGAATGTTGCGTTGGAACGTGGCCTTGCCAGCAACACCCATATCTTGAGAATTAATTTTAAAAACCTGATAAACTGCATCTGTGATTGATTGCACACCTGCGGTTACCAAGCCACATGCCATTAATAAGGAACCTTTTGGAAATTCATGTTTTGTCATAAAAATTCAAGTAGTGTTTCAGTCTGTGAGGAAAATGATCCTCCATCTCCACTAATTTATTGATAAGGACTATTTTTCCAGCTTAGCTTCCTGTGTTTCAATATTTCCCGCATCGTTACTGCTGGTGTCCCCAAGGATCTATCCTTGGCCCCCTCCTGTTTCTCATCTACATGTTGCCCCTCGGCGACATCATCTGAAAACACAGCGTCAGTTTCCACATGTACACTGACAACACCCAGTTCTACCTCACTACCACTTCTCTCGACCCCTCCACGGTCTCTAAATTGTCAGGCTGCTTGTCCGATATCCAGTACTGGATGAGCAGAACTTTCCTCCAACTAAATATTGAAGGATCGAAGCCATTGTTTTTGGGCCATGCCACAAACTCTGTTCCCTAGCCACTGACTCCATCCCTCTCCCTAGCATCTGTCTGAGGCTGAACCAGACTGTTCGCAACCTTGGTGTCATATCTGACCCTGAAATGAGCTTCCGACCACATATTTGCACCATGACTAAGACCGCTTACTTCCACCTCCGTAACATCGCCCATCTCCGCCCCTGCCTCAGCTCATCTGCTGCTGAAACCCTCATCCATGCCTTTATACCTCTAGACTTGACTATCCCAATGCACTCCTGGCTGGCCTCTCACATTCCACCCTACGTAAACTTGAGGTCATCCAAAACTCGGCTGCCCGTGTCCTAACTCACACCAAGTCCCGTTCACCCATCACCCCACTGCTCGCTGACCTACAGTGGTTCCCAGTTAAGCAACGCCTTGATTTTAAAATTCTCATCCTTGTTTTCAAATCCCTCCATGGCCTCGCCCCTCCCGATCTCTAATCTCCTCCAGCACCACAACCCACCGAGATAGCTGCGCTCCTCTAATTCTGGCCTCTTGAGCATCCCTGATTTTAATTACTCAACCATTGGTGGTCGTGCCTTCAGCTGCCAAGGCCCTCAGCTCTGGAATTCCCTGCCTAAATCTCTGCATCTCTCTACCCCTCTACCTCTCTTTCCTCCTTTAAGACGCTCCTTAAAACCTACCTCTTTGACCAAGCTTTTGGTCATCTGCCCTAATTTCTCCTTGTGGTTTAGTGTCAAAATTAGATTTCTAACACTCCTGTGAAGCATGTTTACTACGTTAAAGGTGCTATATAAAGAAGTTGTTGTTGTAGTACATTTACAAGGAGTACCTGCTTGTACATTATGTATGAAATAAGTTGTTAACAAAAAATCAATCACAAATGCTAAAATACTCAAGTAAGAAATAATAATAAAAATGAGTTACAAATTACACTTATAAAAAGGAGAAACGTAACAGAAACATTAAAATAAAATTTGCATTTAGTTTCTGTGGCTATGGCCGCAAATTTATTAATGGAGGCAGGTGGGTGCAGGTCAGCTGGTTTCTGGCTTCCAGTTCCGCCCCAGCTGCTTCCGCTCCACAGATGTCATTTTGCCTTGATTGACCTTGCTAAGCCCCCCTCTGCAGGCTTGCCGGCCAATTAACAGGAAGCGGGTCAGATGACGTCATTTGATGACGCATCATCTGCCGGTTTCCTTAAAGGGACCACGCACAACTTTATTTTGACAGTTGATTTCTCAGTGTTTGACAGCATTGAGGTGCTGAAAACACTGACAATCACTGCACAAAGGTGACCTCTTGCACCCAGGCTCTCCAATGACTCCCTCCATAGGCGGGAATAGATGGCAGCTGCAGGTGAGGTGACAGAACCCAATGAGGTGGCACTGGACATGGATTTAAAAACTTGTAAGCTAAAGAAATCTGTAACTGTAATAAAAATGCAGTACCCAACATTTTCTTTCCTCTGAGACTCACCATGTGCTACATTAGATCCTTCACACCACTTCTGCAGCTGTCATCAATCCAGAAACATTACAGCAGACTCACAACATGCCACACTTCCGGATGTCGGGAAACCTGAGCCAGAAGTGGCAAAATCCAAAAATAGGCTGACAACTATTTGCAAGTACCTGTTAATATACAGGTAATTGCCTTTAATCTGCTTCCCGCTGCTAGGTGTTGGGTCCATTCGCAAATCGGGGACCCAACACTTGGAAAGCTGTTTGGAGGCGGGTTGACGGCGGGATCAGAACCCGCCATCAATCAAAATAAATTTAACCTATGACCCACCTCCAAACCCACCCTCTGAGCGTCGGCAAAATTGTGGCCTATGGCGCCGGATACTTAGGCCAGAATTTTCCGGGGTGATAGCGGGCGTGCTCAGTGGCGGGTCGGGTGGGAAAGTAGTTATTTTTGACAACGGGTCAGGAAACCACTGTCATGTTGCTCCCACGCACCTTTCCCCCCAGGCGCGTCTGTCATCGCAGAGCCGACCCGACCGGCAGCGGCGGGAGACCCAATTGAAATGATTATCAGATAGTTTACAGGCACTTAAGAGCCTTTTTTCACTTATGTTTTAAATTTCTCTGCATGGCCACGGGATTCACGCAGCCCGGGAACCATGTCTGTCAACCTGAGGCGGGAGTTCCGTGGCCATTGCTCCAGCTGATTACTTGACAACATCAAATGTACAGTAAAAGTTCCCACCTGACAGATGATCACTTTCCTCAGGCAGAAGCTATTGCTCAGTCCATTTCCAGCACTGCAGGCTGCAAGTGTTTCCAGCAAAGTCTCCATTCAGTGTCACCTCATTGGAAGAACTCCCTGACCATTGACAGAATGCTTCTGTCATCTGTACTTCACCTGTCATCTATTCCATCAACATGGGTGCTGTTTATACTGTCTCACCTTGGTCCTCAGAATCCCACCACAATGAGCCCCAACACCAGCAGCACCAGGCAAACCAGCAGCACCAACAACACCAACCTTCTCCGTAATCAGCTGTGATGCTGCACAGGACACAGGGCATCAGCACCCAACCACATTGCTGCCTGGGAGGCCAGGGATGGCCTCATCATGGTCAGATTTAGTTAATTTTACACTGTACACCCATATGGCTGCTACATGATGTGCCAGGTTGCCACCACCCCACACCAAGACCATAAAGCATCCCTTCAATGCCTGAGCCATTCCTTTCACACTCCTCACCATTGCGGGGGGTACCGTTATGTCTCACCGTTCACTGCAACTCACTAAGCCACTTCCAAAGGTGCACACAAATCAGTCTAAGACCAGAAAGTGTTGAAAACGAAGATTTTTATGTTTAACACCACATTAACAGAAACTTTTACATAAACATTGGATAAAACACCCAAGTGGCTACCCCTGTGTGTTGTTAGTTGGTATGATTGCATTCGGATGAGGGTGAGTTTGAGGGGTGGCTAGTGAGATGGGGATGTGATAATATAGATAGAGAGAGAGGGATGGGTGGAGGTGCAAGGTAAGTTGGTGTGAGTAAGGGTGTGCAGGAGTAGGGTAGGGATGGCAGAGTGATGGGGATGCTATGAGAGGCACAGCAGGATGAAGTTGAGTGTGGCTTTGTACTAACGTTTCCTGTTCTAATGAGATAATTAAAACGTTTGTGGCACTGCACCCATGTCCTCCTGACCACATACCAGCTTGTGACCTCCTCTGCAATGTGCAACCAGGCTGTCGTGGTCTCCTGGGGAGATCTCGTCCGCCCATGGGAAGGGAAGAGGACCTCCCTGCGTGCTCTGACTCCCTCCATAAGCACATGGAGGGAGTCATTGAAGAACCTGGGTGCAGCTCTCTGCCTCTGTGCAGTCATTCAGTGTTTGCAGCACCTCAATGCTGTAGTACACTGACAGCACTATGTTAGATTAAACTTCAAATGTAATGTGGCCATGGTTCCTTTAAAGATCCCGGCTGAAGACGCATCATGAATGATGTCAACAGACCCGCTCCATCTCATTGGGCCGGGTGCTGCGCTGGGTGAGCTTAATTAAGGTAAGTTCATTTTCAACAGTGGGATGGAGCCAGCAGCAGGGTCATGACCCGCCACTGACACCGCCCGCACCGGCCTTGCCCAGGTAGGTAAAATTCCGGCCTTAGTTACAGTCTGGTTCTTTCTTCACACCGATGGAGCAACTTTTCCTGAGATCAGGGTTTAGGGAGTTCACTAGATTTTGTCCAGTAATACAAAGACCGTTGTCCAAGTTCCTGTTGATTTGAGGGATTCGGCAATGTTTCCTCCGTTGTGGAATTTAGTTGCATAAAAATGAGTATTAGAAATGTTCTTGAGTTTGAATGGAGACCAATCACTTCTAGTCATCAACATCCATCCATCGTGTTCTGCCCTAGAGGTGGTTCTAACTCAAGCCTCACACATGAGATTCTTGTGCTATTTACTAGGAAGGAGTGTCTGAGGTGGTTTCCCATTGCCTTCCTCACGGATTTTATCTTCGGAGTGCAGCCAAGGCTAAGGTGCTCCACCTTCTCTTTCAAGGGAGAGGGCCACCCGCAACCATCGGATGCAAGTATCCCCACTGGACGTCAGAGCTGGTACTCTGGCCTTCGCTTTCCTGGGCTGTCTGGAATGCAGCCCGTACCTAACCCTTCTGACTCACAGACGTTGTACTACCACTGAGCCAGCGGTCACTCCTTCCGGATGCGAGTACCCCGTTGGATGTCAACCCAGCATGTAGAGAACATGTTCTAGTCTCCACTCGCCAGTCTTGAACCCTTCACTTTCTGACTCGGAGGCAGGAATGCTACCACGTAGCCAGAGGCTCAGTCCTGTCATAAAAATAACCAGATGGATTTGGCATTTGTGCAGAATAAACCAAGAATTAATCTGATTCATAATAACCTAATTCTGGCTGACCCACTCTGTAAAATAATCAATTTGTTAATGTTGCTTTCTTTTTTACAAAAAGAACAGATAACGTCAACATGTTCAAATGCAGTGAGATGTAGGAGATAAAGATGTGAAGAGCAACTATGATGTTTAGGCACCGATTTACATTGAAATCTGAAAATATATACCTGTTAAAGAGGCACAGTCATCATTAAAAAGTATTTTGCAAATAATTTTTAAATTTATAAGTATGTGAATCAGTAATGGAAATCACATCAAACAGCATCAGCGCAGCAGTTACATGTGACCTTAAAAGTGGTGTAGGCAGGTGTACGTACTCCATGACAATAGTTGCAGGTTTAATTCCAGTGGCTGTTGAAGAGCGAGTGGGATGGTCTGCAATTTTCTGCTTAACATCTTGGTTCACCCGGTACTCCTGCTTGCGACTTCGTTCTTGCAGTGTTTGATGGTAGATCAAGTGATAGCTCAATGTAACAGGTTTGGAATGTAGTGTGAGTGACCATCACCCTCCGGTCTTTCCAAAGCCTGCGTAAATCTAGAAGTACGGGGCACAGATATTTAGAAATTGCAAGAGATTGAACATGAGCATGGGGGAAAAAAATGGAACTTCTGGGAGCAGAGCAAGCTCTGCAAAAAGACTCGAGAGATGAAACACTGAGAGTGAGAAGAAAGAAGATAGCTTCAGAGCATGGGGTGAGATTATGGAAATTTCTCTCTTAGTAACATTGAAGAGGTTGACCTCATGTCCCAAGGCAGGGTAGGGAATAGTCTTTCAGGAAGAACCTACGCCACATAGTGCTGTTACAGTAATCACTTATTGTTTCAATGATTCACTATGCTCTAAAATTGGCAATGTAGGATAAATTAAAGAGCCCATCCAAGCTTATAATGACACTTAAAAGATTGGGTTACCATTAAATTCTCCCACACTTTGCACATCAACATATAAAGAGTCATTTTCTGACTTCATGGGGGTAATTTTAACCTAAGTCCCATCGGGAAACTGTAGGGATTGGGTACAACGCTGCTTTAACACTCTGCCCAATTTTACTTTCTATTGAAGTCAGTGGAGAGCAATATTGGGCAGGGTTTAAAACCGGCGTTACACCTGATCCCGTGGGTTAGGTTAAAATTACCCCCTCTATTGCTGGGGACCCTTGCCCACCAGGAATACGTATCAGGAATTCGGGTGCACACTGCATATGATATTCCGACCATTCATTTAAAAATAATCACGCGCAGCGCATGCCCGACTTTCCAGTTTGTGCTACTGGTGGGAAAGATTTCCCTTTGGGAATGTGAAGTCGAAAATGTAATCCTATGGTGCAAAATCATTTAAGGCATAAGGAACATATTCTGATTCTGCAAGTAAGACTGTTCTGCTCTCTGATACACATGTCTATTCTCAGTCGCTGATCTTTGCATCCAAGTCTTAAAGATTAAATTAATATCCTATAGTGAAAATTACCCTGCAAAGAAAAATAAAGCCACTTTATGTGATGGTTGAAATTTGTTCAATGCTGGTTGGTCTAACAAGCAAATTGATTTTTATTGAATCATATTGTCTATGTTCAATTGCTTTTAAGTTTAAGTCTACTTGGCAACCAATGTGTAGGGGTTAAACAAGTGGGTGAACATAATTTGTACTATTTAAAAAATGTTGACGTTCACAGCAGAAGTCTCTGTGTGAGTTTGACTTACAAAAATGTGCAAATGATGGATTAGGGGTTGCGTTAGTTGACTACACAGCTTAGACATTTGATTTATCCTCTGCATAGACTTAACAGCTAACTGTTATTAAACTGAGAACTTGTAGGCTAAATGTTAAGATTTATTATGTGATTTTAAAAAATCAAGACAATATTTTTCTGTTGAACAAGACTTTGAAAGCAAATGTATGAAAGAATCTCATTTATTTACAGACTAGCGATGAGGTCAAAACAATATATACATTTTAGTAATAAGGTTATGCTCTTGACCCTCATTGACCTTAGCATTCGCTAGGGCTCCTTTTAGCCAGACTTGGTCGAATGCTGTTTTGATTTTAAGGGCAGCTACTTTCACCTCCCCTCTGGCATTCAGTTCGTGTCCATGTTTGTGATGTGGTTTGAAGCCGGGTGGATTGGATGGAACTTGCACTGAGCAGCGGTGAGTAAATGCCGCTTGATGCCTCTGTTGGTGACTATTGAGTATTGCCCTGAACTTTTGTAGCAAATAAATGAAAGAAAGAAAAGACAGAAAAGAAAGAAAGGACAGAAGGAAGGAAAGGGAAGAAAGTAAGTAATTAAGTAAGTAAGTAAGAAAAAAGAAAGAAAGAAAGAAAGAAGTGCCTGTTACTGATAAAAGGTAGTAATTCCACCCTTCCTTGCAGGCTGAACACTAGAGAGGCTGTGACTAGAGGGGCAAGTGCTTCACATATTCTGGTCCTGCCCCCTCAGTCAACCATACTGAGAAGTAATTTAGCTTTAAGGGAGAGCACGAGAGTCACAGAATCACAGAATCACAGAATCTACAGTGCAGGTAGAGGCCATTTCGGCCCATCGAGCCTGCACCGACACATATCCCACCCTATCCCTGTAACCCCATGTATTTAATCCCCTAACACTAAGGGTCAATTTATCATAGCCAAATCAACCTAACCTGCACATCTTTGGACTGTGGGAGGAAACCGGAGCACCCGGAGGAAACCCACGCAGACACGGGGAGAATGTGCAAACTCCTCAAAATCCTTTCAGATCTGAGCCTACGTATGCCAAACCAAGGGAGTAAATCACCTCCCTGCAATGTGCCATCTTGTGCAACTGTCACTGACAGCTATAAAATGGAGCATCCCCCACTTGTTAGCGCACAACCTCTCCCAAAATAGACAGGTGACTCTGTGGATCATATCCCAGTCAGAGCAAGTGATGTATGGATTCCACCTGAAACTTAGGAAATTCCATTCCGGGAAGCACTCATGGACCGAGATCCATCCTGGAGAAAATCAGAGGGAGCAACAAACTAACCCCTCTCTCAGTGCTCCACAAAAGAGAATGCCCACTTCCTACAAGGCCCATTGTCACATTTGTAAGACCCTTGATATTCTTGATCCTGCCAAATTTCAGGAATTTTCATCAAATTATTCTGATCCTCCTGTAGCAAACTGTACAGGGACTTTATAAAGATAGGTAGGTATTCTTTCTCAAGGAAAATGAAGAAAAAGTTACATTGAAAAAATGGTAATGAAACAGCTGCAGAAATGTGGAAAATGGAATTGCCTTCTATCCCTGAAATACCAACTGATTGTTCGAATGGAGGAGCATGGCATCATCTGCATTAATTATATTAATAGAAACAATGGTACACTTTTTACTGTCCTATGTCAATCTGACACAGCGGCTGTGATTTCCCTAGTATGCTTATGGAGGGGGGCACAGCACACAGGCAGGTTCTCTTCCCTTCCAGTGGGCAGAAGAAACCTCCCCAGGAGATCAACACAGCCTGGTTGCACATTGCACAGGAGGACACAAGCAGGTATGTGGTCAGGAGGACCAGGCTGCAGTGGCACAAACCTTTCAATGATCTCAGTAGATCACGAAACGTTACTGCCAAGCCACGCTCAACCTCATCCTGCTGTGCCTCTCATCACATCCCCATCACTCTGCCTTCCATACCCTACTCCTGCACATCCTTACTCACACCAGCTTACCTTGCACCTCCACCCATCCCTCTATCTACAATATCACTTCCCCCTCTCACTAGCCACCCCTCATGCTCAATTTCATCCTTGTCCAATCATACCAATGACAACACACAAGGGTAGGCACTTGGGTGGTTTAGCCAATGTTAATGTGAAGTTTCTGGTAATGTGCTGTCAAACATTGAAACCTTTATTTTTAACACTTTGCGTTCTTGGACAGATCTGTGTGCACCTTTGGAAGTGGCTTAGTGAGTTGCAGTGAATGGTGAGACATAATGGTACCCCCTGTAATGGTGATGAGTGTGAAAGGAATGGCTTGGGCATTGTAGGAATGCTTTATGGTGTTGGTATGGGATGGTACCAACCTGGCATATCATGTGGCAGCCAGGGTGTACAGCATCAAGTGAAGCCAATCTGGCCATGGTGAGGCCATCCCTGGCGTCCTAGGCAGCAATGTGTTCGGGTGCTGATGCCCTGTGTCCTGTGCAGCATCAGTTGATTGTGGAGAAAGTTGGTGCTTTGTTGGTGCTGCTGGTGTGCCTGGTGCTGCTGGTGTTGGGGCTGATTGTGGTGGGATTCTGAGGACCAAGGTGAGATAGTTTCAAGGGCACCGATGCTGATGTAATAGATGGCAGGTGAACTTGAGATGACAGAAGCAATCTGTCAATGGTGAGAGAGGTTGTTCCAATGAGGTGACATTGCCAGAGAGTTTACTCCAAACACTTGCAACCTGCATAAAGCTCAATCTGTCTTCCAAGTGCAGTAAGCAACAGCTTCTGAGCTTGGAAAGTGAACAGCTGTGAGATGGGAGCTTTCATAGCACTTTTGCAGCTATCAAATAAAGAGATGATTCTATGGCCATTCAACTCATGACCTCCTTACCCGATGTGATCCCCGAGCAGGGTAGACCCCGCGGGCCACCTGGTAAACTCTGAAGGTGAGCTCAAAATACTTCTTAATGGGCTGTTAACAAGGTCATAATGATCTGAATTGTCTCCCCCGCTGCTGCATGTCAGGTCTGTTCAGCACTGACAGACCCGATGTCTGGGAAAGGCACGTGGTGGTGGGTTGACAGCGGGATCCTTACCCGCTGTCAAAAAAAAATTTTCCCTGCCGGACCCGCAACCAAACACGCCTGTTGACCCCCCCCACTCTGAGAAACTCCCCCCGCATGATTGTTCAAACTATCCTATACTTTGTGACTAGGAGAGTCCTCCTTCCCTGAGGGTCTATGTCATCGGTTGAGCAGATCTTTTGCCAATTCTGCCAATAGCCTCTCTGGGACAGCCACAGGGAGGTGTGGACAAAGAGCGGATCCTCATATCTTGTGATCTTGAGAATTTACATTCCCTGTTTTAGAACCAAACCCTACAGTTATATTAATAACCTTATGTACTATACCACTGGCTCATGATCCTTGATATAAAAGTAAACTGTGAATACTGGAAATGTGAAATAATACCTGTAATTTTTCAGTTCTGATGCTGACAGAATTGCATTTTCATTATTTTCTCTTTTCAGTTCACCTTTCTAAGGTTATTTTGATGTTTGTGACACCCAGCAGTGCCCTAATATAAAAAGGCCTCTTTATTTGGGCTGAGTCAGGCTGCCCTGGGAAATAAATAACAAAATGGAGGTCCACATGGCAAAACTGGTGGTTCATTATTCAGAAATCCTCAACAGCAAACGGACAGGTTGCATTAATATAAGCTAATTGTCTGTCTTCAAATCCTGACAGAACAAACATTTGTGTTTTAAAACTAAAACCATGCCCGTAATTTGCGGTCAGTGGCAAAGCAAAGGCGTTCAGGGCCACTGGCTCCAAAGAAAGCTTGCCCACAAAGATCTCGCGATCTCTGTGGCGAGAAGTTTGGCTTTTTCAACGTTAAATGAGATCAGTGTAGTTTGGTGGGAATTCCGTAGTGCGAGCTGCTGTGAGCTCAACAAGCTGTCGAAGCAACCAATCACAAGGCACAATTCGCACAGAGAACTGAGAAGTGAAGAAGCTCCTTTTATTCTGACTTTTTAAAAATGTTATAGAGAGCAAAACAAAGATTGGGGCTCTCACCTGGGAAAAAGGTATACCTGAAATAAATCTGAACAAACTAAAAAAAATCTAATTAAACAAAAATGTTCCTTAAATATTGAAATTTTTATCATAATGGAGAAATTTGACATCCACAAAATTAAAATCAATTTTGCAGGGCCATAACGTTTTTTTTATCAGTCAATACACCGTCAAAACCCCAGTTACACCTAATCCAACAAGATCTAACTTTTAATGGGGTATTTAACAGCGATATTACTGTGGGAAAAGCCCAAGTTTTCGTCAGTTTCAGAGTTCCCCGATTACACTGATTTTCAGCTGGGGGTGGGGGGAGGTGGTGGAGGACGGACTGGGGGAGGTGTGGGGCTCAACACAGCCCGTGTCAGGGCAGTGAATGACTGACCACAACTTCGGGATTTCCGCGTTAGGATGCGCACACACTACATCCTGAAGTTGCGGTCAGTTTCAGAGGCGTGATAACAGCGGGCACTGTTCTTTCGCTGCTACGACCAACCACAAATCCCTGGCCCATGTTTCAGCACAAGCCCACAAATTTAAAGGTGAACATTGTCTGGTCAATACTCACCAGAGTGCCCCACAGTCCAAATCGTGCATGTTAACAATATACCATGAGTGAATAGAAGCCTCTCATATATTTCCAAATAATTAAAGGCCTCGTTTTCATAAATGTAATATGGCAATAGCTCATTTATCTACGTTTTCAGTTGTAGGATAAAACAGTTTTCCTGCTGGAATACAATGAGACACTGAGTTTATTCTACTTGTGAGACCTTCACAGCCCAATTCAATGCTTATGGTTTATGTTACTTGTGGAAAAAATTGCATAACCCTTTGCTCCTTTGTCCTGAAGTGGCTTTGCCATGTTGCTTCTCACTCGCTATTTGTGGGAATATTGTCCTCATGGACTGGCCAAGGTTTCTTGTAATATTTACAATGACAATTATGCACATTCGAATGATTTATTTTGAGATCAAATCAGCAGAGCAGCATCTGGTCATCGTCAATATCCAGGGAAATGCTCATGCTCTGACTATTGAGGGTTTCTACACTATACCGATACAGCCAGCCAGAAGCACATCAGATTGTAAAGGTGCTCTGTTACTCGGTGCTGTACAAAGACTTCTTACTTTTTTTTACAACAAACCAGCTGCAGGGAGCAGAAAAAAACATTTTGGATTCATTACTGTGCTCAGTACTGCACAGAACTATGCCACTATCCTGTATATATAAATTAACTAGGGTCAAAAGTAAAATGTCTCATATATGAATCATATAACTACATGACTTTTATTTCTATTTACTTGCTACTTATTAATTGTAATCACAGTAAATTGCTTCCTAGAGAATACACAAGATGCCAACTACATCTCAGACAATGGGAAATATCACACTGTTAAACCACTTTACAGAGGCTACACTACCATCCATATTAATTTACAATTAAACGATGCTGAGAACCTAAAACACATGCAGAATACTGTACAGCGCAATCAGCACTTTACACGACACACAAACTGGGTGGACTGTTTGGATTTCTTCCAGCTCCTCTCAGCTAACTCTTGGAAAGACACAAATGCCAAAATCTCACTTAAGGTACAGGTCGTCATTAAAGGTTTCTTTGGGGGGCTTTTCTCAGCTATGAATGAATGCACAGATGGAGTAGATCACCTGTCTTTGCCCTTGTTCCTTTTTTTAGATTTCACATTTGTTTAAAGTAATGCTAACCATTGCAGATATCAAAAAGAAAGAAAGACTTTCATTCCTGCTCTTGCCCTGAACTAGAAAATTTCATTCACAAAAACAGTATACATCAAGACTTGCATTTATATAGCACCTGTCACAACCACCGGACATCCCAAAGCGCTTTGCAGCCAATAAAGTACTTTTTGGAGTGTAGTCACTGTTGTAATGTAGGAAACGCAGCAACCAATTTGCACACAGCAAGGCCCCACAAACAGCAATGTGATAATGACCAGATAATCTGTTTTAGTGATGTTGATTGAGGGATAAATATTGCCCAGGATGCCAGGGATAACTCCCCTGCTCTTCTTCAAAATAGTGCCATGGGATCTTTTACATCCACCTGAGAGAGCAGACAGGACCTCGGTTTAAGGTCCTGTAATGTATGTACCTTTAAGGGGAGAACTACATTTTACAGCTCCTGTATACTGTAGTACTGGCAGTGACCACACCTGTATATAAACCCTGAGTAGTGATCTGTACAGTCAGTTGCAGTTTGAACCCTCATTCAGTAAACACCTGTTGATCGTTCCCTGCAGTCTTTTGTCTGATTATTGAAGGACACAACATTAAGATACCCGGATCTAACATTGGCGACGACAAAGATTCGAACCTACCTGCAACTCTGCATCACCTCCCAGGGATTCGCTCCTGGAGAACAGTGGAAGGAGGTCGAGTCCAGAAGCACGGGCATCGCAGGGGAGGCTGTCAAGAGCCAGGCTTGGCTTTCCAGTCATGGTGGTCCAGCGAAACGGGCTGGCAACAGGTATTGCGCAGACCCTTCCCGGACAGCGGTGGCTAGAGCCAACCGAGCGGCACAGAAAAAGGCCGAGCAGCGTCGACGGGGGAGAGAGAGAGGGCAGAGCGCACAGGGCGCAGCCGGTGTTCAAGGGCCGAGCAGCGTCAACGGGGGAGAGAGACGCGCAGGAAAACGCGAGGCGCTGCCATTGCCACGAGGACCGCAGAGAGCGGCATTGGCAGCAGCGCAGGAGCAGCGCACGAAACCCACAGGGCGTCGCCATTTGCCACGAGGACCGCCGAGAGCAGCGTTAGCAGCAGCGCGGGAGACTCCATTTTAAGCCGCAGCAGGGAAGAAAGGAAAGCGCGGGAGACGCCATTTTAAGCCGCAGCGGGGAAGAAAGGAAAGCGCGGGAGACGCCATTTTAAGCCAGTCTAACCACACCCAAAAATGCCGAAGAGTGGCAGTATCACAGCGTTCGACAATGAAGTCGAAGATTGGACGACATATGTCGAACGCATAGAAGTATACTGCAAGGCGAATGAAGTGCCAGATGACAAGAAAGCGCTGGTATTGTTGAATTCAATGGGTGCAAAAACGTACGGCTTACTACGAAATCTAGTAACCCCAGAGAAGCCAGTAGAAAAGGATTTTAAAAACATAGTGTCAATCCTACAGGACCACTTAAACCCCACACCACTGCTGATAGCAGAAAGATTTAAGTTTCACAAAAGGAACCAGCATAAAGATGAAAGTAATGCTGAGTATTTAATGGAACTGTGCAAGCTATCGAAACACTGCCAGTTTGGAACGGGACTAGCAGATACTTTAAGGGACAAGTTTGTGTGTGGGCTTCAAAGTGAAGGAACCCAGAAACGGCTTCTATCAGAAAAGGATCTTCTTACGCTGGATAAGGCTTTCAGCATTGCAGTATCACATGAAGCAGCCGCACGGGGCGCTGCAGAGATACAACGGAGACCGCAAGAATATGGCACAAATGAAATGTCATACGGAACAGTGAAGTGCTATCGCTGCGGCAGAACAACACACGACCATAATGATTGCTGGTTCAAGGACAAAGTGTGCAGACAGTGTGGAAAAGTAGGACACATAGCAAGAGTCTGCAGGTCGGGAAAGAAAACCAGCAGCAAGAAATCTCCACAGGAGAAGTACAAGAAGGTATATAAGGTGATGGAGAGTAGTTCAGATGAACAGAAGAGTGATACAGACTCCGGAAGCAAGGAGCTGGGTTGTCTGAAACTACATAAAGTGATCAAAATGGAGGATCACCAAACTATCTGGGTCACGCTCAAGATAGCAGGACTCCAAGTGAAAATGGAATTGGACACAGGATCAGCCCTAACAGTCATAAACCGAAGGGACTACAAGCGGCTATTCTCACATATAGCCTTGAGAGATACAAAGATTGTCTTGAAGACATACACGGGGCAAAAAGTCTACCCCAAAGGAAAAATAAGGGTGAACGTTATATATAACGGCAAGGAAACACCAAAAATGGACCTATATGTATTGCCAGATGGAGGACCACCACTACTAGGACGTGAATGGATCCGGAAGATACAGCTAGATTGGCATTCCATACAAGCACTGACTGTAGATGCCAAAAAGGATGATGACGTCACACCTAGACGACTGTCAAAAATGCTAACTGACGCACAAGAAGTGTTCCAGCAGGGACTCGGAACACTAAAAGGCATAACAGCGATGATCAAAATAAGGGAAAATGCAAGCCCAAAGTTTTTTAAGGCCAGACCGGTACCTTATGCGATCCACCCAGCCGTCGAAGCAGAGCTGGAAGGTTTGGAACGTTCAGAAGTACTGTCCAAAGTGGACTGGAGCGAGTGGGCTACACCCATCGTTCCTGTAATGAAGAGGTCGTTGAGTAATACGCCTGGGGAACCAAAGAAGGTTCGCATCTGTGGGGACTTTAAGGTGACAGTGAACCCAGTCCTTCACACTGTACAATATCCGCTTCCGTGGATTGAAGATATTTTCGCCTCGCTATCTGGAGGGAAACGCTTCACTAAGATTGATCTGGCCCAGGCGTACCTGCAAATGGAGGTAGAAGAAGCCTCGAAACAGTATCTCACGATAAACACTCATAAAGGTCTCTACCAATACAACCGACTGGTGTTCGGGGTAGCATCAGCTCCGGCTATTTGGCAAAGGGCAATGGAACAAGTCCTGCAAGGGATTCCAGGGACCCAGTGTTATTTGGACGACATCCTGGTCACGGGCGAAAATGACAGTGATCACCTCGCCAACCTGGGGCAGATGCTCACTAGATTGAAGGAATATGGGCTCCGAGCTAATCGTCACAAATGTGAGTTTTTCCAGAAGCAGATCTCGTATTGTGGCCACGTTATTGATAAAGAGGAGTTACATAAGTCCCCTGAAAAGATTGAGGCAGTAGTCAAGGCTCCAGCACCGGAAAATGTGTCACAACTGAGGTCGTTCCTCGGGCTGGTGAGCTAATACCATAAGTTCTTGCCGAATTTGTCGACCGTACTACACCCACTGAACACCCGACTGCAAACGGGGGTACCATGTAAGTGGAGTGACGAATGTAAACGAGCTTTCCAGAAGAGCAAAGCATTGATCACATCAAAAGAGGTGTTGGCTCATTTCAACCCAGCACTAACAATTCGCTTGGCGTGTGATGCATCACCCTATGGCATTGGAGTGGTGCTGTCGCACAAATTCCCGGACGGCTCGGAGAGGCCAGTAGCCTTTGCGTCTCGGTCACTAACCTCAGCCGAGCGTAACTACGCCCAGATTGACAGGGAGGCCCTCAGCCTAGTGTGGGGAGTGAAAAAGTTCAATCACTATCTGCACGGGCAGAAGTTCACCTTGCTGACTGACCACCAACCACTTGTCTCCATCTTTAATCCAAAGAAGGGCGTTCCGGTGATGACTGTGCAACGGCTACAAAGATGGTCCCTTTTTCTAGGGGCGCACCAATATGAAATCGAGTATAAGGGCACGAAACAGCATGGAAACGCTGATGGGCTATCACGCCTGCCACTGCCTACTGCGGAGGAAGCACCAGCAGTGGATCCTGTTGAAATATTTCATTTGACTATAATTGAATGCTTGCAGTAACTAACACTGGTATAGAGAAGGAGACCCGAAATGACCCGACACTGTCTCGGGTATATGATTTGACGGTGAAGGGATGGCCAGCACATGGTGACTCACTGTTGCCAGCATTCTCATCCAGAAGAGAACAGCTGTCAGTATGCCAGGGGACCTTGATGTGTGGGTCCCGAGTGGTAATTCCACCCAAGTTAAGGGAGAGAGTGCACAATGAGCTTCACGAAGGTCATCTGGGAGGGGTGAAAATGAAAAGCCTTGCTAGGGCTTATGTGTGGTGGCCGGGGATAGATCAGCAAATCGAGGACCTGACAAAGAGCTGCTCAGGATGCCAGAAGGTCCAAAATGCACCACCACATGCCCCTCTACACCCATGGGAGTGGCCCTCATCTCCATGGCAACGGGTGCATATTGATTTTGCTGGTCCATTCATGGACTCACTGTTTTTAATAGCCGTGGATGCGCACTCGAAATGGCCTGAGGTGATCAAAATGTCCTCCACCACCACGGAGAAAACTATTGCAGTCCGATGGACCATTTTTGCCAGGAACGGCTTGCCAGAGCAGATTTGCTCTGATAACGGACCACAGTTTGTTTCCGAAGAGTTTTGAAGATTTATGTAAAGGAATGGGGTAAGGCATTACACATCCGCCCCGTATCATCCAGCCACAAATGGATTGGCTGAGAGGTTCGTACAAACCTTTAAAAAAGCAGTAAAGGCCATGTGTGATGACGACATTCCACTGCAGCATAAGGCGGACAATTTCCTGTTAGCCTACAGAAATGCGGCACAGGCAGTCACCAACCAGGCCCCGGCCATGATGTTCTTTAACCGAAGGTTGAGATCTCATCTGGATTTGCTCAGACCAAATGTACGAAGAGATGTTGAGAGTAAGCAATTCCAGCACATCAATGAGAAGCCGACAAGGAGCTTCAATGTAGGGCAACCAGTCTTGGCCCGCGACTACCGAACAGAAAAATGGCAGCCAGGAACGATATGCACACGGCAGGGGCCACTAATATACACAGTGGATGTTGGGGAGAACATTGTGAGACGCCATGCTGACCAGATCCTAGAGTCACAGGAACGAGTCAACCCCATGTCTCGGCCATACATACCTGCTGAGGAACCCGACGTACAGGTCGCATCTGTAAAGTCTGTGTATTCTAGTTGTAATTAATAACACACAGACTACAAGATTAAAGTTCAACAGGTCTTTACTGGTTGGAGGTCAGGACTATACTAAATACAATCTTACTGCACAGTGCTTATATACCGGTGGTCACCACTGGCATTACGTATACAGCAGCCAGAGAAAGTAGTACATCTCTTAAGGTGGAACTGGCTTAAGTTCTCTTAAGGTGGAACAGGTTACATACACCACAATCCTCCCTTTTTAGCTTAATAGTCATATCCCCATTTAACATAACATCATAACATATATACATATATAACTTCAGGTATAAACAGTTCAAAGGTTCAGTCTCTCAGGAGGCCTCCTGATTCGGTCCGGATAACGCCTTTCAGTGGTCTCTGATTCTTGTTGCTGAGGTGACTCTTCTTGTTGGTTTCCTATGTATTGGACGTCATCATCAGGTACAGTCCCTGCCGAGATAGATGCTTCAGGTTCATTAACGTCTTCCACAGTTGTCTCTGTCGCAACCATGGGTTCGACCCTTGCTCTTGATTCTACCAGTTGATCCGCATGACGCCTTATCACATTGTTACCAATATCTACTGTGTACATCAGAGGTCCTTGTCTGGCCCGAATCGTTCCGGACTGCCATTTTTTGTTTCCATAGCCCCTTGCCAACACTGGTTGTCCTACTTCGAAACTTCGAGTGGATTTGTTATTAATATGCCGGAACTGTTTGTTTTCCACTTCCCTCCACACATTTGGTTTTAACAAGTCCAACCTGGACCGCAACCTCCTGTTATAAAACATCATGGCAGGACTTTGGTTAGTCACTGCATGAGCGGCGTTTCGATACGCCATTAGGAAATTGTCCACCTTGTGCTGTAGCGGAATCTGATCATCGTTCATGGCCTTTATTGCCTTTTTGAATGTTTGGACAAATCTCTCGGCCAACCCGTTTGTCGCCGGATGATATGGGGCAGAGGTATAATGTTTCACCCCATTCTTCTTTAAGAATTTTTGGAATTCTTCCGACACGAACTGTGGTCCGTTGTCCGAACAGATCTGTTCTGGCAATCCGTTCCTTGCGAATATTGTTCTTAACACCGCAATTGTCTTTTCTGAAGTAGTGGTATTCATCTTGATCACTTCTGGCCATTTGGAATGTGCGTCCACCGCAATTAGGAACATGGAGTCCATGAATGGACCAGCAAAGTCAATATGCACGCGTAGCCATGGGGCTGAAGGCCATTCCCATGGGTGTAGTGGTGCGATCGGAGGTGCATTTTGCACTTTTTGGCACCCAGCGCAGCTTTTCGTCAACTCCTCTATCTGTTGGTCAATACCCGGCCACCATACATAAGCCCTAGCAAGACTTTTCATCTTAACTCCCCCCAGATGACCTTCATGCAGTTCTTTTAGAACTCTTTCCCTTAACTTGGGAGGAATAATCACTCTCGTCCCGTACATCAAAGTACCATGGCAGACGGACAGCTGGTCTCGCCTTGCCGAGAATGCCGGTAACAGAGGATCACCACGTGTTGGCCATCCTTTCACTGTCACCTCGTAGACTCTGGACAGTGTCGGGTCGTTCCTGGTTTCTCTTTCAATACTTGCATTGGTGACTGGTAAACACTCGATGATGGTCGAATGAAATAACTCAACAGGGTCAACTTTCGTCGTTTCTTCTTCTTCAGGTAGTGGCAGGCGTGACAGCCCATCAGCATTGCCATGCTGCTTCGTACCTTTGAATTCTATTTGATATTGATGTGCCCCTAGGAAAAGGGACCATCTCTGGAGACGCTGTGCTGTCATCACTGAAACACCCTTCTTAGGGTTAAAAATGGATACCAACGGCTGATGGTCTGTCAGAAGTGTGAATTTTTGGCCCTGCAGGTAATGATTAAACTTCTTCACTCCCCATACAAGGCTGAGAGCCTCCCTATCGATCTGCGCATAGTTGCGCTCAGCGGAGGTCAATGATCTGGATGCAAACGCGACTGGCCTTTCCGTGCCATTTGGCAACTTGTGTGAGAGTACTGCCCCAATACCATATGGAGAAGCATCACAAGCCAACCGAATAGGCAGTGTCGGGTTGAAGTGAGCCAACACTTCCTCTGAGGTGATCAATTCTTTGCTTTTGCGAAATGCCTTCTTACAGTTTTCGCTCCATTCCCATGGTACCCCCTTCTGTAAAAGAGCGTTTAGTGGGTGCAGTACCGTGGATAGATTTGGTAGAAATTTATGGTAATAGTTAATCAATCCTAGAAACGACCTCAACTGAGAGACATTTTCCGGAGCGGGAGCCTTTACAACTGCCTCTATCTTGTCAGGAGACTTATGAAGCCCCTCCCGGTCAATGACATGACCACAGTACGAGATCCGCTTCTGGAAGAACTCACATTTCTGCCGATTAACTCTAAGTCCATACTCTTTCAGTCTGTTGAGCACCAGTTCCAAGTTTGTGAGGTGTTCTTCATCACCATCACCTGTAATCAGAATATCATCCAGGTAACATTGTGTGCCTGGAATTCCCTGTAATACCTGCTTCATGGCCCTCTGCCAAATTGCTGGAGCCGATGCCACTCCAAAAACCAACCTATTGTACCGGTACAAACCTCGATGCGTGTTGATCGTGAGGTATTGGCGTGACTCTTCTTCAACCTCCATCTGCAAGTACGCCTGCGCCAGGTCTATCTTGGTGAAGTGTTTCCCGCCAGACAACGAAGCAAAAATATCCTCAATCCGCGGAAGCGGATACTGCACCGTGTGAAGCACCGGATTAACGGTGATTTTGAAATCTCCACAGATGCGAACCTTTCCTGGTTCTCCTGGCTTGTTGCTCGAAGGACGTTTCATAACGGGAACAATGGGTGTAGCCCACTCACTCCAATCTACCTTAGACAGTACACCTGAACGTTCTAACGCTTCCAGTTCCGCTTCTACAGTAGGTCGTATTGCATAGGGTACCGGTCTGGCTTTAAAAAATTTTGGGTGTGCATGTTCATCAATCTTGATGTTTGCCGTAATTCCTCTCAGTGTTCCCAGTCCCTGCTGGAACACCTCTTTAGCATCATCCAATATTCTGGACAATCGTTTAGGTTTGACATCTGTTTCCCCGGAATCTACCGTTAGTGCCTTCAAGGAGTGCCAGTCCATATTCATTTTCCTAATCCACTCCCGTCCCAGTAGTGGTGGACCTCCTTCAGGTAGCACATATAAGTCCATTACTTGGCTTTCTTTGCCCTTGTGGACCACCTTTACCTCTATCTTTCCGATGGGGTACACTCTTTGCCCCGTGTATGTTTTCAATATAATCTCCGTATCCCGTAGGGGAATATGTTGGAATAACCTTTTGTAATCTTTCTTATTCATGACCGTCAATGCCGATCCAGTGTCCAATTCCATCTTTACTTGGACTCCTGCTATCTGAAGGGTGACCCAAATTGTCTGGAGATCTGCATCCTTACCAACGTTGTGTACTCTTAAGCTACCCAGTTCATTACTGCTAGCGTCTGAATCTGACTTCTGTTCGGTCGAACTGTTCTTTGTCACCTTGTGTACCTTTATGTATTTTCCTTGCGGTGACTTTTTGTTGCTGGTCTTCTTTCCTGACCGGCATACTTTAGCTATGTGGCCAAGCCTGCCACACGTTCTGCATTCTTGGTTTTTAAACCAACACTGGTTCTGATCGTGCGTTGTCTTTTCGCAACGATAACATTTTACAGTACTCAAACCCAATTTATTTGTACTGAGTTCCGGTGACCGTAGCTGCATTACTGCCGTGCCTCTCACTGCGGCTTCGTGTGCTGCTGCCATAGTGACCGCTTTCTCAAGCGTCAGCTCATTCTCCTCGAGCAATCGCTTTTGTGTATCTTCTTTTAATAAACCACACACAAATTTATCTCGTAGCGCCTCTGTCAATCTCGTTCCAAATTGACAGTACTTTGCTAGCTTACGCAATTCCATTAAATATTCAGCATTGCTTTCATCCTTCAGCTGCCTTCTGCTGTAAAATTTAAATCGTTCCGCTAGCATCAGCGGCATGGGGTTTAGGTGATTTTTCAGGACAGTAACAATCTCCTCGAACGTCTTATCCGTCGGTTCATCTGGTGATAAAAGGTGTTTCAATTGCCCGTATGTCTTCGCACCCATTAAGTTTAATAATGTTAGTGCTTTCTCTTCATCTGGGATTTTATTTGCTTTACAATAATTTTGTATGCGTTCTACATACATAGCCCAATCTTCGATGTCGCTATCAAAGGTATTAATGTTCCCATGTTTAGGCATCGTTGCAATTTAATTTATTTTTATTTTTATCCAAGATGGCAGCTTCCGCGCTCTTGTCTTCGTCCTCCGCCTACAAAATGGCGGTTTTCCCGCACTTGGCGGTCTTCACCCGTCCCCCGACGCTGTCTCTGCTTCACCGCGGCTCTCGCGCCTTCAGTTGCCCCCAGACGCTGCGCCTTTTTAGCCCGAATGCGGCCCGGCCCTTATCACCAGCCGCGATCGATGTCCCCGCGCTGCGCCTTTCGGCCCGAATGCGGCCCGGCCCTTATCTCCGGTCGCGATCGATCTCACCGCCCTTATTCCTCCGTCTTCCCTCCCCGTCTGTACAGCCAACGCGGCCGACTTTCTGGTCGCGTCGCTGCCCGGCTTACCCACTACCGAGGTAGAAAGAAGATAGCTGACAGCCGCTGATGAAGGCTTCGAGTTCAGGATGTCTTCTGCACTCTGGTTTCTCGATGTCTGCCGCGCGACGTGTCTTCCAGCAGGGTGATGAGGGTGGAAGCCTCTCTTCGACGTCCGTTCTGTGGACGAAGCCGCCGTGGATATAACTGCCGCAGGGTAAGAATCTGACTCGTCGCCACTGTAAAGTCTGTGTGTTCTAGTTGTAATTAATAACACACAGACTACAAGATTAAAGTTCAACAGGTCTTTACTGGTTGGAGGTCAGGACTATACTAAATACAATCTTACTACACAGTGCTTATATACCGGTGGTCACCACCGGCATTACGTATACAGCAGCCAGAGAAAGTAGTACATCTCTTAAGGTGGAACAGGCTTAAGTTCTCTTAAGGTGGAACAGGTTACATACACCACAGCATCTACCTCAGAAACAGTAGCATCGGAAGCTGATGAACCAACCGACGACAGGGGGCCAGAATCGCCTCCGCACCAAGAGCAAGACACTCGGGAAAGGCGCTATCCAGAAAGGATCAGGAAGCCTCCCCAAAGACTGAATTTATAAATAGACTATTTTCAGCTAATGTTGCATGTTAAAAGTGTTAATTGTAATTAGTTTGATATTTAATTGTTAAATGAGTGTTATGGTACTCTTAATCTAAAAGGGGAGGAATTGTAATGTATGTACCTTTAAGGGGAGAACTACTTTTTACAGCTCCTGTATACTGTAGTACCAGCAGTGACTACACCTGTATATAAACCCTGAGTAGTGATCTGTACAGTCAGTTGCAGTTTGAACCCTCATTCAGTAAACACCTGTTGATCGTTCCCTGCGGTCTTTTGTCTGATTATTGAAGGACACAACATTAAGATACCCGGATCAAACAGGTCCCATCCGAAAGACGACACCACCAACCGTGCAGCACTCCCTTAGCACGGCACTGGGAGTGTTAGCCTGGATTTTTGTGCTTAAGTCCCTGGAGTAGGACTTAAACCCACAACCTTCTGACTCAGATGTGAGTTGAGCCACAGCTGAGTCAGAATGGGAGTTAAACAACCTAAGCTCATTTCTGAAGATAGCTGTGCTCCAGAAGTAATAATGGAAGGAAGTAAAGGGTCCAAAGGGTGAGAGGAGCAAACTTAATTCAACTGGCTTGGCTGGAAATGGCAGAGGAAGTGAATGCTGCGTTCCGGGTCCGACACACCTAGAATGAAGTGGGGAGTCTTTTTGACTTCAAGAAAACAACCTAAGGTGGCAAAACAAAGGTACATTTTATGGCCCATTATAGAAGGTATGTCAAATTTATTAGCCATCTGGTTGTCAACACATAGAAGAATAGAAAGAATCATAATTTCCCATGTTTAAACTAGTTTGATTGCTACAGACCAGTAATGTTAGTATCCCTTAATGGACAGAAAATCATCGGGTTCCTGTGCCCAAATTCCCGATATGTGCTAAAGATGAGGCATTTATTTATATCAAGGCAAAACCCACTTGCAATGAAAAATATAAAATAAATGTGTATCTTATCCACTAGAATCAAAATAACATTTAGCCTATTTTTGTATACAAATCATTGCAGGTTTGCATTTTCCTTTAAGAGAAAAAGGAAAGAAAGACTTGCATTTATATAGCGCCTTTCACAACCTCAGGACGTTCCAAAGTGCTTTACAGCCAATGAAGTACTTTTGAAGTATAGTCACTGTTGTAAAGCAGATACTGTATTCAGACACGGAAATACAGCAACCCACAAATTGAGGTTGGCACAGCATCTTTAAGGAACTAAAGTGGGCACAATACTTCAATACTAACAGTCCTCTTATTTTGGGCTTGTCAATATAGTAGAGAATTTCTACTGGAATGACATCTAATGCTGTACTTTCAATTTATCGAAGAGATTACGAGAAGCTTCTGCGCAGGACATGCCTTGAGTATTTCCCATTCATCTATCAACATGTCAGATTCTTTTACAAGGAAACCCCATAGATTCTCAGTCCTCACTCTAAAACAAATGTATTAGTAATATGTTTATGACTGACTTCATTTCCCAGTAATGCTGTCACATTTTTGTCAACAGTCTGCTAATGAAGAAATACCTATGATAAACAGCCAGGCTGATTATATCAGAACAGGCATTTCTGAGCAATCAACAGAAAATTTGCTGAGATTAAGTCAATATGAAATGTTGCCAACCATGGTTAGCTTTTAGCCACAATTTATACCAGCTTTTGCGTCTTATGCTGAATTTGAAACCAGCTTCCTGTGTACTCAGTGAAAGCATCTGAACCAGTAAAATGAGTGATGTGTGAAAGAAATCAGATCAGAGAATTGTAGTGAGGTGTCAATAAACAAAACGGCTTTTATTTGCATCTGAGAAAAGCATATTTGCCTTTGGTGTTGGCTCCCAGATCCATGCCCATCTCTCCTGAAATTCCCTCTTTGTGTCTCTCCGTCAGGTTTCCATTCCTCCTACAGTGCGGAAATGGCCCTAACCAAAGTCACAAATTACATTGACTTTGATGCGCTATCCCTCCTCATCCTCCTGGCCCTCTCTGCAGCCTTCCACACAGTTGATTACACCATTCTCTTCCAATGTTCAGCCTGGTAAGACTGCCCATGCTTGGTTCCTCTTTCACTTGTTGTAGCCAGAGCACCTTTCCATCCTTAGAACCCTCTGCTTCTTCATCTACATACTTCCCCTTGGCGATATCATCTGCAAAGATGGGCATCAGCTTTAACATGTATGCTGATGAAACTCAGCTCTTACCGTCCTCCACCACCTCTCTCAAGCCCTCCACTGCCTCTGTGCTTATCCAACATCCAGTCTTGGATGAGCCGTCATTTCCTCTAGCTAAACACTGGGAGGACCCCGTCCATCTCTCCAGACCCTCCTTAAAACCATCTCTTTGACCAAGCTTTGGTCATCCCTCCTCATTTTCCTTCCGTGGCTAGGCATCTAGTTATCCTTACTCCTCTGTGTAGAACCTTGCGATGATTTTCTAAGTTAAAGGCGCTATATAAATGTGTGTTGTTGTTCTGCTTCTGTTGGGCCATAGGAAGAAAGAGCTCACCTATGGGTGTGGTCTGAGATGCTGAGCCTGAGCAAATTATCTAGAGTAAAAACTTAAAAACATAACACTGCTTTCTACTGATCTTGCTCTCTTGTTTGTTTGTGCACTTTTGTGTTAAATTCCCAGCACAAAATGATTCTACAGTAAGATGTTTCACACTGCACTTCCTATTTAAAAAAGCAACCAGCTACTCAATTCCAGCTTCAGTGTATTCATTTGCAGTTTTATACAAAATATAAGTTGGACTATTAACTAAGACATTTCTCTGTGTGTTTGAGCAATTGGCTCTGTCTGATTTTCTGTTCCTTGTGTCGATATAAACTTCATTATTTTTATTTTAACAATCCCAGAAGTGACTAAGGACTCTTGAAATCAATAGTAACATTTGATTTTACATTACCCACATTTTGCAATCTGATTATTTAGTTAATGTGCATGTTGTTTCCATCTATTACCGCACAATGATGCAGAGCAAGAAGCAGTCTAGTACTCGACGGTTTCCAGAATTTACTAACAGAAATCAGACAAGTTTTAATTAACTTGTGGAATTTTTTTGAAACAAACCAAATTATCATTTTCTGAACCACAACAAGATCTATTTATATTGGCTGTCACTATGAGCTGTTATGCTCTGAACTGATTCTTCTCCTACATCATTCTCGTCACTGGCTATAGAATCATAGATAGTTACAGCACAGAAGGAGGCCATTTTGGCCCATTGTATCCACGCCGGCCAACAAAAAGCTATCCAGCCTAATCCCACTTCCCAGCTCTTGGTCCGTAGCCCTGCAGGTTGGAGCATCCCAAATGCCCATCCAAGTACTTTTTAAATGTGCTTAGGGTTCCTGCCTCTACCACCCTTTCAGGCAGTGAATTACAGACCCCCACAACCCTCTGGGTGAAGAATTTCCCCTCAAATCCCCTCTAAACCTTCCCCCAATTAATTTAAATCTGTACCCTCTGTTTTTTGACCCCTCTGCTAAGGGAAATAGGTCCTTTCTATCCACTTTATCTATGCCCCTCATAATTTTATACACCTCAATAAGGTGTCCCCTCAGCCTCCTCTGTTCCAAGGAAAACAGACCCAGCCTATCCAGTCTTTCCTCATAGCTAAGATTCTCTACTCCCGGCAACATCCTTGTAAATCTCCTCTGTACCCTCTCTAGTGCAATCACATCTTTCCTGAAATGTGGTGACCAGAACTGCACGCAGTACTCTAGCTGAGGCCTAACTAGTGTTTTATACAGGTGAAGCATAACCCCCCTGCTCTTGTATTCTATGCCACGGCTAATAATGGAAAGCATTCCGTATGCCTTCTTAACCACCTTGTCTACTTGGCCTGCTACCTTCAGGGATCTATGGACATGCACTCCCAGGTCCTTTTGTTCCTCTACATTACTCAGTGCCCTACCATTGCTTTTGTTGAGTAAACAGGATGATGATCTCGAACACTGCACCCCCACATAAGACTCACAGGCTGCTCGAACAATATGACTAAAGGCACGGTTGTCACCTTGTAACATTAAATTGATCGCTATAAGTTATCTGACGATTATACAAAAAATTCTGTTCTAATATGATCAGCCGGGAAGCTTATTGCACGTATTTCTTCATTAACAGACCAGTAGCTGAGAAACAAACACCCAGGCTGGTGGGAAGTAGAGAGAAACAGTGATATCATTCTAACATTACCAACTTTGGTGCCTTCTAGTGGTGACGGTTTGCTTTTCTTCAGCAGTTGACTTTAGGGTCCAAT
Organism: Somniosus microcephalus; assembly: GCF_052327205.1. Classification (NCBI taxonomy): domain Eukaryota; kingdom Metazoa; phylum Chordata; class Chondrichthyes; order Squaliformes; family Somniosidae; genus Somniosus; species Somniosus microcephalus. The sequence continues at coordinate 183,713,799 of NC_140995.1, forward strand.
GTCTATTTGTTCACAATCCTGAATCTGAAGACCTCAGCCTATTAACATAAATCACCCCTTAATCTCCAGAGCGTATGGAGTTATCTCGTGGTACTGTACAATGAACAAGAATGAACACTTGTCCCCTCAGTACGGACAAACATGAGGTGCTGTCGCCCCTCCCCCCACTGATCAGACCATCAGAAATAATAGGCACATATTCTGCTGCTTATACTGCTGTGGATTAATTAGCTCTCTCTGCTGAATCAAGTGGGGAAATGGATTCATTCTAAAGCAGAACAACCAGACTACTAGGAATTAAATGCAACTTTTCAGCACTGATATCCAACAGCTCATCAGGTATAAAAATTCACCACCCACCTGAAGTATATAAAATCAAAAATGCACTGTTGGCAGCTTCCAAATGACAAGAAAATGCCAGTGTAAGGGTCTGTATCGACATAATGTTCAGTAGGGCTTAATGATAGATAAATGTGGGAAATAGTTCTGGACTGCAATGTTATTGCTGTACAGTGGCCAATCCTGGGAGTTTAGAGTATGTGTGTGCATGTTTGTGACTAAGGCAGTGAGATGTGGATGGTCAAAATGGTGGGAAGTAAAGGAGAAAGCGGAAACAAGGCTTACATAATGAACCTTAGTGCCTTCGAGTGGTGACAGTTCATCAGGCATCATCTTTAGCAGCCTAACTTTTGATTAGTCACAGATCTGAAGATTGGATCCACAAAGGTGAAACTAATCATTTGATCCCAGTTAGTAAGGCATGAGTCATCTTAGACATCCCAGACTGTCAATATGGAAATATTCCCATGCTGAACTGTTAGAAAAAGCTGCTAGAGATATTTTATTCATTCAGGGGATGTGGACTTCACCAGCAAGGCCAGCATTTATTGCCCGTTCCTAATTGCTCTCGAGATGGTGGTGGTGAGCCACCTTCTTGAATACAACGGAATGGTTTGCTGGGACATTTCAGAGGGCAGTTAAGAGTCATTGCTGTGGGTCTGGAGTCACATATAGGCCAGACTGGATAAGGATGGCAGATTTCCTTCCCTAAGGGATATTAGTGAACCAGATGGGTTTTTACAACAACCTGGTAGTTTTATGGTTACCATTAGTGATACTAGCTTTTTATTCCAGATTTATTTAGTTAGCTGAATTTAAATTCCTCAGTAGCTGAGGTGGGAAATTGAACTCATGTCTCCAGATCATTAGTCCAGACCTCTGGATTACTAGCCCGGTAACATAAGCACTGTGCTATCATACCCCTAGACTACAAGCAAACAACCCAGACCAATCCCTCAACAGCACTACAACAGGTAAAGGTCACACTTCGTCTGCCAGAAACACGACAGGGCAGGTAGGACAGGCCAGGGCTAGGGCCAGGTGACACGGCTGGAAACCCGCAGCATTTTCCTGGAAGGGGCCTTATTTGGAATGCAGGGCAGATTTTCAGCAGTATCAGGGCCCTGAGTGGCTTTTCGCTGCCTGGTGGGATGAAATTTATATTTTTGCTGCAGCATTTAAAAAACACCAACTGCTAAAAGGGCCAGAGGCATTTGACATTAAGGAAGATAGAGAGAGTTCCAACAGAAGTCTGAAATGGCAAAAGATCTTATATTGTGATATCTTGAGGATGTGAAAAGATGCTACAAAGTGTTTCATTATCCAATTAATTACTTTTAAAGAGCTGTTGTTATGTAGTAGCCAATTGCTTAAGTAAGGGCTCCCACACACAAATGAAATAAAGACCAGGTATTCTGGATTTTTGAGATGAAAAACATGAGTGCTGCGGTCAGTTTTCTCTGGCGCACAGCAGTCAAACCAGTGTTTTTTTAAAGGGACCACTGGAGGCTGCCACTAAAAAGGTAGGCAAAAAGTCCTCCATATAGCCCCACATTAAAACTGTGGGCTGCTGCCGCCATCGCTGGCCCATTCTCCCAATCTCCTCCTCACCCGGACTCACAGTTTCTCCATTGCCAGCATCCTTGCTGGCCAATTTTCATCTTCTTTGAGGCCGGCGCACTGGTTCTTGGGGCGCGAGTAGCTGTTCGTATCCTGATGATGCAATAGGACCAATTTCACATGGTCATCTTCTCATCAGTTTCAGCACGGCGTTTCGAGTTTCCCATGGGCTCACACCCAATGTCTTTTCTAGGTCAAAGTGTCCTAACTTAGTCATATTTGTGTCAGCTGTGGCTCAGTGGGTAGCACACTCGCCTCTGGGTCTAGAAGGTTGTGGGTTCAAGTCCCACTCCAGGGACTTGAGCACATAAAACTAGGCTGACGCTGCAGTGCAGTACTGAGGGAGTGCTGAACTGTTTGAGGTGCCGTCTTTCGGATGAGATGTTAAACCGAGGCCCCATCTGCTTTCTCAGCTGGATATAAAAGATCCCATGGCACTATTTTGAAGAAGAGCAGGGGAGTTATCCCCGGTGTCCTGGTCAATATTTATCCCTCAATCAACATAACAAAAACAGATTATCTGGTCATTATCACATTGCTGTTTGTGGGAGCTTGCTGTGTGCAAATTGGCTGCTGCGTTTCCCACATTACAACAGTGACTCCACTTCAAAAGTACTTAATTGGCGGTAAAGCGCTTTGAGACGTCCGGTGGTTGTGAAAGGCGCTCTAGAAATGCAAGTCTTTCTTTTAGTCATTGAATTAATTTGAACTGGTCAATTCAGATAATTCGGTTTGGATGTTGATTTGGGTGTGTCACCATTTGTAGCATTGTTCATGTAAAGCCTTCAACTTTTCATATAATTTAAAATAAGAGTTATTACATTCAAATAAACCACAGTCACACAAACAGCGAAAGTTCTTCTCGTGGAAGAGTTGAGTACAATGCTGACTCCAGTTAAAAAAATGATTAACGACAAAACATTTTCTTGCTATATAGTGGACTTTGAAATTTCTATTATTCGGATAGAAAATGTGTTTAAGGGTGTAACTCATCTGACAGTTTGGATGATATTTATAAAGCCATCTGAGCCCCTAGCTTGTATTACATCCCCAGGCGACTGTTATTATCTGTTGTTTAAGGTTTGTTTTATTATTTCCTTATTTGTGTTCCTTTGGCTTTCCAAAGATGTGACAGTTATTTATCTCTCTTTGCTCTTTTCCAAGTATTTAGAAATTGCACTGTGTTTAATGGAATAAAATAGCAAGCAAGGCCACGATTTTCTTCCCACCCTTCCGTGCTGCCGGGGACAGGTCAGACAGACTGCAACCAAAATGCACTCCACTTGGCATGACCTGAACCCGCCAACATTTCTGGGTTACATAGTAAAAGCATAACATGAGAACATAAGAATCAGGAGCAGGAGTAGACCATATGGCCCAAACAAGCCTGCTCCGCCATTCAATAAGATCTTGGCTGACCTTCGACCTCAACTCCCCATATCTGTGGTGTATGTAACCGTTCCACCTTTAAGAGAACTATTTTAAGAGTTGCACTACTTTATCTTGGCTGCTGTATACTGTAATACCGGTGGTGACCACACCGGTATATAAGTGCTGTGTAATGACTTATTGGGCAGTTCAGCCCGGACCTTCGACTAGTAAAGACCTGTTAAAAGTTACTCTTGTGGTCTGTGTAGTAATTCTCATTATAACACACAGACTTAACAGTGGCGACGAGTACGATCTTACCCTGCGGCAGAGATACATCCAAGGCAGTTTAACGGGCGTCGAGAGGAGGCATCCGCCCTCATCATTCTGCTGAGAAAAGACTCGGGTCTGCAGAGCAAAGGAAGAATTCTGACACGAAGCCTTCCATCAGCAACAGGCAGTAATCATCCCTTCTATCACGGTGGTGGGTAAGCCGATCAGCGACGAGCAGCAAGTCGGCCACGTTGGCGTGAAGTAGGGGAGGGAAAAACGGAGGATATAAGGGCGGAGAACTCGACCACGGCCGGGGAAAAGAGCCGGACAGAAGTCGGGGCCAGAGGCGCTGAGACTGGGGCAGCGTAAGGCACGGGAGCCGCGGTGAATGCAAACGCAGCCGGTGTAAAAGACCGGGCTGCAAGCGGGCTGGGAGACGCAACAGCGTCGAGAAAGAGCTCGACCGCGACCGGTGAAAAAGGCCGGGCAGCTACCGAGGCCGCGAGGCGCAGCGACCGGGTCAGCGTAAGGCGCGGGAGAAATTTTTTTTTTAAAACCACGGAGAACTCAGCCGCAGCCGGGGGGAAAGGACCGGACTGCAAGAGGGGCTGGGAGGCACGATTTGAAAACCGCTGGGGAGGGCGAACGCAGCAATACGGCAATCGCCATTACAGCCAGCGGGGGAGAAAGGCAAACACGGGAAGCCGCCATTTTCGTAGGCGGGGGAAGAAGACAAGCGCGGGAAACCGCCATTTTGAAAAAAAAAATAAAAGAAAAATTTCTTTTTGTTTCTCAAGAAGATTGCGAGGATGCCTAAGCGTGGTAACATCAACGATTTCGATCCCGATGTTGAAGATTGGGCCACGTATGTAGAACGCATAGAGATATATTGTAAGGCAAATAAAATATCAGATGAAGATAAGGCACTAACCTTACTAAACTCAATGGGTGCGAAGACATACGGGCTATTGAAGCATCTTCTATCACCAGCTAAACCGGCGGATCAGACTTTCGCTAAAATTGTTGCTGTCCTGAAAAATCATTTGAACCCCACACCGCTGATGTTAGCGGAACGATTTAAATTTTATGCGAGAACGCAACTGAAAGAGGAAAGCAACGTGGAGTATTTAATTGAACTGCATAAGCTAGCGAAATACTGTCAGTTTGGGGAAAGTCTGACAGAGGCACTGAGAGACAAATTCGTGTGTGGATTGTCGAAAGAAGGAACACAAAAGCGGCTGCTTGAAGAGAATGATCTTACACTTGATAAGGCGGTCACTATTGCAGCATCGCACGAAGCCGCAGCGAGAGGCACTGCGGAAATGCAGCTGAAGGCAGCGGTACTCAGCGTAGATCAAATGGCTTTGGGTACAACGAAATGTTATCGTTGTGGAAAGACAACACACGATCAGAACCAATGCTGGTTTAAAAACCAGGAATGTAGAAAATGTGGCAAGCTTGGTCACATAACTAAAGTATGCCGGTCAGGAAAGAAGACCAGCAACAAAAAGTCACCGCAGGAAAAGTGCAGAAAGGTACATAAGGTGGCTGAGAAGAGTTCGGATGAACAGAATTCGGATTCAGACTCCAACAGCAAGGAACTGGGTAGTCTGAGAATTCACAATGTGAGTAAGGAAGCTGACCTACAAACTATCTGGGTCACACTGCAGATAGCAGGAGTCCAAGTGAAGATGGAATTGGACACCGGATCGGCGTTGACGGTCATGAATAAGCAAGATTACAAAAAGTTATTCAAACATATTCCCCTACGGATACGGAGATAGTATTGCAGACATACACGGGGCAAAGAGTATACCCCATCGGAAAGATAAAAGTCAAGGTGGTACACAAGGGCAAAGAACACCAAGGAATGGACTTATATGTACTACCTGAGGGAGGTCCACCACTTCTGGGACGGGAGTGGATCAGGAAAATAAATATGGACTGGCACTCCCTAAACGCAATAACGGTAGATTCCGGAAAAAAAGATGTCAAACCTGAACGATTGTCCAGAATATTGGATGAGGCTAAAGAGGTGTTCCAACAGGGACTGGGAACACTGAGAGGAATTAAGGCAAAAATCAAGATTGCAGAACATGCAAACCCAAAATTTTTCAAAGCCAGACCGGTACCTTATGCGATACGACCTGCTGTGGAAGCTGAGCTGGAAGGGCTAGAACGTTCAGGACTCCTGTCTAAGGTGGACTGGAGTGAGTGGGCCACGCCCATTCTTCCCGTCATGAAGCGTTCATCAAGTAACAAGCCAGGGGAACCGGGGAAGGTCCGCATCTGTGGAGACTTCAAGATCACAGTTAATCCAGTGCTTCACATGGTGCAATATCCGCTTCCGCGGATTGAGGATATCTTTGCTTCATTGTCTGGCGGGAAACGCTTCACCAAGATAGACCTGGCGCAAGCGTACTTACAGATGGAAGTTGAGGAAGAGTCGCGCCAGTATCTCACAATCAACACGCACAGAGGCTTGTATCGATATAATAGACTGGTTTTTGGAGTGGCTTCGGCTCCAGCAATTTGGCAGAGGGCCATGGAGCAGGTATTACAGGGAATTCCAAGCACTCAATGTTATTTGGACGATATCCTGATTACAGGAGATGACGATGAGGAACACCTTGCAAATTTGAAACTGGTGCTCACCAGGTTGAAGGAATATGGCCTTCGAGTTAATCGCCAGAAATGTGAGTTCTTTCAGAAACGGATCTCGTACTGTGGTCATGTCATTGACCAGGAGGGGCTGCACAAGTCACCTGACAAGATCGAAGCTGTTGTGAAGGCTCCCGCTCCGGAAAATGTATCCCAGTTGAAGTCGTTCCTAGGGTTGATTAACTATCACCATAAGTTTCTGCCAAATCTATCCACGGTGCTGCACCCGCTGAATGCTCTTTTGCAGAAAGAAGTACCATGGAAGTGGAGCGAGGACTGTAAGAAGGCCTTTCGCAAAAGCAAGGCATTGATCACCTCAGAGGAAGTGTTGGCTCACTTCAACCCAACGCTACCTATTCGTTTAGCTTGTGATGCTTCTCCTTATGATATTGGAGCAGTACTCTCACACAAGTTGCCAAATGGCTCGGAAAGGCCAGTCGCATTTGCATCCAGATCATTGACCTCCGCTGAGCGCAACTATGCTCAGATAGATAGGGAGGCTCTCAGCCTGGTGTGGGGAGTAAAGAAGTTTAATCATTACCTGCAGGGCCAGAAGTTTACACTGCTGACAGACCACCAGCCGTTGGTATCCATAGTCAACCCTAAAAAGGGCATTTCCATTATGACAGCGCAAAGGCTACAGAGGTGGTCCCTTTTCCTAGGGGCACACCAATATGACATAGAATACAAAGGATCAAAACAGCATGGGAATGCTGACGGTTTATCGCGCCTACCGTTGCCCACGGTAGAAGAGGCGCCTACAGTGGACCCAGTGGAGATGTTCCACTCAACCATAGTGGAATGTCTACCAGTAACAAATTCTACGATCGAAAAGGAAACAAGAAATGACCCGACTCTCTCACGAGTCTACGATTTAACGGTGAAGGGATGGCCAGCACATGGCGAACCACTGTTGCCAGCATTTTCACAAAGAAAAGAACAGCTGTCAGTGTGCCGAGGAACTTTGATGTGTGGATCCAGAGTGGTGATTCCACCCAAACTCCAGCATAAAGTGCTAAAGGAGCTTCACGAGGGGCATCTGGGTGGAGTGAAAATGAAGAACCTAGCCAGAGCGTTTGTGTGGTGGCCAGGTATCGATGGAGACATCGAAGAAATGACCAAGAGCTGTCTAGGATGCCAGAAGGTCCAAAACGCCCCACCACAAGCTCCTCTACATCCATGGGAGTGGCCCTCATCTCCATGGCAAAGGGTACATATCGACTTTGCTGGTCCATTTATGGACTCAATGTTCTTAATCGCGGTGGATGCACACTCCAAGTGGCCGGAGGTAATAAAGATGTCCTCCACCACCACGGAAAAAACCATCACAGTATTAAGGACCATATTTGCCAGGAATGGGCTGCCGGAACAGATCTGTTCTGATAATGGACCGCAATTTGTGTCCGAAGAATTCAGGAAGTTCTTAAAAAACAATGGGGTTAAGCACTACACGTCCGCCCCATACCATCCTGCCACCAATGGATTAGCTGAAAGGTTTGTCCAGACCTTCAAGAAGGCCATAAAGGCCATGGGTAAGGAAGACATAAATCTACAACATAAGGTAGATAACTTCTTGTTGGCGTACAGGAATGCAACACATGCGGTTACAAACCAAACTCCCGCCATGATGTTTTTCAATAGAAGACTAAGATGCCGGCTGGATTTGATCAAGCCAAACATCAGAAGGGACGTAGAGAACCGGCAATTTCAAGGCATGAATGAAAGGCCAACTAGAACCTTCCAGATAGGTCAACAAGTTTTGGCCCGGGACTACCATACCGAGAAATGGCAGCCTGGAACTATTTGCACACGACTAGGACCACTGATGTATACCGTGGACATTGGTGAAAGCATAATAAGGCGCTATGTTGACCAGATCATAGAGTCATCCGAAAAGGGACAACCTACTCCACAACTCTATACTCCTAATGATGAAGCAGAGATACCCATAGGATCTACCTCCGATCCGGTGATACTGGAATCAGATGAACCCGACACTGGCATTCAAGCCGAATCGATCTTGCCAAAAGAACCTACTACACCACCGAAAACTACTACACCACCGAGGCGTTATCCGGACCGAGTCAGGAAGCCTCCAGAGAGACTGAATCTGTGACCTGTTTTTGCATGAAGTTGTGTATATATGTTATGATGTTATGTTAATGGGGAATATATACTGTTAAGCTAAAAAGGGAGGATTGTGCTGTATGTAACCGTTCCACCTTTAAGAGAACTATTTTAAGAGTTGCACTACTTTATCTTGGCTGCTGTATACTGTAATACCGGTGGTGACCACACCGGTATATAAGTGCTGTGTAATGATTTATTGGGCAGTTCAGCCTGGACCTTCGACTAGTAAAGACCTGTTAAAAGTTACTCTTGTGGTCTGTGTAGTAATTCTCATTATAACACACAGACTTAACAATATCCCTTGATTCCCCTAGAGTCCAAAAATCTAACTACAGGAAACTCTTGATTTACCGGCACCTAAATAATTGGAAATCTCTGTTAACCGGCAAAATTCAGGAGTAGGTTTAGGTAAGTTTTACTTCATATTAGTGGCCTGTTCCTGGATTTGTGGCCGGGTTCCTGCACCTGTTGCTAAGCAACAGGGACGCTTGGATCTTGTGGTCGGAGTTCCTGCACCTGTTGCTAAACAACAGGGAAGCCTGGATTTGTTGCTGTGTACGGAGCTCTCGTACCTTTTACTATACCTCTCTGTATTCCGGACTTTTTGATAAACCGGCACCACGCCGGTCCAGTTGGTGCCGGATAAAAAAGAGTTTCCTGTATCTCAGCCTTGAATATATTCATCTACTGAGCATCCACAGCCCTTTGGGGTAGAAAATTCCAAAGATTCATAACCCATTGAGTGAATAAATTTCTCCTTGTCTCAGTCCTATGCTTCCTAACATTCAGTTTGCATTTTTAACAGCCTGGGAACATTGTGCTGATGGTTTTAGTGCTCGGTCCACTAAAATCCTAACTCTTTCTCCTGTTCTGGCACCTCAATTATGTTCCCATTTAGCACATAATCCACATCAAACTTCCCTCTGTCAAATCTCATAACCTCATCTCATACCCTGCATTAAATTAGATCTGCCATTTCTCTGCCGTCTGAGCAATTCTTTTAAATTATGCATTGATACTCATCATTTGCCATTGCTTCCACTTGGATATTGTCTTCAGATTTTGACATACTGGACACAATTCCTTCTGCTAAAAGAATGACTTGCATTTATACAGCGCCTTTCTTGACCTCAAGATGGCCCAAAGTGCTTTACAGCCAATTAATTCATTTTGAAGTGTAGTTACTATTGTATTGTAAGAAACGCAACAGCCAATTTTCACACAGCAAGTTCCCACAAACAGCAATGAGATAATGACAACAACAACATATTTATATAGTGCCTTTAACGCAGTAAAACTTCCCAAGGTGCTTCACAGGTGCCTTATAAAACAAAATTTGACACCAAGCCAAAAAAGGAGATATTAGGGCAGATGATCAAAAGCTCGATCAAAGAGGTAGGTTTTAAGGACCGTCTTAAACGAGGAAGGAGAGGTAGAGGGGTGGAGAGGTTTAGGGAGGGAATTCCAGAGCTTTGGGCCTTGGCAGCTGAAGGCACGGCCAGATAATCTGTTTTATTAATACTGGTTGAGGGATAAATATTGGCCAGGACACTAGAGAGAACTTCCCTGCTCTTCAAATAGTGCCATGGGCTCTTCGACATCCACCTGGGAGGGCAGATAGGGCTTTGGTATACTGTCTCGTCTGAGAGACGGCACCTCTGACAGTGCAGCATGCTCTCAGTACTGCACTGGAGTGTCAGCCTAGAGTTTGTGCTCAAGTCTCTGGAGTGGAACTTAAATCACAACCTTCTGACTCAACGGCGAGAACGCTGCTACTGAGCCATGGTCAACACCAAACTTTCCATGATTTATACAAATTATAAACAGCAGCAGTCCCAACACTGAAACTTGTGGCACTCCACTAATATCTTGCTGCCAAACAGATACAGGCCCATGCACTTCTACTCATTGTTGTCTACCAGTCAACTGTTTGTTGATCCATTTTAATATATTCCCATCTATCCTATGATCTTGGTTGGTCTTTATGTAGTAGCCTATTATGTGGGATAGTGTCAAATGCTCTCCTCAAATCTAGGTAGATAACATCTACTGTCCCTCTTTCCCCCGTCTGCTATGTCTACTGTCTACTCAAAGAAATGCAATAAATTAGTCAAGCATAATCTCCCACTCCTAAAACTATGCTGACTGTCTGGTATTAGTTCATGCCCCTCAAGGTGCTCTCTTATATATTCCTCATAATATTTTCACTTTCCCACAGTAGAAGTAAGCCTTACTGGTCTATAATTTGATGGTTCATCCCTCACTCCTTTTTCTGAATGGGAGTCGCATTTGTTTGAGCCAATTCCTTCATAACTCTGGGATGAAAGTTATAAGAGCCAAAAGCCTTATCTACCGTGAGCTTCAACAACCTTTTCAATATGTCTTCTCTTAGAATCATAGATCTTACAGCACAGGAGGCCATTTGTCCCGTCGTGCTTGTGCCGACGCTTTGAAAGAGCTGTGCAATTAGTCCCACACCCCAGCTCTTTCCCCATAACCCTGAAAATTAGTTCTTGTGATTTAAATTTTTTATATTCACCTTTAAACTGTACCCACAACTCCGGCATTGCATACCCCTAACCACATTTCTTTGTTGAAAAATAACAATTGTATTTTGGCAATTTCTCTATCTGTGGACACCGCTTCCCTAATCTCACATTTTGTAGGCCAACCCCCTTTGCATTCTTTGTTTACTCTTGACATACGTGAAGAATGCTTTAATATTCTGCTTCATGTTTCCAGCTATGTTTTCCTCATGATCCCTCTTTGCAGCCCTTATCAGTTTCTTGGTATTCCTTAGCCTAACTTTACAGATCTCCCAATCTTGTTACTTTCTTGAACATTAAAAAAAATTGTCAACTTTATTTTTTTCCCTAATGCCTTTCACAACTTTGTTAGTAAACCAAACTTAATCTTCTATTCTGTCCCTGACCTATTTCAGGGATAAATTCTTTTTGCATCTTAACTCCTCAGATAATGAAGCAGTCCATGTCCGCATGCAACAAGACTTGGACGACATTCATGCTTGGGCTGATAAGTGGCAAGTAAAATTCGCGCCACAGAAGTGCCGGGCAATGACTATCTCCAACAAGCAAGAATCTAACCACCGCCACTTGACATTCAATGGCATTACCTTCGCCGAATCCCCCACCATCAATGTCCTGGGGGTCACCATTGACCAGAAACTTAACTGGACCAGCCACATAAATACTGTGGCAACAAGAGCAGGTCAGAGGCTAGATATTCTATGGTGAGTGTCTCACCTCCTGACTCCCCAAAGCCTTTCCACCATCTACAAGGCTCAAGTCAGGAGTGTGATGGAATACTCTCCACTTGCCTGGATGAGTGCAGCTCCAACAACACTCAAGAAGCTCAACACCATCCAGGACAAAGCAGCCCACTTGATCGGCACCCTATCCACCACCTTAAACATTCACTCCCTCCACCACTGGCGTACCGTGGCTGCAGTGTGTACCATCTACAAGATGCACTGCAGCAACTCGCCAAGGCTTCTTCGGCAGCACCTCCTAAACCCGTGACCTCTTCCATCTAGAAGGACAAGGGCAGCAGATGCATGGGAACACCACCACCTCCAAGTTCCCCTCCAAGTCCCACACCATCCTAACTTAGAATTATATCGCCGATCCTTCATTGTCGCTGGGTCAAAATCCTGGAACTCCCTACCTAACAGCACTGTGGGAGTACCATCACCACACGGACTGCAGCGGTTCAAGAAGGCGGCTCACCACCACCTTCTCAAGGACAACTAGGGATGGGCAATAAATGTTGGCCTTGCCAGCGATGCCCACATCCCATAAAATCAATTACATTTTTTTTTAAGAACTGATCCACTTTCCTTCCACATCTTTTCCTTCCAGTATCTCTTCCCAGTTTACAATTCCCCATGCATTCTCTCATACGCCTGAAACCAGCTTGTCTAAAGCTTAGCTTTTTAATTGGGTTCCTTTTGCTTTCTACTTGATTCATGTCATTGGCATAGGCCTGATGTTTCACAGGCACAGGTCTGCCCCTTGGCGGGAGTCTGCTTCCCGGATCGAGGAGGGGAAGAAATCCAGTTGTTAATGGCCACAAGCTGTAGGGCCTTCTGGCTGCAGTCCTAAAACTGCAGCCAAAAGGCCTCCAGTCCTGAGAATCAATTGCAGACATGACAAAAAAAAGTTTCATTACCATTTGAGACCTTCCTGCCCTTGCTACCTGCCACTCTCAGATCCTCCAGTTTGATGGCAGCCATGCACAAGGGAATTTCTTCGGCTGCCCCTTCATTGTACCTGGAGGGAATTGAGGCAACACCCTTAAACCCTTTCCACGTCATGCCCATGGCAGTCCCAAGGTCGTGCCCATGCTGGGCACCAACACTCCACTCCTACCTTGATCCTGTGTCATGTAAAGGGGCCGTAGACCCAGCATTGCAGGACACCATTCCCTATTGCGTCTGAGAACTGAGCATTCCCTAGGCACATAGGAGAGGAATATTGGGCCTATAGCCTCCACTAAAACAACAGGTAAAGTTATTTCACATGAACGCCTCAAGCACTCAAGCATATCCCACAGTGTAAATTCTTGGCTGTTGTCTTTTGCTTCCTTCAACCTTGAGCCCTTCTTGGACCTGACCCATCGGGCAGAATCAAGTTTATCTTCCTGGTTTATAGAACTTATGCAGGACGCCAACAAAATTCCAGTGTGTGGAAGAAAAAAGAGTACAGGTACGAGATCCCACAAAGAGAAATAGCTTGAATGTATTTATTAGCATTTTTGTTGGCATGTATTGGCTGCTGTTGCTTATGACCAACGAAAAGCAGCTCTATTTTAAACGTTTTTTGCTGATACAGGATGTTCCAGCCAGACTGAAAACAAATAGCACCTAACTAGACAAATGGCAATAAGATGCCCTGAAGGCTGCTCCCAGTTTAAGGTAAAAATGAAAATAGTTGGCACCAATGTATGCCAGCAACAAAGTAAAGAACAGTGGGCCCATCTGCAATAAATTACAGGATGGTTCAATTCTGGAGCTAAATGTTTGGATTATCTCACCATGAATAGCAGGCCAGAGCACCTCTATGTATTGTTTTAGTTACACTGCTCCAAGATACAACATGCATTCAAAACAGCAGCAGCCTTGCAGCATTGAAATTCACACTTGTACATGAACAAAAGTAGCGAGGAACTTTTTCTCTTTGAAGGAGCAGATTGCTCTTATTTCTGGTGTCACTTTATGGGAATTAGCATTTTAGGTTGTCTTTTTCTGAGTGAATCATTCAGATTGTAAACCGTTTAGAAATTATTCACAAAATATTGCTACCTATTTTGAGACCAGGCAGCTCACTGTCCTCTTCTACCAGTCTTGTCTGCTGCAAGCAATTCCTATTGCAAGCATGTCCACCAGCTATTTAATTCCCTGCTTTAAATCATTCTGTTTCCTGCCACTTTTCCACTTCAGTGTGAAGAGGCTTCAATTAAACGAGAGAATCCAGGGCCAGGCTTCTCCAGCAGTTTCCTTACAGCTTTAGCTTATGTGACAGACATTTTAATTTATTTATTTTAATTATTTCTCCTCTTGCTCTGTCCCACTGTGCCTGCTGATCAATCGCTTATTGGATTCCCTTCAGACAAGGGACCATTTGCAGTGCATCTGTTTTTCTCCGGTGAAAACTGTTGTGTATGTAATATGTGTGCTACTTTAAACCTATGGACAGGACTGCACTACTTGTAGGGCGTAGTGATACGCAGTACCACTCCTGGCCATAGGGGTATAAATAGTACTGTGGGTACTGATCTCCCCTCAGTTCCCGCCTGTGGGCATGAAGTAAAGACCTACGTGTAGTCCCTACCTCCAACCAGTAAAGACCTGTTTGAGTTATACGTTTAAGTCTTTGTGTTAATTGTTCAATACAATACACATACTTAACACTGGCGACGAGTCAGGTTCTTACCCTGCGGCAGTTGAAGAGAGGTTTCAAACCTCACCACCCCACTAGAAGCGACAGGCTTTAGGACTCTGAAGCCTCCATCAGTGACTGAGCACTGGAGTGCAGCAGCCATCCTGACAGCTTCCAGCGACTGACAGAAGTCTTTCTGCAGTTTCCTTGTTCAACCTAGGTGGTGGGGTAAGCCGTGCAGCGTTGGCTGCAAAGACAGGGCTGGGGAAGTCGGAGGAGATAAGGGCCATCGATCGCGATCGGAGATAAGGCCGGGCCGCTTTCAAGTGCGAGGCGCAGCGCGGGCCAGCGATCGGGACCAAAGATAAGGGCCGCACTCGGGCAATCGCGGCGAAGATAAGGGCCGCACTCGGGGGCTGAAGGAAGACGGCGTCGGGGGACGGGTGAAGACCGCCAAGCGCGGGAAAACCGCCATTTTGTGGGCGGAGGACGACGGCAAGAACGGGAAGCCGCCATCTTTGATAACAAGTAAAGAAAATAAAATCTGAGAAATTGCAAATCTACAATGCCTAAACACGGGAATATTAGCACCTTTGATAGTGACCTCGAAGATTGGGCCATATATGTTGAAAGAGTAAAAAATTATTGTAAGGCCAATAAAATTCGTGACCAAGATAAAGCTCTAACATTATTAAATTTAATGGGTGCGAAGACATACGGGCAATTGAAACACCTGTTATCACCAGATGAACCGGCGGATAAGACGTTCGATGAGATTGTTACTGTCCTGAAAGATCATCTAAACCCCACGCCGCTGATGCTAGCGGAACGATTTAAATTTTATGACAGAAGGCAGCTACAGCATGAAAGCAATGCTGAATATTTGCTGGAATTGCGTAAATTAGCGAAATATTGCCAGTTTGGAACGGGACTGACAGATGCACTACGAGACAAATTTGTGTGTGGTTTATTTAAACAGGATACACAAAAGCGACTGCTCGAGGAGAATGAGCTGACGCTTGAGAAGGCGGTCACTATGGCAGCAGCACACGAAGCTGCAGCGAGAGGCACGGCAGTAATGCAGCTACGGTCACCGGAGCTCAGTGCACACAAATTGGGTGTGAGTTCTGGCAAATGTTATCGTTGTGGAAAGACAACGCATGATCAGAACCAGTGTTGGTTTAAAAACCAAGAATGTAGAACTTGTGGTAGGCTTGGACACATAGCTAGAGCATGCAGGTCAGGGAAGAAGACCAGCAACAAGAAGTCACCGCAAGGAAAATACACAAAAGTACACAAGGTGGCCGAACAGGAGTCCGATTCAGACGCTAGCAGTAATGAACTGGCTGGCTTAAGCAGTATTGAACTGGCTAGCTTAAGGGTACTCAACGTTGGTAAGGGTGCAGACCTCCAGACAATTTGGGTCACTCTTCAGATAGAAGGAGTCCAAGTAAAACTGGAATTGGACACTGGATCGGCATTGACGGTCATAAATAAGAAAGATTATGGAAGGTTATTCCAACATATTCCCCTACAGGATACGGAGCTCATATTGAAAACATACACGGGGCAAAGAGTGTACCCCATCGGGAAAATTGAGGTCACAGTGGTCCACAAGGCCGAAGAAAGTCAAATAATGGACTTATATGTGCTATCTGAAGGAGGTCCTCCACTACTAGGACGGGAGTGGATTAGGAAAATGAATATCGACTGGCATTTCCTACAAACAATAACGAGTGAGAACTCGGTGAACATAATCAACCCAGACTCTGGAACTGATGATGGTAAGACCAACCCGTGTGCAAAAGACAAAGTTTCAGCACAGAATTCCACTGAGATAGAGAATTCTGAGTCTGTCCAGTCTACTGACATGCATATTTCTGAGGGACACCGGGCTCGAACTCAACTCCATTTCAAACTGCAACAGCAATTAGAACAAATGATTCGCCGTTTTGAGCAAGAGATGAATGCGACGAAAGAGTTCTTTGATATAGAGTGGGAACATCTGGAAAGACAACAGAAGCAGCTGCTGGAGCAAATGGAGCAGGAGCACACAAAACGTCTGATGTCAGAGGAGTTAACGGTCAGCCAACTCCTGCATATGCTGAAGGACAGGACTCTGAAATGGGAAAAACTTGAACACGAACTTCAATATTCAAACGAAAGGGGTTCGGAGCTCTCAAAGGTTATTGGAAGAGCTGAGGTGGCAACACAGACTGAGATGACTGCAACAGAGCAGCCCTTGGATGCCAAAAGTACGCTGACTCACGTCAACGTAGAACAACAGACCGCTGAAACAGCTGCTCCGGTAGAGGGATTGAATAGTCCGATCAATCAATCTCCAAAAGAAGTTGAAGTAGTAAAATCTCAAATGAGGTCATTAGTAAACGACTTGCTGAAAGCCCAGAAAAAGCTGGATGAAGAGGTACGCATGAAGAAGTCTCTTCAGGAAAGATGTCTGGACTTGGAACAAAAGCTGGCTAATGCCCAGCTGGGTATGGAGGAAATAGAAGACCCTCTCGCTGGCCTTGATCAGGACGACACCGAATATTACCATGACCTATTGAGTGACACTGAATATTATAGTGACCTGGTCTGCCCAGCTTGTGATGAAAACTCCCAAAGTGCAGAAATCAGGATGAATCACTTAAAGTCTAAGGAACATAGGGAGATGGTGGCGCTACAGCTGGCAGCTGACAGGGGAGCCCAGAGAGTCTCTAATAAGCAGAAAAGGAAAAGACGAAGCAGAAGATGATAACCATCTGAACCATTATCACCCCTACCAGATCACACACGTGGTCCCTCCGAACGGAGCCAAATCAGTTCGGAAGTTCAAGCTGTTAAATCCATGGAAGGACTATTGAATGAGTCACTCCAGCAACGTGAACTATTTTCCGCAGAGATTGAATCTGTGAACTGTTTTCCGCAGAGACTGAATCTGTGATCTGTTTTGACATGAAGTTATCTATGTATCTATGTTATTCTGTTATGTAAACCTGAAGTTATATATGTATATATGTTATTACGTTATGTTAAATGGGGAGATGACTGTAAAGCTAAGAAGGGAGGAATGTTGTGTATGTAATATGTGTGCTACTTTAAACCTATGGACAGGACTGCACTACTTGTAGGGCGTAGTGATACGCAGTACCACTCCTGGCCATAGGGGTATAAATAGTACTGTGGGTACTGATCTCCCCTCAGTTCCCGCCTGTGGGCATGAAGTAAAGACCTACGTGTAGTCCCTACCTCCAACCAGTAAAGACCTGTTTGAGTTATACGTTTAAGTCTTTGTGTTAATTGTTCAATACAATACACATACTTAACAAAAACGAATGCAGGCTTCCTGTTGGACATTTGTTTCAATCATAAAGATTTTTCAGCAGTGAGTGGTCACTTGAGATGCCCACCCCTCCTGTCAGAAACAAACGCATGTCTCTTCCATGAGCCATGGAAATGGGACAAATGGATTTCATGTAATTTTCTTTCTTTTCCTGCCGCCTATCATCTTTTACTTATTTTCCATTCCTCTGTCCACAACTCACCTGGATTTTTAAGTGTTTTTTTTCTTGCTATTTACTGGAGATGACAGAAAGCAGGAGTCATCTATGGAGGCTGAGCTATCCCAGTATTCACAGCAGTAATGAAGGCTGCCTATATAATCTAAGATTTTCATAGGGCGTTTACACTATACTTTAAATGTTGGGACAGCCTTCCCTTTTGCTAGCAACTTCATTCATAGTGAATGTCATGAACCGCAGGTGGAAGGGCATGAGATCACAATATTCCACGTGAGACTCCTGTTGAATGCAAGATAGCTGGTTTTGGTAAGTCTGGTTACACAATGAAGCCTGTCTAAGTTAAAGCAGCCTGATGTCACCACATCATGGTGTTTGATTCCTTGCTGTACACACTCTACACTGACTGGGTCCTGAGAGTCAATGCATATTCAGTTGCTGCACCGAGTACTGAAAGCACAAATAATGAGCAGATGAGGAAAGGTGAGAATGGAGACTGTTACTATGGACTGGAGGGCCCTACACAATGGCAGACAGCAGAATATTGCTAATAATCTAGGAGTTCTAAACATTTTTTTAACTCTCTTGTTCCAATCATAAAATTGCTTTGACAGCCTCCAGCACACACAATATTACACCTCTGTCGTAATGAAAAGTTTCTTGTATGACATCTCATAAATAATAAAGCATAAATCAGTAATGAACTACTCTGAGGAAGTGGAAAACATCTTGGCCTAGAAATTCGGTGGGGTTAGCGCCCAATTAGAGGCGTTAGAGGGTCTTGCGCCGGAATTATAGCTGGTAACGAAATTGCGTTGGGCCCTACCATCGGCGTTAGCCGGTAGCGCTGCGCCGGCACCGATGACGTCATCGGTGTGCGCAGCGTCCCAGTTGCCGTGGTAACCCGGCCCCAAGCCCAAATTCAGTTGCGGCCGCCTCGCCCGTGGCAGCCGCAACCAACGATTGTTGAAAGGGATGTTACACACCTTTGCGCCGGCGCATAAAGGTGGAGCGGCGGCCGGCCGCTTTCCCGGCGGCCGCCTGCCCGCACCTCCCTCCCCGGACTCCTCCACCACCCCCCCCGCGGCACTGATGTGTGTGGCCCGCGAGCCCGGCTCTTCCCCGAGGTGCCGGGCTCATTTGTCGGGTGAATCGACTGGCCAGCGGTCGGCTGCAGGCAGCTCCTCCTTAACAGAATGAGGAGGCCTGCAGTACCCCAGCCTGCCGCACCGCCTTGGGTGCCGCAGCGGGGGATCAGCGCCTGAAAACTGCACTGAACGCCCATAGTGAGGCGCAAAAACCCTCCATTAGCGCCCGCCGCCGTCTGGGCCCGGGGCAACCGAATTTTCGTCGGGCGCAGCGGCATTAACGCCGGCGCAAAATTTCGGGCGCTAAAGCCCTGGCGGACCCACAACCGAATTTCTAGGCCCTACTCTCTACTCTAAAACATGTACAGACAAAATGATTTAAATGAATCCGTGCTGGAAGCTGGACACTGAAGAAGTTTCTAGTGTATTGAATATAAGCTGCTTGGAGCCTGGAATTTCCGTTCGAAGAACATTTATATTTGCTCTGCGCATTAACTGGATCCTGAGAGTTAGTGAATAATGAAATTGTTCAGCCAAGGCATACATGCAGACAGACAGACAGGCAGACAGACAGACAGGGAACAAATGAAGAAACATGAGCATGGAAACCATGAATCTACTGTGTAATGCTATATGGACTACAAAGCCAAAACTAAAGAGTGGACCTGATGGAGAGTCCCATTGTGAAATATGCAGTGTATTTCATAACCAAAGTAGGAATGCCTTTATGACGAGTCCAATACACTATGAATTTATGGTCCATAAAGATCAGCACAGATGAGGGAGGCTCTCCGGCACATCTAGCTATTCCTTCCATTACACCATTGTGAATATTGAATCTTATTTATCCATACTAACACTAAAACTTGAATATGTGGTTGGCAAATTAGCAGATGGTACTTGTACTTAAAGAAATGTTATCCAACTGCTTCAGTATATACAGCAACTACATGAATGCTACTACCACCATAAGGTGTTTGATTGGAGCAGAGATAGGACAACAGTCAGAAAAAGAAAGGTAATTCCAGATACATTCTTTTCATATCACACTGGAGTATGATCATTTCTTTTAATGTCATCATTTTTTGACAATCTAAATGCTGTGAAAAAGAAACATATTTCTTTAAAGCTTGACAGTACTTAACCAAGATTGCTATGGTTGTAAAAGTGGATGAGAAGATAATCATCAAATAAATGAGGGACTGACTTAAACCTTGTCCTTTCACCTCTGATAATCCATTTACACCAACTTTGCAGTTTTGTCCTGGATCCACTTGAAATGACCAGCAGGGAACAATTGCTATATGGGAGTATTCATTCTACTCCACAGGTGATTTATTGAGTTGACACCATTATTGTGAACTGGAACATAATAGAAAATAGAAGCATTTTGCTTTACAAGTCACAAGACCAAGACACAATATTATTGGGATCTGAATGCTGCACAGACCTTTGGAATGAGTCTTTGATTGTTGTATGGGTCTTCAGTTGAATGAGTTTGGACAATTCTAACTCAACAGAAGTCCACAATACAAAACTGCTCACATTTCAGCACTAAATGGCAAGTTGCTAAGCTCACTCAGACAACTGGAGATGAATATGATTGCGGTGTGAAATAGAAATGTCATACTGATGGTGGACGGGATGGTGTAGTGAGTTAGGGTATAGGCATCTTACCTGGGTTCAAATACACCCTGCGCTGAGGGGTTGAAAGTGTCCTCTCTCTGTTCACTGTAAGGGTTGTAAGTGAAATAAGTTTGAGCAATCACAATCCACTTCCTGGTGGCAGCTCTACAAAAATGTTTGCATTTGGTGGGAGTAGCTTATAAGAGATCATGAGCCTTCCACCTCAGGCCCGAGGTCACCCGTGTGCATTGGCTGTGCCAGTAACTTCTATTATTTCTCTTGCTTTTCATTACTGAGAGAAAACAAGAGATCACTCTGGAAGTGGGGTTACCTCAGTATAGTTTAATAGGGGGCATTAATTACTGCTATTAATGGAGTCCTATTTCCATAACTGCCTCTCACTCTCCAAGTAGAGGAAGCTTAAAAAATGTTTACAAATCCCCCAGCCAGTTGGGCTATTCCATGCATTCTGAATATTTTTTTGACAGCAGGTCAGGACCCCGCTGTCACCCGCTGCCACGCGACTTTCCCAGATGTCAGGTCTGTCAGGGCTGAACAGACCTGACACGCAGCGGCGGGGGAGGCAATTTAGGTCATTATGACCTTGTTAACAGCCCATTAAAAAGTATTTTGAGCTCACCATACCATTTTACGAGGTCGCCCACAGGGTCCACACTGTTTGGGGATCACATCAGGTAAGGAGGTCAGGAGTTGTATGACCATGGAATCATCTCTTTACTTGACAGCTGCAAATGTGCTATAAAAGCTCCCATCTCACAGCTGTTCACTTTCCAAGCTCAGAAACTGTTGCTTACTGCATTTGGAAGACAGATTGAGCTTTATGCAGGTTGCAAGTGTTTGGAGCAAACTCTCTATCCGGTGTCACCTCATTGGAACAACCTCTCTCACCAATGACAATCGCTTCTGTCATCTCAAGTTCATCTGCCGTCTATTATATCAGCATCGGTGCCCTTGAAACTATCTCAGCTTGGTCCTCAGAATTCCATCACGATCAGCCCCAACACCAGCAGCACCAGGCACACCAGCAGCACTAACAATAACATCAACCTTCTCCGCAATCAACTGATGCTGCACAGAACACAGGGCATCATCACCCGACCACATTGCTGCCTGGGACACCAGGGATGGCCTCACCATGGCCAGATTTACTGAAGGGATAATTACAAGTCCTAGCCCTGTTCGGGCTACCCCAGATCCGGCGTATTTTCCAGACGTTCACCTTCAACTAAAGTTAGAGATAGCAGAATTCTATAAGATGCTTAAATGGGTCTAAAGGTTCAGGCTATCTCTCCCTAAAGGAAAAGAATGACTGAAGATGTTACCGTCCTCCGGATAGCACTTTTAATAAGTGTAACCTTCCAGATATTATGAGGGTCCGGAATACCCCCCAGAATTCTGCAACTCCTTACAAAAGAGTGTACAGAAATTGGGTTCGCGAGTTTATGCAGAAATACTCTGTGAGACAATTCTAAAAATATATCGATTTATTTATGAGCCGACATTCCGTTAACAGCTGTTGAGTCAGTCGCAACATTAACAATTCAAAATACAAATAGCTTACATTTCTTATTTCTCAGAGATCCTTATTTTCAAATCTTTAATTCGTTACATTTCTACATTTCTTATTTATTTCTAAATCCAGAACATCCACCAAAATCAAATATCTTGATTACCCAAGACTCAAAGTTAAAAACTTACAGATGGTGCCTGTAAAGTTGAGAAATGCTTGGACCATTCAGTGACTTCTGACTTTCTGTTTGAAAAGGTCTATCTTTTATACCCTTTTTGCAGTGGTTTATTCTTTGAAGTTCTCTGCTGATGAAAACTAATTGTCTTATACATTCTCTCTGTTGAATGCTTTCTATTCTTACTGTCAATTCAACTGCTGCATGCATAATTATGTCTCTACTTTTAGGTGTTTCAAAAACCATCATAAAACCAATATGACAGCAATGGTTTCTGTTTGATGCTATTCTCATCGAAGATTTTCCATTCAAATTCTTAATATCACTTTTATCTGGTTTAACTGACTTCGAGTCTCCTAACTGATCCAAGTTCAATAGAAACATAGAAACATAGAAGATAGGAGCAGGAGTAGGCCATTCGGACCCTCAAGCCTGCTCCGCCATTCAATGCGATCATGGCTGATCATCCAAATTCAGTACCCGGTCCCTGCCTTCTCCCCATACCCCTTGATCCCTTTAGCCTTAAGAAATATATCCAACTCCTTCTTGAATATATTTAATGTATTGGCCTCTACTGCCTTCTGTGGTAGAGAATTCCACAGGTTCACCACTCTCTGGGTGAAGAAATTCCTCCTCATTTCTGTCCTAAATGGCCTACCCCTTATCCTTAGACTGTGACCACTGGTGCTGGACTCCCCGACCATCAGGAACATCCTTCCTGCATCTAGACTGTCCAGTCCTGTCAGAATTTTATTAGTTTCAATGAGATCCCCTCTCATTCTTCTAAACACCAGTGAGTACAAGCCCAATCGACCCAATCTCTCCTCATACGTAATTCCTGCCATCCCAGGTATCAGCCTGGTGAATCTTCGCTGAACTCCTTCCATGGCAAGAACATCCTTCCTCAGATAAGGCGACCAAAACTGCACACAATACTCCAGATGTGGTCTCACCAAGGCCCTGTATAACTGCAGCAAGACATCCTTGTTCCTGTACTCAAACCCTCTCGCTACGAAGGCCAACATGCCATTTGCCTTCTTAACCGCCTGCTGCACCTGCATGCTTACCTTCAGCGACTGGTGCACAAGGACACCCAGGTCTCATTGCACTTCCCCTTCTCCCAATCTATTGCCATTCAGATAATAATCTGCCTTCCTGTTTTTGCCACCAAAGTGGATAATCTCACATTTATCCACGTTATATTGCATCTGCCATGCTTCTGCCCAATCACCCAACCTGTCCAAATCATACTGGAGTTTCTCGGCATCCTCCTCACAGCACACATGCCCACCCAGCTTTGTGTCGTCTGCAAATTTGGATTTATTACATGTAGTTCCCTTGTCTAGATCATTAATATATATTGTAAATAGCTGGGATCCAAGGACCGATCCCTGCGGTACCCCACTAGTCACTGCCTGCCACTCGGAAAAAGACCCGTTTATTCCAACTCTTTGCTTTCTGTCTGCCAACCAGTTCTCTCTCCAAGTCAATAGAACATAAGAACATAAGAAATAGGAGCAGGAGTAGGCCAATCGGCCCCTCGAGCCTGCTCCGCCATTCAATAAGATCATGGCTGATCTGATCCTAACCGCCAATCCACTATCACAGAACCATCTCCTGAATCTAACAGAATTAGACACACAAAATAGGAGCAGGATCAGGCTACACGGCCCCTGGGCCCGCTCCGCTACCCACAGGGCCATGACCGATCCGAACCGAGACTCATGTCCAAATTCCTGCCCGCTCCCCGTAACCCTTAATTCCCTTTACTTCTAGGAAACTGTCTATTTCTGTTTTAAATTTATGTAATGATGTTGCTTCTACAGCTTTTGGGGCAGCATATTCCATGGACTTACCACCATCTGAGTGAAGTAGTTCCTCCTCATCTCAGTTTTGAAAGAGCAGCCCCTTATTCTAAGACTATGCCCCCTAGTTCTAGTTTCACCCATCATCGGGAACATCCTCCCCGCATCCACCCGATCCAACCCCTTCACAATCTTATATGTTTCAATAAGATCGCCTCTCATTCTTCTGAACTCCAATGAGTAGAGTCCCAATCTACTCAACCTCTCCTCATATGTCCATCCCCTCATCCCTGTGATTAACCGAGTGAACCTTCTTTGTACTGACTCGAGAGCAAGTATGTCCTTTCTTAAGTATGGACACCAAAACTGTACGCAGTATTCCAGGTGCGGTCTCACCAATACCTTGTACAACTGAAGCAATACCTCCCTATTTTTATATTCTATCCCCCTAGCAATGAAAGCCAACATTCCATTGGCCTCCTTAATCACTTGCTGCACCTGCATACTAACCTTTTGAGTTTCGTGCACCAGGACCCCCAGATCCCTTTGTACTTCAGTACTTTCCAGTTTCTTGCCATTAAAATAACAACTTGCTCTATGATTTTTCCTGCCAAAGTGCATAACCTCACACTTTCCAGTATTGTATTCCATCTGCCAAATCTCTGCCACTTACTTAGCCTGTCTATGTCCCCTTGCAGGTTTTTTATGTCCTCCTCACTCACTACTTTCCCTCCCATCTTAGTATCATCTGCAAACTTTGATATGTTACACTCGGTCCCCTCCTCCAAATCGTTAATATCGATTGTAAAGAGTTGGGGACCCAGCACTGACTCCTGCGGAGCACCACTAGTTACTGATTGCCAGTCTGAGAATGAACCATTTATCCCAAATCTCTGCCTTCTGTTAGATAGCCAATCCTCTATCCATGCCAGAATATTACCCCCAATCCCGTGATTTTTTATCTAAAGCAATAATCTTGTGTGTGGCACCTTGTCAAATGCCTTTTGGAAGTCTAAATACACTACGTCCACTGGTTCCCCTTTATCCACCCTATATGTTACTTCCTCAAAGAACTCCAGCAAATTTGTCAAACATGACTTCCCCTTCATAAAACCATGCTGACTTTGTCCTATTAAATTATGATTATCCAAATGTCCTGTTACTGTCTCCTTAATAATGGACTCCAAAATTTTACCTACCACAGATGTTAGGCTAACCGGTCTATAGTTTCCAGCCTTCTTTCTACTGCCCTTTTTAAATAAGGGTGTTACATTCGCAGTTTTCCAGTTAGCCGGGACCTTTGCCGGATCCAGGGAGTTTTGGAAAATGATTACCAATGCATCCACAATCCCTACCGCCACTTCCCTCAAGACCCTAGGATGTAAGCCATCAGGTCCAGGTGATTTATTCACCTTGAGTCCCATTATTTTACCGAGTACCACTTCCTTAGTGATTTTGATCGTGTTTAGCTCCTCCCCCCCTATAGCCCCCTGTTTGTCCAGTGTTGGGATATTCTTAGTGTCCTCTACTGTAAAGACTGATACAAAATATTCAGTGTTTTTGCCATCTCCATATTTCCCAGCATTAATTTCCCAGTCTCATCCTCTAAGGGACCAACATTTACTTTAGCCACCCTTTTTATTTTTATATAACTATAAAAACTCTTACTATCTATTTTTATATTTTTTGCTAATTTACTTTCATAATCTATCTTCACTTTCTTAATCAATCTTTTTGTTATTTTTTGCTGTCTTTTAAAGTTTTCCCAATCCTCTATCCTCCCACTAGATTTGGCTACCTTATATGCCCTTGTTTTTAGTTGAATACTATCCTTAATTTCTTTACTTAGCCACGGATGGCTGTCTTTTCTTTTACACCCTTTTCTTCTCTTTGGAAGTTGTAAAATAACTCCTTAAATGTACACCACTGATCATGTATCGTCTTACCCTTTAATCTATTTTCCCAATCCACTCTACTCAATTCTGCTCTCATACCTTCATAGTCTCCTTTATTCAAGCTTAGCACGCTTGTTTGAGATCCAACCTTCTCACCCTCTAATTGAATATGGAATTTAACCATGTTATGGTCACTCATTCCAAGGGGATCCTTTACTAGGACATTTTTAATTAATCCTGTCTCGTTACACAGGACCAGATCTAAGGTTGCTTGCCCCCTGGTTGATTCAGTTACATACTGCTCAAGAAACCCATCCCTAATACACTCAATGAACTCATCCTCAAGGCAGCCCTGCCCAATTTGATTTGTCCAATTAATATGATAGTTAAAATCCCCCATAATTATAGATGTTCCCTTATTACAAGCCTCAACTATTTCCTGATTGATACTCCGTCCAACAGAGTTGCCACTGTTCGGATGCCTATAGACTACGCCCACTAGTGTTTTTTTCCCCTTATTATTCCTTACCTCCACCCAAACTGTTTCATTATCCCGATCTTTTGACCCAATATCATTTCTCTGTATTACAGAGATTCCTTCCTTTATTAACATAGCCACCCCACCTCCCCTTCCTTCCTGCCTGTCCTTCCTGATCGTTAAATAACCTGGTATGTTTAATTCCCAGGCATTGTCACCCTGCAGCCATGTTTCTGTAATGGCCACAAGATCATACCCATATGTAGTTATTTGTGCCATTAACTCGTCTATTTTGTTACGAATGCTACGTGCATTCAGATAGAGAACTTTCAAAGATGTTTTGTGACACTTAGTTCCTGCTTTTGCCCTTTTTATTACTTTACCTTTTACTCCATACCTTCTGCCCCTTCCTGACACGCTCTGGTTTTTAATTTCCCCACTGCTACCTAAGTCTATGACCTTCTCTGTTGTCATTTTTATTATTTGCTCTCTAGGAACCTCCCCCCCACTAGTTAGTTTAAAGCCCTCTCTACAGCCCTAGTTATATGGTCCGCCAGGACTCTAGTCCCAGCACTGGCCAAGTGAAGCCCGTCCCAATGGAACAGCTCCCTCCTGCCCCAGTACTGGTGCCAGTGTCCCAGGAAGCAAAACCCATTTCTCCCACACCAGTCTTTGAGCCACGCATTTAACTCTCTAATTTTATTTGTCCTAGCCAAATTCGCTCGTGGCTCAGGTAATAATCCAGAGATTATTACCCTTGTGGTTCTGCTTTTTAATTTGGCCCCTAGCTGCTCAAACTCCCTCAGCAGAACCTCCTTCCTTGTCCTATCTATGTCATTGGTACCAACATGGACCACGACAACTGGATCCTCCTCCTCCCACTCCAAGTTTCTCTCCAGTCCAGAGGAGATGTCCTTAACCCTGGCACCGGGCAGGCAATACAGCCTTCGGGACTCTCGCTCTCGGCTGCAAAGAACTCTATCTATCCCCCTAACGATACTATCCCCTACTACTACAACATTTCTTTTAACTCCCCCCACTTGAATGGCCCCCTGCTCCACGGTGCTGTGGCCAGGTTGCTCATCCTCCCCGCAGTCCCTGTTCCCATCCTCACAGGGAGTAAGAGCCTCGAACCTGTTGGACAAGTGCAAGGGCTGCGGCTCCTCCAACACTACCTCCTGGATCCCCGTACCTGCCTCACTTCTAGTCACACCATCCTGACCCTGGCCACGGACTACATCTGAATTAATTAATCTAATTGGTGTGAATACCTCGTGATACACAGGGTCCAGGTAGCTCTGCCCCTCCCTGATGTGTCTCAGTGTTTGAAGCTCAGACTCCAGCTCTTCAACACGGAGCCAGAATTCCTCGAGCAGCCAACACTTACTGCAAATGTGATCACCGTGAGCATCAATGGTGTCCACCAGCTCCCACATATTGCAGCAGCAACACATCACCTGATCTCCCATTCTATGTAATTAATTAAATTTATTAATATTATTCTTAAATACCCTCTGCCCCGATTCTAGCTGGTGAATATCACACCTTAGAAACTATAAACCAAAGAGATTTAAGCTTAAAAAGGGAGAAATACTCACCAACCAATCACTTACCCGCTTCCTGGTGACGTCACACTTGGATTACTTTTTACCTCTCTCCTTCCCTCCGAGTTCCCAGACTGGAGATTGGTACACCTTACCTGGTCTCTGGGACTTTTATAGCCCCGCTCTGCCGCTCGAGATTCCCGCCGACGCACTGAGGCCTTACCTGGTCTCTGGGGCTTTTATAGCCCCGCTCTGCCGCTCGAGATTCCCGCCGACGCACTGAGGCCTTATCTGGTCTCTGGGGCTTTTATAGCCCCGCTCTGCCGCTCGAGATTCCCGCCGACGCACTGAGGCCTTACCTGGTCTCTGGGACTTTTATAGTCCCGCTCTGCCGCTGAAACACCCGCCGACGCACTGAGGCCTTACCTGGTCTCTGGGACTTTTATAGCCCCGCTCTGCCGCTGAAACACCCGCCGACGCACTGAGGCCTTATCTGGTCTCTGGGACTTTTATAGCCCCGCTCTGCTGCTGAAACACCTGCTGATGCACTGAGGCCTTACCTGGTCTCTGGGGACTTTTATAGCCCCGCTCTGCCGCTGAAACACCCGCCGACACACTGAGGCCTTACCTGGTCTCTGGGGACTTTTATAGCCCCGCTGCTGCCGTTGAAACACCCGCCGATGCACTGAGGCCTTACCTGGTCTCTGGGGACTTTTATAGCCCCGCTGCTGCCGCTGAAACACCCGCCGACGCACTGAGGCCTTACCTGGTCTCTGGGGTCTTTTTTAGCCCCGCTGCTGCCGCTGAAACACCCGCCGATGCACTGAGGCCTTACCTGGTCTCTGGGGCCTTTTATAGCCCCACTGCTGCCGCTGAAACACCCGCCGATGCACTGAGGCCTTACCTGGTCTCAATACCTTGCCCCCAATCCCATGTGCCTTAACTTTACACGCTAATCTCTTATGCGGGACCTTATCAAAAGCCTTCTGAAAGTCCAAATACACCACATCCACTGGTTCTCCCTTATCTATTTTACCAGTTACATCCTCAAAAAATACAGTAGATTAGTCAAGCACGATTTACCTTTTGTAAATCCATGTTGACTTTGTCCAATCCTGTCACTGTTTTCGAAGTGCTCTGCTATTACATCTTTTATAATGGACTCTAGCATTTTCCCCACTACCGATATCAGGCTTACCGGTCTGTAATTCCCCATTTTCTCTCTACCAATACAAACACAATGTAATTGCTTGGTGCATCTAGTAAAGTCATATCTTCAAAGTGTGCTGCAGGTATCATATTTACTATGTATAAATTAAAGACACTTTGGCTGAGTGTTTGCTTGTTTTCTGGCTATCTCAATTGGTTGCATATTTAATCTTGTTTCCTGTCTTCCAAGTTTAACATAAAAACTATTTGACCAGCAGGTGTTTCTTTTACTTGATGTCATCTTTTCAAAGGCACTTTGGGCTAGATTTTCAGTTGCTTGCGCCAGCAGTTAGCGCCTTAAGAGAAGTGATTTTCAGGCGCTATTCGTGTAGCGCCCGGGCGCAGCGCAGTTTGCGCCCCGCCCCAAATTAAGTTGCCTGTTAGCGCCGGCGCAAAGTTGAGCGGCCGCCCGGATGCGCGCGCAGAAAATGACGTCACAGCCTCGTGCAACGCCCTTTGGCCGCCCCGAATCCAAACTCCAGTCGGACCGCCCCATTGTGCGGCTGGCATCCAGAGCGTTTGTAAAATGGAACGCAACACACCCTGGGGAGCGCAAATTAAAGGGCACTCCTCCTGCACTATAAACGGCAGTCTGCATGTGTTGTGTGGAAGGATCCAGTGTGTTCTTGTGAACGGTTCCTCCTCCTCCTCCTCCTCCTCTTCCTCTTCCTCCTCCTCTTCCTCTTCCTCTTCCTCCTCCTCTTCCTCTTCCTCTTCCGGCTTAGCGCCTAAAGATAGTAGTGGAACGCCTCTTTTAGCGCTCCACCAACCTCTTAGGGCGAAGCCACTGAATTTCCGGCAACGGGGCGCTACTTTGGGGCGGGCGCTAACTTCGGGCGGGCGCTAAGGTTAGCGCCCCAAAACTGTCTATACTGAAAATCTAGCCCATGGTTTTTTAATATTCTGTTTCTGTTTCACGTGTTAGTTCTTTAACACTTTAAACTGGATATTTCATTGTATTCCCTCCAAACTCCAGACCTTTCGGAAGCGCCAAACTGCCATTTCAATAGGGTCATTGTTTTAATATATTTAACTAATTCCCATTGCAAATCTTGTATGTTTACAACTTTGTTAACAACTGATTTTTATCTCAGAAGCCTGTTTTCTGTTTGCAGCCTGTGTCTCGGAGGCTTTAGATTTTTAAACCCAGTATATCATATATTGGGCCAGTAATTCCGGTCCCAACGCGTGAGTACGGACGGTGTACTCACGCGTGGGCCTGTTGGAAGTGCCGGATTCCAGCATGCACAGTGCATGCGCGGGAAACCGGCATTTCCTCTCCATCGAATTAAGAGGTCCAATGCGTGCGCGCAGGACTCTGCGCGCACGCGTTGAACTTCCTTCGTTTAGACAGGTTTGCGCGTGTGCAAGGGACTGAACTTTTTGGAAATGAAAAAAGGAGGCGTAAGCAGTGGATTCTTGAAGGTAAGTGGTCTAATATTTAAAATTATTACATTTTTTCCACGGCTTCATTGTTTTTAAGGACTTTACAGTAAGGTAAGTTTATTTTTAGACCCGAATTCGTGAAAAAAAAAAATCAAAAATTTTATTAATTGTTTTAAATCGTTTTTTAAAGTTATTTATAGTTTATTTAATTATTGGGATTTTTTTTAAATTTTAATTAAAGTTAAAGTAGTCTTTTGGGCGCCCGTACTTTTCATGAGTTTGACAGTCTTTACTATCAAACTCATGAATGAGTTTCCCCTCCCCTGATTGGCTGCAGAGTGCTTACCTGATCCCAGCCAGCACATTGCACTAAGTACGCCGCTGGATCAGGTAAGCACATCGCGCCGACATCGGAACCGGGCCTGTGACAGGAAATGCAAGCAGGCCCGGGCTTCAGATGTCAGCGCGCAGGGTGAGTGCAGATCGGGGGCTTGCATGCGCGGCAAGCACCCGATCCTAATTTCTGGCCCATTAATAATGTCAGAAACCTTCATAGGATGGTGTATTTTTCTGAATTATGGCTTATTCCGTCACATTACTTCTCTTGATGCTGTAGACCCTAGCTGCCATATGATGCGCCAGGTTGGCACCACCCCACACCAACACCATAAAGCATCCCTACAATGCCCAAGCCATCCCTTTCATATTCATGACCATTATGGGGGGTACCGTTATGTCTCACCATTCACTGCAACTCACTAAGCCACTTCCAAAGGTGCACACAAATCTGTCCAAGAAAGCAAAAGGCTTCAATGTTTGACAGCACATTAACAGAAGCTTCACATGAACACTGGCTAAAACACCCAAGTGGCTACCCTTGTGTGTTGTTAGTTGGTATGATTGGACTAGGATGAGGGTGAGTGTGAGGGGTGGCTCGTGAGATGGGGAAGTGATAATGTAGATAGCGTGGGATGGGTGGAGGTGCAAGCTAAGTTGGTGTAAGTAAGGATGTGCATAAGTAGGGTAGGGAAGGCAGAGTGATGGGGATGTGATGAGT
Organism: Somniosus microcephalus; assembly: GCF_052327205.1. Taxonomy (NCBI): domain Eukaryota; kingdom Metazoa; phylum Chordata; class Chondrichthyes; order Squaliformes; family Somniosidae; genus Somniosus; species Somniosus microcephalus. The sequence goes on from NC_140995.1 coordinate 183,745,399, forward strand.
GGCACAGCAGGATGGGGTTCAGTGTGGCTTTGCAGTAACGTTTCATGATCTACTGAAATCATTGAAAGGTTAGCGCCACTACAGCCTGGTCCTCCTTATGACATCCTTGCTTGTGTCCTCAGGCAGCATTGGTCTCCTGGGGAGGTCTCTTCCACCCATTGGAAGGGAAGAGGATCTCCCTGCGTGCTGTTACTCCCTCCATAAGCATATGGAGGGTGCCATGGGAGAGCCTGGGTGTAGCCGTGCTTGTCAGTTTTTGCAGCACCCCAATGCTGTAGAACACTGACAGCACACCTGTCAAAATAAATTTGCGCATGGTCCCTTTAAGGAAACCGGCTGATGACGTGTCATCAAATGATGTCATCAGACCCGCTTCCTTCAATTGGCCGGCAAACGTGCTGGGCGGGCTTAACAAGCCCAATCAGTGTAAAATCATTCTACACAGCAGACTGGAGCCAGCAGCAGGGTCAGGAGCCGTCGAGGTAGGAGAAATCGCTGCCAGTGCCTCAGGAATACAATTTGCACACCCCAATATTAACAGTATTGACAGAAAACTGCCTCTAATTTGGAACTAGTTGTCAATCTCACTAAGAAAGACCACAGGGTGGCAAATGTGGAAAATAGAAAATATCAAACACACTCCTCTTTCCTCTCCTATAAGATCCTCCTTAAAAAACCTCCTCTTTGACCTATAGCTGAGCAAGTTTATTCAGTGAGTAACAGAGCCATACAGTTCATGAAGGTGCCAATTTCTATCTCTGCTCTGCCCTGGGTTGGCTGATTTCAACTAGGACATCAGTAGACATCAATTGGCCTGTCTTAGAATAGGGAAACTTAGCTGGGGTCTCTGCCTGATCACTATCCAGTAACTGATGTTGGAACCAGAGGCTGAACCAGACAGTCCACAATCTCATCATCCTGTTCGACTCGAGCTGAGATTATGACCCCATATCCTCTCCATCACAATGACTGCCCTTTTCTACCTCTGTAATACATGCACTTGTCACCTCCGAACTTCACTACTTCAATGCTATCTTAGTAGTCTCCCATTTTCCACCCTCTATAAATTTCAACTCATCAAAAACTCTCACTGCTTCTATCCTACCACACTCGCTCACACATTACATCTATCCTCGCTGACCAACATTAGCTGCCAGTCCCCCAAAGCCTCAAATTTAAAATTGTTGCTCTTGTCTTTAATTTCCTCCATGACCTCACCGCTCCCTATCTCTGTGACCTCCAGACCCACAACTACCCCTGAACTCTTTTTGTCTTGACTCCGGCCTCTTGTGCATCTCCCTTTCTTTGAACACAACCATTCGCTTCAGCTGCCTATATCCTGCTCTCTGGAATTCCCTCCCTAACCCCTATGCCTCGCCACCTTCCTCTCCTTCTTTAAGACACGCCTTAAAAGCTACCTCTTTGACCAAGCCATTGTTCGTTCCTCCCAAAATCTTCTTCTTTGGCTTGTCCATTTTACTCATGCCTCTGTGAAGTACCTTAGGACATTTTCTAAAATAAAGGTGCTATATAATGTGCATGTGTGGATGTAGGGTAAGGACAGAATCAAGCTTGACTTTGGTAGTTGCCATACTCATTGCCAAGGTTTAAAAACACCATAAAGGCTGGCTACTTGGACAAGGTACTAGAGAGTCATTGCCACAAATGGACCCAACAAGGAATCAATGGGGGTGAAATTCCCCGAGAGGGCCGTTTGGGGCACTAAGTAAAAAACGTTTGGAAAGTTAGCGCCAGGCGCTAACCTTTTCAAACATTAGTTAAATTACCATTTTTTCTTCCAAGAGGAAAATGGAACGCTAAATCGAGCACTCCACCTGCCTCTTGGAGTGCAAGAGGCGGGAAATGTCCTGATCCGGGGCGAAGTGCTCAGCAGCGCCACAAGTGACCAAGCGTGGAGCTGCAGCATTGCAGGGGCTCTTCCCTGCATTAAAGAGAAGGGCCCCACGCTGCAAGTTCGGCAGGTTTATTTTTAGATATGCGGGCCATCGGGGAGCGAGAGTGCCGCGCGATCAGCCTCATGCAGAGTGCCAGGATGAGCGATCGCGGCACCGACACCGCGATTGCTGGCCGAAAATAAACATTACTTTTAAATCGGCAGATTTTATTTGGCTGGCTGCCCACTGCGCCTTTAAGTTGCATCCTGCGAGCGGCCGGCCTCATTGTTCGCGACCCCTGCAGCAGTCGGTAACATCACCCGGAGCTGCTGCGGGGCGCGATTGCAAATTTTTCTTCCGAGGTGCTACCGGGGCGCTGCGCCTGGAGATGACGTCATGACCCAATAGCGCCGCCGCTAACCTCCCATGGAGGCACAAACGAGGGGAATTTCGGCCCCAATGTATTCAGCAATGGAGGGGAAAGGAGAAAATTAGAAAGAAACACAGAACAAGAAAAAAAACTGTGCAGAATGGACTGTAGCTCTGAAGTCAGGGCTAAGGTATGTTGTCGAAGCCTGCATCACACCTAATTCGGGAACATTTAGGCCTAGAAATTGGGTTGGGGCGCCAAAGTGGCGCAAAAGTCGCCTGAGCGCAGGATTTAGCGCAGCGATCGGAGTAATACCGATCGCCAGAAATTCAGTTTCAGTGCCCCTCGAGGGACACGGGGCGAGGCTCGAGGTGCTCCGCGTCCCTCTTTGGGCGCTGAAACTGATTATCGCAGCTCAACGTGCCGCAGCGCCACACGCTGCGGCACGGCACGCTGCGGTACTGCAGGCCTTCCTCCCACTGTTAAGGGGGAGGTGCCTGCAACAGCGCGATCCCCGCTCGCGAGTGCCGGCAAATGAGCCCGGCACCAAGGAGAAGTGCCGGGCTCTCGGGAAACAGCCGGCAATGCCGCGGGGGTGGGCGGGTTAGGAGGCTGGGGACGGAGGTGCTGGCAGGCGGCCGCCGAAAAAGCGGCTGCCCCGCACCTCCACCTTAACTTGCGCTGCTGCCGACACAGTAAGGCCCTGTGAACCAGGCACGGGTAGCAAACGGCGCAACTGCGGCGTTCGCTACCAAATATCGCGAACGGGGCACGAATGGGGCGCTGTGCACACCGATGATGTCATCGGTGGCGGCGCAGCGCAACAGGCTAACGCCACCATTAGCGCCCCTACTGAATATCACGGGAGGCGCAGCCAGTGGCGCTACAGCCACTGCCTGCCTCTTTAGGCGCTAACAGGTGGCGCTACTCACCCAATTTCTCCCCCTTAATGTTTACACTGGATACACAAAATAGCAATACACTTAACTTCCCAGCACTGACATCCCTCACCTTAATGGGTGTTAAATTTCAGCACATTTGTTTTTAAAAGCAAATAAAATGGCCAATAAAGGACTTGAAATGATTGGTTGATAAAGAATGCTTTTATAATTAAAGTGTGCTTGTCACAGTGAATTTCTTTGAACTGGGAACTGTCAGCTTAAACTGTACACACAGTGCAGTATAAAGATTATTTGACAGACCATAAAGCAGAGTTGTACAAAGATATCTTAGAACCGCAGTGCCTCCACTCTTGTTTCATTTCATTTTAAATCACTTACAAAGAATGACTTTGCCTTTAAAAAGCATAATTACAAAATTTATTGTCCACTAACACCGATTGAAAGTGCTTTATGACTGGATCTTTAAATTGCTTTCTACTGCTGCTTTACTTATGAGATTAAACCGTGTAATATTAATGCCCAGATTTCATTGTGAGCAGCAATTTCATTATGATTATTGGGACTGGATATTCATTCTTTTTGTTGCCTGTTTTCAGGTGGTGTTGGGATGCTAAAATCAGCGAAATGGGGTGGTATGGTCTATGACTACATTACCGCAGCAAATAAAGTTGCACCAAGATTCTCCTCCTTAAAATGTGCCAAACTGCTGTGCCACCCAGCTGGAGCTCACCCCATGGCAGATGAATGGGGGTAGGTAGGTGAAGCTAAGGTCCCCACCCAATTACTGCCCCAAATCTGACCTCTCAGAACACCACTACTAAGCAGATCCCACAAGGAGGAAGTCACTGAGCATTTCCTGACTGAAGCTTGTTGAAACTCTGCCTACGCAGCGATATTTGGATTGGGTTTTGCTCTGGAACTTCTTTGCAGACTTGGCTTGACAGTTTTTCCAAATACTTGAGAAAGTAAATTTGTAAACATGCACTCCCTCCACCACCGGCATACCCGTGGCTGCAGTGTGTACCATCAACAAGATGCACTGCAGCAACTCGCCAAGGCTTCTTCGGCAGCACCTCCCAAAACCCGCGACCTTTACCAACAAGAAGGACAAGGGCAGCAGGCGCATAGGAACACCACCACCTCCAAGTTCCCCTCCAAGTCACATACCATCCTGACTTAGAAGTATATCGCCGTTCCTTCATCGTCGCTGGGTCAAAATCCTGGAACTCCCTCCCTAACAGCACTGTGGGAGTACCTTCACCACACGGACTGCAGCGGTTCAAGAAGGTGGCTCACCACCACCTTCTCAAGGGCAATTAGTAATGGCAATAAATACTGGCCTTGCCAGCGATGCCCACATCCCATAAACGAATAAAAAAAATGTTGTAAGTGAATTCTCAATGAGAATGTCTATGCTCTGAAGCAGAGGAGGAGGATATGGAAGAAACTATATTGGTGCCTCTTATAGTGAGGCATCACGGAAGATGTTAATTTCCTTCATGTCAATACCCCCTCCACAGAATTTGCAGACTTACTTAGATTTCACTGTCAATGCTTTCACCTGGAGGCTATTGGAGAATGATGCCAACTGCTGGCCGAAGACCTGCAGCCCACTTCCACCAGGGAAATGGCATTATCTGCAGTAGTAAAAATGACCACTGCCTTGATACTCTTATGTCATTATCCAATTTGAAACATCCACAGAAATGAACTGTGTAGTCATTGCTCTAGCCCCTCTCCCAGGACCTAACTGAGGGCGTCTGCCAGCGAGGCAGGTGCCAGTGAGATTGATGTCGCCCCTCAGGCGAGCTGCCTGTGGGTGCGTGGCCAGTGTTGGCAGCTCGCTACGAGTATGTTGATCAGGTCTGAGGATTGATTTCCATCGATACTCGGGCTTCTTGGATCAGACACAGATGAATTTCTACCCCCAGTGCCAAATTAGAACGGACTTTGGATTGTCAATCAAGTCCGACTGAAGTCAGTTCAACGCCGTTTTTTCCCGCTTGCAATCGCTGGCTGCCCTCAGTAAATGGAAATATTCACTTTGGAAATTTGGGGAGGAATTTTCAATTTCTGCGTCGGCGTAAAACCGACTGCCATGGATCGGCCGCTCGTCACACATCCACCCAATTTACCGCTAAATCAGCCCAATTTACCTCTCCATCCGACCGATTTACCTCTCCATCCGACTGATTTACCTCTCCATCCGACCGATTTACCTCTCCATCGACCAATTTACCTCTCCATCCGACCGATTTACCTCTCCATCCGACCGATTTACCTCTCCATCCGACCGATTTACCTCTCCATCCGACCGATTTACCTCTCCATCCGACCGATTTACCTCTCCATCCGAACGATTTACCTCTCCATCGACCGATTTACCTCTCCATCCAATCGATTTACCTCTCCAGCCGACCGATTTACCTCTCCATCCGACCGATTTACCTCTCCATCCGACCGATTTACCTCTCCATCCGACCGATTTACCTCTCCATCCGACCGATTTACCTCTCCATCCGACCGATTTACCTCTCCATCCGACCGATTTACGTCTCCATCCAACCGATTTACCTCTCCATCTGACAGAATTACCTCTCCATCCGACCGATTCACCTCTCTATCCGACAGATTTACCTCTCCATCCGCCCGATTTACCTCTCCATCCGACCGATTCACCTCTCTATCTGACAGATTTACCTCTCCATCCGTCCGATTTACCTTTCCATACGTCCGATTTACCTCAACATCTGACAGATTTTACTCTCCATCCGTCCGATTTACCTCTCCATCCGACCGATTCACCTCTCTATCCGACAGATTTACCTCTCCATCCGTCCGATTTACCTTTCCATACGTCCGATTTACCTCACCATCCGACCGATTTACCTCTCCATCCGACAGATTTTACTCTCCATCCGTCCGATTTACCTCTCCATCCGACCGATTCACCTCTCTATCCGACAGATTTACCTCTCCATCCGACCGATTTACCTCTCCATCCGACAGATTTTACTCTCCATCCGTCCGATTTACCTCTCCATCCGTCTGATTTACCTCTCCATCCGTCCGATTTACCTCTCCATCCGACAGATTTTACTCTCCATCTGTCCGATTTACCTCTCCATCCGTCCGATTTACCTCTCCATCCGACAGATTTACCTCTCCATCCGACCGATTTACCTCTCCATCCGACCGATTTACCTCTCCATCCGTCCGATTTACCTCTCCATCTTTCCGATTTACCTCTCCATCCGACAGATTTACCTCTCCATCCGTCCGATTTACCTCTCCATCCGACCGATTTACCTCTCCATCCGTCCGATTTACCTCTCCATCCGACCGATTTACCTCTCCATCCGTCCAATTTACCTCTCCATCTTTCCGATTTACCTCTCCATCTTTCCGATTTACCTCTCCATCCGTCCGATTTACCTCTCCATCCATCCGATTTACCTCTCCGTCCGACAGATTTACCTCTCCATCCGTCTGATTTACCCCTCCATCCAACAGATTTAACTCTCCATCCGTCCGATTTACCTCTCCATCCGACAGATTTACCTCTCCATCCATCCGATTTACCTCTCCACCCGTCCGATTTACCTCTCCATCCATCCGATTTACCTCTCCATCCGACCGATTTACCTCTCCATCCGTCCGATTTACCTCTCCATCCGACAGATTTACCTCTCCATCCATCCGACCGATTTACCTCTCCATCCGACAGATTTACCTCTCCGTCCGTCCGATTTACCTCTCCATCCGTCCGATTTACCTCTCCATCCGTCCGATTTTACTCTCCATCTGACAGATTTGCCTCTCCATCCATCCGATTTACCTCTCCATCCGACAGATTTACCTCTCCATCCGTCCGATTTACCTCTCCATCCGTCCGATTTACCTCTCCATCCGACAGATTTACCTCTCCATCCGAACGATTTACCTCTCCATCTGACAGATTTACCTCTCCATCCGTCCGATTTACCTCTCCATCCGACAGATTTACCTCTCCATCCGACCGATTTACCTCTCCATCCGTCCGATTTACCTCTCCATCCGACCGATTTACCTCTCCATCCGTCCGATTTACCTCTCCATCCGTCCGATTTACCTCTCCATCCGTCCGATTTACCTCTCCATCCGTCCGATTTACCTCTCCATCCGACCGATTTACCTCTCCATCCGTCCGATTTACCTCTCCATCCGTCCGATTTACCTCTCCATCCGACCGATTTACCTCTCCATCCGTCCGATTTACCTCTCCATCCGACAGTTTTACCTCTCCCTCCGTCCGATTTACCTCTCCATCCGTCCGATTTACCTCTCCATCCGATTTACCTCTCCATCCGTCCGATTTACCTCTCCATCCGTCCGATTTACCTCTCCATCCGACCGATTTACCTCTCCATCCGTCCGATTTACCTCTCCATCCGACCGATTTACCTCTCCATCCATCCGATTTACCTCTCCATCCGACCGATTTACCTCTCCATCCATCCGATTTACCTCTCCATCCGACCGATTTACCTCTCCATCCGACCGATTTACCTCTCCATCCGACAGATTTATCTCTCCATCCGACAGATTTTCCTCTCCATCCGACCGATTTTCCTCTCCATCCATCCGATTTACCTCTCCATCCGACAGATTTACCTCTCCATCCGACCGATTTTCCTCTCCATCCATCCGATTTACCTCTCCATCCGACAGATTTACCTCTCCATCCGACCGATTTACCTCTCCATCCATCCGATTTACCTCTCAATCCGTCCGATTTACCTCTCCATCCGACCGATTTACCTCTCCATCCGTCCGATTTACCTCTCCATCCGACAGTTTTACCTCTCCCTCCGTCCGATTTACCTCTCCATCCGTCCGATTTACCTCTCCATCCGATTTACCTCTCCATCCGTCCGATTTACCTCTCCATCCGTCCGATTTACCTCTCCATCCGACCGATTTACCTCTCCATCCGTCCGATTTACCTCTCCATCCGACCGATTTACCTCTCCATCCGTCCGATTTACCTCTCCATCCGTCCGATTTACCTCTCCATCCGACCGATTTACCTCTCCATCCGTCCGATTTACCTCTCCATCCGACCGATTTACCTCTCCATCCGACCGATTTACCTCTCCATCCGACCGATTTACCTCTCCATCCATCCGATTTACCTCTCCATCCGACCGATTTACCTCTCCATCCATCCGATTTACCTCTCCATCCGACCGATTTACCTCTCCATCCGACCGATTTACCTCTCCATCCGACAGATTTATCTCTCCATCCGACAGATTTTCCTCTCCATCCGACCGATTTTCCTCTCCATCCATCCGATTTACCTCTCCATCCGACAGATTTACCTCTCCATCCGACCGATTTTCCTCTCCATCTGACCGATTTACCTCTCCATCCATCCGATTTACCTCTCAATCCGACCGATTTACCTCTCCATCCGACCGATTTACCTCTCCATCCGACCGATTTTATCTCCATCCGACAGTTTTTCCTCTCCATCTGACAGATTTACCTCTCCATCCGACAGATTTACCTCTCCATCCGTCCGATTTACCTCTCCATCCGTCCGATTTACCTCTCCATCCGTCCGATTTACCTCTCCATCCGTCCGATTTACCTCTCCATCCGTCCGATTTACCTCTCCATCCGACCGATTTACCTCTCCATGCATCCAATTTACCTCTCCATCCGACAGATTTACCTCTCCATCCGACCGATTTACCTCTCCATGCATCCAATTTACCTCTCCATCCGTCCGATTTACCTCTCCATCCGACAGATTTACCTCTCCATCCGACAGATTTACCTCTCCATCCGACCGATTTACCTCTCCATGCATCCAATTTACCTCTCCATCCGTCCGATTTACCTCTCCATCCGACAGATTTACCTCTCCATCCGACCGATTTACCTCTCCATGCATCCAATTTACCTCTCCATCCGTCCGATTTACCTCTCCATCCGTCCGATTTACCTCTCCATCCGTCCGATTTACCTCTCCATCCGTCCGATTTACCTCTCCAGCCGTCCGATTTACCTCTCCATCCGACCGATTAACCTCTCCATCCGACAGATTTACCTCTCCATCCGACAGATTCACCTCTCCATCCGACCGATTCACCTCTCCATCCGACCGATTTACCTCTCCATCCGACCGATTTACCTCTCCATCCGACAGATTTACCCCTCCATCCATCCGATTTACCTCTCCATCCGACAGATTTAACTCTCCATCCGACAGATTTACCTCTCCATCCATCCGATTTACCTCTCCATCCGACAGATTTAACTCTCCATCCGACAGATTTAACTCTCCATCCGTCCGATTTACCTCTCCATCCAACAGATTTAACTCTCCATCCGACCGATTTACCTCTCCATGCATCCAATTTACCTCTCCATCCGACAGATTTACCTCTCCATCCGTCCGATTTACCTCTCCATCCGTCCGATTTACCTCTCCATCCGACAGATTTACCTCTCCATCCGACCGATTTACCTCTCCATGCATCCAATTTACCTCTCCATCCGTCCGATTTACCTCTCCATCCGACAGATTTACCTCTCCATCCGTCCGATTTACCTCTCCAGCCGTCCGATTTACCTCTCCATCCGACCGATTAACCTCTCCATCCGACCGATTTACCTCTCCATCCGACAGATTCACCTCTCCATCCGACCGATTCACCTCTCCATCCGACCGATTTACCTCTCCATCCGACCGATTTACCTCTCCATCCGACAGATTTACCTCTCCATCCATCCGATTTACCTCTCCATCCGACAGATTTACCTCTCCATCTGACCGATTTACCTCTCCATCCGACAGATTTACCTCTCCATCCATCCGATTTACCTCTCCATCCGACCGATTTACCTCTCCATCTGACCGATTTACCTCTCCATCCGACCGATTTACCTCTCCATCCGTCCGATTTACCTCTCCATCCGTCCGATTTACCTCTCCATCTGACCGATTTACCTCTCCATCCATCCGATTTACCCCTCCATCCGTCCGATTTACCTCTCCATCCGTCTGATTTACCTCTCCATCCGACCGATTTACCTCTCCATCCGACCGATTTACCTCTCCATCCGACAGATTTACCTCTCCATCCGACCGATTTAACTCTCCATCCGACCGATTTACCTCTCCATCCGACCGATTTACCTCTCCATCCGACCGATTTACCTCTCCATCTGACCGATTTACCTCTCCATCTGACCGATTTACCTCTCCATCCGTCCGATTTACCTCTCCATCCGACAGATTTACCTCTCCATCCGTCCGATTTACCTCTCCATCCGACCGATTTACCTCTCCATCCGACCGATTTACCTCTCCATCCGACAGATTTACCTCTCCATCCGACAGATTTACCTCTCCATCCGACCGATTTACCTCTCCATCCGACAGATTTACCTCTCCATCCGACCGATTTACCTCTCCATCCGACCGATTTACCTCTCCATCCGACAGATTTACCTCTCCATCCGACAGATTTACCTCTCCATCCGACCGATTTACCTCTCCATCCGACCGATTTACCTCTCCATCCGACAGATTTACCTCTCCATCCGACCGATTTACCTCTCCATCCGTCCGATTTACCTCTCCATCCGACAGATTTACCTCTCCATCCGACCGATTTACCTCTCCATCCGACCGATTTACCTCTCCATCCGACAGATTTACCTCTCCATCCGACCGATTTACCTCTCCATCCGTCCGATTTACCCCTCCATCCGACAGATTTACCTCTCCATCCGTCCGATTTACCTCTCCATCCGACCGATTTACCTCTCCATCCGACCGATTTACCTCTCCATCCGACAGATTTACCTCTCCATCCGACAGATTTACCTCTCCATCCGACCGATTTACCTCTCCATCCGACCGATTTACCTCTCCATCCGACAGATTTACCTCTCCATCCGACCGATTTACCTCTCCATCCGTCCGATTTACCTCTCCATCCGACAGATTTACCTCTCCATCCGACCGATTTACCTCTCCATCCGACCGATTTACCTCTCCATCCGACAGATTTACCTCTCCATCCGACAGATTTACCTCTCCATCCGACAGATTTACCTCTCCATCCGACAGATTTACCTCTCCATCCGTCCGATTTACCTCTCCATCCGACAGATTTACCTCTCCATCCGACCGATTTACCTCTCCATCCGACAGATTTACCTCTCCATCCTTCCGATTTACCTCTCCATCCGACAGATTTACCTCTCCATCCTTCCGATTTACCTCTCCCTCTGACAGATTTACCTCTCCATCCATCCGATTTACATCTCCATCCGACCGATTTACCTCTCCATCTGACCGATTTACCTCTCCATCCATCCGATTTACCCCTCCATCCGACAGATTTACCTCTCCATCCGTCCGATTTACCTCTCCATCCGACAGATTTACCTCTCCATCCGACCGATTTACCTCTCCATCCGTCCGATTTACCCCTCCATCCGACAGATTTACCTCTCCATCCGACAGATTTACCTCTCCATCCATCCGATTTACCTCTCCATCCGTCCGATTTACCTCTCCATCCATCCGATTTACCTCTCCATCCGACAGATTTACCTCTCCATCGACCGATTTACCTCTCCATCCATCCGATTTACCTCTCCATCCGTCCGATTTACCCCTCCATCCGACAGATTTACCTCTCCATCCGACAGATTTACCTCTCCATCCATCCGATTTACCTCTCCATCCGTCCGATTTACCTCTCCATCCGACAGATTTACCTCTCCATCCGACAGATTTACCTCTCCATCGACCGATTTACCTCTCCATCCATCCGATTTACCTCTCCATCCATCCGATTTACCTCTCCATCCGACAGATTTACCTCTCCATCCGACAGATTTACCTCTCCATCCATCCGATTTACCCCTCCATCCGACAGATTTACCTCTCCATCCGTCCGATTTACCTCTCCATCCGACAGATTTACCTCTCCATCCGACCGATTTACCTCTCCATCCGACAGATTTACCTCTCCATCCGACAGATTTACCTCTCCATCCTTCCGATTTACCTCTCCATCCGACAGATTTACCTCTCCATCCTTCCGATTTACCTCTCCATCCGACAGATTTACCTCTCCATCCTTCCGATTTACCTCTCCCTCTGACAGATTTACCTCTCCATCCATCCGATTTACCTCTCCAATCTGACCGATTTACCTCTCCATCCATCCGATTTACCCCTCCATCCGACAGATTTACCTCTCCATCCGTCCGATTTACCTCTCCATCCGACAGATTTACCTCTCCATCCGACCGATTTACCTCTCCATCCGTCCGATTTACCCCTCCATCCGACAGATTTACCTCTCCATCCGACAGATTTACCTCTCCATCCATCCGATTTACCTCTCCATCCGTCCGATTTACCTCTCCATCCGACAGATTTACCTCTCCATCCGACAGATTTACCTCTCCATCGACCGATTTACCTCTCCATCCATCCGATTTACCTCTCCATCCGTCCGATTTACCTCTCCCTCCGACAGATTTACCTCTCCATCCGACAGATTTACCTCTCCATCCGACAGATTTACCTCTCCATCCGACAGATTTACCTCTCCATCCGACAGATTTACCTCTCCATCCGACAGATTTACCTCTCCATCCGACAGATTTACCTCTCCATCCGACAGATTTACCTCTCCATCCGACAGATTTACCTCTCCATCGTCCGATTTACCTCTCCATCCGTCCGATTTACCTCTCCATCCGACAGATTTACCTCTCCATCCGACAGATTTACCTCTCCATCCGACAGATTTACCTCTGCATCCGACAGATTTACCTCTCCATCCGACAGATTTACCTCTGCATCCGACAGATTTACCTCTCCATAATGCCTGTGCTTTCAGTGTGTAAGTGAAGTGATGAATTAGTACTCGGAATGCACTCGATTGCATTACTCAATGGGGGAAAGTCTAACCCACCTGAGAAGTCTTTGGTCATTAAGTATAAGCTGTTTACAAGTTGGAGTTTTATTGCCCTTTAAACATAAATAGAGACCACCAGTCCTCGTAAATAAATAGTTTGCACCAGCTGTTTTACAAATACTCTGGTTAAGTGGAATGTTTTTTTTAAATAACTGTAATTTATTTAACTGCTGAATTCATTTAACAGCAATTTACTCTTTTGGGAACTAGGTGGGAATTTTAACTCCCCCTTGCCTGGTGGAAACTGGGCGGGCAAGCAGTTAAAATGGATTTGGCAAAATCGATTCCCGCTCCATTCTAATTTTAACATGCTTGATTTTTCCAGGTGTGTGAGTTGCCCACCTAAGTCAGGTGGGAGTTTAATTTATCTATGCAAATCCGCGTCCTATTACGTCAATAGGAACCCAACGCCACCTTGACCAGGATGACAGCCGCCACCATGGCAAAAACCAGGGCCGGAATTTTCATGCTGCTGCGCGTGCAGGATTGGAGGTGGGGTGGGAGTAAAATTTGAAAAAAATGGCAGCGCGTCACAAACCCGCCGTCATCCTGCCTCCTTGTGCCTTTAACTCGAGTGCATTTGCCAGACCCAAACGGCAGAGGCAGACGACCTAATTTAGCTCACTAATACATTGTTGTCAGACCCTAAACCATGTTTTTAAGCAGACCTTTTGAAAATCACTGCACGACCACGGGAGTCACGCAGCAAGGGAACCATGTCTGTCAAGCTGAGGCGGAAGTTCAGTGGCCATTGATCGAGGTCATTACTGCAGAGCATGGAAATCCCAATAAATACTCCCACATGACACCTGCTTACTTGCCTAAGGGAAAGGCTCTTGCTGAGTTCATTTTGAGCACAGATTTAGGTGTCTACAGTTTGCAAGTCTTTTCTGCAAATTCGGAAGGCCCTCTCACCTCATTGCTACTGCCTATCACACATTGACAGGTTGCTTCTCTGATCTCTACTTGACCTGCCACTTATTACATCAGCATGGGTGCCATTTATACTGTCGCACCTTGGTCCTCAGTATCAGACCAGGATGAGCCCCAACACCAGCAGCAGCAGCAACAACCTTCTCCTCAATGGCCTGATGCTCCACAGGTTAAAGGGCATCAGCGCAGGGCTGCACCACACCGGAGGCGATCCCCCCAACTCAGGGTAAACAGGCAGAGGAAGAGCTTCCTCAACGTGACTGAGCAGCAGTGCCAAAGGAGGCTCAGGCTATTGTGCCAGGTCATTGCAGACATTTGCAGCTTGCTGGAGCAAGACCTGCAGCCCAGAGGACCTGGTGGACACGGCTTATCAGCAGCAGTCAAAGTCACCAGCGCCCTCAACTTCTTCGCCTCAGGCTCCTTCCAGGGATCTGCTAGCGACATTTGTGGCAGCTGGAAGTCGGCCGCCCACGGATGCATCACACAGGTCACCGATGCCGTGTTGAACAAGTCAGCCAATTATATCAACTTTGCCACTGATGAAGCCAGTGCTACTGAGCGGGCGTTCGGCTTTATGGCTCTGGCTGACTTCCCACAGGTGCAGGGTGTCATCGACTGCACACATGTGGCCATCAGGGCACCCCCACATCACCCAGGAGCGTTTGTGAACCACAAAGGCTTCCACTCCCTCAATGTGCAGCTGGTCTGCAACCATAGGAAGATCATCATGCATGTGTGTGCCAAATTCCCTGGCAGCTGCAATGACTTTTTTGTCCTGCGCCAGTCCACCCTCCCTCAGTTCTTCATACCTCCAAACAGACGTATTGGCTGGCTGCTTGGAGACAAGGGCTATCCAATGAAGATGTGGCTCATGACACCTTTGAGGAGGCCACGTACTGAGGCTGAGGAGAGATATAATGAAAGCCACAAGTCCACCAGATGTGTCATAGAGCAGACAATAGGCATGCTGAAAATGTGCTTCAGATGCCTTGACAGATCTGGAGGAGCACTTCAGTGCGTACCAGGCAGGGTCTCCAGGATCATGGTCGTCTGCTGCGTGGTCATCTGTTGTGAGGATTAGCGCTGCACGAGGAGCAAGGTGCAAAGCGCACAGCCTCTTCAGAGGAGGAGGAGTAGGAGGAGCATCAGCTGGAAGACGAGGAGGAGTAGGAGGAACCTCAGGTCCAGGTACCAGCAGCACCTGAACACATTGCTGCCCGGGAGGCCAGGGATGGCTGCATCATGGCCAGATTTATTTAACTTCCTGCATTACACCCATATGGCTGCCACATGCTGTGCCAGGCTCCCCTACCCCCAACAACACCATAAAGCATCCCTACAATGACCAAGCCATTCCTTTCACATTGATCCCCATTGCTGGATGTAACGTTATGTCTCACCATTCACTCCAACTCACTAAGCCACTTCCAAAGTAGCAGACAAAAATAGGCATGACTGGAAAGTGGTGAAAATAAATAGTTTTATCTGTGACACAACAGTAATGGAACCTTAACAAAAACACGTCTTTAAACACCCGTGTGCTTACCCTTGTGCATCTACTTTGTGTCATTTTTCGTTTACGTATGCTTGTACGAGGTGCAACCCCTGTGGCTTCAGCAGAAGTAGTAGCAGCCTGCTCACTTCCCTGCTGCGACTGTGTAGACACTTTTGATGGACATCCTCTTGATTTTAGAGCCTCTGATGGCCCCACCAATGTCTGCTCCTCCTGCGACTGTGCAGGGGCAGACTCGGCCATCATGATCCGAGGAGGCATCTGACACTCTGACTGAGGGGGAGGCAATGTGGGAGAAGTATGAGTGCTTTGAGAGGAGCTCCCACTTCCATGTCCCCTCTCACCGTCATCCCTCTCATGGGCCACCTGCACTTCCCTGCTAGCAAGGAGCTGGAGAGCACCTTGCTGCACAGCAGTGGGGCCATGAGGACTCTAGTCTACTTTGACATCCCTCCTAGAGGGGAGGTCTATGAGCGTCTGCCATCTATTCTCCATAGAGACCATGTGCTCCTGTGAGTGGTGCATTAGCTGCTCCATGCAGGTGGCCATCCTTTCCATGGAAGAGCCTATAGTCGCCATTGCCTGCGACACGGAGATGGACTCCTCCATTCTCTGCACATTTGCAGACATCGCGGTCACTAAACTTGTCAGAGCCTCCTGCACTTCTTCCTGCACCTCCAGTATCACGCTCTTTCTCGATGGCCCCTGAGGTTGAGTGTCTGCATGCAGCTGAGCAGAGCTTGGAGTGTCCTGTGCCCTCCAGCGAGGCGTCGCCACTGCTGTCCCTGTCAACACCATCTCCTCTTGCTCACTTGTGACTTGTGAGACACCAGGTGACAACACTACTCTATCTCGTCTAGGACCCACCGAGGTGTGCGTCTCTGCGCTGGCGCTGGGTGCACTCAGGTTTGGTGATTAAAGGTTGGAGGCTCCTTTGAGTCATCTTCTCTTCCACCTGGACAGTGAGGGGGCTCTTGATGGACCTGTGAGAGTGTAAAGAGATGATTTAGAAATGTTATATTAAGAATGGGTAATGATACCATTATGCACATGATGAACATTCGCAGGCTGCTGACATTCTTTTTTTCTTCATTCATTCTCAGGATGTGGGCATTGCTGGCAAGGCCAGCATTTATTGCCCCTCCCTAATTGCCATTAACTGAGTGTCTTGCTAGGCCATTTCAGAGGGCTGTTAAGAGTCAACCACATTGCTGTGGGCCTGGAGTCACATATAGACCAGACTGGGTAAGGACAACAGATTCCCTTCCCTAAAGGACATCAGTCCCCATATGAGTGACTGCTATATGCCATGTGGCTGTATGAGGTGTAATTCTGTCACCAGGTTGCTGAGAGGTCCCCCTCTCTCCATCTCCCACCGCCAGCTGCTCCACAACTCCTCACATCTCCAGGGCCACCTCCTCTGCTGCAGTCAAAGTGGCGAAGGATGGAGAGACACTTCCGGTTCTCTCCCTCTCCCTGTTTTTGTGGGCTCTCTTCTCCTGCAAGGAGGGAAAGAAGAGAATGTTGAGTGAAAGTGATGGCATGAGTGTAAGGAATGTGTGTGTCACATCTTTAGAGGGTGACTGTGAGGGAATGTGGTGCCAATGCCAAAGTGTCAATGCCAAATGGTCTCCTTGTGTGGTGTTAGTTGGTATGATTGCATTAGGATGAGGGTGAGTGTGCGGGTGGCTAGTCAAATGGGGATGTGGGTATGTAAATAGAGAAAGAGGGATGGGTGGATGTGCAAGTATGCTGGTGTGAGTCATGAAGTGCAGGAGCAAGCTTGGGAAGGCAGAGTGATGGGGATGTGTTGACAGGCACAGCAGGATGAAGGTGAGTGTGGCTTTGCACACACCTTTCCTGATCTCATGGGATCATTGAAGTGCTTCTGGCACTACACCCAGGTCTTCCTCACCACATCCCTGCTGTTGACCTTCTCTGCAATTTGCAGCCAGGCTCGTTTAGTCTCCTGGGGAGGTCTTTTCTGCCAATCAGCAGGGAAGAGGACCTCCCTGCGTGCTCTGACTTCCTCCACAAGAATATGTAGGGGGCCATCTGAGAACCTGGGTGCAGCCCTCTGTCCCTGTGAAGCCGTCTCTGCAAGGCTGAGCAATAACCAGATGGTGATATGTACTGCCTGCACACTTCTAGATGAACCTTCCAATGCAATGTGGCCAAGGCTGGAAATGAGTCATCGATGACGTCATGAGACCCGCACCATTTAATAGGACAGGGAAACACGCAGGCCTGCCTTAATAGGCGCCATTAACGGAAAGTCGCTCTAAGGAGCGGGATGAAAAGAACAATGAGTTTCCGAGCTGTCACGCCAACCACCCGCACCCGACCCGCCCGGGTAATGAAAATTCCAGCCCTGGTCTGAGAACTGAAGAGGCCTTTCCAGGTAAGTTTAAAGCTTTATTTGTGGGGCCAGGAGGAGAGGAGTGATCCTCCAGACCCCACAAGGAAAGTGTAGGCCTCCCCTGCCCTAGATTCTCCACCCTTCGCGAAACGCCTGACCCCGCACTTACCCTGGGCCCAGTGGGCGACCTATGGGCTGCCCGACTTTCTGCCACTTCACTCACGTCTTGAGCGGGAAGTCAGCCAGTGGCATGTTAATCAGGCCTGGGTGATAAAATCTGCTGGGCCTCCTAATGCCGCTTTCGATAGCGTTGCCAATGCTGTTTGGAGGCATTCCTGGAGGTTTGATCATGTGACGTTCTGACCATATGATATCTAACCATGTGATTTCTGATCATGTGACACCTGTCACGTGCCATCTGATCACATAACTTCTACAAACGTTATTGCATTTACCTTAAGTTTGGGTCGCCTGTAGTTGAGGATTTTTGCGCGTGGTTTCACGTCAGCAGCTGCTTTGCGAGAAGTTCTAAGAACCAGGAGGCCGCCCGTGATCAGGTGAAGAGTGGAAACCAAGGGCGAGGGCCTCATCCCTCTCCCTATCTCCTTGGACTCTGGTTCCATGTGAAGGTGGCAACTAGGGCTGACAGGGTAGATGCAGAAAGGCTGTTTCCACTGGCTGGAGTGTCTAGAACCAGGGATCATAGTCTCAGGATAAGGGGTTGGCCATTTAGGACTGAGATGAGGAGAAATTTCTTCACTCAGAGGGTTGTGAATCTTTGGAATTCTCTACCCCAGAGGGCTGTGGATGCTTAGTCGATGAGTATATTCAAGACTGAGATCGATAGATTTTTGGGCACTAAGGGAATCAATGGACATGGGAATAGGGTGGGAAAGTGAAGTTGATGTAGAAGTTTATCCACGAGCTTATTGAATGGCAGAGCAGGCTCGATGGGCCACGTGGCCTACTCCTGCTCCTATTTCTTATGTTCTTATGTTCTTTACCCTGAACTAGGAGTCTCAGTTAGAGCTGATCTGTACTTAGACTTCACACGCCAAAACCAGCCGGTACGGACCAACCTGAACCAAACTGAATGACTGCACAAGGGGCAGTGGGATCAGTGTTTGGAGCACTTCTCACAGGGCACATTGTCCTAAACTCAGCTCAACACCAACATTTCTGAACCACTCCCTGAGCTTGGGCTCAATAAAGGAGCGTTTTCATAGAATTATAGATATAATCAGCACAGGAGGAGGCCATTCAGCCCCCGGTGCTGATGATCTCTCCAGTAACCCCATTCTCTGCAGAATCTTTTATACTCCTCCCTTTCAAATATTTATCCCCTTCACTTTCAAATTAAGTTTTAGGGGGAAAATTCGTGTTCGCCAGCAAAGTTGTCGGTGACACCGGCAACTGCAGTTAACGGCTGCTGGAAATGGCTGCAATGCTAAGTGAGTGAAATTGGTCTGGGGGGCATGGAGATAGGTGGCACAGCGCTCACCTTCCGTGCAATACCGACCTGGTGGCATTGCTGGAGGGATCTGGGAAGAAGTTCCAGTCCAGGTCCGGCGCTGCAGCTTCCCACAGCCTCTGTGAGCGAAGCTGTGGAGCTCGCAAAGAATTGTGGGTAATGAAGAGCTCTGAGATTTAAAGGGACCATGCACACAGAAGCAATACAATACAAAATGCAGTGAATCAATATATTTTTCAGCCGTTTCTGCCTTTTAAGAAATAGTCAATATTTAAAAGAAGTTCCAAATGTGAATATTCAGCTGTTAAAGTTAAATCTTCCTAACCTCAACAAATGGGAAAACTGCCTCATCACTAACAGAAATGCGATTGCTTTCTCTTGGCTATCATCAATTACGTGGCTTATGACAGCTCCCATACCATAGCTGGAAGCATCATACACTAACTTCAGCTCACGCTCTGTGTCGGAGTGCACAAGTCGAGCATCGCTAGAGAGACTTCTCTTACAAGCATCGTAAGCTTCCTGTTGCCCTTTCGTCCACTCCCAGTGGATAACATAGAAACATAGAAGATAGGAGCAGGAGTAGGCCATTCGGCCTCTTGAGCCTGCTCCGCCATTCAATGAGATCATGGCTGATCATTCAAATTCAGTACCCTGTCCCTGCTTTCGCCCCATATCCCTTGATCCCTTTAGCCTTAAGAAATATATCTAACTCCTTCTTGAATATATTTAATGAATTGGCCTCAACTGCCTTCTGTGGTAGAGAATTCCACAGGTTCACCACTCTCTGGGTGAAGAAATTCCTCCTCATCTCAGTCCTAAATGGCTTACCCCTTATCTTTAGACAGTGACCCCTGGTTCTGGACTCCCCCGCCATCGGGAACATCCTTCCTGCATCTAGTCTGTCTAGTCCTGTTAGAATTTTATAAGTTTCAATGAGATCTCCTCTCATTCTTCTAAACTCAAGCGAATATAAGCCTAATCGACCCAATCTCTCTTCATACGTCATTCCTGCCATCCCAGGTATCAGTCTAGTGAATCTTCGCTGCACTCCCTCCATGGCAAGAACATCCTTCCTCAGATAAGGTGACCAAAACTGCACACAATACTCAAAGTGTGGTCTCACCAAGGCCCTGTACAACTGCAGCAAGACATCCTTGCTCCTGTACTCGAATCCTCTCGTTATGAAGGCCAACATACAATTTGCCTTCTTAACCGACTGCTGCACCTGCATGCTTACCTTCAGCGACTGGTGCACAAGGACACACAAGTCTCGTTGCACTACCCCTTTTCCCAATCTATTGCCATTCAGCTAATAATCTGTCTTCCTGTTTTTGCCACCAAAGTGGATAACCTCGCATTTATCCACATTATCCTGCATCTGCCATGCATCTACCCAATCACCCAACCTGTCCAAATTATACTGGAGTTTCTCTGCATCCTCCTCACAGCACACACGCCCACCCAGCTTTGTGCCATAGAAACATAAACATAGAAGATAGGAGCAGGATAGGAGATAGGAGCAGGAGTAGGCCATTTGGCCCCTCGAGCCATTCAATGCGATCATGGCTGATCATCCAAATTCAGTACCCGGTCTCTGCTTTCTCCCCATACCCCTTGATCCCTTTAGCCTTAAGAAATATATCCAACTCATTCTTGAATATATTTAATGTATTGGCCTCTACTGCCTTCTGTGGTAGAGAATTCCACAGGTTCACCACTCTCTGGGTGAAGAAATTCCTCCTCATTTCTGTCCTAAATGGCCTACCCCTTATCCTTAGACTGTGACCCCTGTTTCTGGACTCCCCGACCATCGGGAACATCCTTCCTGCATCTAGTCTGTCCAGTCATGTCAGAATTTTATAAGTTTCAATGAGATCGCCTCTCATTCTTCTAAACTCCAGCGAGTACAAGCCCAATTGACCCAATCGCTCCTCATACGTCATTCCTGCCATCCCAGGTATCATCCTGGTGAATCTTCACTTAACTCCTTCCATGGCAAGAACATCCTTCCTCAGATAAGGCGACCAAAACTGCACACAATACTCAAGACGTGGTCTCACCAAAGCCCTGTACAACTGCGGCAAGACATCCTTGTTCCTGTACTCAAATCCTCTCGCTACGAAGGCCAACATGCCATTTGCCTTCTTAACCGCCTGCTGCACCTGCATGCTTCCCTTCAGCGACTCGTGCACAAGGACACCCAGGTCTCGTTGCACTTCCACTTCTCCCAATCTATTGCCATTCAGATAATCTGCCTTCCTGTTTTTGCCACCAAAGTGGATAACCTCGCATTTATCCACATTATATTGCATCTGCCATGCTTTTGCCCAATCACCCAACCTGTCCAAATCATCCTGGAGTTTCTCGGCATCCTCCTCACAGCACACACGCCCACCCAGCTTTGTGTCATCTGCAAATTTGGAGATATTACATCTAGTTCCCTTGTCTAGATCATTAATATATATTGTGAATAGCTGGGGCCCAAGGACCGATCCCTGCGGTACTCCACTAGTCACTGCCTGCCACTCGGAAAAAGACCCGTTTATTCCAACTCTTTGCTTTCTGTCTGCTAACCAGTTCTCTATCCAAGTCAATACCTTGCCCCCAATCCCATGTGCCTTAACTTTACATGCTAATCTCTTATGCGGGACCTTATCAAAAGCCTTCTGAAAGTCCAAATACACCACATCCACTGGTTCTCCCTTATCTGTTTTACCAGTTACATCCTCAAAAAATTCCAGTAGATTAGTCAAGCACGATTTACCTTTTGTAAATCCATGTTGACTTTATCCGATCCTGTCACTGTTTTCCAAGTGCTCTGCTATAACATTTTTATAATGGACTCTAGCATTTTCCCCACTACCGATGTCAGGCTTACCGGTCTGTAATTCCCCATTTTCTCTCTATCACCTTTTTTGAATAGTGAGGTAACATTAGCTACCCTCCAATCCATGGGTACTGTTCCAGATTCCATCGAATGCTGGAAGATGATCAGCAAAGCATCAACTATTTCTAGGGCCACTTCCTTAAGTACCCTAGGATGTAGATTATCAGGCCCTGGGGATTTATCAGCCTTCAATCCCATCAATTTCCCTAACACCATTTCCCTACAAATAATGATTTCTTTCAGTTCCTCCCTTTCATCAGACCCCATGTTCCCCAACATCTCTGGGAGGTTATTTGTGTCCTCCTTTGTGAAGACAGAACCAAAATATGTATTTAATTGGTCAGCCATTTCTTTGTTCCCCATTATAAATTCCCCTGATTCTGACTGCAAGGGACCTACGCTTCACTTCACCAATCTTTTTCTCTTCACATATCTATAAAAGCTTTTACAGTCAGTTTTTATGTTCCCTGCAAGCTTACCCTCATATTCTATTTTCCCTTTCTTAATTAATCCCTTTGTCCTCCTTTGTTGAATCCTAAACTGCTCCCAATCCTCAGGTTTACTGCTTTTTCTGGCCAATTTATATGTCCTCTCCTTGGATCTTATGCTATCCCTAATTTTCCTCGTTAGCCACAGTTGAGTCACCTTTTTTGTTTTATTTTTATGCCAAACTGGGATGAACAAATTCTGTAGTTCATCCATGCGGTCTTTGAATGTTTGCCATTGCCTATCCACCGTCAACCCTTTGAGTGACATTCCCCAATGAATCCTACCCAACTCGCGCCACAGACCATCGTATTTTCCTTTATTTAAATTTAGGACCCTATTATCTGAGTCGACTACTTCATTCTCCATCTTAATGAAGAATTCAATCATATTATAATCGCTCCGACCCAAGGGGCCTCGTACAACAAGATTGCTAATCAATCCTTTCTCGTTACATAATACCCAGTCTAAGATGGCCTGATCTCTGTTTGGTTCCTCGACATATTGGTCCAGGAAACCATCCCTTAAACACTCCAGGAATTCCTCCTCCACAGTATTGTTACTAATTTGGTTAGCCCAATCTATATGTAGATTAAAGTCACCCATGATGACTGCTGTGCCCTTATTGCACGCTTCACTGATTTCCCTTTTAATGCCATCCCCAACCTCCGCATTACTGTTTGGAGGTCTATATACCACTCCCACTAATGTTTTCTGCCCCTTGGTATTTCTCAGTTCTACCCATACAGATTCCACATCATCAGAGCTAATATCCTTACAATTGTGTTAATCCATTCTTTAACCAGCAATGCTACCCCACCTCCCTTTCCTTTTTGCCTATCTTTCCTGAATATTGAATACCCCTGGATGTTGAGTTCCCAGCCTTGGCCACCCTGGAGCCATGTCTCTGTAATCCCAATCAAATAATATTCGTTTACCTCTATTTGCGCAGCTAATTCATCCACCTTATTACGAATGCTCCTCGCATTAAGACACAAAGCCTTCAGGCTTGTTTTTTTAACGCTCTTACACCTATTAGAATTATTATTTACTGTGGCCATGTTTGATTAAACCGTTGATTTCTCTGACTGCCTTTTTTGTTTTTCTCCTTCCTATCTTTTGCTTTTATTCTTGTTTTCCTTTCGTCTGTCCTCTTGCTCAGGTTCCCAACCCCCTGCCATTTTAGTTTAAACCCTCCCCCAGAGCACTAGCAAACACTCCCCCTAGGACATCGGTCCCGGCCCTGCTACAGGTGCAAAACGTCCGGTTTGAACTGGTCCCACCTCCCCCAGAACCGGTTCCAATGTCCCAGGAATTTGAATCCCTCCCCCTTGCACCATTCCTCTAGCCACGTATTCATCTGAAATATCCTTCTATTTCTACTCTGACTAGCACGTGGCACTGGTAGCAATCCTGAGATTACTACCTTTGAGGTCCTATTTTTTAATTTACCTCCTAACTCCCTATATTCCACTTTTAGGACGTCATGCCGCTTTTTACCTATATCGTTGGTACCTATATGTACCACGACAACTGGCTGTTCACCCTTCCCTTCCAAGATGTTCAGCAGCCACTCTGAGACATCCTTGACCCTTGCACCAGGGAGGCAACACACCATCCTGGAGTCTCGTTTGTGGCCGCAGAAAAGCCTAGCTATTCCCCTTACAATAGAATCACCTATTACTATAGCTCTCCCCCTCTTTTTCCTCCCGTCCTGTGCAGCAGAGCCACCCCTGGTGCCAGGAAGTTGGCTGCTGCTGCCTTCCTCTGGTAAGCCACCCCCCCCCAACTGTACTCAAAGTGGTGTATCTGTTTGAGAGGGGGATGTCCGCAGGGGACCCCTGCACTACCTGCCTGTGCCTAGTACTCTGTCTGTTGGTCACCCATTCCCTTTCTGCCTGTCCAACCTTTGCCTGCGGTGTGACCAACTGATCAAATGTGCTATTCACGACCTCCTCAGCCTCGCGAATGGTCCAGTATGAATCCAATTGCAGCTCCAGCACCGCAAACTGCAGCTCCATCTGCAAACTTGGAGATATTACATCTAGTTCCCTCATTTAGATCATTAATATATATTGTGAATAGCTGGGGTCCTAGCACCAATCCCTGCGGTACCCCACTAGCCTGCCACTTGGAAAAAGACCTGTTTATTCCAACTCTTTGCTTCCTGTCTGCCAACCAGTTCTCTATCCAAGTCAGTACCTTACCCCCAATCCCATGTGCTTTAACTTTGCACGCTAATCTCTTATGCAGGACCTTATCGAAAGCCTTCTGAAAGTCCAAATACACCACATCCACTGGTTCTCCCTTATCTATTCTACCAGTTACATCCTCAAAAAATTCCAGTAGATTAGTCAAGCATGATTTACCTTTTGTAAATCCATGTTGACTTTGTCCAATCCTGTCACTGTTTTCCAAATGCTCTGCTATTACATCTTTTATAATGGACTCTAGCATTTTCCCCACTACTGATGTCAGGCTTACCGGTCTTTAATTCCCCATTTTCTCTCTACCACCTTTTTTAAATAGTGGGGTTACATTAGATACCCTCCAATCCATGGGAACTGTTCCAGAGTCTATAGATTTTTGGAAGATGACCTGCAATGCATCCACTATTTCTAGGGACACTTCCTTAAGTACCCTAGGATGTAGATTATCAGGCCCTCGGGATTTATCGGCCTTCAATCCCATCAATTTCCCTAACACCATTTCCCTACAAATCCTGATTTCATTCAGTTCCTCCCTGTCATTAGACCCTATGTTCCCCAACATCTCTGGGAGGTTATTTGTGTCCTCCTTTGTGAAGACAGAACCAAAATATGTATTTAATTGGTCAGCCATTTCTTTGTTCCCCATTATAAATTCCCCTGATTCTGACTGCAAGGGACCTACGCTTGACTTCACCAATCTTTTTCTCTTCACATATCTATTGAAGCTTTTACAGTCAGTTTTTATGTTCCCTGCAAGCTTACTCTCATACTTTATTTCCCCTATCTTAATTAATTCTTTTGTCCTCCTTTGATGAATCCTAAACTGCTCCCAATCCTCAGGTTTGCTGCTTTTTCTGGCCAATTTATATGTCCTCTCATTGGATCTTATGCTATCCCTAATTTCCCTTGACAGCCACGGTTGAGCCACTTTTTTTGTTTTATTTTTATGCCTGACAGGGATGAACAAATTCTATAGTTGATCCATGTGATCTTTAAATCTTTCCCAGGCAGGAGTTAAAATTCCTACCGAATACACTCCAACTGCCCATGTTCGTTAACTGAATCCTGAAGGGGAAGCAAATTAACAAAAAGTGGTAAGTTATTCAAATTTAGAGTGCCATGTTTTATAACATATGTTTCATACATTTTAAAAATCTTATTTTCCTTATAATGTTGAAAGTTTGCTAAAAGTATTTTTGTAGATATTGGCCCTGATTATTCCCTTCAGTACATGCTCTTGAACTCATGTAAATTCATGTTTTATTCCTACAGCAGACACTGGCACAGTGTTGTCATCTGCAACCTACGAGATTTTCTCTCCCTTCTTTTGAGCAGTGGCCATCCATTTGTACAGCTTTGCGGTGCTATTTTACCCACCTACACCATGAATTAAACTCTTAAGAAAGTGAAAAGTGCAAATATCATCACAGACTGCCATTATGGAGATTCAAGATTCATTTTAATACTTGGTTTTTTGATCCACAGGAATTATTATATAAATAAGGCCCCTGGCTCCATCAGGTATTTAACATTCAAAATGAAGGGAATGAAGATGCACTTTTTGTCTGTTTGTTGTTCCCATTCCTCTGATGTGCTCTTCAAAAAAATGTCTGGTAACCAGTCTGCATAAAAAGAACGGACTTGCATTTATATAATGCATTTTTACGTCTTCAGGACATTCCAAAGTGCTTTGCAACCAATGAATTATTTTAAAATTCCAGTCACTGATGCCATGTGAACAAATGCAGCAGCCAATTTACACACAGCAAGGACCCATAAACAGCAAATGAACGAATGACCAGGCAATCTAGTTTTGGTGATGTTGGGTGAAGGAAAAAATATTGGCCAGGACACAGGTAGAGCTTCCTGCTCTTCTTCGAATGGGGCCACGGGATCTTTTACATCAACCTAAGCAGGCAGGTGGGGCCTCAGTTTAATATCTCATCCAAAGAACACCTCCAAAACGACAGCACTCGTCAGCACTGCAGTGAAGTATTAAGCTAGGTTAATTGCTCAAATCCATAGCGGTGCTTGAGCCCATTACCTCTCAACTCAAAGACAACAGTGAGCCAAACTAACATTATTAACCACACTGTCATGCTAACATCATGCTGTGCTTTCATACACAATTACTGGTCTTTGCATGGAGGTAGCTATGCACACTATGCTTGCAGGAACAACAAAACAGATGAATAATGTAGCCCTCTATGGCACTGAAAGCACAGACTTCAAGATCTGCCAATGCTAAGGCTGCGCTGGTTTTTTCAGTGCAATTTGCCTGAAATCGGCCAAAGATCGTGAAATTTCAAGCGCAAATTACATGCAGTGCAAATCGAGTTTCCGCGATCTTTTGTGCTTGGTTAGAAAACAGCGCGCAAGAAGCTGGCCCCGCCCACAAAACTGGCCACCCCCCCCCCCCCCCCCAGAACAAATTCATCACCATTGGGAGCTTCGGCTAGCCGTTTGCGAGCCTTCAATGAGGCTCTTAAAATTAAACTTTTTTTTTAGGCGCAAGGGCACTATTAGGCACATTTTAAAAGCTGTTAAATATGTTTTAATTTATTAAGAAACTGACTACTGTACACCAATGTAACTAGTTTTTTAAAGTCATTTTCAGTTCAATATATCAAGGAATATCTTTTAACGCAAAATCTTTAAAAAAAATCTGTTCTAAAATGTTGCCCAATTGCGCTGGTTGGTAGCAGATTTTACGTTTGGCGATATGCAAATGAGATTGTGCTGAAACTTGAGCAAAAAAAACACTTCTCAAAACCAGCGCAATTTTGAGCGCAATTTGCACCTGGATCGCCGATTGCATCCAAAGCAGAAACGTTTGCTTTGAACCAAGGCATTTGTTACAACATGCAAAGTGTACTTTTTGAAATTATTTTAATTTTTCTTTCCTCCGCATTTTTCGCACCCCCCACCCCCCATTCTGTCATGCAGCATATCCCAGTTCAAAGGCTAAGATGGTAGGCAGGCAGGTGAACTTTTCCCAGGCTTCTGCCATTGCTTTTCTGTAACCAACCACTGGGATTTGGACAACAGCAGCCTCCACTCCTCTTTCAATGGAAAAACATCTGGCCTTGGCTCTGGACTGCAGCTTGATGGCGGAGCATAGATCAAAAAACTCAGCACGTGAAGGATTGTAGGCACAGGCGGCTGTCCCGGTGCAACACATTTGAGTGCTAAAATACTGCATCATGGCATTGCAGCATGCTGCCTTTATTTATAAACAAGAGTCTGCGTTCTGAGTTAACTTTTTACTTTTGGAGTTTTGAACAGGTAGCAATAACATAGGAGGAAACAAAACAAAGAGCGAATTCAGCAGTGCACTGCGTACAACAGAACAGCAGTACTGCGACAAGGACAGATATAAAACAAACGTAATATAACAGTGAAACACTATAATTTGAACATCACTCTAAATGGTAGAATGTCCAATCAGCAAAATTCGCTAACCACTTAACATAAACTGATTATTGTCTGCATAGATATAATGCACACAGAAATGTAGTAGAAATGGATTAAGTGATCACGTGAACTTCTCTAATTGGAAGTTCTACCTTTATTGCCGCAATGTTCACCAGTTTTTGTAACTTTTCCCTTTCTTTGTATGTTGTAGCTATTGCTACCTAATTCAAAATTCCAAACACGCAAGTAAAAATTCCTGGCAGTCAGAAGGCAACATGAAGCCAATGGACAGGAATGTCAAACGGTTATATAAACTAAGAATAAAGGTAGTGCAGAGAGTGCTGAAATAAAAGAGAAACGTGAGATATTGGAAGGGGTGGTTGGGATCCGGGTAGCAAGTCATTAAAAAGTCTATCGACAGTCATAGGCATGATTTCAAGGGCTCCAAAGGATCAGCCCAGCAAAAGGGGAAGAAGTGTCGAAGGCTTGGAATACATGCATTTAAATAAGGCTTTATCGCATAGTCAAAACATCTGAAAGTGCTTCACACGTTAAAATCCTTTTTGATATGAGTGATGATTAAATGTTATTGGTGCTCTGTGCACTGGAATACCAGATAAAAAAATTAGTCTGTTGAGAGCAGAAATCTCCCCGTGTAACCTGTACATTCCTAACTTCAAGTGATGTAACATCAGGTAAACTTCCACCCCTCCCAGGAAATCTAATCAAAGTGGAAGTAAATAAGAGCATTTCCCAGCTCTGTCCAGAAAGGATTCCTTTATAGGTTCTGACAAAATTAGACTTTAATTTCCTACATTACAACAGTGACTATACTTCAAAAGTACTTGGTTGGCTGTAAAGCGCTTTGGGATGTCCTGAGGTCCTGAAAGGCACAATATAAGTGCAAGTCTTTCTTTTTTTCCTTTCACAGTTGTCAATATACATGCATAGGAGCCTGCAAGGTGAGAGTTGGAGAGGGTGCAGAGGAGATTTACCAGAATGATACCAGGGAAGGGATTGTTCTCATTAGAGCAGAGAAGGTTAAGGGGAGATTTAATTTGATCAGCCATGATCTTATTGAATGGCGGAGCAGGCTCGAGGGGCCGTATGGCCTACTCCTGCTCCTACTTCTACTGTTCTTATGTTCTTAATAGAGGTGTTCAAAATTATGAGGGGTTTTGAAAGAGCAAATAAGAAGAAACTGTTTCCACTGGCAGGAAAGTCGGTAACCACGGGACACAGATTTAAGATAATTGACAAAAAAAAACAAAGGGGAGTGAGGAAAAATGTCTTTACCCAGCAAATTGTTTTGATCTGGAATACATTATCTGAAAGGATAATGGAAGCAGATTCAATAATAACTTTCAAAAGGCAATTGGATATATTCTTGAAAAGGAAAAATTTGCAGGGCTATGGGGTAAGTGCGGGACTAATTGGACAGCTCTTTCAAAGAGTTGGCACAGGCATAGTGGGCCGAATGGACTCCTTCTGTGCTGTATGATTCTATGAATTCTATGAATTACGCCTACAGTATTTAACCTTTCTCAGGAAACTAATATTTGGCGTCCTACTTGAGGTATAATAATATTGATGTAATTGCATTCTCATTGAATAGGCATTCAGCCATATTTTGGTCCACTCAACTGCATAAATTATTTCCTCTGACCCCCCCTTCTCCATTTCCTATTTTACTGAACACCTTTCAAACTTTAGTTACAAACAGGGGTTTATTTACTAAGAAACCTTTCCAGTTCTTTAGAATCAGAAGGCTGTGTGCCTTTGCAAAGAAATCCTTCAGTGTTTCTGTAATTTGCAAAAAAAAATCGATTGCAAGGCAACTGAAACAACCCATCCCCCTGTCCACATACATCATTCAGAATGTTTATGCTGGCCTTTACCCGCTCCTCCAACCCAACAATTTCCTCGCCAGTACGGATGCTGAGTTTCTACAGAGCAGGACAGATCAACTTTCAGCCAGTGCTCAAATACTTTCAAGTATTAGCATGAGGAACATATCACCTTGTTCCAGGATCACCACTCAGGCAAGAGCGCAAAATAAGGATCTGTGTCATTTAATCTCCAGCTAAGGCCACAAAGCTAAAACTTGTGGGATGAATTATTGCTTCCCATGAAGGCACTAAATTTGCTAACTTTTTTTTAATATATCTTATTTGTTCCACATCTTTTATATTGATTTATGAACTCTACCTCCTGTTTGCAGTCTGTGCCTCAAGCTTCAATTCTTTAAGCAGTAGCCGTCTATTTCGCTAAATCTGTGTAAAGTTGCATGTGATGGAAAAAGAGACTCACATCAAAATCGCCCTGGCCACATTAGAATGCAGATTTTAACAGGCAATCAAATAATACAAATAACACAGGTCAACACATTTCAGGCCTCTGGCAAGATTTTCCTTAGGGGGAAAAAGGGTTTTAGTCATTCATCTATTTTTCCTTCAAGTAAATTATTACTGCATGGAGCATTATGAACAGTGTGGAATGCTATATTAACGTACAGATATTAAAATGTATAGTTTGGGTATTGGGAGTATGAACTCTTGCATATTAGAGAAAAATAAAGTAGGTAATTTCTAATGCTATTTTTGGCAGCCATGTGAAAAGCATGTTATGGTGAGTGCAATGCTTCACACGGCTTTTGTCTTTGTTTACTGAAGATAACCATTGACAATGGCTCTGATGTCATCTCCGTGTCGCAAGATTAACAGTTGTTGTACAGTTGCTAAGTGACTCCTCTCGCACCCACCAGACACTGACACAAATTAAGGATTAACCTCGACACATTGAGAGTAATTTTACCATAACTCACTCAGTATTGGGCGGGAAATTCACGGGATCGGGTGGAGCGCCGTGTTTTACACCCCGCCCAATATTACTCTCTGTTGACTTTAATGGCGAGTAAAATCAGGTGGGGTGTAAAACCAGGATTGCACCCGATCCCAGCGGTTTCTCAATGGGTGAGTTAGGTTAAAATTGATCCCATTACCTAAGGACTTTTTGGGTGAAATTCAACTTCAGTAATAGCACAAAAACAGCGTTAGCAAATCGGCAGCCCATTTTACACCAACCTGATTATCTTTTCCACTGAAGTCTATGAAAAAAAATGTCGGACGGGATATAAAATGGGTTGCCGATTCGCTACCGCCTGTTTTCCGCTACTGTTGAAGTCAAATTTCACCTCTTTTGTCTCATTTTATCTTCAAATCAGCTCCCCTTGCTCTCTCGTTTGAGTTCTCTGCTTTCCTTTTCTCGCAGGTCCATCTCTTTGATCTCACCATCTTCATTGGCCTTCCACTGCCATGGTCTCAACCACTGACAAAGCTATTTTCAACTGCTTCCGTGTAACAACCTACATCCCCTAACACCGTTCAACCACATTTCCTTCCACATCTGCCCGTGGAGGAGCACATGAATTTCTTTACCTCCAAGATAGAAACTTTCCATTCAGCCACCTCTGCTACTTCCCCCCTTCTTTTTGCCCAATAAGCTTAACCTCTTCCCCTAGTCCCATCGCACAATAACCCTGAAACCTTGTCACTTTCTAATCCGCGCCCCCCCCCCCCATCTCATCCCCTGCCCTCTCCATGCACATCTCATCCATGAGATCTACCTCTTGTCCCTCGATCCAAGCTTGGTCAAAGAGGTAGGTTTTAAGGAGTGTCTTAAAGGAGGAACGAGAGGTAGATAGGCGGAAAGGTTTAGGGAAGGAATTCCCGAGCTTAGGGCCTTGGCAGCTGCAGGCACGGCCACCAATGGTGGAGCAATTAAAATCGGGAATGCTCAAGAGGTCAGAATTAGAGGAGCGCAGATATCTCAGAGGGTTGTGGGGCTGGAGGAGATTACAGAGATAGAGAGGGATGAGGCCATGGAGGGATTTGAAAACAAGGATGAGAATTTTAAAAACGAGGCGTTGCTTAACCGGGAACCAGTGTAGGTCAGCGAGCACAGGGGTGATGGGTGAACAGGACTTGGTGCAAGTTAGGACACAGGCAGCAGAGTTTTGGATGACCTCAAGTTTACGGAGGGTAGAAAGCATGAGGCGGGCCAGGAGTGCGTTGGAATAGTCAAGTCTAGAGGTAACAAAGGCATGGATGAGGGTTTCAGCAGCAGATGAGCTGAGGCAGGGGCGGAGTCAGGCGATGTTCCGTAGGTGGATATAGGCGATCTTAATGATGGCGAGGTTATGTGGTCGGAAGCTCATTTCAGGATCAAATATGACACCAAGGTTGTGAACAGTGTGGTTCAGCCTCAGACAGTTGCCAAGGAGATGGATGGAGTCAGTGGCTAGGGAACAGAGTTTGTGGCGGCGACTGAAGACAATGGCTTCGGCCTTCCCAATATTTAGTTGGAGGAAATTTCTGTTCATCCAGTACTGGATGTTGAACAAGCAGTGTGACAATTTAGAGACCGTGGAGGGGTCGAGAGTGGTGGTGGTGAGGTAGAGCTGGGTGTCATCAGTGTACATGTGGAAACTGACGCTGTGTTTTCAGATGACTTCGCCGAGGGGCAGCATGTAAATGAGAAATAGGAGGGGGCCAAGGATAGGTCCTTGGGGACACCAGAGGTAACGGTGCAGGAGTAGGAAGAGAAGCCGTTGCAGGTGATTTTCTGGCTACGATCGGATTGATAAGAATGGAACCAGGCGAGTGCAGTCCCACCCAGCTGGACAACAGTGGAGAGGTGTTGGAGGAGGATGGAGTGGTCAACTGTGTCAAAGGCTGCAGACAGGTCGAGAAAGATGAGGAGGGATTGTTTACCTTGATCAGACTGTTTCTCCTACATCCAGTCTTGGATCAGCTGTAAGTTAAACATTGGGAAGACCAAAGCCCTCAACTTTGGCTCCTGCCACAACCTTTGTACTCATGCTACTGAGTCCATCCCTTCCCTGGCCACTTTCTCAGGCTGAGACAGACTGCTCGCAACCTCAGTGGCCTGTTCATTCCTGACTGGGCTTCGAACCTCATTTCCTCCATTACAAAGACTGCCTCTTTGCACCTCAGTAACATCACCTGTTTCCATCTTTCCCATAACTCATCCACCAATGTCACCTCCAGAATCACCTATTCCAATGTTCTCCTGGTCAGTCTCCCATTCTCCACCTTCTGTAAACTTCAGCTTTTCCAAAACTCTGCTGCCTATATCCAATCCTGCACTAAATCCCTCTCAAACATTATACCCATCCTCACTGACCTATATTAACTCCTATCTCCCAATTTCGCAAATATAAAATTCTCATCTTTGTATTTGCATCTCTCCAGCGTCTTGACCCACTCTCTGGGACCTCTTCTGTCCCTACACCTCTTATTGTCCAATCCTCCGACTCCAGCCTTTTGTGCAATCCCCCATTCCTTTCACTCCACCATTGATGGTCATGCCTTCAACTGTCCATTCCTTATCTTTGGAATCCCCTCCCGAAACGCCTCCACCTCCCTCTCTTCCTTTAATTGCTTCCTTAAAACCCATCTCTTATCCCAAACTTTAGATCACCCTTCTTAATCTCTCTCTCTTTTCCTTACACTTCTATGAAGTGGCTTGGGATGTTTTTCTACATGAAAAGCGCTATAAAGGCGCTATATCAATGCAAGTAGTTGTCTCATCTGCATTGCTGTAAAATTATGCAAAGAGACTCTGATCAAAATGAACATGGTCATTGCTTTGCACATCCAATTGCCTGTGTCTTTGTTTGCTCCTGTCCTTGGCTTAGGACAAAAGGCATATATTTTTCTTTTAAAATGGGCAACATCACTCTTACATCTGTATGCAATCACCCCCCCCCAACCCCCTGTCACCCCTCGCGAACTGTTAATCCTCCCCTCATCCCAAGAGCTTAAGAAAATAAATGCTCTGATCTCAGTTTAGCTGCTGTGGATAGATGTTGAGTGGAGGAAAAACAAACTAGACAACCACAAGATGAGGCCACTTGCAAGTATCTCTTAGTGACTAGCTATAAAAGTGCCGCAGACAGAGACCTGCTTCCACTGCAATGGAGGAAGTACATGGCAGGGGAGAGAGAAACAGAACAAAATAGAGTTGAACTTGCTGTTACTGATGCAATTTAAAAAACGCTTAACATGCTTGTATCAAGTTCCACTCTCCCAATCAGGGCAAAATCAGGACCAGGCATATTCAATCAGTGTTATATTAAGGGCAACTGTACACATTATGTGACTAGTTGGAGAAACACATCTCCTGGATTATGCTAATCATTACCCAAAATAACTGGGCACTGGATGTAAACATGATATGAAGAATGCATTGATTTGGTGCAAATTTGCTCACTCACACACTGGAATGTATTATGTGGATACGGGAATTAAAGCATCACTTTTTAAATGTTTATAAAGCTCTGGAATGTTTGCTTGGGCACCAAGTGCCATAGAAGAAACGTTTCTAGTCAAAAAAAACTATTCCTTTAGAAAGATCACGACAAGTGCTTTTTTTA
Source organism: Somniosus microcephalus (assembly GCF_052327205.1). Lineage (NCBI taxonomy): Eukaryota > Metazoa > Chordata > Chondrichthyes > Squaliformes > Somniosidae > Somniosus > Somniosus microcephalus. The sequence goes on from NC_140995.1 coordinate 183,780,297, forward strand.
AATCAAAAGGTGCATTTTTAAGTTACAGTGGGAGCTCTGTCCATTAGACTGAAAAGCTGACAGAAGTCTATTTATTAAGAATATTTTAAATCAAGTTATTCTGAATATTATAAGCATGACAGATTCATAGACCTGCGAGTTAACAAAAGTGTTTTTAAATAAAAGAACTAAAAACCGTTAATACAACTGTTTAAGTATCAGTGACAAAGATGAGTATCTTTAAATTGAATTTCGAAATGAAACATAATGAATCTGCATCGATCTAATTAAGGGTTTTTGAACTGTTTCCATCACACTTCAGGTGTCACTTGCAAACTTCTGGGTCACTGCTACAGAAAAAATAGAAACACAATCATTTCCCATCTACAGCCTTGAAATTCCACAAGGCGTTCTCCCGGCCTCCTGTAGTAACTCAGTCATGGCTCTTGAGCTGCTCGTGGTCTGCAGCCTCTAAGAGCTCAGGCCTGAGAGGGCCAGCCTGCCGACTGCAGCAACTCAACAGCTGCCGAGGAAGTCCGGCCCAGCTGGCTTTCTGTCACCAGGGAGGACATTTGTTCAGGGGATCACGAGAGCCCAGATGTAGAAGCAGGTGTTGCTTGGCAATCCCACTGATCTGCAGGAGAGCAGACTGTAGGACATCTATGATATGACTGAAGGCGCTATCCGTTCGGTATCCCAGTATGAGAGCTGCTACTACTGAGGCCGTGCACTCTTGCAAGGGTTGCCCAGCTGCAACCTCCATTCAGGTGACCTCACACTTTATGGTTGACTACAAAGTCTTGATGCAATTGCCCAGAACCTTACACAAGTTGGTGCTGGACTCCTCTAGACTCTCCAACACATTTTGGAAAATCCCTGGCAGGCAGTCCAATACATTCAGCAATTGCCGGTCCACAGAAATATTTCTTTTAAAGGCTAGGCCCCTGAAGTCTGCCTCTCAATCCTTTTCAGCAGAGCTAGGACGTGAGCTAGATCTCTGGTGAGCAGTTTCATTGGCCATCTTTTCTATCTTGTGCCTGTTCTTGTTCAGTGAATCACCCAGTGCAGACTCCTCTAATTCACTATGTATACCATGCAGGGAACTGGTGCTTGGAATGGTGAGTGTGAGTGAAGGTGCAGCTTCAGGAGGGTTCACCTCATCAGTCTTTGTGGCTGCAAGGCCCACGTCACCTAACTTAGAAAAGGGGTGGACAAAGGTTAACATGTAATAGCAAGGGTAAGCAGTAGCAGATGAGTGGCAGTGCAATGCATCACGAGGTTGTCATGGTGAACGTGTGAGTGAGAGAGATAAGTAGAAAGAGAAGGGGAAGGGAAGAGGCCCAAACACCCTGCTGTGGGTGGCCTTAAACCTGGTCATCTCTGATGCTGCATGTTCTCTCTCAGACAATGATGTTCATGGCTGCCTCCTCCACTGGTGTCAGAGTTTGCAGTTTAGTGGGACCTCCTTTTGATCTTGTACTCTACCTTCTGTTGTGTGTGCCAGTTTTTAAAAAATTTGTTCATGGGATCTGGAGTCGCTGGCAAAGCCAGCATTTATTGCCCATCCCTAATTGCCCTTGAGAAGGTGGTGGTGAGCCGTCTTCTTGAACTGCTGCAGCCCATGTGGTGAAGGTACTCCCACAGTGCTGTTAGGGATGGAGTTCCAGGATTTTGACCCAGCGACAATGAAGGAACGGCGATATACTTCCAAGCCAGGATGGTGTGTGACTTGGAGGTAAACTTGGAGGTGGTGGTGTTCCCATGCGCCTGCTACCCTTGTACTTCTAGGTGGTAGAGGTCGTGGGTTTGGGAGGTGCTGCCGAAGAAGCCTTGGCAAGTTGCTGCAGTGCATCTTGTAGATGGTACACACTGCAGCCACGGTGTGCCGGTGGTAGAGGGAGTGAATGTTTGAGGTGGTGGATGGGGTGCCAATCAAGTGGGCTGCTTTGTCCTGGATGGTGTCGAGCTTCTTGAGTGTTGTTGGAGCTGCACTCATCCAGGCAAATAGAGAGTATTCCATCACACTCCTGACTTGTGCCTTGTAGATGGTGGAAAGGCTTTGGGGAGTCAGGAGGTTAGACACTCGCCACAGAATACCTAGGCCTAGAAATTCAGTCGCGTTTGCGCCCACTTATGGGCTATAGAGTGGTTTGCGCCGGAAGTTTTTTCGCGCCCGAAATTCAGTTGGTCCGTAACATCGACGTTAGCCGGTAGCGCTGCGCCGGCACCGATGACGTCATCGGTGTGCGCAGTGCCCCGGTTCCAATGCAATTCTGGTCCGACCGCCAAATTCAGTTGCGGCCGCCTCTCCCGTGGCGGCCGCAAACAGCGTTTGCAAAACGGTGCCTTGCAGCTCCGAGAGGCCGGCGCATAAAGGTGGAGGGGCGGCCGGCCGCTTTCCCGGCGGCCGCCTGGCCGCACCTCCCTCCCCAGACTCCTGCACCACCCCCCCGCGGCATTGGTGTGTCACTCCCGCGAGCCCGGCACTTCTCTATGGTGCCGGGCTCATTTGCCGGGGGAATCCAGCGGCGATCTCACGGCTGCAGGCAGCTCCTCCTTAAGAGAAGGAGGAGGCCTGCAGTACCCCAGCCTGCCGCACCGCATCGGGTGCCGCAGCGGCAGCTGGACGCCTGAAACTGACATTTTTCGCCCCAAACGAGGCGGCCAAACCCTCCAATAGCGCCCGCCTCCGTGTTGGGGTGGCGCAACTGAATTTCAGGCGGGCGCTACGGGAATCCGGCCGAGCGCTAAATTTCGGGCGCTAAAGACCTGGCGGGGCTATACCTAATTTCTAGGCCCTAGTCTCTGACCTGTTCTTGTTGCCACAGTATTTATGTGGCTGATCCAGTTAAGCTTCTGGTCAATGGTGACCCCCAGGATGTTGATGGTGGAGGATTCAGTGATGGTAATGCTGTTGAATGTCAAGGGATTGTGGTTAGACTCTCTCTTGTTGGAGATAGTCATTGCCTGGCACTTGTGTGGCGTGAATGTTATCTGCCACTTATCAGCTCAAGCCTGAATGTCGTGCAGGTCTTGTTGCATGCAGGCATGGACTGCTTCAATATCTGAGGAGTTGCGAACACTGTGCAGTCATCAGCAAACTTCCCCATTTCTACCAGGAAGTTGGTTAGTGTTTCCCCTAATTTGATGATGTCTCAGGTAACTTAGCGTTCACGATGAGAGGGAGTGGTAAGTTTGGCCAAGAAGGAGAAGTAGCTGTGATGGCAGTAGTAGGTGTTGAGTCTCTGAGTGCAAGCAGAAAAAGGTGTAGTGAAGTTGGAGGAGAGGCATGGGAGAGAAGGATTGATAATGGTTGGGCTAGAATAGGGTGGTGCAGGGCTGTACAAAGAGTAAGAGAGGTGTGAAGGGGAGTTTCACCTTGTAAGTCTTGGTGAGATCATTAAATGTCTTCCTGCATTGCAGCCAGGTCCTCAGACAAATGCTGCATGGCATGGGCTTGCTCTACTACCTCTATCCATTGCTACTGCTTAATTTTTAGGCCACCTACCGCCTACTGGAAACAAGAGCATCCCCTTCCTGCTAATGGCATGCTCTATGGGTACCTCCACAGCTCCATCACAGAAGCTGGGGGCCTTGGATGAGGGCTTGCTGGCTGCTGGCTCACAGGAAGGTCTGAACATCCTCTATGGCCTCGAGCTAAAGTGGTACGCGAGAAACCCCATTCCACAGACTGTCTTAAATCTGTCTCAAATTCATATCTTCCGGCCCTCCTATTTAGCAAATTTAACCCCTTGCGAGCAAAGCTTTAGTTACAAGTAGCATTTTAGTATAAATCACAACAAGATGTTTCTGTGGCAAAATCCCAAAATGTGACTTGGTGTCGAGATAACTTTCCCTATTTTTTTGGTTATTCGATGTTCCCCATGTTCCTAGAGGTTTATCATTCTGAGTTAGCAGCTTCCTACTCTATGCCATTCTAATTTGTCCAACTAAATACCCAAACTTTCCACTGGCATTTTCATAAAAGGCTGGGTGAGGACTAAATAATTGACTGTCTTACATTTAATGGGGATCAGCGGAGTCAGTCAATGTAGGCATTACTTTTAGTTGGAAAGCAAATGACCTGTCCTTGTTACATTCATCTCCAGCTGCACTTTGTTGCTACATTACTGTCCAGAAAGCTTTGGGGGCTTTGAGAAGTATCTAGTTTAAAAAGTTGTCTTCCTAAGGGTGGGCAAGATTGGGGGAATTTTAACCTTCAAAGATAGGTGAGTTTGGGTCAGGTGGGATGTTAAAATTTTTAAAATTCAAACCCAAAACCAACCTGCCTCCAACCCACTTTAACAGAGGTGGGACGGAAGGCAGGAAACCAACCGACTCCCAGGAGGTGGGCTGCTCATTTAAATATTTTAATGAGGCTGCGTGCCTCAGACTTTATCTCTCTTCCAGCTTTAACCCTGGCCGGCGGGGTTTCCTGGGCCTCGAGAAACCCTACAGTGAAAGTGAGGCGAGGACTGCTGCGTAGAAGAGGTAAGTGCCTTTCCAACTGCTTGTGGGTCAGGAGGAGCAGGAGTGCTTCTCCCCGGCCCATCAAGCAAACCTGCTTCCCTCCTCGCGATCAGAACCGACTCACGATCAGCCCCTCCTGTGTGATCAGCGAACCCCCCAGTGATCGAAACCTCCCCCACCATGATTGGACCACCTCCCCATGATCACCATCCACCTCCATGTTATCACCGACTACCCCCCTGCGATCAATATCCCCCCGACCCACCATCTTTGCCCCACGCTGTAACCACCCCAAGTCCCCCTTCGCGATCTCTACCCCAGGAGCAGGATACCTACCTGCTCCTGGACTGCGGCCTCTTCTGAAGCATTCCCCGCCCGACAGGGAGCCAAGCCTGTCAATCAGCCTGGCTTCCTGGCGGAGATCCTGTTGAAAAAACTCACACACGCTGTGGAGTTCAAATCCACATTGTTTGCTCCTTCGCCCCCCCCCTCCACCCCCCCAACCCCCGCTTGGAAATCCCGCTCCACTGAAGATCAGGACCATTGTGACAATATATGACGTTAACAAACAGGAAGGCATTGGTTTGAAAGAAAGAACTTGCATTTATATAGCACCTTCCACTTCCTCAGGATGGCCCAAAGTGATTTACAGCCTGTTCACTAGCTTTAAAATGTAGTCACTGTTGTTTTGTAACCACTCGCAGTAGCCAATTTGCACATAGCAAGGACCCACAAACAACAATGAGAAAAAAGACCACTTTATACGTTTTCAGTCGTCTTGTTTCAGGCATAAAAACTAGGCAGAAGACAACTCTCGCCCCCCACACCCCACTCTTCATCAAATTGATTGCATTTATCTGAGCCGACAGAGCTTGGGCTTAACATCTGATCTGAATAGCAGCACCTCCAATGCAGTAAATCCTCAGCACCCGCCAAAGTGTCAGCCTGGATTATGTGCTCACGTCCTGAAGTGGAGCCTGCACCCATGAACTTCTGATTCAGAGACAAGAGGGCCACCCCTGAGCTAAAGCTGATACTTTAATACTTTCAAAACAGGGCTGAATGAATATTTAGTTAAGGGCAGGATAGGAGAAATGTAGATGAAAATGATTGAATACGCTTAAGGTGATAATTCCAGAGATTATCATCTGAACCCATGAAAATGTCATGCAAAGGAATGCAACCAATCAAGGATAAATAAGGTGAGGTGATGTAAGGAATCCTGACATTATATGCCGAGGAGCCCGACAAACCTTTAACACCCTCTTTTAACTCCTCACTAAGAAACGGTCTGGGTTTTAGCTCCCATCATTGGCCTAGGGATGAATGATGCTTAACTCAGCTCACCAAACTGTCTTACATTTAACCCAGTTTAAAATTAACTCTTGTCAAATCATCAAGGAAGATGCCAGACCACAAGTCATGCACTAAACACTATTGATTGGTCACAAATCACAACTTTAAAGTTGGGTACACGAATAGATATACATAAATGTAATCAGTTACCTAGCACTGGAGCAGCTAATTATTAATGGACAGAATTACTTAACAAAACAAGTAGCAAAGGCTACACTGGCAATTCAGTGTATCACAGTAAATTACCACTAATGTACCGCTAATGGACATTGAGCAGAGTCTGAGGCTATAAATTAGTGAGATTACTTTAAGATTAATTGTTTAGATTGCTGACAGCTTTAAATATCTACAAATAGCTCAAGTCTACATGCGTGATTAACAACATTCATAAGAACGTAAGAAATAGGAGCAGGAGTAGACTAATCAGCCCTTCAAATTCATTCAATAAGATCATGGCTGATCTACCTCAACTCCATCTTCCCACACTATCCCCATATCCCTTGGTTCCTTTCAGATTTTTTTTTTCAGAGCTTACACAACCTCATCCTCACGAGCAGCATGGTCGGGTCAAACTCCTTCTTTCGCTGGGATGCAGGTGTTAGATTCTGGAGTGTTGAGTCGATGAACCCCTTCATGGGCGGGTGGGGGTGGGAGGGGTTATTTGTTTCACTTGGATCTTCGGTTCTGACTGAGCCCACCTTACACATGAATGACGATATCTGAGCTGGCTTCCATCTCCCCTTTCCCAATCTCAGACTACTCACAATTAAGTGACACACTTTGCTCTGCCTGTAATGAGCTGATGTAGCCACAATTTAGCATCCAACCTCGGACACTGTCCTTAAAGGTGCCTCTGACACCTGCTGGGTCAAAGTTCTTACAGAAGAAGAATAGAGGAAATAAAAGTTTTCTTCTGGTTACGCAGAAAGACTAAGAAAGACTGATACTTCTAGCAAAGACAAAGACAAATTGTGCTTCAGAATAGCACGTGTGCTGGAAGGGTTTGCCCCTTTTTGTGTCAATTATCTCCAACAAGTCAGTACTGAAGCATGGATTTCCAGACAGTGCCTGCTCCACTTTTACAACCCCCTTACCTTGCAATTTTACTTTTAACAAAGGGCTCCACACAAACATGAAGGGTCGTGAATTGTTTATGACTCACTAAGTCTTTTTTCTTTGGACCTGGCCCCGGCAAGCCACTTGCAATTTGACGGGGCACGATTCCTACAATGTAAAGTTGGAAGGTATTCTGGAGGTTTTGCTCAATATGACTTTGGTGAGGCAGAGGTAGGAAATGAAGAGGAGACACACTGGGCAGGCATTCATGTTCATTCATTCACTCTGCTGCCGCTTGCCAGCAGGAAAGCTTGGCGGTAAATCTTGCTCCCTTTAGCACTTGCACGAAGTGTACCTCAGTGTACAATTATCAATCCTCCACCATTCAGCAGCAGATGGCTATAACACCCACTTTTGCATTCAGCTCTGCAATATTCTGTAAACATTGGGTTCTAACAGCAAAACAGTAAACATCACATCACATTATTTGTTTTTATACATGCAAAAGATGGCTAGCAGCATGGGAGAGTTGTAATTATCTTACTGTCCAGTTATGATACATTAAGGATCATATTTTCTCCTGTGTTAGTTTTTAAGAAAAAATAGAAATTAATATTTCTAATACCAATAGAAAGCATTAATGGGCCTTATTCTTTTTTAAAATAAATAATGGGGTAGAAATTAGTCTGGGCTCATTTTCGAGCAATGTGACCGAACCAAAAGGATGAAGGATCGACAGACATTGGCACTCGGGCATTATCTGCATACTCAGGGAGAGTTGTGGCACTGGTCACAACAGGCAGCTCTCCCGACAAGAAAAAAATATTCAGGGTCTGCTGCCTGTCCCGCTCATCAATAGCTAATTTTGTAAAGGAGTTGTTCAACAGTTGTTAGGCCCCTTCATTACCATCTTCAATGCTTGATTTGCGATGTCTAAGAAATGGGCCCCACAAATTAACATTGAGACCAACGTCAGTACATATTGGGCTCAGGCTGTCCCACTGCTAAATTGGTATGCTTTCAGTCTTCTGCCTGAAAAATAGTCTCAAAGGATACCAATATCCATCCCAGCGAGTCTTTGCCCCATGGTAAAATGGGTACAAGTCAAAATGTTTCCTAAGAACTTTTAAGGCCTTGTTAAAGGTCAGTCATGAGAAACTAATGCAGAATTGAAATAAAATGAAGTTATGAGCTGACATAACAGAACTGTGCATTAGTTATACATTGGAGGATTTCAAAGTATCAGCACAGCTAATAATTACTGTTTTAAAATAATTGAAATATTGTCCAATGACAGCACAGTACACAACAGATAATTTAGATGACTTTTGTAAAAATGTAATTATAGAATCTGAAGAATGTAATGGCAATATTTTATTAAGCTGGGCATGGTGTTTTAATGCGCCTAACACAGATTGAAAGAAATAGATTCGAATCCAGGCTGCCTTTTTTCTATGCTAAATTGGTCTTGATTCTCACAATAAAAAGAACTCAAAACCTTATCCACAAAGGTTAAATAAATATTGCATCCTTGATTTTGAGAATGTGAAATGTTATGGGATCAAATTTTAGTCCTCTGAGACCATGCTAAATAAAAGTTAGATCTAACTCCTGTATCGTTTAGCCAACAGGCAGATCCATGTTATTTTATGGGGTAATTTTGACTTTTTATGGGTTAAGGACTAACCCACAACCCAGCATGCAGTGTAATCACAGCTGCTGTAAATCTGTCTCGTCACTTAGCAACAACCACATTTGGAAATTCAGGGTCAGAAATAGCCCACAGGGACTTACTACAGCTGCGGAGCAAGCAATCTTGAGGAATTATGGTTGCAACACGGTGCAGGGAGCTCGGATTTAGCAGTGATTCCCCTGACTCTTGTAATGGATAGCGCCAGGGAGTAAAAAAGCCATTAACAGGTCCAAAGGACATCCGGCTATCAAACAGGGGCTCCTCCAGCCACGGGTCACAAGCATCGACAGCTGTGGCTGCATTGTGCACCTGCACAAGTAGGAAGACATTGGAAGAAGATGAAAAGATCTGGGAAGAATTCTACTAAAGTAAGTATGGAAGAAGATTGTGGATTATCTTACACAAGTGTATATAGATGGCAGTCATTTTAGATAGAAAAGTATGAGACTAATTTAAATGGTATGTCATGCCACTGTAAAGTTATTACACTGATGTAAATGGTAAAACAAAGAAATAGCAGACGTTAACCATTTTTTAAGCTGATTTTCACAACACCAACAATTTGCATTTATAAAGCGCTTTAACGTAGCAAAATGTCCCAAGGCGTTTCACAGGACCGTTATTAGACAAAATTTGACACTGAGCCATATAAAGAGGTATCAGGACAGGTGAACCAAAGCTTGGCCAAAGAGGTGGTTTTACCAAGCGAATTAAAGGAGGAGCGAGGTGGAGAGGTTTAGGGAGAGAATTAGGGCCTAGGCAGCTGAAGGCTCGGTGCCAATGGTGCAGCGATGGAAATTGGGGATGAGAAAGATGCCAGAATTGGATGTGCATAGAGATTTTGGAGTCATTAAACAGTAATGTTAAACTGACCTTATCAGTCACCAAAGGACTCACTGCAAAAATGAGATGATATTCTGGCTGTCTTCTTCAATATTCAAATATGATTGACAAGGACTAAAGTGATTTATAAAAATAGGTAACTAGCATATTGCATAAGGAAAAATACCCACTGAAAAATATTTCAGCAAATTAATTCACTATCTGCAGTAACAGAACTGCCTTGCGGTGTAATTTACTCTGCCTAGACACACAAACCATATTGTGCAACCTTCAGTTGTCTCCGTGGGTAGATATTTACCGTCAATGGTCCTGGTGCAGAGCTTTGTGCACCAAGAATGCTGATCAGGAATTCCATCAGCTGCCCGAATTCTTGATATAAGAACATAAGAAATAGGAGCAGGAGGCGGCCATTTGGCCCCTCGAGCCTGCTCCGCCATACAATAAGTTCATGGCTGATCTTCTACCACAAGTCCACTTTCCTGCACTATCCCCATATCTCTTGATTCCCTTACTATCCAAAAATCTATTGATTTCTGTCTTGAATATACTCAACGACTGAGCATCCACAGCCCACTGGGGTAGAGAATTCCAAAGATTCACCACCCTCTGAGTGAAGAAATTTCTCCTCATCTCAGTCCTAAATGGCTGACCCCTTACTCAGACACTGTGACCCCGTGTTCTAGATTCCCCAGCCAGGGTAACATCCTCCCAGCATCTACCCTGTCAAGCTCTGTAAGAATTTTATGGGGGAAAGATTCGGTTGCTTTGCGCCTCCCGTTAGTGCCCCGAGGGGGCGCTAATAGGGTGCAAAGCACCTAGCACCTGGGTGCAGCACTGTTAACGCCGCCCGCGAAATTCAGCAGGAGGTTAGCGGCGGCAGCAGCCAGTAGCGCCCCGTGGCGCTGCACCTCCGGTGATGACATCATCGCTGTGCGCAACGCCCAGCTCACGCCCCGGCCGCAAACATGACTCGCGCCCCCTGACCTACCGCTGGATGCTACATCCGACAGGGTCAGGGTGATGCTTTTGCTGCGGGGCGGCGATAATTAAAGGGCAGTTGCCAGGCAGCCATTTTTTTTGCACCGCCTGCCAGCAACTGCCCCCTCTGGCCTCCCCCTTCAGTGCCGGGCTCTTTTGCCGACACCCCACTCCCCGGTGGTCCAGCAGGGCCCCAGTGGGGGTTGCACTAGGCCCCTCCCCTTAAATCAAGGGAAGGAGGCCTGCAAGATCGCAGCGCTATGTGCTGACGCACGTGATGCTGCTGCACGTAGCGCCACAATATTCAATGGGAGCGCCCCAAGAGGGAGGGGGAGCTCTTCCAGTAGCACCCCTCCTCCTGCTTTGGGCGCTACCTTTCAATTTCGGGTGCGGGGGCGCTAACTCTTTCAGGGCATTTAAACTAGCGCCCCAGCGAAGTTAGCGCCCCAATGTGGGTGCGATCCAATTTTTCCCCCTGTATGTTTTAATGAGATCGCCTCTCATTCTTCTAAATTCTAGGAAATATAGGCTTAGTTTCCTCAATCTATCCTTATAGGACACTCCCTCCATCCCAGGAATCAGTCCAATGAACCTCTAAGGCAAGTACATCCTCCCTTAGGTAAAGAGACCAAAACTGTACACAGTACTCCAGGTGTGGTCCCACCAAGGCCCTATATAGTTATGGTAAGAATTCTTTACTCTTATACTCCAATCCTTTTGTAATCATAGAATCATAGAATGGTTACAGCACAGAAGGAGGCCATTTGGCCTGTTGAGCCCATGCCGGCTCCCTGCAAGAGCACTTCAGCTAGTCCTGCTCCCCCGCCCTTTCCCCGTAGCCCTGCAATTTTTTTTCTTTCAGGTACTTATCCAATTCCCTTTTGAAAGCCACGATTGAGTCTGCCTCCACCACCCTTTCAGGCAGTGCATTCCAGATCCTAACCACTTGCTGAGTAAGTTTTTCCTCATGTCGCCTTTGGTTCTTCTGCCAATCACCTTAAATCTGTGTCCTCTGGTTCTCGACCTTTCCGCCAAAGGGAACTGTTTCTCTCTATCTAGACCCCTCATGATTTTGAACACCTCTATCAAATCTCCTCTCAACCTTCTCTGCTCTAAAGAGAACAACTCCTGTTTCCCACATTACAACAGTGACTCCACTTCAAAAAGTACTTAATTGGCTGTAAAGTGCTTTGAGATATCCGGTGGTCATGAAAGGTGCTATATAACTTCACATTTTTCCACATTATATTCCATCTGCCATATTCTTGCCCACTCACTTAACCTGTCTCTATACCTTTACAGCCTCTTTGCATCCTCCTCACAACTTACTTTCCCATCAAGCTTTGTATCATCAGCAAACTTCGATCCATTACACTTGGTCCCCTCATCTAAATCATTGATGTATATCAGTGGTTCTCAAACATTTTTGTTTGAAGGACCCCTTTTCAAATGGATTAGTAATCACGGACCCCCCATCTAAATTATTATTGCCCCCTTGTATTGATACTGTACCAGGATCTTCTGACAATGAATTGTAATATAGCTATGGTTACATTTACAAACGGAAATCCCTCAAGTATGTATGTATAAAATGGTAGTGATTTTAAAGCATTGATTTTTTAAATTATAAATTCATTGGTTATTCAGTGTATTCAAGTGCTGCCCAGATTATTATGTCAGATTTGCTCCTTGGCCAGCCCTTGACCATGAACAGACAGATCTAATGTAATGCATGGCCGACTTACAAGGCCTGTTCTTTTTGGCCGTATCCCAGCGCTGGTGCAGCCGGCTGGTAGTTGGGACGCGATCTTTCTTTACAGATGGTTGGTTCCTTTCCGGACAGCTGGCCCTGCTCCAGATCCTTACCTTTTTATATATATTAAAAAAAGCTGCATCTTGTAAATTTGATCTTGGAGACAGCACTGCATATCTGTGGTAAAATTATCTGAAAGCAATGATCATTCAAAACTCCAAGGGCTTCTTTACATTTTAAATCCTTGTGGTACTTTCTCCAAGTGAGTCAAAACATTCACAAATGGTTGAATTTATGGGCAGACATACTGTAGGAGTCTACATACTCCTAGCAAAAAATACTGAACTCGGAGAGGTTCAACAGAAAAGGTTTAATTGTTGAGGCTGCATGCTGAACACAAAATGGAGTCAGAGACTACACAAAGTACTACGCTCTTTCATCAGTGCACAGCTTCGACTGCTCCTCCCCCGCTCTGGGCTTAACTATGTTGCAGATCGAGTTTCTTAAAGGTGTGATCCTTCTTAAAGGCATGACGCCTGATTTATAGTCTACGGACCGGAAAGCGGATTGTGTCCGTTCTGTGATTGGTACGCCACACAGCTCCCCCCAGAATCCGCTAGTAGGGAGTGTACGAACCGGTGTGGCGGCTTGATGGCACGGCTGGAACGGCTCTTGGCGGTTGGTGTCGGGAGCGGGGTGGTCGGACGCGTCGGGCTCTTTGGCGGTCTGCCCCGCGGTGGGGGTTGGCTCACTTGAACAGGTTCATCGGGCTCTAGGTGCGCCAGCTTGAGCCGGTCGACCGACACCTTGTCAGTTCTGCCGCCCACTTCGAGGAGGAAGAACTTGTTCCCCGTCTGGAGTACCTTGTAGGGTCCGTCGTATGGGGGCCGTAGAGGTCCTCGGTGGGCATCATGGCGCACGAAAACAAATTTGGCCATGTGCAGGCTAGGTGGTACGCGGGTTGCTGGTTCGCCGTGCCGGCCGGTGGGTACCGGAGCGAACTGTTGTGCTCGGTTGGCGAAAGCGCGGCGTTGCTGGTCAGCCGACCAGGGGGTCGTGGCGGTGGGCAGGAACTCTCCGGGTACGCGCAGCGGCTGGCCGTACACGAGTTCCGCCGCCGAGGCTTGCAGGTCTTCCTTGACCGCGGAGCGTAGGCCGAGTAGCACCCACGGCAGGCGGTCGATCCAAGCCTCGTCCTCGAGGCTGGCGCGGAGGGACGCCTTTATGGACCTGTGGAATCGCTCGCACAGTCCGTTGGCTTGGGGGTGGTAAGCCGTGGTGTGGTGAATGGCCACCCCGAGGTTTCGGGTGATGGCGGCCCACAGATCAGAGGTGAACTGCGGGCCTCTATCCGATGTCATGTCGGAGGGGACGCCGAACCGAGCGACCCAGGTACCGATGAACGCCCTCGCGATGTCGGCGGTGGTGGTGGACGTCAGTGGAATGGCCTCGGGCCAGCGGGTGGTACGGTCCACAATTGTCAGCAGGTGCATGTGACCTTGTGATGGCGGCAGGAGGTCGATGTGGACGTGGTCGAACCCTCTTTCTGGCACGGTGAACTCCCCGAGTGGGGCTTTGACGTGTTGGTGGATTTTGGCATGCTGGCAAGCTATGCAGGATCTGGCCCAGACGCGCACATCTTTGCACAGGCCGCACCAGACAAATCGGTTGGCCACCAGTCTAATGGACGCGCGGGTGCCGGGGTGTGAGAGGCCGTGGATGATGTCGAACACCCGTTTTCGCCAGGACGCCGGGACTACGGGGCGGGGTTGCGCTAAGGAGGTGTCGCATTTGACTGTGACGGCGGATGGGCCGCAGGCAACGTCGGTCAGTCGCAGCCCTGGGAGGGTTGTGGGCACGGAGAGCAGATCGGGGTCGGTGCATTGCTCCACTGCCAGTTGAGCATAGTCCACTGCCAGGTGGGTGCCGTGGACGGCGGGGCGGGATAGGCAGTCGGCCACCACGTTGTCTCGACCGGAGACATGCCGGATGTCCGTGGTGAATTCGGACACCGCGGCGAGCTGGCGTTGTTGCCTGGCTGACCACGGGTCCGCAGATTTCGCCATCGCGAATGTCAGGGGTTTGTGGTCGACAAACGCGGTGAAGGGGCGGCCCTCCAGAAGAAATCTAAAATGGCGGACTGCCAGGTACAGTGCGAGGAGCTCGTGGTCAAAGGTGCTGTATTTGGCCTCCGGGGGGCGCAGTTGGCGGCTGAAAAAGGCCAGCGGTTGCCAGGCCCCGTCGACCTACTGTTCGTACACGGCGCCGACCGCGTGGTCAGAGGCGTCCGTGGTGAGGGCCACCCTGGCGTTGGGCTGTGAGTGAGCGAGCATGGTGGCGTCGGCGAGCAGTCGAGTCAATAGCAGTCAACATGTCCGCCGACCACTCGATCGCCATTCTGTCTTTCTTACCCCGGAGGGCTTCATATAGGGGCCGCATGAGGGAGGCCACTCCGGGAATGAAGCAGTTGTAAAAGTTGATCATCCCCAAGAACTCCTGGAGGCCTTTGATGGTGGTAGGCCGGGGGAACTGCTGGACGGCTTGCACCTTGGCGGGCAGGGGAATGGCTCTGTCCTGCGTGATGTGGTGGCCGAGGAATTCGATCTTGCTGAGGCCGAACTGGCACTTGGCTGGGCTGATGATGAGCCCGTGCTCACTGAGCTGCTGGAACAGGGTGCGGAGGTGCTCGATGTGTTCCTGCTTGGAGGAACTAGCTACCAGGATGTCATCCAGGTAGACAAAGAGGAACTTCAGGTCCCGGAGGACCGAGTCCATGAGCCGCTGGAAGGCCTGTGCCGTGTTTTTGAGGCCGAAGGGCATTCGGAGGAACTCGAATAGACCAAAAGGGGTGATTATGGCCGTCTTGGGAACGTCCGTGGGGTGGACTGGCACCTGATGGTAACCGCGCACCAGGCCGACTTTGGAGAAGACTGAGCAGCCGGCCAGTCTAGCCAAGAAGTCTTGAATGTGCGGTATGGGGTACCGATCTGGCGTGGTGGCGTCGTTTAGGCGCCGGTAGTCCCCGCAGGGGCGCCAACCCCCGTCGGGTTTGGTGACGATGTGGAGTGGGGAGGCCCAGGGGCTGTTGGAGCGGCGGATGATGCCGAGCTGTTCCATTGTGGCGAACTCGGCCCGCACGATCTCCAGCTTGGCCGGGTCCAGCCTGCAGGCGTGGGCATACACCGGTGGGCCTGTGGTGGGGATGAAGTGTTCTACCCCGTGCTTAGCAACCTTCGCGGAGAAGGTCGGGTTGGTGAGGGCTGGGACCTCAGCCAGGAGTGCTGAGTAGTCGTTCGTTGAGCGGGCGCGGCACTGCCACGCCATTTCGGCGGGTTGGGGGTGGGCCATGGCGCCCGGGACAGGTGACATGGTGTTCATGTCCACGAGGCGGCGCCGAGGCATGTCGACCAACAGGCCGTGGGCGCACAGGAAATCCGCACCGAGGAGGGGGGAGAGCACCTTGGCAGTGATAAACTCCCAGTGGTAGCGGCGGCCTGCGAGGTCAATGGTGACGGTGCGGGTGCCGTACGTCCGGATGTCGGTGCCGTTGGCGGCAGCCAGCACAGGGCCGCGGCCGCCTCGCTGGATCTTGAGGGCGGATGCGGGGATGATGCTGCGCTGCGCGCCTGTGTCGCATAAGAAACGGCGTCCGGAGGCGCTGTCCGTAATGTACAGCAGCGCGCCTGCTTGCCCCACGGCCATCGTGTAGGCCAGTGTGGGGGCAGTTGGAAACATGCAGGGATAGCTGCAGCGGCGTGCCCGTGCACCGAACCGGGTATGGAAGTAGCAGTAGCCCTGGGTCGGAGGGCTTGGGGGACGTGGGGGCCTGGGGGGCCTCGTGGCCGAGCTGTGTGGCCGCGCAATAGAGGGTGGAGCGCGCGCCAACGCTGCAGAGGCCAGGTCGGGGGTGACGGCGTGGTTGGAGCTGGTGGACAGGAGCTTATCGGCTTTGTCGGCCAGGACCTCGAGGTCCGTGAGGCTGGACGCCACGATCGCCGGGCGGATGCTGGGAAGTAGTTGGCGGATAAAGAACGTGCGGAAGAGGGAGCTGGGTGGTTTCTCATCGGTCAGAGCAAGCATGTGTGAGAGCAAGTCTGACGGCGTGGAGTCACCGAGGCCCGGGAGGTCGAGGAGGTGGCAGTTGCGCATGAATTGGGAGGCTGTGAATTTTATAATGAGCACGGCCTTGAGATGTGCGTACTTGCCTTCCTCCGGAGGGTTTTGTAGTGTTGTCCAGACTTTCGTGATTGTGGAGCTGCCCAGGGAGGCGAGGAGGTAGTCATACATCGTTGCGTCGGTGGTGATGCCGTGGAGTCGGAATTGCGATTCGGCTTGAAGGAACCAGGCAGTGGCCAGGTTCTCCCAGAACTCCGGCAGCTTCACAGAAACTGCGTTTGTGTCAGCCATGGTTACGCTTGGGAGTTGTCCTGAGCGTCGGCGTCGCCAATGTAGGAGTCTATGTACTCCTAGCAAAAAATACTGAACTCGGAGAGATTCAACAGAAAAGGTTTAATTATTGAGGCTGCATGCTGAACACAAAATGGAGTCAGAGACTACACAAAGTACTACTCTCTTTCATCAGTGCACAGCTTCGACTGCTCCTCCCCCGCTCTGGGCTTAACTATGTTGCAGATCGAGTTTCTTAAAGGTGTGATCCTTCTTAAAGGCATGACGCCTGATTTATAGTCTACGGACCGGAAAGCGGATTGTGTCCGTTCTGTGATCGGTACGCCACAGTACAATGTTTATGGCTTGTAAGTGACGATTATAATGTGAGAGAGCAGTTGTAACATGATCAAGAAAGGTTTCGAAAGTGAGATAAACCAGTTATCAGAAAGTTGTGGGTTCAAGTCCCACCCCAGGGACTTGAGCACGTAAAGCTAGGCTGACACTCCAGTGCAGTGCTGAGGGAGTGCTGCACTGTCGGAGGTGCTGTCTTTCAGATGAGACGTTAAACCGAGGCCCTGTCTGCTCTCTCAGGTGGACGTAAAAGATCCCATGGCACTATTTCGAAGAAGAGCAGAAGAGTTATCCCCAGTGTCCTGGCCAATATTTATCCCTCAACCAACATAACAGAAACAGATTATCTGGTCATTATCACATTGCTGTTTGTGGGAGCTTGCTGTGCACAAATTGGCTCCCGCGTTTCCTACATTACAACAGTGACCCCACTTCAAAAGTGCTTCATTGGCTGTAAAGCACTTTCGGATGTCCGGTGGTCGTGAAAGACGCTATATAAATGCAAGTCTTTTTTTTTATATCAGTAAGTATATTCAGTCTAGCTGTGACAAAAGGTCCTTCGCTTTTCCGGCTCCGACTCCTGTTGCTGGTGGCAACATTCTGTCTGCGGCTGGCCCGCAGTCATTTTCCCTCCCTCCTTCTCCACTTCTTCCTGCAGTGCACAACGGCTGTGGACCCATTCAGCAGCGCCTGGCCGCTCCGCACCAGTTCACTCTCCACCAAGTGGGTTTTGTTCCCCCGACCCCCTGGAAAGTCTCTACGGACCCCCAGGTTCCATCGATCCCAGTTTGAGAACCACTGATATAGATTGTAAATAGCTGAGGCCCAAGCACTGATCCTTGTGGCACCCCACTAGTTATAGCCTGCCAACTTCAAAATTACCCATTTATTCCTACTCTCTGTTTTTAAGAACATAAGAAGATAAGAAATAGGAGCAGGAATAGGCCACTTGGCCCCTCGAGCCTGCTCCACCATTCAATAAGATCATGGCTGATCTAGGGCTCAAAGCCACTTCCCAGCCCGCTCCCCATAACCCTTCACTCCCTTATCTTGCAAAAATTTGTCTATCTCCACTTTAAATATATTTAATGACCCAGCCTCCACAGCTCTCTGGGGCAGAGAATTCCACAAATTTACGACCCTCTGAGAGAAGAAATTCCTCCTCATCTCAGTTCTTTATTCTGAGACTGTGCCCCCGAGTTCTAGATTTCCCCATGAGGGGAAACATCCTCTCTGCATCTACCTTGTCGAGCCCCCTCAGTACCTTATATGTTTCGGTAAGATCACCTCTCATTCTTCTAAATTCCAATGAGTATAGGCCCAGCCTGCTCAACCTTTCCTCCTAAGTCAAACCCCTCATCTCTGGAATTAACCTAATGAATCGTCTCTGAACTGCCTCCAATGCAAGTATATCCTTCCTTAAATAAGGAAACCAAAACTGTACGCAGTACTCAAGGTGTGGTCTCACCAATACCTCGTACAGTTGTAGCAGGACTTCCCTGCTTTTATACTCCAACCCCCTTGAAATAAAGGCCAACATTCCATTTGCCTTTTTGATTACTTGCTGTACCTGCATGCTAACTTTTTGTGTTTCATGTACAAGGACCCCCAGGTCCCTCTGAACTGTAGCATTTTGTAATCTCTCTTCATTTAAATAATAGTTTGCTTTTTTATTTTTCCTGTCAAAGTGGATAACCTCGCACTTTCCCACATTATACTCCATCTGCCAAATGTTTGCCCACTCACCTAGCCTGTCTATATCCCTTTGCAGATTCTTTGAGTCCTCTGCACAACTTGCTTTCCCACCCATCTTTGTATCATCCGCAAACTTGGCTACATTACACTTGATCCCTTCATCCAAGTCATTAATGTAGATTGTAAATAGTTGGGGCCCCAGCAACGATCCTTGTGGCACCCCACTAGTTACTGTTTGCCAACCAGAAAATGACCCATTTATCCCGACTCTCTGCTTTCTGTTAGTTAGCCAATTCTCTATCCATGCTAATATATTACTCCCAACTCCTTGAGCTCATATCTTATGCAGTTACCTTTTATGTGGCACCTTATCGAATGCCTTCTGAAAATTCAAATACACCACAAATCACTGGTTCACCCTTGTCCACCCTGCTTGTTTCATCCTCAAAGAACTCCAGCAAATTTGTTAAACATGATTTCCCTTTCCTAAAACCATGCTGACTCTGTTTGACTGCAGTATGTTTTGCTAAATGCCCTGCTACTGCTTCCTTAATGAAGGACTCCAGCATTTTCCCAACGACAGATGTTAGGCTAACTGATCTATAGTTTCCTGCTTTCTGTCTCCCTCCTTTCTTAAATAGGGGTGTTACATTAGCGGTTTTCCAATCCGCTGGGACCTCTCCAGAGTCCAGTGAATTTTGGTACATTGCAACCAATGCATCCACTACCTCTGCAGCCATTTCTTTTAAGACCCTGGGATGCAGGTCATCTGGTCCAGGGGACTTGTCGTCTTTTAGTCCCATTATTTTACCGAGTACTATTTCCTTAATGATAGTGATTGTCTTTAGTTCCCCACTCCCTGTGGCCCCTTGATTATGCATTATTGGGAAATTGTTAGTGTCTTCTACAGTGAAGACAGATGCAAAATATTTGTTCAGAGTCTCTGCTATTTCCCCGTTCCCCATTATTAATTCCCCAGTCTCATCCTCTGAGGGACCAATGTTTACTTTAGCTACCCTCTTCCTTTTTATATACCAGTAGAAGATCTTACTATCTGTTTTAATGTTTCTTGCCAGCTTACTCTCATAATTCATCTTCTCTCTATTATTTTTTAAATCCTTTGCTGGTTTTTAAAAATGTCCCACTCCTCTGGCCTCCCACCAATCTTGGCAACATTCTATGCCCTTGTTTTCAATTTGATACCATCCTTTATAAAGTCATAGAGTCATAGAGTTATACAGCACAGAAAGAGGCCCTTCGGCCCATCGCGTCCACGCCGGCCATCAAGCCCTATCTAATCTAATCCCATTTTCCAGCATTTGGTCCGTAGCCTTGTATGCTATGGCATTTCAAGTGCTCATCCAAATGCTTCTTGAATGTTGTGAGGGTTCCTGCCTCTACCACCCTTTCAGGCAGTGAGTTCCAGATTCCAACCACCCTCTGGGTGAAAACGTTTTTCCTCAACTCCCCTCTAAACCTCCTGCCCCTTACCTTGAATCTATGCCCCCTTGTTATTGACCCCTCTACTAAGGGGAAAAGTTCCTTTCTATCCACCCTATCTATGCCCCTCATAATTTTGTATACCTCAATCAGGTCCCCCCTCAGCCTTCTCTGCTCCAAGGAAAACAACCCCAGCCTGTCCAGTCTTTCTTCATAGCTGAAGCGCTGCAGCCCAGGTAACATCCTGGTAAATCTCCTCTGCACCCTCTCCAAAGCAATCACATCCTTCCTATAGTGTGGTGACCAGAACTGCACACAGTACTCCAGCTGTGGCCTTACCAGCGTTTTGTACAGCTCCATCATAACCTCCCTGCTTTTATATTCTATGCCTCGGCTAATGAAGGCAAGTATCCCATATGCCTTTTTAACCACCTTATCCACCTGTTCTGCTGCCTTCAGGGATCTATGTACATGCACACCAAGGTCCCTCTGATCCTCTGTCTTTCCTAGGGTCTTACCATTCATTGTGTATTCCCTTGCCTTGTTAGTCCGTCCAAAATGCATCACCTCACACTTTTCAGGGTTAAATTCCATTTGCCACTGTTCCGCCCATCTGACCAACCCATCTATATTGTCCTGTAGCCTGAGGCTTCCCGCCTCACTATTTACCACCCCACCAATTTTCGTGTCATCTGTGAACTTACTGATCATACCTTTTACATTCACATCCAATTCATTAATGTAGACCACAAACAGCAAGGGACCCAGCACCGATCCCTGTGGTACCCCACTGGACACAGGCTTCCAGTCACAAAAACAACCTTCCACCATCACCCTCTGCCTTTTGCCACTAAGCCAGTTTTGGATCCAATGTGCCAAGGCACCCTGGATCCCATGGGCTCTTACCTTCCTGACCAGTCTCCTATGCGGGACTTTATCAAAAGCCTTACTGAAATCCATGTAAACCACATCCACTGCACTACCCTCATCCATACACCTAGTCACCCCCTCAAAAAATTCAATCAAATTGGTCAGACATGATCTTCCCTTGACAAAGCCATGCTGGCTATCCCTAATTAATCCCTGCCTCTTCAAGTGGAGACCAATTCTGTCCCTCAGAATTCTTTACTTCCTTAGTTAGCCACAGATGGTGCTCCCTTCTCTTAAAATCTTTCTTTCTCACTGGAATATATTTTTGTTGAGAGTTATGAAATATCTCCTTAAATGTCTGCCACTGTATTTCAACTTTCTTACCTTTAATTTGTTTTTCCAGTCCACTTTAGCCAGTTCTGCCCTCATGTCATTATAATTGCCTTTGTTTAAGATCAGGACACTGGTTTGGGATACAACCTTCTCACCCTCCAACTGAATTTGAAATTTAACCATGCTATGATCATTCTTTCCTAGAAGATCCTTTACTATGAGATCATTTATTAATTCTGTCTCATTACACAGTACCAGATCCAAGATAGCCTGCTCCCTGGTTGGTTCCATTACATACTGTTCTAGGAAAACATCCTGAATGCACTCTATGAACTCCTCCTCCAGGCTACCTTGGCCAATTTGATTTGTCCAATCAATATGGAGATTAAAATCACCCATGATTTTTACATAGGATTAGATAGGATTACAGAGGATATACGGCATAGAAACCGGCCATTTGGCCCAACCAGTCCATACCGGCATTTATGCTCCACTCAAGCCTCCTCCTGTCTTTCCTCATCTAACTCTATCAGCATAACCCTCTATTCCTTTCTCCCTCATATGCTTATCTAGCCTCACCTTAAATGTATCTATACTATGTGCCTCAACTACTCCCTGTGGTAGCGAGTTCCACATTCTCACCACTCTCTGGGTAAAGACGTTTCTTTTTAATTCCCTATTGGATTTCTTGGTGACTGTCTTATATTGATGGCCTTTAGTTATGCTCTTCCCCACAAGTGGAAACATTATCTCTGTATCCACTGTATCAAAACCTTTCATAATTTTAAAGACCTCAATTAGGTCACCCTCAGCCTTCTTTTTTGAATGTGAGAAGTCACACAACACCAGGTTATAGTCCAACACCTTTATTTGAAATCACTAGTCCAACACCGGCATCTCCACATCAAATTCTTTTTTGAAGTGAAAAGAGACCCAGCCTGTTCATCCTATCTTTATAGGTATATCTTCACATTTCTGGTATCATCCTTGTAAATCTTCCCTGCACCCTCTCCAGTGCCTCTATATCCTTTTTATAATATGGCGACCAGAATTGTACGCAGTACTCCAAGTGTGATCTCACCAAGGTTCAATACAAGTTTAGCATAACTTCACTACTTTTCAATTCCATCCCTCTAGAAATAAACCCTAGTGTCTGGTTTGCTTTTTTTATGACCTTGTTAACCTGTGTCGCTACTTTTAGTGATTTGTGTATTTGTACTCCGAGATTCCTTTGCTCCTCTACCCCACCCAGACTCGCACCCTCCAAGTAATAAGTGACCTCCCTATTCTTCCTAGCAAAATGTAGTACTGTAGGAATGTTTAGTTCCTATCCAAAAGACTGAGGTCCACTCAGGCGATCAAATAAACGAGGTTTAATGAAAACTAACAGAGTTTAACGGATAACTACAGGAGAATATCGAATATAGGTCTAGTCAGTTCGGAGGCTCCACGAGGACTGCTTGGGCAGTCCCATGGCTGACGTCATGATATCGTCACATTTTTCCCGCCGGTGGGGGATCACGTGATGAACGGTGTGATGTCATTGCGTTTACCCGCGCTATTAAAGTGATCACGCTCTGTACATGTAAACAGTGAAAACAAAGATACAGACTCAGGCTGCAGCTAACATATTATTAAAGGGAATTATATACAATTGATCGGAGTCCCTTAGTGGCTCCGCCACATGCGCCCCCCCCAGAATTGTCTTTAATAGCAAAAGTAAAATGGCGAGGAGGCCTGACAAGCCTGTCAGATCGACTTCTGTAGCCTTGAAGTGGAAGCTGATGGACGGCGGGCGAGCTGGCGGGCAGTCGCGTTTGATCTGGCACGGCGACTGTGGGCGGTCGGCCACGTTTCGGCGGTTGTGCGATCTCAACTGGGCGGTCAAGGTCCAAGTGAGCCGTCTTCAACCGGTCAACTGAAATGTGGTCCGGTTTACCTCCGACATCAACCGAAACAGATTTGTCTCCCGGCTCTATCACGCGGAAAGGACCAGTGTAAGGGGGTTTGAGCGGGCCCCGATGAGCGTCGTGGCGGATAAACACATAGTCGGCGTTCTTCAGCTCAGCTGGGACGTGGGAGCTCTGCAAGCCGTGATGTGACGTAGGCACTGGAGCGAAACTTCTGGCCGCCTCCTGGTGTCTGATGAGCTGCTGGGATGCGGACCATGGCTCTGTTGGAGTCGGAAGGAAATCCCCTGGTACGCGTAGCAGCTGGCCATATACGAGCTCTGCCGTGGACGACTGAAGATCTTCTTTAGGCGCCGTACAAAGACCCAAAAGGACCCATGGAAGTGTCCACCCAGCCCGCGCCTTGAAGGCTGGCTCGCAGTGCGGCCTTGAGCGACCTGTGGAATCGTTCGCACAGGCCGTTCGCCTGTGGATGGTAGGCAGTGGTGCGATGTAGCTTGACACCGAGCCCCTGAGCCACAGCGTTCCAGAGCTCCGAAGAAAACTGCGGCCCACGATCAGACGAGATGTCCGCTGGTACCCCGAAACGGGCGACCCAAGAGGAGATGAATGCCCTGGCGATGTCTGCGGAAGTGGTGGATGACAAAGGAATCGCCTCCGGCCATCGAGTGGTGCGGTCCACCATTGTAAGAAGATGAGTAAACCCGTGCGAAGGCGGAAGTGGCCCCACCAGGTCCACATGCACATGATCAAACCTACGTTCCGGAACAGCGAAAGTGGCCAATGGAGCCTTGACGTGACGCTGCACCTTGGCCTTTTGGCAGACCACGCAGGTGTTGGCCCAGTTGCGAACATCCATGTGCATGCCCCGCCACACGAATTTGGATGACATCAGCCGTTGCGAGGCCTTCATGCCAGGGTGTGACAACCCGTGTATGGCATCAAAAACTTTTCGGCGCCAGGCGACCGGGACGATAGGGCAAGGCTCTCCTACGGAGACGTCGCAGAGTAGCGTAGTGCCCGCGGCATGGAATTTGACGTCGGCCGCTTGGAGGCTAGAGGGGTTGGTTCTGTAAGATTGGACTTCCGGATCCGAGGCTTGATCCGCAGCCATGCGGGCATAGTCGATGCCGAGCTGGACTGCATGAACGGTCGCGCGGGAGAGGCAATCCACCACCAGGTGGTCTTTACCGGACACATGCTGAATGTCAGTGGTGAATTCTGAGATAAACGTCAACTGCCGTTGTTGCCGAGCTGACCACAGTTTGGCGGTCTTGGCCATAGCAAATGTTAGTGGCTTATGGTCCACAAAAGCTGTGAACGGACGTCCCTCTAGCAAGAACCAGAAATGGCGGATGGCCAGACAAAAGGGCCAGCAACTCCCGGTCGAACGTGCTGTACTTCCGTTCGTTTCGCCGGAGTTGACGGCTGAAAAACGCCAGCGGTTGCCACGTCCCATGCACCCACTGTTCCTGCACTGCGCCGATGGCATAATCTGACGCGTCGGTGGTAAGGGTGATAATGGCACCTGGCAGCGGGTGTGCCAGCATGGTTGCGTTGGCTAAAGCGACTTTTGTGTCAACGAACGCCCGGTCCATGTCGACTGTCCAGCTAATCAGATCCTTGCCAGACTTGCCCTTGAGGGCCTCGTACAGGGGCTGCATGAGCAGAGCTGCATTAGGGACGAACCGGTGATAAAAATTTACAATCCCGAGGAACTCCTGCAGGGCCTTGACGGTTTGCGGGCGCGGGAACGAAGTAACTGCCTCCACCTTTGTTTGCAGGGGAATTGCGCCGTCCGATGTGATGCGATGGCCTAAGTAATCAATCTGCTGCAGGCCGAACTGGCACTTGGCCGGGTTGATGATCAAGCCGTGTTGACTGAGGTGTCTAAAGAGGGTGCGCAAATGGCAGATGTGCTCCTCTTTATTAGGGCTGGCGATGAGGATGTCGTCGAGGTAGATGAATAGAAACTTGAGGTCCAGAAGCACGTAGTCCATCAAGCACTGGAAAGCCTGTGCAGCGTTCTTCAATCCAAACGGCATCCGCAGAAATTGAAACAGGCCGAATGGGGTGATGACTGCAGTTTTCGGGACGTCTTGCCGGTGTACGGGGACCTGGTGGTAGCCACGGACTAGGTCGACTTTTGAAAAAATGGTATTTCCCGCCAAATGGGCAGAGAAATCCTGAATATGAGGGATCGGGTACCGATCAGGAGTAGTGGTGTCGTTCAGGCGTCGGTAGTCGCCGCAAGGCCGCCATCCGCCGCCAGGTTTCAGAACAATGCGGAGAGGCGAAGACAAGGGACTATTCGACCGGCGAATAATCCCTAGCTGCGCCATCGTGTCAAACTCTGCTTTCGCAGCCGCGAGCTTGCCAGGTTCGAGGCGCCGAGCCCGTGCGTAGACCGGGGAGCCAGTAGTGGTGATGTGACGTTTGACACCATGTTTCGTGGCCGTGGAAGAGAAAGTGGGTTTGGTCAAGTCTGGGAAATCTCCAAGGAGGCGAGTGAAGTCATCCGGAGGTGGGAACATGCAGGAGACAGTACGCGCCACGGTGTTACCGCGGTGGCACGGGATGGAGTGAAAAGTGGCCGCATTGATCAACCGGCGGTGCCGTACATCCACCAGGAGGCCGTTGGCGCACAAAAAATCCACCCCGAGGATGGCTTGAGAGACTTTGGCCGTGATGAAATCCCAGTAAAACCGCTGGCCGCCGAAGCACACCTGTACCCGCCGGCTTCTGAAGGTCCGAATGGCCCCGCCATTAGCCGCCTGGAGGGAGGGGCTGTGCCCCCCAGCTTGTAGATCAAGATTTGACGTGGGTAGGATGCTACACTGCGCCCCGGTGTCGCAGAGGAAACGTCGACCAGATAGGGAGTCGTTGATGAAGAGGAGTTTTGCCGAATTACCGATTGCCATCGCAGCTGCAGGGCGCTCGTTATAACCGTGCCTCTTTTGACAGGGTGGCTGCTGTTTTTTTTTTTGAGCAAAAAGCTGAGGCAGCATCTTGTTTTCGCGCCAAAACAGGCGTGGTAGAAGCACAACCCCGCAGGTTGAGGGGCTGGAGCAGCGTCTGTGGGGGATGGGCGCCTCGTGGCAGCGCAGTACTGCTGTGTCACCGTGAAGATCTTGTCCGCATCGGCAGCCAGCTCTGCGCAGTGTGTGACTTCCGACCTGGCTAGGGCAGCCTGAACTTGCTCCGGTAGCTGGCTGAGGAATAGCTCCCTGAAGAGGAAGCATTCTGGTTCGGAGCCCAGGTGTGTGAGCATTTGGCTCATGAGCTCGGACGGCTTGGAGTCCCCGAGGCCAGGCATATTGAGCAGCCGGCGGGCGCGCTCCGACTTTGTGAGCCCGAAGACCTGTAACAACCACGCCTTTATCGTTTCATACTTGCGATCTTCTGGTGGATTACCAAGCAGGCTGACGATCCGCGAGGCTGTGGCGCTGTCGAGGGCGGAGGCCACGTGATAGCAACGGGTCTGATCCGCAACGATGTTCCTGATTGTGAACTGGGCTTCAGCCTGGATGAACCACGCGGCTAGCTGTTGCTCCCAGAACTGTGGTAGCTTCAAAGCAACGGCGTTCGATTCCATGTTCAGTAACTTCGGCGGAAACCGTTCGCAAACGTCGGGGTCACCAATGTAGGAATGTCTGGTTCCTATCCAAAAGACTGAGGTCCACTCAGGCAATCAAATAAACGAGATTTAATGAAAACTAACAGAGTTTAACAGATAACTACAGGAGAACATCGAATATAGGTCTAGTCAGTTTGGAGGCTCCACGAGGACTGCTTGGGCGGTCCCGTGGCTGACGTCATGACATCATCATGTTTTTCCCACCGGTGGGGGATCATGTGATGAACGGCGTGACGTCATCGCGTTTACCCGCGCTATTAAAGTGATCGCGCTCTGTACATGTAAACAGTGAAAACAAAGATACAGACTCAGGCTGTAGCTAAAATATTATTTAAGGGAATTATATACAATTGATCGGAGTCCCTTAGTGGCTCCGCCACAATACCTCACATTTATCTGTGTTGAATTTCTTTTGCCAATTATATGCCCATTCTGCAAGTTTAGAAATATCTTCCTGTAATTTGTTGCATTTCGCCTCAGTATTAACTATCCCCCCCAATTTAGTGTCAACCGCAAATTTGGAAATTGTTTTTTTGATTCCAAATTCCAATTCATTAATATAAATTGAGAACAACTGTGTTCCTAGCACTGATCCTTGTGAAACACCACCTTCTGCCACTGTGAATAGTTACCCTTTACCCCTACTCTCTGCTTTCTGTCTTGAAGGAAGCTAACTTGTCCCCTGACTCTGCATTCTCTGACCTAACTCATTAGTCTATTATGTGGTACTTTATTGAAGGCCTTTTGAAAATCTAGATAAATTACATCTACTGCATTACCCTTGTCTATTCTCTCTGTTACCTCTTCAAAAAATTCAATGAGGTTGGCCAAGCAAGACTTTCCCTTTTGAAATGCATGCTGACTATTCATTATTATATTTTTGGCTTCTAGATGTTCTTATATTTTCTCCATTAGTAGGGATTCCATTATTTTTTCTACCACCAACTGGCCTATAGTTCACTGGACTTGTTCTACCTCCCTTCTTAAATATAGTTATTATATTAGCTATCCGCCAGTCCTTTGGCACTACACCTTTTTCTAATGAATTATTAAATATGGGTAGTAATGCCTCTGCTATCTCTTCCCTAAATTCTTTTAAAATGCATGGATGTAATCCATCCGGACCAGGGTTTTGTTCCTCTTTGAGTTTCATTAGTTTATATAATATATCTCCTCTTTATTTTAAATGCAGTAATTTCATTACTAATCTCATGATCCAATGTCATGTCCACCTGTTCTATCTCCCTGGTAAATACTGAGGCAAAGTAATTATTTAATATTTCTGCCATCTCTCAATCACTGCCTGTGGTATTATCCTGTCCATCCCTTAGTTGCCCTATTCCCATCCTGACCTTCCTTTTTTTATTGATGTGACTGTAAAATACTTTACTAGTTTGTTTAATGTTCCTTGATAATTTAATTTCATAGTTCCTCTATGCCTTCCTAATTTTTTTTTACTTCTCTCCTAATCTCTTCATATTTTCCCTTATCATGCTCTCCCCTGCTGTCCATGTAATTAATGTATGCCTCTTTCCTTACCCTCAATTTTTCCCTTATTCATCCATGGTGTCTCATTAGTGTTCAGCTTGTTCCTGTTTTTTAGTGGAATATATTTTTCCTGGACTCTGTTGAACACCGTTTTAAATGTTTCCCATTGCTCTTCTATGTCATTGTTTGCCAATATTGTTGTCTATTTTATTTTCCCAAGTTCTATTCTCAGTCCCTCAAAAGCAGCTTTTCTCCAATTTATTACCCTGGTCTTCGTCATGCTTATGTCCTTCTCAATTATTATTTTAAAGCATATTATATTATGGTCACTATTGCCTGGATGTTCCCCTACTTTTACATTTCTTATTTGCTCTGGTTCATTCCCCATTCCTAGATCCAATAGCAAATCCTCCCTTGTTGGGCTTTTTACATATTGGGTTAGAAAAGAATCCTGCAGGAACTCCGTTCCCTTAGTCCCTTTACCTACCTCTTCTGTCCAATTAATATTGGGTTGGTTAAAATCCCACATGATTATTATTCTGTTTTTTACTCATTTCCGAATTTGTTTGCATATTTCTTTCTCCACCTCCCTTCCAATATTAGGTGGCCTGTAGACTACCCCTATTAGTGTGATTGATCCTTTATTATCTTCTATCTCTATCCACATGGATTCTATTTCTGTTTTGCTGATAGCGGTGTCACGTTTTCTTCTGCTATTATGTTATCCCTAATAAGTACAGCTACTCCACCTCCCTCATTTCCCTCTCTATCTTTTCTAAATATGTTATACACTGCAATGTTTAATTGCCAGTCCTGATTTTTCTGTAGCCATGTCTCAGTAATCCCTATTATGTCTGGTTCCTCACAATGCATGATTGCTTCCAGTTCCCCTGTTTTATTACGGACACTGTCTGCATTGCTGTACAGACAGTTTAACTCATTTTTAAAAGCAGTTCCTTTCACTTTAATTTTTAACCATCTTTTTACACTCCTGTTCTATAACACAATTTATTCCCTGGCCATCAATGTCCTCCCTTACTTTACTCTTCCCTATGCTTTCCTTTCCTGTTTCCTTTATATTTAGGGTGGTTTCATTTCTTGTAGATCCCTCCCCCCATCTTACTAGTTTAAAGCCTTTGCCAGTTTCCTATTTACCATTTCCTCCAGGATACAGGCCCTGTCCTGGTTCAGGTGGAGCCTGTCCCATCATAGAAACATAGAAGATAGGAGCAGGAGTAGGCCATTCGGCCCCTCGAGCCTGCTCCGCCATTCAATGCGATCATGGCTGATCATCCAAATTCAGTACCCTGTCCCTGCTTTCTCCCCATATCCCTTGATCCCTTTAGCCTTAAGAAATATATCCAACTCCTTCTTGAATATATTTAATGAATTAACCTCTACTGCCTTCTGTGGTAGAGAATTCCACAGTTTCACCTCTCCCTGGGTGAAGAAATTCCTCCTCATTTCTGTCCTAAATGGCTTACCCCTTATCCTTAGACTGTGACCCCTGGTGCTGGACTCCCCAACCATCGGGAACATCCTTCCTGCATCTAGTCTGTCCAGTCCTGTCAGAATGTTATAAGTTTCAATGAGATCACCTCTCATTCTTCTAAACTCCAGTGAGTATCAGCCCAATTGACCCAATCTCTCCTCATACATCATTCCTGCCATCCCAAGTATCAGCCTGGTGAATCTTCGCTGAATTCCCTCCATGGCAAGAACGTCCTTCCTCAGATAATTACATAGAATGGGAGATCAGGTGATATGGTGCTGCTGCAATATGTGGAAGCTGGTGGACACCATTGATGCTCACGGTGATCACATTTGCAGTAAGTGTTGGCTGCTCGAGGAATTCCGGCTCCGTGTTGAAGAGCTGGAGTCCGAGCTTCAAACACTGAGACACATCAGTGAGGGGGAGAGTTACCTGGACTCTGTGTATCAGGAGGTAGTCACACCAATTAGATTAATTAATTCAGATGTAGTCCGTGGCCAGGGTCAGGATGGTGTGACTAGAAGTGAGGCAGGTACGGGGATGCCAAATTTGGCTAGGGTAAATAAAATTAGAGAGTTAAATGCGTGGCTCAAAGACTGGTGTGGGAGAAATGGATTTTGCTTCCTGGGACACTGGCATCAGTACTGGGATGGGAGAGAGCTGTTCCGTTGGGATGGGCTTCACTTGGCCAGTGCTGGGACTAGAGTCCTGGCGAATTGAATAACTAGGGCTGTAGAGAGGGCTTTAAACTAATTAGTGGGGGGGAGGTTTTAAGAGAGCGAAAAATAAAAATTACAGCGGAGAAGGCAATAGAGCAAGGTAGCAGTGGTGGAATTAAAAACCAGAGCATGTCAGGAAGGGACAGATTGTATAATGATAAAGGTAAAGTAGTAAAAGGGGTAAAAGCAGGAATAAATTGTCAGAAAACATATTTGAAAGTTCTTTATCTGAATGCACGCAGCATTCGTAACAAAATTGACGAGTTGACGGTGCAAATAACTACACATGGGTATGATCTGGTGGCCATTACGGAAACATGGCTGCAAGATAATCATGACTGGGAACTAAACATACAAGGGTATTTGACAATTAGGAAGGACAGACAGGAAGGAAAGGGAGGTGGGGTTGCTGTGTTAATCAAGGATGGAATCACTGCAATAGTCAGAAATGATATTGGGTCAAAGGATCAGGATAGTGAAATAGTTTGGGTGGAGATAAGGAATAATAAGGGGAAAAAGTCACTAGTGGGCATAGTCTATAGGCCTCCTAACAGTTGCAACTCTTTTGGTCGGAGTATAAATCAGGAAATAGTTGGGGCTTATAATAAGGGAACAGCTATAATCATGGGGGATTTTAACTTTCATATTGACTGGATTAATCAAATTGGGCATGGCAGCCTTGAGGAAGAGTTCATAGAGTGTATTAGGGACGGGTTCCTTGAGCAGTATGTAACTGAACCAACCAGGGGGCAGGCAATCTTAGATCTGGTCCTGTGTAATGAGACAGGATTAATAAAAAATGTCCTAGTAAAGGATCCCCTTGGAATGAGTGACCATAATATGGTTGAATTCCAAATTCAGTTTGAGGATGAGAGCGTTGGATCTCAAACCAGCGTACTGAGCTTAAATAAAGGAGACTATGAAGGTATGAGAGTAGAATTGACTAAAGTGGACTGGGAAAACAGATTAAAGTGTAAGACGGTACAAGAGCAGTGGTCTACATTCAAGGAGATATTTCACATCTTTCAACATAAATATATTCCACTGAGGAAAAAGGGGAATAAAAGAAAAGACAGCCATCCGTGGCTTAGTAAAGTAGTAAAGGATAGTATCCAACTGAAAACAAGGGCATATAAAGTAGCTCAATCTAGTGGGAGGATAGAAGATTGGGAAGCATTTAAAAGCCAGCAAACAATAACTAAAAGATTAATTAAGAGAGATTAAGATTATGAAAGTAAACTAGCAAAAAATATAAAAACAGATAGCAAGAGTTTCTACAGCTATATAAAAAGAAAAAGGGTGGCTAAAGTGAACGTTGGTCCCTTAGAGGATGGGACCGGGAAACTAGTGGTGGGGAACATGGAGATGGCAAAGACGCTGAACAAATATTTTGTATCAGTCTTTACAGTAGAGGACACTAAAAATATCCCAACACTGGACAAACAGGGGGCAATGGGGGGGGGGGGGAGCTAAACATGATTAAAATCACTAAGGAGATGGTACTCAGTATAATAATGGGACTTAAGGCAGATAAATCCCCCGGACCTGATGGCCTACATCCTAGGGTCTTGAGAGAAGTGGCAGTAGGGATTGTGGATGCATCGGTGATTATTTTCCAGAACTCCCTGGACTCAGGAAAGGTCCTGGCAGATTGGAAAACTGCTAATGTAACACCCTTATTTAAGAAGGGAAGTAGACAAAAAGCTGGAAACTATAGACCAGTTAGCCTAACATCTGTGGTTGGCAAAATGTTGGAGTCCACTATTAAGGAAACAGTAACAGAGCATTTAGATAAACATAATTTAATAGGACAGAGTCAGCATGGTTTTATGAAGGGGAAGTCATGTTTGACAAATTTGCTCGAATTCTTTGAGGATGTAACATACAGGGTGGATAAAGGGGAACCAGTGGATGTAGTGTATTTGGACTTCCAAAAGGCATTTGACAAGGTTCCACACAAAAGATTATTGCACAAGATAAGAAATCACGGGATGGGGGTAATATACTGGCATGGGTGGAAGATTGGCTATCTAACAGAAAACAAAGAGTTGGGATAAATGGTTCATTCTCGGGCTGGCAATCAGTAACTAGTGGTGTTCCGCAGGGGTCAGTGCTGGGACCCCAACTCTTTACAATCTATATTAACGATTTGGAGGAAGGGACCGAGTGCAACGTATCCAAGTTTGCCGATGATACAAAGATGGGAGGGAAAGCAGTGAGTGAGGAGGACATAAAAAACCTGCAAAAGGACATAGACAGGCTAAGTGAGTGGGCAGAGATTTGGCAGATGCAATATAATGTTGGAAAGTATGAGGTTATGCACTTTGGCAGAAAAAATCAAAGAGCAAGTTATTATCTAAATGGAGAGAAATTGCAAAGTGCTACAGTACAAAGGGATCTGGGGGTCCTGGTGCATGAAACACAAAAAGTTAGTATGCAGGTGCAGCAGGTGATCAGGAAGGCCAATGGAATCTTGGCTTTTATTGCGAGGGGGATGGAGTATAAAAACAGGGAAGTCTTGCTGCAGTTATACAGGGTATTGGTGAGGCCACACCTGGAATACTGCGTGCAGTTTTGGTTTCCATATTTAAGAGAAGATATATTTGCTCTCGAGGCGGTTCAGAGAAGGTTCACTCGGTTGATTCCGGAGATGAGGGGGTTGACGTATGAGGAAAGGTTGAGTAGGTTGGGACTCTACTCATTGGAGTTCAGAAGAATGAGAGGCGATCTTCTTGAAACATATAAGATTGTGAGGGGGCTTGATCGGGTGGATGCGGTGAGGATGTTTCCACTGATGGGTGAGACTAGAACTAGGGGGCATAATCTAAGAATAAGGGGCTGCCCTTTCAAAACTGAGATGAGGTGAAACTTCTTCACTCAGAGGGTAGTAAATCTATGAAATTTGCTACACCAGAGAGCTGCGGAAGCTGCAACATTAAATAAATTTAAAATGGAGATGGACAGTTTCCTAGCAGATAAGGGAATTAGGGGTTATGGGGAGAGGGCAGGGAAGTGGACGTGAGTCTAGATTTGGATCAACCATGATCCTATTGAATAGCGGAGCAGGCCCGAGGGGTCGTATGGCCTACTCCTGCTCCTACTTCTTATGTTCCTATGTTCTTATAAGGCGACCAAAACTGCACACAATACTCAAGATGTGGTCTCACCAAGGCCCTGTACAACTGCAGCAAGACATCCTTGTTCCTGTACTCAAACCCTCTCGCTACGAAGGCCAACATACCCTTTGCCTTCTTAACCGCCTGCTGCACCTGCATGCTTACCTTCAGCGACTGGTGCACAAGGACACCCAGGTCTCGTTGCACTTCCCCTTCTCCCAATCTATTGCCATTCAGATAATAATCTGCCTTCCTGTGTTTGACACCAAAGTGGATAACCTCGCATTTATCCATGTTATATTGCATCTGCCATGCTTCTGCCCAATCACCCAACCTGTCCAAATCATACTGGAGTTTCTCGGCATCCTCCTCACAGCAGACATGCCCACCCAGCTTTGTGTCATCTGCAAACTTGGAGATATTACATCAAGTTTCATTGTCTAGATCATTAATATTTATATTGTGAATAGCTGGGGTCCAAGGACCGATCCCTGCGGTACCCCACTAGTCACTGCCTGCCACTCGGAAAAAGACCCGTTTATTCCAACTCTTTGCTTTCTGTCTGCCAACCAGTTCTCTATCCGAGTCAATACCTTGCCCCCGTTCCCATGTGCCTTAACTTTACACGCTAAACCCTTATGCGGGACCTTATCGACAGCCTTTTGAAAGTCCAAATACACCACAACCACCTGTTCTCCCTTATCTATTTTACTAGTTACATCCTTTAAAAATTCCAGTAGATTAGTCAAGCATGATTTACCTTTTGTAAATCCATGTTGACTTTGTCCGATCCGGTCACTGTTTTCCAAGTGCTCTGCTATTACATCTTTTATAATGGACTCTAGCATTTTCCCCACTACCGATGTCAGGCTTACCGGACTGTAATTCCCCGTTTTCTCTCTACCACCTTTTTTGAATAGTGGGGTAACATTAGCTACCCTCCAATCCATGGGTACTGTTCCAGATTCCATCGAATGTTGGAAGATGATCAGCAATGCATCTACTATTTCTAGGGCCACTTCCTTAAGTACGCTAGGATGTAGATTATCAGGCCCTGGGGATTTATCAGCCTTCAATCCCATCAATTTCCTTAACACCATTTCCTTACAAATACTGATTTCTTTCAGTTCCTCCCTTTCATCAACCTCCCAGTGATGTCGGGGAACATAGGGTCGAATGAAAGGAAGTGGCCCTAGAAATAGTAGATGGATTACTGGTCATCTTCCAAAATTCAATAGACTCTGGAACAGTACCCATGGATTGGCGGGTAGCTAATGTTACCCCACTGTTCAAAAAAGGTGGTAGAGAGAAAACGGGGAATTACAGACCAGTAAGCCTGACATCGGTAGTGAGGAAAATGCTAGAGTCCATTATAAAAGATGTAATAGCAGAGCATTTGGAAAACAGTGACCGGATCGGACAAAGTCAACATGGATTTACAAAAGGTAAATCATGCTTGACTAATCTACTGGAATTTTTTGAGGATGTAACTGGGAAAATAGATAAGGGAGAACCAGTGGTTGTGGTGTATTTGGACTTTCAAAACGCTTTCGATAAGGTCCCGCATAAGAGATTAGCGTGTAAAGTTAAGGCACATGGGATTGGGGGCAAGGTATTGACTTGGATAGAGAACTGGTTGGCAGACAGAAAGCAAAGAGTTGGAATAAACGGGTCTTTTTCCGAGTGGCAGGCAGTGACTAGTGGGGTACCGCAGGGATCGGTCCTTGGACCCCAGCTATTCACAATATATATTAATGATCTGGACGAGGGAACTAGATGTAATATCTCCAAGTTTGCAGATGACACAAAGCTGGGTGGGCATGTGTGCTGTGAGGAGGATGCCGAGAAACTCCAGTATGATTTGTACAGGTTGGGTGATTGGGCAGAAGCATGGCAGATGCAATATAATGTGGATAAATGAAGGTTATCCACTTTGGTGTCAAATACAAGAAGGTAGATTATTATCTGAATGGCAATAGATTGGGAGGAGGGGAAGTGCAACTAGACCTGGGCATCCTTGTGCACCAGTCACTGAAGGTAAGCATGCAGGTGTAGCAGGCGGTTAAGAAGGCAAATGGTATGTTGGCCTTCGTAGCGAGAGGGTTTGAGTACAGGAACAAGGATGTCTTGCTGCAGTTGTACAGGGCCTTGGTGAGACCACATCTTGAGTATTGTGTGCAGTTTTGGTTGCCTTATCTGAGGAAGGATGTTCTTGCCATGGAGGGAGTGCAGCGAAGATTCACCAGGCTGATACCTGGGATGGCAGGAATGACTTATGAGGAGAGATTGGGTCGATTGGGCTTGTACTTGCTGGAGTTTAGAAGAATGAGAGGGGATCTCATTGAAACTTATAAAATTCTAACAGAACTAGACAGACTAGATGCAGGAAGGATGTTCCCGATGGTCGGGGAGTCCAGAACCAGGGGTCACAGTCTAAGGATAAGAGGTAAGCCATTTAGGACAGAGATGAGGAGGAATTTCTTCATGCAGAGAGTGGTGAACCTGTGGAATTCTCTACCACAGAATGCAGTAGAGGCCAATTCATTAAATATATTCAAGAAGGAGTTGGATATATTTCTTAAGGCTAAAGGGATCAAGGGATGTGGGGAGAATCAGGGACAGGGTACTGAATTTGGAAGATCAGGCATGATCACGTTGAATGGCGGAGCAGGCTCAAGGGGCCCAATGGCCTACTCCTGCTCCTATCCTCTATGTTTCTATGTTCCTATGTTCCCCGACATCTCTGGGAGGTTATTTGTGTCCTCCTTTGTGAAGACAGAACCAAAATATGTATTTAATTGGTCTGCCATTTATTTGTTCCCCATTATAAATTCCCCTGATTCTGACTGCAAGGGACCTACACTTGACTTCACCAATCTTTTTCTCTTCACATATCTATAAAAGCTTTTACAGTCAGTTTTTATGTTTCCTGCAAGCTTACTCTCATATTCTTTTTTCCCCTTCTTAATTAATCTCTTTGTCCTCCTCTGTTGAATCCTAGACTGCTTCCCATCCTCAGGTTTACTGCTTTTTCTGGACAATTTATATGTCCTCTCCTTGGGTCTTATGCTATCCCTAATTTCCCTTGTTAGCCACGGTTGAGTCAGCTTTTTTTTAATTTTTATGCCAAACTGTGATGAACAAATTCTGTAGTTCATCCATGCGGTCTTTGAATATTTGCCATTGCCTATCCACTGTCAATCCTTTGTGTGACATTCCCCAACCAATCCTACCCAACTCGCGCCTCATACCATCGTAGTTTCCTTTATTTAAATTCAGGACCCTAGTCTCTGAGTCAACTACTTCACTCTCCATCTTAATTACAGTTCCTTCCTGCCCCATGAAAAGGAACCATACCAGTGTCCCTTGAAAAGGAACCCCTCTTTCCCACACCCGCCCTTTAGCCACGTGTTAATTCTCCTGATCTGACTGCTTCTATGCCAATTTGCATGTGGCTTGGGCAATAATCCAGAGATTATTATCCTCAAAGTCCTGCTTTTTAATTTAGCTCCTAGCTGTTCATACTCCTTCAGCAGGACCTCCTCCCTGTTCCTACCTATGTCGTTTGTTCCAACATGGACCACAGCAACTGGATTTACCCCCTCCCTTTCCAAATTCCTCTCCAGCCGCCTTGAGATATCCCTTACCATGGCATCGGGTAGGCAACACACCCTTCGGGATTCTCGATCTTGGCTGCAGAGGACACTATTTGTCCCCCTAATTATAGAATCCTCTATCACTACCACATTTCTATTCTGCTCTGCCCCACCCCACTTGGGCAGCCTTCTGAGCCACGATGCCTTCGTCTGCATTGTGGCTCTCCTCCCCGCAGTCTTTCTCCTTGTCCTCTCAGGTAGCGAGTACATTGTACCTGTTGGACAGGACCAGTGTCTGCGGGACATCCTTCTCAACCTCTCCTAAGCCCCCGCTACCCGTCTCCCTAGCAGTCACACCCTCCCCTTCCTGAACTTGTGCTTTCCTCTGGGGTGTGACTGTACTCTGGATAAAACTGTCCAGAAATTCCTGCCCCTCCCTTATGTTTTGGAGTGTCTCTAACTCGCACTTCAGCTCAATGACTCTGAGCCAGAGTGACTGAAGGCAGAGACATTCCTGCAGATGTGGGAATCCGGGACAGTCTTGTTGTTCACAAACTCCCACATACTACAATCCCAACACAGCCTGCCCTGCCATCTCTAGACTTTTTTATTTATATGCTTATTAGTTAAAGTTTTTAATCAAGTGATCATTTAGAGTTATATTAGAGTGATATTAATTAATTAGTTTATCTGGTTAAGTTATTAATTTAATAAAGTATTAGTTACTGTTCCCCAGACCTTAATTTAAAACACTGCCTAGCTTAGAGACAAAAAAGAAAACCACTCTAATACTCACCAACCAATCACCTACCTGCTGTCCTGTGACATCACTCCTTCATTTTTTTTTTCTCTCTCTGCTCCGGTCCCCGGTTAGATCCGCTCTGCCACCACTGTGAGTTACAGTGAGTTTTCTGTCCGTTAACCAATCCTCAAACCATGCTAATATATTACCCTGCAATTTAAAACTCAAAAAACGCTATTAGATTTGTCAAATACAATTTCCCTTTCATATGCGCTCCCGGCATGCAAAAGTCCGCCTTGGGAGCATTGAAGCTGAAAATTTACCCCTGTGACATATTGCGCTAGTTTTTGATTCAGAAAACAGATGAAAAATGATCAATTTCTCAGGGCTGTGCCCTGCACACCAAGGGCTCCTGAAAAACGTCCAACGCTATATTGGCCTCCAATGATTTTCAGGGGTCCAAGGCAGCTGACAGTTATTAGGCCCCTTACATATGCTAATGAGGGGCCTAATACCTGTTATGGGACCTCTCTGAGAAATTAGGCTGCCCTGATCGGGCCTGCTTCGCTCAAGATTTCCTGGTGTGGGTGCCGCCTAGGAAACAGCCATCGCCGAAAAGGTAAGATTTAGTATATATTTTTAGAATTCATGTGGAGCTAGAAGGAGCAGGAATGCTGGCCTGCCAGCCCCGGTCACCCCCGTCATCTAATGTAATACGTATTTTTCCTTTTGGAGAAAAAGACAGCATTCATCAAGGCTGCAATATGTGTCAACTGGCGGCGATCATGAAACATCAAGCCTCTCACCCTTTACAAGGATGTTATCATGGAAGTCATTGAATAGGAGACAGTGTATGAATTGGAATGATGCTGAAGTTTGCATCAGCTCTAACATTTAGAGTTTGTTATACATGAATCACATACACTAGTTACATCAATAATTACCTGAGTCACATTACAAAAAAGGTTTCTGCCCCTCGTGGAAACAGCATATGCTCTTAATGCAACCACAAAAAGCTTGCGAAGGCCTAAGTATTAATCCTTTTTTCTCCTTTAGAGGAAGTCTCACTGGTCCCTCAGACTAAATAACCCACACCATATCAGACTGTGTCTCCCACAACTGTTGTCAAGACAACAGACCAATGACACAGATTTCAAAAGGTGATAGAAAGTTTGAAGAGGGTTTACAGGGTGAATCACTGACTGTGGGTGTGGAGAAACAGAGATGATGGCAAA
Organism: Somniosus microcephalus; assembly: GCF_052327205.1. Classification (NCBI taxonomy): domain Eukaryota; kingdom Metazoa; phylum Chordata; class Chondrichthyes; order Squaliformes; family Somniosidae; genus Somniosus; species Somniosus microcephalus. The sequence goes on from NC_140995.1 coordinate 183,819,438, forward strand.
GGGGAGGCTGCTGTAGAGCTGAGGTTTTGAAAGGCCAGGGGCCTTGCTGAGTCATTTTGTGATTGTGGCTTCACCTGGCCACCCACGAAACAGGAGTAAGTTACTCTGTGAACTGTCTCCTGCTTCACTGTAAATGGAGAAGGCTACTAATGCAGATTTTATCGAGAAGGTTGCAGGAGCTTGTTAGAGGAGTTATGTTGAGATGAGGAGAGGAGTGCTCTAGGGAATCAGTGTTGGGAGTCAATGTCCTCCTCATCCTGTAGCCTACCTGGTGGCTGCTCACCTTTTCCAAGCATTTTTCTGATGCTTTCTATGCCAATACTCTAACATGAAACATGCCACAGTTGTTCAGGATACACGCTTGGATCCAAAGTCCAAGGCACCTCAAGATCAGTCTATACATCTAAAACTTTATTTTAATAGTCCGAAGGTTACTTCTATTATATTTTTCTACAATGTGCTTCATCTTTCTAACAGCCAGCACAGGCACGATGGGCCGAATGCCCTCCTTCTGTGCTTTAAGTTCCTATGATTCTATGATTAAAACCCCTTTCTGAAGCTGTACAGTGGATTTGCAATGGTGTCAGCAGCCAAACTTTTGGGCAGCTTGTCCATGTCTCTCCATAGACCTTGCAATCTGTTTTCACTCTGCAATGCTTGTAGAACCCCCTAATCCACAGCCCTTCTAGCTAGCACATAACCACCATAACTCCACTGGGGGGCCGGAATTTTGCCAGCGTTCAGAGGGCGGGATTGGAGGCGGGTTAGAGGTTAACTTCGCAATGATTTCCGAACCCGCCGTTATCCTGCCTCCACGCATCTTTCCCGAGTGTCGGGTCTCTGATTTGCAAACGGACCCGACACCAAACAGCGGGAACGGATTAAAGGCACTTAACTGTCTATATTAGATAGTAGCTTAGAGCAATTTTCACAGGGTTTTTAGATTTTCCAGCTTCTGGGTCGGGTTTCACGACGTTCCAACAACACGCCAGGTAAGTGTGGTGTGAACACCAGTGAGCTGGAGACTTCACAGCTGCAACTGCAGTGTAAAAGCTGCACTCTCAAATCATGTCATTTAGAAATCTGTGAGGTTGCTGATTGAATAATTTGGGGGGCATATTCTGTGTTTAGGCTGCAAGTATGTGTTGTGCACAATAGATCCACTGTCACCTGCATTGCTGGATTTTAAAGACGCACTTACCCTAAACTGTGCCCCCGCAAATTGTCAGCACACAGAGGGCAACGATGCCAAACCTTCGTTTTGCATCAATTTATTACGATATTGGCAAAGAACAGAAACTTTACAAATAAATCTATCATAACACCCATGTGAGAATCCTTGTGATAACTAACGTGACATCTTCCTCTTATGCATGCTTCTACGTTGTGAGACCCCTGTGGCTTCAGCATATGTGGCGGCAGCCTGCTCACTTCCCTGTTGTTCCTGCTTAGATGCCTTTGGCGGCCGTTCTCTGGTTTTGCGAGAGCCAAAGTCTGCTCCTCCTGCAGCTGTGCAGGGGCAGACTTGGCCATCACTCTTGGCTCAGGTAGATAGGGCTCTGACCGAGGGCTTGGCAGTGACAAGACATCGCTTCATCAGACGCGAGCAGCTGACCCGCACCCAGCAATTGCCTTGGAGAACCTGCATGTCGCAGCCAATCAACGTAAAATTTCAACTGCAGGGTGGCGGGAAAGGGGAGTGGGTCCAGAACCTGCCGAACAGCGGACCCGCTACCATCCCACCTCCAGGCGCAAAATCGCGACCGCAGTGTGCTGGAAGGGCCTTGCATGGTGATTCCAGAAGCGGAGCCTCTGCCCGACATGGCCAATGACATAGAGGTGGCGGAGCTGGGGAGGAGTGGGGAATCCCAATGTGGTGTGTTCCCATGTCCCCAGCTCCCAGAGGCACCCAGCTTACTCTCTGCGGCAGTACCAGACTGCTGAATGGTAGGAGTGTGTCCCCACTGTGGTAAAGGCTGGGGATCTGTCCTGGACCCCACCAAAAGAATGCAATTTGTTTGTTAATTTTGTAAATGTGGTCCCTTTCAAAGGAGGTAGCTGAGGGCACTCCAAAGTTCCTTTTGAGGGATCCTGTCTCCCTCTTCCCCAAAATGGCAAGTTGCACCACAATTTGTGGCCTGAGGGGGCAGGAGGGCACCTTAAACTCATCCCTGATAGCCTAGGTGCCCACCATTCACATAACAATAAAGAGAACAGCCCCCCCTGTGCCCCCCACCCCACGAGCTCGTGAAGTTCAGCAGGCTCAGCGGCAGTGGTCACGGGCGGGTACATCCTGGCATTTATGCATATTTTCATCCTCAATGTGTTTGTCTCTCCAACTTGTGGCACTTCTAAAAAGAGCGCCTGTTAGCTCTTTGATGTTGTGGGAAACTGTGTATTGTCTGAATCTACTGATGTTTCCAATTGATGCCTGGAACTGCTGTATAACTTGTTATGTTGGACAACCACAGCAGCAAAATTCCACAAACAACAAATATAGCACTTCATTAAAAGACATCCGTCCAATGATCCATTACTGAATTTTATCAAGTAATTGCAACATATGACTTACCCTTAGGCTTCTGGTCTATATAGAGTGAACACACAACATCCATGGAGAGAGAAATAGAGTCAACGTTTCGGGTCGAAACCCTTCTACAGAAACAACCCAAAACGTTGATTCTATTTCTCTCTCCACGGATGTTGCCTGGCCTGCTGACTTTTTCCAGCATTTTCTGTTGTTATTTTGGATTTCCAGCATCCAAAGTATTTTGCTATCGTATTAGTCCCTGGGATGAGAGGGTTGTCCTATGAGGAGAGATTGAGTAGATTGGGCCTATACTCTCTGGAGTTTAGAAGAATTGAACAGTGATCTCATTGAAACATATAAGATTCTGATGGGGATTGACAGGGTAGATGCTGAGAGATTGTTTCCCCTGGCTGGAGAGTCTAGAAATAGGGGGCATAGTCTCAGGATAAGGTGCCGGCCTTTTAAGACTGAGATGAGGAGGAATTTCTTCACTCAGAGGGTTGTGAATTTTTGGAATTCTCTGGCCCAAAGTGCTGTGGATGCTCAGTCATTGAGTATATTCAAGGCTGAGATAGATAGATTTTTGGACTCCAGAGGAATTGAGGGATATGTGGATAGGGCGGGAAAGTAGAGTTGAGGTCGAAGATCAACCATAATCTTATTGAATGGCGGAGCAGGCTTGAGGGGCCATATGGCCTACTCCTGCTCCTAAATCTTATGTTCTTATTTCAGCCAACATTTCCTGCTTATTTTTCCTGACTGGAATGTAAAGAAAAACTCTCAAATATTTAGCTTTGAAAGCTAAATATCTGGATGAAACAGCGTTTTCCCCATAAGAGAACTTAAGATGGCATCAGTAGTGTTGGGCATATTTTAATAGTCGTGTAGTTTTAATTTAAGTAATAATAGTAATAATAACTGCAATGTGTAACCAATAATGACAAACGGATGATCAATAAATGTGGAGTACAGTAACTGCCTCTTTACATTTGGCTGCATACATGTAAAAAGATGTTCATGTGTAGTGGCATGAAGACATTATTGATTATGGGTGATTTATTGGGATGATGAATGCACTTTTTTCAGTCTTTGATTTGACAAGCTATTTTAGCTTGATAAACATTTTCTTCTCCTATTGAAAACATTCTTTAGTGCATCCGGTCCAACTGTTTCCATTGATGTACATTACTGGGGGAAAGGGGGAACATTGTTTGGTAAGAATACCAAATACACAGATTCACCTCACTGCAGGGCGTTTTGTTTCTCAAACTTGCGTTCTCTCAGTTAACAATAAGTGCAAATCCATAAGGCGGTCCAGCATTAATATTAAAGTACTACATACTAAAATTAAGTACAGTAAAAATCAAAATTTAAAGTCTTACAATTTCATAAGCAACACAATTCATTTGTATGGCACTTGCAATGTAGAACGTGTCCCAAAGCTGCTTTACAACAGAGGTGGGGGGAGGAGAGGAAATTAATAAATTGGATAAAGGAATGGATGTTGAACCATGGTGAGAGAGTTAGGAGAGGTGATCAAAGCTTGAGCAAAAGGCTTGATCAAAAAGATAAATAGTCCAAGGTATGGTCCTATGATTTACTTACAAACTCTGAGTTTTTTGCAATATTTAGACTGCATTTATGCTTTCAACTGTTGAATCCGTTTACCAAAGCCAAAGTAAGACCGTAAATATGGATTGAGGATACAAGCTGCCTCCATAGAGAGGAGGCAGGAATATCACATTGCTGCACTTCAAAATCAGGTGAGCTCCCGCTTCAAAACATCCTTATATCAACACTGCAATTCTTGTTTAAGTGCAGCCTTAATCTTACTGATGTAATCTACTTCTCAAATTCCTCATTTTTATACCAAGTCAATGATCCCAGCACCGTTAACCATTTAATAGTACATTCATGGGTTGTACTGTGTGAGCTCAGATAATGAGTGCAAGTGGGATAAATTACAGCGAGGAACCTCACAGCACAGTCCAACCCTGTCCTCGCCTGGTGTGCTAGTGCATGCGGTTCAGCGAGGCTTGGTAGTTACCAAGCAGAAATAAGAACCCGGGCTAGTTTGCCCCTCCTTAGTTTGGAGATGCTGAGCCTAACTATTAGCACTTGAACTTCCATCCCAGCTGAGATCAGTTACCTTCACACAGAGCATTGTAGTTACCTTCTAAACCATCACAGGCATGGTGAATGTTTTTTCTTCAGTAAATTGCTTAATCTTGTTCTTTACGTTATCCAGCTGTGACTAAGCGTTTTTGGCAACTGAAAGTATACGTGCTCAGCACAGAATACGGCTCCAAAATACAGCCCTATTGCATTCTCTTAGTTCCAGCTATGATCGCTTTATTCTTGTCTAGAATTTGGCTTGTTCGGGAGGCTTCAGAGCAAGCCTCTATCTGATGACTGGCTGCTTGGTACATATGAACCCTGAGGCATCACAGCACTTTAGTGTTTGGAGTGTGTGCCGAGTGTCATTCTCTTGTTGACACAAACCAGAGACCACAGTGGGAAACCCTGGCTCATAACTCCAGTGACAAAACCTCAAACCAAAATTCAAGATAAATATTATAAGTCACACCCAAATACTCATTTAAACTTTTGAATCCATGCTGAATATCTTAAAGCATTGATTACATTTCAAGATGTTCACGAGATGACGCAAGAGGTTCTGTGATTATCGGTTGGATCCAACCAAATATAGTAACTAACCGTGGCTAACTATCTGCAACAGTGTTATTGTACAGCATGAGGTGGAGGTTCCTTTTGGCCCATTTTCGGGCCTGAAATGGGGGCTGCGCACAAAGCGCGTACTCCAACGTGCAGGCCAGAGCCCAGCCCGAAATTGGGCCTCAGGCCTCATTAACATTTTTGGGGCGAGACTCCAAAGGGAGCTTGCCCATCTTAAAAAGATGAATTTTAGGCCACTTGCTTCGCCGGCAATGGCCCAAAGATAAGTCCCAGTGGGTGGTGGAGCACCAACAGAAAAAAAGACCTCCGAACGTCTCAGCGCTTTACAGCCAATGAAGTACTTTTTGAAGTGTAGTCACTGTTGTAATGTAGGAAATGCAGCAGCCAATTTGCGCACAGCAGGATCCCACAAACAGCAATGTGACAATGACCAGATTATCTGTTTTATTGATGCTGGCTGGAGGATAAATATTGGCCAGGACACCGGGGATAACTCCCTTGCTCTTTTTCGAATAGTGCCATGGAATCTTTGACATCCACCTGAGACAGCAGACGGGGCCTCGATTTAACGTCTCATCCGAAAGACGGCACCTACAACAGTGCAGCACTCCCTCAGCACTGCACGGGAGTGTCAGCCTAGATTTTTGTGCTCAAATCTCTGGAGTGGGACTTGAACCTACGACCTGCTGCCTCAGAGGCGAAGGTGCTGCCAGCTGAGCCACAGCTGACAACAGGAGGGGAGCTGATTGCGAGTCCTGAGGAGCAACCTGACCTCTTTTTCAACTAACCTTTTGTTGGCAGCCGCTGCTTAGCCGCAGCTGAAGAATCCCAAGTGGAGCAGCCCATCTCCTGCTCTGCTCTGCTCTGCAATGTTCAATTTGGTGGAGGGGGCCTAAAACTGGCGGTAGGCCTCTAATTTGCATATTCCAGGCACCTAATGCCTGTTTTAAGTGGCCGACAGATACAACTGAAAAATGGTCTGACCCAATATTGGGATGTTGGTCCTCAGAATTGACCCTCGTTGTGCCCATTTTATGTTAAACAGGCACAACGAAGGCTAATTTCTACCCCCATCAGTTGACAAAATCACTCGGGTTATATTTGGGAATATATAGTAGCGTGCTTGTGGTGCAAAGTTAATGTTAAGGTGAAAGGCCCACTATGTGAGCAGGTAGCTGCAAATTCCTGACATTAGGAGGCTGCTGAGCAATTTAACAACTGGAAAAGACCCAATGAGCCTTGGGTAATGACTAATGGTTACCGAGGCAACTTGGCTCAGTAGCTGCACTAATACAACAACTCTGCTTTAGGACAGGAGTTTTGTATTTTAATAAAGGGAATAGGAAAGAGAAAAATATGAACTCAAAAAGCCATTTACTTGGAGCAAGTGGCCATTAAAATGTCTGGAATAAAATTACCAAGAGGGGCCAGTGAAAGTGGCTGAGTGATCTCACAGTGGTGGCAAGGGTGAGGGCAGTGTGTAATAAAATTCTGTGAAGCAAGTAGAAGTGTCAAGCTGTGACACTGAAAAAACTGACTGCTGCAGAAAGAGAAAGCCACACTCTTCCACCTCAGAGCAAAGGAAAGTACATCAATGATTCTAGGGATTTCCGTAGTAGTAAAATACTTTTGAAGATTATACATTACAACATGCCATTCATGGTACGACATGGATCATTGTCATGCTACGGAGCATATAACCTGGTCTGTTGTTGAAATCTATAAAGCAAAAACATAGGTTAATGTTTTATTCAGTATTTTTTAAATATTATTCTCAGATGTGAAATTCAAAGTTATATATTCATAAATCCTACTTGTGTATCCAGATGATTGATCCACATCTCAGATGCACGACTGATCCCTTGATATCATTTATCACTCTGCCTGAAGGTGATTGTAATATATGTGGGTAGAACAAATGAAGGTCAGAGACACCACGAGCTGCTAGTTCATATGCTTGATTTATTAGGCCAGGTCGAACTGAGTATGCTCATACCAAACCATGTGATAATACATTACACTGCTTTCCCCCTGAAAAAAAAGGTATGTATTCCTCTCTCAACTACAACAAAACTATGGTCCCACCTTTCCCAGCATTCCATGTACCACATAACAAAAACTCCTGGCTTTTTTTCTTTTTCTTTTAAATAAACTACAAACCCAGTTTAATAAAAGGTTTGCAGAGGTTTTGGTGTTGAACTAGTTTTCTGGCTGTTTTGTTTTGGTTCCGAACTCAAAAGATGATCTTGGTTCTATCTCAAACTTGTCTGAACCTATATGTTTCACTTCAATCCACTTTGAGTGACTATCTACAAGTACCAGGAAATAGTCATTTGCTTTCACACGGAAGTCTATATGTACTCTCTGAAAATGTCTACTGGACCATGACCAGGGTTGTAGTGGAGTTTTGGGTAGGTCTGTTTCTGCAATTTTGGCAAACACTGCATTTGCTGACAAATGATTCAAGATCACTGTCCAATCCAGGCCAGTAAACAAAGCTTCTTGCAATTGATTTCATACTGATGATACTTAGATGTTCAGTATGAAGTTCAGCCAGAATTCTATCTCTCAAAGAAGTAGGTACCACCACTTTGTTTCCCCACTTGACACAACCTTGCTCGCAAAACAGTTCAGTACGACGGTTATGGAATGGTTTCAATTGGTTTCCATACACTGATCAGTCCATCCATTCAAGGTGTTTTCATACACTCTTTTCAGTACTGAGTCCTTTTGAGTTTCATCTGCAATCTCAGTTGCAGTCACTGGAAAATCTTTGTCAACTGCACCTAGCGTGAAAATCTCACCTTCACTCCCAACACACGAGTCCTCATGTGGCAACATGGACAAGGCGTCTGTGATTGTGTTTTGTTTTGAAGTGTGATATTCAATCGTGTAGTCATATTGTGACAACAACACTGTCCAACGTTGCATTCTTGATGCGGCCATTGCAGGGATGGCAGATTTGGGCCCCAATATTACTAGGAGTGGTTTGTGATTGTTTATCAGGGTAAACTTTCTGCCAATCAGGAACTGTTGGAATTTCTTGATGCCAAACACTATGGCGAGTGCTTCCTTTTCAATTTGCGTGTAGCTTCTTTCACTCTTTGAGAGTTCACGATGCAAACGCGATTAGTTTCTCTTGGCTGTCATCCATTACGTGGCTTATGACAGCTCCCATACCATAGCTGGAAGCATCACACGCTAACTTAAGCTCATGCTCTGTGTCGGAGTGCACAAATAGACCATCGCTAGAGAGACTTCTCTTACAAACATCGTAAGCTTCCTGTTGCCCTTTTGTCCACTCCCAGTGGACATCATAGAAACATAGAAGATAGGAGCAGGAGTAGGCCAGTTGGCCCCTCGAGCCTGCTCCGTCATTTAAGGAGATCATGGCTGATCATCCAAATTCAGTACCCTGTCCCTGCTTTCTCCCCATATCCCTTGATCCCTTTAGCCTTAAGAAAAACTCCTTCTTGAATATATTTAATGAATTGGCCTCAACTGCCTTCTGTGGTAGAGAATTCCACAGGTTCACCACTCTCTGGGTGAAGAAATTCCTCCTCATCTCAGTCCTAAATGGCTTACCCCTTATCCTTAGACTGTGACCCCAGCTTCTGGACTCCCCCGCCATCGGGAACATCCTTCCTGCCACTAGTCTGTCTAGTCCTGTTAGAATTTTATAAGTTTCAATGAGATCCCCTCTCATTCTTCTAAACTCTAGTGAATATAAGCCTAATCGACTCAATCTCTCTTCATATGTCATCCCTGCCATCCCAGGTATCAGTCTGGTGAATCTTTGCTGCAGTCCCTCCATGGCAAGAACGTCCTTCCTCAGATAAGGCGACCAAAACTGCACACAATACTCAAGGTGTGGTCTCACCAAGGCCCTGTACAAGACATCCTTGCTCCTGTACTCGAATCCTCTCGCTATGAAGGCCAACATACCATTTGCCTTCTTAACCGCCTGCTGCACCTGCATGCTTACCTTCAGCGGCTGGTGAACAAGGACACCCAGGTCTCGTTGCACTTCCCCTTTTCCCAATCTATTGCCATTCAGCTAATAATCTGTCTTCCTGTTTTTGCCACCAAAGTGGATAACCTCACATTTATCCACATTATACTGCATCTGCCATGCATCTGCCCAATCACCCAACCTGTCCAAATCATCCTGGAGTTTCTCTGCATCCTCCTCACAGCACACACGCCCACCCAGCTTTGTGTTGTCTGCAAACTTGGAGATATTATAATCTAGTTCCCTTGTCTTGATCATTTATATATATTGTGGATAGCTGGGGTCCTAGCACCGATCCCTGCAGTACCCCACTAGTCACTGCCTGCCACTCGGAAAAAGACCTGTATTCCAACTCTTTGCTTCCTGTCTGCCAACCAGTTCTCTATCCAAGTCAGTACCTTACCCCCAATCCCATGTGCTTTAACTTTGCATGCTAATCTCTTATGCGGGACCTTATTGAAAGCCTTCTGAAAGTCAAAGAACATCCTTCTTGAGGAGCTCATGCAATGGAGCTAACATGGTCGCTAACACAGTTAAAAAACGTGCTTAGTACCAGACCATTCCATGGAAAGATCTTGGGGGAGAAATTCAGTATCGCCCCGTTTGGGGCGCAATTATCGGCTGGGAGCAAAGTTTAGCGCCTGATGCTAATTATCGCCTCTGACTGCAAACTTGGCTTCTATCGCCCCCTGGAGGTGATTGGAGCACTAAATCAGGCGCTACACACCTCTCTTAAGGCATTAACGCCGAGGAGTGAGGCGCTACCTCAGAGCGCTGGCGAAGCTCATGTGATGTCAGTCAGCAATGGAACACAGACACACTGGTGCCTGCCAGTTCTTAAAGGGGAGGGTCGATCTTGCTCTCCAGCCACACCCTACTCATTGCAGCCTTGAATCTCGGCCTGGAGAGACCTGTACATCAATTCTGCTGGAAAGAACAATGGAGAGGCCCAAGGAAAGAGCTCAGAGAGCAGCCCCCAAGTCTCTTCTAAATCGATGCAAGGAAGGTCAAATCAAAATGAACCTGCAAAGTGCTGGTCAGTACCCAAAACTACTTCACACAGCGTTATCTCTCCAGAAGTCTCTCTCTCAGAATGTGTGGTGTAAAAATGTCACAGGAAGCGGTCGCCTTTAAATAGCGCTCCCCCAGTCCCGTCTCGACTGCAAAACGCTTCCCTCAACCTGTCGTTGCTAGTGGCAGGCGGAAAGGCAGGGGGCGCCAATCAATATCCGGTTCGGGGAGCTACTGGGGTGTTGCACGCTCGACTGACGTCATGATCTGCGGGCACAGGATATCGTGGTGGTAGTGTTTAGCGCCAGCGCAAAATGTCATCAATTTCGCGAGTGGTGCATACATCGCCGCGCCCGGGCGTTAGTTGCTTTGCGCCCCATAGGCGCTCTCTTAGGGCACTAACGGAAGGCACAAAGCAACCAAATTTTCCCCCCCTTAACTCTGACACATTCTGTGGCTTTGCAGCATTGATGACAGCATCAACCTTTTCCTTCACTGGTTGCAAGCCATTTGCAGTAACTTTCAGACAAAGGTACACAACCTCTGTAAGATTTGCAAAATTTCTGCATTTCCCCGAAGGCTGTTATTAATAAACGGGACCCTGTGTGGACATTTTAAATCTAAAAGGGTACCCAAGATGGCGTCCGTGCCTCGTGGCAGAAAGCCTGTGGGATTTTAAAATGGACTCTGCAACGCAGACAGCTTGTGGATCGAAACCCAAGCTGTAGTTTTCTGTGAAGAGAGACTTTGTGTTTTGAAACCAGACAGGACTCTGAATTATGTATTAGACTGAATTGGAGACAAATCTAAATTCAGTTTAGGCCTATAGTTAAGGCCATCAAGCAATCTACATATATAATCGGAAACAGATTAAGAGAGCCATCGAGGGTGGACAGGCCCATCAAGGAACATTCATGACAATGCAAGTCAATTATCGGGCTGGTAGATGCGATTACCGGCCATCTAAAAACAGTTAGTATGGATTGCTACCATTATTTAAAATAGCCCACCAAGATTAAGACAAAGAACTAACCTGATTTGGCGCGCAGATAAGGGTTTTCAAAAAGAGTATAATTGAAGGCCCCCGGGTAGCAATCGCTCTCTTCTCTTCTCTCGCTGCTCTTCGGCCCCTCACCCTCGTGGCTGTCGCTCTTTCCTCGTCCCATGCTTACCCTCCTGTCCTTTGCCCGTGCCTTCTGTCACTCCATCTGGAAACCGCCCCGGCACTGCACCGGGCGGACACGGACAATTCAGGCCAGGCGAGGCAGGACGCGACGAGGGGAGGAGGGAAGACCACCTGAGGAAGACCGACTGAAGAAGACCAACTGAGGAGATGAACTGAGGGTAGGCTTTGAATCATTGGGCCTTCAGCCTCAGCCAACCTGTGAATATCTGCACACCAACTCAAGCTGTCGGCCGACGACTAAGACTCATCCCTGCAAGGTAAAGTACCCAAACAGAGACTTTAACTTTGGGGTACTCGAACCTGGACAACGCCCTTGCAGCGCCCGGAGACCACGTGATGACGGCAGGCTCCAGAGAGCACCAAGAGCGAACCCCGAACCCCACCGCTGTTTTGAGTCCAACAAACCCTTTTGATTGGTGAGCATAAATTCTGGCCCCTCATAGCTTAATCTGGTTAGGTATAGGGGATGGGATAAGGATAAGGGGATTGATAAGATAGTTGTTTTCCCTCGATGTGCCATGTGTTCCCCATTCCCTGTATAAGTATAGTTATTCTTTCGTACTATTGCCTGTAGAAGTGTACACTAGTAATTTTCCATAAGATTGTATCAATTTTTTTTCCTCTTCAATAAAATCTTGGTTTTTGTTTACATCCAACCACCTGTCTGCTCAAGTCTTCTCTGTACTGCCGCCTTGTACCTAAGTCCGGTGTCTAGAACCCAGGGACGTGGGAGCGATTCGAACCGCTCATAAACAGTCAGAGGCATAACTGACTGGGCGCACGCGCCACCACCACAGGCCACCCCCTACAGAAATGGAGACCGCGGCAGGATACCGGCAACAATGTTGTGATGCAGTAGACAGTGGTTCGGATGAGCGAACAATGATGGAGGAAAGGATTTCTGATTATGTGTTTAGCAAGGTGTATATCACTAAGAAGTGGATCACCACACTGTTGAGGGCTGGGCGTCCGATAGATGCAGCAGCTAAGTGGACAGAGGGAAAGGAACACAAGAAATCCTTAGAGAAGGCAGTTTGGCTGATGTGCTTTAAAAAGCAGGTCCAGATCTTGAACGGGCTCGTTGCAGCACAGGCAGTCGAGTTAAGGGAGTCAGCCCTGGAGATCCAGGATGAGGTTCTCGCAGGGGAAAAGTTATTAGTAGCTTTGCAGGCTTTGAATCAGGAGAGAGTGCATTTAGTAGGAGAACACAAGGCCCAGTTGGAATACCTACGGTGCCAAGTCACCGAGGCCAAGGGAAACGAGTTCAGGTTGCGGGAGAAGAACGCCCGCTTGGCAAGGCAGATTAGGGAACAGGAAGAGAAAGTCCAGGAGATAAAAGCCGCTTACAAGCTAACAAGTGAACAGGGGTTTGAGGAGGCAGACCATGGCCCCTGTAGAGAGAGGATAGAAAATCTGAGCCGGGCCCTCCGGAAGGCAAAAGGCAGGCCAGGCAGATTTTATGGGGAACGAGGGGAGGACAGTTCCATTGTCACCGGTAGTGTCTAGGGACGACCCGGTTGAGAGAGAGGAGACCTCACGGCCACCACCCGTAGCGCCAAGTTTCAGTGAGGTTTGGCAGCAAGGGGGGGGGGGTGGAACCGGGGGTGGCACCCGAAGTGGAGCCAGAGGTGGAGGCGGAGGTAGAGCAACCCCCGCCAGAGAGGTCCGAGCTGGGACCGATGTGCCCAGCGCGGCATTGGAGGTTCGGCCCAAGCGCTAATGGCGACATTGAGGGACCCCTCCAAAACCAGTTCGTATTACCCTTTAACACCCAACAGCTCAGGGCTATGGTCAACCATCTCCCAAGGCTCTCCAAAAAGGGAGACCCCTCGATCCACTTCAGGGAAGTAGAGCAGACCACCAGCGTCAACGAATGCGATGACGCTGAGAGGGACAAGATGCTGCTATTCTCCCTGGAGAGTAGTCTCCTCCAATCCCTCTCTGACGAGTGTAAAACGGGGCAGAGCGGGTACGAGGAGCTTAGAGATGCGGTTCTAGAGGCCATGGGGATGGATGAGGGAAGTCCCTTCTCCCGTGTGGAGAAGACGATCCAGCTTTCTGGGGAAACCCCGCAGGCTTTTGCAGACTGGCTGTGGTCGGTGTACCAGAAGGCCTGCCCGGGGACGCTGGACCGGGCGTTCCTGAACGGGTATTCCCTGACGCATTGGCTCCATTGCCTGGTGGCGAACAGCTTACCACAAGTCCGGGCCAAGGCCAAAGCCTGGTTCGACTCCAAACATCCCCAGACCACAGAACTCACGGTAATTAGGCAGCTCACTCTGGCTTACAAAACGGTAGGGGAGCTGATGCACACCCACCCAAGGGGAAGGTGCATGAGATAAAACCCGGACCGGGTAGGAAAGTGTGGCACCAGGAAGGGAGTAACCCCCCCCCCCCGCCCAACACAAAGACAAATTGTTACGGGTGTGGAAAGGATGGTCACTGGCGGAAGGAGTGCAAAAACCCTTGGAAGGATAACAAGGGAAAGCAGCCCACAGCCCCAGCCCAAAAGGCAGGGGACAGGGACCCCTTCCGCAGAGATTGAGTCACTTTTGGACGCCATGATGTCCTTACTGACTGGCCAGGGGAGAGTAGCAGCCGCCACCGGTGCTCTCACCCCGTCAGCCCCATCCAACCCACAGCCGTGACTAGAGCCTGTTTATCTGTGTTCGCTCCAATATGATGAGTGGAAAAAACCCCTTTTGGAGATGGAGGTGGAGAAGGTGACAATTACTTATCTGTTAGACACGAGGGCATCATGCACCGTGGTCTACTCAGCTAACCCCATCGCCTCACCTCTCTCCAGCGGGGTCCCATATGTATTGATTTCTTTGTGGGTTCAATGACGACACATTCATGAAAGAGAATGAGTTTTAATCTAAAGTCTGTTCAACTCTTTATACAGCATTTACAGGAGACATCAAGCTAGTGATGCATCTTGAACGAAACTGAAACTAAACTGCCTTGCTTGTCTCGGTCACATGCCCTCTGCTGGTCAGGCACAAGCAATCAATACATGCAAACATGCTGATAAGGCATCATAATCAAACAGGCAAATACCATCTCCAGTTGCTGATATCATTACATCTCCTTTTCTTAAAACAAAAGTATTTTACTTTTAACTAACAACATGTTTTCTTTGTATTTATCTGCATTTTAACTGTAACACTTAATGAACTTACATTATCATTATCATGATCAAGGTTTTTTAACCTTGCTTTGTGTGTTCACATGAAATATGTCAATACACTAGAACTTGAAGAAAGAATAAGATAACATTACTTCCTTCTATAACAATAGTCCTTAAATTTGCTCAATGAGTCTCTCAGGAGGCTTCACGTGTCTTGAGGATTTTCTGATTGATTGTCCTTGAATCTGAGTTGTTGCCTCAGATGATTGGTTCTCAGCTGTGTGATCAGGTTGTTCAACAGTATCAGTCTCTTGACCTGCTGTGGCTGGTCCCATGAGAAGATCTCGACGATTTCTTTTCAGAACAGCACCCTCATCTGTCTGAATGGTGTATGATCTTGGTTGAACTTCACTCAGGACAGTTCCCTTCTGAGTCCATGTGTTTGTTTTGTCTTTCAACCTTACTTGGTCACCAGTCTGGAGTTCAGGTACGTTTTGTGTTCCTCTGTCATAGTAGTACTTTTGCTTTTCTTTCTGTTGTTCTTTGAACTTCCTCACTTTCTCCCCCTCTTTTGTTTTCAGGAGGTTCTCCGGGATGGGTAGGTTTGACCTTAGCCGACGTCCCATCAGGAGTTGGGCTGGTGACATACCACACTCGAGCGGCGTTGTGCGGTATACAAGCATGCTCTGGTAGAAGTCAGTTCCACTGTCTTTTGCCTTGTACATCAGTCTTTTCACTGTCTGGACCGATTTTTCCACTAGACCATTGGACTGTGGAAAGTGAGGACTTGACGTTGTGTGGACAAAGTCCCACTCTTTGGCAAAGTGTCGGAAACTTGCATTGTAAAACTGGGGTCCGTTGTCTGTGAAGACCTCGCTTGCCACGCCATGTCTGGAGAATATGGCTTTCATACATGTTATCACAGCATCTGCAGTGGTGGTGTACAGTCTACAAACCTCTGGATACAGGGAGTAATAGTCTGTGACTACAAGATAGTCCTTCCCTTGACATACGAATAGGTCAGCGCCTACCTTCTGGTAAGGTCTGTCTGGCGCTGGGTGTGGCTTTAGTGGTTCTACCGGATTGCTTGCTCGATATTTCAGGCATATTGTGCAGTTTGCCACCTCATTTGTCACATCTTGGTTGATTCGTGGCCAGTACATCACCTCTCGTGCTCTTTTCTTACACTTTTCGATTCCCAGATGTTCTCCATGGATCTTTTTTAACATCTCTTTTCTCAGACTCTTTGGGATAACTATTTTACTTCCTTTGTAGATGATGTCTTCGACCACTGATAGTTCCGCCCTGCAGTTCCAGTACTCTGCCATGTCAGGTGAGCAGTCTTGCTTCATGTTGGGCCATCCATCCAAGATGCTTTTTCTCAGTCGTCTCATTGTTTCATCTTTGTTTGTCTCAGTCTTTATGAGCTCCATTTTTGCATCTGCTATGGGCAGTGCACTTGTGATCATGTCCACGTAGGCGTTCACTTTTTCATCCATTGTGGTGTTTGCGGGCTCATTTGGGTCAACAGCTCTGGACAACGTGTCTGCTGTATACATCAGTTTACCCGGTGTGTACGCAACATTCAGTGTATAGCGTTGCAGCCTGATCATCATTCTTTGTATTCTAAGCGGACAGCTATTTAGTGGCTTTTGGAACAATGCAATCAAGGGCTTATGGTCAGTCTCTACACTGATTGCTTGTCCTGCCACAAACTGGTGAAATCTTTCACAGGCGTATGTGATGCTGAGCAGCTCCTTTTCTATTTGAGCATATCGCGTCTCCGCATCTGTCATTGAGTGCGATGCATGTGCAATAGGTTGCCAGTAGTCATATTGTTGCAGAAGAACGGCACCGAGCCCACTCTGTGATGCATCTGATGATATCTTGATGGGTCTCGCTGGGTCATAAAACCTCAGAACTGGTTCCTCTGTGAGCAGTTTCTTTAGATCGCTCCATGACTTCTCATGCTCATGATTCCATTCCCATTCTATGTTCTTTTGAGTTAGTCTTCTCAGTGGCGCCATCTTTTCTGAGAGGTTGGATATGAATTTCCCCATGTAGTTGATCATTCCATTAAACCTCTGCACATCTTTTTTGCATTGTGGCTTTGGCATATTCTCAATGGCGGACACCTTTCTGGGTTCTGGTCTGATGCCCTCACTGCTAAGGATATCTCCCACGAATGTCAGTTCTGTCACCCCGAACTGGCATTTCTCTCTATTCAGCTTCAGGTTTGTTTTCCTTGTTGCTTCCAGCACTTTTTTCAGTCTCTCGTCATGCTCAGTTCTCGTGGTTCCCCATACTATGATGTCATCCATTGATGTATCAACTCCCTCCAGGTGCTCATAGATCATATGGATAGTTTTGTGATACACTTCAGGAGCTGAGGCAATGCCAAATGGTAACCTTAGGAATCTGTATCTGCCAAATGGACTGTTGAACGTGCACAGTCTTGAACTTGCTTCGTCCAATTTCATCTGCCAAAATCCTGATGATGCATCTAACTTGCTGAAATACTTTGCATTTGCAAACTGTGCCATGATTTCCTCACGTGTAGGAAGCTTGAAGTGCTCTCTCTTTATTGCTCTGTTTAGATCTCTTGGATCCAGGCAAATTCTGAGCTTTCCATTCTTTTTGTCCACTATGATGAGGGAACTCACCCACTCAGTTGGCTCATCTATCTTCTGAATCATGTTCAGGCTTTCCATCCTGTCCAACTCTGCCTTCAGTTGCTTTTGAAGAGCAAACGGGACTTTTCTGCATGGATGTATGACCGGTGTCATACTTTTATCTACTCTGATCGTGTGTTCTCCTGGAATGCAGCCTAGACCCTTAAATAGGTCATTGTACTCTTTCATGAGTTCATCATAGACTGTCTCTCCTTCGCTTTCCACAACGAGGACTCTCTTTACCAGGTTCAGTCTCTCACAGGCTTTTAAACCTAGTATGGCTTGCACATCCTTTGGCACCACGATTAATGCTAGCGTGTGCTCTCTGTCCTTGTGTGTCACTTTGACAATGCATCTTCCTTTCACTGGTATATCAGTACCTGAGTATCCTGTCACTTTCACTTTTATTCCATGTATCTTTGGTCTGGGTCTAATTTTCTTAAAATCAGTCTCTGACATCACGTTAACTTGTGCTCCAGTATCCAATTTAAATGGAATATATATGTCATTCACTTTTAGTGTCAACATCCAGTCTCTTTCTTCTTTTTTGTTTTCAGACACAACATCTACATAGAACTCCTCTATGTCGCTTTCATCTACTACATGGACCTTGCTTTGTTGCATTTGGTTCTTACAACAACGGGCATAATGGTTGTTCTTGTTGCAACTATTGCATGTTTTACCATATGCTGGACACTTTCTTGGTGGATGCTGTGTACCGCATCGACTACATGACTTTCGATTGTCCCTTTCATTTTTGTTCGCTGGCCACGCCTCTTTTTTCACATTGGCGCTCGTTTTGTTAAACGGTTTGTATCCGTTCTTTCTCACTGCATCCACGTTGCAGCTATTGTCACTGAACAGCTCCTTTGCCTGCAACTTCACAGTCTCTGTAGCCCTACACAGTGCTATGGCTTTTCCCAGGTCTAGATCTTGCTCTCTTAGCAGTCTTTCCCTTAGACCATTATCTGGAATACCACACACCAGTCTGTCTTTTATCAGCGAGTCTGTCAGTCCCCCAAATTCACACGATTTGCTTCTGTTTCTCAGTTCAGTCACATACTGATCAATAGTCTCACCCGTTTTCTGTACACGTGAAAAATCTGTGCCTCTCAAACGTTACGTTTAGGTATGCAGTAGGCCTCAAACTGTTCCATTATTTTATCTAACTTCATTTTGTCTCCATCAGCAGCGAATGTGAAGTTATTATACACCTCCAGCGCTTCATCACCCACGACATGTAAGAACACTGACGATTTCTTATTATCACTTTTCTCGTCCGCTCCGATTGCCGCTAAATACAACTCTACACGTTGTTTGAATCTCCTCCAGTTTTCAGCCACATTACCTGTCAACTGAAGCGTCGCCGGTGGGTGTAAACCTTCCATTTTTCACTTCGTTAGCTATTCTCCAATGGTAAGCAACGATGTTCTCTTTTGGCTTGCTAATTTGTGGAGAGCTGATTTAACTTCAGATTTTTTCTCTTCATCTCTTTCAATCACTTCTGACACCATGTATTGATTTCTTTGTGGGTTCAATGACGACACATTCATGAAAGAGAATGAGTTTTAATCTAAAGTCTGTTCAACTCTTTATACAGCATTTACAGGAGACATCAAGCTAGTGATGCATCTTGAACGAAACTGAAACTAAACTGCCTTGCTTGTCTCGGTCACATGCCCTCTGCTGGTCAGGCACAAGCAATCAATACATGCAAACATGCTGATAAGGCATCATAATCAAACAGGCAAATACCATCTCTATTTGCTGATATCATTACACCATACAGTCTATCGGGGTTCACGGGTAGGGAACAGGCCAGCTCGTTTTCCATCCCGCTCGTCATTCGGATATGACCGCTCCGCTCCAAGTGGACGTGTGTCCTGATGAAATGGGACGTGGAGGGTGGAAGAGGGGTCCTGGGAGCCGACTTTATCGCAGGCCATGGGATCCTAGTAGATTTGAGGAATCACTGCTTTTGGGGGGCAGGTAGAGTAAAGAATGGTGAGATCATAGTAATCCCGGGAAAGGAAGGGAAGGGGGTCCTCTGCCCCATGAAGCCCAGAGGATTATAACCTTGGGCTCATGGTCAGAAACACCCCACCAGAGTTCCAGGCATTTGTGCAGGCCCATCTGGCCACATTTGCCACTCACAAACACGACTGTGGGAGGGTCACAGAGTTTGAGGTCAGCGTAGACGGGGATCCCATGGCCCAACCACAGAAACAGTATAACTTCCCCAGGGAAGCAGAGCCGGACATGGAAGCAGCCATGTCCTCGTTAGTGCAGCAGGGAGTTCTGAGACCGATAGCCACCCACGTGTATTCTCCGTTATGGCCGGTCAGAAAGCTGGACAATTCCTGGAGGGCCATGATGGACTATCGGGTGCTCAATAGTAACATCCCAGCCTGCGCATCCACAGTAACAGCAGTTGCCGACCTCATCGGGAGTATTCCAGCATCCGCGACCACGTTCACGGTACTGCATATTTCAAATGGGTTTTGCTCCATCCCTGTAAGTAGGGAGGATCAGTACAAGTAAGCCTTTACGTTTAAAGGGCAACAGTACACGTGGAACTGTTTGTCACAGGGCTTCCACAACAGCCCCAGCATTTTCCATCAGTGCATGGCCAACAGTTTGAAGGATTTTAGCCAGCCCAGACAGTTGGTTCAATATGTGGATGACCTGTTCCTGTTCACTGATTCGAAAGAGGAGCATGGCCCGCTATTGGCTGAACTGCTGGAGCTGTTAGGACAGAAGGGTTTCAAAGTAAATCCCAAGAAAGCGCAGATCGGCCAGCAGGAGGTGAAATTCCTCGGCCTGACCATGCGCGCTGGAGAAAGGGCCATAGATAGGCTAGGAGGGAGGCGGTACAAGAGCTATAGGTCCCTAACACAGTAACGGGTGTGAGGTCGTTCCTAGAGCTAACCAGGTACTGTAGAGACTTCATTGAGGACTATGCAGCCACCGCAGCCCCTTTGCTCCGACTCCTACACAAGGGAGTGGAGTGGCTTTGGGATGAGGGTTGCCAGGCAGCATTCGTCAGGCTCAAGAAAGACTTGCAGACCGCGCCAGCTCTAGGGGCTATAGATGGGGGGAAAGAGTTTTTCCTGGAGGTAGCAGCCAGCGGGGACAGCCTCAGTGCTGTGCTGCTCCAAGAGCGGCACGGCTGGCTGCGGCCGGTGGTCTACTCCTCCAGGATACTCACAGATGTGGAAAGGAGCTATTCCAATTGTGAGCGGCATCTTTTGGCCACACATTGGGCTGTGAAAAGATCATTGATCTTCACAGGCACCTCTCCCATCACCCTCCTCACCCATCACACACCCACCCAGATGCTTCTGGATGGGAGGATCAAGGATGGGACAGTGAGCAGTGTCCGCATTGCCCGCTGGACCCTGCTCCTCTCACAGATGGATCTGAAGGTGATGGGTCTCTGTGAGCCAAAGCTCGCAACCAACCTAGTATATCCTGGAACAGCCCACCGGTGTTCAATTGAAGGGGTTTGGGTAGGTTTACGGGCCGGGATACATCCCACAGGCCGCAAAATCTATGTAGACGGTTCCAGCACGGTATCTGCTGGCGAGCGTCTCACGGGGTGTGGAGTTTACAACCCAGCGGCAAACATTGTCCTGGCGATTAAGCTCCCCAGCACCATGAGTGCCCAGCAGGCTGAACTGTCCATGGTGGTGTACGTTGTTACACACCCCGAAATCTTCGCCACCCCGTACACGATTTGCTCGGACAGCATGTTCACGTGCAATTTGTGTACGGAGTACCTGGCCATCTGGTCCCGCCGCAGATACACCTCCGCTGACGGGAGACCCCTCACAGTAAAGATCCTGGCAGCAGTGGGGGAGGAAGGGGAGATTTTCATTCACAAGGTGAAGGCCCATTCCTCCACAGAACCCCACGGCCAAGGCAACCAGCAGGCTGATTTGCTCGCCAAGGAGGGTGCCCGCACAGGCACTTTCTGGGACCCATTTGGGTCCAGAACCATGGCGGAGGTCAGAGGTAGGGATGGGACCCAAGGGGTAGCGTTAGCCCCGGACCTTAAGATGGTCGAAGCCCAAGACCCCGTCCTAAAAGCAGTCCTCAGCGCAGTTGCTCAGGGAAAGGGAATAGCGGGTCCGTACGGCACAGCGACTCTCTCCGTTAAAGAGGGCACGCTGTTTCGGGGGGGAACAGTGGGTTGTGCCGTAGCAGCACTGGAGGGAATTCCTTCAACTGGCCCATGAGGGTCCAGGAGCGGGACACCCCGGGCCTGAGACCACCTGGCAGCGGGTGGAACAGGCGGGATGGTGGCCGGGACTCGGGGACGATGTCTGCGAGTTCTGTGCAGGCTGTCTTGTGTGCGTTGCGAACAACCCTGACCCCCACAAAAGGAAGGTCCCTATGGGACACGTCAGGAGGGTAGAGGGACCATGGCACGATACAAGTCGACTACATCGGGCCCCTGCCCACTGCCCAGGGAGGCTATAAGTACTGCCTAGTCCTGGTTGATGTGTTTACCAAGTGGGTAGAGGCTTTTCCCTGCAGAACTGCCACAGCTCTGGGTACTGCCAGGATCCTGGTCCGGGAAGTGTTTTCGAGGTGGGGACTACCACAGTTTGTGGAGTCCGACCAAGAGAGCCACTTCACCGAACAGGTGATGCAGAACACCCTTATGCTGTTAGGCATCGAAGGGAAATGGCACGTAGCCCACAACCCCCAGTCATCGGGGATCTTAGAACGCATGAATCGGACCCTGAAAGAAAGTTTAAGAAAGGAAACAGTGGACTCGCCCCGTAAATGGGCCGAGGTCCTACCGTTGGTTTTGATGGCGATCCGGGCCAGCCAGTCTAAGAGCACGGGGTACTCCCCGTATGAGCTAATGACTTGTAGGGTTATGCGGACCCCCACCCATGTACTAGCCCCGGTGCTCATGGAGGGTCAGCTCAGAGAGGTAAACCGGGACAGGTTTGCATGAAACCTCTTTGAGCACCTGAAGCAGGTCCATGAGCGGGTGGCTGGGAACATGGGAAGGCAGCATCGGAGTAACCGATTGCTGCTCGAACCGAGAAAGCACAATGAGTGGGAAATAGGAGATCAGGTTATGGTGAAGAATTATGCCCGAGTAGGTAGTTTGGAACCATTGTACATGGGGCCCTACAGTATTGTAGATAAAGCCAGCCCCATGGTATAGGCCGTGAAGATGCTTCGGCGTACAAAATGGTTCCATATCAACCAGTGTAAGCTGTTTACGCCCGAAAGGGGAAAACAGCCAGTTGGAAAAAGATCCGAGGATAAAGATCCTCAGCCTGCAGCAGGAGCGAGTTCACAGACTGCACAGGCAGGTGCTGTGGCTTGCGTCAAGGGAGAGGCCATCCCGCCCATCGATTGGGACACTCCCCCACTCTTGTGGGATCCAGACGAGGGGGAGAGACCTGAGGGTGAAAACCCCGCCCCTAACCCAGGTGTAAAGAGGGAGGGACCTGAGGTCAAAAACCCCGCCCCGGACCCAGCCATGGGACCTGGGGGCGGAGACTCTCAGCTCGCAGCAGCAGGCTGTGAAAAGTTACCTGCCCCCAGCCCAGGTTCGGGAGGGGTCAAGCCTGAGGGAGCAGTGGTTCGGGTAAAAGGCCCAGCAGCCAAGAAAGCCCCACCCGTCAGAGCCCCTAGAAGGTCCCCACGGATGCCCCAGCCGAGAAAGCCATGTTCACCAGCCCTCCAGTTACCAAGGGCTGCCCCTCGACACAGGGAGAGGTCCAAGGACACAGGCCCTCAGCCAGCAGCCACGGGCTGCGAGGGACCAACAGTCAAGGACGGTGTGGTCACGCCGGGGGTAGCGGCGAGTCGCAGTCCGACCAGGGATTAGCCTGGTCACCCGGAGATGGGCAGCGCATGTACATAGTTTAGTTTAAGTTAAGTTTACGTAAAGTGTAATTATTTAGCTTAAGTTTGGGTGTTTATAATTTAAGTTAACTAAGGTGATGGGTAGTTTTAAGTTAAGTAATCTGTTAAGAGTGTACCTTTGTGTCGAGGTCGCGGGACCAGACCATGCTTCACCAAGCCAGAGAATCTCTTGGGGACCTGGCTGCATCTTCTTTTACATCTTTTTGCAGAAAGATTTTTGGGCTGGAATGGATCGTGATCCTATTCGCCCTGATTGGGATGAGTGTGGAGAGGAGGGGTGACATCCAAGACTCCCACATCTACGGGTGTTCGGGAGACAAGGCACCCCTGGCGATCGATGGGAGCAGTGAACGGGATGTGGAGGAGACCGCTGTTTACTTCCACGAAGGAAGGTGGCCAGGATGGCTGGGGTCCAATTCGTCTCAGTACTCTAGCCAAATCGGATTCACGTACGGGGAAGCCTCCCTCCTGTGTCGCAGGGTACGAGTCGTTACCACGAGGGTCAGTGTCACCGTTGGAAAGCGAATATGTTTGACGTGTAAAGGACACATTCCACTGGATAGGTGGTGGTGGCTCAGCAAGTTGAGCAAGGACATGAGGAACCCCGAAGTCGAGTGGGAACGGTTGGGAAACACCACCCATCGGATGATTACAGGGACTAATGGAGGATTGAGCGTGTGTTGGGACAAGTGGTGGGAATCGGATCAAGGGATTTATATCTGTATGTGGGGGTCAGAGAAGGTCTGCCCTGCAGGCATATCCATTGTTTTCCACTGGCAGTGGCACGACACCGGGGAGGGGATGAAGTGGGATACCAGCCTGAAGGCGTGCGCAGTCCCATACTCTCCGATCCCAGTCAATGCCACTGAGCTGGTAACCCGCCTCCGTAAGCCCCTGCCCACGGCGCAGGCGGTGAGGTTACCCAGGGAAGGTTGCCCCACCGCCACCAAGGGACCAGGGAATGGGTTGGTACTGGTCCCCACCGATCAGATGCTGTACCAGGGGGTACACTACGCAGTAGCCTCCATGATTTTAAATCTCACCAAGGTACATTTACCGGAGTGGTGCCCCAAGGAAACAGAGCCGTTATACCAGGCCCTATTAAAGGACACGTTCAAGAAGTTTTACGAGTTCGATTTTGCCCACGTGGACAAGACCGAACTCAACACCACACACCGAGAGTTTTGGGGTAATGCAGGGAGGCAAAGAAGGGTGTATAGAATGATGTTTTTACTGCATTTAATACTGGGTCCTCTGTCATCAACAGCTTGGATGACATAGAGCTGCAGACCCAGGTAAACGGCTTAAAAACAGTTAAAGAGGATATTACTGGATGAGAATAAGGTAGTGGGCTCAGAGTTGCATGAGGACCAGGCATGACGGTCCATTTAAAAGAAATCATAGCGGAATTGGAAAAGCACGCAAAGATGGTAAATGCTCTCATAAGGGAGGACAGAAATGCTTCTGACCAGGCTGCGCAGAATGAGGTGTGCGTGTTATACGGGGTGTGGTTACTGGGCCAGGGCCGCAGTAATCTGGAGGATTTAAAACAGGGTTTGGTCCCCTCCTGGATTAGCAACAAGCACCTCGCAGCCCTCCACCCTATTGAGAATGCATTGAGTCCGTGCCAACTCCGGCTAGCCTCCGAAGCCTATCCAGTCCCCGTGGATTGTGGGCGGTCCAACCACACAATCATGGGAATAGTAGTTAGGATGCCGGTCATAGGTAGGACAGCCCGACCTGCACCGGTATACAGGGTTGAGAACATTGGAGTCATTCAAGGGGGTGCACACATTCGTTTCACAGCGGTCCCGCCTTACGTCATTAAGTGGGAGAACGCTATGACAGGTACTGACCTCTCAGGGTGCCGGAGCCGGGGAGCACACATAATCCTGTGTCCCCAGCACTTGAATGCCTTTTCAAAACCGCAGTGTAGGTTCAGAGCTGCTGACGCGAAGCCTATAAATTGCACCATGGAGGCAATGGAACAAGGCCATATTCCCCCACAAGTAGCATATATAGGAGGTGGGACATACTGTGTCACCACCGGTGCATCCCACTACCAGCATGGACAGCATAGCTGGTGCCCGGTTAGTGACAGCAGCTTCTGTTTTAAACCCGAGGCAAAAGTTCAAGTGGCCCAGGAGCGAATTGTCCCCATTCCTGAACCCTCCACTGTTCACCTCACTGTGAAGGAGAATTTTACGGATTTGTAGAAGTACGTAGCCCACTTTGGCTATGAAATTCCCCCTCTCCCTGAACACCTTACCAAAATACTCAAAGCCGTTATAGTTTCGCAGAAACATTTTTACACACTCGAACAGAAAACAGTAGAGATAGGGGCTAAGATATTGGATATAGTGACTCCAACCTGGTGGAACATTTTCAGTAATATAGAGGTCCTTTCGTGGATCAGACTGGCTTCCCACATTCTCGTGGTTTGTCAGTTAGGAATAGTGTTGTATTTAGTGTGTATCCAGTGTAAGGGAAAAGGTCGGTGGTCCAAATTCCAAAACCAGATAATTTGGAAGGAATACTATGTAAAGGTCTTTTCCCTGTACTATAAGTAAAGGATTGTTGTTTCTTTGTGTTTGTTATTTTTTAATAAAGGTTTTTTATTTTGGTGTTTTTTTTCTGTGACGCGGTTTAATAAAGATGTGTGTACCAAGTGGTGCAGGGGTGTTGGACCCCCTCCATGCTTGGATGTGTGTGTAAAGTCTGTAATTTTACTCTCTGTATGCTGATGTACACTATATTTTCGCGGAATGGGAAGTGCATGTGTCGTGGGTATGTTAGATAGGTAATTACTGGGGAAGGTTGACTATGGAGGGTCAGAAAAATTTTGCTCACCTTAAAAGTATGATACTTCAAGCAAGTTTTAGTATCACAGGGGGGAGTGTAAGATTTGCAAAATTTCTGCATTTCCCCGGAGGCTGTTATTAATAAACGGGACCCTGTGTGGACATTTTAAATCAAAAAGGGTACCCAAGATGGCATCCGTGCCTCGTGGTAGAAAGCCTGTGGGATTTTAAAATGGACTCTGCAACGCAGACAGCTTGTGGATCGAAACCCAAGCTGCAGTTTTCTGTGAAGAGAGACTTTGTGTTTTGAAACCAGACAGGACTCTGAATTATATATTAGACCGAATTGGAGACAAATCTAAATTCAGTTTAGGCCTATAGTTAAGGCCATCAAGCAGTCTACATATATAATCGGAAACAGATTAAGAGAGCCCTCGAGACTGGACAGGCTCATCAAGGAACATTCATGACAATGCAAGTCAATTATCGGGCCGGTAGATGCAATTACCGGCCATCTAAAAACAGTTAGTATGGATTGCTACCATTATTTAAAATAGCCCGCCAAGATTAAGACAAAGAACTAACCTGATTTGGCGCGCAGATAAGGGTTTTCGGAAAGAGTATAATTGAAGGCCCCCGGGTAGCAATTGCTCTCTTCTCTTCCCTCTCTGCTCTTCGGCCCCTCGCTCTCGTGGCTGTCGCTCTTTCCCCGTCCCGCGCTTACCCTCCTGGCCTTTGCCTGTGCCTTTTGTCACTCCATCTGGAAACTGCCCCGGCACTGCATCGGGCGGACACGGACAATTCCGGCCAGGCGAGGCGGGACGCGACGAGGGGAGGAGGGAAGACCACCTGAGGAAGACCGACTGAAGAAGACCAACTGAGGAGAGGCTTTGAATCATCAGGCCTTCAGCCTCAGCCAACCTGCGAATATCTGCACACCAACTCAAGCTGTCGGCCGACGACGAAGAATCATCCCTGCAAGGTAAAGTACCCAAACAGAGACTTTAACTTTGGGGTACTCGAACCTGGACAATGCCCTTGCAGCGCCCGGAGACCACGTGATGACGGCAGGCTCCAGAGAGCACCAAGAGCGAACCCCGAACCCCACCATTGTTTTGAGTCCAACAAACACTTTTGATTGGTGAGCATAAATTCTGGCCCCCTCATAGCTTAATCTGGTTAGGTATAGGGGGTGGGATAAGGATAATGGGATTGTTAAGATAGTTGTTTTCCCTCGATGTGCCATGTGTTCCCCATTCCCTGTATAAGTATAGTTATTCTTTCGTATTATTGCCTGTAGAAGTGTACACTAGTAATTTTCCATAAGATTGTATCAATTTTTTTTCCTCTTCAATAAAATCTTGGTTTTTGTTTACATCCAACCACCTGTCTACTCGAGTCTTCTCTGTACCACCGCCTTGTACCTAAGTCCGGTGTCTAGAACCCAGGGGCGTGGGAGCGATTCGAACCGCTCATAAACAGTCAGAGGCATAACTGACTGGGCGCACGCGCCACCACCACAGGCCACCCCCTACACCTCGGGCTGTACAAAAGCACATTTGCTCCTTTTCATTTTGTCATTGTGGGAATTCAACCTTTGAAGCACTAAATCTAACACTTCTGTCAGAGTTGCCGTCTTTTGGATACGTCGTTAAACCGCGGCCCTCTCTACCCTCTCAGATGGACATAAAAGATCCTGTGACACTATTCGAAGAAGAGCAGGTGAGCTCTCCCCGGTGTCCTGGTCAATATTTATTTCTCAACCAGCAAAGAAGATAAGGGGAAGGTATGAAACAGAGACATGAGGGAGCATGATGGCAGAGAGAGACAGACAGAGATGGGGAGAAAGTACCCTGTTCCTGCCTTCTCTCCATATCCATTGATCCCTTTAGCCTTAAGAAATATATCCAACTCCTTCTTGAATATATTTAATGAATTGGCGTCTACCGCCTTCTTTGGCAGAGAATTCCACAGGTTCACCACTCTCTGGGTGAAGAAATTCCTCCTCATCTCTGTCCTAAATGGCCTACCCCTTATCCTTAGACTGTGACCCCTGGTTCTGGACTCCCCGACCATCGGGACCATCCTTCCACTATCTAGTCTGTTTAGTCCTGTTAGAATTTTATAAGTTTCGATGAGATCCCCTCTCATTCTTCTAAACTCCAGCGAGTATAAGCCCAATCAACCCAATCTCTCCTCATACCGTCATTCCTGCCATCCCAGGTATCAGCCTGGTGAATCTTCGCTGCACTCCCTCCATGGCAAGAACATCCTTCCTCAGATAAGGCGACCAAAACTGCACACAATACTCAAGGTGTGGCCTCACCAAGGCCCTGTACAATTGCAGCAAGACATCCTTGTTCCTGTACTCAAACCCTCTCGCTACGAAGGCCAACATACCATTTGCCTTCTTAACCGCCTGCTGCACCTGCATGCTTACTTTCAGCGACTGGTGCATAAGAACGCCCAGGTCTCATTGCACTTCCCCTTCTCCCAATCTATTGCCATTTAGATAATAATCTGCCTTCCTGTTTTTGACACCAAAGTGGATAACCTCGCATTTATCCACATTATATTGCATCTGCCATGCTTCTGCCCAATCACCCAACCTGTCCAAATCATACTGGAGTTTCTTGGCATCCTCCTCACAGCACACACGCCCACCCAGCTTTGTGTTGTCTGCAAACTTGGAGATATTACATCTAGTTCCCTCATCCAGATCATTAATATATATTGTGAATAGCTGGGGCCCAAGGACCGATCCCTGCGGTACCCCACCAGTCACTGCCTGCCACTCGGAAAAAGAGCCGTTTATTCCAACTCTTTGCTTTCTGTCTGCCAACCAGTTCTCTATCCAAGTCAATACCTTGCCCCCAATCCCAGATCAGAGGACAGAAGGAGACACAAATTTCAAGGAAGGCAGAAGACTCACCATAAGCAATGCCACAGGAGATATACACAGATATATAAAATACAAATATTTATTATCGACAGTTGTAACTAATTTATAAAGATTATGCATAAAAGGCTTTTGTGGCTGCATCATTGTTAATGATAATGCATCCTCAAAGTTATATACATGACAGCACCTCTTTAAGGTTTGAGAAAATAGAGATAGAATCATCGAAGTTTATGGCACAAATGGAGGCCATTCGGCCCATCGTTTCTGTGCCGGCCAAGAGAGAGAGCTATCCTGCCTAATCCCAATTTCCAGCTCTTGGTCCATAGCCTTGTAGGTTATGGCACTTCAAGTGCATATCCAAGTACTTTTAAATGTGATGAGTGTTTCTGCCTCGACCACCCTTTCAGGCAGTGAGTTCCAGGCCCCACCACCCTCTGGATGAAAAAAGTTCTCCTCAACTCCCCTCTAAGCCTTCCACCAATTACTTTAAATCTATGCCCCCTGGTTATTGCATTTTATTCACTTGTCTCACAATGAGGACGAATGAAATCATCCTTTGCACAAAAGAAAGATGTACAAAATTGAATTTTCATTTCTTCTAGACTTCTTTTCCCTTAATAGTTGTTTTAGTTTGTGTTACAGCCATTGTACAATAATGCATTAGTGTCGTGATTAATTGAATGCAAAATTTGCAGTAATTACACCAACATTTTGGTGACACCAAAATAATCACATTGTTATAACTGGGTAGTCACATTACCTTAGGTGGAATGATTCATCTCTAGCTGCCTGTAGCTTTGTGATTCCATGTGACAGCATCGTTAATCTTCTCTCAATTTTTGTAATAGGAGTAATTACTTATGACATGTCAAGTGACTCAGCCGCTTGTAATTGTGACTGAACAGTGTAAAGTCCTAACTTAAATTGCATTGTGTTCACCTAACTTGTTGGAAGCTTCAGCCCCGATTTTCACCCGGTGTGGCAGTCGTGCAGTTGGGGGCTGAGGTAAGCGACAAACCGTGCGGACCTCTGCGAGGACCCCGTAGGTCTTTTACCTAAAACCGGCAGCAAGTAGCAGCTGGCTGTCGGGAAGAAGGGGGATGTCAGGGAGCAGGAGGCTGCCGCTGGGGACCAAAGGAATAGCTAATGTGTTGGGAGGGGGTTCAGGTGGGCCTCGTTGTCGGGGTGGGGTGGGAGGGTGGGAAACTTGGAGCGGGCTGCGGGCCTTAAGTTACTCTGTGGGGCCCCGAGGAACACTCCTGATTCTCCTGGACCCACAAGGAAAACGAACTAAAGAAAAGCGCTTACATTTTTGGCCCCGGCTCCTTTTCCCGCTCGGTCGGACTGCCGGGGAAGCCACTAGGCCTTCCCCACCCAGGCCTCTGGTTAAAATAACAGTCAGGGCCCGATGACATCATCAGAGCCTGATCTACAAATTTAAAAAAGGACTTCGCTGGCATCTGGTGGGTGTCCCTCTCACCAGCTCAGCAGACTGGTTAAGATCGGAAGCTGCAGGAAGACAGCAATACCTCGGCGGGTAAGTCCCACGGGTGATTTTAACAGCCCACCCGCCTGGTATCTGCCAAACTGACCAGGTTACAATCACCCCTTTTGAGTTTGTAGTTACTCTGGCACTGATATGGCAGTGTTTCATATTCTTAAAGCCCTGCAGTTGCAGGGCAATTTTAACCCCCAAGAACTGGTGGGTTGAGAGTGGGCGGGGAGGTTAAAATTTTAGATTTTTTGCATTAGGAGCGCAACCCGGCTCCACTTCTGGGTTTAACGGAGGCGGATTTGGATGCCGGTGAGAAACCTACAAGCCGAAGTCGAGGATTTAATTATTGCAGTGGGCGGGAACTTATTGGTGCAATTAATGTCCTTTGGAGACCTTTACAAATTGTTTTTAACTTGGCTCCAAATTTTACTTGAATAGCATGAGTTCACCAGAGCTCAGGAAGCTGACAAGGGAAATGGAGGTGAGTTTGAGCAACAGTTCAGGTGGGTATTTAAACTTGTCATTGTTCCATCTGACTAAAAGCTTACTTATTGCAGCTGCTGTCTCAGTTCCCTCTGGCAAATGCTTGTCAGCGAGTACTTGTGTGGATACAGCTTTTTTCAACCTTTGAGGCTTTCAAATTGACAAGATCAGGATGGGGAGGTGTGTTGGATGTGTTTGACAGCACTTCAGAAGAGCAAGACCATCACCATGCATGGCAGTGAAGACGTGCGGTGGTGAGATCAGCACGTGCACAGGAGGGAGGTGGACAGGAGAGGGCCCGAGGTCACAGAAGGGAGGTGGACAGGAGAGGGGCCGAGGTCACAGGAGGGAGGTGGACAGGAGAGGGGCCGAGGTCACAGAAGGGAGGTGGACAGGAGAGGGGCCGAGGTCGCAGGAGGGAGGTGGACAGGAGGGAGGTGGACAGGAGAGGGCCCGAGGTCACAGGAGTCGCTACCCACGTCACAGGGTTTACAGACAGAGGCTCAGCTTCCTTGACCTCTGGGAAGAGCAGTACTTCCGCAGGCTGAGGTTGTCACATCAGGTGGTGGCAGACATCTTCAGCCTCCTACAGGAAGACCTGCTCCCTGCTGGACCTGGTGGCCACACATTACCAGTGGCTGTGAAAGTGACCGCCGCCCTCAACCTTTTTCACCTCCGGTTATTTCCAGGGCACCACCAAAAACATGTCCAGGGTCTCCCAGTCGGCTGCAGGTAAATATATAAGGCAGGTCACTGATGGATTTCCCCTTCGCCCGGCAGCTTCCCATGCAAGCGCAGGAGATGCAACACCTGCCCTTTTACCTCCCCCCTTCCCACTGTCCAGGGCCCCAAACACTCCTTCCAGGTGAAACAGCGATTTACTTGTACTTCTTGCAATTTAGTATACTGTATTCGCTGCTCACGATGCGGTCTCCTCTACATTGGGGAGACCAAACGCAGATTGGGTGGCCACTTTGCGGAACACCTCCATTCAGTCCGTAAGGGTGAGCCCGAGCTTCCGGTCGCCTGTCACTTTAATTCTCCGCTTCACTCCCACTCTGACCTCTCTGTCCTCGGCCTCTTACACTGTTCCAATGAAGCTCAACGTAAGCTCGAGGAACAGCACCTCATCTTTCGATTAGGCACTTTACAGCCTTCTGGACTCAACATCAAGTTCAACAATTTCAGATCATAACCTCGGCCCCTATCTTTTTTTTCATTTTTTTTCCTCTTTCACATGGCAGCTGTCGATCATTCTGCCATTGCCATTTACACTTCATCTAGAGTCATCCTTTGTTTCTTAACTTGTCCCATTACCTCTCCTTCTTGCCTTGCACCATCATCCTGTTTGTCTCTTAATCCCTCCTGCCTTCCATCCAATCACAGACCTTCCCTTTTGTTCTTTCCTCCCCTCCCCCCTCTCCCTGCCCCTACACTTGCTTAAAAACCTGTTCCATCTCCAACTTTTTCCAGTTCTGACGAAGGGTCATCGACCTGAAACGTTAACTCTGTTTCTCTCTCCACAGATGCTGCCTGACCTGCTGAGTATTTCCAGCATTTTCTGTTTTTATTATCACTGATGTATTGTTTGCCAGGGCCGACAATTATGTAAGTTTCTCCTGTGATGACAATAGCCAGAATGAGCGGGCACTTGGATTGGCCTCTCTGGCTGGAAATCCCCCAGGTACAGGGTACCATCAACTGCATACAAGTGGCAATCCGAGCACCTCCACGGCAACCAGGAGTTTTTATAAACCGCAAGGGATATTCATCCAACCACAAGCAGAGGTTCATGCAGGTGTGCACCAGATCCCCTGGGAGCTGTCATGATGCCATCATGCTGCTGCAGTCCAATATAGCAGACCTTTTCCTTTTGTTCCAGGGAGCAGGCTGGCTCATAGAAGACAAGCGATACCCACTTCAAACTTGGCTCATGATACCTGTGAAGAACCCTACAAATGATCCCTGGCCTGACTGTTGAAGTGCATTTGACCTACGCCTTCTGGGTTTTGGAGCCCCTCAGGGCCCCACCAAAGATTACACCACCTGCACCTGTGCACGGGCAGACTCATCCATCAGGAGACAAGGCAGCATGTCGGGTACTCGCTGAGGTGAGAGGGCGCAATGGGTGAGAAATGGGAGTGCTTTGAGTGGAGTTCCCACTTCCATGTCCCTTTCCCCAACCTCCCTCTCCTGGGCCAGCACCACATCACTTCTACCACTCTGCTACACACCAACTTGGTGGAGATCAGTGATCCATTGTCAGGCCAAGGATAAGGGATCTGTCCTCCTGTTTAAGGCAGGAGACAAGTTGGCATCCAAAGTCTGAACTGCCTTGTTCATGGCCTGCATGGACTCATTTGAGAGCCATGCTTGAAGCTCCATGGAGACAACCAATCTCTCCATAACAGACATTCTTGCAATTCCCTGCGCCACCAATCCACTCACATTTGAGTTGGACCCCTCCATCCTCTCCGCTATTGTGGAGAGTGTGCATGTCACGCCTGTCAGTACCCGGTTAGTTGCTGATGCAACTCTAGCATTCTCCTTCTCAATGATGTGTCCAGCTGAGCAGAGCTTGGAGAGGATTGCGCCCCTCGATGCAGATTCTCCCCAGCTGTCCCTGCCACTAGTCTCTGCTCGTGCTCACTTGTGAGGTGTGAATCACCAAATGAAAACCCAACTGTCTAAGTGGACCCACCGAAGTGCGAGTACCTGCACTGGTGCACGGCTGTATGTCATGTGACGGTCCACCCTCAGACGGAATGAGGTCCTCTGAGGAATCATCACCATCGATGTTCTGCGACACTTGCTGGAGGCGTGAAGGCCCTGGAAGACAGGAGAAAGGGATATGATTTAGTCATGGCAAAGTCACAATCTTGACAATCCAATCACCATACTCAATCTTCTCATCGTTCAGTCATTGATGAAATAAAGTCAGCATATGTGTGTCAGAGATGTATCTAATTCTGTCACCATCTGTCTGCGAGCTTCCTGTCTCTCCATCTCCAACTGAGAGGGATGCAGATGTGCCACTTATCTCCAGGGCGTCTTCCTCTGCTTCTTTGAGCTGCACAATTTGTGGCGGCCACCTCCAGTCCTGTCGCTTCCCTTGCGTTTTTCCCTTTCTTCTCCTACAAGGGGTGTAAAAACACACCTGTGAGTGAAGGTGAGGTATTCGTCCGATGGATGCCATGCACTCCGTGAGGGTGAGGTATTCACCCGAGGGATGCCGTGCACTCAATGAGGGTGAGGTACTCACCCGATGGATACCGTGCACTCGGTGAGGATGAGGTATTCACCCGATGGATGCCGTTCACTCGGTGGGGGTGAGGTATTCACCCAATGGATACCGTGCACTCGGTGAGGTATTCACCCGATGGATGCCGTGCACTCGGTGAGGGTGAGGTATTCACCTGATGGATACCATGCACTCGGTGAGGTATTCACCCGATGGATACCGTGCACTCAGTAAGGGTGAGGTATTCACCTGATGGATACCGTGCACTCAGTGAGGGTGAGGTATTCACCTGATGGATACCGTGCACTCAGTGAGGTATTCACCCGATGGATACCGTGCACTCGGTGAAGGTGACTCTGAGACAGATCACATTGCATAAAGATTGATACATAAGGAGGTGATGAAGTGCATAGAAAGTGAAGACTGGGTGCTGCTGAGAGTTGAGTGGGTGTGTGGAGTGATGTGATGGAGAACACTTAACAAGACAGAGTGAAAGGAGGGTGGGCTTAAAGTACAT
Organism: Somniosus microcephalus; assembly: GCF_052327205.1. Classification (NCBI taxonomy): domain Eukaryota; kingdom Metazoa; phylum Chordata; class Chondrichthyes; order Squaliformes; family Somniosidae; genus Somniosus; species Somniosus microcephalus. Next base: position 183,854,010 of record NC_140995.1, read on the forward strand.
TTTTAATCTTTCCAATATTAGCAGGAAATTGAGGAAAAAATGGCTCCCTGCCAGGATTAAAACGGCCAGCGAGCACAAAGCTCCAGTTCCCTAGAGCTGGCAATATAGTTCAGGTCGGCCAGCCCATTTCACTCTCAGCATCTGAGATGGGCTGTACAATCCCCTGAGATACAGATTGAGTAAAGTATTAAAACATTGGCAAAATCCGCTTTCAAAGACACAAAGCAGAAAGTATGATACAGTAGCTTTGTGAAAATACTGTGTTGAATATATTCAAAAATTAATTATTTAACTGGTGTGCAACATATGTGATGTACTTATTTTTCAAAAAACAGTGCACTAAGTGAATATGTCCTGCACTTTTATGAAAGTTAAAATGTAGTTAATGAGATTTTATTTCTTTGAATTCGTGTTAATTTAATTTAGGTCGAGATTTTTGTAAAATTAGAAGTCTATGGCCCAGAAGTTCGGGTCGGAGGCTTCCCGTGGGTGCAAGCCTCCGACCTGCACTTACCTTGCGTGCCGGCCCTTGAGCTGTGAGCCCCCATGGAATTGCGATCCTGGGCCTCCTCCAACTGCCGGCGCGCAGTGCTTGCGTATTCCAGGGGCGCAGTTATTCCGATGCATCCCCTGGGATCACGTGGGCCATGGAGAGCCAATGGTAGCAGGGAATGCTTCATTCATAAGTTTGACAGACCTGTCAAACCTATAAATACTACAAGCCCCAAAACATCACTAAATCTTCAAATAAATTTAAAAAAACACCACATTTTTAAAATAAACTATAAATTACATGAAATAACTATTTTAAACAATAATTTAAATTTTTGAAAAAATTAATTACATTTTCTAACGGGGCTAAAAATAAACTTACCTTTCTTTAAAGTATTTAAAAATAATAAACCTGTGGAAAAAATGTTTTAATTTTAATGAATTCGTCACTTACCTTGTAAAAAGCAGGCCTTGCGACTGCTTTGTACATGTCCAACTTCTGGAGACTTACCTTCCCGGGAAAACCTGCAAAAAAAACGGAAGTTCGATGCGCACGCGCAGCCTCTCCTGCGCACGCGTTCGAACTCTGAACCCCTTGTTTCAGGGGAACGGAAGTGCCGGTTTCCCGCGCATGCGCAGTGCATGCAGGAAACTGGCACTTCCATTGGGCTTATGGGTGAGTACCCCATGCGAACTCACCCGTGGAGACCTGAATTTCTGGGCCTATATTTATTACATTTTTGAATGGTTATGATTAAATGACCCTGTGTGCCCCTTGGGCTAAATGTTTATGTCACTATTAGAAGAGGCTAGGCTCTTTTCAGGAGTTGCATGTGCAGCAATGAAAGACAAGTCAGGTGGTTTACTGCATCTGAGCCCGACTATCACAACATGTATGTAACTTAAGGGGCTTGCCAGCAAACAATTCTGGACTGCAAGCCAGAATTGCCTGTATGTCTGTCCACAAGACTGGTGTACATGTCCCAGCTATTCATAAACATCACTATTGTGAAAATTATGGTAGATCTTGCCACCATTTTCAAATTGTCTATCGAATTGATCATTGTTTTCTATATAGGAATCCGTAGCTTACAAGAAATTCCTGAAAATATGTTCTTTGCAGCTTTGGGTGCTTCATAAATAGAAAGGACATTAAAGCCATAGAGAAAATAGAGTGTAGATTCTGTTATGTTCATAAACAAATATGGTGTGGAGATGCCGATGTTGGACTGGGGTGGACACCCGGACGTCCTATCGTATCAGGCAACGGAACCCTGTGTAAGAACCTCTCTGGATACGTCGAGGGCATCCTGAAACCCATCGTACAGGGAACCCCCACCTTCTGTTGCGACACTACAGACTTCTTACAGAAACTCAGCACCCACGGACCAGTTGAACCAGGAACACTCCTCGCCGCGATGGACGTCTCGGCACTCTACACCAGTATCCCCCACGATGACGGCATTGCTGCGACAGCCTCAGTACTCAACACCAACAACAGCCAATCTCCAGACGCCATCCTACAACTCATCCACTTCATCCTTGACCACAATGTCTTCACCTTCGACAACCAGTTCTTTAGCCAAACACATGGAACAGCCATGGGGACCAAATTCACACCCCAATATGCCAACATCTTCATGCACAAGTTCGAGCAAGACTTCTTCGCTGCACAGGACCTCCAACCAACGCTATACACCAGATACTTCGACGACATTTTCTGCCTATGGACCCACGGCGAAGAATCACGAAAAAGACTACACGATAACATCAACAAGTTCCAACCCACCATCAAACTCACCATGGACTACTCCTCAGAATTGGTTTCATTCTTGGACACACGAATCTCCATCAAAGACGGACACCTCAGCACTTCACTCTACCGCAAGCCCACGGACAACCTCACAATGCTCCACTTCTCCAGCTTCCACCCTAACCACGTTAAAGAAGCCATCCCCTATGGACAAGCCCTGCGAATACACAGGATCTTCTCAGACGGGGAGGAACGCGATGGACACCTACAAACGCTGAAAGATGCCCTCATAAGAACGGGATATGACGCTCGACTCGTCGATCGACAGCTCCGACGGGCCACAGCAAAAAATCGCATAGACCTCCTCAGAAGACAAACACGGGACACAACCAACAGAGTACCCTTCATTGTCCAGTACTTCCCCGGAGCGGAGAAACTACGCCATGTTCTTTGCAGCCTTCAACATGTCATCGATGACGATGAACACCTTGCTAAGGCCATCCCCACGCCTCGACTACTCGCCTTCAAACAGCCGCCTAACCTCAAACAGACCATCGTTCGCAGCAAATTACCCAGCTTTCAGGAGAACAGCGACCACGACACCACACAACCCTGCCACGGCAACCTCTGCAAGACATGCCAGATCATCAACACAGATACCATCATCACACGTGAGGACACCACCCACCAGGTACATGGTACATACTCATGTGACTTGGCCAACATTGTCTACCTCATATGTTGCAGGAAAGGATGCCCCGGAGCATGGTACATCAGCGAGACCATGCAGACACTGCGACAACGGATGAACGGACACCGCGCAACAATCGCCAGGCAGGAGTGTTCCCTTCCAGTCAGGGAACACTTCAGCAGTCAAGGACATTCAGCCTCCGATCTTCGGGTAAGCATTCTCCAAGGCGGCCTTCGAGACACACGACAATGCAAAATCGTAGAGCAGAAACTGATAGCCAAGTTCCACACTCATGAGGACGGCCTCAACCAGGATCTTGGGTTCATGTCAAACTACATGTAAGCCCACCTGATGTAGGGTCATCCAGACTCGAGTCATCGTTGGCTTGTTCTCTCTACACAGATGCGGCCGGACCTGCTGTGATTTCCAGCAAAAAAAATGTTTTTTTGTCTGTTTTTTGTTTTTCATACAGTCCCCAGCATCTGCAACATTTGACCCCTTGCGACCCCACCTCATTGTTCTTTGATGTAATGTTTTCCTGACTGACCTGTTTGGACACCATTCACACCTTTGATTGCTGTGATTATCTCTCTGCCGAGGTGTGATAAATGGCAGTTAGAAAGATTACCTGTAATCATCTGGCATTATTCTCTGACTATATAAGCTGTGTCTTTATGCATCTCTCCACTTCACCTGACGAAGGAGCAGCACTTTGAAAGCTTGTGATTTCAAATAAAACTGTTGGACTATAACCTGGTGTCGTGTGACTTCTTACATAAATAAATAGACATTCTTATATGAACAGCTAGCTTGGAGCTAGTCATTTATTCAGCCATGTGGACTAGTGTGCAGGCTTCCATCTTGACTACTGCCTTCTGGGTAGCCTAGTGCATCATGGGTAGCCCAGTCTTATATATACAGCTAAACATACAGCAACATACAGCTCCACCTAGTGTACCATTCTAGAATGACAGGTTACTGATCATTACATCCCCCTTTCTTTGAGGTTAAACAAAATCAATATCAATCAACTTTCAAGAAAAACGATAAAGGTGATATCAGTAACACTTTTGTTAGTGCTCTATAAACATAAACATTTTCACAACAGTCAACACATTTTCAAAGCTTTACTTTATACTCAAAGATTAAGTCTATCAGGCTTTTTTACTTCATGTGTGGATCGTCTCAGCACAAGTAAGTCTGATGTGTTTTCATGAGAGCTTGTATGTGTGTTTGTGTTAGATTGTTCTGGTGGTGAGTGACAAGGTTCAGTTGCGGCATTGTCATCGATTTGCTCTTGGATAGTCTCTTGTGTTTTTAGGAGGGAACGACGGTTCCTCCTGAGAATCTGTCCTTCCTCAGTTCTAACAGTGTATGACCTTGGTCCTACTTCCTCAAGAAATGTAGCTTTCCTGTTCCATGCATCTGGATCCTCAATCCTGACAACATCATCCCTTGTCAATGGTTTTAGAGTTTTGGATGACTTGTCATAGTATGATTTCTGTTTCAGCTTTAACAGTTGAAGTCTCTGTCTCAGTTCCTTACTCTGCTTTTCTTTTGCACAGCAGGGTAGCATAGTGCGCAACTTGCGACCCTTTAGGAGTTCAGCAGGTGAAGAACCAGAGTCTAAAGGTGAGCCTCGGTAGCTCAGCAAGGCGAGATAAGGATCAGACTTGCTTTCTGTCGCTTTCTTCAGTAGCTGTTTGAGAACTTGAACACCTTTTTCTGCCTTACCATTCGACTGAGCATACAAAGGACTGGATGTGATGTGCTGAAAGTCATACTGTGCTGCAAACTGTTGCCACTCCTTACAGTTGAAGCACGGACCATTGTCGCTAACGGCAATCCTGGGAATTCCATGTCTGGTGAAGATAGACTTCACATGCATTATGACGCTGCTTGCTGATGCGCTTGAGATCAGCGCCATCTCAGGATAGTTAGAATAGTAGTCAATCACTATTAGATAGTCCTTACCATTCAAATGAAAAAGGTCCATACCAACCTTTTGCCATGGTGCTGTTGGTAAGTCAGCTACTATCATTGGTTCCTTTGTTTGTTTGTTTTGGTGTTTCTGACATGTCTCACATTTGCCTATCATGTTCTCAATGTCCTTATTTATGCCAGGCCAATAAACAGTGTCTCTTGCTCTCCTTTTGCATTTTTCAATTCCGAGGTGTCCCTCATGAATCCTTTTGAGCATGTCTTGATGAAGAGCCTGTGGAATGACTATTCTGTACTGTTTTAGTAATAGTCCACTTGCGACACTCAATTCTGACCTGATGTGATAGAATTTTGGACAGGAACCTTTTGGCCAACCATTGTGAATGTTCTCTATTACTGTTTGTAACACTTTTACTGTTTCTTCTGCTATTTGCTTTGATTTTGTGTCTGACATGGGCAGCACAGCAGTGACCATACTCACATGAACATCCACGTCTTCTTCAGTAGAGCTCACATGACTCATTGTGGGTGCTCAAGATAGTGCATCTGCTAACACTATGGCCTAGAAATTCAGTGCCCTTAGTGCCGATTTTGCAGCGCTAGAGGGCCTAGCGCTGCAATTGGCGCCGGCGCCGAAATTGCCTGGGGCCCTTCCGCCGCGGTAGACCGGTAGCGCTGCGCCGGCACCGATGACGTCATCGGTGTGCGCAGCGTCCCGGTTGCCATGGTAACGGGCCCCAGCGCTGAAATTGACTTGTGGCCGCCTTGCCCGTGGCAGCCGCAAGCAACGTTCTGTCGGAGGTGCTTTGCACAAGTTTGCGCCGGCGCATTAAAGGCCCCGCGGCGGCCGGCCGCTTTCCCGCCGCCCGCCTGGCCGCAGCTCACTCCCCGGACTTCCCCCCCCCCCCCCACGGAACAGAAGGAAGCCCGGCACTTGTCCGAGGTGCCGGGCTCATTTTTAAAACGATTTTCGCGGGCCGCGGCCGGGTGCAGGCAGGTCCTCCTTAAGGGAAGGAGGAGGCCTGCACTTCCCGAACCTGCCGCACCGCAGCGGGCGCCGCAGCGCCGGAATAGCGGCGCGAAACGGCAGTTAGCGCCGATTTACCGCCGCAAAGACCCTTCAGTAGCGCCGGCAGCCGTTTGGGCGCGGCCCTGCTGAATTTTTGGCGCGCGCAGGGGGACTTAGCGCCGGCACTAACTTCCGGCGCTAAAGCCCTGGCTAAGCCAAAACTCAATTTCTAGGCCTATGTGTTTGCCTGGTGTGTAGATCAGTTCAAAGTCATATCTTTGCAGCTTCATCATGAGTCGTTGAATCCTTGGAGACATCTCAGTCAGGTTCTTTTTTATGATGGCAACCAGTGGGCAGTGGTCTGTCTCAACTGTGAAGGTGGGAAGTCCATATATTTAGCCATGGAACTTTTCTAGTCCAACTACCAAGCCTAGATATTCCTTTTCAATCTGGGCGTATCGACACTCAGAATCAGTCATAGACCTGGAGGCATAGGCAACAGGCTTCCAATCTTCACCCTCTGCTTGTAGCAAGACCGCGCCTAGGCCATCTTTTGATGCATCCGTTGAAACTTTGATTCTCTTTGTTGGGTCAAAGAAGGTGAATACAGGTGTGGTTGTCAGCACTGTTTTGAGGTTCATCCACTCTTGTTCATGTCTTTCTGTCCATGCGAACTCGTTTGTTTTACGTAGCAGGTCTCGGAGACAGGCTGTCTTGGCTGACAATTAGGAATGAACTTTCCAATGAAGTTTATCATCCCCATGATGCATAGCACTCCTTTTTTGTCAGTGGGTCGGGGCATTTTGAGTATGGCGTTTAATTTTTACATATCTGGCTCTATTCCTTTACCAGACAGATTATCGCCTAGGAAAGTGACTTCCTGGACGCCAAACTGACACTTGGCTTTGTTGAGCTTTAGTCCATTCCAGCGTATGCTCTGTAGCACTTTAGTCAGTCTCTCATTGTGTTCTTTCAGTGTGGAGCCCCAGATGATGATGTCATCAACATAGACCCATACTCCTTCCAGACCTTCAATTATGAGTTCCATCGCTCTATGAAAGATTTCAGATGCAGATATTATCCCGAAAGGCATTCTGAGGAAACAATACTTGCCAAATGGTGTGTTGAAGGTACAGTATTTGGTGCTCTCTTCATACAGTGTTAGTTGCCAAAATCCTTGTGAGGCATCGAGCTTTGTGAAGTATCTGGCACCTGACATTTCACTGGTGATTTCTTCTCGCTTGGGAATCTGGTAGTGTTCATGTTTAATGTTTGCATTTAAGTCCTTTGGATCCATGCATAATCTTAGATCATTGTTCTTTTTCTTTACACATACCATGGAGTTAACCCAGTCTGTTGGCTCTTTGACTTTCCTGATGACTCCTAGTGTGGTCATTCTGTCCAGTTCTTTCCTGAGCCGGTCACGCAGGGGTGCTGGAACTCTCCTTGGAGCATATCCCACTGGCTGAGCATCCTCCTTTAGCTGGATCTTGTAAGTGAATGGTAGAACTCCAAATCCTTTGAACACATCCTGGAAATTACTCACTACAGAATCCACTGAGACATCTGGTCTGCTTATGGCACAGTTTATACGGTAGACTCTCTTGACCAGTTCTAAGTCCTCACAAGCTTTGTCACCTAGTAGTGAATCAAGTCCTTCAGCCACAACAGAAAACATGAGATGATGCACTTTGTCTTTGACTGTCACTTTAAGTCTGCATACACCTAAGCTACCTATTTTCTGTCCATTATAGTTCTTCAGTAGTACTGATTGTTTCTGTATTTTGGGCTTTTCTTTCATGTTTTTAATGTCACTCATACTGATTAAGTTTGCTTTTGCCCCAGTGTCTAGTTTCAATGTAACTAATGCTCCATTTACCTGCAGTGACATTATCCATTTGTCCTCTTTTACTGCATTAACTTTATGTTCAGCATTGTCCATTCCTGAGGGCTGCACATTTTCTGTATCCTTTTCGATATTGTCACATGACACCATTCCTACAAAAATGTCTCACTTAAATCAGTGTCCTCAATCACATTGACTTGAACTTGTTGCTCTTTCTTTGTTTTTACTTTTGAAAAGCATTGTTTAGCAGTGTAATTCTTTCCATTACATTTTGTGCACATTTTCCCAAACGCTGGGCATTGTTTTAACTCGTGTTTGTAAACCACAGCGTTTACATTTAAAAATTCCTTCCTCCGATTTCTTTTCATTTCTGTTCTGCCCATGCTTCTTTCCTTTGTAGGACACAGCACTGACAGTAGCACTATCACTTACTACAATCGCATTATTTTTAATTTCACAAAGTCTTCGCGTGCTTTTGAGCTAGCTCACTTGATTGGCATATTTTCACAGCATTTTCCAATGTTAGTTCAGTTTCTTCAACAGACGTTCCTTGACCTTTTTATCATGAATACCAAACACAATCTGGTCACAAATCATGGATGATTTCAGTTCAGAGAAATTACATGTCTGTGCTCTCATAGGTTTCGTTCTTTTTGGGAGAACAATGTGTATCAAATTTCTTTAGCACATCTTCCAATTTCTCTCTGTACTCCTCTTGATTAAATTCAAATGTATTAAATACCTCTATCGCCTGCGGGCCTGCAACCATGAGCAGCAACGCTATTTTCCTTGCGTCTGGCATCGTACCGAACCCAATGGCAGCAATGTAGAGTTCGAATTGTTGTTTGAAAGCCTGCCAATTGCAGTCGACATTCCCTGTGAGTTTCAAACCCTCCGGTGGCTTCAAAGTCTCCATGTCGCGTTTCACAATATTCAGCAGGTTTTACCACTTCTGGTACCATGTTATGTTCATAAATAAATAGACATTCTTATTATGAACAGGTAGCTTGGAGCTAGTCATTTATTCAGCCATGTGGACTAGTGTGCAGGCTTCCATCTTGACTACTGCCTTCTGGGTAGCCTAGTGCATTGTGGGTAGCCCGCTCTTATATATACAGATAAACATACAGCAACATACAGCTCCACCTAGTGTACCATTCTAGAATGACAGGTTACTGATCATGACAGATTCATCAGGATGTTACCAGGGATAAGAAACTATGGGGGAAAAATTTGATTGCTTGTAAGATTCGCAAACTTCCCACATTCCACCAAAGTTATTAATAAAAGGGACCCTGCATGGACATTTTAAAAAGGGTACACAAAAGATGGCGTCCGCACCTCGTGACCAAAAGCCTGCAAGATTTTAAAAGCTTAGACTCTGTAGCAGCACAAGCAGCTTTTGGGGAAATCGAAAATTAAAATGCAGTTTCTGTGGAAAAGGACTTTTGTACTTTGGAAAACAGACAGCAAGCATTGAATATGCATTACGCCAGATCGTAGACAGATGAAAACCAGTTAGGCCTATACTTGAGGCCATCAAGTTGTCTGCATAAATAATTGGAAACAGCTTATGGGAGCCATCAAGGCTGGTCAGGCCAATTAGAATGCATTAATAACAATACAGCCCAGACATTAGGTGCGATAAACAGCCATCTAAAAACAGTTAGTTTAGATTGCTATAATTATTTAAAACAGCCCGCCAAAATTGGAACGATGAACTAATCTGATTTGGCGCTCAGATAAGGGCCATTCGAAAGGAGTATAACTGTAGGCCCTCAGTAGCAATCGGCCCGCTTGATTCTCGTCTGGTCTTGGGCTGCCGCCGCCCATACACGTGCCCTGGCCTCGTGGCGGGTTCTCTCCTCGCTCCCCATAGCAGAGCTTCAGCAACCAATTACACCATACCAATTGCGGGGGAGTGGAACGAGACCCGAGTCCATAGCCATCCAGGATGCCCAGGCCGCAAAAGGGGCGAGATGAAAGTGAGTAGGCAGTCCAGGACTTGTATAGTAACCGAACGGGACGAGACGAAAAGAGACGAAGAAGACGGTAACAACTCAATAAGAGCAGAGCAGGGCAGTGAAAAACATATTGATGAGGCCAAGCGTCTAGTTATAAGCTGGCGCTTGGTGAGACGAACATTTTGGTGAGCACTGCGAAAACGCAGGTGTCCACGCAACGATGAATATACTGGCGTTCTTACGCTTGTGTAGGAAAATCTAGGCAGTAAAAATTGCCAACTGCCCTACAGGCACAACGTTACCGCCAACGACCGCCTGAGGGAGAAGAAGAGGAGAACCCATCGCGACGAGACGACGGCGGCAGCGGAGGAGAAGAAGGTGTGTAGCAGCAGCAGCTCCAGCACCGCGCCCCTGAAGACCACATGGCGACGGGGTACCTAAGAAGACAGAAAACCAAACCGCAAAACCTGCATTCGTTAAACAGTTGGCTTTGCTTTGGATTGGTGAGCATGAATTCTGGCCCCTCATAGCTTAATCTAGTTAGGTATAGGGGGTGGGATAAGGATAAGGGGATTGTTAATGTAGTTTCTTTTCCCTCGATGTGCCGTGTGTTCCCCATTCCCTGTATAAGTATAGTTGTTTTGTATTTGCCTGTATTTTTTTATACTAGTAACTTCTCATAGGACTGTTTTATTTTCTGGTTTAATAAAATCCTGGTTTTCTCACATCCAAACCACTTGTCTACTCGAGTTTTTCTGTATCGCCGCCTGTACCTAAGTCCGGTGTCTAGAACCCAGGGGCGTGGGAGCAATTCGAACTGCTCACCAACAGTCAGAGGCATAACTGACTGGGCGCACACGCCACATCCGCCACCCCCTACAGAAAATGGCGACCGCGGCAGGACACCGGCAGCAGGGTTGCGATACAGTAGACAATGGTTCGGATGAGAAAACCATGATGGAGGAAAGGATTTCTGATTATGTGTTTAGCAAGGTGAATATCACTAAGAAGTGGATCACCACTCTGTTAAGGGCTGGGCATCCGGTAGATTCAGCAGCTAAGTGGACAGAGGGAAAGGAACACAAGAAGTCCTTAGAGATGGCAGTTTGGCTGATGTGTTTCAAAAAGCAGCTCCAGATTTAGGGCAGGCTCGTTGCAGCACAGGCAGTCGAGTTAAGGGAGTCGGCCCTGGAGATTCAGGATAAGGCTCTAGCAGGGGAGAAGTTATTTGTAGCTTTGCAGGCCCTGAATGAGGAGAGAGTACATTTAATGGGAGAACACAAGGCCCAGTTGGAATACCTACGGTGCCAAGTCACCGAGGCCAAGGGAAATGAGTTAAGATTGCGGGAGAAGAACGCTCGCTTGTCATGGCAGATTAGGGAACAGGAAGAAAAAGTACAGGAGGTAAAGGCAGATTACAAGCTAGCGAGCAAACAGGGGTTTGAGGAGGCAGACCACGGCCCCTGTAAAGAGCGGATAGAAAATCTGAGCTGGGCCCTCCAGAAGGCAAAAGGCATGGTATGCCTCATAAGCCCAAAGGCAGGTCAGGCGGATTTTATGGGGAACGAGGGGAGGACAGTTCCAACGTCACCGGTAGTGCCCAGGGATGACCTGGTTGAAAGAGAGGAGACCGCACGCCCACCACCCGTAGCGCCAAGTTTCAGCGAGGTTTGGCAGCAAGGGGGGGTGGAGCCAGGTGTGGAGCCAGAGGTGGAAGCGGAGGTAGAGCAACCCCCGCCAGTGAAGTTGGAGCCGGGACCGATGTGCCCAGCATGGCATTGGAGGCTCAGCCCACCCATCGATGGCAACAATGAGGGATCCCTCCAAAACCAGTTCGTATTACCCTTTAACACCCAACAGCTTAGGGCTATGGTCAACCATACCCTGAAGCTCTCCGAAAAGGGAGACACCTTGATCCACTTCAGGGACATAGAGCAGGCAGCCAGCGTCAACGACTACGATGGCGCTGAGCAGGCCAAAATGCTGCTATTCGCCCTGGAGAGTAGTCTCCTCCAACCCCTCTCTGATGAGTGTAAAAGGGGGCAGAGTGGGTACGAAGAGCTTAGAGATGCAGTTCTGGAGGCTATGGGGATGAATGAGGGAAGTCCTTTCTCCCATGTGGAGAAGAAGGTCCAGCTCCCAGGGGAAACCCCGCAGGCTTTTGCGGACCGGCTATGGCCGTTGTACCGGAGGGCCTGTCCAGGGACGCCGGACCAGGAGTTCCTGAACGGGGATCTCCTGGCCCATTGGCTCTGTTGCCTGGTGGCGAAAAGCTTGCCACAGGTCCGGGCCAAGGCAGAAGCCTGGTTCGACCCCAAAAATCCCCAGACCACCGAGCTTACGGTGATTAGGCAGCTAACTCTGGCCTATAAAAACGGTAGGGGAGCCGATGCTCACCCACCCAAGGGGAAGGTGCATGAGGTAAAACCCGGACTGGGTAGGAAAGAGTGGCACCAGGAAGGGAATAACCCCCCAACACAAAGACGAATTGTTACGGGTGCGGGAATGATGGTCACTGGCGGAAGGAGTGCAAAAACCCTTGGAAATATAACAAGGGAAAGAATTGCACAGCCCCAGCCCAAAAGGCGGGGACAGGAATCCCTTCCGCAGAGGTCGAGTCACTTTTGGACACCATGAGGTCCTTATTGACTGGCCAGGGGAGAGTAGCAGCCGCCACCTGTGCTCTGACCCCATCAGCCCCATCCAACCCACAGCCCTGACTAGAGCCAGTGCAGCCTGTTTACCTGTGTTCTCTCCGGTATAATGAATGGAAAAGACCACTCTTGGAGAGATGGAGGTAGAAAAGGTGACGGGGACCTATCTGTTAGACACGGGGGCATCATGCACCGTGGTCTACTCAGCTAACCCCACCACCTCGCCTCTCTCTAACGGGGTCCCATACAGTCTGTCGGGGTTCACAGGTAAAGAACAGGCTGGCTCATTTTCCATCCCGCTCGCCATTCAGTTAGGACCGCTCCTCTCCAAGTGGACCTGTGTCCTGATGTAATGGGAAGTGGAGGGTGGAAGAGGGGTCCTGGTGGCCGACTTTATTGTGGGCCCCAGAACCTAGTAGATTTGAGGAATCACTGCCTATGGGGGGCAGGTAAAGTAAAGAACGGTGAGATCGTAGTAATCCCAGGAAGGGAAGGGAAGGGGACCCTATGCACCATGAAGCCCAAAGAGGGTTATAACCTCGAGCTTATGGTCAGTAACACCCCACATGAGTTCCAGGCATTTGTGCGGGCCCACCTGGCCACATTTGCCACTCATAAACAAGACTGCGGGAGGGTCAACGGGTTTGAGGTCAGCATAGACGGGGACCTCATGGCCCGAACACAGAAACAGTATAACTTCCCCAGGGAAGCAGAGCCAGACATGGAAGCAGCCATGTCCTCGTCAGTACAACAGGGAGTTCTGAGACCAATAGTGTAGTGTATGTACCTTGAAGAAGGAACTATATTCTGCAGCCCCTGTATACTGCAGTACCAGTAGTGACCACCCCTGCATATAAGCCTGTGTAGTAACTTTGTATAGTAGTTCCAGTTTTGTCTCCATTCAGTAAACACCTGTTATAACCAACTTCTGCAGTCCGTGTCTCAATTACACACGGACATTACATTGGCGACGAACAGATCCGAACTTACCTACAGTTCTGCACCACCTCACGGAGATCCATCCCTGAAGCGAAGTTATTGGAGGTCGAAGCCAGAAGGAAGAAATCCAAAAAGAAAGGAAAAAGAAAAAAAACAGACAGAGGAAACAGGCGTCGACCGTGGGCAACCGCCCTCTGATTCATCGAATTTGAAGATTTGCAGGAGAGGCTGTCGAGAGCTGGGCTTGGTTCTACAGTCTATGGTGTTCCAGCTAATCGGGCTGGTGGCAGGTAGTAAACTGATCCTTCCTAGGCTGCGGCGGGCTAGAGCTCGATCGGGTGGCTTTTCAACGGGGCCGAGCAGCGTTGTCGGGAAAGAGCAGAGAGAGAGAGAGGGTGGAGCACACAGGGCGCGGCCGGTGCTACGAAGCCGGGCAGCGTACAAACCCAAGAAGAGGGAGGAAAGTGTCCCATAGGGTCTGCTCTGACGACGGGAACAGTAATTAAAAGAAATTAGAAGCGCAGAAATCCGCGAGGAGCTGCAGTTGCCACGGGGACCGCGGAGAGCGGCGTTGGCAGCAGCGCGGGGGAAAGTGCGTGAAGACCATAGGGTGTCGCCATCAAGGCATAAAAACGCCAGCAACAGCGCTGGCAGCAGCGGAAAAGACATAAAGCGCGGGAGGCGCCATCTTAATCCAGCGGGGAAGAAGGCAAAGCGCGGGAGGCAACATTTTGTTCAATCGGGGAAGAAGGCAAAGCGCGGGAGGCGCCATCTTAGATCTCCAAGATGCGGAAGACTGGCAATATCACTGCCTTCGATAATGAAGTAGAAGACTGGACCGCATATGTGGAAAGAGTCGAAGTATATTGCAAGGCAAATGAAGTAGCCGATGAGAAAAAGGCATCGGTACTACCAAACTTAATGGGCGCAAGAACGTACGGCCTATTGCTGAACCTGATCACTCCAGTCAAACTGATGAGGAAGAGTTTTAACGAAATTGTTGATATCCTACCTGAACACCTAAATCCTACATCGCTGCTGATAGCAGAAAGATTTAAATTCCACAAGAGAAATCAGCATAAAGATGAGAGCAATGCTGATTACCTTACGGAACTATGCAAGCTATCAAAGCACTGCCAGTTCAGAGCAGGACTAGCAGATACCCTACGGGACAAATTTGTCTGTGGACTCCTGAGTGAAGGAACCCAGAAGAGGTTACTCTCGGAGAAAGAGCTGACGCTTGATAAGGCTTTCAGCGTGGCAGTACTGTACGAAGCAGCAGCAAGGGGAGCTGTGGAAATACAGCAAAAGCCACAGGAATACGGCACCCATGAAATGACACGGGGATTTGAAAAATGTTATCGCTGCAGCAGAACAACCCATGACCAGAAGGACTGCTGGTTCAAGGACAAAACATGCAGGCAATGCGGAAAGATGGGACACATTGCACGAGTTTGCAGGTCCGGCAAGAAGACTAACGACAACAAAAAGACTACTAAGGAAAAGTACAGGGAAGTACAAAAGATGACGGACAGTAGTTCCGAAGACCAGAAGAGCGATAGTGAATCCGGGAACAAGAGACTAAGCTGTCTCAAACTACACAACGTAATCGCAAAAGAGGATCACCGAACCATTTGGGTCACCCTCACGATAGCAGGGTCCCAAGTCAAAATGGAATTGGATACAGGATCAGCCCTGACCGTCATGAATCGACGAGACTACAAGCGGCTATTCTCACACATACCCTTGAAAGACACATCCATTGTCTTGAAGACATATACGGGGCAGAAAGTATACCCCAGAGGGAAAATAAGGGTGCCTGTCGAATACAACGGCAAGGAAATACAGAAATTGTATCTGTACATACTGCAAGATGGTGGACCACCGTTATTGGCGCGTGAATGGATCAGAAAGATAAGTTTAGACTGGCACTCTGTGGTAAACCACTGTTTGTATTCCTGTTTGTCCTGTTTGTATTCCACTGTGTACATGCCTGGACATGCCTCGGCTGACTCCTCCCACAGGTCCTAGTATAAAGGTGACTGCTCCCCAGCCCTTAGTATCATGGACCGGTCGACCACGCGAGGCAGACCTCCATTCTGTTGTTAATAAAAGCCTTTAGTTACTCTTCTAACTCTCAGTCTTTTATGAGTAATTGATAGCGCATCACACTCCATTTAGGCACTGATTGTGGCTGGTAAAAAGGATGACGACGTCACACCTGGACGATTGTGAAAAATCTTAGCTAACGCTAAAGAGGTATTTAAACAAGGACTGGGAACTCTTAAAGGCGTAACCGCCTCGATAAAAATAGAAGAGAATGCAATTCCCAAGTTTTTCAAAGCAAGACCGGTACCGTATGCAATTCGCCCAACCGTCGAAGCAGAGCTGTAGAATCTGGAGAATGCAGGCATGTTATCTAAGGTAGACTGGAGCGAGTGGGCGACACCCATCGTTCCTGTCATGAAGAAAACGTTAAACAATAAGTCTGAGGAGCCAAGGAAGGTTCGCATCTGTGGGGACTTCAAGGTGACTGTGAACCCAGTCCTTCACACAGTACAGTATCCTCTTCCGAGGATTAAAGATATTTTTGCCTCACTATCTGGAGGGAAACGTTTTACAAAAATTGACCTAGCGCAAGCATATTTGCAGATGGAGGTTGAAGAATCCTCTAGGAAATATTTCACGATAAACACTCACAAAGGTCTTTACCAGTATAATCGACTGGTATTCGGAGTAGCATCAGCTCCGGCTATATGGCAAAGAGCGATGGAACAAGTCCTGCAAGGGATTCCGGGGACTCAGTGTTACTTGGACGACATCCTAGTGACAGGTGAAAATGACAGTGAACACCTTGCCAACCTAGAGCAGGTGCTCACTAGACTACGAGAACAGGGGCTACGAGCCAATCGCCCCAAGTGCGATTTTTTTCAGAAAAAAATATCGTATTCTGGCCATGTGATTGATGAAGAGGGGTTACATAAGTCCCCTGACAAAATTGAAGCAGTAGTTAAGGCTCCAGCGCCTGAAAATGTGTCGCAACTGAGGTCATTCCTCGGATTGGTGAATTACTACCATAAGTTTTTGCCGAATTTGTCCACAATTCTGCACCCACTGAACGCCCTGCTACAAACTGGAGTAGCATGGAAATGGAGTGATGAATGTAAGCGGGCCTTTCAGAATTGTAAAGGCCTGATCACTTCAAGAGAAGTATTGGCTCACTACAACCCATCACTACCGATAAGACTGGCGTGTGATGCGTCTCCCTACGGCGTTGGAGCGGTACTGTCACATAAATCCCTTGATGGTTCAGAGAGGCCGATAGCTTTTGCGCCACGCTCGTTAACTGCAGCTGAGCGTAACTACGCCCAGATTGACAGAGAGGCCCTCAGCCTGGTGTGGGGGGTGAAGAAGTTCAATCACTACCTGCACGGTCAGAAATTTACTCTACTAACTGATCATCAACCTCTTGTCTCCATTTTCAACCCTAAGAAGGGCGTCCCGATAATGACAGCACAACGGCTACAGAGGTGGTCCCTTTTCCTAGGGGCACACCAATATGACATCGAGTACAAAGGAACTAAACAGCATGGGAATGCTGATGGATTGTCGCGCCTACCGTTGCCGACGGTGGAAGAAGCACCTGCAGTGGATCCTGTGGAGATATTCCACTCGACCATAGTCGAATGTTTACCTGTGACGAATGCAAACATAGAAAAGGAAACACGAAATGACCCGACACTCTCCAGGGTCTATGATTTAACGGTGAAGGGATGGCCAGCACATGGCGAACCACTGTTGCCAGCATTCTCGCCGAGAAGAGATCAGCTGTCAGTGTGCCGAGGAACCTTGATGTGTGGATCCAGAGTAGTAATTCCACCCAAATTGAAGGATAGATTGCTCAATGAGCTTCATGAGGGTCATCTGGGAGGGGTAAAAATGAAGAACTTAGCCAGAGCGTTTGTGTGGTGGCTGGGAATCGATAGAGAAATCGATGAGATGACCAAGAGCTGTACAGGATGCCAGAAGGTCCAAAACGCCCCACCACAAGTCCCTCTACATCCATGGGAGTGGCCCTCATCTCCATGGCAAAGGGTACACATTGATTTTGCTGGTCCATTTATGGACTTGATGTTTTTAATTGCGGTGGATGCACATTCAAAGTGGCCAGAGGTAATAAAAATGTCCTCAACCACCACAGAAAAAACTATCACAGCCTTACGAACCATATTCACCAGAAATGGGCTGCCTGAACAGATTTGCTCCGACATTGGACCACAGTTTGTGTCTGAAGAGTTCCGGAGGTTCTTAAAGAACAATGGTGTTAAGCATTACACATCCGCCCCATATCATCCAGCCACCAATGGATTGGCTGAGAGGTTCGTTCAAACATTCAAGAAGGCTATCAAGGCAATGTGTAATGAAGACATACCCCTACAACACAAGGTGGATAACTTCTTGTTTGCCTACCGGAATGCGACACATGCGGTTATCAACCAAACTCCAGCCATGATGTTCTTCAATCGAAGACTAAGATGCCGCTTGGATTTGGTTAAGCCAAACATCAGAAGAGATGTGGAGAACAGGCAGTTTCAGAATATGAATGAAAGGCCAACCAGGAGTTTCAAGATAGGTCAACCAGTTTTGGCCCGGGACTACCGCACAGAGAAATGGCAGCCAGGAGCGATCTGCACACGGCAAGGACCTCTAATGTATACTGTGGACGTTGGAGAGAGCATTGTAAGACGCCATGCTGACCAGATTCTAGAGTCACTGGAAAACGTCAAATCTACACCACGATCCTATACACCTGGTGATGAAACTGAAGTACCAATTGCATCTACCTCAGAATCGGCGATATTGGAAGCAGACGAACCAAACAATGACATTGATCCCGAATCAACTTTGCCAGAAGAACCTGATACCCCAAAGAGGCGTTATCCAGACAGAATCAGGAAGCCTCCTCAAAGACTGAATTTATAATTGATTAACTTCAGCTAATGTATATAGCAACTGTAATTGTAGTATGTTATTTAATTATTAATCGAATGTTATGTACTGTTTAGCTAAAAGGGGAGGAATTGTAGTGTATGTACCTTGAAGAAGGAACTATATTCTCCAGTCCCTGTATACTGCAGTACCAGTAGTGACCACCCCTGTATATAAGCCTGTGCAGTAACTTTGTATAGTAGTTCCAGTTTTGTCTCCATTCAGTAAACACCTGTTATAACAAACTTCTGCAGTCCGTGTCTCAATTACACACGGACATTACAGATAGCTACCCACATGAATTCTCCATTGTGGCCGGTTAGAAAGCCGAACAATTCCTGGAGGGCCACAGTGGACTATCGAGTGCTCAATAGTAACATCCCAGCTTGTGCACCCACAGTAGCAGCAGTTGCCGACCTGATAGGAAGTATTCCAGCATCCGCGACCACTTTCGCGGTGCTGGATATTTCCAACGGGTTTTGGTCCATCCCTTTAAGGAGGGAGGTTCAGTACAAGTTTGCCTTTACGTTTAACGGGCAACAGTACATGTGGAACTGCTTGCCTCAAGGCTTCCACAACAGCCCCAGCATTTTCCATCAGTGCATGGCAAACAGTTTAAAGGAATTTAGCCAGCCCAGACAGTTGGTCCAATATGTGGATGACCTGCTCCTGTTCACCGATTCGAGAGCATGGCCCACTATTGGCCGAACTGCTGGAGCTGCTTGGGCAGAAGGGTTTCAAGGTAAACCCCAAGAAAGCACAGATCGGCCAGCAGGAGGTGAAATTCCTTGGCCTGACCGTGCACGCAGGAGAAAGGGCCATAGATAAGGCTAGGAGAGAAGCGGTACAAGAACTGCCGGTCCCTAACACAGTAACAGGTGTGAGGTCATTTCTAGGGCTAACTGGGTACTGCAGGGATTTTATTGAGGACTATGCAGCCACCGCAGCCCCTCTGCTCCGACTCCTACAGCAGGGAGTGGAGTGGCTTTGGGACGAGGGTTACCAGGCAGCATTTGTCAGGCTCAAGAAAGACTTGCAGACTGCACCAGCTCCAGGGGCTATAGATTAGGGGAAAGAGTTTTTCCTGGAGGTAGCAGCCAGCGGGGACAGCCTAAGTGCTGTGCTGCTCCAAGAGCGGTACGGCCGGCTGAGACCGGTGGTCTACTCCTCCAGGATACTCACGGATGTGGAGAGGAACTACTCCAACTGTGAGCAGCACCTCTTGGCCACACATTGGGCTGTGAAAAGATCACTGATCTTCACAGGCAGCTCTCCCATCACCCTCCTCACCCATCACACACCCACCCAGATGCTTCTGGATGGGAGGATCAAGGATGGAACAGTGAGCAATGCCCGCATTGCCCGCTGGACCTTGCTCCTCTCGCAGATGGATCTCAAGGTAAAGGGTCTCTGCGAGCCAAAGCTTGCAGCCAACCTGGTATATCCTGGAACAGCCCACCGGTGTTCCATTGAAGGGGTTTGGGAAGTGAACATAGGTTTACGGACCGGGATACATCCCACAGGCCACGAGATCTATGTAGACGGTTCCAGCACGGTATCTGCTGGCGAGCATCTCACGGGGTGTGGAGTTTATGACCCAGCGGCAAACATTGCCCTGGCAATTAAGCTCCCCAGCACCATGAGCGCCCAGCAGGCTGAACAGTCCGCGGTAGTGTACGTCGTTACACACCCCGAAATCTTCCCCACCCCCTACACGATTTGCTCGGACAGCATGTTCACATGCAATTCGTGTACGGAGTACCTGGCCATCTGGTCCCGCCGCGGATACACCTCCGCCGATGGGAGACCCCTCACAGTAAAACCCCTGCTGGAAAAGATCCTGGCAGCAGTGGGGGAGGAAGGGGAGGTTTTCATCAACAAGGTGAAAGCCCATTCCTCCACAGAATCCCGCAGCCAAGGCAACCAGCAGGCTGACTTGCTCGCCAAGGAGGGTGCCCGCACAGGCACTTTCTGGGACCCATTTGGGTCCGGACCCATGGCGGCAGTCAGAGGTAGGGACGGGACCCAAGGGAGTGTAGGGGTAGCATTAGCCCTGGACCTTAAGACGGTCCAAGCCCAAGACCCCGTCCTCAAAGCAATCCTCAGCACTGTAGCTGAGGGAAAAAGGGTAGAGGGTCCGTATGGCACAGCAACACTCTCCGCCAAAGAGGGTATGCTGTTCCGGGGGGAACAGTGGGTTGTGCCGCAGCAGCACCGGAGGGAATTCCTGCAACTGGCCCATGAGGGCCCAGGAGCGGGACACCCTGGGTCTGAGACCACCTGGCAGCGGGTGGAACAGGCGGGATGGTGGCCGGGACTCAGGGACGATGTCCATGAGTTCTGTGCAGGCTGTCTTGTGTGCGCTGCAAATAACCCCGACCGCCGCAAAAGGAAGGTATCTATAGGACACGTCCGGAGGGTAGAGGGACCATGGCAGTCGATACAAGTCGACTACATCGGGCCCCTGCCCTCCGCCCAGGGAGGCTTTAAGTACTGCCTAGTCCTGGTGGACGTGTTCACCAAATGGGTAGAGGCCTTCCCCTGCAGAACAGCCACAGCTCTGGGTACTGCCAGGATCCTGGTCCGGGAAGTGTTCTCACGGTGGGGACTACCACAGTATGTGGAGTCCGACCAAGGGAGTCACTTCACTGGACAGGTGATGCAGAACACCCTTATGCTGTTAGGCATCGAAGGGAAATGGCATGTGGCCCACAAACCGCAGTCATCGGAGATTGTGGAACGTATGAATCGGACCCTAAAGGAAAGGTTGAGGAAGGAGACGGTGGACTCGCCCCGTAAATGGGCCGAGGTCCTACTGTTGGTTTTGATGGGGATCCGGGCCAGCCAGTCTAAAAGCATGGAGTACTCCCCGTGCGAGCTGATGACCGGCAGGGTTATGCGGACCCCCACCCATGTACTAGCCCCGGTGCTCACGGAGGGTCAGTTCAGAGTGGTAAACTGGGACAGGTTTGCCCGAAACCTCTTCGAGCACCTGAAACAGGTCCAGGAGGAGGCGGCTGGGAACATGGGAAGACAACATCGGAGTAACCAATTGCTGCTCGAACCGAGAAAGCACCACGAGTGGGAGATAGGAGATCAGGTTATGGTGAGGAACTATGCCCGAGTAGGGAGTTTGGAACCATTATACATGGAGCCCTACAGCATTGTAGATAAAGCCAGCCCCATGGTATACGCCGTGAAGATGCCCCGGCGTACAAAATGGTTTCATATCAACCAGTGCAAGCTATTCAGACCTGAACGGGGAAAACATCCAGTTGGGGTAAGGTCTGAGGATAAAGATCCTCAGCCTGCAGCAGGAGCGAGTTCACAGACTGCACAGGCAGGCGCTGTGGCTTGCTTAAAGGGAGGGGCCATCCCGCCCATCGATTGGGACACTTCCCCACTCTTCTGGGATCCAGATGAGGGGGAGGGACCTGAGGGCGAAAACCCTGCCCCTTACCCAGGTGTAGAGAAGGAGGGACCTGAGGTCGAAAACCCCGCCCCGGACCCAGCCATGGGACCTGGGGGTGGAGACTCTCAGCTCGCAGCAGCAGGCTGCAAAGAGTTACCTGCCCCTAGCCCAGGTTCGGGAGAGGTCAAGCCTGAGGGAACAGCGGTTCGGGTTAAAGGCCCATCGGCCAAGAGAGCCCCACCCGCCAAGGCCCCTAGAAGGTCCCCACGGACGCCCCAGCTGAGAAAGCCATGGTCACCAGCTCTCCAGTTACCAAGGGCCACCCCTCGAGTCAGGGGGAGGTCCATGGACAGAGGTCCTCAGCCAGCAGCCACGGGCTGCGAGGGACCAACAGTGCAGGACGGTGCGGCCATGCCTGAGGTAGCGGTGAGCCACAGTCCAACCAGGAATTAGCCTGGCCGCCTGGAGGCGGGCGGCGGATGTATATAGTTTAGGTAATTTAAGTTTTGGTTATTGTTATGTTTAAGTATTTAGCTTAAGTTTGGGTGTTTTTAGCTTAAGTTAAATAAGGTGATGGGTAGTGTTAATTAAGTAAGGAATCTGCTAAGAGTGTATATATTTGAGTCGAGGTTGCCGGACCCGACTATGCTTCACCAAGCCAGAGAATCTCGTGGGGACCTAGTTGCATGTTTTTGTATCTTTTTGCAGAGAGGATTTCAGGATGAAGGGGGTCGTAATCCTACTCGCCCTGATGGGACTGAGCCTGGAAAAGCGGGGCGATGTAGAAGACTCCCACATCTAAGGGTGCTCGGGAGAAAAGGCTCCAGTGGTGACTGCCAGGAGTAGCGAACAAGGCACGGAGGGACCTGCCATTTACGCCCACGAGGGAAGATGGCCCGGGTGGTTGGGATCCAACTCCACCCAGTACTCGAGCCAGACAGGATTCACCTATGGGGAGGCCTCCCTTCCCTGCCCCAGTGTACAGGTTGTGGCCTCACGGATCGGGGTCACTGAGGGGAAACACGTGTGCCTAACTTGCACAGGACAGATTCCCCTGGGAAGATGGTGGTGGCTCAGGAAGCTGAGCATGGACATGGGGGATCGCACCGCCGACTGGGAATGGATGGGAAACGACACACACCGAACGGTTACCGGGTCCCAAGAAGGGACTAGTGTATGTTGGGACAAGTGGTGGGAATCAGAATAGGGGATCTATGTCTGTATGTGGGGGTCAAAAAGGGCCTGCCCTACGGGCGTATCTATCATCTTCTCTGCAGCCTGGCAGAATAAGGGGAAGGGGGTAGAATGGGATTCTCACCTACACACATGCATAGTCTCACAGTACCCAGCCCCAGTTAAAGCCCCCGAGCTAGTGGCGCGCGCCCGAAAGCCCTTGCTCACGACTCAGGCA
Source organism: Somniosus microcephalus (assembly GCF_052327205.1). Classification (NCBI taxonomy): domain Eukaryota; kingdom Metazoa; phylum Chordata; class Chondrichthyes; order Squaliformes; family Somniosidae; genus Somniosus; species Somniosus microcephalus. The sequence continues at coordinate 183,877,111 of NC_140995.1, forward strand.
GCAAGGACACACTGGGAGGGGTGCCCCACCATCACCAAGGGACCAGGGAATGGGCTGGTATTAGTGCCTATGGATCAGGTACTGTACCAGGGGGTGCACTATGCGGTAGCCTCCGTGATTTTAAATCTCACCGAGGTACATTTACCGGAATGGTGTCCCAAAGAAACAGAGCAGCTATACCAGGCCCTATTAAAGGACATGTTCAGGAAGTTTTATGAGTTCGATTTCGCCCATGTTGACAAAACCGAACTGTACACCACACACCGAGAGTTTTTGGGTAATGCAGGGAGACAAAGAAGGGGAGTATGGAATGATGTTTTTATTGCGTTTAATACTGGGTCCTCTGTCATCAACAGTTTGGATGACATAGAGCTACAAACCCAGATAAACGGTTTAAAAACTGTAAGGTTCACAAAATTTTGGAAAATTTCGACAGCCCCCGAAGATTATTTGATTAAAGAAAACCTGGTTGGAATGTACCTTGAAAACCCAGGCCTCGTGGCAAAAGAGAAAGACAGCCTGTCTGAACATCTCCCATTGCTGGCTGAATTACTTGAGGTACTTAAACTGTCAATCAACTGCGGTTTAGGAAGTTCAACATCGAACAAAGGATTGTTTGTTTACAAGCTGTCAACAGTGTTGGCTCAAGGGCTTAAGCACTTGAAGCTGTCAATCAATTGCGGTTGGAATGTAACCGCAGGACAAAGGACTGTTTACTGAACACTTAAGGATTTGTTTGTCCAGCACTTGAGAAATCAGTGGGACATTTTAAACTGAGCACAAACCAGTTAAACGAATGGGAAACGTCTTCAAACCCATTACGATCAATGGGGACAGATCGGTCCCTTTTGTGTACCCTGGATACGTCTAGATTTGGGCGCGAAGGTAAGGGCTCCCAAATGGGGTATAAAGATAGCCCCTCAGGAAGCCATTCTCTCTCTATCTATCGCCTCGCCTCCAGTGCCCTGCTTACCAGAGGAACAGCTCAGCAGCCTGCCCAAAGAAGTGGAATACCAGCAGTTACTTTTGAATTACTGGTGTATCTCTACTTCGGGGCGGTGAAGAATTCAAGGCAGGTCGCAGGGGCACGGAGCAGGCGTTTACTGGTGAGCATAAACTTTCTGGCCCATTACAAGGCAACCTAGATAGGTATAAGGGGTGGGAATTAAAGGGGAATTTTGTTAAATTGCCATTTTTAGTCAATTTTCCCTCAATGTGTCCGTTTTCTCTCCTCCCCGTTAAGTAAAAGTGTGCAAGTGTGCTGTATTCATAATTATTTTCACTGTATAGCAATTTATTCTTTATTTTCAATAAACGTTGGTCTACTTTGCACCCAACCACGAGTCTCGTTTTGTCTATATCGCTACTGAAAAAAGTTCGGCGGTCAGAACCAGAAAGGGAAGCGATTCGAAACCGCACGGGGCCTGGAGCAGCTCAGATACGCCTGACTGGCCAGACAATAACCCCAAAACCAAATACCCCCTTTCTACAAAACACAGTTAAGGAAGATATTACTGGATGAGAACAAGGTAGTGGGCTCGGAGTTGCCTAAGGACCAGGCCATGATGGTCCATTTAAAAGAGATCATAGCCGAGCTGGAGAAGCACGCAAAGACGGTAAATGCCCTCATAAGGGAGGACAGAAATGCTTCTGACCAGGCTTCGCAGAACGAGGTGTGCTTGCTGTATGGGGCGTGGTTGCTGGGCAAGGGCCGCAGTAATCTGGAGGATTTAAAACAGGGTTTAGTCCCCTCCTGGATTAGCAACAAGCACCTCGCAGCCCTCCACCCATTTGAGAATGCATTAAGCCCGTGCCAACTCCGGCTAGCTTCCAAAGCCTACCCAGTCTCCATGGATTGTGGACGGTCCAACCACACGATCATGGGAGTAGTAGTTAGGATGCCGGTCATGGGTAGGACAGCCCGACCCGCGCCGGTATACAGGGTGGATAACATTGGAGTCATTCAAGGCGGTGCACACATTCGTTTCACAGCGGTCCCGCCTTACGTCATAAAGTGGGAGCACGCTATGACAGGTACTGACCTCTCAGGGTGCCGAAGCCGGGGAGCACACATAATCCTGTGTCCCCAGCACTTGAATGCCTATTCAAAACCGCAGTGTGGGTTCAGAGCTGCTGGCGCGAAACCTATAATTTTGCCATGGAGGCAATGGCACACGGCCATGTTCCCCCGTAGGTAGCACATATAGGAGGTGGGACATATTGTGTCACCACCGGCGTGTCCCACTACCAGCATGGACAGCATAGCTGGTGTCTGGTCAGTGACAGCAGTTTCTGCTTTAAACCCGAGGCAGAAGTTCAAGTGGCCCAGGAGCGAATTGTCCCCATTCCTGAACCCTCCACTGTTCACCTCGCTGTGCAGGAGAATTTTACGGATTTGCAGAAGTACGTAGCGCATTTTGGCTACGAATTTCCCCCTCTCCCTGAAACCTTACCAAAATACTCAAAGCCGTTATAGTTTCGCAGAAACATTTTTACACACTAGAGCAGAAAACAGTAGAGATAGTGGCTAAGATATTGGATATCGTGATTCCACCCTGGTGGGACATTTTCAATAACATAGAGGTCCCTTCGTGGATCAGACTGGCTTCCCACATGGTTTGCCAGTTAGGGATAGTGTTGTATCTAGTTTGCATTCAATGTAAGGGAAAAGGCCAGTTATTAGAATTCCGAAACTGAAGATCTGGAAGGAACATTATGTGAAGGTGGAGGGAGATACGCCTGTTTGAGTCTTTTCCTTGTATTTTGATTAAAGATTGTTTTTTTGTTTTTGTTGTTTTTAATAAATATTTTTGGTTTTTTTGCAACACGTTTAATAAAGGTATATGTGTACCAAGTGGTGCAGGGGTGTTGGGCCTCCTCCATGCTTGGATGTGTGTAAAAGTCTGTGATTTGTCCTATGTATGCTTATGTACACTACATTTTCACGGAATGGGAAGTGCATGTGTCGTGGGTGTATTAGATAGGTAATTATAGGGGGAGGTTGACTATGGGGGGTCAGAAAATTTTGCGCTTGTAAGGATGATACTTCAAGCAAGTTTTAGTATCACAGGGGGGAGTGTAAGATTCGCAAACTTCCCACATTCCCCCAAAGTTATTAATAAAAGGGACCCTGCATGGACATTTTAAAAAGGGTACCCAAAAGATGGCGTCCGCACCTCGTGACCAAAAGCCTGCAAGATTTTAAAAGCTTGGACTCTGTAGCAGCACAAGCAGCTTTTGGGGAAATTGAAACTTAAAATGCAGTTTCTGTGGAAAAGGACTTTTGTATTTTGGAAAACAGACAGCAAGTATTGAATATGCATTACGCCAGATCGTAGACAGATCAAAACCAGTTAGGCCTATACTTGAGGCCATCAAGTTGTCTGCATAAATAATCAGAAGCAGCTTATGGGAGCCATCAAGGCTGGTCAGGCCGATTAGAATGCATTAATAACAATATAGACCGGACATCAGGCCATTAGGTGCGATAAACGGCCAACTGAAAACAGTTAGTTTAGATTGCTATAATTATTTAAAACAGCCCGCCAAAATTGGAACAATGAACTAACCTGATTTGGCGTGCAGATAAGGGCCATTCGAAAGGAGTATAACTGTAGGCCCTCAGTAGCAATCGGCCCGCTTGACTCTTGCGCTCTTGACTCTGACCTCTCGTCTGGTCTTGGGCTGCCGCCACCCGTACTCGTACCCATGCCTCGTGGCGGGTTCTCTCCTCACTCCTCGTAGCAGAGTTTCAGCAACCAATTACACCATACCAATTGTGGGGGAGGGGAATGAGACCCAAGTCCATAGCCATCCAGGACGCCCAGGCCGCAAAAGGGGTGAGACGAAAGTGAGTAGGCAGTCCAGGACTTGTATAGTAACTGAACAGGATGAGATGAAAAGAGACGAAGAAGACGGTAACAACTCGATAAGAGCAGAGCAGGGCAGCGAAAAACATATTGATGAGGCCAAGCGTCTAGTTATAAGCTGGCGCTTGGTGAGACGAACATTTTGGTGAGCACTGCGAAAACGCAGGTGTCCATGCTACGATGAATATACTGGCGTTCTTACGCTTGGGTAGGAAAATCTAGGCAGTAAAAACTGCCAACTGCCCTACAGGCATAACGTTACCGCCGACGACCGCCCGAGGGAGAAGAAGAGGAGAACCCATCGCGACGAGACGACGATGGTAGTGGAGGAGAAGAAGGTGTGTCGCAGCAGTAGCTCCAGCACCACGCCCCTGAAGACCACGTGGCGACGGGGTACCTAAGAGGACAGAAAACCAAACCTCAAAACCTGCATTCGTTAAACAGTTGGCTTTGCTTTGGATTGGTGAGCATGAATTCTGGCCCCTCATAGCTTAATCTAGTTAGGTATAGGGGGTGGGATAAGGATAAGGGGATTGTTAATGTAGTTTGTTTTCCCTCGATGTGCCATGTGTTCCCCATTCCCTGTATAAGTATATAGTTATTTTGTATTTGCCTGTATTTTTTATACTAGTAACTTCTCATAAGACTGTTTTATTTTCTGGTTTAATAAAATCTTGGTTTTCTCACATCCAAACCACTTGTCTACTCGAGTTTTTCTGTATCGCCGCCTGTGTCTGGAACCCAGGGGCGTGGGAGCGATTCGAACCGCTCACCAACAGTCAGAGGCATAACTGACTGGGCGCACTCGCCACACCCGCCACCCCCTACATGCTTTGTGTTCCTGTTAGCGCTCCCAGGAAGGCGCTAATGGGGTGCAAAGCCCCTAGCGCCCGGGCATGGCGCCGCTAATGCCTCCTGCGAAATTCAGCGGGAGGTTAGCGGCGGTGGTAGCCGGTAGCGCCTTGTGGCGCTTCACCTCCGGCGACGGCGTCATCGCCATGCGCAGCGCCCCGCTCGCACCCCGGCCGCAAACTTCAGTTGCACCCCCTGACCTATCGCCAGGGTTTCACGGCTTTTGCCAGTTAAGCTTGTTTTAATACTTTACTGAATCCGTATCTAAGGGCATTGTACAGATTCCCATCTCAGATGCTGAGAGTGAAATGGGCTGGCTGACCTGAACTATATTGTCAGCTCTAGGGAACTGAAGCTTTGTGCTCGCTGGCCTCTGAATGCTTTTTAATTCAGGCAGAGAGCCATTTTGTCTCAGTTTCCTGCTAATACTGGAAAGATTAAAAATGTACTTTAAAAAGTTGACTGCTTTGGAATTTCTCAACTGTGCTTTGCATCATGCTGCAGTTATACCACAGAAGGTGTGAAGCCAAAAACAGTTCTTGCCTAAGTGCATTGCTGGTGACTTCATACCTAAGTGACTCTCCACGGTTTTCAGCAATGTGAAGCCGAACCCTCTTTGCATCAACGCAATCTGTGTAGTATAACAGTAGTCAGTATTCTCACTGATAGGTCAAGAACTTTGAAAGCCTACTTGCTCCCAACATTATGCCTTTCCATAGTGGCTGGATCGCTTATATGCAGTTAGACGTTATGAGGAAACTGAGACCTTACCATTCAAGTAACGGACACTATTGTATGCTGCCCTGGTGCACAATGGCTGCCATTGTGTCCTACCTTCTTCACCCAGCAGTCCATGCTGCTGCGATCTCCCCCCCCCCATACTTTTAATTGCCCCAAGAGCTGGTCAACTGAAGACTGAAAATGAAGCAGTGTAAGTGAAACTCCGAGAAATGTAACATTAGCATTATGTATCTGCTACTATAGGCAAAAAAGACAGATTCCTGCCTTTAACACATTATCTAAAAGAAAAAAGCCATTTCAATGTTTTAACCTATTAACTCCTGTTAAATAAATATTATAATTCAACATATTTGAATGAACTTCTTAGGTATTTTACATTAAAATTTCTGGTTGCCATTAGACACTTAAAGGTTTGACACTTTTTATCATGGATCTCAATGCTATGAACCCTGCTGCTGCACAGAAGCCTTATAATTCTGTGCAGACAGCAATGTCATTCAAGAAAAATATGATTTCCTGTCATTGCTGACACTACTGCTATTAAATTTTGTCAAGCATCAAATGCCAGATATTTAACATTGACTAGTTTATAATGCCAAGCAGGTGCTTTGTGTTAGTTTTACTGTCCTGAAAGTTGCTTTGAATGCACAGATGGTTTGGTATTTGTCAGGATCTGTTGCTTAAGTTTCTGGTGTTGAGGGGTGGGTGGTGCAAAGCGAAAGACTTTGGGTTGAGAATCTTTGGGACACACAGTTCAATACGAGATTCATTTGACTGTTCATATCACTGGACAGTTGCTGGTTTAATTGTGCATTATTCAGTACTTTGATTTTTATCTGATCAAAACTGATGTTAATAAGTTATTTGGGTCCAGCTTATCACTTTGCGCAGCAAATCCTTTGATGCATGTCTTTTGATATCTTTATGATTTTTTTCCCTCTTTCTAGCCAGAAGGAATGCTGTTATTTTATGATGAGAACGCAGTAGGCTTGCTTCACAGCATTTTTATTTAATTGTATTATTTCTTCAGAGGAGTATAAAGCCTCATCCATCCAAAAATAACATAATACCACTTCCAAATCCAGTCAAAGACCTTATAACATTTTTTTAAACACGACTTTGATTTTTTTTTAAATATTTGACTCTGTTTATATTTGATAGATAAATCAACGTTCGATTAAAGACATGAAGGACAGGATAAATCTTCATTTAGAAAGACAGGGATTATTCAAGGATAGTCAGCACGGATTTGTTAAGGGAAGGTCGTGTCTGACAAACTTGATTTAATTTTTTGAGGAGGTAACAAGGAGGGTAGATGAGGGTAGTGCATTTGGTGTAGTGTATATGGACTTTAGCAAGGCTTTTGATAATGTTCCACATGGCAGACTGGTCATGAAGCTAAAAGCCCATGGGATCCAGGGCAAAGTGTCAAGTTGGATTCAAAACTGGCTCGGAGACAGGAAGCAGAGGGTAATGGTTGATGGGTGTTTTTGTGACTGGAAGGCTGTTTCCAGTGGGGTTCCGCAGGGCTCAGTACTAGGTCCCTTGCTTTTTGTGGTATATATCAACGATCTAGACTTGAATATAGGGGGTATGATTAAGAAGTTTGCAGGTGATACTAAAATCGGCTGTGTGGTTGATACTGAAGAAGGAAGCTGTAGACTGCAGGAAGATATCAATAAATTGGTCAGGTGTGCAGAACAGTGACAAATGGAATTCAATCCGGAGAAGTGTGAGATAATGCATTTGGGGAGGGCTAACAAGGAAAGGGAATACACATTAAATGGTAGGACACTGAGTAGCGTAGAGGAACAAAGGTACCTTGGAGTGCATGTCCACAGATCCCTGAAGGTAGCAGGCCAGGTAGATAAGGTGGTTAAGAAGGCATACGGAATGCTTGCCTTTATTAGCCGTGGCATAGAATACAAGAGCAGGGGGGTTATGCTTCAACTGTATAAAACACTAGTTAGGCCTCAGCTAGAGTACTGCATGCAGTTCTGGTCACTGCATTACAGGAAAGATGTGATTGCACTAGAGAGGGTATAGAGGAGATTTACAAGGATGCTGCCGGGAGTAGAGAATCTTAACTATGAGGAAAGACTGGATAGGCTGGGTCTGTTTACCTTGGAACAGAGGAGGCTGAGGGGACACCTTATTGAGGTGTATAAAATTATGAGGGGCATGGATAAAGTGGATAGAAAGGACCTATTTCCCTCAGCAGAGGGGTCAAAAACCAGGGGGCACAGATTTAAAGTAATTGGTGGAGGGTTTAGAAGGGATTTGAGGGGAAATTTCTTCACTTAGAGGGTTTTGGGGGTCTGGAACTCACTGCCTGAAAGGGTGGTAAAGGCAGGAACCCTAACCACATTTAAAAAGTACTTGGATGTGCACTTGGGATGCTCTAACCTGCATGGCTAAAGACCAAGAGCTGGGAAGTGTGATTAGGCTGGATAGCTCTTTGTTGGTCGGCGCGGACACAATGGGCTGAAATGGCCTCGTTCCGTGCTGTAACTTTCTATGATTCTATGATTAATAGATCTTAGCAATGTAGGAAATTGCTTACAGAGACCCAGCAGAAACTAACTGTCCAGGTTGGTAAATCTATACTCAGTAAATGTCCTGCAACTATGAAAAATCAAAGTGCTTACATGTCAAATTGACACAGTAAAATTTTATGAGGCAGACATTTGAAGTTTCGTGCCCTGTTACTGCCAGGTGGAATATGGTAGTCTAGGCGTTAAGAACGTATTTAACAGTGTTAATATAAAAAATTCCGATGGCAGTTTAACACAGCAGTAAATACTTACCAGTAGTCAGTCTACTAAAAACACCAACATACCAATTAGTAGTTGGCAGTATATTGAACTAACTTTAATTAATTCTTTATATTCTGTCACTTCACCAGTGCTATAAGTCACAAAGGTCCCTTCAACAGAATTAAGACAATTTGGTTAGTGTTCTTTTTCATGCTTGCTAGAATTTCCAATTAAAAATGTGTATTAAAACCTTTCTGATGCAATTTGGAGCAAGGTAAAACAATACAAATGAATTTTCCAATAATACTGCAGTAGATGTAATACCTATTTACACTGACTTGTATTTTGAATGAACACTTAGGAAGAGGTTGCGATGGGAACATTTTGTGGAGGAAATCATTTCTACGTTTGAACTAACATAATCCAACTCAACTTCCACACGAATATATTAAGGAGGCTCCCCAGTGACTTTTTGCATTGAGTAGCTAAAGCATGAAAACTAGTCAGGTCCCAGATCTGATTCACAGATGGTATTGAATGCATTGATTTCAGTTGGAGAAGCTGTAGGGCACTAATGCACGACTGATGCGCGTGTACCTAAGGGCAGAAAGGAGTCATGACCTCAGGAGAGGGAGGGGAAGAAGAGTGGGATGAGGAAAAACCACATTAATGACAACAGGAGCTGGTGAAAGAGCTCTCCAGTACCTCACCCAGCTAGGTACTTTCATGGCAGTATTAACAAGCTATTTTCTCGTGGTGGGGCATTACATCACAACTAATCTTGTCCTCCCTGCTGTCTATATATGTGTACATTCCAGCAGTTTACTGGGCAGTTCCTAGGAGTGGGAATTCTGGCTGACATTTCCCCATCATGAGTTCAATTGTAGCATCGCTACCACCACCTCAGTGATCAAATGTGGATTGTCATGGTTGCTATGGCTCAGTTTCACCCCAAGTGTTTCATTTACCAAGTGAACTATCAATGGTCACCCATTTCATTTTAGGTAGAAATGAAATAACCTAACCTTGTTTTAGTCATGTTTTGGTTTGATGTGCTGTTCTTCTTGTATCACCTGGAGTACAATGCAATAGGACAGTTACTAAGGGTAGTTTTCACATGCACCATTTGGGCAGGAAACTGCTGTAGCTCATTATAGAACCAGCCTGCATTTTAATTTCCATTGCAAGCAATGAAAAACGAAGCCACGAATTCTATAAGTATATACCTCGGGGAGGGGAGGATAGTAAAGGCGAGATTGATATTTTTCAAAATATGCTCTCTGTTAATTTTGTTAAATTGGCTGCATGGTGCACCAACTGCTGATTTTATTTTCCTCCAAATTAGTCCGGTTGTTTAAAGTCTGGGCTCACATTCTCTGTTAAGTATTGACTTGAGTATGTGAGAAATACTGCACCCTAGACAATGGCTATAGATTGTCATGTGTCTGTAGTTTTTAATTGTTTATTTGTGCAGAATTTAATGATTATGATATCCTGACTCTTGATGTGCAGGCTTTGAATTAGTTCCAGTGCAACATATGATACAGATGTGTTGACCTGGCTGTGTGGAATGAAAGCTTGGATTTAACTTTCAGCATTTGTGGGGGTTGAAATTGCCCTGTTCCATATTAATGACAAACATGTTAATGAGTTCATATAAAGTTCCTTTTTCTGCTCCGTTAGTGGAGGTATTAACTCAAAGAATTATCTCCGAGTTCATTTCGAGATATTAAACAGAATTTATTAATCTGGCTGTGTCAAGTGCAAATTTGGTTTAAAATTTGTTGAATGGTTGCCATAAGGGGGAAGGAAACTTGAGGGAAAGTGATTGTTGTTTAAATGTACCCTCCTAATGTCTAAGCAAAAAAAAAGTTCATAAAAATTTCTTAAAATGTCCTAGCCCATTGCAGAACTGTCATTTTGAGTTTCCTTGGCTACAGGTTGGTCCAATAATGTCACACTAAGGAGAAGCCATTCATTTAAATGAGAGCCATGGCTTCAGTAAAGCCTGGGAGCCAATTAGGAGTTCCCCTACCCTGGAAAACACGTTACCTGCTGCATACACAACATATTTCAACAGGAGCACTTGGAGTAAAGGAGACCTAAACTGGCAGGTGGAGTGTAAACTTCCTCAGTCCATTATGTTAACAAAGGCATTAACTCAAAGGAAATATTTCACATTTTCATCTTTAATATACAGTTTTTGATATATCTCCATAAAAACACCCAAGTAATAGCTTAAGTAAGTAACCATAGTTTTGGAGGGATTTTGGGAAAAATTCGGTACCGCCCATTTTTGGGGCGCTAATATCGGCCAGGCACAAAGTTTAGCGCCCGGCGCTAATTATCGCCTCCGACTGCAAAATTCACCTCTAACGCTCCTGGAGGTGATTCAGGCGCTAAATCAGGTGCAAACGTCAGGGAGAGAGGCGCTACCTCAGAACGCTACTGAAGCTCAGGCGATGCCAATTACCATGGAAGCCAGACAGACTGGTGCTGTCCAGTTCTTAAAGGGGAGGGGCCATCTTGCTGGCCAGCCACTTCCTGCTCATTGGATCTCGTCCTGGAGAGACCTCAAAAGCAATTGTTTTGGAAGCACTAATGGATACACCAGGGAAAGAGCTCGGCACTTAGGAACCTCAAAAGTGGTGCTGAGGGCCAAAATTCCTTAGGACAGCGTTAAAACCAAAAATTTTGCTGACAAGAAAAAGCAGGAAGCGCCTGCCTTTAAATAGCACTCCCCAGCCCCTTCTCGACTTGAAAATGTTCCCCTCTACCTGTCGTCCCTAGCGGCAGGCGCTAAGGCAGTGGGGCGCTACCGGGGCATTGCACGCTTGACTGACGTCACGACCTGCGGGCGCAGGAGATCATGGCGGTAGTGTTTAGTGCCGCCACAAAATGGCTGGTCAATTTCACGAGCGGCACTAAAATTGCCGCGCTCGGGCACTAAAGGGAGGCACTAACCAACCGAATTTTTCCCAATTCTTAGCAGTAGATTTCAATTATTAAAAAATGTTGTGGCTAATTATAAAAAAATGTTACTTGCGTCCCTAAAGCTATTTTTATTTTAATACCACAAATAGCTGTAACTTCTATGACTTAATCATGATGGAATGGATAACTTCTCAAGCCTGCAATTTTAGGCCCAAACTCTAAAATACCTAAGTATTCCTGTGTAAGTTAAAGTACTCACTTCTCTTCGCTCCTCAGAGGAGCTCCTAGTAACTCCCTGACGAGGACCCAAATTGTGTTTGCCAGTTGTCGCAAGAACAACTCATAACTACCCTCTGGTGTTGGGGAGGTAACCGGGTTCAAACTTGGGGTCACTTGTAGACGCCGCCCACTTTCATGGAATGAAAATCAGGCGGGTTTTATAACAGGCAGGCGCTCTGTTCTGCCAGAATACCATTTGTGCCATGAAGACGAAAATGCAACCCTACTGCCCCTTTTATTTGCTCTCCTGAGCATTCTATGCTCACCGGTGGTTCTACCCATCCCACAGCCCTTCTCCTAAGGCCACTGGTCCCACAGTTTTGCAGCTGCTAGTCCCACTGCCCTTTTCCTGAGACTCATCCCACTGCGCCTTCTCTTAAAGCTACCAAGTCCCTCCTTCAGGCTACTAATCCCACAGAGCTGGAATCTCTTGCTTTTAGCAAACGGAATTGTAAGCCTCCTACTTCCAACAGGTCTTCATTGGGTTAGGCTGCACCTGGCAAAATAAACAGGGAACAGCGATCAACAGAGGTCACATAAGTCTGCTTGAGGGCAGCTTCCCCAGGACCCCATGACAAATATAATGATTTGCTGGCAGGTTAACAGTGAGTTTAATGTCACTCACCAGCATTCACCAACGTCTGGTGAGGAAGAGATATGCTGTGAATTGTGAATCACCACAAGTTGCTGGACGATTTGAACTGCTCCGCCATTAGCCTTGTGAAAATGGCAACTCGTCGTCAATGTCCCTGTGAGTTTCAAGAAATTGCTGAATTTACACCTTAACTATTAAACTTGCCACAGAAAGTTAGGGCTGGTACTGAATCGCACAAGAAACTTTTTAATGACTAGATTTATGTTCTTGCAATGCCACTCAACGTCTCCAGCCCAGAAAGGGAACAATTGAAACTGCGGCATCTCATTCCTACAGGTAGTAAATTGTTAGACATTTAAAAAAAAAGTTTTAATTTTTTTCTTACTTATTTTTGTCTCTTTTTCTATCTCTCTGAATCCAATCTTTCTTTACTGTACCTGCTTTGATTCTAATTCACCCTATTTCCTTCTCCTTCATTCCTCTGTTTCTTTCGCTATCCTTAAATCACATTGGTGAAGGAGATAGACTGTTGGTTCAGTCGTTCACCAAGGTCCCAGATGCACCCGTTGCCCTTGCTTTTCATTGGGTTAGGCTGCGCCTGACAAAATAAACAGGGACAGTGATCAACAGAGGTCACATGTATCTGCTTGAGGGCAGCTTCCCCAGGACCCTAATCAGCTCGCAAAAATGTTTTAAGCTGAAATGTGAAGGAAAATGTCTAACTGACGAAGCATGCCACGAGGTGACCCGCTCCAGCAAAATCTGGGCCAATGAATTTCTCTAGAATAAGAGAAATATATGGAGCCACAAAACATAAAAGCAGATAGAAATTTCTCTTTCCAGATGTCATCAGAGTGTTTCCATCTTAAAAGAAATAAATCTTGAGTTGGAAAGAATATAGAGGTGCGTTTCAATCATTTCAAACTGAACTAATTATTTTTCATCACTAGTTTAGCTTGATCCAAAGGAACAGAAAACCTGGAATACCTAGATTCCACCTCATTCTCTCCCCTGCCCTAAGGCTGCCTAGCTTACAGCCTGGCCGAATTAAGGTGAATAGTGTTACGCAGCCTGAAGAGGAGCTGCTGAGTGACATGGTTTTCGGCCACTTCAAAAAGTTTCTTTCAAATGAACACTGACTGTGCCATGGAAATTCCACGGCACATGCTGTAGACTTCAGAGGCATTGTTCCAGGAGTTGCATAAATGGATCAGCCTGCCGAGAAACCATACTGATGGAACCGATGGCAGCCACAAAACCCCCAGACACTATTTTCATGATTGACTTTGATGTATTTATCCAGAAATTAGCCTGCAGTCACTGCCGTGCATATTCAGCATGGTTTACAAAAAGGACAAATTGTGTCTTAGCTGGAAAATGTCCAATTCTCCAATGTTATCTTGTTACAAATCCAGCAAAAAATGCTGCTTCCCCCGAGAAAAAAGCATTTAACTAAACTGGGGGTGGGGCGGGGGAGGGGGTTGGAATTTCCACGGGGGTTCTCCTGCTCATCCATCATAACTTCAGTGGAAGAGCCACAGAAACGCCAGAAAAGCAGCATTTATGCCATTTTTCCAGGATTTCCGCGCCTCTTCTACTGAATTTACAGTGGACGAGCAGGAGGACCAACCCACAAAAATTCACCCCTGAGATTAGGTCCCTTAATGATATTGGGGGGAGGAGAAGTGAGTGATCATCAACGATTTCTGATACAATGGGGATGAATCTCCATGGGGCTTCCGCTGCTCGTCTACCATCTACAACAAGAAGAAGCCCAAGTGCCTCCTGAAGAGAACTTCGCTGGCACTGCCGTCGCCGAGTCCCCCACCATCAACCCCTTGTGAGAGTCACTGTTGTCCAGAAGCTTAACTGAACCAGCTCTATCAATAGCAATACAGGAGCAGGGCAGAGGCTGGGTACTCTGTGATAAGTGGATCACCTGCTGACCGCTCAAAGACATTCAAGTAAGAAGTGTGATGGAATAATCACCACCTGCCTGAATGGGTTGCAGTCAGCTGCAACAACACTCAGGAAGCTCAGCACCATCCTGGACAGAGCAGTCCATGAGATCAATGTCCCTGCCATTGGATTCAATATTCATCTACGTGATGCATTGCAGCAACTCACTAAGGCTACTTCAACAGCACTTCCCAGCACTGTGACCTCAACCACAGAGGAGGACAAGAGCAACAATATCATGGGAAAACTATCACGTCCAAGTTCCCCTCCAAATCACATACCATCTTGACTTGGACGTATGCCGTCATTACTTCATTGCTGTTGGGTCAATGTCCAGGAATTCCCTACTTAACACCATCGTGGAAGCACCGTCACCACAAGGAGAAGGAGAAGGCCCACCAGCACAGTTCAAGGAGAAGGCCCACCAGCACTTTCTCAAGTCAATTAGAAATGGGCAATAAAGCTGGCCTGACCAGTGTCACCCATCTTCCCAGAACAAAATAATATATTATCTGTATATAAAAGCAAAATACTGCGGATGCTGGAAATCTGAAATAAAAACCGAAAACGCTGGACACTCTCAGCAGGTCAGGCAGCATCTGTGGAGAGAGAAACAGAGTTAATGGCCGCGATTTCACCAACCGAGGCGGGACTGGGGTGGCCGCAGTCCCAGCCCGCAGCCTGCTCCAGCCCGCACTCTCCAAGTGATTTTCCATTGATAGGGCATGTTAAGCCCGCCCAGTGAGGTTCCCAGCTAATTAAAAGGAAACGGGTCTGATGACATCATTTGATGACGCGTCATTAGCCGGTTTCCTTAAAGGGACCATGCCCAAATTGATTTTGACAGTTGTGCTGCCAGTGTTCTATAGCATTGAGGTGCTGCAAACACTGACAATCACTGCACAAAGGTGCACAGCTGCAACCAGGCTCTCCCATGACTCCTTCCAAAAGCATATGGAGGGAGTCACAGTACACAGGGAGGCCCTCTTCCCTTCCAATGGGCAGAAGACACCTCCCCAGGAGACCAACGCAGCCTGGTTGCACATTGCACAGGAGGGCACAAGCAGGGATGTCGTCAGGAGGACCAGGCTGCAGTGGTGCAAACCTTTCAATTATCTCAGTAGATCACGAAACGTTACTGCCAAGCCACACTCAAGCTCATCCTGCTGTGCCACTCATCACATCCCCATCACTCTGCCTTCCCTACCCTACTCCTGCACATCTTTACTCACACCAACTTACCTTGCACCTCCACTCATCCCTCTCTATCTACATTATCACTTCCCCATCTCACTAGCCACCCCTCACACTCACCCTCATACTACTGCAAGCATACCAACTAAAAACACACTAGGGTAGGCACGTGGGTGGTTTAGCCAATGGTCGTGTGAAGTTTCTGGTAATGTGATGTCAAACATTGAAATCTTTATTTTCAACACTTTGGGTTGGATTTTGCCATTGTGGGCGGGCTGGGGCGTGTCAGGTGGCATTCACGTCAGGACCCCGACTCCGACGTGAAGTGGGGAAAAAGTGCGATTTTCCCCTAATTGGGCAATTGATTTCCAGCGTGTGGGAACTCCTGGCCCAATGAGTCTTTTCATCCAAAAAGTCGCCTCCGATGACATCATCAATGCTGCTGGCTTGAAGGCCTGCAAGCAGCCTTGCTTCTTGTGGAGACTACAAACTTCATGGCCATTGGAGTAAGGAATTCATTGATCGACTGTGTCCAGCAGTAGGCCAAAGTGTGCTCCACGCTTCGATGAGCCCTCCCTCCAAGCTCTGGTGGAGGGAGCCAGGTCCAATAAGGAGATGGTGTTTGGTCTTTCATTTTTGATTGATTTATTTTGCTCGCATATGTGGCACTCATAAATAAGTTATTTCAGAAATTTAAAATCTAGTAAAGCAATGCTATCAAAGTACATTTATTAATTAGGGTACATGTTTGAAATAAATTAGCTGGTCTCCTGTAGCTTTGCTTGTAGTGAGTAGTAGAATTATACTGTTGTAAAGCTATAGAGGTGTTATCAACAAAGTGTTAGAGTAAGTAAATATGATACAGCAAACCTGTGCTATATGTAAAACTTGTAATATATTACTCACAGATGTCCTAAATGCTTACAGTGAGTTGTCTAAGCTGCTGATGTTTGTTTGCGCCTGATTTTGTTGGGTATTTGCTATTTGCCCAACTACTGTCCAGTGAATGCCCATGAAATTCTTACGCCTGGTAAAAGCAGGCGTAAGAGTTTAACTGAATATATTTTTAAATTATTTTAACATTAAAACACCTGTAAAATAAGTTACGGTTATTTTTAGCCCCTTAAAAACATTTACACTTTTTGTTTTAAATGTTTAATTAAATGGTATTTTAATTAATTTCAAACATGTAATTAAAAAAAAAATTATTTGGCATGTAAATGTAAACTTTTTATGTGATCCCCATTCATGCTTATGGGGATTCTGTACGTACAGAACCGCTTGCGAACCGCCTGCACCCTGGGATACGTGGGCCTTTACGCATGTCTATATGTAGAGGCCCAGGAGCGCGAGTCTCCGTGGATCCCAAGGCAGAAGGCAGGCACAGATTTTATTTGCGGATCAGAGGCATTTCCCCGCGGAAGCCTCCGACCACAAATTCAGGCCCACTATCTCTCTCTCTCATTCTCCCTACCAAATTAATCACTTCACACTTCTACGTGTTAAATTTCATCTGCCATGTGTCTGCCCATTTCACCAGTCTGTCTATGTCCTCCTGAAGTCTGTTACTATCCTCCTCACTGTTTACTACATTTCAGTGTCATCTGCAAACTTTGAAATTATGCCCTGTATGCCCAAGTCCAGTTCATTAATATATATCAAAAAGTGTAGTGGTCCCCACACTGACCCCTGGGGAACACCATTGTATACTTCCATCCAGTCTGAAAAACAACTGTTCACCACTACTCTCTGCTATCTGTCCATTAGCCTATTTCGTATCCATGCTGCCATTGCCTCTTTAATCCCATTTCATTTTGTTAACAAGTCTATTATGTGATACTTTGTCAAATGTGTGGTGGGTATGGATTCGCTACAGTTCATTAAAAACTAACTTGACAAGTTCCTGAGAGAAGAGGACATTTCCTGTTACAGAGGATAAGCTGTTAGTTAGTTATGATTATAAGGGGCTTTTGGTCACCTGGAGCTGCTTTATTCCCTTAAAGAGTCAGCCTTACCTAAGAAGAATAGATCTATCTCAATTTTGAATTTTTCAATTGACCTAGCCTTAATAGCTGTTTGGGGGAGAGAGTTCCAGGCTTCCACTACCCTTTGTGTGAAGAAGTGCTTTCTGACACCATCCCTGAAAGGCAAGCTCTAATTTTAAGGTTATGCCTCTGTGTTCTGGACACCTCTACCAGAGGAAATAGTTTTTCTCCATCTACCCTATCAAATACTTTACCATTTTGAGCACCTCAATTAGATTACCCCTTAATTTTCTATACTTGAGGGAATACAAGCTTAGTCTATGCAACCTATCCAAATAATTTAACCCTTTTAGCCCCAGTATTATTCTGGTGAATCTGCGTTGCACCCTCCAAGGCCAATATATCCTGCCTGAGGTGTGGTGCCCAAGTGAATCTAGTACTCCAGATGCAATCTAACCAAAGCTTTATACAACTGTAGTATGATTTCCACCTTTTTGTATTCCAGCCTTCTTGCGATAATGGCTAATATTCCATTAGCCTTTTAAATTATTTGTTGTACTTGTTCTCTAGCTTTTAGTGATTTCTGTACATGGACACCTAAATCTCTCTGCTCCTCCATAGTTCCTATATTGTCACTATTTAGAAAATATTCTGATCTATCTTTCTTAGGTCCAAAGTGGATGGCATCTCACTTCCCCATATTGAACTCCATTTGCCATAGTTTTGTCCACTCACATAATCTATTAACGTTCCTTTACAACTTTCTGCTTCTATCTACATTACTTACTGTGCCACCTTACTTAGTGCCATCAGCAAACTTGGATATATGGCTCTCTATTCCTTTATCTAAGTCATTGATAAATAGTGAAAATCTAAGGCCCCAGTACAGATCCCTGGGGGACACCACTAGTCACATCCTGCCAATTGGAGTACCGACCCATTATCCCTACTCTCTATTTCCTACCTCTTAACCAATGCCGTACCCGTACCTTACAAAAATCATACAATGTTGATGGAGACCAAGGGCTCAGCTCTCGGCTGTTACAATGCATCATCTCTATAAGGTTGCACTATAATTAGGGTTTATTACATTTCTTTGACAGAGACATCACTAATAATTTCCATACTAACTTGAAGTGAGAGTATATTTATGTATAGTGAAGTCTCGTAAATAAATTGAATAACTGTGCAGTGAATAAGTTAATAAACGTTTGAATGCTATTTGATATTTATTGAAAGCTAGTCCTATATCGAAAGATCTAATATGATTGAACTTCAGCAACACAAACCTCTTCTTCATCCTTTCAAAGCAGATTGTGCACATTGGAAAGCACTCAAGACAATGGTGACATTTGCCAGCTGTGAAATCTCATTTGGCCATTTCTTTTTTTTATTATTTGCTGAATATTTAGCATAATACTTATTGAGCAATGTTATTACCATTCCTTATTGGTGAAATGTCATACAGCTGGGAAATCTTGTTGATTGCACATAAAAGAAGACAACAGCACAAATATAAACATCAAGCATTCTAGAGGCACTTTAGTCATAAACAGAAGATTACTAGAGGTGAACCGAATCCTCGAGCCAAGTTGACCTGTATTGGGTCTATTTAGGAACAACTGATTTTGGCGAAATTAATGTCATAGCAGGAAAAAAACTTTGCCCATTAAATCTTTCTGTAAATTGTGGAAGCTGGCACTTGTAGTTGAAGTTAAAGTGCCAGAAAAAGTTTGCTTGTTATTATATGTTTCAAAATTATCCTTGTGCATCAACTGATCATAGGTAGCTTAATACAAAAGCAAAATACCGCAGATGCTGGAAATCTGAAATAAAAAGAGAAAATGCTGGAAATACTCAGCAGGTCAGGCAGCATCTGTGGAGAGAGAAACAGAGTTAATGTTTCAGGTCGATGACCCTTCGTCAGAACTGGAAAAAGCTGGAGATGGAACAGGTTTTTAAGCAAGTGTAGGGGCTGGGAAAGAGGGGAGGGGAGGAAAGAACAAAAGGGAAGGTCTGTGATAGGATGGAAGGCAGGAGAGATTAAGAGACAAAAGGGATGATGGTGCAAGGCAAAAGGAGATGGTAATGGGACAAGTTAAGAAATAAAAGATGGCTCTGGATGAAGTGTAAATGGCAATTGCAGAATGATCGACAGCTGCCATGTGAGAGAGGAGAAAAAAATGGGGAAAATAAAGGTAGGGGCAGAGGTAACTTAATGATGAGTGTGCATTAGTGAGCCTTGCCAGTTTAGTAGTAATCAATGTGTATGAAACCAAATGATTCAAAAGAAAGTATTATGCATCAGTGTTCACTTATACCTCTCACACCTGGATGTAGCTATAACAGATTTTGCTTGGCTTCCTACACGATAGTGATTAGTGACAGGGCTCCAGGAAGTCATCAAGATGCTGTATTAAATATACTATACACCATTAGAACCATGCAATAACTGAAAAATGCTGACAGTCATCTCTCACACATTTTTCAGACTTGTCTATAAATTCCCAGCCATGGTATGATAGCTCAAGGCCAATATTGGAATTTTAATATAATTAAATCCTTCCCATTGTGTTTTAGAAGTCCTTATGGAAGTTTGCTTAGGATAGTCCAATTGATTGCTCTGTGGATTACATTATACCTTATATACATATCGATTCAGTGTCCAGTGGAAATTGATTGGGGTAGAGCTTGACTTTGTGCGATAGTGTAAAATGGGTGATAGCGAATTGGCCGCCTGCTTTACATCTCTCCTGATTTTTATTTTCATTGACTTGAAGGAATAAAGAGATGTATATCCAAGTTTACAGATGACAAAAAAAATCGGAGGCACATAAGTTGTGTAGATGGGAGCAAGAAGTTACAAAGGGGCATAGATAGACTAAGTGAGAGGGCAAAACTGTGCCAGATTTAGTTCAATGTGGGGAAGTGTGAGGTCGTTCTCTTTGGCACCAAGAAAGAATATCAGAATGTTTCCTGAATGGTGACAGACTAGAGCTGTGGAGGAGCAAAGGGATTCGGTTGTCCATGTACATAAAATACTAAAAGCTCGTGCAAGGTACAAAAAGCAATCAAAAAGGTTAATGCAAAGTTGGCCTTTATCCCAAGGGGGCTGGAATACAAAAGTGAGGATGTGATGCTTCCATTGTACAGAGGCTTGGTCAGACCCACCTGAAGTAGTGTGTTCAGTTTTGGGTACTACACCTCAGAAAAAATTATATTGGCCTTGGAGGAGGTACAGCACAGATTCACCAGATTGATATCAGGACCTACAGGGTTAAATTATGAGGACAGTTTGCATAAACTTGGGCTGTATTCCCTTGAGTTTAGAAGGTTGAGGGGTGATCTAATTGAGGTGGTGTAGCGGTTCGTGTAGATCGCCACTAAATAAGAGAGTTTGACTTCGACGAACTATTAACAAGTTGTTTATTTATAGGAACAGACTAATTACAGCAGGTAAGATGGCAGGTAAGATGCCTGGAGGGCGGCAACACTTGTAACTGTTCTTGCTTTAGGAGAAAACAACCGGGAGGGTGGCACGCTTTTTGTTCACGCCGAATCGTGTAGTAGGTAACACAACCAGCAGGCTGAAGGGCTGGTGCATCGTCAGCGGGGAAGGAGTCGTCGGTGTTCATGAGGGATGGGTTCTCGTGGTTCGCGAGGGATGGGTCCTCGTGCGCGAGGAGTGCGTCCTCGTGTTTTGCGGGGGTGAGTCCTCGTGATATCCCCGCAGGGCGCGCTCTGATCTTGTTGGCCCGAACATGCTGTACCCCACGCTTGGAGAGATTTATACTTGCTGTTGCTTTGGACGTAGAGGCGGACGATCCGTGAGGCGGTAGAATAGTCGAATACGGGGACCGTGAGCACGTGCGTGGTCTGTGCCGCATCGATATTCTCGGCGAACGGGGCTTCTACCTTCATAAAGCACGAGGGAGACTGTGGCTCCCTGGATTGCGGTAGCGACAGCGGAACGGCTGATGCTTCCATAGCGTGCTTCGTTTGTGAAAGACGTTCATAAACCCACCAATTGTAGCGCTGGTGGTCAACGGTTGCCGTTGGTCGTGCTCTATCTCTGTGAAATCGTTCATGAAAAACGGGCTCACCTCCAAGCTACGCTTCCTTTGCGAAGACGTTTGCAAAGACGGGGTCGCTTTTGGTGGAATCGGTGCTAGGCGGTTGCTGTTCCGTGGTTGTTCGTCGGTTGTGCGTTGGTCGTCTTGTGGGAAGATGAGGTTCAGGCGCGCGTTGCTACTGTGAAAATCATTCACGGATACGGGTTCACCAATTGTAGCGTTGGAATTGATGAGCTCCCGGACTCACGTCGTTGGGTCACCAATGTAGCGGTTCGTGTAGATCGCCACTAAATAAGAGAGTTTGACTTCAATGAACTATTAACAAGTTGTTTATTTACAGGAACAGACGAATTACATCAGGTAAGATGGCAGGTAAGATGGCTGACTGTAGGAGCACCGTGGTATAGGTCTTGTCCCAGCGGGGACTCCACGAGGACCGAGTTCGCAGTCCTGTGGGGAGCGTGATGACGTCATCGTGTTTGTGTTGTGACGTCATCACGTTGTCCGCGTTTCCCGCGCTTAGGGCATCACGTGATGCACGTCGTCACGTTTGCCCACGCTTGGGGCAGTCACGTGACCGCATCGTTGCGTCGCTGGCCGTTGAGGCCGAGGTCGCGAGGCCGGGCTGTGCCAGTGCTTGCCGCGGGAGCGGAAGATCGCGTCGCTCCCGTCGGCTGGCCGATACGGCCGAAGACGCTATGCCGGGTTGCGCCGGCGGCCGTCCTGGAAGGCTGAGTCAGGCTGGTGGCCGCCGCACGCATGTTACGTCATACGTGACGTGACGTCAGCATGTTAGGGTACATCTTAAAGGGGCACGGCCCCAACAGGTAAGTTAAAGGGGCAACGGCCCTAACAGGTAAGTTATACATACATAAGTAAGTTAAGTACATACAGTTAGGTAAGTTAAAGGGGATTATGTATATATCTATATGTAAGGGACAACCGGTGGTAGCGCCACAGTGGTTAAAATGATAAAGGGATTTGATGGGATAGATACAGAGAAGGTATTTCCTGTGGTGAGGGAATTCAGAACAAGAGGCCATTAAATTATTAGATGTAGGCTATTTAGGAGTGAACACAGGAAGCAGTTTTCATACAAAGGATAGTGGAAATCAGAAATGCTCTTCTCCAAAAGGCTGTGGATGTTGGGTCAATTGAAATTTTCAAGACTGAAATCAGTAGATTTTTGTTGGGTAAAGATATCAAGGGATGTGGATCAGTGGATGAAGTAAATGAAATTGAAGTATAGATCAGCTATGATCTCGCAGGCTCGAGGGGCTGAATGACCTACTCCTGTTCCTATATTCCTAATTGTTTGAAGAGGGAGGGAATGGGCACATTGGCTTCCTTTGGTGTAGAGCTGTGGCACCATTTTTGAGTTGATCAATCCAGGAAAATAAGCATCTACATCAGATCCCTGGTGGCAATGAGAATGCATTGTTACTGTTTGGCAATGTAGGGGCGATACATCCAAGATCCCTAGCAAGCTCAAGGAACTCATGATTGAGATCAGATTTGGATTTAAGAGTAGCTGAACATTTGATTGCTTGAAACCAAATTGAAGTCCAAATAACAAAGGAACTTGAATTCTCACATGTACTGGATAATATCCATTTCCTTGGATCAAGTGTCAAACTCCATAGAAGCCAAAAGACCTGAAGATTAATTCTGAAAGCACAGTGCTTCATGTAAGAAGGAATGCAATGCTGGTGGTGACTTCTCGGGATTTGGCATATTGCTGTCAATGGCTGCATTCCACATGTTAATCCGTCCTCTGTAGTCCCTTCAATTATGATCTGTGCAGTTCTGGAGAATAATTCCATTTGGCAGCCTGATCTTCAGTTATGACCCTGTTAGACCTTCATATGAAAATGAAGGAAAATTAATAAAATGGAAATGAAAACAAGGACAGTTCTCAGTTCACACTTCTTTTCATTAAGCTGACACAAGTTGTAATCATATGAGCACATTGATACCAATACTATTACAAAGGGTAAAGTCTGAAAGAGACAATGGGCTAGAAATTCATTATAGCCCAGGAATGGGCGGTAAAATTAGAAAAGCTGGAGAATTAGTGCCAGGCGCTAATGCTTTAGACTGCACTCAAAATTCATTCTCACTGCTCAAAGAAATGATTGGGGTGCTAAATCAAGTCTTAAAGGCCTAGCTCAGTGGCGTTAAACTCAAAGGCTGCAATTTTGCTGGCGCTCAGGGGGCAGGTTCGGAGGTGGGTCAGGTGTTAAAGTCGCAATGATTGACGGCGGCTCGGAAACCTGCCGCGAACCCGCCTCTGTGTGAGTTTCAAGAGTGTCAGGTCTGCGATTTCACAACAGACCCAACACCAAGCGGCGGGTAAGGGATTTAAGACACTTAGGGCTAGATTTTCAGTTGCTTGCGCCAGCAGTTAGCGCCTTAAGAGAAGTGATTTTCGGGCGCTATGCGTGTAGCGCCTGGGCGCAGCGCAGTTTGCGCCCCGCCCCAAATTAAGTTGCCCGTTAGCGCCGGCGCAAAGTTTGGCGGCCGCCCGGATGCGCGCGCAGAAAATGACGTCACATCCTCGTGCAACGCCCTTTGGCCGCCCCGAATCCAAACTTCAGTCGGACCGCCCCATTGTGCGGCTGGCGTCCAGAGCGTTTGTAAAATGGAACGCAACACACCCTGGGGAGCGCAAATTAAAGGGCACTCCTCCTGCACCATATACGGCACTCTGCATGTGTTGTGTGGAAGGATCAAGTGTGTGGTTGTGAACGGTGTATTTATGTACTCCTCCTCCTCCTCCTCCTCCTCCTCCTCCTCCTCCTCTCATCATCATCATCATCATCATCATCATCATCATCATCATCTTTTCCCCCCCAGACTCTGCCTATGAAAAAAAACACATGCACCCTTTCCCTTTAAGAGCTCACTGGCACCAGAGTGTCTGCCGTGCGCTGCGCCCGAGCTCGGGTGTTGCGCTCTGCACCGCCGGCTTAGCGCCTAAAGATAGTAGTGGAACGCCTCTTTTAGCGCTCCACCAACCTCTTAGGGCGAAGCCACTGAATTTCCGGCAACGGGGCGCTACTTTGGGGCGGGCGCTAACTTCGGGCGGGCGCAAAGGTTAGCGCCCCAAAACTGTCTATACTGAAAATCTAGGCCTAAACTCCTTGTGAAGTGCTTGTTAACTGCTATTTTGAGAGCCTTTTGCAATTTTCCAGCATTTGATTCGGGTTTCATGACGTTCGGAGATCACACCAGGTAAGTGTTTCTGGAAGACCAACGAGCTGGAAACTTCACAACTGCAACTGCAATCTAAAAACTGCACTCAAATTTGCTCAATTTCAGCTGTCAGAGGTTGCTGATTTCATGATTTGGGACACTGTCTTGAGGCTGTAAGTGTCTGGTGTTAACTCTATATCCACTGTCACCTGCATTGCAGGACATAAAAGGCGCCCTCAAATTGGGATCACACAAATGGCAACGATGTCAAACGTTCATACAAGATTAATTTATTCCAACATAATAAAAAAACAGAAACTTAACATTGAACTCTATCAGAACACCCAAGTGAGTACCCTTGTGATCATTTATGTGTCATCTTTCTCTTACGCGTGCTTCTACGTTGTGCTACCCCTGTGGCTTCTGCAGATGTAGAGACAGCCTGCTCACTTCCCTGCTGCACCTGCTTAGATGCCTTTGGTGGTCGTCCTCTGGGTTTTGGAGCCTTTAAAGGCCTCGCCAAAGGCTGCTCCTCCTGCAGCTGCACAGGGCCATCACTGCTCCGGTCGTCATCTGGGTCTCTGACCGAGGGGTTGGCAAGGGGATGGAAGTTGGAGCACTTGGAGAGGAGCCACCACTTGCATGTCACCTCTCACTATCATCCCTCTCATAGGCCACCCACACCTCTCTGCTAGCAAGTAGCTGGAAAGTAGCTTGCTGCACATCAGTGGGGCCAGGAGGACCCATCTCTGTACTGACAGTCCTCATAATGGAAATGTCCATGTACCTCTGGTTCCTCTCCATGATAGATGCCCACCTATCCTCCATAGCTGACCATCTATTTAGAAGAGTCACCATGTTCATTTGCATCTGGCAATTTATGTTGCCATCCTTTCCATGGTGGCACCTACTTTCGCCATTGAGTGCACCATGGCAGTGCTCATGTTTGAGATGGACTCCTCCATTCTCTGCACACTCGCAGTCACCGTGGTTGCAAACCCAGTCAGAGCCTCCTGCACTTGGTCCTGAAACTCCAGCACCGCTCTCTTTCTGGATGGCCCTCGAGGCTCAGCATCTACATGCAGCTGAGCAGAGCTAGGAGCATCCTGCGGCCTCCGACGAGGACTCTCCACTGCTATCCCTGTCTCCACTATCTGCTCTTGCTCACTCGTGCGTTGTGATACACCAGGTGACAACACTACTCTAAATCGTCAACGACCCACCGAGGTGTGTGTCACCGTGCTGGTGCTGGGTGCGCTCATTTCTGCTGATGCTGCTCCCTCAGAGGATGCAGCATCCTCTGAGGAGTCCTCTGGTTCTTCCTCCTGGGCAGTAGGGAGGGGAGCTCTTGATAGTCCTGTGGGAGAGGAAAGTCATGAGTTAGACATTTGATACTACGGCCTAGAAATTCGGTAGGCTTAGCGCCGCTTTTGAGGCGCTAGAGGGCCTAGCGCTGGAGTTATGGCCAGTTTGGAAATTGAGTGGGTCCCTAAATCGGCGTTAGGCCGTTAGCGCTGCGCCGGCACCGATGACGTCATTGGTGTGCGCAGCGTCCCGGTTGCCATGGTAACCCGCCCGAACTCCGAAATTGACTTGCGGCCGCCTCGCCCGTGGCAGCCGCAAGCAACGTTCTGGCAGAGGTGCCTTACTGGACTTTGCGCCGGCGCATTAAAGGCCCCGCGGCGGCCGGCCGCTTTCCCGCCGGCCGCCTGGCCGCAGCTCCCTCCCCGGACTTCTCCCCCCCCCCCCCCCGGGACAGATGCAAGCCCGGCACTTGTCCGAGGTGCCGGGCTCATTTTTACAATGATTTTTGCGGGCCGCGGCCGGGTGCAGGCAGCTCCTCCTTAAGGGAAGGAGGAGGCCTGCACTTCCCGAACCTGCCGCACCGCAGCGGGCGCCGCAGCGCCGGAATAGCACCGCAATTCAGCGCGTAGCGCCAGTTTTCAGGCGCAAACAGCTTTCAGCAGCGCCGGCAGCCGTTTGGGCGCAGAACTAGTGAATTTTTGGCCCGCCCAGCGCGACTTAGCTCCGGCACTAACTTCCGGCGCTAAAGCCGTCACTGCGCCAAAACCCAATTTCTAGGCCGTAGTGTGCAGACATATCCCATTGTGCATATGATGAGCATTCCATTTCTAATGACATCAGATGCCATATGTGTCACTCATGAAAGCCAAATAAGATGGATGGAGAAGCATTCTGTCACCAGGCTGTTCAATTGAGCCTGTCTCTCGGTTCCCCATTTCGAGCTGTTCCACTGATCCCGCCAAAGCAGCCTCCTCAGCGTTGGTCAGCTGTGATAAGGATGATGGTCCTCCTCCTGTTCTCTTCCTCTCCCTCTTATTGTGGGCTCTCTTTTCTTGCAATGAGGGAATGACATGGAGTTTCAGTGAGAGTGATGGAAAGAGTGTAAAGAATGGATAGAATAGATGTTTAGAAGGACAATGTGAAGGAGTGGGTTCCCAAAATGAAGTTCCCTCCTTTTGAGTTGTTAGTTGTTGTCAGTGCATAACCTTGAGGGTGGGTGTCAGGGGTGCATAGTAAGATGGGAAACTGATTCTGTGCATAGGGAGAGAGGGATGGGAGATGGTGCAAGGGATGTTAGGTTGGGTCAGGATGTGCAGGAGTAGGGTTAGCAATGCAGAGTGATGGGGATGTGATGATAGGCACAGCAGAATTAAGGTAAGTGAGCTTTTAAACTCACTTTTCCAGAATGTAGGAGACCATTGAACCTCTTCCTGCATTGGACCCAGGTGCGTCTGAACATGGACCTGGCATTGACCTCCCCAGCTATTCGTAGCCAGGCTGCCTTTGTCTGCTGAGGAGATTTCCTTCTTCCATCACCTGGGTACAGGACCTCCCAACGTCCTCTGACTCCCTCCACAAGAACACGGAGGGAGTCCTCGTTGAAGCGGGGAGCTGCCTTTTGCTTCTCTGCAGACATCGTGGTGAGAAGCAGCAGTCAGAAGCACCAGAAACGACCTGAAATCTAATGGTGAAATGGCCCCCTTAAATGCACCGGCTGCAATGGCATCAGCATATCAGCTGAACAAATCCGCACCTTGTGATCAGGGCAGGTATCCCACACCCTAACTAGCCCAATTAACGGAAAATTGCATCAGCAGGTCGGCAGGAGCCGGCAGCGGGACGGAAACCCACCCACTACCGTTCCCGACGAAAACCTGCCTCCAGGAAGAAAATCATGGCAAAAGAGTGTGCCAATATTGGGTGCAGTCTAATCTCAACTCATCATTGCCACAGGCATTTCCCAGTACTTAAAGGGGAGGTTCATTGATACTGCAGCACCTCATTGTCAACATTGCGGGCTGTGCAGCTGCCTCAGCAACGAGAGGCACAACAAGGAGAAGGAGCCGGAGCACTGAAGCAGGTGTGCTCATGGCAGATCCACCTCAGTTGGGTGGTCAGGGTGATTGAATGCTTCAACAAATGCTACATACCAGCATCTGTACCATAAGCTTCACACACTGCCCAAAGCACCACACCCCCAGCGCTCACCCACCAACAATTTCTACCTACCAACACTCACACTCACATCTCATGCCTTGAAAACAATGACAGCTATTCAACTATGGCAGGCACATGGGTCATTAGTTATTAGAATGAATGTGATATGTGTGATATGTTTATGCATAAATTTATTAATGGAGTTTGCAATATTTTGTGGTCTCCCTCATTTCACCTTTGCACCCAGGAGGACGCTGTGATGTGGCACGACGCAGGGATGGCATGATGGGCATGTGGTGAGAAAAAGGGATCTGGGGTTTAAGTCATCCTGCTGTGAGGCTGGAGGTCTGTTTGGAGGAGGTGGCAGAGTTCTGTGACCACCGCCTTGGTGATGCGGAGCTGTCTAATACACTGCTCCTCACTTAATTGGGGGTAGGAGAAGTGCTGTCGGTAGACCCTCAGAGGGGAAGGCCTCCTGGTGGGAGCCCTGATAGCCCTCCTCCTCCCTCTGGCCACATGTTCCACTCTTTCGCGCTGCCTCCACTCCCTCCTCTGTAGATCCTGGAGGTCTAGTACAGCCCCCATTAATGTAAGGGCGACTGAATAACAAGGAGCTGCAATCAGATATGGATCGTAATTGTATCTTTATGGAAAATATGAGAAAATCAGGACTGAACCAGCAGAAGAACATAAGAACATAAGAAATAGGAGCAGGAGTAGGCCAATCGGCCCCTCGAGCCTGCTCCGCCATTCAATAAGATCATGGCTGATCTGATCCTAACCGCCAATCCACTATCACAGAACCATCTCCTGAATCTAACAGAATTAGACACATGAAATAGGAGCAGGATCAGGCTACACGGCCCCTGGGCCCGCTCCGCTACCCACAGGGCCATGACCGAGCCGAACCTAGACTCATGTCCAAATTCCTGCCCGCTCCCCGTAACCCTTAATTCCCTTTACTTCTAGGAAACTGTCTATTTCTGTTTTAAATTTATGTAATGATGTAGCTTCTACAGCTTTTTGGGGCAGCATATTCCATGGACCTACCACCCTCTGAGTGAAGTAGTTCCTCCTCATCTCAGTTTTGAAAGAGCAGCCCCTTATTCTAAGACTATGCCCCCTAGTTCTAGTTTCACCCATCATCGGGAACATCCTCCCTGCATCCAACCGATCCAACCCCTTCACAATCTTATATGTTTCAATAAGATCGCCTCTCATTCTTCTGAACTCCAATGAGTAGAGTCCCAATCTACTCAACCTCTCCTCATATGTCCATCCCCTCATCCCCGGGATTAACCGAGTGAACCTTCTTTGTACTGACTCGAGAGCAAGTATGTCCTTTCTTAAGTATGGACACCAAAACTGTACGCAGTATTCCAGGTGCGGTCTCACCAATACCTTGTACAACTGAAGCAATACCTCCCTATTTTTATATTCTATCCCCCTAGCAATGAAAGCCAACATTCCATTGGCTTTCTTAATCATTTGCTGCACCTGCATACTAACCTTTTGAGTTTCGTGCACCAGGACCCCCAGATCCCTTTGTACTTCAGTACTTTCCAGTTTCTTGCCATTAAGATAATAACTTGCTCTACGATTTTCCCTGCCAAATTGCATAACCTCACACTTTCCAGTATTGTATTCCATCTGCCAAATCTCTGCCCACTTACTTAGCCTGTCTATGTCCCCTTGCAGGTTTTTTATGTCCTCCTCACTCACTACTTTCCCTCCCATCTTAGTATCATCTGCAAACTTTGATATGTTACACTCGGTCCCCTCCAAATCGTTAATATAGATTGTAAAGAGTTGGGGACCCAGCACTGACCCCTGTGGAACACCACTTGTTACTGATTGCCAGTCTGAGAATGAACCATTTATCCCAACTCTCTGCCTTCTGTTAGATAGCCAATCCTCTATCCATGCCAGAATATTACCCCCAATCCCGTGATTTTTTATCTTAAGCAATAATCTTTTGTGTGGCACCTTGTCAAATGCCTTTTGGAAGTCTAAATACACTACGTCCACTGGTTCCCCTTTATCCACCCTATATGTTACTTCCTCAAAGAACTCCAGCAAATTTGTCAAACATGACTTCCCCTTCATAAAACCATGCTGACTTTGTCTTATTAAATTATGATTATCCAAATGTCCTGTTACTGTCTCCTTAATAATGGACTCCAAAATTTTACCTACCACAGATGTTAGGCTAACCGGTCTATAGTTTCCAGCCTTCTGCCCTTTTTAAATAAGGGTGTTACATTAGCAGTTTTCCAGTCTGCTGGGACCTTTGCTGAGTCCAGGGAGTTTTGGAAAATTATTACCAATGCATCGACAATCCCTACCGCCACTTCCCTCAAGACCCTAGGATGTAAGCCAACAGGTCCAGGTGATTTATCCGCCTTGAGTCCCATTATTTTACCGAGTACCACTTCCTTAGTGATTTTGATCGTGTTTAGCTCCTCCCCCCCTTTAGCCCCCTGTTTGTCCAGTGTTGGGATATTCTTAGTGTCTTCTACTGTAAAGACTGATATAAAATATTCATTCAGTGTTTTTGCCATCTCCATATTTCCCACCATTAATTTCCCAGTCTCATCCTCTAAGGGGCCAACATTTACTTTAGCCACCCTTTTTCTTTTTATATAGCTATAAAAACTCTTACTATCTGTTTTTATATTTTTTGCTAATTTACTTTCATAATCTATCTTCCCTTTCTTAATCAATCTTTTTGTTATTCTTTGCTGTCTTTTAAAGTTTTCCCAATCCTCTATCCTCCCACTAGATTTGGCTACCTTATATGCCCTTGTTTTTAGTCGAATACTATCCTTTATTTCTTTACTTAGCCACGGATGGCTGTCTTTTCTTTTACACCCTTTTCTTCTCAGTGGAATATATATTTTTTGGAAGTTGTAAAATAACTCCTTAAATGTACACCACTGATCATGTATCGTCTTACCCTTTAATCTATTTTCCCAGTCCACTCTACTCAATTCCGCTCTCATACCTTCATAGTCTCCTTTATTCAAGCTTAGCACGCTTGTTTGAGATCCAACCTTCTCACCCTCTAATTGAATATGGAATTCAATCAAAACAAAAATTCTAAAAGATCAACAGAAAGTAGCTGCCACATGAGGAGGAGGCTGGCGTAGATAAACAGAAGACTGAAATGGCCTCACTTATGATGAATAAATGTAACTACTTTTTAGTTACCCCAACACTCCTGATACAAAAGAACCTTTAAATGACTGAATTAAACTGATGCACAATGTCAAACTGACAAGAAAGCAGTGAAACTCCACTAACCCGACAGCTGTAACTCATTACTCATGATCCCTTTAAACAACGGTCCCTGGTGCTGCTTCTGCCTACTTGACGCCTCCTCTTCCTGTCGCTGTCTGGTCGAGGCGCTAAGGTAGGTGGCAAAAATCCATTTTGTAGATTAGGCGTCCAGTGAGCATTGCACGCTCACTGACGTCATGATCTGCCTGGCATTGAAGTCCCCGGCGGTACCTCATACCGGCGGCGCCACAGGGGGGACTGGATTTGCCCTGCGTCGCTGGATTCGCCTCGCCCTGGTGCTACTGCATCAGCGCCACATCAGCGCCACTGCTGGCACTAACGGGAGATGTTAACCAGCTGAATTTTCCCCCCAATAACCTTTAAAATGACGGGTTTTTTTTAACCTGCAAATGCTGGAAACAAGCAACAGCTCCATCAACGTTTGAAAATAGAAAAGGTAGATTAACGATACAACAATTTGCAATTATATAGCGCCTTTAGAAGAATGTCCAAAGCGCTTCACATGAGGAGATATTAGGAGGGGTGACCAAAAGCTTGGTCAAAGGTGGGTTTTAAGGAGGGCCTTGAAGCAGGAGAGGAAGGTTGAGAGGTGGAGGGGTTTAGGGAGGGAATTCCAGAGCGTTGGGCCTCGATAGCTGAAGGCACGGCCACCAACAATACGGCAAAGGGAAGGGGGGTGCACAGGAGCCCAATGTCAGAGCAAAGGAGAGTTTCTGGGAGGCATTTGCAGCACTGGAGGAGGGTAAAGAGTTAGGGATGAGGCCATAAAGGGATTTAAACATGAGGGTAAGAATTTTTAATTTGAGATACTGGGGGACCGGGAAGCCAAAAAAATAATAATAAAGGAAATGAAGATTAAATGGGTGTCAGGCCTAAAAGAAATAACAGGAGTAATAGTAAAGAGGAAATGAAAGAAAATGGAAGCATGAAAATTGTGGACATAGTGGCCTAGAAATTGAGTTGACGCCGCGCCAGGGCTTTAGCGCCGGAAATTTAGCGCCGGCGCTAATTCCCTTGCGCGCGCCAAAAATTCAGTAGCGCCGCACCCAGACGGCTGCCGGCGCTACTGGCGGGCGTGAGCGCCTCCCAATGGGCGCTGAGTGCCGAATTGCGGCGCTAATCCGGCGCTGCGGCACCCGATGCGGTGCGGCAGGCTGGGGAAGTGCAGGCCTCCTCCTTCAGTTAAGGAGGAGCTGCCTGCACCCGCCCGCTGTCCGTTCAAATATTGAAAAAATGAGCCCGGCACCTCGGACAAGTGCCGGGCTTGCAAGCCAGACGCATCTGTTCCGCGGTGGGGGGGGTGGAGGAGTCCGGGGAGGGAGGTGCGGGCAGGCAGCCGACGGGAAAGCGGCCGGCCGCCGCGCGACCTTAATGCGCCGGCGCTAACTCGGGGAAGACTCGGTTGCCAGAGTCTTAGTTGCGGCTGCCACGGGCGAGGCGGCCGCAACTGAATTTCGGCGCTGGGGCCCGTCGGCATGGCAACCGGGACGCTGTGCACACCGATGACGTCATCGGTGCCGGCGCAGCGCTACCGGCTTAACGCCGACGGAAGGGCCCCACTCAATTTCCCAACTGGCCATAACTCTGGCGCTAGGCCCTCTAGCGCCTCAAATGCGGCGCTAAGGCTACTCAATTTCTAGGCCAGTATTCGGAGAGGAGGAAAGAAGAACGCAAAACTTAAAACAAGAAATAGAGGCACAGGGTGACTGAATAACAAGGAGCTGCAATCAGATATGGATCGTAATTGTATCTTTATGGAAAATATGAGAAAATCAGGATTGAACCAGCAGAATAAGTCAAAACAAAAATTCTAAAAGATCAACAGAAAGTAGCTGCCACATGAGGAGGAGGCTGGCGTAGGTAAACAGAAGACTGAAATGGCCTCACTTATGATGGATGATGAAGAGGGGGGCCAAAACATTACAATTTTGATTAAATACAGGCAGACCAGCATCTGAATTTCTTTGCCCAAAAACGATAATATGAATCTGTTTAATTTTCTTTTTAAAATGTTACATATCATTAAACAGATTGAGCACCTCCTGTCGTCCTTTGGTATGCAGTCTTATTGATCAGTGTTACTCAATGGAGCAATTAGATTCAGAAAAGTGGCATACAGACCAGTCTGACTGCAGGGAGAAAACTCGAAGGAAAGCTAATGCTGGAAGATTTGTAAAATTTGAAAAAGAAAAGATAAATAAACATGTGTTCCACAGAGTTTGAAGTGCTGGTGGTAAATAAGTAATCATTGTTTAGTGAGAACATTTTGTAAATACCTGGGGTAGATTTTTGTCTTTATCGTCTGTGCATTAACCATCGCCTGGGTGGATCACACAACAGTAACAGAACCCATCCGATTTGCTTTCCATTATTTCCCCAAATTTCTCTCATGGCCTCTTCACTTCACACTCCAGCCACTTGCTTTCCATTCAACACCTTCTACTCCTGCTTGCAAGTGCAATACATGCCCACTCTCCTTTGTAGGAGAACTCACTAACTCTGACCTTCTCTCTCGACAGGAGTAAACAGCGAACAACACCAGGGAAAGAAGCAGGAATGGGAGAGGACCAATAAACCTCTTGGTCATACCTGAGCTGGAGCAGCAAGCTTTTGAACTAATGACCCTTCAAGAGCCGTGCACATCGCAGATTTCGAAGCTGGGAGCAGATCTGAACAGGGTCTCTGATGATTACTTGTACCCCTTCATGAAGTACAGAAAAATATTAGCCGGGATTTTTACCTTGGAGTCAGGGTGGATGCGTGCGGGCTGTGTAGTGGGTCACCATCCCGAAGATTTGAACAGTGCATTCTACACTGTGCGTTTAACTCAATTGCATCAATTGAAAGAGTCATGTGGGTTTCCCGGCCCAATTAACTGAAGCGGGTCTGATGACGTCACCAATGACTCGTTTTCAGCGCAGATATTTAAAGCAGCCTTGCACACATCTCATTTGAAGGTTGCTGTAGGAGAGTTCAAGATTGAAGAGCTACAAATTGCTGAATAAGATTGAGATATCTGTGGGTCATGGAGACACACAGACAGAAGGCTGTGCCAAGATTCCCAGATGCCTCCCCGGAAGTGATGGTCCAGAGAGTAAGAGCACGCAAACAGGTCCTCTTCCCTGCGGATGGCCGGAAAAGACCAGATAGAGACACTAAGAGGGCCTGGCTAGAGATCACAGAGGGGGTCAGCAGCAGGGATGTGGTCAGGAGGATGTGGATCCAGTGCCGCAAAAGATTCAATGATCTCATGAGGTCAGGAAAGGTGAGTGCAATGCCACACTCACCTACATCCTGATGTGCCTATCACCCCAACCCCATCCCTCTGCCTTCCCAAGTCTACTCCTGCACATCACTCCTCACACCAACCTACCTTGCAGGTGCACCCATCCCTCTCTGTCTATGCACCTACTCACATCCCCCTCTGAAGATCCAGCATTGACACTCACCCCCATCCTAATGCAATCATAGCAAGTAACGCCACAGAAGGAGGCCATTTGGCAATGTCACGCCACTCCCTTATCGTCACCCTTCACAGATGTAGCCCATCCATCCCTTACACTTATTCCATCACTCTTATTCAAAGTTCTCTTCTTTCCCTCCTTGCAGGAGAAGAGAGCCCACAACAACAGGGAGAGGCAGAGAACAGGAGATGACCCTCCAATATTAACAAATTTGACTCCAGCAGAGGAGGAGGCCCTAGAAATCTCTGGAGTTGCAGAGCTGCTGGTGGTGGGAGAGGGAGAGAGGGGGGCCTCCCAGCAACCTGGTGACAGAATTAAATAGCATACAGCCACATGGCATACAACAGTCACTTCAGCAGCTAGTGAAATGTCATCATGTGCCTAATGGTAATGTTACCCATTCTTATCATAATTCACCTCTTTACTCTCCCACAGGTCCATCAATTGCCCTCCCCCCTCCCCGCACTGTTCAGCCGGAGGAGGACGACAACTCCTCAGAGGAAGTTCCAGTTTCTGAGGGTGCACCATCACCAGACCCATGCGCTCCCAGCACCAGCGCAGATACATGCACCCCAGTCGGTCCTGTGAGAGATAGAATATTATTGTCACCTGGTGTCTCACACATCACAAGTGAGCAAGAGAAGATGGTGTTGACAGGGACAGTAGTGGAGACTCCTCGCCGGAGGGCGCAGGCTGCTTCAAGCTCTGCTGAGCTGTGTGCAGATGCTGAACCTCGGGGGCCATCGAGAAAGAGGGTGATCTTGGAGGAGCAGCAGCAATTGCGTGAGGCTCTGGCAGCTTTCGCAACCACGATGTGTGCAACTGTACAGAGAATGGAGGAGTCCATCTCCAACATCAGCACTGCCATCTCGCAGGCGATGGGACGATGTGCTGTTCCATGGAAAGGATGGCCACCTGCATGGAGCAGCAAATCCACCAGTCCGACGAGAACATGTTTGCTGTGAACAACAGATTACAGATGCTCATTGACCTCATCTTGAGGAGGGATACTACTGTAGGCATGGACCTTCATCGCCCCACTGATGTGCAGCAAGGTCCTCTCCAGCTCCTTGCTAGTATGGAAGTGCAGGTGGCCCATGAGAGGGATGATGGTGAGAGGGGACATGGAAGTGGGGACACTTCGCAGAGCGCTCCCACTTCTCCCCCGTTGCCTCCCCCTCACTCAGAGCCCCACATGCTGCCTTGGATCCTGATGGCCGAGTCTGCCCCTGCACAGTTGCAGGAGGAGCAGTTTTAAATGGCGGGGCCCTCACAGGCTCCAAAACCCAGAGGATGTCTGCCAAAAGTGCCAAAGCAGTCACAGCAAGGAAGTGAGCATTCTGCCTCTACCTCTGCTGAAGCCACAGTGGTTGCACCTCATAGAAGCACGCATAAATGAAAAAAGACACAATCCTAGGTGCACAAGTTAATGTACATGGGTGCATGACAAAATGTTAAAGTTAAGTTTCAGATATATTTATGATGCACATAAATTTATTTCTTTGCTCAACTTTCCCGTCATGTCCATTTTTGCCTGCTACCTGGGAAGTGGCTTTGTCACTTCGATTGAATGGTGAGACATTACTTAACCTCGAGCAATGGAAATTTGGGTGACAGGAATGGCTTGGTCATTGTGGGACTGCTTTGTGATGTTGTTGGGTGGGGGGAGGTTAGTACAGCATCTGGCAGCCATATGGGTACACTGGTGCAAGTTAAGTAAATCTGGCCATTATGAGGCCATCCCTGGTCTCCCGGGCAGCAGTGTGCGCCACTGCTGGTGCCATCTCTACCTCAGGTTCCTCCTCTTCCTCTATACCACCTGTTCCTCCTCCTCCTTCTCCTCGTGTTCCACTTGTTCCTCCTCCTCCTCTGAAGAGGCTGTGCGCTCTGCACCTTGCTCTTCCTGCAGCTCCAGTCCTCGCTGCTGCACTATGTTGTGCAGCGCACAGCATACGACGATGATCGTGGCTGGTACGTACTGAAGGGCTCCTCCAGATCTGTCAAGGCATCTGAAACGCATCTTCATCATGCTGATTGCTTGCTCTATGGCACATCTGGTGGACATGTGGCTCTCATTATAATGCTCCTTGGCCTCATTACATAGTCTCTTCAAGGATGTCATCAGTAACGTCTTCAGTGAGTAGCCCTTGCCTTTTTTTATTAGTTCATGTGATCTGGCATCGCTGGGAAGGCTAGCATTTATTGCCCATCCCTAATTGCCCTTGAGAAGATGGTGGTGAGCTGCCTTCTTGAACTGCTGCAGTCAGTGTGGTGAAGGTACACCCACAGTGCTGTTAGGGAGGGCGTTCCAGGATTTTGACCCAGCGACGATGAAGGAACGGCGATATACTTCTAAGTCAGGATGGTGTGTGACTTGGAAAGGAACTTGGAGGTGGTGGTGTTCCCATGCATCTGCTGCCCTTGTCCTTCTAGGTAGTAGAGGTTGCGGGTTTGGGAGGTGCTGCAGAAGAAGCCTTGGCGAGCTGCTGCAGAGCATCTTGTAGGTGGTACACATTGCAGCCACGGTATGGAGGGAGTGAATGTTTAAGGTGGTGGATGGGGTGCCAATCAAGCAGGCTGCTTGGTGTCAAGTTTCTTGAGTGTTGTTGGAGCTGCACTCATCCAGGCAAGTGGAGAGTATTCCATTACACTCCTTACTTGTGCCTTGTAGATGGTGGAAAGGCTTTGGGGAGTTAGACATAACAAAAGAAATTAAAGCTAGTATTAAGTCAAAGGAGGAAGCTTATAAAGTTGCCAGAAAAAGCAGTCAGCCTGAGGATTGGGATCTTTTTAGAAATCAGCAAAGGGGGGCCAAGAAATTGATAAAGAAAGAGAAAATGGAATATGACCACAAACTAGCGAAAAATATAAAAACGGATTGTAAAAGCGTCTATAGGTATGTGAAAAGGAAAAGACTGGCGAAGGTAAATGTAGGTCCTTTATGGTCAGAGGCGGGAGAATTTATAATGGGGAATGAGGAAATGGCAGAGAAGTTAAATAGATACTTTGTTTCTGTCTTCACGGAGGAAGACACAAAAAACCTTCCAGAAATATGAGAAAACCAAGGGTGTGGCGAGAATGAGGAACTTAAAGAAATTATTATTAGTAAACAAACAGTACTAGCAAAATGAATGGGACTAAAAGTCAATAAATTCCAAGGA
Source organism: Somniosus microcephalus (assembly GCF_052327205.1). Lineage (NCBI taxonomy): Eukaryota > Metazoa > Chordata > Chondrichthyes > Squaliformes > Somniosidae > Somniosus > Somniosus microcephalus. The sequence continues at coordinate 183,914,930 of NC_140995.1, forward strand.
CCGGATGACCAACATCCTAAGGTTTTGAAAGAGGTGGTCATTGGGATAGTGGATGCATTGGTTGTCATCTTCCAAAATTCTATAGATTCTGGAATGGTTCCTGCAGATTGGAGGAGAGCAAATGTAACCCCGCTACTTAAGAAAGGAGGGAGAGAGAAAACGGGGAACTACAGACCTGTTAACCTCACATCAATATTTGGGAAAATGTTGGAATCTATTATAAAGGATGCAATAACTGGGCACTTAGAATCGAATAGTAAGATTGGACAGAGTCAACATGGATTTATGAAAGGGGAATCCTGTTTGACAAACCTATTGGAGTTCTTTGAGGATGTAACTAGTGGAGTAGACAAAGGGGAACCGGTAGATGTGGTGTATTTGGATTTTCAGAAGGCCTTCGATAAGGTCCCACACAAGAGGTTGGTGAACAAAATTAGCGCACATGGAATTGGGGGTAATATACTAGCATGGATTGAGAGTTGGTTAACAGACAGAAAACAAAGAGTAGGGATAAACGGGTCTTTTTCAGGATGGCAGGCTGTGACTAGTCGCTCTTTCCCCATCCCGTGCTTACCCCCTGGCCTTTGCCCGTGCCTTTCTCCACTCCATCTGGAAATCGCCCAGGCACTGCATCGGGCGGACACGGACAATTCAGGCCAGGCGAGGCGGGACGCGATAAGGGGAGGAGGGAAGACCGACTGAAGAAGACCAACTGAGGAGACGAACTGAGGGGAGGCTTCGAATTATCGGGCCTTCAGCCTCAGCCAAGCTGCAGCTATCTTCATACAAACTCAAAATGTCGGCCGACTACGAAGAATCATCCCTGCAAGGTAAAGTACCCAAACAGAGACTTTAACTTTGGGGTACTCGAACCTGGACAACGCCCTTGCAGCACTCGGGGACCACGTGATGACGGCAGGCTCCAGAGAGCACCAAGAGCGAACCCCGAACCCAACCGCTGTTTTGAGTCCAGCAGACCCCTTTTGATTGGTGAGCATGAAGTTCTGAAATCTCATAGCTTGATCTAGTTAGGTATAGGGGGTGGGATAAGGATAAGGGGATTTTTAAGATAGTTGTTTTCCCTCGATGTGCCGTGTGTTCCCCATTCCCTGTATAAGAATATTAATTCTTTTGTATTTTGCCTGTAGAAGTGTACACTAGTAATTTTCCATAAGATTGTATCAATTTTTCCTCTTCAATAAAATCTTGGTTTTTGTTTACATCCAACCACCTGTCTACTCGAGTCTTCTCTGTACCGCCGCCTTGTACCTAAGTCCGGTGTCTAGAACCCAGGGGTGTGGGAGCGATTCGAACCGCTCATAAAACAGTCAGAGGCATAGCTGACTGGGCACATGCGCCACCACCACAGGCCACCCCCTACAAGGGGACTAAATACAAAGCTAGGTGGCAGTGTCAGTTGCGAAGAGGATGTGAAGAGGCTTCAAGGGGGTCTCGATAGGCTCAGTGAGTGGGCGAGAACATGGCAGATGGAATATAATTTGGATAAATGTGAAGTTATCCACTTTGGTAGAAAAAACAGAAAGGCAGTGTATTTCCTAAATGGTGAAATATTGGGGAATGCAGATGCTCAAAGGGACCTGGGTGTCCTTGTATATGAGCCACTGAAAGTGAATGTGTAGGTGCAGCAAGCCATTAGGAAGGCAAATGGTATGCTGGCCTTCATTACAAGAGGATTTGAGTACAGGAGTAAAGAAGTCTTACTCCAATTATATAGGGTCTTGGTGAGACCACACCTGGAGTACTGTGTACAATTTTGGTCTCCTTACCTAAGGAAGGATATACTTGCCATAGTGGAAGTGCAACAAAGGTTCACGAGATTGATTCTTGGGATGCCGGGACTGTCGTATGAGACGAGATTGAGTAAACTAGACCTGTATCTTCTTGAATTCAGAAGACAGAGAGGGGATCTCATTGAAGCATACAAAATTATTACAGGGCTTGATAGGGTGGATGCTGGGAGAATGTTTCCCTTGGCTGGGGAGTCTAGAACCAGGGGCCACTGCCTCAGGATAAGGGTAGAACATTTACGACTGAGATGAGAAGACATTTCTTCACTCAGAGGGTGGTGAATCTTTGGAATTCTCTACCCCAGAGGGCTGTGGAGGCTCAGTCATTGGGTATGTTCAAAACAGAAGTCGATAGGTTTCTGACTATTAAGGGCATCAAGGGATATGGCGATAGGGCCGATGAATGGGGTTGAGGTAGAAGATCAGCCATGATCTCATTGAATGGTGGAGCAAGCTCGAAGGGCCGAATGGCCTACTCCTGCTCCTATTTCTTATGCTCTTATGAGGTGATACAATCGCTGCAGAATACCCAGCCTCTGGTCTGCCTTTCTTGCCACAGTATTTATGTGGTTGGTCCAGTTAAGTTTCTGGTCAATGGTGACCCCCCAGGATGTTGATGGTGGGGGATTCGGCGATGGTAATGCCGTTGAATGTCAAAGGGCGGTGGTTAGATTCTCGCTTGTTGGAGATAGTCATTGCCTGGCACTTGTGTGGCACGAATGTTACCTGCCACTTATTGGCTCAAGCCTAAATGTTGTCCAGGCCTTGTTGCATGCGGGCATGGACTGCTGAGGAGTTGCAAATGGCACTGAACACTGTGCAGTCATCAGCGAACATCCCCATTTCTGACCTTATGTTGGAGGGAAGGTCATTGATGAAGCAGCTGAAGATGGTTGGGCCAAGTCACTGCCCTGTGGAAAACCCTTCAGGAATGTCCTGGGGCTGTGATGATTGACCTCCAACCACCACAACTATCTACCTTTGTGCCAGCCAGTGGAGAGTTTTCCTCCTGATTCCCATTGACTTCAATTTTACTAGGACTCCTTGATGCCACACTCGGTCAAATGCTGCCTTGATGTCAAGGGCAGTCACTTTCACCTCACCTCTGGAATTCAGCTCCTTTGTCCATGTTTGGACCAAGGCTGTAATGAGGTCTGGAGATGAGTGGTCCTGGTGGAACCCAAACTGGGCATCAGTGAGCAGGTTATTGGTGAGTAAGTGCCCCTTAATAGCACTGTTGAGGACACCTTTCATCACTTTGCTGATGATTGAGAGTAGACTGATGGGGCAGTAATTGGCCAGATTGAATTTGCCCTGCTTTTTGTGGACTGGACATACCTGGACAGTTTGTCACATTGTCGGATAGATGCCAGTGTTGTAGCTGTACTGGAACAGCTTGGCTAGAGGCGCAGCTAGTTCTGGAGCACAAGTCTTCAGCACGACAGCCGGGATGTTATCAGGGCCCATAGACTTTGCTGTATCCAGTGCGCTCAGCTGTTTCTTGATATCACGTGGAGTGAATCGAATTGGCTGAAGACTGGCTTCTGTGATGGTGGGGACCTCGGCACTTCTGGCTGAAGATGGTTACAAACGCTTCAGCTTTGTCTTTTGCGCTCACGTGCTGGGCTTGATAATCATTGAGGATGGGGATATTCATGGCTCCTCCTCCTCCGATTAGTTGTTTAATGGTCCACCACCATTCCCGACTGGATGTGGCAGGGCTGCAGAGCTTTGATCCGATCTGTTGATTATGGGATTGCTTAGCTCTGTCTGTAGAATGCTGCTTCCACTCTTTAGAATGCATGTAGTCCTGTGTTGCAGCTTCCCCAGGTTGGCACCTCATTTTTAGGTACACCTAATACTGCTCCTGGCATGCTCTTCTACACTTCTTATTGAACCAGGGTTGGTCCGCTGGCTTGATGGTAATGGTAGATTGAGGGATATGCCAGGCCATGAGGTTACAGATTGTGGTCGAATATAAATCTGCTGCTGATGGCCCACAGCGCCTCATGGATGCCCAGTTTTGAGTTGCTAGATCTGTTCTGAATCTATCCCATTTAGCATGGTAGTAGTGCCACACAACACAAACGAGGAAGTCCTCAGTGTGAAGATGGGACTTCGTCTCCACAATGACTGTGTGGTGGTCACTGCTACAGGTAGATTGGTGAAGACGTGGTCAAACAGGTTTTTCCTTCCTGTTGGTTCTCTCACCACCTGTCGCAGGCCCAGACTAGCAGGTATGTCCTTCAGGACTTGGCCAGCTCGTCAGTAGTGGTGTTACCGAGCCACTCTTGGTGATGGACATTGAAGTCCCCCACCCAGAGTACATCCTGTGCCCTTGCTACTCTCAGTGCTTCTTCCAAATGGTGCTCAACATGGAGGAGTACTGATTTATCAGCTGAGGGAGGGCGATAAGTGGTAATCAGCAGGAGGTTTCCTTGCCCATGCTTGACCTGAAGCCATGAGACTACATGGGGTCCAGAGTCAATGTTGAAGACTCCCAGGGCCACTCCTTCCTGACTGTATACCACTGTGCCGCCACCCCTGGTTGGTCTGTCCTGCCGGTGGGACTGGACACACCCAGGGATGGTGATGGAGGAATTTGGGATATTGGCTGAAAGGTATGGTTCTGTCAGGCTGTTGCTTGACTAGTCTGTGGGACAGCTCTCCCAATTTTGGCACAAATCCCCAGATGTTGATGAGGAGAACTTTGCAGGATCGACTGGGCTGGTTGTGCTGTTGTCATGTCCGTAGCCAGTGCCGAGGTCGATCGTCCGGTTTTATTCTTATTATTGTTTCTTCTAGCGGTTTGTTACAACTGAGTGGCTTTCTAGGCCATTTCAGAGGGCAGTTAAGAATCAACCACATTGCTGTGGGTCTGGAGTCACATATAGGCCAGACCAGGTAAGGACGGCAGATTTCCTTTCCTAAAGGACATAAGTGAACCAGATGGGTTTTTACGACAATCTGATAGTTTTATGGTCACCGTTACTGATACTAGCTTTTTATTCCAAATTTATTTAATTAACTGAACTTAAATTCCCCAGCTGCCGTGGTGGGATTTGAACGTGAATCATTAGTCTATGCCTCTTGATCACTAGTCTAGTAACATAACCACTATGCTACTGTTGCAAGCAGCCTGCCAGTAAGTCTGTTTGGGGGTGCAAAGAGCTGAGGGAGGATGGACTGATGCAGAACGAAAGAGTCATGACAGCCGCCAGGGAATCTGGCGCTCACATGCATGATGATCATTTTATGGTTGCAGACGAGCTGCACATTGAGGGAGTGGAAGCCCTTGTGGCTCACAAATACTCCTGGGTGATGTGGGGGTGCCTTGATGGCCACATGTGTGCAGTCGATGACACCCTGCACCTGTGGGAAGCCAGCCAGAGCCGCAAAGCTGAACACCCGCTCAGTAACACTGGCTTCATCAGTGGCAAAGTTGACACAATTGGCTGACTTGTGAAACATGGCATCGATCATCTGGGTGAGGCATTGTGAGTGGTCAACTGTGAGATCCTGCAAATGTCTGCTGCAGATCCCTGGAAGGAGCCTGAGGTGAAGAAGTTGAGGGCAGTGGTGACTTTGACAGCCACTGGTAAGGCGTGTCCACCAGGACCTCTGGGCAGCAGGTCTTCTTCCAGTAAGCTGCAAATGTCTACGATGACCTGACGCAATAACCTGAGCCCCCTGAAGCACTGTTGTTCAGTCATGTCCAGGAAGCTCATCCTCTGCCTGTATTCCCTGTGATGGGGGTATCGCCTCCGGTGCGGTGCACCCCTGGGCTGACCCCTTCTTTCCTGTGGAGCATCAGGTCGTTGATGAGAAGGCTGCTGTTGTGGTGGCTGCTGCTGCTACTGCTGGTGTGGCTGGTGTTGATGGTTCTGTGACTCATCTTGGTCCAAGTCTGAGGTCCAAGGTGAGACCCATACTGATCTAATTGATGGCAGGTAAAGTGGAGATCAGAGGCACAATCCTTCAATGTTCTGATTGTGACTAGCAATGTGGTGAGAGCGGCTTCTGAGGTTGCAGAAATGACCTGCAGACTCCTGAAAGCTAAATCTGCACAAAATGGTGTCAGCCAGAGCCGTTCCATTAGGGAAGGGAGCAGGTGTAAGGTGTGAGTATTTGTGTTTTTTCCAGCTATCACTTAATGGCCTCGCACAATGCCCACTGAGCTCCCGCCACCCCTTCACAGGCGAGGTTCCCGAGGTGCGTGAAGCCCATGCGCAACAAGTTAAAGCCAAAACCTGAGGTTAAAAAGGCTGTTAAGAGTCTTTCAACGAGCAGTTAAGTACCCCAATGAGGTCGCCCACCTCTCCTGAGCGGGTCCGTGGCGCACCTCGAAATGCGCCCGAGTTAAATGCGGAAGTCGGCGGGATGACGGTCGGTTCCTGACACACTGTCAATTTCTGTGCTTTTAACTGCCGATCCGCCCCCAAACCTGCACGCTCAGCAATGGGAAAATTCCGGCCATACTTTCAGCCAGCTTAACGACATTAGGATTGCATTCCTTCTGCAACTATCCAGACTCTCAGAACCATCCCAACTAGAGTCCATTTTCTCTTTCCTCTCGGTCCTCCTGAACAGCCACTGCTCCCCAAAGAAGAAACCTTGGAGGAGAATCTCTAACCCAGCCTTCCCAAGCAGCAGCACCCTGGCTGGGTTAGAGAGCGAGTTAGAGAGGTCTGCACACGATGATGCACCTAGCACCGGAGTGCAGGAGCAGGCCGTGGTGGCTGGGACAGACAGATCGAGCTCTGCTGAGGAGGACAGAGATGAGGACTTCAAACACACATCTATAAAAAGAAAGTTACTTCACACAAACATTGAAAGACCTGCCAAGGTGTTTAAGCACCATAGCTGAAAGTAAGCGGGAGTGATCTTCCAACTTGCATCAGCACTCTGCAGTCTACCTTGGAGAGTGTGGCCTCCTCTAGTGCTGCTGCAGCCGGGCCCTTACAGCAGGACTCAATGTCCACAGCTTTTGCAGCTTTGGTGGAAGCTCGAACAGCTGCCATGCTGACTCAGGGCTCCAGCTTGGAGAGACAGGTGTCCAACTCGGAGAGAGTGGTGGACCACATAGTTGGAATCTTCCAAGGATTCACTCCTCTTCTGCAGTCTGCTCTCCTGCAGATTAGTGGAAATGAAAAGTCACAGTCCCGTGAGAGTGGCAGTGGCACAGCGGGAGCGGGACAAGTTGCTCTCTCTCAGGATGTCAGCACGTCTGCTCTTTCACCACCCCTGTCAACCAATACCCAGTACGGTGCCAGAAAGCTAATCTGCAGCTGGGCCCCCGGAGGCTCGGGCTGCCAGAAGCCACAACAATCTCAAGGATCCTGATATGAGCAACAGCAGCCTTCCACCAGCTTTGCTGAAACCACTGGGGAGCACCTTGTAGGAGTAGTACCTCAGGACCTCAGCTAGTTACAATCTATATTAATGACTTAGATGAAGGAACTGAGTGTAAGATATCCACATTTGCTGATGATGCAAAGCTAGGTGGGAAAGTAAGCTTGGAGGAGGACACAAAGGACTGGATTTTACCAGCCCCGAGTAAGTGGGTATGGCGGCGGGACTGCAGGGAAAGTAGCAGAACCCGCCTCCGTGCCCTCTTGCCAGGAGGCGGGAAGCCGTCCCACCCTGGGTCCCGTCTCCTTGGAGGCAGGAAGGGATTAAAGCCTATTAACTGCCTGTTAACAGATAGTTAACAGGCAGAAAATAGGATTATCCCCATTTTTCATCCTGAAGAGCAGGCTTCCTGACCTGGGGGAGCCCCGCCGGGGTGTAGGAGGCAAGAAGGTCTGCGGGTGTCTGTGGGGTCTGAAAGTGCGATGTAGAGGTGAGTGATGGGTGCAAGTGTGGAGTGGTAAGTATGTGAGGCAAGTGTAAAGTGTGTAAGGATTTCGCAATAATTTCAAAATTTCCTACAGTTCCGAAGATTGATTTTGATTAAAGAATACCTGGGTAATATACCTTTAAAAATTCAGGGATCAAAATGGCCATCAGACCTTGTGGCAGAAGACAAAAGACATTGAAAAGGCAGCTTGTGTGTGTTTGTGAAAAAGGGGTAATCAAAGATGGCTGCCCGACCTCATGTCAGGACACAGACTGTGGACATATGAAAAGGGAAGATCAAAGATGGTTGACTAAACTGCCAATCAAAGGCAGTTCAGGGAGTTCCCCTCCCTGCAGAGCCAATCGACAGAAACTGCTACTATGTTTACACAAAGGATTAACAACTTGAGACTGCGGTTTCAATTTGATCACAGGACAATGACTTTTGTTTACACTAACTTCCAAAGCTGTTTACTCAGCAATTATAGAAAGACATGCTTTTTTTTCAAACCAAGACAGCGCCATTCAAACTCAGTATGATGAATGAGAATACATTCACAAACCCATCACGATAATTGGGTAATTCATCCAAACACATCACAGACAATGGGGACAGTTTGGATCACTTTTGTTCAGCCCAGATGCACCTGGATTTGGGCGGGAAGGTTTCAACCCCAATTGGGGTATAAGATAGCTTCTCAGGAAGCCATCTCTCTCTCTCTCTCTCTCTGCCACCTCACCTCCGTGCTCTGCCTACAGAAGAACAGCTCAGAAGCCTGCCTAAAGGAGTGGAATACCAGCAGTTTACTTTTAAATACTGGGGTATTCTTTACTTCAGGGCAGTGAAGATCATAGACCGCAGAGGGCATGGAGCAGGCGTTTTCATTGGTGAGCATATCTTTTCTGGCCCATTACAAGGCAACTTAGAATAGGTATAGGGGTGGGAATTAAGGGGAATTTTGTTAGAACTGTAATTTTAGTCGACTTTCCCTCGTTGTGTCCGTTCTCTCCTCCCCTATTTAAGTAACAGTGTTGCACTAGCAGAGAAGTGCTGTAGTGAACACTGAGTTCTGTATTAAAAGTGCTGTATTTAAATAAAAGTGTTGCACTAAGCAGGGAAGTGCTGCAGTGAATATTAAGTGATTTGTAAGAAGTAAAGTGCTGTATTTAACTAACAGTGTTGCACTAGCAGAGAAGTGCGGTAGTGAACACTGAGTTCTGCATTGAAAGTGCTGTATTTGAATAACAGTGTTGCACTAGCAGAGAAGTGCTGTAGAGAACACTTAGTTCTGTATTAAAAGTGCTATATTTAAATAAAAGTGTTGCATTAAGCAGGGAAGTGCTGTAGTGAACATTAAGTGATCTGTAAGAAGTAAAGTGCTGTATTTGAGTAACAGTGTTGCGCTAAGCAGAAAGGTGCTTCAGTGGACACAAAGCAGCTGTATTAAAGTGCTGTATTTAAGTAAAAGCCACTAAGCAGAGGTGCTGTAGTGAGCAAAGTGTACTGTATTAAAGGTGAGTTGCACTAGTTAAAGGTGCTGTATTTAAGTAAAGCCACTAAACGAAAGAGTGCTGCAGTAAACGATAAGTGAACTGTGTTAAGCAAAAGTGCTGTACCAGGCATAGGTGTGCTGTATCAATTATTTTTAAGTTGTTTCTTTCTTTTGTTTCAATAAATACTGGTCTGTTTTGCACCTGAACCAAGAGTCACGTTTTTCTGTCTACATCGCTACCGAATAAGTCCGGTGGTCAGAACCAGGAATAGGGGAACGCTTAAAAACTGCACGGGGGTCCCTGGAGCAGCTCAGAGGCTTCTGACTGGCCAGAGACAATAACCCCAACCCCGCTTGTTTAATTCCTACAAAACGGCGACCACGGCAGGACAGTCGGCAACGGTGTGCGATGTAGCAGATGGTGGTTTGGGTCTGGAGAGAGCAGCAGTTACTGGTTTTCTTTTTATCCCACTAGTCTGTTTGTGGTTGGGTGCCCGCAGGCTTGGGGAAGTTACCCGCAGGCTTCGGGAAGCCAGAGCAGAGAGTTGGGATAGGGAAAGGGAGGTTGAAGAATACCAGGCCAAGGTAGAGCGCCTGGTGGTCCAGTTTAGTGAGGGCATAAGCCACACGAGGCATGAGTCAGAGTACCTGAAGTGCCTAGTTGCAGAGGCCAAGAACAATGAGATGAGGTTGTGGGAGGAGAACGCTCGCCTCATACAAGAAATAAAAGAGCAGGAGGAAAAGGTTAAGGAGGTAAAGGCAGCATATAAGCTGGCCTGCGAGCAAGGGTTTGAGAAAGCAGATCATGGCCCCTGTAGGGCAGAGATAGAATGCTTGAATATGGCTTTAAGGAGGGCCAAGGGGATGATATGTCTGATCAGCCCGAAGGCAGGTCTGAGCTTTCAGGAGCTCTGGCAGCAAAGGGAGGTTGAAGGATGAGGTGGTAGAGACAGGAATTTCACCCCCCCCCCGGGTCGAGTCACTATTGGAGGCAGTGCGGTCTCTTCTGACTGGCCAGGGGAGCATAGCAGCCACTACCGGTGCTTTGACCCCATCTGCCCCATCCCACTCCCAGCAATGGCTAGAGCCAGCGCAGCCTGTTGACCTGTGTCCCTGCGAAAGTGCTGAGGGGAGCAGGCCCTATGTTGAGATGGGGGTGTAGATGGTGCAGGGGAGATATTCAGTGGACACTGGAGCCTCCAGCATGGTGGTCCACTCGGAAGACCTGACCAATTCACCCCGGTCTAACCAGGTCCCATTTAACTTAATGGGACCCACAGGGAAACAGGCAGCTGGGAGTGAACCTGAGGTCAGAAATCCTCAGCCTACAGCAGGTATAAGCTCACAGGCTGCACAGGCAGGTGCTGTGGCTTGTGTTAGGGGAGGAGCCATTCATGACCAGAGTAAGTTATTCAAGCAGGGGAACAGGGAAGGAGAGTTCTGGGACCCCTGTAAAGCAGGTCCGGTAGCAGTAATCCAGGACAAGGGAGGCACACAGGGGATAGTTTTGGCCCTGGACCATAAGCAAGTCCAAGCCCCAGACTCCACCTTTAAGGCTGTCCTGGTAAGAGAAATGGATTCTGAACAGGATTACTGGCAGGCAGCCAGTTATATCAAACAATATGGTTTGTTTAAGCAGGGGGCAGGGAAACAGGCAGCTGGGATTCTACCTGAGATTAGAAATCCCCAGCCTGCAGTGAGTATGCACACACAGACTGCACACACAAGCGCAGTCATGTGTATGAGAGAAGTCCCCCAGCACTTGGCCCATATGATTCCCCCTCTCTTGTGGGACTCCGGGGAGGAGCCTGAACCAGGTTTTTAGACCTGAAGGGGAAGGTTCTCAGCCACCGGCAGCTGGTGGCAAGGGATTGCCTGTCCCCAGCCCAGGTTTGGGAAGGGAGGGACCCGAAGGAGGAGGTCCCCAGCCAGCAGGGACTGTGACCCGAGCTAAGGGTCTGCTCACTGGGGTAGCCCCACCAGCGACGCTCCCTAGGAGAGCTCTTCGGGTACCCCAGCCCAAGAAAGTAAGGTCACCCACTTTCCAGTGGAGTAGGGCGGACTCCCGAGTCAGGGAGAAGCCAAAAGGTGGAAGTCCCCAACCAGCAGCCATAAGCTGCGAGGGACTAGAAGTTGAAATCAGTCCAGCCACATTGCAGGAAGCAGCCTGTGGCAGCCCAACCAGGGATTAGGCTGGCCACCCGAAGACAGGCGGCGCTTGTATATAGCTTTGTTCAAGTAGTGTGTATAAGGATTAAGGTAGAATGTGTTAATTTTAATTTTTGAATTGTAATTCAGTAGTGATATTATTAGTGTATAAGTTTTAAGTATGGTACCGTTCCGGAATTGTATTGTGAATCGAGGTCGCGGGACCTGATTACACCCCCCCGAGCCAGGGGACCTGGCGAGATGTTTTTTTTAGTCTTTTTCAGAGTTCCGGAAGGCACAGAGGACCAGCGTGTCAATGAGTGCTCAAGGAAGGAGCACTCCCAGCCCACAAAAGAAGGGGTCTGCAGGAGATGGATGCCCACAACATTTAAACTGTTATTGGAAATTCAATTTAAGACTAAGAATTTACAAAACTTGTTAATTATTTTACTACTTGTTTGGAGTTGAGGGAACGAATTGCATATGCCTATGAATTGTTATGTTTGCATTGTGAAAATTTAAAATACATTTATGGCTGAAGAATAGTGCCATTTAATAAAGTGCCAGGCAATTGCATTGTAATAAAAAAAAAGGGAAGCTCGTTGTCTTCCATGTGTATTTTTAGCAGATATGTTGGCTGGGTGACAATCCCATTAAAGATGTTGTATTATTTTTAAAATTATGTTACAAGTGGTGCAGGGGCGTCGGAGCCCCTGTATGCTTGACTTATTGTGAATATAAGTGGTGCAGGGGCATTGGACCCCCTCCGTGTATTGATTATTTAATTAATCTTGTTTTCTGTCGATAGATGCCTACCGTACTGCGATTCTCTCTGGCAGGGGAGATGGAGGTGTCGGGGGATTGTAGATAGATTTAGATAAGAATAAGGGAAGGTTGTTTGTGGGGGGTCAGCAATTATTGCTCACCTTTGGCCAGGATACTGCAAGCAAATTTTAGTATCCGATGGGGGACTGTAAGGATTTCACAATAATTTTGAAATTTCCTACAGTTCCGAAGATTGACTTTGATTAAAGAATACCGGGGTAATATACCTTTAAAAATCCAGGGATCAAAATGGTCGTCAGACCTCGTGGCAGAAGACAAAAGACATTGAAAAGGCAGCTTGTGTGTGTCTGTGAAAAAGGGGTAATCAAAGATGGCTGCCTGACGTCGTGTCAGGATACAGACTGTGGACATATGAAAAGGGAAGATCAAAGATGGCTGACTAAACTACCAATCAAAGGCAGTTCAGGGAGTTCCCCTCCCTGCAGAGACAATCGACAGAAACTGCCACTATGTTTACACAAAGGATTAACCACTTGAGACTGCGGTTTCAGTTTGACCACAGGACAATGACTTTTGTTTACACTAACTTCCAAAGCTGTTTACTCAGCAATTATAGAAAGACATGCTTTTTTTTCAAACCAAGACAGCTCCATTCAAACTCAGTACGATGAATGGGAATACATTCACAAACCCATCACGATAAATGGGTAATTCATCCAAACTCATCACAGACAATGGGGACAGCTTGGATCCCTTTTGTTCAGCCCAGATGCACCTGGATTTGGGCGGGAAGGTTTCAGCCCCAATTGGGGTATAAGATAGCTTCTCAAGAAGCCATGGCCCCGATTTTCAGCTTGTGTGGGGAATGGTCGGATTTCCCCGAATGTGGGGTTTCTGACACACGTAAAAAGTGTCAGCCAGCTCCACGCAATTTTCCCTCAAGTGGCCAATTAATTCCCAGCATGTGGGAAGCCTTGCGAATTGTCCAATTCGAGTCAGAAATCCCCACAGTATGATGTCATCATTCGTGGTGATTTCAAGGTCCATAGCAAGCAGTGCATCCTCTGAAGGCTTCCAAACGAACCATACAGGATGGCAGAGGAGCCTGCAGCAGCTGTGGGCAGTGCCAGACCCCGAGCTGCCTCCAAATTCGATGAGGCTTCACTGCAGGCATTATTGGATGGGGTTAGGGCCCACAGGGAGGTCCTCTTCCCTAGGTCAGGGAGGAAGAGGCCTCCCACTGGATCCAATGCTACATGGATGCAGGTGTCAGCAGATGCCAACTCATTGGGAGTCACCAGAAGAACCTTGGACTTACATCTCTAACTCCTTCCTTTACTCCCACACAGTACCATCCAGAGACCCCGTCCTCACTGTGGAGGAGGAAGAGGCTGTGCAGCCAGATTCCTCAAAGGAAGCTCCAACCTCTGAGGGTGCAGCGTCAGCAGAAGTAAGCGCACCAGCACCAGCGCAGACACTTGCACCTCAGGGGAACCTTTGGGACATAGAGTATGTAATGATCAGTAACATGTCATTCTAGAATGGTACACTAGGTGGAGCTGTATGTTTAGTAGTGAGGCTACCCACAAGGCAGTAGTGAAGATGGATGCCTGTACACTAGTCCACATGGCTGAATAAATGACTAGCTCAAGCTAGCTGTTTATAATGAAAATGTCTATTTATTTATGAACATAACATGGTACCAGGAGTGGTAATATCTTCTGAATATTGTGAAATGCGACATGGAGAATTTGAAGCCACCAGAGGGTTGAAACTCATGGGGAATGTCGACTGCAATTGGCGGACTTTCAAACAACAATTCGAACTCTACATTGCTGCCATCGGGTTCGGTACGATGCCAGACGCAAGGAAAATAGCATTACTGCTCACGGTTGCAGGCCCGCAGGTGATAGAGGTATTTAATACATTTGTATTTGATCAAGAGGAGGACAGAGAAAAAATGGACAATGTGCTAAAGAAGTTTGATACACATTGTTCTCCCAAAAATGAACGAGACCTATGAGAGGAACGTGTTCCATTCACGGACACAGCAGCAAAATGAGACTTTTGATAGCTTTGTGACCGATCTGAAACTGAAAGCACAGACATGTAATTTCTCTGAACTGAAATCATCCATGATTTGTGACCAGATTGTGTTTGGTATTCATGATAAAAAGGTCAGGGAACGTTTGTTGAGAGAAACTGAACTAACATTGGCGAAAGCTGTGAAAATATGCCATGCCAGTGAGCTAGCTCAACAGCACGCAAAGACTTTCAGTGAAATTAATCATAATGCGACTGTAGTAAGTGATAGTGCTGCTGTCGGTGCTGTGTCCTACAAAGGGAAGAAACGTGGGCAGAACAGAAATGCAAAGCAATCAGAGGATGGAATTTTTCATTGTAAACGCTGTGGTTACCAGCACCAGTCAAGACAATGCCCAGCGTTCGGAAAAATGTGCACAAAATGTAATGGAAAGAATCACTTTGCCAAACAATGCTTTTCAAAAGTAAAAACAAAGAAAGGGCAACAATTCAATGTGATTGAGGACACTGATTTAAGTGAGACATTTTTTGTAGGAATGGTGTCATGTGACAATATAGAAAACGATACAGAAAATGTGCAGCCCTCAGGAATGGACAATGCTGAACATAAAGTTAATGCAGTAAAAGAGGACAAATGGATGATGCCACTGCAGGTAAATGGAGCATTAGTTACATTGAAACTAGACACTGGGACAAAAGCAAACTTAATCAGTATGAGTGACATTAAAAATATGAAAGAAAAGCCCAAAATACAGAAAAAGTCAGTACTATTGAAGAACTATAATGGACAGAAAATAGATAGCTTAGGTGTATGCAGACTTAAAGTGACAGTCAAAGACAAAGTGCATCATCTCATGTTTTCTGTTGTGGCTGAAGGACTTGATTCACTACTAGGTGACAAAGCTTGTGAGGACTTAGAACTGGTCAAAAGAGTCTACCGTATAAACTGTGCCATAAGCAGACAAGATGACTCGGTGGATTCTGTAGTGAGTAATTTCCAGGATGTGTTCAAAGGATTTGGAGTTCTACCATTCACTTACAAGATCCAGCTAAAGGAGGATGCTCAGCCAGTGGTACATGCTACACGGAGAGCTCCAGCACCCCTGCGTGAGTGGCTCAAGAAAGAACTAGACAGAATGACCACACTAGGAGTCATCAGGAAAGTCGAAGAGTCAACAGACTGGGTTAACTCCATGGTATGTGTAAAGAAAAAGAACAATGATCTAAGAGTATGCATGGATCCAAAGGACTTAAATGCAAACATAAAACGTGAACACTACCAGATTCCCAAGCGAGAAGAAATCACCAGTGAAATGTCAGGTGCCAGATACTTCACAAAGCTCGATGCCTCACAAGGATTTTGGCAACTAAAACTGGATGAAGAGAGCACCAAATACTGTACCTTCAACACACCATTTGGCAGGTATTTGTTTCCTCAGAATGCCTTTCGGGATAATATCTGCATCTGAAATCTTTCATAGAGCGATGGAACACATAATTGAAGGTCTGGAAGGACTTCGGGTCTATGTTGATGACATCATCATCTGGGGCTCCACACTGAAAGAAGACAATGAGAGACTGACTAAAGTGCTACAGAGCATTCGCCGGAATGGACTGAAGCTCAACAAAGCCAAGTGTCAGTTTGGCATCCAGGAAGTCACTTTCCTAGGAGATAATCTATCTGGTAAAGGAATAGAGCCAGATATGGAAAAAGTAAACGCCATACTCAAAATACCCCGACCCACTGACAAAAAAGGAGTGCTATGCATCATGGGGATGATAAACTTCATTGGAAAGTTCATTCCTAACTTGTCAGCCAAGACAGCCTGTCTGCGAGACCTGCTACATAAAACAAATGAGTTCGCATGGACAGAAAGACATGAACAAGAGTGGATGAACCTCAAAACAGTGCTGACAACCACACCTGTACTCACCTTCTTTGACCCAACAAAGAGGATCAAAGTGTCAACGTATGCATCAAAAGATGGCCTAGGCGCGATCTTGCTACAAGCAGAGGGTGAAGATTGGAAGCCTGTTGCTTATGCCTCCAGGTCTATGACTGATTCTGAGTGTCGATACGCCCAGATTGAAAAGAAATGTCTAGGCTTGGTAGTTGGACTAGAAAAGTTCCATGGCTACATATATGGACTTCCCACCTTCACAGTTGAGACAGACCACTGCCCACTGGTTGCCATCATAAAAAAAAATCTGAATGAGATGTCTCCAAGGATTCAATGACTCATGATGAAGCTGCGAAGATATGACTTTGAACTGATCTACACACCAGGCAAACATAGACCCCGATTATCTGGCTGCTGTCGGGCGGCTTTTCATGCGGCCGGGGGCCGAAAATCAGCGAAAAAGCGGGTCGGGACCCCCCCCCCGTTGATTCCCCGGGTCGGGACCCCCCCCCGTTGATTCCCCGCCCCGTCCGACTTTCGGACTGCCGTTTCCCCACGCCCCGCTTCAGTCCCGGCCACCGCAGGCGGGACTGGTCGTCGGGAGCACTAACAAGCAATTATCTGCTTGTTGAAGGTGATTTTCCCGTGCCGTTGCGACTTTGGGGCTTTCCCCGCCTGAAACCCGCCTGCGGGGAATCCCGCTCCTGAGAGCTGGCATGAAGCTTCCTAGCTGTCAGCTGGAGGTAAGGAGAAGCTGTGATTTAAAGGGCCAGCACTTGTATGTTGAAGGACCTTGTTGTTGCAGGTTTGGGGCAACTTCTTCAAGGCTTAGGCACAGCTGTGGAAGGTTGGAGCCTCACACACTTCTCCAATGCGATCTCATGGGAAGCCGCTCTTGCCACCCTCACTCAGCGCTTCCTCAGCTGAGGCATCTACGAGAAGCGTGGGACGCCTTTTTTTCCTTCCCTTCTTGCCATTAGAAGATCTCCAGCAGGAGAGGCGGCAGCAGCAGAACCAGGAACAGCATGATGAGCACCAGGAGCACCAGGCTGCTGCTCACTCACCTGAAGCTGCACAGGCCAGAAGGTGCCAGCGCTTGGAAGTGGCTTGAGAGCACCTTGCTGCGCTTTAGGGGGCCATGGGGACCTGTATCTGCACTGGCAGTCGTACTCAGAAGGACTTCCATGAGGATCTGGTTTCTTTGTTCAACAGATGGCCAATGCTCCTCAAGAGATGTCATTCTCTTATGTGCACTCACCATGTTTTCCGTACCCTGGCGAGTTATCTCCTGCATGGAGGTTGCCAACCTTTCCATGGTGATGCGTTCATGCACCAATGACTCCACAAAGGCTCTGCTCATGGTCGCTATGGACTCCTCCATTCGCTACACACTTGCAGCGACCCTGGAGACAAAACCTGCCAGAGACTCCTGCATCTGTGCATGGAGATCCATCAGCTCTTCTCTTGCGGATGGACCCAGAGGCAGAGGGTCGACATGCAGCGCAGCTGAGCTGAGCTGGCAGAGTCCTGCGCCCTCCGACGAGGACTCTCCACTGCTGCCCCTGTCTCCAGAATCTGCTGAGACTCACTTGTGAGCTGTGAAACTCCAGGTGACAACACTACTCTATGTCCCGAAGGTCCCCCCCGAGGTGTGAGTGTCTGCACTGGTGCTGGGTGCGCTTACTTCTGCTGACGCTGCGCCCTCAGAGGTTGGAGCTTCCTCTGAGGTGTCTGGCTGCACAGCCTCTTCCTCCTCCACAGTGAGGACGGGGACTCTGGATGGTACTGTGGGGGAGTAAAGGAAGGAGATAGAGCTATAATGCCAAGGTTCTTCTGGTGACTCCCAGCGAGTTGGCATCTGCTGACACCTGCATCCATGCAGCATTGGTCTCAGTGGGAGGCCTCTTCCTCCCTGACCTAGGGAAGAGGACCTCCCTGTGGGCCCTAACCCCATCCAATAATGCCTGCAGTGAAGCCTCGTCAAATTTGGAGGCAGCTCGGGGTCTGGCACTGCCCACAGCTGCTGCAGGCTCCTCTGCCATCCTGTGTGGTTCATTTGGAAGCCTTCAGAGGATGCAGTGCTTGCTATGGACCTTGAAAGCACCACGAATGATGACATCATACTGTCGGGATTTCTGACTCGAATTTAACAATTAGCAAGGCTTCCCACATGCTGGGAATTAATTGGCCACTTGAGGGAAAATTGCGTGGAGCTGGCTGACACTTTTTTATGTGTGTCAGAAACCCCACATTCGGGGAAATCTGACCATTCCCCACACAAGCCGAAAATCTGGGCCTATGTGTTTGCAGATGCACTATCTCGAGCACCCACAATGAGTCATGTGAGCTCAACTGAAGAAGATGTGGATGTTCATGTGAGTATGGTCACTGCTGCGCTGCCTGTGTCAGACACAAAATCAAAGCAAATAGCAGAAGAAACCGTAAAAGATACAGGCCTAGAAATTCAGTTTGGGCCCGCCAGCTGGCTTGCGCCCAAAAGTTAGTGCTGCGCGCGGAGCCAGTTGCGCCCGTGAAATATTCAGTTTTTGCGCCCCAAGTCGGAACCGGGCGCTGTTCCAGGGTGTGCCCGCCCCCGCTTGGGGCGCTGAAACTGAATTTCAGCGCTCTAGGTGCCGCTGCGCCACCCGATGCGGTGCGGCAGGGCAGGCTGCGGTACTGCAGGCCTCCTCCTTCTCTTAAGGTGGAGGTGCCTGCAACGGGGAGATCGCCGCTGGATTGTGCTGGCAAATGAGCCCGGCACCACGGAGAAGTGCCGGGCTCGCGGAAAGCAGCCGGCAATGCCGCGGGGGGGGGGTGGTGGAGGAGGCCGGGGAAGGAGGTGCGGGCAGTCGGCCGCCGAAAAAGCGGCCGGCCGCACCTCCACCTTTATGCGCCCCACTAAGGCTGCAGTAAGGCCCTGGTCTCCGGATGTTAGTAGCGGCCGCCACGGAGGAGGCGGCGGCAACTGAATATGGGGGTCGGGCCGGCATCGGGGCGGAAACGGGGCACTGCGCACACCGATGACGTCATCAGTGCCGGCACAGCGCTACCGGCTACCGCTGCCATTTCCGCCGAGCTCAATATCAGCGCAACCTCCTCTACTGGCGCAGAGGCCCTCTTTGGGCCTTAACTGGGCACAAAGCCCACTGAATTTCTAGGCCACAGTGTTACAAACATTAATAGGGAACATTCACCATGGTTGGCCAAAAGGTTCCTGTCCAAAGTACAATCACATCAGGTCAGAGTTAAGTGTTGCAAGTGGACTATTACTAAAACAGAACAGAATAGTCATTCCACAGGCTCTACGTCAAGACATGCTCAAAAGGATTCATGAGGGACACCTCGGAATTGAAAAATGCAAAAGGAGAGCAAGAGACACTGTTTATTGGCCTGGCATAAATAAGGACATTGAGAACATGATAGGCAAATGTGAGACATGTCAGAAACACCAAAACAAACAAGCAAAGGAACCAATGATAGTAGCTGACTTACCAACAGCACCATGGCAAAAGGTTGGTATGGACCTCTTTCATTTGAATGGTAAAGACTATCTAATAGTGATTGACTACTATTCTAACTATCCTGAGATGGCGCTGCTCTCAAGCACATCAGCAAGCAGTATCATAATGCATGTTAAATCCATCTTCGCCAGACATGGAATTCCCAGGATTGCCGTTAGCGACAATGGTCCATGCTTCAACTGTAAGGAGTGGCAACAGTTTGCAGCACATTATGACTTTCCACAAATCACATCCAGTCCTCTGTATGCTCAGTCAAATGGTAAGGCAGAGAAAGGTGTTCAAGTTCTCAAACAGCTACTGAAGAAAGCAACAGAAAGCAAGTCTGATCCTTATCTCGCCCTGCTGAGCTACCGAGCCTCCCCTTTAGACTGTGGTTCTTCACCTGCTGAACTCCTAATGGGTCACAAGTTGCGCACCACGCTACCCTGCTGTGCAAAAGAAAAGCAGAGTAAGGAACTGACAGAGATTTCAACTGTTAAAGCTGAAACAGAAATCACACTATGACAAGTCATCCAAAACTCTGAAACCATTGACAAGGGATGATGTTGTCAGGATTGAGGATCCAGATGCATGGAACAGGAAAGCTACAGTTCTTGAGGAAGTAGGACCAAGGTCATACACTGTTAGAACTGAGGAAGGACAGATTCTCAGGAGGAACCGCAGTTCCCTCCTGAAAACACAAGAAACTATACAAGAGCAAATCAATGACAATGCCGCAACTCAATCTTGTCACTCACCACCAGAACAATCTAACACAAACACACATACAGGCTCTCATGACAACACATCAGACTTATCTGTGCTGAGAAGATCCACACGTGAAGTAAAAAAAGCCTGATAGACTTAATCTTTGAGCACAAAGAAAACTATAATAAAAGAATGAAAAGCTTAGAGTTCATAATGTAAAGCTTTGAAAATGTGTTGACTGTTGTGAAGATGTTTATGTCGTTATGATTGAATGATATTGATTTTGTTTAACCTCTAAGGAAGGGGGATGTAATGATCAGTAACATGTCATTCTAGAATGTTACACTAGGTGGAGCTGTATGTTTAGTAGTGAGGCTACCCACAAGGCAGTAGTCAAGATGGATGCCTGTACACTAGTCCACATGGCTGAATAAATGACTAGCTCAAGCTAGCTGTTCATAATGAAAACGTCTATTTATTTATGAACATAGCAGAATAGTGTTGTCACCTAATGTTTCACAGCTCACAAGTGAGCCTCAGCAGATTCTGGAGACAGGGACAGCAGTGGAGAGTCCTCGTCAGAGGGTGCAGGACTCTGCCAGCTCAGCTCAGCTGCGCTGCATGTCGACCCTCTGCCTCTGGGTCCATCTGCAAGAGAAGAGGTGATGGATCTCCATGCACAGATGCAGGAGTCTCTGGCAGGTTTTGTCTCCAGGGTCGCTGCGAGTGTGGAGCGAATGGAGGAGTCCATAGCGACCATGAGCAGAGCCTTTGTGGAGTCATTGGCGCATGAACGCATCACCATGGAAAGGTGGGCGACCTCCATGCAGGAGATAACTCGCCAGGGTACGGAAAACATGGTGAGTGCTCATAAGAGAATGACATCTCTTGAGGAGCGTTGGCCATCTGTTGAAAAGAGAAACCAGATCTTCATGGAAGTCCTTCTGAGTAGGACTGCCAGTGCAGAAACGGGTCCCACTGGCCCCCTAATGCGCAGCAAGGTGCTCTCAAGCCACTTCCAAGCGCTGGCCCCTTCTGGCCTGTGCAGCTTCAGGTGAGTGAGCAGCAGCCTGGTTCTCCTGGTGCTCATCCTGCTGTTCCTGGTTCTGCTGCTGCCGCCTCTCCTGTTGGAGATTCTCTAATGCCAGGAAGGGAAGGTACCAAAGGGCTCCCATGCTTCTGGCAGATGCCTTCGTTGAGGGGGCGCCGAGTTAGGGTGGTGAGAGGGGCTTCCCAGGAGCTCACACTGGAGAAGTGTGTGAGGCTCCAAATTTCTACAGCTGCTCCTAAGACTTCAAAAAGTTCCCCCAAGCCTTGATCAACAAGGTCCTGCAGCCTGCAAATGCTGCCTATTTAAATCTCTTCAGCCCTAAGCGACCTGCTGCTGCAAGCAAGCAAGCCAGCTGTTTTCACGCCAGCTCTCATTGGCGGGGTTCCCCGCAGGCGGGTTTCATGTGGGGAAAGCCCCAAAGTTGCAACGGCCCTGGAAAATCTTCCTTAACAAGGTGATCATTGGTGATTAGTGCTCCGACGAGCAGTCCCACCAGCGGTGACCGGGGCTGAAGCGGGTGACCCAGAAACGGCAGTCCAAAAGTCAGACAGGGCGGGGAACCAGGCGGGTGGATCCCGACCCGCTACTTCGCCGATTTTCAGCCCCCGGCCGCCTGAAAAGCTGTCCAACGGTGGCCAGAAAATCGACCCTCATCTCTCTCTCTCTCTCTGCCACCTCGCCTCCGTGCTCTGCCTGCAGAAGAACAGCTCAGAAGCCTGCCTAAAGGAGTGGAATACCAGCAGTTTACTTTTAAATACTGAGGTATTCTTTACTTCGGGGCAGTGAAGATCATGGACCACAGGGGGCACGGAGCAGGTGTTTTCATTGGTGAGCATACCTTCTCTGGCCCATTACAAGGCAACTTAGAATAGGTATAGGGGTGGGAATTAAGGGGAATTTCGTTAGAACTGTAATTTTAGTCGCTTTTCCCTCATTGTGTCCGTTCTCTCCTCCCCTATTTAAGTAACAGTGTTGCACTAGCAGAGAAGTGCTGTAGTGAACACTGAGTTCTGTATTAACAGTGCTGTATTTAAATAAAGGCGTTGCACTAAGTAGGGAAGTGCTGTAGTGAACAATAAGTGATTTGTAAGAAGTAAAGTGCTGTATTTGAGTAACAGTGTTGCGCTAAGCAGAAAAGTGCTTCAGTGGACACTAAGCAGCTGTATTAAAGTGCTGTATTTAAGTAAAAGCCACTGAACAGAGTTGCTGTAGTGAGCAAAGTGTACTGTATTAAAGGTGAGTTGCACTAGTTAAAGGAGCTGTATTTAAGTAAAGCCAATAAGCGAAAGAGTGCTGCAGTCAACGATAAGTGAACTGTGTTAAGCAAAAGTGCTGTACCAGGCATAGGTGTGTTGTATCGATTATTTTTAAGTTGTTTCTTTCTTTTGTTTCAATAAATACTGGTCTGTTTTGCACCCGAACCACGAGTTACGTTTTTCTGTCTACATCGCTACCGAATAAGTCCGGCGGTCAGAACCAGGAATAGGGGAGCGCCTCGAAACCGCACGGTGGTCCCTGAAGCAGCTCAGAGGCTTCTGACTGGCCAGAGACAATAAACCCAATCCTGCTTGTTTAATTCCTACAGTGTTAGAAAATGTTAACTTACCTTTCTTTCTACCTATAGCCTTCAGCCGCTGTGGAGCCGGAGTCCCCGACATATCCATGTTAGAGATTACTGACTGGCTGTTGCATCCTCCACTACAACAGCCAGCTGATTTCTGCAAAGTAGAAAGGTTTGATGAGTCCTGAACACAAGGGCTCATCAAACTATACATAATCCCAGAAATTCGGGTCTCCACGGGTGAGTGCGCACAGGGTACTCACCCGTAGGCCCAACAGAAGTGCCGGTTTCGTGCATGCACTGCACATGCGCGGGAAACCGGAACTTCTGTTCCCTTAAAGCAAGGGGTTCAGAAGTCGAACGCATGTGCCGGAGAGGCAGCTCGTGCGCATGGAACTTACGTTTTTTTTCCAGGTTTCTCCGGGAGGGCAAGGCTCCAGCTGTTACACTTTTATAAAGCAGGCAAAAGGCCTGTTTTTAACAAGATAAGTGGTGAATTAATTAAAATTAAAACATTTTTTCCACAGGTTTATTATTTTTAAATACTTTAAAGAAAGTTAAGTTTATTTATAGCCCCGTTAGAAAATGTAATTTTTTTTCCAAAAATTTAAATTATTGTTTAAAATAGTTATTTTACGTTATTTATAGTTATTTTAAAAAAGTGATTTTTTTTTTTTTAGTTTATTTGAAGTTTTAGTGATGTTTTGGGGCTTATAGTATTTATAGTTTTGACAGCTCTTCCTGTCAATTTTATGAATGGGCATTCCCTGCTACCATTGGATCTCCATGGCCCACGTGATCCCAGGGGACGCATCGAACTAACTGTGCCCCTGGGATATGCAAGCACTGTGCGCCGGCAGTTGGAGCAGGCCCAGGATCGGAATCCCACGCGGGCCCACAGCTCAATGGCCGACATGCTAGGTAAGTGCAGGTCGGAGGCTTGCACCTATGGGAAGCCTCCGACCCGAATTTCTGGGCCAATGTCAGTGTTTGAGCTGTCAAATGATGACATTTCTTCTTTCAAAAATTCTTGACAGATGACACGTCATACGTTGACGTGCTCTGTCACTGACTTCCCCTTAATTGGCCTGCTGAGCCCGCTGGGCGGGCTTAACAAGGTCAATCAGGGGAAAATCCCACTGGTTGGCCAGAAGCTGATGGAGGCGGGACTGAAACCCACCAAGCAGCACTCCCGCCTCCAACACGTCTCCATTCATAAAATCCAGCCCAAAGAGTCTGCAAAGGGATCTAGATAGGTTAAATGAGTGGCAATAAGGTGGCAGATGGAGTATGTTGTGGGGAAATGTGAGATTGTTCAATTTAGTACGGCGAATAGAAAAACAGAACATTTTATAAATGGTGAGAAACTATTAAATGTTGGTATTCAAAGAGATTTAGGTGTCCTCGTACAGGAAACACAGAAAGTTAGCATGCAGTACAGCAAGCAATTAGGAAGGCAAATGGCATGTTGGCCTTTATTGCAAGGGGGTTGGACTTTAAGAGTAAGTATAGTAATCTGGGATGTAATGTTTAAGTTATCCACCAGATGGAGCCAAATATTAAGGGTTCACATTCACCAGTTTTTAAGGTAATGGGTCATGTATTCAATGTCCTGGTACACCAGTTTATATGGTAATGTGGCATTGCATTATGGGTATGACTCAGAGGTGAATCCTCCATCTTGCCATCGTGCAGTAAGAAATGTGTGTCTTGCCTGCAGCCTGTAAGAGATGGTTCTCTGCTACACCGGGTAAATAAACAGTTGGGTTTTGTTCCTAATATCTCGCTTCTCTCAGTTTCTGACCTTATCACTCAGATATCACATATTGGCGACGAGGATAAACAGATCACATCTTGAAGAAGAAACAAAAAAGAGCACTGAATAGAGGATCATGGCTGCTACGGTAGGAAAGATCTCTGCTTTTGATGTTCAGACACAGACCTGGGATGAATACTGCGAGTTGCTGATGCATTTCTTTGAAGCAAATGATATAAATGATGTCGGAAAAAGGAGAGCTATTTTGCTCACTTCCATGGGAAGTCAGATGTATAGTTTAATGAGAAACTTATGCAGTCCTGCAAAGCCTGGAGACAGATCATTTGCTGACTTAGTGGCCTTGCTAAAGGACCATTTCAATCACAGACCGAGTGAGATTGTACAGCGTTTCAAATTTAATTCACAGAACAGAAAACCGGGAGAGACTGTATTGGATTATGTAGCGGTGTTGAGAAAATTGGCACACGATTGCAATTACGGGAACAACCTGAAGGACATGCTGAGAGATAGGTTAGTTTGCAGGACAATGGATGATCGAATGCAGAGGAGATTATTGTCCGAGACTGGGCTTACGTATGAAAAAGCGTTGGGACTTGCTCAAGCCATAGAGACAGCGAACCGGGATGTAAAAGAAATACAAGGTTCAGTCTGGGCTACTACAAAGCAAGTTGCAGGTCAGGTTATTGTGAACAAGTTAAACATGCATCAGAAACCACCAAGGGAGCATGTAAAGGCATGTTATAGATGCAATGGCGATCACCTGGCGAGGGAATGCAGGTTTCTGGAGGAAAAGTGCCACAAGTGTGGGAAAAAAGGGCACATAAAACGTGCATGCAGGGCAAATGCAATCGTGGAGGAATACAAACCAAAAGGGGGAGGAAAACAAAACCTAGGAAGAGAAGTGAAAAAACAGGGAGCACATCACATCAGCGGAGAAGCTGAGAAAGAAGACGACATGTTCATAATGCATAGTATGGTAGAGAACATTCCAAAAGTGGATCCTATCACTTTGCAACTGACAGTAAATGACTCTAAGGTCCACTTTGAAGTGGATACAGGATGCGGCGTAACCATAATGAACAGGGAGGAGTGCTCAAAATTGTGGAACCGTGCAAAAGTTCCACAGTTAAAGTCTTGCTCTATGCAGCTTAAAACATATACCGGTGAACGAGTGGCGACATTGGGTACAGCTATTGTAACTGTGCAACAAAGGGACACCGTGGAACAGCTACCTGTAGTTGTAGTATCGGGTTCTGGACCAAACTTGTTAGGTCGGGGCTGGATACAAGAACTTAAATTAGATTGGGGAGCAATAAAGCAAATAGAGGGAGGCAAACAGTTGTCTTTGCAAGAATTGTTGATTGAACATGAGAACATGTTCAAGGAAGAACTTGGCACATTTAATGGCCCCCCAGCTAAGATTTATGTAGACAAGGAGGCACTGCCAAGGTTTTTTAAACAACGACCTGTGCCGTATGCCATGAAACCAAAGGTAGAGGCTGAGCTTGACCGTCTTTTGAGAGAGAACTTTCTGGAACCCGTGAAATGTTCAGAATGGGCAGCTCCCATTGTACCTGTTTTAAAATCAGACAATTTGGTAAGACTCTGTGGAGATTATAAATTGACAGTAAATAGGGTGTCTAAACTAGAACAGTATCCTATTCCCAAAACAGAGGATCTCTTTGCAAACCTGGCTGGAGGGAAGAAATTCACGAAGTTGGATATGAGTCATGCATACTTGCAGATTACACTAGATGAGCAGCAGTGTGGCATAGTGGTTAGCACTGTTGCCTCACAGTGCCAGGGACCCGGGTTCAAATCCGGCCTCGGGTGACTGTGTGGAGTTTGCACATTCTCCCCGTGTTTGCGTGGGTTTCCTCCGGGTGCTCCGGTTTCCTCCCACAGTCCAAAGATGTGCGGGTTAGGTTGATTGGCCATGATAAAAAAATTGGCCCTTAGTGTTAGGGGGGATTAAATACGTGGGGTTACGGGGATAGGGCTTGGGTGGGATGGCTGTCGGTCTAGGGACAGGGTACTAAATTTGGATGATCAGCCATGATCTCATTGAATGGCGGAGCAGGCTCGAAGGGCTGAATGGCCTACTCCTGCTCCTATCTTCTATGTTTCTATGAGGAATCCAAGAAGTATGTAACCATAAATACACACAAGGGTTTGTTTACCTATAACCGCTTACCATTCGGTGTCTCATCTAGTCCAACTATTTTCCAGAGGACTATCAAGGGTGTACTGCAAGGGATCCCACATGTTTCAATCTATCTGGATGACATTCTGGTGATGGGAAGAACCGACCAGGAGCATCTGAGCACTCTGAGAGAGGTACTACAAAGATTGGATAAGGCTGGGTTACGGCTCAAGAGGAGTAAGTGCACTTTCCTGGGGAATGAGGCCGTGTTCCTGGGACACAGAGTGGACGCCACCGGACTCCATCCAATCAAGGAGAAGGTACAAGCACTGCAGGAGGACCCAGCTCCTACCAATGTGACTGAGTTAAAAGCTTACCTGGGACTGCTAAACTATTATAACAGATTTTTACCAAACTTGGCAACAGTGTTAGCACCTTTTCACAAATTTCTGTGCAAGGAGACACAGTGGCAGTGGGAAGAGGAACAGAGGGTTTCATTTGAACAGTCCAAGAAATTGATGCTGTCTTCGGATGTGCTGGTTCACTACAAGGCAGAGAAAGACATCATTCTCTCTTGTGATGCTTCACCTTACGGGGTGGGGGCGGTTCTTTCACACAGCTTGGAAGATGGAACAGAAAGATCAATAGGGTTTATGTCTCGAACTCTGACACCGGTAGAAAAAAAAACTATTCCCAGTTAGATAAAGAGGGGTTAGCAGTAATGTTTGGGTTACAGAGGTTTCACAAGTACATATATGGCAGGAAATTCACCATATGCACCGATCATAAACCTCTTCTATCTCTTTTTAATGAAATGAAAGCAGTACCACAGATGGTGTCACCCCGGATCCAGAGGTGGGCAGTGACGTTGAGGGCATATGAGTATGTCATAGTTTACAAGGCGGGCAAGTACCATGGGAACGCAGATGCCTTGAGACATCTTCCACTGCCAGGTACACCTATCCGTGCAGCTCCAGAGGACAGAGTTTTGATGTTGGAGGACACGGACACGGCAATTGTGACCGCAGAACAAGTAAGGACATGGACCGGTAAAGATCCAGTACTATCTAGAGTCCGAGAATATGTGCTGAGGGGTTGGCCCCAGCATCCGGAAGGGACTGATTTCATACCTTACAGTGTCAGGAAAACAGAGCTGAGTGTGCAGGATGGTTGCGTGTTGTGGGGAGCACGAGTGATTATTCCACAGCCAGCACGACAGTCTATCCTAGGGCAACTACATCAGTCTCATCCTGGAGTTTCGCGTATGAAAGCCTTGGCAAGGAGTTACTTGTGGTGGCCAAAGCTAGATGAGGAGATAGAAAATCTAGTCAAGACATGCAGCACTTGTCAAGTACACAGGAAGGCACCAGCAGCGGCTCCTCTCCACCCCTGGGAGTGGCCGGATAAACCATGGAGAAGATTACATGTAGATTATGTGGGTCCATTCATGGGAAAGATGTTCCTCATTATCATTGATGCCCATTCCAAATGGATGGATGTTTACCCTGTAAATTCTGCTTCATCTACTGTTACTATAGACTGCCTGTGTTGGAGTTTTAGTAATCAAGGGCTACCGGAGATCGTAGTAAGTGACAATGCCACGTGTTTTGTGAGTACAGAAACAAGAGAGTTCATGAGAAACAATGGCATAGTGCACGTGACCTCAGCTCCGTATCATCCATCTTCAAATGGACTTGCGGAGAGGGCCGTACAAACATTTAAGGAGATGATGAAAAAAAGTGCGGAAGGGAGTTTTGCAGCCAAGGTGTCAGGAGTTCTGTTCAGCTACAGAATAACACCTCAATCTACCACAGGACTCTCTCCTGCTGAGCTGTTGTTAGGACGTCGACTACGCTCCACTCGTGACCTGGTTCACCCAGATCTAAAAAGGAAGGTGGAAAACCAACAATCAAACAAAAGGAGAACCATGACAGAAGGACAAAGAGCCGCAGTTTTGGAGCAGGTGATGCGGTCCTTACCAGGAATTTCAGTTATGGTCCAAAATGGATTCCCGGCATCATAGACTCAATGACCGATCCAGTATCATATACGGTCATGGTGGGAACTGGTCAGGTAGTACGCAGACATGTAGATCAGCTACTGACCAGACAAGGGGAAATTGAACTGGAGGTTCCAGAGGAGATGTTGGAGGACAAGTTGGCCCCCAGTTATCCAAATGCATCGGTGGTACCACCACCACAAACAGAGCCAGTTCCACCTGGACCCCTTCATCAAGAGGAAACCATTGTAGCAGAGTCAGATACTCTGAGTACTGCTCAGGAGCAGCAGGTGGCTCTACCACAACCAAGCAGGGACTTGACTGTAAGACATTCACCAAGGACTCACAAGCCGCCAGAGAGATTGATAACGAACTGCTAGATTCGTTCAGTATGGACTATCATTAAAGGAGTTTCCTTATGGGACTTTTTAAGAATGTTGTTAAGAAATTAATGTTCAACTTAAGAGGGGAGGGATATAGTAATCTGGGATGTAATGTTTAAGTTATCCACCAGATGGAGCCAAATATTAAGGGTTCACATTCACCAGTTTTTAAGGTAATGGGTCATGTATTCAATGTCCTGGTACACCAGTTTATACGGTAATGTGGCATTGCATTATGGGTATGACTCAGAGGTGAATCCTCCATCTTGCCATCGTGCAGTAAGAATTGTGTGTCTTGCCTGCAGCCTGTAAGAGATGGTTCTCTGCTACACCGGGTAAATAAACAGTTGGGTTTTGTTCCTAATATCTCACTTCTCTCAGTTTCTGACCTTACCACTCGGATATCACAGTAAGGAAGTCTTATTACAATTGTACAGGGCTTTGGTGAGACCACACCTGGAGTACTGTGCACAGTTTTGGTCTCCTTATCTGAGGAAGGACATATTTGCCTTAGAGGTGATGCAATGAAGGTTCACTAGATTGATTCCTGGGATGAGAGAGTTCGCCTATGAGGAGAGATTGAGTAGAATGGGCTTATACGCTCTGGAGTTTAGAAGAATGAGAGGTGATCTCATTGAAACATATAAGATTCTGAGGGGGATTGACAGGGTAGATGCTGAGAGGTTGTTTTCCCTGGCGGAAGACTCTAGAACTAGGGGCACAGTCTCAGGATAAGGGGTTGGCCATTTAAGACCGAGATGAGGAGGAATTTCTTCACTCAGAGGGTTGTGAATCTTTGGAATTCTCTGCCCCAGTGAGCTGTGGATGATGAGTCATTGAGTATATTCAAGATTGCGATAGGTAGTATTTTAGACTCTACAGGAATCAAGGGATATGGAGATTGGGTGGGGAAGTGAAGTTGAGGTCAAAGATCAACCATAATCTTATTGAATGGCGGAGCAGGTTCGAAGGGCTGTATGGCCTACTCCTGCTCCTAATTCTTATGTTCTTAGTAGAATTTGGAAACCTTCTTTCAAGAGAAGCATTATGGATTAATCTCTTGAGTTAAATGAATTGAAGGAAACTATTGTGGTTGGCATTAAAGTAATCACCTTTATCACATTTGGCACTTTGAGCTGCAGTGTCTTTTCATAGCAACTTCTTAGTCTGCATTGTCAGAACGTCATTGATATAGAGGGTGGCTGAATGGTTTCAATGTTCTAATGCAGGGTTAAGGGAGTGGTGAATGGGTTAGCAAGGGCTGTTGCAGTATAGCTTTCTGTAACTTTTCAGAGGAGGGGAATGAATAAGTCCCCAAAAGAGCTGTTCTATTAACTGATCCCTGGTCTCTCGAGCTGCAATGTGTTGTTCTGGCCCTCCTTCTTCTGGCTCACCCTTGTCTTCATCCAATTCTTTTTCATTAGATGATGTCTCTTCATGTTGCTGTTCCTCCTCCAATCCTCTTTGCAATGCCAGTTTGTGCAGAATGCAGCAAACTACAATGATGCTGATCATGTGTGTAGGGGAGGGGCGGGGTAGCCCTCATCTCCTAGCAGGCATCCTCTGATGTTCCTGGATGGGTGGTAAAGTGGGATGATGGATGAGTGTTGTAGGAAGAAGCCATTGTGACAGCTGCCGGCAAAACTGCCGCAGACCTGTGTTATCCTTCTGCGATGATCACACACCAGTTGTAAATTGATGGAGTGGAAGCCCTGTCTGTTCACAAAGCTCCTGGTTCACCTTGTGCTGCCTTGATAGCTAAATGTGTGCAGTCTATTATGCTCTGGACACGAGGGAAGCCAGCGACTGCTGCAAATCTCAGAGCTCAATTACACCCTTACTTTAGCTCCTCCACTGCCAAAACCTACATCCAAGACTGGTTCCTCTTCTGCCTCCCCACCTCCATCTTTCACAAATTTCACCCAAATCAGAACTGTGCAGCCTGAGTTCTATCCTGTCGTTCTCATCCGTAGCGCTAATCCCCCGCTGCGGCACCCGATGCGGTGCGGCAGGCTGGGGTACTGCAGGCCTCCTTCTTCTGTTAAGGAGGAGCTGCCTGCAGCCGACCGCTGGCCGGTGGAATCGCACGAAAAATGAGCCCGGCTCCTCGGAGAAGTGCCGGGCTCGAGGCCCACACACATCTGTGCCGCGGGGGGGGTGGTGGAGGAGTCCGGGGAGGGAGGTGCGGGCAGGCGGCCGCCGGGAAAGCGGCCGGCCGCCGCGCCACCTTAATGCGCCGGCGCTAAGTCCAGCAAGAAACTTTTGAAAAATCGTTGGTTGCGGCTGCCACGGGCGAGGCGGCCGCAACTGAATTTCGGCGTCCGGCCGCGTTACCACGGCAACCGGGACGCTGCGCACACCGATGACGTCATCGGTGCCGGCGCAGCGCTACCAGCTAACGCCGATGGTAGGGCCCAAATCAATTTCCGAAGCGGCTATAATTCCGGCGCAAGGCCCACTAGCGCCTCTAATTGGGCGCTAACCCCACTCAATTTCTAGGCCAAAGTGTCTGATCCGATTCCAACATAGCTGTTCTCATTTTTACGTGAATGAATTTTATTTAACCCCTTCATCTTTAGTTCCCTCGGGTTTCTTTTAACGTATATTGGTTAATCTATACTAACGGGAGTTGGAAATAACAACAGGAAATGCTGGAAAAACTCAACAGGCCAGGCAACATCCGTGGAGAGAGAAACAGAGTTAACATTTCAGGTCGAAGACCCTTCGTCAGAACTGAGAAAAAAGCAGGAAATGAAACAGATTGAAAAGCAAGTTTGGGGGCTGGGAAATGGGGGAGGGGATGAAAGAACAAAAGGGAAGGTCTGTGAGAGGTGAGGAGACATTAAGAGATATTTAAGGTGAGATGAGATGGTAATAGGACAGGTAAAGAAACAAAGGATGGCTCTAGATGAAGTGTCAAATGCGCTGGCAGAATGTAAGACAGCTGCCATGTGGGAGAGAAGAAAAAAAGGAAAAGTCACAACCCAAACGTGTGGATAAAAAATATATAAAAATATGATAGGAGCCGAGGTTATGATCTGAAATTATTGAACTCGATATTGAGTCCGGAAGGCTGTAAAGTGCCTAATCAGAAGATGAGGTGCTGATCCTCGAGCTTATGCTGAAATTCCATGGAACAATGCAAGAGGCCGAGGACGGTGAGGTCTGAGTGGGAATGGAGTGGTGAATTGAAATGCCAGGTGACCGGAAGCTCGGGGTAAGCCTTACGGACTGAACCGAGGTGTTCCGCAAAGCGGTCACCCAATCTGCGTTTGGTCTCCCCAATTTAGAGGAAACGACATTGTGAGCAGCGAATACAGTATACTAGATTGCAAGAAGTACAAGTAAATCACTGTTTCACCTGGAAGGGTTGTTTGGGGCCCTGGACAGTGGGAAGGGAGGAGGTATAAGGGCAGGTGTTGCATCTCCTGCGCTTGCACGGGAAGGTGCCGGGTGAAGGGGAAGGGGTGCTGGGGGTGACAGAGGAGTGGACTAGGGTGTCTCGGAGGGAGTGGCCCCTACGGAATGCTGAAAGGGGAGGGGCAGATGCGTTTGGTGCTGGGATCACGTTGGAGGTGGCGGAAATGGCGGAGGATGATCCGTTGAATGTGGAGGCTGGTGGGGTGAAAGGTGAGGACAAGGGAACTCTATCGTGGTTCCGGGAGGGAGGGGCAGGGGTGAGGGCAGAAGTGCGGGAGATAGAACAGACACGGTCGAGGGCCATGTCAACCACGGTAGAGGGGAATCCTCGGTTGAGGAAAAAGGAAGACATGTCGGAAGCACGGGTGTGGAAGGTGGCATCATCAGAGCAGATGCAGCGGAGACGGAGAAACTGGGAGAATGGAATCGAGTCCTTACAGGAGGCGGGGTGGGAGGAAGTGTAGTCCAGGTAGCTGTGGGAGTCAGTGGGCTTGTAGTGAATGTTGGTCAATAACCTATCCCCAGAGATGGAGACGGAGAAGTCGAGGAAGGGAAGGGAAGAGTTGGAGATGGACCATGTGAAGGTGAGGGAAGGGTAGAAATTGGAGGCAAAGTGAATGAAATTGTCTAGTTCAGGGCGAGAGCAGGAAATGGCACAGATACAGTCATCAATGTACCGGAAAAAGAGGTGAGGGAGGGGACCTGAGTAGGACTGGAACAAAGTGTGTTCCACATCAGATCATCCACCGTCTCCATCTCTGGGGATAGGTTATTGACCAACATTCACTACAAGCCCACTGGCTCCCACAGCTACCTGGACTACACTTCCTCCCACCCCGCCTCCTGTAAGGACTCTATTCCATTCTCCCAGTTTCTCCATCTCCACCGCACCTGCTCCGACGATGCCACCTTCCACACCAGTGCTTCCGACATGTCTTCCTTTTTCCTCAACTGAGGATTCCCCTCTACCGTGGTTGACACGGCCCTCGACCATGTGAGTTCTATCTCCCGCACTTCTGCCCTCACCCCTGCCCCTCCCTTCCAGAACCACGATAGAGTTCCCCTTGTCCTCACCTTTCACCCCACCAGCCTCCACATCCAATGGATCATCCTCTGCCATTTCTGTTACCTCCAACGTGATCCCACCACCAAATGCATCTTCCTCTCCCCTCCCCTTTCAGCATTCCATAGGGACCGCTCCCTCCGAGACACCCTAGTCCACTCCTCTATCACCCCCAGCACCCCTTCCCCTTCACCCGGCACCTTCCCGTGCAAGCGCAGGAGATGCAACACCTGCCCTTATACCACCCCCCTTCCCACTGTCCAGGGCCCCAACATGCTTTCCAGGTGAAACAGCAATTTACTTGTACTTCTTGCAATCTAGTATACTGTATTTGCTGCTCACGATGTGGTCTCCTCTACATTGGGGAGACCAAACGCAGATTGGGTGACCGCTTTGCGGAACACCTCCGTTCAGTCCGTAAGGGTGACCCCGAGCTTCCAGTCGCCTGTCATTTTAATTCACCACCCCATTCCCACTCAGACCTCACCGTCCTCGGCCTCTTGCATTATTCCAAGGAAGTTCACTGTAAGCTCGAGGAACAGCACCTCATCTTCCGATTAGGCACTTTACAGCCTTCCGGACTCAGTATCGAGTTCAACGATTTCAGATCATAACCTCGGCCCCTATTATATTTTTATATATTTTTTATCCACGCTTTTGGTTTGTGCCTTTTCCTTTTTTTTTCTCTCCCACATGGCAGCTGTCTTTCATTCTGCCAGCGCATTTCACACTTCATCTAGAGCCATCTTTTGTTTCTTTACCTGTCCTATTACCATCTCGTCTCGCCTTGAATATCTCTTAATGTCTCTTCACCTCACAGACCTTCCCTTTTGTTCTTTCATCCCCTCCCCCATTTCCCAGCCCCCAAAGTTGCTTTTTAATCTGTTTCATTTCCTGCTTTTTTCTCAGTTCTGACGAAGGGTCTTCGACCTGAAATGTTAACTCTGTTTCTCTCTCCATGGATCTTGCCTGGCCTGCTGAGTTTTTCCAGCGTTTTCTGTTGTTATTTCAGATTTCCAGCATCCGCAGTCTTTTGCTATCACCCTAACTGGGGTTGCGACAGTTTTGGTTGGGTCAGTTCATCTCTAATCCCACAGAGAAACACAGGAAAAAAGAATTTGCTTAATAAGTCTTGACTCTAGTTTGAAACAGCTTGCCCATTTTATAAATTACTTTTTATTTGGTACTGTTTTGCATCAATGCCTCCAATCAAGCCTGCCCACCAACAAGGCAGCCAACAGTGAAGTAAAAGGATTCAATCCATTCAGGTCCTAAGCAACCAGGATAATTAAATAGAGATAAATACAAATGCCTCAGTGAATTCGCTACTTGTAAAGTGACACAAATCAGCCTGGATGTTCTTTTCCAGTGAGAAGAATGTGTCTGGCTGGATTTTCATCCACCTGCTTGACCCAGTGCTGAGAGCACCAACATTTCTAGGGTCAACTTAATTTGCATGTTCTCCAGAGACTCCTCGTGGTATTATTACTCGCATTGGGGGACAGGGGGAAGGAATGGCTTGTCGATGTAAGATTTAGATGCTTGCAGCAGCTTAAAAGGGCCAGGTATCATTCAGGGAAGTTTCATCTGAGAAAGAATTGCAAATGATACATAGAAAATACATAGAAGTTGCAACACAGAAAAAGCCATTTGGCCCAACCAGTCCATGTCTCCGTTTACCCTCCATGTGAGCAAATAGTTCTAATCCCATTTACCCACTCTGTTCGAAGTGAAGGATCATCTTGGGAAGAGTGATCATAGCATGGTAGAAGTTCAAATTCAGCTTGAGGGTGGGAAAGCGAGGTCACAAACTAGTGTCCTGAACTTAAACAAAGGTAATTACAAAGGTATGAAGGCGGACTTGGTTAAAGTGGACTGGGAAAATATACTACAGGGTAAAACTGTAGAAAAGCAGTGGCAAACATTTTAGGAGATATTTCATAACACTCAGCAAAGATATATTGCAGTGAGAAAGAAAGACTCTAAGAGAAGGATGAACCATCCGTGGCTAACTAAGGAAGTAAAGGATGGTATCAGATTGAAAACAAAAGCATACAATGTTGCAAAGAATAGTGAAAGGCCAGAGGATTGGGAAATTTTTAAAAAGCAGCAAAGGATGACTAAAAAAATGATAAAGTGAGAGAAGATAGCTTATGAGAGTAAGCTAGCAAGAAATATAAAAACAGACAGTAAGAGCTTCTACAGGTATATAAAAAGGAAGAGGGTAGCTAAAGTAAACGTTGGTTCCTTAGAGGATAAGTCTGGGGAATTAATAATGGGAGACAGGGAAATAGCAGAGACGTTGAACAAATATTTTGTATCGGTCTTAATGGTAGCAGACACTAAAAGCATCCCAATAATGGATAACCAAGGAGCTATTGGGCTGTGGGGGGGACTTAAAACAATCACTATCACTAGAGGGAAAGTATTAGGTAAACTAATGGGACTAAAGGTGGACAAGTCCCCTGGACCCGATGGCATGCATCCTAGAGTCTTTAAAGGGGTGGCTGCAGAAATAGTGGATGCATTGGTTGTAATCTACCAAAATTCCCTGGATTCTGGAGAGGTCCCAGTGGACTGGAAAACCACAAATGTAATGCCCCTATTTAAGAAAGGAGGAAGACAGAAAGCAGGCAACTATCGACCAGTTAGCTTAACATCTGTCATTGGGAAAATGCTGGACTCCATCATTAAGGAAGTGATAGCAGGACATTTGGAAAATCATAATATAGTCAAGCAGAGTCAACATAGTTTAATGAAAGGGAAATCATTTTTGACAAATTTGCTTGAGTTCTTTGAGGATGTAATGAGCAGGGTGGATAAAGGGGAACCAGTAGATGTTGTGTATTCGGATTTCCAGAAGGCATTCGATAAGGTGCCACATAAAAGGTTACTACACAAGATAAGAGCTCATGGGGTTGGG
Source organism: Somniosus microcephalus (assembly GCF_052327205.1). Classification (NCBI taxonomy): domain Eukaryota; kingdom Metazoa; phylum Chordata; class Chondrichthyes; order Squaliformes; family Somniosidae; genus Somniosus; species Somniosus microcephalus. Next base: position 183,951,475 of record NC_140995.1, read on the forward strand.
GGTAATTATATTGGCATGGATAGAGGAGTGGCTAACTAACAGAAAACAGAGAGTCGGGATAAATGGGTCATTTTCAGGTTGGCAAACTATAACTAGTGGGGTGCCGCAGGGATCAGTGCTGGGGCCTCAACTATTTACAATCTATATTAATGACTTGGATGAAGGGACTGAGTGTAATGTAGCCTAATTTGCTGATGATACAAAGATAGGTGGGGAAGCAAATTGTGTAGAGGACGCAAAGAATCTCCAAAGGGATATAGATAGACTAAGTGAGTGGACAAAAATCTGGCAGATGGAGTTTAATGTGGGGAAATGCGAGGTTATCCACTTTGGTAGGAAAAATAAAAAAGCAAATTATTATTTAAATGGGGAGAGATTACAAAATGCTGAGGTACAGAGGGATCTGGGCGTCCTTGTATATGAATCACAAAAAGTTAGCATGCAAGTACAGCAAGTAATTAGGAAGGCAAATGGAGTGTTGGCCTTTATTGCAAAGGGAATGGAGTATAAAAGTAGGGAAGTCCTGTTACAATTGTATAGGGCATTGGTGAGACCACACCTGGAGTACTACGTAGCTTTGGTCTCCTTATTTAAGGAAGGATATACTTGCATTGGAGGCAGTTCAGAGAAGGTTCACGAGGTTGATTTTGGAGATGAAAGGGTTATCTTATGAAGAAAGGTTGAGCAGGTTGGGCCTATACTCATTGGAGTTTAGAAGAATGAGAGGGGTTTATTGAAACATATAAGATTCTGAATGGGGCTTGACAGGGTAGATGCAGAGAGGATGTTTCCCCTCGTGGGGGAATCTAGAACTAGGGGGCATCATTTCAGAATAAGGGGGCACCCATTGAAATCGGAAATGAGGAATTTCTTCTCTCAGAGGGTTGTGAATCTTTGGAATTCTTTTCCCCAGAGAGCTGTGGAGGCTGGGTCATTGAATATATTTAAGGTGGAGGTAGACAGATTTTTGAATGGTAAGGGAGTCTAGGCTTATGGGGAGTGGGCAGGCAAGTGGAGTTGAGGCCAAGATCAGATCAGCCATGATCTTATTGAATGGCTCAAGGGGCCAAATGACCGACTCCTGCTCCTACGTCTTATGTTCTTATGTACGTTCCCATATCCCTTTATTCACTTTTCCTTCCTCCATCTAGCCAATCTAATTTTGAATGCTGGCAGTTTCTACCTTAACCATTAACCCTGAAAGTGAATTCTATACTCTCACATCTCTGTGTAAAGACTCACATCTCTCCTGTCCACTGCTCTTAATATTGTGTACCTTGTTTCAAAGGTCCGTTGCAGAGCCCTCCAGTTTTAAGAGGCTTCATTAGAAATGCTGCAGGTCCAAATAAAGTGGAGAAGAGAGGCTCCTTTTGGGACAGAGAGGAGAAGTCCGTCCAAAGGAAGTGCAAAGTGAAGGCAAGTGAATGCCACCTCCATAACCTCACACACGTTGCAACTCAGCGCCACAAGAAAGTTAATGGCCTTACCAGCTCAGGCAAGGTGAGAGGAGACAGCTACACCTTCCAAGACTGCCCTGACTGAACATGTTTGCTACTTATAACCACATAAAATGAATTAGAAATTACAGGGGATGAATTCCTTCATTCTACAGCACTTCCCTGCCCACTCCCCATAAGCCTAGACTCCTTTACCATTCAAAAATCTGTCTATCTCCACCTGTATTTGACCCACCACGGCAAGTCAAAGATTGGCTACTGGGCGGCAAGGATTATCCACTCATAGCTTCAGTCTAGAACCCACACACATGTGCACAGCAGGACTACAATGAAAACCATGTTTTTTTTAAATTTAATCATTGGATGTGGGCATTGCTGGCAAAGCCAGCATTTATTCCCTGTCCCTAATTGCCCATGAGAAGGTGGTGGTGAGCTGCCTTCTTGAATAAATGGCTTGCTAGGCAGTTAAGAGTCAACCACATTTCTGGAATCACATATAGGCCAGACCAGGTAAGGACGGCAGATTTCATTCACTAAAGGACATTAGTGAACCAGATGGATTTTTACGACAATCCGGTAGTTTCATGGCTGCCATTACTGGCACTAGTTTTTTTTATTCCAGATTTATTTAATGCCATGGTGGGATTTGAACTCATGTCTCAGGATCATTAATCCAGTTAGTCCAGTAACGTAACCACTATGCTACCGTACTCCCACAAGCTGCAGTGTAGAGCACACCATCAGCATCCACAAGCATCACTTCTGCTGCCTGGATCGCTCTGGAGGAGCCCTGTAGTACTCAGGTGAGTTGGTATCAAGGTTTGTGGTAGTTTGCTGCACAACCTTGCGATTATGAGGGAGCAGCCGATGCCACCACCTATCAGGCAACACTGAGGACCAGAAGCACGTGGAAGTGGTGTAGGAGGAAGAGGAGGTGGAGGAAGAGGAGGAGGAGGAAGTGAGGGAGGAGGAAATGGAAGAGGAAGTGGAGGAACAGGAAGAGGAAGGGAGGCTGGACCATAGACAGCCCCTTTCTGCTCGGGCTCTACGTGATCAAATACTTCATGAGTGATACCAGTAACCTCTACCACATCTCCCCATTCACCAACAGTCCCACGTTTATTTCCTTTCCTCTACCACTGACCATCATATCATTCTCTTTCTGATAACACAAAAATAAAAACCACCAGAAAATGCACATTGCATCCCAATTTTATAAATTCAATCATTAAATAATGCATACAAAAATAAACTAATCATCCTTGTGCATTCCCTTAGTGCCTGTTCGTCATGTGCCTTTGCCTATCCCAATGCTCCTACGAGGTGCTTCCCCAGTGGCTGCAGCATTGATGGTAGAAGGCTGCTGAATTTTAATTAAAGAGACTGCAGATGGTCTTGGAGGGTGACCTGAAGCAGCTCTGGGCCCAGAGGGCCCGGCTTCAGACTGCACCATCTCAGCCTGGGATGCAGCAGTCTGGGCTGGCTGGCTGGCTGACAGGTAACAGCAAGGGCACTGATGGACTGGCAAGGGTGCGAGCAGGAATGCTGTCATCCTGAGAGAGGCTCATGCTCCATGGAGCCAGTGCCACTCACCCAGGGTGGTGCCTCAGCAATCCTACTGATCTGTTGGAGAACAGATTGATGGACTGCTGTGATGCCTTGGAAGCCTCCTTGAACAGTGGTATCCAGAGCCATGGTGGCAGCAGTCTGAGTTTGCAAGGCAGCCGTCTGAGCTTGCAAGGCAGCCGTCTGAGCTTGCAAGGCAGCAGTCTGAGCTTGCAAGGCAACAGTCTGAGCTTGCAAGGCAGCAGTCTGAGCTTGCAAGGCAGCAGTCTGAGCTTGCAAGGCAGCAATCTGAGCTTGCAAGGCATCAGTCTGTACTTGCAAGGCAGCAATCTGAGCTTGCAAGGTATCAGTCTGTACTTGCAAGGCAGCAATCTGAGCTTGCAAGGCAGCAGTCAGCTTGCAAGGCAGCAATCTGAACTTGCAAGGCAGCAATCTGAACTTGCAAGGCAGCAGTCTGAGCTTGCAAGGCAGCAGTCTGAGCTTGCACTGCAACACTGGAAGCTCTTTGTGCTGCAATGCAAGCTGTGACATCAGCCATCAGACGCTGCATCATGGTGGGTTCCACAGGTGTGCTGATGGAGGGGACCACCCATTCATATTGGAAAGAATGGACTTCATGCTCTGCGCAAAGCCCTGTGCCAAGCTGGACTCCTCCATGCTCCTTGACACTATGCGCAGGCTTTCTGGCAGGCTTTCCAGTGCACCAAGCATTTGGTTGTGTACACCCATCAGCCTTCTGTAGCCAGGCCCATTGAAGTCCTCATCTGAGTCCTCTGCAGCAGAACTAGTGTGTGACCTTGCCCTCTGGCGAGCTGGCATCTGCGCTATCCTTTCCCCTGCCCTAGGTCCTGTGTACTTGTGCCCGGTGTCTCACCATGTGCAGATCCCTCCTCTATCCTAGTCTCTAAAATAGGCGCAGTGTCAGTCTCTGAGTTGGTGCTACGTGTGTACGATCGAGTGACGGTGTCCCTTCATCTTCACTGTCTTCTTCCTCTTCCTCCTCTAACGGAGAAGGTTCCAATTCTTGGCTATCTAAAATGAAAAAGGGACAAGGGTTGGGTTGTGGTGAGGGGAGAGGAGAAAGTAAAAAGTGTGTGCTTACACCATCTGCAGCAGTCAGAAGAGATTTTGGATGAGGGAGAAGTGGGATGAGAAAAAAGGATTAGGTATGCAGATGCCCTCATCTTCGATCCCTCCAGTGCTGCCTGTGGTGATGGGGGTGTAGTGAATTGAGGAGTGGATGAGGCTGGTGGTGCTGTTGGTAGGATATGCCATTTGAAGATGAACTCATTCACCTTGACAATTCGTGTCAGCTCATTAAACTTCTTCCTGCAGTGCACCCATGTTCTTGGAGCAACACTCCTGGCATTGACCTCTGTCACCATTTCTTTCCACTGCCTCCTGGGCATACATCTGGAGGGCCTCCTGCCCCTGTGGATACAGGACGTTTATCCATCTCTTCACATCTTGCACCAAGACCTCCTGTGCATTGTCAGGAAAACTTGGTGCACGCTCTGTCACATGTACATGCATTCCTCAAAGTATTACTACCCAGATTCACTTTTCAAAGAACTCCATCACTTCTTGTAGCCACAATACACCTCCCCTTTAAGGGGTGCAGGCTGCCTTTAAGTAGCACTAGCCACTCATGATATCGAGCCCCCTGCTGATAATGTTCTTCCTGTGGTTACACACCAGCTGGACATTAAGGGAGTGGAAGCCCTTGCGGTTAACAAATAAGAACATAAGAACATAAGAAATAGGAGCAGGAGTAGGCCAATCGGCCCCTTGAGCCTGCTCCGCCATTCAATAAGATCATGGCTGATCTGATCCTAACCGCCAATCCAGTATCACAGAACCATCACCTGAATCTAACAGAATTTGACACAAGAAATAGGAGCAGGATCAGGCTACACGGCACCTGGGCCCGCTCCGCTACCCACAGGGCCATGACCAATCCGAACCTAGACTCATGTCCAAATTCCTGCCCGCTCCCCGTAACCCTTAATTCCCTTTACTTCTAGGAAACTGTCTATTTCTGTTTTAAATTTATGTAATGATGTAGCTTCTACAGCTTTTTGGGGCAGCATATTCCATGGACCTACCACCCTCTGAGTGAAGTAGTTCCTCCTCATCTCAGTTTTGAAAGAGCAGCCCCTTATTCTAAGACTATGCCCCCTAGCTCTAGTTTCACCCATCATCGGGAACATCCTCCCTGCATCCAACCGATCCAACCCCTTCACAATCTTATATGTTTCAATAAGATCGCCTCTCATTCTTCTGAACTCCAATGAGTAGAGTCCCAATCTACTCAACCTCTCCTCATATGTCCATCCCCTCATCCCCGGGATTAACCGAGTGAACCTTCTTTGTACTGACTCGAGAGCAAGTATGTCCTTTCTTAAGTATGGACACCAAAACTGTACGCAGTATTCCAGGTGCGGTCTCACCAATACCTTGTACAACTGAAGCAATACCTCCCTATTTTTATATTCTATCCCCCTAGCAATGAAAGCCAACATTCCATTGGCCTTCTTAATCACTTGCTGCACCTGCATACTAACCTTTTGAGTTTCGTGCACCAGGACCCCCAGATCCCTTTGTACTTCAGTACTTTCCAGTTTCTTGCCATTAAGATAATAACTTGCTCTACGATTTTTCCTGCCAAAGTGCATAACCTCACACTTTCCAGTATTGTATTCCATCTGCCAAATCTCTGCCCACTTGCTTAGCCTGTCTATGTCCCCTTGCAGGTTTTTTATGTCCTCCTCACTCACTACTTTCCCCCCATCTTAGTATCATCTGCAAACTTTGATATGTTACACTCGGTCCCCTCCTCCAAATCGTTAATATAGATTGTAAAGAGTTGGGGACCCAGCACTGACCCCTGCGGAACACCACTAGTTACTGATTGCCAGTCTGAGAATGAACCATTTATCCCAACTCTCTGCCTTCTGTTAGATAGTCAATCCTCTATCCATGCCAGAATATTACCCCCAATCCCGTGATTTTTTATCTTAAGCAATAATCTTTTGTGTGGCACCTTGTCAAATGCCTTTTGGAAGTCTAAATACACTACGTCCACTGGTTCCCCTTTATCCACCCTATACGTTACTTCCTCAAAGAACTCCAGCAAATTTGTCAAACATGACTTCCCCTTCATAAAACCATGCTGACTTTGTCTTATTAAATTATGATTATCCAAATGTCCTGTTACTGTCTCCTTAATAATGGACTCCAAAATTTTACCTACCACAGATGTTAGGCTAACCGGTCCATAGTTTCCAGCCTTCTGTCTACTGCCCTTTTTAAATAAGGGTGTTACATTAGCAGTTTTCCAGTCTGCCGGGACCATTGCCAAGTCCAGGGAGTTTTGGAAAATTATTACCAATGCATCCACAATCCCTACCGCCACTTCCCTCAAGACCCTAGGATGTAAGCCATCAGGTCCAGGTGATTTATCCGCCTTGAGTCCCATTATTTTACCGAGCACCACTTCCTTAGTGATTTTGATCGTGTTTAGCTCCTCCCCCCCTTTAGCCCCCTCTTTGTCCAGTGTTGGGATATTCTTAGTGTCTTCTACTGTAAAGACTGATGTAAAATTTTCATTCAGTGTTTTTGCCATCTCCATATTTCCCACCATTAATTTCCCGGTCTCATCCTCTAAGGGACCAACATTTACTTTAGCCACCCTTTTTCTTTTTATATAACTATAAAAACTCTTACTATCTGTTTTTATATTTTTTGCTAATTTACTTTCATAATCTATCTTCCCTTTCTTAATCAATCTTTTTGTTATTTTTTGCTGTCTTTTAAAGTTTTCCCAATCCTCTATCCTCCCACTAGATTTGGCTACCTTATATGCCCTTGTTTTTAGTCGAATACTATCCTTAATTTCTTTACTTAGCCACGGATGGCTGTCTTTTCTTTTACACCCCTTTCTTCTCAGTGGAATATATATTTTTTGGAAGTTGTAAAATAACTCCTTAAATGTACACCACTGATCATGTATCGTCTTACCCTTTAATCTATTTTCCCAATCCACTCTACTCAATTCCGCTCTCATACCTTCATAGTCTCCTTTATTCAAGCTTAGCATGCTTGTTTGAGATCCAACCTTCTCACCCTCTAATTGAATATGGAATTCAACCATGTTATGGTCACTCATTCCAAGGGGATCCTTTACTAGGACATTTTAAATTAATCCTGTCTCGTTACACAGGACCAGATCTTAGGTTGCCTGCCCCCTGGTCGGTTCAGTTACATACTGCTCAAGAAACCCATCCCTAATACACTCAATGAACTCATCCTCAAGGCAGCCCTCCCCAATTTGATTTGTCCAATTAATATGATAGTTAAAATCCCCCATAATTATAGATGTTCCCTTATTACAAGCCTCAACTATTTCCTGATTGATACTCCGTCCAACAGAGTTGCCACAGTTCGGAGGCCGATAGACTACGCCCACTAGTGTTTTTTTTCCCCTTATTATTCCTTACCTCCACCCAAACTGTTTCATTGTCCTGATCTTTTGACCCAATATCATTTCTCTGTATTACATAGATTCCTTCCTTTATTAACATAGCCACCCCACCTCCCCTTCCTTCCTGCCTGTCCTTCCTGATCGTTAAATAACCTGGTATGTTTAATTCCCAGGCATTGTCACCCTGCAGCCATGTTTCTGTAATGGCCACAAGATCATACCCATATGTAGTTATTTGTGCCATTAACTCGTCTATTTTGTTACGAATGCTACGTGCATTCAGATAGAGAACTTTCAAAGATGTTTTGTGACACTTAGTTCCTGCTTTTGCCCTTTTTATTACTTTACCTTTTACTCCATACCTTCTGCCCCTTCCTGACATGCTCTGGTTTTTAATTTCCCCACTGCTACCTAAGTCTATGACCTTCTCTGTTGTCATTTGTATTATTTGCTCTCTAGGAACCTCCCCCCCACTAGTTAGTTTAAAGCCCTCTCTACAGCCCTAGTTATATGATCTGCCAGGACTCCAGCCCCAGCACTGGCCAAGTGAAGCCCGTCCCAACGGAACAGCTCCCTCCTGCCCCAGTACTGGTGCCAGTGTCTCAGGAAGCAAAACCCATTTCTCCCACACGCATTTAACTCTCTAATTTTATTTGTCCTAGCCAAATTCGCTCGTGGCTCAGGTAATAATCCAGTGATTATTACCCTTGTGGTTCTGCTTTTTAATTTGGCCCCTAGCTGCTCAAACTCCCTCAGCAGAACCTCCTTCCTTGTCCTATCTATGTCGTTGGTACCAACATGGACCACGACAACTGCATCCTCCCCCTCCCACTCCAAGTTTCTCTCCAGTCCAGAGGAGATGTCCTTAACCCTGGCACCGGGCAGGCAACACAGCCTTCGGGACTCTCACTCTCGGCTGCAGAGAACTCTATCTATCCCCCTAACGATATTATCCCCTACCACGACAACATTTCTTTTAACTCCCCCCCACTTGAATGGCCCCCCGCTCCATGGTGCTGTGGCCAGGTTGCTCATCCTCCCCACAGTCCCTGTTCCCATCCTCACAGGGAGTAAGAGCCTCGAACCTGTTGGACAAGTGCAAGGGCTGCGGCTCCTCCAACACTACCTCCTGGATCCCCGTACCTGCCTCACTTCTAGTCACACCATCCTGACCCTGGCCACGGACTACATCTGAGTTAATTAATCTAATTGGTGTGACTACCTCCTGATACACAGAGTCCAGGTAACTCTCCCCCTCCCTGATGTGTCTCAGTGTTTGAAGCTTGGTCTCCAGCTCTTCAACACGGAGCCGGAATTCCTCGAGCAGCCAACACTTACTGCAAATGTGATCACCGTGAGCATCAATGGTGTCCACCAGCTCCCACATATTGCAGCAGCAACACATCGCCTGATCTCCCATTCTATGTAATTAATTAAATTTATTAATATTATTCTTAAATACCCTCTGCCTCGATTCTAGATGGTGAATATCACACCTTAGAAACTATAAACCAAGGAGATTTAAGCTTAAAAAGGGAGAAATACTTACCAACCAATCACCTACCCGCTTTGTGGTGACGTCACACCTTGAATACTTTTTACCTCTCTCCTTCCCTGAGATTGGAGATTGGTACGCCTACCTGAGCCTCTGGAGCCTCTTGTAGTCGCTCTGCCGCTCAGCTCCGCCTCCACCCGCTGCCGATGCCGCACTGAGGCCTACCTGAGCCTCTGGGGCCTCTTGTAGTCGCTCTGCCGCTCAGCTCCGCCTCCACCCGCTGCCGATGCCGCACTGAGGCCTACCTGAGCCTCTGGGGCCTCTTGTAGTCGCTCTGCCGCTCAGCTCCGCCTCCACCCGCTGCCGATGCCGCACTGAGGCCTACCTGAGCCTCTGGGGCCTCTTGTAGTCGCTCTGCCGCTCAGCTCCACCTCCACCCGTTGCCGATGCCACACTGGGTTGTGGTGGGGTGCCCTAATGGCCACATGTCTACTGTCTACGACGCCCTGCACCATTGGCAAGCCTGCCATACTTGCAAAGTCAACCACATGCATGGTTACACTTGCTTCATCCATGGAGAAGTGGATGTAATTGTGCGACTTTGTAAAGAGGGCATTGGTAACCTGCATGATGCAAGTATGTGCGGATGACTTGGAGATGCCGCTGATGTCTGCTGCTGATCCCTGGAAGGACCCTGAAGCAAAGAAGTTGAGTGCGGTGGCGACTTTGACGGCCACTGGTAAGGAGTGTCCACCCGCTCCTCTGGGCTCTAGATGTTGGTGCAGCATTGTGCAGATGTCAGCAACTGCCTCTCGCAAAAGTCTCAGCCTCCTTTGGCACTGCTGCTCAGTCATGTTAAGGAAGCTCATCCTTGGCCTGTAAACCCTGTGTTGGGGGTATCTCCTGCGGCGCGGAGCAGTCCTGCGCTGATGCTCTCTGCAGCATCCGGTGGCTGAGAAGGTTGGCACTCCTGTTGTTGGTGCTGCTGTTGTGCCTGGTTCTGCTGCTGCCATGGCTGCTCTTCCTCCGATTCGGAGGACCAGGATGAGAGGGTATAAATGGTCCTCATTCCGCTGGTATATATCTCAGTTGAGGAAGAGATGTTATAAGCCCTCAGTCAATGTGGAAAGAGGGTATTCCAAGGAGCTCACAGTGCATATGGGTCACAGATTAAACACTTAAAAGCTCTGGTGTGGAGATGCCAGAGTTGGACTGGGGTGGACAAATGTAAGAAACCACACAACACCAGGTTATAGTCCAACAGCTTTATTTGAAATCACAAGCTTTCGGAGCGCTGCCCCTTCTTCAGGTGAAGTGGAGAAATGCATAAAGACACAGCTTATATAGTCAGAGAATCATGTCAGATGTTTACAGGTAACCTTTCCAACTGCCATTTATCGCACCTCGGCAGGGAGATAATCACAGCAGTCAAAGGTGTGAATGGTGTCCAAACAGGTCAGTCAGGGAAACATTACATCAAAGAACAATGAGGTGGGGTCACAAGGGGTCAAATATTGCAGATGCTGGGGTCTGTATGAAAAACAAAAAAAGACAAAAAACATTTTTTTTGGCTGGAAATCACAGCAGGTCCAGCCGCATCTGTGTAGAGAGAACAAGCCAATGTCGACTCGAGTCTGGATGACCCTGCATCAGGTGGGGTTACATGTAGCGTGACATGAACCCAAGATCTCGGTTAAGGCCGTCCTCATGGATGCGGAACTTGGCTATCAGTTTCTGCTCGACGATTTTGCGTTGTCGTGTGTCTCGAAGGCCACCTTGGAGAATGCTTACCCGAAGATCGGAGGCTGAATGTCCTTGACTGCTGAAGTGTTCCCCGACTGGGAGGGAACACTCCTGCCTGGTGATTGTTGCGCGGTGTCCGTTCATCCGTTGTCGCAGTGTCTGCATGGTCTCGCCGATGTACCATGCTCCGGGGCATCCTTTCCTGCAACGTATGAGGTAGACAACGTTGGCCGAGTCACATGAGTATGTACCATGTACCTGGTGGGTGGTGTCCTCACGTGTGATGATGGTATCTGTGTTGATGATCTGGCATGTCTTGCAGAGGTTGCTGTGGCAGGGTTGTGTGGTGTCGTGGTCGCTGTTCTCCTGGAAGCTGGGTAATTTGCTGCGAACGATGGTCTGTTTGAGGTTAGGCGGCTGTTTGAAAGCGAGTAGTGGAGGCGTGGGGATGGCCTTAGCGAGGTGTTCATCGTCATCGATGACATGTTGAAGGCTGCGAAGAACATGGCGTAGTTTCTCCGCTCCGGGGAAGTACTGGACGACGAAGGGTACTCTGTTGGTTGTGTCCCGTGTTTGTCTTCTGAGGAGGTCTATGCGATTTTTCGCTGTGGCCCATCGGAACTGTCGATCGACGAGTCGAGCGTCATATCCCGTTCTTACAAGGGCGTCTTTCAGTGTCTGTAGGTGTCCATCGCGTTCCTCCTCGTCTGAGCAGATCCTGTGTATTCGCAGGGCTTGTCCATAGGGGATGGCTTCTTTAACGTGGTTAGGGTGGAAGCTGGAGAAGTGAAGCATCGTGAGGTTGTCCGTGGGCTTGCGGTAGAGTGAAGTGCTGAGGTGTCCGTCTTTGATGGAGATTCGTGTGTCCAGGAATGAGACTGATTCTGAGGAGTAGTCCATGGTGAGTTTGATGGTGGGATGGAACTTGTTGATGTTATCGTGTAGTCTTTTCAGTGATTCTTCGCCGTGGGTCCATAGGAAGAAAATGTCGTCGATGTATCTGGTGTATAGCGTTGGTTGGAGATCCTGTGCAGCGAAGAAGTCTTGCTCGAACTTGTACCTACATGCACACCAAGAACAGGAAGCTTGAGAAACTTGGCATCATCAGCAGCAGCAACCAAGCCTCCCCCGGTACCACGGTTGAAACCACAGGGAAATCCATCGTCAACCTGTCCGACCACACCCTTCAACCAGACGAAATTGAAGTTCTCAGCCGAGGTCTCAATTTCTGCCCCACCACCAAAATGGACCCCATCGGTCTCGCGGCAGACACAGAGGAATTCATCAGGAGAATGAGGCTCCGGGAATTCTTCCACAAATCCCAAGATGTCAGCAGCGAAACCAATGAGACAATCAATGATCCAGAACAGCAGACAGAGGGATCCGCAGTGCAGCGACCGAAGAAGAGAGAGTCAAATTGGACCCCTCCGGAGGGTCACTGCCCTAAGCTTGACATGTATGCTCAAGCTGTCAGGAGATGCATCAATGCCAGATTCATCAGCCGCACTCACAAGACAGTCCAGAATGTCACCCGAGCACAACGCAATGCCATCCACGCTCTCAAGACCAAACGCAACATCGTCATCAAACCAGCAGACAAAGGAGGTGCCATCGTCATACAGAACAGAATGGACTATTGCAAAGAAGTATACCGACAACTGGACAACCAGGAACACTACAGACAGTTACCCGCAGATCCGACCAAAGAACACACCCGCCAACTCAACAGACTGATCAAAACCTTCGATCCAGACCTTCAAAGCATCCTACATGCTCTCATCCCACGTACTCCCCGCGTGGGTGACTTCTACTGCCTCCCAAAGATACACAAAGCCAACACACCTGGACGTCCTATCGCATCAGGCAACGGAACCCTGTGTGAGAACCTCTCTGGATATGTCGAGGGCATCCTGAAACCCATCGTACAGGGAACCCCCAGCTTCTGTCGCGACACTACAGACTTCTTAGAAGCTCAGCACCCACGGACCAGTTGAACCAGGAACACTCCTCGCCACGATGGACGTCTCGGCACTCTACACCAGTATCCCCCACGATGACGGCATCGCTGCGACAGCCTCAGTACTCAACACCAACAACAGCCAATCTCCAGACGCCATCCTACAACTCATCCGCTTCATCCTTGACCACAATGTCTTCACCTTCGACAACCAGTTCTTTACCCAAACACACGGAACAGCCATGGGGACCAAATTCGCACCCCAATACGCAAACATCTTCATGCACAAGTTCGAGCAAGACTTCTTCGCTGCACAGGATCTCCAACCAACGCTATACACCAGATACATCGACGACATTTTCTTCCTATGGACCCACGGCGAAGAATCACTGAAAAGACTACACGATAACATCAACAATTTCCATCCCACCATCAAACTCACCATGGACTACTCCTCAGAATCAGTCTCATTCCTGGACACACGAATCTCCATCAAAGACGGACACCTCAGCACTTCACTCTACCGCAAGCCCACGGACAACCTCACGATGCTTCACTTCTCCAGCTTCCACCCTAACCACGTTAAAGAAGCCATCCCCTATGGACAAGCCCTGCGAATACACAGGATCTGCTCAGACGAGGAGGAACGCGATGGACACCTACAGACACTGAAAGACGCCCTTGTAAGAACGGGATATGACGCTCGACTCGTCGATCGACAGTTCCGATGGGCCACAGCGAAAAATCGCATAGACCTCCTCAGAAGACAAACACGGGACACAACCAACAGAGTACCCTTCGTCGTCCAGTACTTCCCCGGAGCGGAGAAACTACGCCATGTTCTTCGCAGCCTTCAACATGTCATCGATGACGACGAACACCTCGCTAAGGCCATCCCCACGCCTCCACTACTCGCTTTCAAACAGCCGCCTAACCTCAAACAGACCATCGTTCGCAGCAAATTACCCAGCTTCCAGGAGAACAGCGACCACGACACCACACAACCCTGCCACAGCAACCTCTGCAAGACATGCCAGATCATCAACACAGATACCATCATCACACGTGAGGACACCACCCACCAGGTACATGGTACATACTCATGTGACTCGGCCAACGTTGTCTACCTCATACGTTGCAGGAAAGGATGCCCCGGAGCATGGTACATCGGCGAGACCATGCAGACACTGCGACAACGGATGAACGGACACCGCGCAACAATCACCAGGCAGGAGTGTTCCCTCCCAGTCGGGGAACACTTCAGCAGTCAAGGACATTCAGCCTCCGATCTTCGGGTAAGCATTCTCCAAGGTGGCCTTCGAGACACACGACAACGCAAAATCGTCGAGCAGAAACTGATAGCCAAGTTCCGCACCCATGAGGACGGCCTTAACCGAGATCTTGGGTTCATGTCACGCTACATGTAACCCCACCTGATGCAGGGTCATCCAGACTCGAGTCGACATTGGCTTGTTCTCTCTACACAGATGCGGCTGGACCTGCTGTGATTTCCAGCCAAAAAAAATGTTTTTTGTCTGTTTTTTTGTTTTTCATACAGACCCCAGCATCTGCAATATTTGACCCCTTGTGACCCCACCTCATTGTTCTTTGATGTAATGTTTCCCTGACTGACCTGTTTGGACACCATTCACACCTTTGACTGCTGTGATTATCTCCCTGCCGAGGTGCGATAAATGGCAGTTGGAAAGGTTACCTGTAAACATCTGACATGATTCTCTGACTATATAAGCTGTGTCTTTATGCATTTCTCCACTTCACCTGAAGAAGGAGCAGCGCTCCGAAAGCTTGTGATTTCAAATAAAGCTGTTGGACTATAGCCTGGTGTTGTGTGATTTCTTACACTTAAAAGCTCAATAGTCCTGCAAAATGTGTTCCAAAACCTCAAAACACAAAGTTCAGGCATCTGAGGTCAGCCATGTTAGAGGTCAGCTTTTATGCTGCAGGAGCAGCTGTCAATAATTCAGCGAGTTGCTGAACCTGGCACAATCAGCTGGCATGTTTGTCACATGACGTGCAACAGGCTGAAAATGTAGTAAAATGGGAAGAGCCTCTAAAAATAGGATTATCCAGTCTGTAAACAAGCTGTTAACTGCCTTAAGTGGCTCTCCCGCCGCTGGGTGTCTAGTCTGATCGGAACTCGCAGACCTGACACTCGGTAAAGTTGCGTGGAAGCGGGATGGCGGTGGGTTCGCAATCCGCCGTCAATCAGTTTGATTTTAACTCCGGACCCATCTCCAAACCCGCCCTCTGAGTGCCAGCAAAATTGCGGCCATGCGCTTCATATGCTGTGCCGGGGTAAAAATCCCCCTTCTGCACTCAGAGTGCATGTCAGGACTTGAGCCTGTAATCTAGGCTGGCACTTCAGTGCAGTACTAAGGGCGCACTGCATTTTTGGAGGTGTCATCTTTTGGATGAGATGTTAATCCAAAGTGCTATCTGCCTATTGAGGTGGATATAAGAGTTCCCATGGCAGTGTTTAAAGAAGGGCAGGGAGTTCTCCTGATATTTTGGTCCACATTTCTTCTTTAACCAAGAACAGATTAACTGCTCATTCATTACTTGTGGGCAAGTTGGCTGCTATTTTACCCACTTTAACAACAGTCACTACACTTCAAGTAAAAAGTAATGAAATAAATGTGCATTGCTTTGGGACCCGATAAGACAATGGCCCTGAAATTAGGATCGGGTGCTTGCCGCGCGTGCAAGCCCCCGATCTGCACTCACCCTGCGCGCCAACATCTGAAGCCCGGGCCTGCTCGCATTTCCTGTCACTGGCCCGGTTCAGATGTCGGCGCGATGTGCTTACCTGATCCAGCGGCGTAGTTAGTGCGATGTGCCGGCTGGGATCAGGTGAGCACTGTGCAGCCAATCAGGGGAGGGGGAAACTCATTCATGAGTTTGACAGTAAGAGCTGTCAAACTCATGAAAAGTGTGGGCTGCCAAAACACTACTTTAACTTTAAATAAAATTTTAAAAAACACCCCACTGATCATATTAACTATAAATAAGTTTTAAAAAATGTTTTAAACAATTAATCAAATTTTTGTAAAAAATAATTTTTTTTAAAATAGGGTCTAAAACTAAACTTACTTTACTGTAAATTCTTTAAAAATAACAAACCTGTGGAAAAAAAATTTCTACATTGTACTAAAAGCCCACTTACCTGTAAAACTAAATGCTTACGTCTGGTTTTTCCACGCGCAAAGACCAGAGGCCTTTACACTCGGGCAACTCTGGGGGAAAAAAAAGGAATTTCACTGCGCAGTATACTGACTCATGACAATTGAAGGAATTCATGCTTTTCCATACACCGCTGAGTTATCAATCTTAGTTGTGATGAGGTAAAGGGAGAAAATATTAGTGAAAGAATCATCTCCAAGCTATCTGCAGCATCTGGTCGAGAGTGAGACTTCCAATACAGATCATCAGCCATTTTCTCAGTCGCTGCAGGCAGTATGTAACTCAGGCAGGCCTGAAGGATAAGGGAGAATGTCGAGAAAGAAATAATTTGCATTGAGACAATGGCCCAGTGATTCCGGGCACAACGCGTGAGTACGGATGGTGTTAAGTCTGTGTGTTCCAGTTGTATTAAGATTAATTACTGACACAGACTACAAGAATAAAGTTCAACAGGTCTTTACTAGTTGGAGGTCAGGACTATACTAAATACAATATCACTACACAGTGCTTATATACCGGGTGTCACCACCGGTATTACGTATACAGCAGCCAGAGAAAGTAGTACATCTCTTAAGGTGGAACAGGCTTAAGTTCTCTTAAGGTGGAACAGGTTACATACACCACAATCCTTCCTTTTTAGCTTAACAGTCATATCCCCATTTAACATAACATAACATATATACATATATAACTTCAGGTATAAACAGTTCACAGGTTCAGTCTCAGGAGGCCTTCTGATTCAGTTTGGATAACGCCTTTCAGTGGTCTCTGATTCTTGTTGCTGAGGTGACTCTTCTTGTTGGTTTCCTATGTATTGGACGTCATCATCAGGTACAGTCCCTGCCGAGGTAGATGCTTCAGGTTCATTAACGACTTCCACAGTTGTCTCTGTCGCAACCATGGGTTCGACCCTTGCTCTTGATTCTACCAGTTGATCCGCATGACACCTTATCACATTGTTACCAATATCTACTGTGTACATCAGAGGTCCTTGTCTGGCCCGAATTGTTCCGGACTGCCATTTTTCGTTTCCATAGCCCCTTGCCAACACTGGTTGTCCTACGTCGAAACTTCGAGTGGACTTGTTATTAATATGCCGGAACTGTTTGTTTTCCACTTCCCTCCGCACATTTGGTTTTAACAAGTCCAACCTGGACCGCAACCTCCTGTTATAAAACATCATGGCAGGACTTTGGTTAGTCACTGCATGAGCGGCATTTCGATATGCCATTAGGAAATTGTCCACCTTGTGTTGTAACGGAATCTGATCATCGTTCATGGCCTTTATTGCCTTTTTGAATGTTTGGACAAATCTCTCAGCCAACCCATTTGTCGCCGGATGATATGGGGCAGAGGTATAATGTTTCACCCCATTCTTCTTTAAGAATTTTTGGAATTCTTCTGACACGAACTGTGGTCCGTTGTCCGAACATATCTGTTCTGGCAATCCATTCCTTGCGAATATTGTTCTTAACACCGCAATTGTCTTTTCTGAAGTAGTGGTATTCATCTTGATCACTTCTGGCCATTTGGAATGTGCGTCCACCGCAATTAGGAACATGGAGTCCATGAATGGACCAGCAAAGTCAATATGTACGCGTTGCCATGGGGCTGAAGGCCATTCCCATGGGTGTAGCGGTGCGATCGGAGGTGCATTTTGCACTTTTTGGCACCCAGCGCAGCTTTTTGTCAACTCCTCTATCTGTTGGTCAATGCCTGGCCACCATACATAAGCCCTAGCAAGACTTTTCATCTTAACTCCCCCCAGATGACCTTCATGCAGTTCCTTTAGAACTCTTTCCCGTAACTTGGGAGGAATAATCACTCTTGTCCCGTACATCAAAGTACCATGGCAGACGGACAGCTGGTCTCGCCTTGCCGAGAATGCCGGTAACAGAGGATCACCATGTGTTGGCCATCCTTTCACTGTCACCTCGTAAACTTGGGACAGTGTCGGGTCATTCCTGGTTTCTCTTTCAATACTTGCATTGGTGACTGGTAAACACTCGATGATGGTCGAATGAAATAACTCAACAGGGTCAACTTTCGTCGTCTCTTCTGCTTCAGGTAGTGGCAGGCGCGACAGCGCATCAGCATTGCCATGCTGCTTTGTACCTTTGAATTCTATTTGATATTGATGTGCCCCTAGGAAAAGGGACCATCTCTGGAGTCGCTGTGCTGTCATCACCGAAACACCCTTCTTAGGGTTAAAAATGGATACCAACGGCTGATGGTCTGTCAGAAGTGTGAATTTTTGGCCCTGCAGGTAATGATTAAACTTCTTCACTCCCCATACAAGGCTGAGAGCCTCCCTATCGATCTGCGCATAGTTGCGCTCAGCGGAGGTCAATGATCTGGATGCAAACGCGACTGGCCTTTCCGTGCCATTTAGCAACTTGTGTGAGAGTACTGCCCCAATACCATATGGAGAAGCATCACAAGCCAACCGAATAGGCAGTGTTGGGTTGAAGTGAGCCAACACTTCCTCTGAGGTGATCGATTCTTTGCTTTTGCGAAATGCCTTCTTACAGTTTTCGCTCCATTCCCATGGTACCCCCTTCTGTAAAAGAGCGTTCAGCAGGTGCAGTACCATGGATAGATTCGGTAGAAACTTATGGTAATAGTTAATCAATCCCAGAAACGACCTCAACTGAGACATTATCCGGAGCGGGAGCCTTTACAACTGCCTCTATCTTGTCAGGAGACTTATGAAGCCCCTCCCGGTCAATGACATGACCACAGTACGAGATCCGCTCACCTGTAATCAGAATATCGTCCAGGTAACATTGTATGCCTGGAATTCCCTGTAATACCTGCTCCATGGCCCTCTGCCAAATTGCCGGAGCCGATGCCACTCCAAAAACCAGCCTATTATACCGGTACAAACCTCTATGCGTGTTGATTGTGAGGTACTGGCATGACTCTTCTTCAGCCTCCATCTGCAAGTACGCCTGCACCAGGTCTATCTTGGTGAAGTGTTTCCCGCCAGACAACGAAACAAAAATATCCTCAATCCGCGGAAGCGGATACTGCACCGTGTGAAGCACCGGATTAACGGTGATCTTGAAATCTCCACAGATGCGAACCTTCCCTGGTTCTCCTGGCTTGTTGCTCGAAGGACATTTCATAACGGGAACAATGGGCGTAGCCCACTCACTCCAATCTACCTTAGACAGTACACCTGAACGTTCTAGCGCTTCCAGTTCCGCTTCTACAGTACATCGTATTGCATAGGGTACCGGTCTGGCTTTGAAAAATTTTGGTTGTGCATGTTCATCAATCTTGATGTTTGCCGTAATTCCTTTCAGTGTTCCCAGCCCTTGCTGGAACACCTCTTTATCATCATCCAATATTTTGGACAATCGCTTAGGTTTGACATCTGTTTCCCCGGAATCTACCGTTAGTGCTTTTAAGGAGTGCCAGTCCATATTCATTTTCCTAATCCACTCCCGTCCCAGTAGTGGTGGACCTCCTTCAGGTAGCACATATAAGTCCATTACTTGGCTTTCTTCGCCCTTGTGGACCACTTTTACCTCTATCTTTCCGATGGGGTACACTCTTTGCCCCGTGTATGTTTTCAATATAATCTCCGTATCCCGTAGGGGAATATGTTGGAATAACCTTTTGTAATCTTTCTTATTCATGACCGTCAATGCCGATCCAGTGTCCAATTCCATCTTTACTTGGACTCTTGCTATCTGAAGAGTGACCCAAATTGTCTGGCGATCTGCATCCTTACCAACGTTGTGTACTCTTAAGCTACCCAGTTCATTACTGCTAGCGTCTGAATCTGACTTCTGTTCATTCGAACTGGTCTTTGTCACCTTGTGCACCTTTATGTATTTTCCTTGCGGTGACTTTTTGTTGCTGGTCTTCTTTCCTGACCGGCATACTTTAGCTATGTGGCCAAGCCTGCCACACGTTCTGCATTCTTGGTTTTTAAACCAACACTGGTTCTGATCATGTGTTGTCTTTCCACAACGATAACATTTTACAGTACTCAAACCCAATTTATTTGTACTGAGTTCCGGTGACCGTAGCTGCATTACTGCCGTGCCTCTCGCTGCGGCTTCGTGCGCTGCTGCCATAGTGACCGCTTTCTCAAGCGTCAACTCATTCTCCTCGAGCAGTCGCTTTTGTGTATCTTCTTTTAATAATCCACACACAAATTTATCTCTTAGCGCTTCTGTCAGTCCCATTCCAAACTGACAGCACCTTGCTAGCTTACGCAATTCCATTAAATATTCAGCATTGCTTTCATCCTTCAGCTGCCTTCTGCTGTAAAATTTAAATCGTTCCGCCAGCATCAGCGGCGTGGGGTTTAGATGATTTTTCAGGACAGTAACAATCTCCTCGAACGTCTTATCCGTCGGTTCATCTGGTGATAAAAGGTGTTTCAATTGCCCGTATGTCTTTGCACCCATTAAGTTCAATAAAGTTAGTGCTTTCTCTGCATCTGGGATTTTATTTGCTTTACAATAATTTTGTATGCGTTCTACATACATGGCCCAATCCTCGATGTCGCTATCAAAGGTATCAATGTTCCCATGTTTAGGCATCGTTGCAATTTATTTTATCCCAAGATGGCGGCTTCCCGCTCTTGTCTTCGTCCTCTGCCTACAAAATGGCGGTTTTCCCGCGCTTGGTGGTCTTCACCCACTGGCTGCAATGGCGTTTGGCGTGCCGCTGCTGCTCCCCTTTCCCAGTGGTTAGTAACTCCCCCGACGCTGTCTCCGCTTCACCGCGGCTCCCTCGGGCATTCGCGCTTCCCCGATGTCGCGCCTCGCAGCCCTTCTTGCAGCCCGGTTATTAGCACCGGCTGCGTTCGCCTTCACCATGGCTCTCGCGCCTTCAGTCGCCCCAGACGCTGCGCCTTTTTGGCCCGAAAGCGGCCCGGCCCTTAACACCAGCCGCGATCGATGTCCCCGCGCTGCGCCTTTCGGCCCGAATGCGGCCCGGCCCTTATCTCCGGTTGCGATCGATCGCACCGCCCTTATTCCTCCGTCTTCCTCCCCCCGTCTGTACAGCCAACGCAGCCGACTTTCTGCTCGCGTCGCTGACCGGCTTACCCACCACCGAGGTAGAAAGAAGATAGCTGACTGCCGCTGATGGAGGCTTCGAGTTCAGGATGTCTTCTGCACTCCGGGTTCTCGATGCCTGCCGCGCGACGTGTCTTCCAGCAGGGTGATGAGGGTGGATGCCTCTCTTCAACGCCCGTTCTGTGGACGAAGCCGCCGTGGATATAAACTGCCGCAGGGTAAGAATCGGACTCGTCGCCACTGTTAAGTCTGTGTGTTCCAGTTGTATTAAGATTAATTACTGACACAGACTACAAGAATAAAGTTCAACAGGTCTTTACTAGTTGGAGGTCAGGACTATACTAAATACAATATCACTACACAGTACTTATATACCGGGTGTCACCACCGGTATTACATATACAGCAGCCAGAGAAAGTAGTACATCTCTTAAGGTGGAACAGGCTTAAGTTCTCTTAAGGTGGAACAGGTTACATACACCACAGATGGGGTACTCACTTGTGGGCCCGATGGAAGTGCCGGTTTTCAGCATGCACAGCGCATGCGCGGAAAACCGTCATTTCCTTTCCTCTGAACCAAGGGGTTCAGAGGTGGAACGCGTGCGCGCAGGAGTCTGCGCGTGCGCGCTGAAATTCCTTTTATTTTACAGGGTTGCCCGTGCGATAAGGCTTCCAGTTTTTACACGAGAAAAATGCAGACGTAAGTACTTAGTTTTAAAAGGTAAGTGGTCTATTAATTAAAGTTAGACATTTTTTTTCCACAGGTTTATTATTTTTAAAGACTTTACAGTAAGGTAAGTGTATTTTTAGAGCCGATTTTAAAAAAAATTATTTTTTTCAAAAATTTGAATAATTGTTTAAATTAGTTTTTTAGAGTTATTAATAGTTCATTTAATTAGTGGGATTTTTAAGAACATTTATTTGAAGTTTAAGTACTGTTTTGGGCACCCGGAGTTCTCATGAGTTTGACATTTCTTACTATCAAACTCATGAATGAACTTTTGCAACCTCCAATTGGTTGCCCAGTGCTCACGTGATCCTAGCCGACTCATCGAACTAACTACGCCGCTGGATCATGCAAGCACAGCGCGCCAGGAGCTGAACCGGGCCACTGACAGGAAATCCACGCAGGGCCAGGCTTCAACTGCCGGCGCGCTATGTAAGTGTAGGTCGGGGCCTTGCACCCGGGGGAAGCCCCCGACACCAATTTCTGGGCCATTGCTTCTGAAAGGTATTTTATATATATTGTATATTCATGTGGAAAAATATGTGTTCGATGCTGTGCTGTGTGTGTTTATGTGTGTATACGCATTGGCACCACATGATAAATGCTCCGGCTTTTGTCTAAAATAAGTGCCACTAGTTGTTTAGCTCTGTTGCAGCTTTGATCTGGCACAGTAAACATGCTGAGTTTTCCATATCTTTCGTCCAAAGTACACATTTTCACAGAGCTCTGGTACATTTCATAATAGAGTAGCGCAATAGGAGCCTTATATTGGGCACACCTCAATAGTAAGCAGCTACTTCCCTTTGTCTACATGTCCATATAATGTTTCTAAACTTGTCCCATTACCATCTCCTTTTGCCTTGCACCATTTGCTTCCATATAATGTTGTTAAGTGACCCAAGGATTAAAGCCACAGACCTATCTATGTAAAGGGATTTGGATTAGGTTTTAATATGAGGTAAAATTGGCCCAAAGAAGTCTACCAACAGGTCTTTTGTCACCTTAGCCCAGTAACAGCATTCTTCCCTACGAGTCAGAAGGTGTGGTGCCTAAGAATCATGTCCGTGATCCTCAGATTTGCATATGAATTGGAATGACTCTGATGTCAATTTTGTACAATAAAAGTGATGAATGCTCAGCCTCAGAATTGACCTGGAGTCTACCCCATCACAATCTCAGCAAATCAGAGACATATGGGAGCCCCTAACTAACCATTAGCACCTAACCATTACCTTTTGACTGACCTCATCTTCTTTTGCAGTCTTTTGAACCTTCATGATGCCCTGTGCTGTGGGCTTTTGTCCTTCATCTGGGTGCTTCAATAAAGGCAATTTTTCCCTACCTACCAGCTATTACAATATAAACGGGATGGTTTGGCAAGGCAGGGTCATTTGAACGCAGGGTCAGAGTCATTTGGATATCTGTGTCAGTATTACTGAAGTGTAAAGTGACACCCATGCTCAACTTTTCTTCTAAAATCTACATTTTCTATAAGATTGTATGGTGAACTAATCGGTACCTCAGAAACTATCTCCTCTAAACCCTGTTCACCGTCATTTTTAAGTCATTCTTTATACAAAATATCAGCCCATTTCAGAACTGCTGGAAAGTCACAAAGTGGAGGACATCCATTGCCTGCTTTTCTCTACAAGTACAAGAAGTATTACTGATGTAATGGTTTAAATAAGTTTGGAAGAAACAGCATGCCTGTATTTCAAAATGGTGGAAAAGTGTTCCAATCAGCTGAGAAAAGAAAACAAAAGCTTTTCAGAGTTATTTACCAATCAAAAAATGCCAGCCAAACGTAGCCCATCATTGAAGGCAATTCGAAATTCATTTTTGGTGCGATATCAGAGCTGTAAACTTCTCGGCCCTCCCCATTGCTACAGCAACGGACTTTGATAGAAAGGACAATAGACGAGGAAGCAATCTGACAAGCGTTTGCTTAGCTCCTTGTAGGACAGGCCACATAATAAATTGGAATAGAATGGGAGAATCTCTCTTTTTTCTTCAGACTCAGAACTCAGCTGTTATCAGATAATAAGAGTGTAAATACTGTTATTAGATTCAGTGATATACAGCTTAGTAACAAGAAGCGATAAAAAGATAAAACTGGAAATCTGAAAGTGTTGGAAATATGCAGCGGGGACCATCACAATTTCAAAAGAGAAAAGACAGGTTAACTAAGAATTTCAAACCAGAGACATTTCCAAAGCATTTCTGTTTCTTTCTCACAAGGCTGACAGAAGACAAGAAAAATAAACAAAGTTTGCATGAGAGCCGAACCGAGGACAGCAGAAGTGGCCATAGTCTTTGTTCTGTTGGATTATTGCCGCAGAAATAGTGACCTTATCCTTTGGAAGATGAAATATGAGGTGGCTGTCCTCATATCCACTCAGCACTGTTGGACTAGGATGAGCCACAGTCTAAATCCTTGACGGATGGCTGGTAATTGAAAGCCGTCTGCCATGGCCGAGGAAGCTGAGATGGAGCCAGCTGTTTATTCTTTTGCCAGATGGACCACCCCAATAAACCTTTCTTTTTTTTCTACAGTATTATTTTAATTATTTATGATTTATTGACACAGATGTCTTCTTGGAAGCAGGTTTGACTGTCCGTACTCAGATATTAACTAAATTGAAATAAATTCACGTGCTTTATTGTGGTTTGACTGATGTGATTCATCAATCGTCTGTCATCTGAAATGTGCTTATATCAATTTTTCCAAGCTCTTGGTTGAGGAGATGTGTAGTGAAATAAAAATGTTTCCTATTCTCTCGTGTATTGTTATAACCTATCCTGATGTTCCATATCCTGGCAAACTGCTGTGTAATGAACCTTGTTACTGCCCTTTGGCCGTTGTCACAATTACAGACTAATTTGCTTCTGTGAAAATCATTAGGCATCAAGGACATGGAATATGCTAACAGTTACTAGCATTGTAAAAAGTCTTACCGTGGAAGTATTAAATTATTGCAAACTAAAGAGTATAAATTGAATTTTAAAAACTGATACCTGTAGTGGCAACAAATTCAAGACTGTTACCTAATCTGAATCAGGATGACAACTCTGAATCATTCAGGCTTTAGCCTCACCATTTGGTTAGCAGTACCCATTATTCTCAATTTACACTGGATGCTGACAAAATCCAAACCACAAATACTTACCCTCTCCTCCTCCAACATCAAACCTTTGAATCTCTCCCCTCCCACCTGTCACTCTAAGATGGCGTAAAAGAAAAGCGCTAAAATAACTAATGCCAGAAATGTTTCTGGTGTCACCACTGTCCATGGACCTTGTCAAGAGATTGTGGAGCTGGCAGAGAGTGATGGACTTGAAGTTAGCAATAGACATACCAACATCAGGGTGAAACCAGTGTAATGATTCACAGAATCTGTCAGCTTCATCTGACAAAGCTGAGAAAGATGTTAGAGGTCAATGTCACATAATTGTTGAATTCCTTTCCCTCTACAGAGGTGATAGTTCTGTCTTCTTCTGAAGGGGTGAGTTAGCAGATGGTTCACTCACTGAATGGACAAACATTGTCACTTTGGCCTCTTTTAGGTTGCATTATTAGTGAGAGCTGTAATAATCAGAATTGTTGTTTTTCATGGGAAGACTTCAACTTTTATCAGAAGCAATATATGAACATAAGGACAAAAAATAAGGGGAACAAGAAATGTCATTCATGGTCCATCAAGGGCTCTAATTCTCATTCTAATATTATAACCTACATCATCCATGACCTGTTTCAAAGATTGAACTGATAACAATAATAGTGTGACTAAATCAATCTTTAGACTATTGAACCTCTACTGGTTGAAAACAATTAACATTCCAAAATTGAAGATGGGTCTCTGAGAAGAGAAGAATTTTTTTTTAAAGAAAATAATTAAAATATAAGAGATTGAGGAAGAAAAAGAATATGGAAGACAGGGCAAATAGGCGTAAAGCATTTTACATGTATTTAAAATGGTTTTCTAAGGGCCTGAACTCCTTGGGTGTCCATTCTGCCACACTTTGTGCTGGCAGAGCAGAACGCCCACCTGCCTGCCCTAGCCCCAGGCCGAAGACCGCATTACAAATCCCATAGGTAGGGTTATCGGCATGGCTATGGCATGTTAGCCACACCTGCAAAAGCTCATCAGTGACACCCACCCCAAACCACTGGTGGAATGTCAGTGTCGCACAATGCCTCTCCGATAGCAGAGAGGAATCCCAGCGAGACCCTAAAGGAAAGTGACCTCTTCTGTCCTTCTGCTTCCATTAGTACAACCAGGCTACTTGGGGAAGGCATTCTGTTATATCTCGCACCAGGTCGCGCTCATCCTTTACCTCTGTCCTTCCTCACCTGCATTGGCTCCTGGTCCCCCAAACCTTCTAATTTAAAATTTTCAATCTTGTGTTTAAATCCCTCCATGGCCTTGCTCCTCTCTATCTGTATATTCTTCTTCAGCCCTCAGCCAGTGCTTCTCTAACTCTGACCTCTTGTGCATCCCCCCGCCCCCCCCTTTTGCTCCACCATTGGCATCCCTGCCTTCAGCAATCTAGGTCCTATACGCTGGAATTCCCTCCCTAAATCTTTACCACCCCATCACCTCTCTCCTCCTTTAAGACCCTTGTTAAAACCCATCTCTTTGACCAAGTTTTTGGTTATTCCTGCTAATATCTCTTTCTTTGGTTCGGAGTCCATTTTTGACTCTGTGAAGTATTTTGGGACGTTTCTCTATGTTATTTAAGGAAGGATATACTTGCATTGGAGGCAGATCCGAGACGATTCACTAGGTTAATCCCAGAGATGAGGGGGTTGACTTATGAGGAAAGGTTGAGCAGGCTGGGCCTATACTCATTGGAATTTAGAAGAATGAGAGGTGATCTTATCGAAACATATAAGATACTGAGGGGGCTCGACAGGGTAGATGCAGAGAGGATGTTGTCTCTCATGGGGAAATCTAGAATGCGGGGGCATAGTTTTAGAATAAAGGGTCACCCTTTTAGAACTGAGATGAGGAGGAATTTCTTCTGTGTAAATCTGTGGGATTCTCTGCCCCAGAGAGCTGTGGAGGCTGGGTCATTGAATATATTTAAGGTGGAGATGGACAGATTTTTGCAAGATAAGGGAGTGAAGGGTTATGGGGAGCGGGCGGGGAAGTGGCTTTGAGCTCAAGATCAGCCATGATCTTATTGAATATGGAGCAGACTCAAGGGGCCAAGTGGCCTATTCCTGCTCCGATTTCTTATGTTTCTTATGTTTAAAAGTACTATACAAATGCAGGATGTTGTTGTTTGTTGATGCTGTCAAAATCTTTGGGAGACATCCTTTTAAGGTCTATAATGGCAACAAAGCAATGAAGTTGAGGAATCTGAAGATCCTGTAGCTCATAACACTTGTTGACTCAGGCCTCACAGTGCTCAGCCAGTTAGCACACAACTTGTGACCAACTCTGGGACAGGAAATTGTGTCATAGGTCATTCTGATGTTACAAATATGACAAAAATAATTGATTTGAATCCTTACTTCTCCTTCAGGTGCGAGGGCTTTCTTAGAGAAGGACAGGAGGTTTGTGAACAGTCTAATGGGATCAGAGACCCTGGGGGAAAAATTCGGTTGCTTTGCACTTCCCGTTAGCGCCCTAACAGGGCGCAAAGCAACTAGCGCAGGGGTGCAGCGCTGCCAACGCCTCCCGTGAAATTCAGCGGGAGGTTAGTGGTGGCTGTTGAGTCTGTGTGTCCCAGTTATGCTTATTATAAATCACTGGACACAGACAACAAGAATAACTTTAACAGGTCTTTACTATTCGGAGGTCAGGGCTGAACTGCCCAGCAAATCACTACACAACGTTTATATACCGGTGTGGTCACCACCGGTATTACAGTATACAGCAGCCAAGAGAAAGTAGTACATCTCTTAAGGTAGTTCTCTTAAGGTGGAACAGGTTACATACACCACAATCCTCCCTTTTTAGCTTAACAGTTCTATCCCCATTTAACATAACATAATAACATATATATATATATACAACTTCATGCAAAACAGTTCAAAGATTCAGTCTCTGAGTAGGCCTCCTGATCCGAGTTGGATAACGCCTTTCAGGGGTCTCTGATTCTCGTTGCTGGGGTGACTCATCTAGTTGATCTCTTATGGATTGGACATCATCATCAGGTACATTCACTTCTGAGGTAGATGCTTCAGGTTCACTAACTTCTTCCACGGTTGTCTCTGCCGTAACCATGGGTTCGACCCTTGTTCTCGATTCTACCAGTTGGTCAGCATGACGTCATATTACATTTTCACCAATATCTACCGTGTACATCAGGGGTCCTTGTCTGGCCCGAATTGTTCCAGATTGCCATTTCTCATTTTTATAGTCCCGGGCTAACACTGGTTGTCCTATTTTGAAACTCCGAGTGGTCTTGTTATTTATATGCTGGAACTGTTTGTTTTCGACTTCCCTCCGCACATTTGGTTTTAGCAAGTCCAACCTGGACCGCAACCTCCTGTTATAGAACATCATGGCAGGACTTTGGTTTGTCACTGCATGAGTGGCGTTTCGATATGCCAGTAGGAAATTGTCCACCTTGTGTTGTAGTGGAATCTGATCTTCGCTCATGGCCTTTATTGCTTTTTTGAACGTTTGTACAAATCTCTTGGCCAACCCGTTTGTAGCCGGATGATATGGGGCAGAGGTATAATGTTTCAACCCATTCTTCATGAATTTCTGGAATTCTTCTGACACGAACTGCGGTCCGTTGTCTGAACATATTTGTTCTGGCAATCCATTTCTTGCAAATATCGTTCTTAGCACCGCGATCGTCTTTTCCGAGGTAGTGGTAGTCATCTTAATCACTTCTGGCCATTTAGAATGTGCGTCCACCGCAATTAAAAACATGGAGTCCATGAATGGACCAGCAATGTCAATATGTACACGTTGCCATGGGGTTGAAGGCCATTCCCATGGATGCAGCGGTGCAATCGGAGATGCATTTTGAACTTTTTGGCACCCTGAGCAGCTTTTCGTCAGATCCTCTATCTGTTGGTCGATACCCGGCCACCACACATAAGCCCTAGCAAGGCTTTTCATCTTGACTCCCCCCAGATGACCTTCATGCAGTTCCTTTAGAAATCTCTCTCTTAACTTAGGAGGAATAATCACCCTCGTTCCATACATCAATGTTCCTTGACAGACGGACAGCTGTTCTCGTCTTGCTGAGAATGCCGGTAACAGTGGATCATCATGTGCTGGCCATCCCTTCACTGTCAATTCGTAGACCCGGGACAGTGTCGGGTTGTTCCTGGTTTCTCTTTCAATACTTGCATTGGTGACTGGTAAACATTCGATGATGGTCGAGTGAAACAACTCAACAGGGTCAACTGTCGGTGCCTCCTCCGCTGTAGGTAGTGGCAGGCGCGACAGCCCATCAGCATTACCATGCTGCTTTGTACCTTTGAATTCGATCTGATATTGATGTGCCCCTAGGAAAAGGGACCATCTCTGGAGCCTCTGTGCTGTCATCACCGAAACACCCTTCTTAGGGTTAAAAATGGATACCAACGGCTGGTGGTCTGTCAGTAGCGTAAACTTTTGGCCCTGCAGGTAATGATTAAACTTCTTTACTCCCCACACAAGGCTGAGAGCCTCCCTATCTATCTGAGCATAGTTGCGCTCAGCGGAGGTCAATGATCTGGATGCGAACGCGACTGGCCTCTCCAAGCCATTTGGCAACTTGTGTGAGAGTACTGCCCCAATACCATATGGAGAAGCATCACAAGCCAAACGAATAGGCAGCATTGGGTTGAAGTGAGCCAACACTTCCTGAGGTGATCAATGCCTTGCTTTTGCGAAAGGCCCTCTTAGTCCTCGCTCCACTTCCATGGTACTCCCTTCTGCAAAAGAGCGTTCAGCGGGTGCAGCACCGTGGATAAATTTGGCAGAAACTTATGGTAATAGTTAATCAACCCTAGGAACGACCTCAACTGGGATACATTATCCGGAGCGGGAGCCTTCACAACAGCTTCGATCTTGTCAGGAGACTTA
Source organism: Somniosus microcephalus (assembly GCF_052327205.1). Classification (NCBI taxonomy): domain Eukaryota; kingdom Metazoa; phylum Chordata; class Chondrichthyes; order Squaliformes; family Somniosidae; genus Somniosus; species Somniosus microcephalus. Next base: position 183,981,178 of record NC_140995.1, read on the forward strand.
TGAAGCCCCTCCTGGTCAATGACATGACCACAGTACGAGATCCGCTTCTGAAAGAACTCACATTTCTGGCGATTAACTCGAAGTCCATATTCTTTCAATCTGGTGAGCACCAGTTCCAAATTTGCAAGGTGTTCCTCATCATCATCTCCTGTAATCAGAATATCGTCCAGGTAACATTGTGTACCTGGAATTCCCTGTAATACCTGCTCCATGGCCCTCTGCCAAATTGCTGGAGCCGATGCCACTCCAAAAACCAGCCTATTATACCGATACAAGCCTCTATGCGTGTTGATCGTGAGATACTGGCGTGACTCTTCCTCAACTTCCATCTGTAAGTACGCCTGCGCCAGGTCTATCTTGGTGAAGTGTTTGCCGCCAGACAACGAAGTGAAGATATCCTCAATCCGCGGAAGCGGATAGTGCACCGTGTGAAGCACCGGATTAACAGTGATCTTGAAATCTCCACAGATGCGAACCTTCCCCGGTTCCCCCGGCTTGTTGCTCGATGAACGCTTCATGACGGGAACAATGGGCGTGGCCCACTCACTCCAGTCCACCTTAGACAGTACTCCTGAACGTTCTAGCCCTTCCAGCTCAGCTTCCACAGCAGGTCGTATCGCATAAGGTACCGGTCTGGCTTTGAAAAATTTCGGGTTGGCATGTTCTTCAACCTTGATGTTTGCCGTAATTCCTCTCAGTGTTCCCAGTCCCTGTTGGAACACCTCTTTAGCATCATCCAATATTCTGGACAATCGTTTAGGTTTGACATCTTTTTTACTGGAATCTACCGTTAGTGCTTTTAAGGAGTGCCAGTCCATATTTATTCTCCTGATCCACTCCCGTCCCAGTAGTGGTGGACCTCCCTCAGGTAGCACATATAAGCCCATTCCTCGGCTTTCTTTGCCCTTGTGGACCACCTTTACCTTTATCTTTCCGATGGGGTATACTCTTTGCCCCGTGTATGTTTTCAATACAATCTCCGTATCCCGTAGGGGAATATGTGGGAATAACCTTTTGTAATCTTGCTTATTCATGACCGTCAATGCCGATCCAGTGTCCAATTCCATCTTCACTTGGACTCCTGCTATCTGAAGTGTGACCCAGATAGTTTGGAGGTCTGCTTCATTACCCACATTGTGTACTCTTAGACAACCCAGTTCCTTACTGCTGGAGTCTGAATCTGACTTCTGTTCATCCGAACTGTTCTCTGTCACCTTGTGTACCTTTCTGCACTTTTCCTGTGGTGACTTTTTGTTGCTGGTCTTCTTTCCTGACCGGCATACTTTAGCTATGTGACCAAGCCTGCCACATTTTCTGCATTCCTGATTTTTGAACCAGCACTGGTTCTGATCGTGCGTTGTCTTTCCACAACGATAACACTTTACTGCACCCAAGGCCATTTGATTGGTGCTGAGTTCCGATGACCTTAGCTGCATTTCCACAGTGCCTCTCGCTGCGGCTTCGTGCGATGCTGCAATAGTGACAGCTTTATCAAGCGTAAGATCATTCTCCTCTAGCAGTCGCTTTTGTGTTCCTTCTTTTAACAATCCACACACAAATTTATCTCTCAGCGCATCTGCTAGTCCTGTTCCAAACTGACAGTACTTTGATAGCTTACGCAGTTCAATTAAGAATTCAGCGTTGCTTTCTTCTTTCAGCTGCGTTCTTCTGTAAAATTTAAATCGTTCCGCTATCAGCAGCGGCGTGGGGTTTAAATGATTTTTCAGGGCAGTAACAATATTCGCGAAAGTCTGATCCGCCGGTTTATCTGGTGATACAAGGTGCTTCAATAGCCCGTACGTCTTCGCACCCATTGAGTTTAATAAGGTTAGTGCTTTCTTATCATCTGGTACCTCATTTGCTTTACAATAAACTTCCATGCGTTCTACATACGTGGCCCAATCTTCGACATCGCTATCAAAAGCATTGATGTTACCATGTTTAGGCATCCTTGCAAGTTTCTTTAAATTTTCTTTTTCCCGAAATGGCGGCTTCCCGCGCTTGTCTTCTTCCCCCGCCTACTAAAATGGCGGCTTCCCGCACTTGGCGGTTTTTCCCGCGCTCGTCTTCTTCCCCCACCGACTACAATGGCGGCTTCCCGCATTTGCCTTCTTCCCCCGCTGGCTGCAATGGCGATTGCCGTGCTGCTGCCGTTCTCGCCTCCCCAGCGGTTCTCAATTCCCCAACGCTGATTTTTGCTCCCCCGCGGTTCCCGTGGGCATTCACGCTTCCCCTGCTGTTGCGCCGCTCAGCCCCGCTTGCAGGCCGGTCCTTTACACCGGCTGCTATTGAGTTCTCCGCGGTTCTCGTGGCCTTAACGCTGCCCCAGTCGCCGCGCCTCTCGGCCCCGATTGCAGCCCGGCCCTTTTCACCGGCCGCGGTCGAGTTCTCCGCCCTTTTTCCTCCGTTTTCCCTCCCCTACTCCACAGCCAACGCGGCCGACTTTCTGCTCGTGTCGCTGATCGGCTTACCCACCACCGTGGTAGAAGGGATGATCACTGCCTGTCGCTGATGGAGGGCTTCGTGGTCAGAATTTTTCTTTTTAACCCGGGTTCTCGATGCCTCCCATGCGATGTGGTGCTCAGCAGGATGATGAGGATGGATGCCTCTTCTCGACGCCCGTTCGGAGGACAAAGCTGCCTTGGATGTAAAACTGCCGCAGGGTAAGATCGGACTCGTCGCCACTGTTGAGTCTGTGTGTCCCAGTTATGCTTATTATAAATCACTGGACACAGACAACAAGAATAACTTTAACAGGTCTTTACTATTCGGAGGTCAGGGCTGAACTGCCCAGCAAATCACTACACAACGTTTATATACCGGTGTGGTCACCACCGGTATTACAGTATACAGCAGCCAAGAGAAAGTAGTACATCTCTTAAGGTAGTTCTCTTAAGGTGGAACAGGTTACATACACCACAGTGGCGGTAACCGTTAGCGCCCCCTGGTGATGCGCCGCCAGAAATAACATAATCGGCATGCACAGCGCCCCGCTCGTGCCGTGGCCGCAATCTTTGGTAGTGCCCCTTGACTTATCACCGGACGCTATGTCCGACGGGGTCAGGGGGGTCTACCTGTGGCTGGGGCAGTGCTAATTAAAGGCGAGTTATCGGGCAGCCATTTTTGTTGCTGGCCGCCTGCCAGCACCTGCCCCCATTGCCGTCCCCAGCCTCCTCTGCAGCCCCCCCGTGGAGTGCCGGCTGTGCTCCGTGAACCCGGCACTCCGATCCCTGGTGGCCCAGCTGGGCCCTGGGTCGTGCTGCACTAGGCCCCTCCCCTTTAAGATATTCCTTCGCAGCGCCCCAAGAGGGAGGTAGGGCGCTTCTAGTAGCGCCCCGCTTCCCTCTTGGGGCGCTACCGATAAATTTCGGCCGTGGGGGCGCTAATTTCTTCGGTGTAGCGCCCCGGCAAAGTTAGTGCCCCAAAGGGGGCGCGACTCAATTTTTCCCCCCCTGTGTTACCCATATTTCGGGTTTAGCTGCATCTCCTGTGCAGATGCTCCTGGGGCACCATTCCTAGGAAAATTGGGCAATTGCAAGTTACCGACAATTCAATCGCTCCTTATTCTGTAAGTTCCTCATCACAATGAGCTACTTTACTTAGAAATAAATAAAGTCTTAAGTATTAGATATTCTTAAATATTTGATACTACTTAGTTCCCTTTTCGCTAATCCTCTGTTTGAGTTCTGTTGCAAATGGAGTTCCTTAAATTCCTATATTAACCTTCATACTGCTGGCAGTTCCTGAGAAATTCTGAACTCCTTGTCTGGCTTTGTTTGTTTTCAGCTCTCGTACGACACAAACAAATATTGGCCCGGATCTTGTGGTCAGCAGTGTGGTGCTTGCCATTCATTACCCTGACAGTTGCCCATAGAGTTTTTGCAGGTTTTTAAGCGTACACTTGCTGTCATTGAGGGGGAAAAATTCGCTGGCGCCCCACTTTTAGCGCCCCGAAAAAGTTAGCACCCCTATGCCGTAAATTCAGTAGTAGCGCCCAAGCAAGAGGTGGGGCGCTACTGGAAAGCGCTTCCCCTCCTTCCTGGTGTGCTACCATTGAATATCGCGGCGCTAGATGCAACAGCGCCATGCGCGTCGGCACATAGCGCCGTGGTATTGCAGGCCTCCCTCCCCTGATTAAAGGGGAGGGGCCTAGTGCTGCATGCACCGGGGCCCTGCTGGACCACCGGGGAGCGGAGTGCCGGGAAAACAGCCCAGCACTCAAGAGGAGTGCCGGGCTGACCAATCGCGGCTGGCACCCCGCATATAAAAGCGGAAGGGGGAAGGTGTTGGCAGGCGACCTGAAGAAAAAAAGGCCGCTCAGCACCTGCCCTATAATCAGCGCTGCCGCAGCCGCAAGAACACCACCCTGACCCTGTCGGACATATCGTCCGGTGGTATGTCAAGGGGCGCGACCGAAGTTTGCGGCAAGGACGCGAGCGGGGCGCTGCGCACGATGAGGATGTCATCGATGGAGACGTAGCACCGCGGGGCGCTACCAACTACTACCGGCGCTAACCTCCCACTGAATTTCGTGGGAGGCGTTAGCGGCGCCACGACTGGGTGCAAGGGGCTTTGCGCCCAATTAGCGCCCCTGGGGGCACTAACAAGAGGTGCAAAACAACCCAATTTTCCCCCCAGGTGTCTGATTCAGCACAATGCAGTCTACAGGGGATCTGTGGCATGTGTGAGCAGGTTAAGCAACAGTTTGGCTCTTCAACCAATCAGATTGAAGAATCCTCACTGAGACACGCAGGGAGCGAAATTCAGTTACGCCCCATTTGGAGGCGGTAACCGAGTTAAAGCTGGACATTTAGTGCCCGGCTAAGTACCGCCCCGGATGCTAAATTCGGCTTACCGCCCCGCACAGGAAGTGGAGTGCAATGTCGGGCGCTCCACTTCTTGGAGGGGCGGTAACCGAGGTGATGTTGGGGCATGATTGGCAGCACTCAGCGGAGGCTCCGCAGAGAGCTGCCATGTTTCAACGCCCCTCGCCTTCAGTTAAAGGGGAGGGCCACTGCACACTCTGCAGGGCCTCCGATGGCCCACACTAGGTCACCAGGGCAGCATGGTGCCATGACAGCAGCCAGACGCCGAGATGCGGCACTGGGCTTTTTTTTAATTTGTTTTTATGGAATGTGGGTGTCGCTGGCAAGGCCAGCATTTATTGCCCATCCCTAATTGCCCTTGAGAAGGTGGTGGTGAGCCGACTTCTTGAACCGTTGCAGTATTGTGTTTTGTAACGGTTTGTTGCAATGGAGTGGCTTGCTAGGCCATTTCAGAGGGCAGTTAAGAGTCAACCACATTGCTGTGGGTCTGGAGTCACAAAAAGGCCAGACCAGGCAAGGATGGCAGATTTCCTTCCCTGAAGGACATTATTGAACCAGATGGGTTTTTACGACAATCCGATAGTTTCATGGTTACCATTACTGATACTAGCTTTTTATTCCAGATTTTATTATTTAATTGAATTTAAATTCCCCAGCAGCCGTGGCCTGGCGCTATTGGGTAGCGCCTCAACAACGCCCCACCAAATTCCTCGGGAGGTGCTTTTTTCTTCCCCCTGGCCCCGGATGATAAGCCCTTTGCGCCCCGTTAGCACCCCTGGAGGTGCTAACAGCAGGTGCAAAGGAGTCGAATTTCTAGCCTGCAGAATCTTAACCAGGAAGTATGAAATATATTAGATTTAAATCATGTACAGAAAGCAAACTAAAGATTGGGAAAGAAAGATGGGATTAAGAGAGAGAGAGATAAAACAGACAGAAAAAGTTAAAAAAAATTATTTTAACTTTAAAAAAATCTCCAACACTAATTAAATTTTGAAGGAACAGGACTCCACACTTGTAAAAATTAAATGTTCAGTGCCAGAGAGGTTGTTTGGCAGTAATTATGACTGATCATGCCATTAAAAATTCACTTACTTCTGGATGCACCAGCCCTAACTTTTTCTGCCATGTTTAATGGGTAACTAGTGGGTAAGTACAGCAACTTCACACCATTACATTGATTTCAGTGCGGAGTCTATCAGCGAGGTGCTGTTATTGCGCAATCTATGGAAGAGCAGAGTAACTCAGGTTGCAACTTCTGGATTTTCACATTTAAGTGCACGTGTGTACTCCAGAAATTGCTGTCCGATTTACTCCATAATAACGATGAGTGCTGTTAGCCTCACCGCGAAATCCAGGTCATTAATATTACAACAATAAAGCTACTGAAAAATTAGGAGTAGCTTTATTACTATACCTTACCCCTTTAGAATTAAAATATACCCATAAAACAAAGGTTTTAACTACAACTAACATTTTAAGTGTTTTAATTGTGTGCACCTTGTCTCCACCTCCCCTTTCGCTCTTTTTTACATTCTCTATCTGTCTTGTTTTTACTTTTTTAATGTCTGATGAATACTCACTTTATTATGGAAGTCTTTGTTAGTCTTTAGTATTGCTCTTTCTCTTATGTGTCAGAAAGTTATTGAAAATCTTAAAATGTCACAAACTCTAAAATTTAAATATCTACACCATCAAATGCTTATTGAAAAATTTTACCCAATCAATTTATATGTACTCTACATACGATACTGTATTATCTTAATCAAGATTCCCAGATTTCACTTGCTCTCATTAACCATATAGCTTCCTTTACCAACACTCATTAAATATCTTTGCTATCCCTTCAGACATCTTCCAAACAAAGAGCTGCCTTTTTCATAAAAAACAACTCTTTGTTCACTCCATGAAAAACTTAATTACAATATCTAAATTCTAATAGAACACAAAATATACTGCTTAAATTCAAAATTAACCTGGCACTCTATCCTTTTAAAGCAAATATCATCCAATTTTTCATAGGTACAATCCATTGTCCTTTTGCGGTCATTCTTATGGAGAAAATCCAGCTTCGCCTTCCTGCATACTAACAGCCACATACTATGGCAACAAGAGCAGGTCAGAGGCTAGTTATTCTGCGGCGAGTGTCTCACCCCGACTCTCCAAAGCCTTTCCACCGTCTACAAGGCACAAGTCAGGAGTGCGATGGAATAGTCTCCACTTGCCTGGATTAGTGCAGCTCCAACAACACTCAAGAAGCTCGACACCATCCAGGACAAAGCAGCCCACTTAATTGACAACCCATCCACCTCCTTAAATATTCACTCCGTCCATCACCGGTGTATCATGGCTGCAGTGTGCACCATCTACAAGATGCACAGCAGCAACTCGCCAAGGCTTCTTCGGCAGCACCTCCCAAACCTGCGACCTCTTCCTCCTAGAAGGACAAAGGCAGCAGGTGCATGGGAACACCACCACCTCCAAGTTCCCCTCCAAGTCACACACCATTCTGACTCAGAAATTTATCGCCGATCCTTCATCGTCGCTGGACCAAAATCCTGGAACTCCCTCCCTAACAGCACTGTGGGAGTGCCTTCACCACACGGACTGTAGCGGTTCAAGAAGGTGGCTCACCACCACCTTCTCAAGGGCAATTAGAGATGGGCAATAAATGCTGGCCTTGCCAATGACGCCCACATCCCATGAACGAATAAAAAAAATGTATGATGGGAAAAATAACATCAACGGAGTAGGCTTAGGTTCCACAATTATATGTTATAGGGGAAAAATTCGGTATCGCCCCATTTGGGGCGCCATTATCGGCCGTGCGCAAAGTTTAGCGCCTGGCGCTAATTATCGCCTCCGATGGCAAACTTGGTTTTTATCGCCCCTGGAGGTGATTGGCGCGCTAAATCAGGCGCTTCACACCTGTCTTAAGGCGCAAAGGCCGAGGAGCGAGGCGCTACCTCAGAGCGCTGGCGAAGCAAAGAAGGGCAAATCAAAATGAACCTGCAAAGTGCTGCTCAGTACCCAAAACTCCTTCACACAGCGTTGAATCTCTCCAGAAGTCTCTCTCTCTCTCTCAGAATGCGTGGTGCAAAAATGTTACCAACAAAAAAAGGCAGGAAGCGGTCGCCTTTAAATAGCGCTCCCCCAGTCCCTTTCTGACTGCAAGACGCTCCCCTCAACCTGTCGTTGCTAGTGGCAGGCGGTAAGGCAGGGGGCGCCACTCAATATCCAGTCCGAGGCACTACCGGGGCGTTGCACACTCAACTGACGTCACGATCTGCCGGTGCAGCAGATCGTGGCGGTAATGTTTAGCGCTGCCGCAAAATGCCTAATTAATTTCGCGAGCGGCGCAAACATCGCTGCACCTGGGCGCTAGTTGCTTTGCGCCCCATTAGCGCCCTCTTAAGGCGCTAACGGAAGGCGCAAACAACTGAAGTTTTCCCCCTAGATAACTTCCCACAAAAAGTTGGCTATAAAAATAATAGCTATTTTACTTATGTGCCAACAATTGAAATGTTATTTTTTTAATAGGTTAAAATTCTCCTTCAAAGAAAAACAAAAATAGTTTGACAGGAATGATAATTTAGTCCACACGTAGCATCTCAGACACAAACTCTGGGCTGTGTCACTGTCTTTGGCCTTCCCCTTCATAAATACTTAACTATAAGAACATATTAACGATGGTTTCATTTTTGAAATGTTAATGCTAGCTGTGAGCTAGATGTTTTTTGATGTACAGAAATACAAATGACTGCACATCAGACCACATTTGGAGGCATGGGAAACACGCAATGCAGATTCATTAGGAATCAGGGATGAGAGGATATAGGGCTGTTTTCATTGGAGCAGAGAAGGTTAAGGGGATCATATATAAAATTGACTCATATAGAAAAGACTTGAGAAATTAAATAGTGAAATAATTATTTTGACTGCTCAGTGAATTGGTAACAAGGGGATATAAATTTAGGACTTGTGCTAAAAGCATAAATGCTGAGGTTAACATAATTTTTTATTAGATTATATATTATTGCAAATGGTTGCTTAAACTGAGCCAATCCTTATAGTGATGTGGAGCCAATGGTCTCCTTCTATTCTAAAATTTCTCTAATTCTACATGATAGAAGTATATTTGAAGCTTGTTTACAGGTGAAATACAAAGCTCTTTCACTGCATTGTACATGTTCCTCACATAACAAATGGATTAGGTAATTTATTTATTCAGTTCATTCCGGTAGTAATCACAAACACAATAATGCAATAATTCACTCCTATTTTCTGTACTTTTCTGTTTATAGAGTGCTTTTCTTTTCCAATGTTCCACACTGAGAGTATAACATTTACAGGTTATGTGAGGTAAAAACAGTGGAAACCTTTTACGATTTAAATTGTACCTGAGCTGTTCACACTCAGAGTTCTGGCTATGTGACTGCCAGGATCCTAGGACTTTGTGCAAGATCGCAGCATTAGGACACAAGCCGGCCATTACTGAAATCAGTCTCTATCACACAATTACACATTTTCCAACAGATGCGAGTAAAGGACATTTCAGATTTTAAAAAAACTTCTGCAGCCGGGATGTTCGCCTGAGGTTGAGGTTAAAGCATGCTGTTGGGACAGACTAGAAGAAGCTTCACTCTACACCTGAACTTGAAGGGGTCGATGCCAAAATATTCTGTACTAATATCAATCCTCTTGCTGAGCATAACAATTTATTAAAAATAAAAGGAATATGTTTTCAGTAGTGGCTTTATTTATATAGCAACAATAACTTGTACTTATAAAGTATCTGTAACCAAAAAAGAAAAGTCCTCGATGCAAAACAGTAATTTACCTGTATGTGAAACAATTTACTAATGGACAAATCAAATAAATCAGTAAAATAAAATTAAACACTTTAACAGTGTCTTATGACTTGAGGCAGTGGGTTCTGTCATCTGATGACTCATTTCCTGCTCCTTGTAAACAATGGAAAATTGCTTTTCACTGTAAGCAATAGCAATTTTACTACAATAGCAGTTAAATTCCATTCATGAATTGAGATGCCAATGTTTGATTTACTACGAATAGGTTTTCATTGCAGTCAAATTCTTCAGCATTAATGCACAGTATTTTTAAATGAATCTATGGCCGTGATTTTCCCTACCCTCGGCGGGTCCATGGCGGGCAACGTCAGTGGCGGGTTGCGGCATCGCTGCTGGCTTCATCCCAGTCTCCGACATGACTTTCCCCTGATTGGGCTGGTTAAGCCCGCCCAGCACATTTCCCAGCCAATTAGAGGAAGCAGGTCTGGTGACGCCATTTGATGATGCGTCATCAGCCGGTTTCCTTAAAGGGACCATGCGCAAATTTTGTTGTGCTGTCAGTGTTCTACAGTGTTCTGAGGTGCTGCAAACACTGACAAACACTGCACAGAGGTGCACGGCTGCACGCAGGCTCTCCCATGACTCCCTCCATATGCATATGGATGGAGTCACTGCACACAGGGAGGTCTTCTTCCCTTCCCATGGGCAGAAAAGACCTCCCCAGGAGACCAACGCAGCCTGGTTCCACATTGCACAGGAGGGCACAAGCTGGGATGTCGTCAGGAGGACCAGGCTGCAGTGGCGCAAACCTTTCAATGATCTCAATAGATCATGAAATGTTACTGCAAAGCCACACTCAACTTCATCCTGCTGTGCCACTCATCACATCCCCATCACTCTGCCTTCCCTACGCTACTCCTGCACATCCTTACTCACACCAACTTACCTTGCACCTCCACCCATCCCTCTCTATCTACATTATCACTTCCCCATCTCAAGCCACCCCTCATACTCACCCTTATCGTAGTCCAATCATACCAATTGACAACACACAATGGTAGCCACTTGTGTGTTTTATGCAATGTTCATGTGAAGTTTCTGTTAATGTGGTGTCAAACATTCAAATCTTTATTTCCAACACTTTGCATTTTTGGACAGATTTGTGTGCACCTTTGGAAGTGGCTTAGTGAGTTGCAGTGAATGGTGAGACATAACGGTACCCCCCGCAATGGTGATGAGTGTGAAAGGAATGGCTTGGGCATTGTAAGGATGCTTTATGGTGTTGGTGTGGGGTGGTGCCAACCTAGCGCATCATGCGGCAGCCAGGGTGTGCAGCATCAAGTGAAGTAAATGTGGCCATGCTGAGGCCATCCCTGGCATCCCGGGCATCAACATGCTTAGGTGCTGATGCCCTCTGTCCTGTGCAGCATCAGGTGATTGCGGAGAAGGTTAGTGTTGTTGTTGGTGCTGCTGGTGTGCCTGGTGATGCTGGTGTTGTGGCTGATTGTGGTCAGATTCTGAGGACCAAGGTGAGTGAGTATAAAATGTACCCATGCTGATTGAATAGATGTCAGGTGAAGTTGAGATGACAGAAGCGATCTGTCAATGGTGAGAGAGGTTGTTCCAATGAGGTGACGCTGGATAGAGTGCTTGCTCCAAACACTTGCAACCTACATAAAGCTCAATCTGTCTTCCAAAGGCAGTAAGCAACAGCTTCTGAGCTTGGAAAGTAAACAGCTGTAAGATGGGAGCTTTTATAACACATTTCAAGCTGTCAAGTAATGAGATGATTCCATGGCCATTCAACTCCTGCCCAGCTTAACAGACATGGGAGGAAAAATTCAGTATCGCCCCGTTTGGGGCACCATTATTGGCGGTGCGCAAAGTTTAGCGCCTGCCGCTAATTATCACCTCCGACGGCAAACTTGGCTTTTATCGCCCCTGAAGGTGTTTGGAGCGCTAAATCAGGTACTTCACACCTGTCTTAAGGCGCAAAGGCCGAGGAGCGAGGCGCTACCTCAGAGCGCAGGCGAAGCAAGGAAGGGCAAATCAAAATGAACCTGCAAAGTGCTGCTCAGTACCCAAAACTCTTTCACACAGCGTTGAATCACTCCAGAAGTCTCTCTCTCTCTCTCTCTCAGAATGCGTGGTGCAAAAATGCCATCAACAAAAAAAGGCAGAAGCGATTGCCTTTAAATAGCGCTCCCCTCGTTCCTTTCTGACTGCAAAATGCTCCACTCAACCTGTCGTTGCTAGCGGCAGGCAGTAAGGCAGGGGGCGCCACTCAATATCCGGTCCGGGGCGTTGCGCACTCAACTGACGTCATGATCTGCCGGCGCTGGAGATCGTGGCGGTAGTGTTTAGCGCCGCCGCAAAATGTCTAGTTAATTTCGCGAGTGGCGCAAACATCGCCATGCCCGGGTGCTAGTAGCTTTGTGCCCCTTTAGCGCCCTCTTAAGGAGGCGCAAACAACTGAATTTTCCCCCCATGATCCCCAAGCAGTGTGGCCCCATTGGCGAGCTGGTAAATTCTAAAGGTGAGCTCAAAATTGTTGTTAATCCTCTGTGAACAAGGTCATAATGAGCTAAATTGCCTCCCCTGCCTGTTGGGTTTGCTCAGCCCTGACAGACCCGACATTTGGTAAAGGCCCATGGTGGTGGGTTGACAGCAGGATCCCAACCCTCTGTCAAAAAAAAACACTTTCCCACCTGACCCACCACCGATTGCGCCTGCTGACCCCCCGGAAAATACCCCCTATGTGTTCAATATATGCTTTGTGATAAAGGCATGAATTACTACTGAATGAAGTATCAAGGAACTATAAACCAGTTAGCTGAACATCTGTGGTAGGAAGGATATTGGATTCTTTACTCAAAGATATAATAGAAAAACATCTAGAAACCAAAAATATAATAAAGAATAGTCAGCATGGGTATCAAAAGAGAAAGTCATGTTTGACCAACCTTATTGAATTCTTTGAAGTAACAGTAAGAGTAGACAAGGGTAACGTAGTGGATGTAATATACATGGACTTTCAAAAGGCCTTCGATAAGGTACCTGTTAAGTATGTGTATTGTATTGAACAATTAACACAAAGACTTAAACGTATAACTCAACAGGTCTTTACTGGTTGGAGGTAGGGACTATACTGAATACAAGATTACTGCACAGTGCTTATATACCGGTGTGTTCACCCCCGGTATTACGTCTACAGCAGCCTGAGAAAGTAGTACATCTCTTAAGGTGGAACAGGCTTAAGCTCTCTTAAGGTGGAACAGGTTACATACACAACACTCCTCCCTTCTTATCTTTATAGTCATCCCCCCCATTTAACATAACGTAATAACATATATACATATATAACTTCATGTTTAACATAACATATCACAGATTCAGTCTCTGCGGAAAACAGTTCACAGATTCAATCTCTACGAACAGTTGCAACATACTCTTAGTGGGAACAGTTTACAGGTTCAGTCTCTGTGGGAACAGTTCGTAAATTCAGTCTCTGATCTTAATTCGTTCCAGACAGCATCTTTTCGTAGTGTTCGGCCGGAGGTAGTAGAAGTAACAATATTTTAAACAATTATTATTTTCGGCCTCTTCTTTTTCTTTTCTGCCTTTTTACAACTCTTGTCATTCCCATCTTCTCGGCGGACAGCTGTAATGCTACCAACTCTCTATGTTCTTTAGACCTTAAGTGCTTCCTCCGGATTTCAGCACTTTGGGAGTTTCCATCACAATTTGGGCATACCACATCCTCGTAGTATTCACTATCACTCAACAGGTCGAGAGGCCCTTCTACTTCTTCCTTACCCAACTGGACGCTATCCGACTGCTGTTCCTTCTCTATCTCTCTTACTTCCCGTAGTAGAGCCACCTTCTTCCGATGTTCCGTAGACTTTTGGTGCTCCTCCATGATTTCTGCACTTTGGGGGTCGAAGTTACAAGCTGGGCAGGACAGGACATCGTAATATTCGGAGTCGTCCGACAGGTCATGGTAATATTCGGTGTCGTCCTGAGCTAGGCCAGCGAGAGGGTCGTCTATTTCCTCCATACCCAGCTGGACGTTAGCCAGCTCTTGTTCCAAATCCAGACATCTTTCCTGAAGAGACTTCTTCATGTGTACCTCTGCATCCAGCTTTTTCTGGGCTTTCAGCAAGTCGTTTACTAGTGACCTCATTTGTGATTTTAATACTTCAACTTCCTTTGGAGATTGATTGCTCGGACTATGCAGTCCCTCTACCGGAGCAGCTGTTTCAGCGGTCTGTTGTTCTACATTGACGTGAGTCAGCGTACTTTTGGCATCCAATGGCTGCTCTGTTGCAGTCGTTTCAGTCTGTGTCGTCACATCAGCCATCTCAATGACTTTTGAGAGCTCCGAACCCTTTTCCTTTGAAGATCGCAGCTCGTGTTCAAGTTTTTCCCCATTTCAGAGTCTTGTCCCTCAGCATATGAAGGAGTTGGCTGACCGTTAACTCTTCTGACACCAGATTATGGCACGCACCTTCAGAACCTGAATCAGCTTTGATTCGTTCGGCCTCCTCGCGCAGATGGTTGGTGTGCTCCTGCTCCATTTTCTCCATCAGTTGCTTCTGTTGCCTTTCCAGATTCTCCCACTCTGTAACAAAGAACTTTTTTATTTCATTCATCTCTTGCTCAAAACGGCGAATCATTTGTTCTAATTGCTGTTGTAGTTTGAAATGGAGTTGAGTTCGAGCCCAGTGTCCCTCAAAAATGTGCATATCAGTAGACTTGACAGACTCAGAATTCTCTGTTAAACTATGTTGTTGTTGCTCAGTGGAATTCTGTGCTGAAACTTTGTCTTTTGCACATGGGTTGGTCTTACCATCATCAGTTCTAGAGTCTGGGCTGATTATCTGCACCGAGTTCTCACTCTTTATGGCTTTTAGCGAATGCCAGTCCATATTTATGTTTCTAAACCACTCCCGGCCTAGTAGTGGTGGACCTCCCTCCGGTAGCACATATAAGTCCATTATTTGACTTCCTTCGCCCTTGTTGGCCACTGCAACCTTTATTGTCCCGATGGGGTACACTCTCTGCCCCGTGTAGGTTGTCAATATAATCTCCGTATCCTGTAGGGGAATATGTTGGAATAACCTTCTGTAATCTTTCTTATTCATGACCGACAATGCCGATCCAGTGTCCAATTCCATTTTTACTTGGACTCCTTCTATCTGAAGAGTAACCCAAATTGTCTGGAGGTCTGCACCCTTACCAACGTTGAGTACCCTTAAGCTAGCCAGTTCAATACTGCTTGCGTCTGAATCGGACTCCTGTTCGGCCACCTTGTGTACCTTTGCGTATTTCCCTTGCGGTGACTTCTTGTTGCTGGTCTTCTTCCCTGACCTGCATACTCTAGCTATATGTCCAAGCCTACCACAAGTTCTACATTCTTGGTTTTTAAACCAACACTGGTTCTGATCATGCGTTGTCTTTCCACAACGATAACATTTAACAGAACTCACACCCAATTTGTGTGCACTGAGCTCCGGTGACCGTAGCTGCATTACTGCCGTGCCTCTCGCTGCGGCTTCGTGTGCTGCTGCCATAGTGACCGCCTTCTCAAGCGTCAGCTCATTCTCCTCGAGCAGTCGCTTTTGTGTATCCTGTTTAAATAAACCACACACAAATTTGTCTCGTAGTGCATCTGTCAGTCCCGTTCGAAACTGGCAATATTTCGCTAATTTACGCAATTCCAGCAAATATTCAGCATTGCTTTCATGCTGTAGCTGCCTTCTGTCGTAAAATTTAAATCGTTCCGCTAGCATCAGCGGCGTGGGGTTTAGATGATCTTTCAGGACAGTAACAATCTCATCGAACGTCTTATCCGCCGGTTCATCTGGTGATAACAGGTGTTTCAATTGCCCGTATGTCTTTGCACCCATTAAATTTAATAATGTTAGTGCTTTATCAGCCTCACGAATTTTATTGGCCTTACAATAATTTTTAACTCGTTCAACATATATGGCCCAATCTTCGATGTCACTATCAAAGTTGCTAATATTCCCGTGTTTAGGCATTGTAGTACTTTATCAGATTTGCAATTTCTCAGATTTTTTTTTTACTGCTATCCAAGATGGCGGCTTCCCGCTCTTGCCGTCGTCCTCCGCCCACAAAATGGCGGTTTTCCCGCGCTTGCCGGTCTTCACCCGTCCCCCGATGCCGTCTCCCTTCAGCCCCCGAGTGCGGCCCTTGTCTTCGCCGCGATCGATAGCCCGCGCTGTGCACCGCGGCTCTCGCACCTTGAGCTTCTGCAGCCGCCGCGCCTTTCAGCCCGAGTGCGGCCCTTATCAGGGATTTCGATCGATGGCCCGGCTGCGCCTCGCACTTGAAAGCGGCCCGGCCCTTATCAGTGGATGCGATCGATGGCCCGGCTGCGCCCCTCACTTCAAAGCGGCCCGGCCCTTATCTGCCGATCGCTATCGCCCTGTACCTCTCTCTTCCCCAGTCCTGTCTTCTACTCCGGTTCACAAGCTGATGGAGGCTTCAGGGTCCTAATGCCTGTCGCTTCCAGTGGGGTGGTGAGTGGTGAGGTTTGAAACCTCTCTTCAACCACCGTGGAATAACTGCCGCAGGGTAAGAACCTGACTCGTCGCCAGTGTTAAGTATGTGTATTGTATTGAACAATTAACACAAAGACTTAAACGTATAACTCAACAGGTCTTTACTGGTTGGAGGTAGGGACTATACTGAATACAAGATTACTGCACAGTGCTTATATACCGGTGTGTTCACCCCCGGTATTACGTCTACAGCAGCCTGAGAAAGTAGTACATCTCTTAAGGTGGAACAGGCTTAAGCTCTCTTAAGGTGGAACAGGTTACATACACAACAGTACCACATAGTAGTCACATGACTAAGGTCAGTGCAATTGGAGTCAGGCGACAAGTAGCAGAATGAATAGCAAGCTGGTTACAAAACAAAAAACAGAGAGTTGGGGTTAAAGGTAGTTATTCAGACTGGCAGAAGTTGAGAAGTGGTGTTCCACAAGGATCAGTGCTTGGGCCACTGTTGTTCACCATTTATATGAATGATTTGGACTCAGGAATCGGAAGTCCAATATAAGAATTTGCAGATGACACCAAATTGGAAAGTATAATTGATACTGAGGAGGACTGCGACAAAATGTAAGAAGACATTAAAAAACGTGCAGAATGAGTGTGTAAATGGCAAATGAATTTCAATATAGATAAGTGTGAGGTGGTGCATTTTGTTTGGAGGAATAGGAGGCCACATACTCCTTGGAAAATAAGAGTCTAAATGGGGTAGAAGCACAAAAGGATCTAGTGGTATAGATTCACAAATCATTAAAAGAAGCAACACAGGTTAACAAAGTCATAAAAGGAGCAAACTTGGCACTGGGGTTCCTTTCTAGAGGAATAGAATTCAAAAGCAGAGAAGTTATGTTAAACTTATATAGAACCATGGTCAGACCACATTTGGAGTTCTGTGCACAGTTCTTGTCTCCAAATTACAAAAAGGATATAGAAGCACTGGAAAAAGTGCAGAAAAAATGTACATGGATAATAGCAGAACTGAGAAAGTATAACTATTAGGAAAGACTGAATAGGTTGGAGCTCTTTTCTCTAGCAAAGAGAAGACTGAGAAGGGAACCGATAGAGGGCTTTAAAATCGTGAAGGGGTTTGATAGGGTAGGCGTAGAAAAGATGTTTCTACTTGTGGGGAAGTATGAAACTAGGGGCCATAAATATAAGGTAGTCACTAATAAATCCTATAAGAAATTCAGGAGAAATGTCTTTCCTGAAAGATGGACACGTTTCTGTGCTTTAAATTCTATGGCCAGAATTTTCCTGCTGCCATGCATGCGGGATTGGAGATGGGTTGGGAGTAAAATGCGCAAAAAATGGGAGTGGGTCGGGAACGCCCCGTTATCCCACCTCCTCGCGCCTTTAACTCAGGCGCATTTGTCAGCGCGGCACGGATTCAAACAGCAGAGGTGGGTGACCTAATTTACCTCATTAATACCTTGTTGTCAGACCCTTAACAGTGCTTTTAATCAGAGCTTTTGAATTTCACTGCATGACCATGGGACACGCAGCTCGGGAGCCACGTCTGTCAAGCTGAGGCGGAAGTTCAGTGGCTGTTGTTTGAGTCATTACTGCAGAGCATGGGAAACAGAATAAATACTGCCACCTGACACCTGCTTATCTGCCGAAGGGAAAGGCTCTTGCTGAGTGCATTTTAAGCACAGATTTAGGTATCTACAGTTTTCAAGCCTTTTCTGCAAATTCAGAAGCCACTCTCACCACATTGCTACTGCCTATCACACCATTGACAGATTGGTTCTCTGATCTCTAATTGACCTGCTATCTATTACATCAGCATGGATGCTGTTTATACTGTCTCACCTTGGTCCTCAGAATTGGACCAGAAGGAGCCCCAACACTAGCTGCAGCAGGCACACCAACAGCACCAACCTTCTCCTCAATGACCTGATGCTCCACAGGATGGAGGGCATCAGCGTAGGGCTGCACCGCACTGGAGGCACTACCCCTGACACAGGGTATACAAGCAGAGGATGCGTTTCCTCAACATGACTGAGCAGCAGTGCCAAAGGAGGCTCAGGCTATCGTGCCAGGTCGTTGCAGACATTTGCAGCTTACTGGAACCAGACCTGCAGCCCAGAGGACCTGGTGGACACACCTGACCAGTGGCTGTTAAAGTCACCAGCGGCCTCAACGTCTTCACCTCAGGCTTCTTCCAGGGATCTGCAGCAGACATTTACGGGATCTCGCAGTCGGCCAGCCACAGATGCATCACCCAGGTCACTGATGCCATGTTCAGCCAATTATATCAACTTTGCCACTGATGAAGTCAGTGTTACTGAGCGGGTGCTCGGCTTTGCGGCTCTGGCTGGCTTCCCACAGGTGCAGGACGTCATCGACTGCATACATGTGGCCATCACGTCACCCCTTCATCACCCAGGAGTGTTTGTGAACCACAAGGGCTTCCACTCCCTCAATGTGCAGCTCATCTGCAACCATAAAAAGATGATCATGCAAGTGTGCGCCAAATTCCCCGGCAGCTGCCATGACTCTTTCATTCTTCGCCAGTCCACCCTTCCTCAGCTCTTCGCACCGCCATACACACTTACCAGCTGGCTGCTTGGAGAGAAGGGCTATCCACTGAAGACATGGCTCATGACACCCTTGAGGAGGCCACCTACTGAGGCCGAGGAGAGATATAATGAAAGTCACATGTTCACCAGATGTGTCATGGAGCAAACAATAGGCATGCTGAAGATACACTTCAGATGCCTTGACAGATCTGGAGGAGCCCTTCAGTACGCACCAGCCAGGGTATCCAGAATTGTCGTCGTTTGCTGCGTGCTGCACAACATAGCGCAGCAACGATGCTTAGTGCTGCTTGAGGAGCAAGGCACTGAGCGCACAGCCTCTTGAGAGGAGGAGGATGAGCATCAGCTGGAAGACAAGGAGGAGCAGGAGGAACCTGAGGTCCAGATGCCAGCAGCAGCCAAGCATATTGCTGCCCGGGAGGCCAGGGATGGCCTCATCATGGCCAGATTTACTTAACTTCATGCATTACACCCATGTGGCTGCCACATGCTGTGCCAGGCTCCCCCCATCCCAAACAACACCATAAAGCATCCCTACAATGGCCAAGCAATTCCTTTCACACTGACTCCTATTGCTGGAGTTAAAATTATGTCTCACCATTCACGCCAACTCACTAAGCCACTTGCAAAGTAACAGACAAAATTGAGCATGACTGGAAAGTGGTGAAAATAAATAGTTTTATATGTGACATAAGAGTAACCGAACCTTAACAGAAACACTTCTTTAAACACCCATGTGCATACCCTTGGGCATTTACTTCTGTGTCATGTTTCGCTTACGTGTGCCTCTATGCAGTGCAACCCCTATGGCTTCAGCAGAGGTAGGGGCAGCCTGCTCACTTCCCTGCTGCGACAGCGTAGACACTCTTGGCGGACGTTCTCTGGGTTTTAGAGCCTCTGATGGCCCCACCAATGTCTGCTCCTCCTGCGGCTGTGCAGTGGCAAACTCAGCTATCGCGATCCGAGGAGGAATCTGGGGCTCTGACTGAGCGGGGCGGGGGGGGGCGTTATTGGGGGAGAAGTGTGAGTGCTTTCAGAGGAGCCCACACTCCCATGTCCCCTCTCACCATCATCCCTCTCATGGGCCACCCGCACTTCCCTGCTAGCAAGGAGCTGGAGAGCACCTTGCTGCACAGCAGTGGGGTGATGAGGACTCTAGTCTATGTTGACATCCCTCCTAGAGAGGAGGTCTATGAGCCTCTGCCATCTATTCTCCATAGAGACCATGTGCTCCTGTGAGTGGCGCATTAGCTGCTCCATGCAGTTGCCCATCCTTTCCATGGAAGAGCCTACAGTCACCATCGCCTGCGACACAGTGATGCTCATGTTGGAGATGGACTCCTCCATTCTCTGAACATTTGCAGACATCACGGCCGCAACAGCTGTCAGAGCCTCCTGCACTTTTTCCTGCACCTCCAGGATCACTCTCTTTCTCAATGGCCCCCGAGGCTCAGTGTCTGCATGCAGCTGAGCAGAGCTGGGAGCATCCTGTACTCTCCGGCGAGGAGTCTCCACTGTTGTCCCTGTCTCCACCATCTCCTCTTGTTCACTTGTGACTTGTGAGACACCAGGTGGCAACACTACTCTGTCTCGCGTGGGACCCACTGAGGTGTGCATCTCTGCGCTGGTGCTGGGTGCACTTAGGTCTGGTGACGGTGCACCCTCAGAGGCTGGAGTTTCCTCTGAGGAATCATCTTCCTCCTCCACGATACAAAGATGGGAGGGAAAGCAGTGAGTGAGGAGGACATAAAAAACCTGCAAAAGGACATAGACAGGCTAAGTGAGTGGGCAGAGATTTGGCAGAAAAAATCAAAGAGCAAGTTATTATCTAAATGGAGAGAAACTGCAAAGTGCTACAGTACAAAGGGATCTGGGGGTCCTGGTGCATGAAACACAAAAAGTTAGTATGCAGGTGCAGCAGGTGATCAGGAAGGCCAATGGAATCTTGGCTTTTATTGCAAGGGGAATGGAGTATAAAAACAGGGAAGTCTTGCTTCAGTTATATAGGGTATTGAAGAGGCCACACCTGGAATACTGCGTGCAGTTTTGGTTTCCACGTTTAAGAAAAGATATACTTGCTTTCGAGGCGGTTCAGAGAAGGTTCACTCGGTTGATTCTGGAGATGAGGGGGCTGACGTATGAGGAAAGGTTGAGTAGGTTGGGACTCTACTCATTGGAGTTCAGAAGAATGAGAGGCGATCTTACCGAAACATATAAGATTGTGAGGGGGCTTGATCGGGTGGATGCGGTGAGGATGTTTCCACTGATGGGTGAGACTAGAACTAGGGGGCATAATCTTAGAATAAGGGGCTGCCCTTTTAAAACTGAGATGAGGAGAAACTTCTTCACTCAGAGGGTAGTAAATCTATGGAATTTGCTACCCCAGAGAGCTGTGGAAGCTGCAACATTAAATAAATTTAAAATGGAGATAGACAGTTTCCTAGCAGATAAGGGAATTAGGGGTTACAGGGAGAGGGCAGGGAAGTGGACGTGAGTCTAGATTCGGATCAGCCATGATCCTATTGAATGGTGGAGTAGGCCCGAGGGGCCGTATGGCCTACTCCTGCTCCTACTTCTTATGTTCTTATGTCCATATGTTCACCTAGACAGTGTGGGGGTTGCACTTGATGGACCTGTGGGAGAGTAAAGAGATGATATAGAAATGTTATATTAAGAATGGGTAATGATACCATTATGCACATGATGAACATTCACTGCCTGTTGACATCAGTCCGCATATGAGTGACTGCTATATGCCATGTGGCTGTATGAGATTTAATTCTGTCACCAGGTTGCTGAGAGGTCCCCCTCTCTCTGTCTCCCACCGCCAGCTGTCCGCAACTCCTGAGAGCTCCAGGGTGACCTCCTCTGCTGGAGTCAACGCGGCGAATGATGGAGGGCCACCTCCAGTTCTCTCCCTCTCCCTCTTATGGGCTCTCTTCTCCTGCCAGGAGGGAATGAAGAGATGTTTGAGTGAGAGTGATGGCATGAGTGTAAGGAATATGTGGTTACATCTTTAGAGGGTGACTATGAGGGAGTGTGGTGCCAATGCCAAAGTGCCAATGCCAAATGGTCTCCTTGTGTGGTATTGCTTGGTATGATTGCATTAGGATGAGGGTGAGTGTGAGGGGTGGCTAGTGAGATGGGGATGTGAGTATGTAGATAGAGAGAGAGGGATGGGTGGATGTGCAAGGTATGTTGTTGTGAGTAATGATGTGCAGGAGTAGGTTTGGGAAGGCAGAGTGATGGGGATGTGATGACAGGCACAGCAGGATGAAGTTGAGAGTGGCTTTACACACACCTTTCCTGATCTCATGAAATCATTGAAGCACTTCCGGCACTGCACCCAGGTCCTCCTCAACGCATCCTTGCTGTTGACCTCAGCAACTTGCAGCCAGGCTCTCCTAGTCTCTTGGGAAGGTCTCTTGCACCCATCAGAAGGGAAAAGGGCCTTCTTGCGTGCTCTGACTCCCTCCAAAATAATATGTAGGGGGTCATCTGAGAACCTGGGTGCAGCCCTCTGTCCCTGTGAAGCCGTCTCTGCAAGGCTGAGCAATAACCAGATGGTGATATGTACTGCCTGCACACTTCTAGATGAATCTTCCAATGCAATGTGGCCAAGGCTGCTTTAAATATCTCGGCTGGAAATGAGTCATCAATGATGTCATCAGACCCGCACCATTTAATAGGGCCGGGTAACACGCAGGCCTGCCTTAATGTGCACCATTAAGGGAAAGCGGGATGAAAAGAAGAACGGGGTTCCGAGCCGCCATGCCGTCTGCCTGTACCCGACCCGCTCTGGTAATGAAACTTCCAGCCTATGTAATCATTTTTGTGTTACACTTCTTAAAATTGTGAAATCTAGGTGAAATTGCCATGGTCCAAAGTGCAGAGCACTGCTATGGCTCAAAATAGTAGGAGATACGACAGAAGATTAGCTTGGTGATGCCAAGTTTGGATTTCAAAAGTCTGCAGATCATAGAACCCTACTTAGATCTTGCAACCTGCTGCCACATTTTGCAAGGTAGCAAGAATTAATTCTGCTGTGAATCCATTGTGTTTAGGTGTAGCATACATAGCAACTCACTAAAATTAAACTTTATTTTCCAAAAGGGTTTTTTTTAGGGGTCAAATCAGAAAAGTATTCAAAGCCTAGATGTGGTATTTATTAGCAGCATATGTTTGGAAAATAAATAGTATCAAACCCTTTGAACACAGCTGCAATGCAGTCCATGCTGAGGCCTGACACTTAAAATATATATTTTTTAAGTATGTTCAGCATCCACAATAGCATTTCACACAAAGTATTTGGTGAAATTGCGCAGGCGTACTAGATGGGTGGAAGATCAAGGAACTGTCCACAGTAGAAAGAATATCCTTGGACCTATTACTGGGGCTATGTCACTTTGCCTGCCTGTACCTTTAAATGCACAATCACACGTTACCCATAACAGTGCCTCTAAAATTCCACAAATGCTGAATTTTTTTTCAATGTGTGGCCACTGTTATTTCGCATACGTGAGAAGTCGCTTTTAGTTTCCCAGCAGTGCACTGAGACAAAAATATTTTCCAGAGACAGGATTAAAAAAGTCATTATTTAGTGATTTATGATGAAGCTTCGACACGTTCCCAGTTTGCTGCAGCTAAATTGTTAAATGACACCTGTATAAACATGAGCGTATTTTCCTCTGTGTGTAAAGCTAAAGATTCGCTTTCTCATTACTTTCATTTTCATTTCCTAATGACAGTTTCGTTAAAAAGTTTGTTTCAAATATTACACATGGAGGAAAATAAACCCTACATTTTATGAAAAATCAACTCCTTTTGGATGATATTTACTCTTCAGAGTCCGTCATCTGCTGGTTGCTGCTTGTACTAGTAGTGGGTCTCATGGGCTAGTTCCGGATAACAACACAATTCAGAATAAAGGCTGCAAAAGGAGTTAAGTTCTAAAGCTACATTGCAAAACAAGTTATATCAGATCAAACCCTGGGCGCGTGGCATATCTTACAGTACTGTGGTTATGAAAGGACAGTCTACATCAAAATTTAGTGGTATTCTAATTACTGCTTTTATTGCTCAATTGTACTCTAGTGGTATTCTAGTCAAGGGTAGGACTGGCCATATCAGTCTACTAATATTATGGTAATGACAGCTGCTACCGAGTACTGTGCTTGTGTATAGGACAACTGGTGCCATGTCTCGTAGTACTATGATTTACTATAAGAAAGTTGATACCAAGTCTAGCAGCACTGTAGTTGTGCATAGCACAGATAATACAATACCAGGCCGAGCAGTACTGTGGTGATATATAGGGCAGCTGGTGCCACGTCTATATACCATCACAGTACTGCTAGATGTGCTACCAGCTGCCCTATATACCACCACAATGCTACTGGATATGGCACCAGCTGAGCTACCTACTGTGGTAGCACATCTGACAGTACTGTGGTGGTATATAGGGCTGGTACCACTTCTGACAGTATTTATGTTTGTGCAGTTTATTTAGGCTGGTTGCCTTTTTATCTCATTGAAATTGGCTTTTTTTCCAGTCAAGTACTTGTATCTTTGACTGTTTCCTCTCCTTTTCAATTTTTATATCAAACCTAATTACATTATGGTCACTATTTCCTAAATGTTCCTCTCCCTTACAATACCACTTCCTCCACTTCTAGGTCCAGTACTGCTTCTTTCCTTGTTGGACTAAAACCATACTGATCAAGAATACTGTTCTAGATACACAGTAGAACCCCACCCTCTTCCCACTCACATCACTCTTACCACAGTCGCTAAATAATTAAAGTCATCCATTATTATGGCCCTGTTGTTCCTACATCTTTTTCTAATTTGTCTATATCTCTTCCGTTATTTGTTTCCCCACTGTTCGACGCTGCCCGTAGAATAACTGTTCTCTTCTTATTCCATAGCTCTAGTCAAATAGATTCAGCTTTTACACCATCCCCTATATCATCCCTAAGTTCTAGTACTTCAATGGAATCTTTGATTAACACTACCATTCCTCTTCCCTACTCTACCCCTCCTAAATACTTTGTAACCAGGAATGTGGAATCTGCTCCAGCCTCAGACACGTCTCTGATAATGCGAATATATCATACCTACCAAAAGGACTTTGTGCTTCTAGCTCACCAATTTAACTTACCAAAAAATGTGCGCATTGCTTAAATGGAATTCAACACTCCCTCTGTCTGTTGGGCAATTTGATTCATTTTACTCTCTCCTCTTTTTGATATGTTTTTCTCTTTTACCTTTCTTACACACCTCTTGTCTCTTTTGCTTTAATTTTTGCCTCATCCTCTCATTTTCTTTTCCGTCATCTGCTGGGAAAGCCAGAGTGAATAACATTCCTGTGAGAGTTCAGCATGTGTCAAAGGAAATAGAGCTTTATTTCTTTATACATTTAGAATGAATGACATAGGCAAACAGAAGTTGAAACACAATTAAACAGTTAGGAGACGTTACAAAATGACCCTTGGGCTACTTCCAGTGCTGAGGTGAGAAGATTTAGAATTAGATAACCAGCAAGGTGATTGATTGTAAAAGAAGAACAGAATGGAGCATATTAAAAGTGAAGATGAGTTTTAGGCTTTTAAAAACGGAGTCATTTTAACCTAAGCCGCACGTCAGAAAATGTCCTGGATAGGGGGAAACGTTGGTTTAAAACCTGCCCGATTTCAGTCAATTGAAGTCAATGGAGAGTATAAAACAGGTATTCCAATGGAGAGGGTAAAACCGGCGTTCCAATGGAGAGTATAAAACAGGTATTACAATGGAGAGTGCAAAATAGTGTCCAATGGAGAGTATAAAACTGCCGTTCCAATGGAAAATATAAAACTGGCATTCCAAAGGAGTGTATAAAACTGGCTTTCCAATGGAAAGTATACAACAGTGTTCCAATGGAGACTATAAAACACTGTTCCAATGGAGAGTATAAAAGAGCGTTGAAAAGGAGAGCATAAAAACGGCGCCCCAATGGAGAGTGTAAAACAGCGTTCCAATGGAGAGAACATAAGAGCGTTCCACTGGACAGTATAAAGCAGTGTTCTAATGGAGAGTATAAAAGAGCATTCCAAAGCAGAGTATAAAACTGGTGTTCCAAAGGAGAGTAAAAAAAAGTGTTCCAAAGGAGAGTATAAAACCGGCATTACAATGGAGAGTAAAAACAGTGTTCCAATGGAGAGTATAAAACAGTTTTCCAATGGAGAGTATAAAACAGTGTTCCAATGGGGAGTATAAAACAGTGTTCCAATGCAGATAATAAAACAGTGTTCCAATGGAGAGTATAAAACACTATTCCAATGGAGAGTATGAAACCGGTGTTCCAATGGAAAGTATACAACCGCGGTTCCAATGGAGAGTATAAAACAACGTTCCAATGGAGATAATAAAACAGTGTTCCA
Source organism: Somniosus microcephalus (assembly GCF_052327205.1). Classification (NCBI taxonomy): domain Eukaryota; kingdom Metazoa; phylum Chordata; class Chondrichthyes; order Squaliformes; family Somniosidae; genus Somniosus; species Somniosus microcephalus. The sequence continues at coordinate 184,007,351 of NC_140995.1, forward strand.
ATGGATATTATAATGCAGTGTTCCAATGAAGAGTATAAAACCAGTGCTCCAATGGAGAGTATAGAAGAGTGTTCCTATGGCGAGAATAAAACAGTGTTCCAATGGAGAGTATAAAACAGCGTTCCAATGGAGAGTATGAAACCGGCGTTCCAATGGAGAGCATAAAACAGTGTTCCAATGGAGAGTATAAAACAGCATTCCAATGGACAGTATAAAACAACGTTCCAATGCAGAGTATAAAATAGTATTCCAATGAAGAGTATAAAACCGGCGCTACAATGGAGAGTATAAAATAGTGTTACAATGGAGAGTATAAAACAGTGTTCCAATGGAGAATATAAAACCAGCTCTCCAATGGAGAGTATAAAAGAGTGTTCCAATGGAGAGTATAAAACAGCGTTCCAATGGAGAGTATAAAGCAGTGTTCCAATGGAGAGTATAAAACAGCGTTCCAATGGAGAGTATAAAACAGTGTTCCAATGGAGAGTATAAAACAGCGTTCCAATGGAGAGTATAATTCCGGCGCTCCAATGGAGAGTATAAAACAGTGTTCCAATGGACAGTATAAAACAGCGTTCCAATGGAGAGTATAAAACAGCGTTCCAGTGGAGAGTATAAAGCCGGCGCTCCAATGGAGAGTATAAAACAGTGTTCCAATGGCGAGCATAAAACAGTGTTCCAAAGAAGAGTATAAAACAGGCGCTCCAATGAGAGAGTATAAAAAAGTGTTCCAATGGAGAGTATAAAACAGCGTTCCAATGGACAGTATAAAATAATGTTCCAATGAAGAGTATAAAACCGGCGCTCCACTGGAGATTATAACAGAGTGTTCCAATGGAGAGGATAAAACCAGCGCACCAATGTAGAGTATAAAACAGTATTCCAATGGAGAGTATAAAACCGGCGCTCCAATGTAGAGTATAAAAAAGTGTTCCAGTGGAGATTATAAAACAGTGTTCCAATGGAGAGTGTAAAACAATGTTCCAATGGAGAGTATAAAACAGTGTTGCAATGGAGTGTATAAAGCATTGTTCCAATGGAGAGTATAAAACAGTGTTACAATGCAGAGTATAAAATAGTTTTCCAATGGAGAGTGTAAAACAGCATTCCATTGGAGAGTATAAAACAGATTTCCTATAGAGAGTATGAAACAGTGTTCCAATGGAGAGTATAAAACACTGTTCCAATGGAGGGTATAAAACAGCATTCCAATGGCGAGTATAAAACCGGCGGTGAAATGGAGAGTATAAAACAGCGATCCAATGCACAGTATAAAACAGTGTTCCAAAGGAGAGTAGAAGACAGTGTTCCAATGGAGAGTATAAATCAGTATTCCAATGGAGAGTATAAAAGCGGCACTCCAATGGAGAGTATAAAACAGTGTTTCAATGGAAAGTATAAAACAGTGTTCTAATGGAGAGTATAAAACAGCATTACAATGGACAGTATAAAACAGCGTTCCAATGCAGAGTATAAAATAGTGTTCCAATGAAGAGTATAAAACCGGCGCTACAATGGAGAGTACAAAATAGTGTTCCAATGGAGAGTATAAAACAGCGTTACAATGGAGAGTATAAAACAGCTATCCAGTGGAGAGTATAAAACAGTGTTCCAATGGAGAATATAAAACCAGCTCTCCAATGGAGAAAATAAAACAGTGTTCCAATGGAGAGTATAAAACAGCGTTCCAATGGAGATTATAAAATAGTTTTCCAATGAAGAGTATAAAACTGGGGCTACAATGGAGAGTACAAAATAGCGTTCCAATGCAGAGGATAAAACAGTGTTCCAATGGACAGTATAAAACAGAATTCCAATGGAGAGTATAAAACAGTGTTCCAATGGAGAGTATAAAACAGCGTTCCAATGGAGTGTATAAAACAGTGTTCCAATGCAGAGTATAAAACCGGCGCTCCAATGGAGAGTATAAAACAGTGTTCCAATGGAGAGTATAAAACAGTGTTCCAATGGAAAGTATAAAACAGTGTTCCAATGGAAATTATAAAACAGTGTTCCAATGAAGAGTATATAACCGGGGCTCCAATGGAGAGTATAAAACAGTGTTGCAATGGTGAGGATAAAACCGGCGCACCAATGTAGAGCATAAAACAGTATTCCAATGGAGAGTATAAAACTGGCGCTCCAATATATAGAGTATAAAACAGTATTCCAGTGGAGAGTATAAAAGAGTGTTCCAATGGAGAGTGTAAAACAATGTTCCAATGGAGAGTATAAAACAGTGTTGCAATGGAGAGTATAAAGCATTGTTCCAATGGAGAGTATAAAACAGTGTTCCAATTGGGAGTATAAAATAGTGTTCCAATGGAGAGTATAAAACAATGTTCCAATGGAGAGTATTAAACAGTGTTGCAATGGAGAGTATAAAATATTGTTCCAATGGAGAGTATAAAACAGCGTTCCAATGGAGAGTTTGAAACAGATTTCCTATAGAGAGTATGAAACAGTGTTCCCATGGAGAGTATAAAACACTGTTCCAATGGAGAGTATAAAACAGTGTTCCAATGGAGAGTAGAAAAGAGTGTTCCAATGGAGAGTATAAAACAGTGTTCCAATGAAGAGTATAAAAGCGGCACTCCAATGGAGAGTATAAAACAGTGTTCCAATGGAGAGTATAAAAGTGGCACTCCAATGGAGAATATAAAACAGTGTTTCAATGGAGAGTATAAAACAGTGTTCCAATGGAGCGTATAAAACAGCGTTCCAATGCAGAGTATAAAACAGAATTCCAATGGAGAGGAGAAAACAGAGTTCCAATGGAGAGTATAAAATAGTGTTCCAATGGAGAGTGTAAAACAGTGTTCCAATGGAGAGTATAAAGCAGTGTTCCAATGAAGAGTATAAAGCCGGCACTACAATGGAGAGTATAAAACAGTGTTCCAATGGAGAGTATAAAACTGGCGTTCCAATGGTGAGTATAAAACCGGCGGTGAAATAGAGTGTATAAAATAGTGTTCCAATGGAGAGTATAAAACAGCGTTCCAATGGAGAGTATAAAACCAGCGTTCCAATGACAAGTATAAAAGCGGCGGTGAAATGGAGAGTATAAAACAGCGTTCCAATTCACAGTATAAAACAGTGTCCCAATGAAGAGTATAAAACCAGTGCTCTAATGGAGAGAATAAAACAGTGTTCCAATGGAGAGTATAAAACAGTATTCCAATGGAGTGTATAAAACAGCATTCCAATGCAGAGTATAAAACAGCGTTCCAATGGAGAGGATAAAACAGCTTTCCAATGGAGAGTGTAAAACAGCGTTCCAATGTAGAGTGTAAAACAGCGTTCCAATGTAGAGTGTAAAACAGTGTTCCAATGGAGAGTATATAACAGTGTTCCAATGGACAGTATAAAGCAGTGTTCCAATGGAGTGTATAAAACAGGCGTTCCAATGGAGAGTATAAAACAGCATTCCAATGGAGTGTATAAAACAGCATTCCAATGCAGAGTATAAAACAGCGTTCCAATGGAGAGGATAAAACAGCTTTCCAATGGAGAGTGTAAAACAGCGTTCCAATGTAGAGTGTAAAACAGTGTTCCAATGGAGAGTATAAAACAGCGTTCCAATGGACAGTATAAAGCAGTGTTCCAATGGAGTGTATAAAACAGGCGTTCCAATGGAGAGTATAAAACAGCATTCCAATTGTAAGATTTGCATAATTTCTACATTTCCCCAAATGTTGTTAATAATAAGGGACCCTGCGTGGACATTTTAAATCAAAAAGTGTACCCAAGATGGCGTCCGTGCCTTGTGGCGGAAAGCCTGTGAGATTTCATAACTTGGACTCTGCGATGCAGGCAGCTTGTGGAGAAATCGAAACCAAAGCTACAGTTTCTGTGAAGAGAGTCTTTGTATTTTGAAACCAGACAGGACTTTGAATTATGTATTAGATCAAATTGGAGACAAATCTAAACCCAGTTAGGCCTATAGTTAAGGCAATCAAGCGGTTTGCATAAATAATCGGAAACAGATGAAGAGAGCCATCGAGGCTGGACAGGCCCATCAAGGAACATTCATGACAAAACAAGTCAATTATCGGGCCGGTAGATGCGATTACCAGCCATCTAGAAACAGCTAGTATAGATTGCTACCATTATTTAAAATAGCCCGCCAAGATTAAGACAAAGAACTAACCTGATTTGGCGTGCAGATAAGTGTTTTCGAAAGGAGTATAATTGAAGGCCCCAGGTAGCATTCGCTCTCTTCTCTTCTCTGCTCCACTCGCTCTGCCCTTCTCCTCCTCGCCCTCATGGCTGTCGCTCCTTCCCCGTCCTGCGCTTACTCCCTGGCCTTTGCCCGTGCCTTTCCCCACTCCATCTGGAAATCGCCCAGGCACTGCATCGGGCGGACACGGACAATTCAGGCCAGGCGAGGCGGGACGCGACGAGGCGAGGAGACAAGACCAACTGAGGAAGACCAACTGAGGAAGACGAACTGAGGAGACGAGCTGAGGATAGGTTTCGAATCATCAGGCCTTCAGTCTCAGCCAACCTGCGACTATCTTTATGCAAACTCAAGCTGTCGGCCGAGGAAGAGGAACCATCATCCCTGCAAGTTAAAGTACCAAAATGGCGACTTTAACTTTGGGGTACTCGAACCAGGACAACACCCTTGAAGCACCCGGAAACCGCGTGACGACGGCAGGCTCCAGAGAGCACCAAGAGCGAACCCCGAACCCCACCGCTGTTTTGAGTCCAGCAGATACTTTTGATTGGTGAGCATAAATTCTGGCCCCTCATAGCTTAATCTAGTTAGGTATAGGGGGTGGGGTAAGGATAAGGGGATTGTTAAGATAATTGTTTTTCCTCGATGTGCCCTGTGTTCCCCATTCCCTGTATAAATATAGTTGTTTGTATTTGCCTTTAATTTTATACACTGGTAACTTCTCATAAGACTGTGTTATTTTTCTGTTTAATAAAATCTTGAGTTTTGCTTACATCCAAACCACCTGTCTACTCGAGTCTTTTCTGTATCGCTGACTGTACCTTAGACCGGTGCCTAGAACCCAGGGGCGTGGGAGCGATTTGAACCGCTCATAAACGTTCAGGGGCATAACTGACTGGGTGTATGCGCCAAACACCATAGGCCACCCCTACAGAAATGGCGACCACGGCAGGACACTGGCAACAGGGTTGCGATACAGTAGGCAATGGTTTGGATGAGCAAACCATGACGGAGGAAAGGATTTCTGATTATGTGTTTAGCAAGGTGAATATCACTAAGAAGTGGATCACCACTCTGTTAAAGGCTGGGCGTCCGGTAGATGCAGCAGCTAAGTGGACAGAGGGAAAAGAACACAAGAAGTCCTTAGAGAAGGCAGTTTGGCTGATGTGCTTTAAAAAGCAGGTCCAGCTTTTGGACAGGCTCGTTGCAGCACAGGTAGTCGAGTTAAGGGAGTCAGCCCTGGAGATCCAGGATAAGGCTCTAGCAGGGGAGGAGTTATTAGTAGCTTTGCAGGCTTTGAATCAGGAGAGAGTGCATTTAGTGGGAGAACACAAGGCCCAGTTGGAATACCTACGGTGCCAAGTCACCGCGGCCAAGGGAAACGAGTTAAGATTGCAGGAGAAGAACACCCGCTTGGCAAGGCAGATTAGGGAACAGGAAGAGAAAGTGCAGGAGGTAAAAGCCGCTTACAATCTAGCAAGTGAACAGGGGTTTGAAGAGGCAGACCATGGCCCCTGTAGAGAGAGGATGGAAAATCTGAGCCGGGCCCTCCGGAAGGCAAAATGCATGGTATGCCTCATAAGCCCAAAGGCAGGCCAGGAAGTTTTTTTGGGGAACGAGGGGAGGACAGTTCCAACGTCACTGGTAGTGCTTAGGGACGACCCGGTTAAGAGAGAGGAGACCTCACGGCCACCACCCGTAGCGCCAAGTTTCAGCGAGGTATGGCAGCAAGGGGGGGTGGAACCGAGGGTGGAACCCGAAGTGGAGCCAGAGGTGGAGGCGGAGGTAGAGCAAACCCCGCCCGAGAGGTCGGAGCCGGGACCGATGTGCCCAGCACGGCATCGGATGTTCGGCCCACCCGCCAATGGCGTCAATGAGGGACCCCTCCAAAACCAATTTGTGTTACCCTTTAACACCCAACAGCTCAGGGTTATGGTCAACCATATCCTGAAGCTTTCCGCAAAGGGAGACCCCGCGATCTACTTCAGGGAAATAGAGCAGACCGCCAGCATCAATGACTGCGATGACGCTGAGAAGGCCAAGATGCTGCTATTCTCCCTGGAGAGTAATCTCCTCCAATCCCTCTCTGACGAGTGTAAAAGGGGGCAGAGCAGGTACGAGGAGCTTAGAGATGTGGTTCTGGAGGCCATGGGGATGGATGAGGGAAGTCCCTTCTCCCATGTGGAGAAGACGATCCAGTTCCCTGGGGAAACCCCGAAGGCTTTTGCGGACCGGCTGTGGATGGTGTACCGGAAGGCTTGCCCGTGGACGCCAGACCGAGCGTTCCTGAACAGGGATTCCCTGGCCCATTGGTTCCGTTGCCTGGTGGCGAACAGCTTGCCACAGGTCCGGGCCAAGGCAGAAGCCTGGTTCGACCCCAAAGATCCCCAGACCACCGAGCTCACGGTAATTAGGCAGCTCACTCTGGCTTACAAAAACGGTAGGGGAGCTGATGCACACCCACCCAAGGGGAAGGTGCATGAGATAAAACCCGGACCGGGTAGGAAAGTGTGGCACCAGGAAGGGAGTAACCCCCCAACACAAAGACAAATTGTTACGGGTGTGGGAAGGATGGTCACTGGCGGAAGGAGTGCAAAAACCCTTGGAAGGATAACAAGGGAAAGCATCCCATAGCCCCAGCCCAAAAGGCGGGGGCAGGGACCCCTTCCGCAGAGGTCGAGTCACTTTTGGACGCCATGAGGTGCTTACTGACTGGCCAGGGGAGAGTAGCAGCCACCACCGATGCTCTCACCCTGTCGGCCCCATCCAACCCACAGCCGTGACTAGAGCCAGCGCAGCCTGTTTATCTGTGTTCGCTCGGGTATGATGAGTGGAAAAGACCCCGTTTGGAGGTGGAGGTGGAGAAGGTGACGAGGACCTATCTGTTAGACACGGGGGCATCATGCACCGTGGTCGACTCAGCTAACCCCATCGCCTCACCTCTGTCCAACGGGGACCCATACAGTCTATCGGGGTTCACGGGTAGGGAACAGGCTGGCTCGTTTTCCATCCCGCTCGCCATTCGGATAGGACCGCTCCGCTCCAAGTGGATGTGTGTCCTGATGAAATGGGACATGGAGGGTGGAAGAGGGGTCCTGGGGACCGACTTTATCATGGGTCACGGGATCCTAGTGGATTTGAGGAATCACTGCCTTTGGGGGGCAGGTAGAGTAAAGAACGGAGAAGTCGTAGTAATCCCGGGAAAGGAAGGGAAGGGGACCCTCTGCACCATGAAGCCCAAAGAGGATTATAACCTCGGGCTCATGGTCAGCAACACCCCACCAGAGTTCCAGGCATTTGTGCAGGCCCACCTGGCCACATTTGCCACTCACAAACACGACTGCAGGAGGGTCACAGGGTTTGAGGTCAGCATAGACGGGGACCCCATGGCCCGACCACAGAAACAGTTTAACTTCCCAGGGAAGCAGAGCCGGACATGGAAGCAGCCATGTCCTCGTTAGTGCAGCAGGGAGTTCTGAGACCGATAGCTACCCACGTGAATTCTCCGTTATGGCCGGTCAGAAAGCCGGACAATTCCTGGAGGGCCATGGTGGACTATTGGGTGCTCAATAGTAACATCCCAGCCTGCGCACCCACAGTAGCAGCAGTTGCCGACCTCATCGGGAGTATTCCAGCATCCACGACCACTTTCACGGTGCTGGGTATTTCAAATGGGTTTTGGTCCATCCCTGTAAGGAGGGAGGATCAGTACAAGTTTGCCTTTACGTTTAAAGGGCAACAGTACATGTGGAACTGTTTACCACAGGGCTTCCACAACAGCCCCAGCATTTTCCATCAGTGCATGGCCAACAGTTTGAAGGATTTTAGTCAGTCCAGACAGTTGGTTCAATATGTGGGTGACCTGCTCCTGTTCACTGATTCGAAAGAGGAGCATGGCCCGCTATTGGCCGAACTGCTGGAGCTGCTAGGGCAGAAGGGTTTCAAGGTAAATCCCAAGAAGGCGCAGATCGGCCAGCAGGAGGTGAAATTCCTCGGTCTGACCGTGCGCGCTGGAGAAAGGGCCATAGATAAGGCTAGGAGGGAGGTGGTACAAGAACTACCGGTCCTTACACAGTAACGGCTGTGAGGTCATTTCTAGGGCTGACCGGGTACTGTAGAGACTTTATTGAGGACTATCCAGCCACCACAGCCCCTCTGCTCCGACTCCTACACAAGGGAATGCAGTGGCTTTGGGATGAGGGTTGCCAGGCAGCATTCGTCAGGCTCAAGAAAGACTTGCAGACCGCGCCAGCTTTAGGGGCCATAGGTGGGGGGAAAAGAGTTTTTCCTGGAGGTAGCAGCCAGCGGGGACAGCCTCAGTGCTGTGCTGCTCCAAGAGCGGCACGGCCGGCTGCAGCCGGTGGTCTACTCCTCCAGGATACTCACAGATGTGGAAAGGAGCTATTACAATTGTGAGCGGCATCTTTTGGCCACACATTGGGCTGTGAAAAGATCATTGATCTTCACAGGCACCTCTCCCATCACCCTCCTCACCCATCACCCACCCACCCAGATGCTTCTGGACGGGCGGATCAAGGATGGGACAGTGAGCAGTGCCCACATTAACCGCTGGACCTTGCTCCTCTCATAGATGGATCTGAAGGTGAAGGGTCCCTGCGAGCCAAAGCTCGCAGCCAACATGATATATCTTGAAACAGCCTACCGGTGTTCCATTGAAGGGGTTTTGGCAGTAAACATAGGTTTACGGGCCGGGATACATCTCACAGGCCGCGAAATCTATGTAGACGTTTCCAGCACGGTATCTGCTGGCGAGCGTCTCACGGGGTGTGGAGTTTACGACCCAGCGGCAAACATTGCCCTGGCGATTAAGCTCCCCAGCACCATGAGCACCCAGCAGGCTGAACTGTCCACGGTAATGTACGTTGTTACACACCCCAAAATCTTCCCCACCCCCTACACGATTTGCTCGGACAGCATGTTCATGTGCAATTCGTGTACGGAGCACCTGGCCATCTGGTCCCGCCGCGGATACACCTCCGCTGACGGGAGACCCCTCACAGTAAAACCCGTGCTGGAAAAGATCCTGGCAGCAGTGGGGGAGGAAGGGGAGGTTTTCATCCACAAGGTGAAAGCCCATTCCTCCACAGAACCCCACGGCCAAGGCAACCAACAGGCTGACTTGCTCGCCAAGGAGGGTGCCCGCACAGGCATTTTCTGGAACCCATTTGGGTCCAGACCTATGGCGGCGGTCAGAGGTAGGGACAGGACCCAAGGGAGTGTAGGGGTAGCGTTAGCCCCAGACCTTAAGACGGTCCAAGCCCAAGACCCCATCCTAAAAGCAGTCCTCAGTGCAGTAGCTGAGAGAAAGGGAGTAGAAGGTCCGTACGGCACAGCGACCCTCTCCGTTAAAGAGGGCATGCTGTTCTGGGGGGGAACAGTGGGTTGTGCCGCAGCAGCACTGGAGGGAATTCCTTCAACTGGCCCATGAGTGTCCAGGAGCGGAACACCCTGGGCCTGAGACCACCGGGCAACGGGTGGAACAGGCGGGATGGTGGCCGGGACTCAGGGACGATGCCCGCGAGTTCTGTGCAGGCTGTCTTGTGTGCGCTGCGTACAACCCTGACCCCCACTAAAGGAAGGTCCCTATGGGACACGTCAGGAGGGTAGAGGGACCATGGCAGTTGATACAAGTCGACTACATCGGGCCCCTGCCCATCGCCCAGGGAGTCTATAAGTACTGCCTAGTCCTGGTGGACGTGTTTACCAAGTGGGTAGAGGCTTTTCCCCGCAGAACTGCCACAGCTCTGGGTACTGCCAGGATCCTGGTCCGGGAAGTGTTCTCGAGGTGGGGACTACCACAGTTTGTGGAGTCCGACCAAGGGAGCCACTTCACCGGACAGGTGATGCAGAACACCCTGATGCTGCTAGGCATCGAGGGGAAATGGCACGTGGCCCACAACCCCCAATCATCCGCGATTGTGGAACGCATGAATCGGACCCTCAAAGAAAGTTTAAGAAAGGAAACGGTGGACTTGCCCCGTAAATGGGCCGAGGTCCTACCATTGGTTTTGATGGGGATCCGGGCCAGCCAGTCTAAAAGCACGGGGTATTCCCCGTATGAGCTAATGACTGGCAGGGTTATGCGGACCCCCACCCATGTACTAGCCCCGGTGCTCACGGAGGGTCACCTCAGGGAGGTAAACCGGGACAGGTTTGCCCGAAACCTCTGAGCACCTGAAGCAGGTCCATGAGCAGGCGGCTGGGAACATGGGAAGGCAGCATCGGAGTAACCGATTGCTGCTCGAACCGAGAAAGCACCACGAGTGGGAGATAGGAGATCAGGTTATGGTGAGGAATTATGCCCGAGTAGGTAGTTTGGAACCATTGTACATGGGGCCCTGCAGTATTGTAGATAAAGCCAGCCCCATGGTATACGCCATGAAGATGCCCCAGCGTACGAAATGGTTCCACATCAACCAGTGTAAGCTGTTTACACCTGAAAGGGGAAAACAGCCAGCTGGGGTAAGGTCTGAGGATAAAGATCTTCAGCCTGCAGCAGGAGCGAGTTCACAGACTGCACAGGCAGGCGCTGTGGCTTGCTTGAAGGGAGGGGCCATCCCGCCCATCGATTGGGACACTCCCCCACTCTTCTGCGATCCAGACGAGGGGGAGGGACCTGAGGGCGAAAACCCCGCCCCTAACCCAGGTGCAGAGAGGGAGGGACCTGCGGTCAAAAACCCCGCCCCGGACCCAGCCGTGGGACCTGGGGGCCGGAGACTCTCCACTCGCAGCAGCAGGCTGCGAAGAGTTACCTGCCCCTAGCCCGGGTTCGGGAGAGGTCAAGCCTGGGGGAGCAGCGGTTCGGGTTAAAGGCCCATCGGCCAAGAAAGCCCCACCCGTCAAGGTCCCTAGAAGGTCCCCACGGACGCCCCAGCCGAGAAAGCCACGGTCACCAGCCCTCCAGTTACCAAGGGCCGCCCTTCGGGTCAGGGAGAGGTCCAAGGACACAGTTACTCAGCCAGCAGCCGTGGGCTATGAGGGACCAACAGTGAAGGATGGTGTGATCGCGCCGGGGGTAGCGGCGAGCCGCAGTCCGACCAGGGGTTAGCCTGGCCGCCCGGAGACGAGCGGCGGATGTACATAGTTTAGTTTAAGTTTTAGTTTAAGTAAAGTGTAATTATTTAGCTTAAGTTTGGGTGTTTTTGATTTAAGTTAAGTAAGGTTATGGGTAGTTTTATGTAAGCAGTCTGTTAAGAGTGTATATATCTGGGTCGAGGTTGCGGGACCCGACCATGCTTCACCAAGCCAGAGAATCTCTTGGGGACCTGGCTGCATGTTTTTACATCTTTATGCAGAAATACTTTCGGGATGGAAGGGATCGTGATCCTATTCGCCCTGATTGGGATGAGCGCAGAGACGGGGCGACGTCCAAGACTCCCACATCTACGGGTGTTCGGGAGACAGAGCGCCCCTAGCGATCGATGGGAGTGGTGAACAGGATGCCGAGGAGACCGCCGTTTACTTCCACAAGGGAAGGTGGCCAGGATGGCTGGGGTCCAATTCGTTTTAGTACTCTAGCCAGACCGGATTCACGTACGGGGAAGCCGCCCTCCTGTGCCCCAGGGTACAGGTCGTTACGAGTTCCAGCGTCACCGTTGGAAAGCGAATATGTTTAACGTGTAAAGGACACATTCCACTGGATAGGTGGTGGTGGCTCAGAAAGTTGAGCAAGGACATGAGGAACCCCGAAGTCGAGTGGGAACGGTTGGGAAACAACGCCCATCGGACGATTACAGGGACTCATGGAGGATTAAGCGTGTATTGGGACAAGTGGTGGGAACCGGATCAAGGGATTTATATCTGTATGTGGGGGTCAGAGAAGGTCTGCCCCGCAGACATATCCATTGTTTTCCACCGGCAGTGGCATGACACCGGGAAGGGGATGAGGTGGGATGCCAGCCGGAATGCGTGCGCAGTCCCATTCTCCCCGATCCCAGTCAACGACACTGAGCTTGTAACCCGCCCCCGGAAGCCCCTGCCCACGACGCAGGCGGCGAGGTTATCCAGGGAAGGTTGCCCCACCGCTACCAAGGGTCCAGGGAATGGGTTGGTACCAGTCCCCACCGATCAGATGCTGTACCAGGGGATACACTACGCGGTAGCCTCCGTGATTTTAAATCTCACCGAGGTACATTTACCGGAGTGGTGCCCCAAAGAAACAGAGCAGCTATACCAGGACCTATTAAAGGACATGTTCAAGAAGTTTTACGAGTTCGATTTCGCCCATGTGGACAAGACCGAACTGTACACCACACACCGAGAATTTTTGGGTAATGCAGGGAGACAAAGAAGGGGAGTATTATTATGTCCGTGTATAATTGAGACACGGACTGCAGGAGTTGGTTGTAACAGGTCTTTACTGAATGGAGGCAACCTGGAACTACTATGCAAATGTTACTACACAGGCTTATATACAGGGGTGGTCACTACTGGTACTGCAGTATACAGGGGCTGCAGAATATAGTTCCTTCTGCAAAGTACATACACTACAATTCCTCCCCTTTTAGCTAAACAGTACATAACATTCGATTAACAATGAAATGACATTTTTACAATTACAGTTGCTAGATACATTAGTTGAAGTTAAGCAATTATAAGTTCAGTCTTTGAGGAGGCTTCCCGATTCTGTCTGGATAACGCCTCTTTGGGGTATCAGGTTCTTCTGGCAACGTTGAGTCAGGATCAATGTCGTTGTTTGGTTCATCTGCTTCCAATATCACCGATTCTGCGGTAGCTGCAATTGGTACGTCGGTTTCATCGCCAGGTGTATCAGATCGTGGTGTGGAGTTGACGTTTCCCAGTGACTCTAGAATCTAGTCAGCATGGCGTCTTACAATACTCTCTCCAACGTCCACGCTATACATTAGAGGTCCTTGCTGTGTACAGATCGTTCCTGGCTGCCATTTCTCTGTGCGGTAGTCCCGGGCCAAAACTGGTTGACCTATCTTAAAACTCCTGGTCGGCCTTTCATTCATATTCTGAAACTGCCTGTTCTCCACATCTCTTCTGATGTTTGGCTTAACCAAATCCAAGCGGCATCGTAGTCTTCGATTGAAGAACATCATGGCTGGAGTTTGGTTGGTAACCGCATGTGTCGCATTCTGGTAGGCAAACAAGAAGTTATCCACCTTGTGCTGTAAGTGTATATCTTCATTACACATTGCCTTGATAGCCTTCTTGAATGTTTGAACGAACCTCTCGGCCAATCCATTAGTGGCTGGATGATATGGGGCAGATGTGTAATGCTTAACACCATTGTTCTTTAAGAACCTCCGGAACTCTTCAGACACAAACTGTGGTCCATTGTCGGAGCAAATCTGTTCAGGCAGCCCATTCCTGGCGAATATGGTTCGTAAGACTGTGATAGTTTTTTCTGTGGTGGTTGAGGACATTTTTATTACCTCTGGCCACTTTGAATGTGCATCCACCGCAATTAAAAACATCGAGTCCATAAATGGACCAGCAAAATCAACGTGCACCCTTTGCCATGGAGATGAGGGCCACTCCCATGGATGTAGAGGGGCTTGTGGTGGGGCGTTTTGGACCTTCTGGCATCCTGTACAGCTCTTGGTCATCTCTTCGATTTCTCTATCGATTCCTGGCCACCACACAAACGCTCTGGCTAAGTTCTTCATTTTTACCCCTCCCAGATGACCCTCATGAAGCTCATTGAGCACTCCATCCTTCAATTTGGGTGGAATTACTACTCTGGATCCACACATCAAGGTTCTTCTGCACACTGACAGCTGTTCTCTTCTCGGCGAGAATGCTGGCAGCAGTGGTTCGCCATGTGCTGGCCATCCCTTCACTGTTAAATCATAGACCCAGGAGAGCGTCGGGTCATTTCGTGTTTCCTTTTCTATGTTTGCATTCGTCACAGGGAGACATTCAACTATGGTCGAGTGGAATATCTCCACTGGATCCACTGCAAGTTCTTCTTCCACCATCGGCAACGGTAGGCGTGACAATCCATCAGCATTCCCATGCTGTTTAGTTCCTTTGTACTCGATGTCATATTGGTGTGCCCCTAGGAAAAGGGATCACCTCTGTAGCCATTGTGCTGTCATTATCGGTACGCCCTTCTGAGGGTTGAAAATGGAGACAAGGGGTTGATGATCAGTAAGTAGAGTAAATTTCTGACCGTGCAGGTAGTGATAGAACTTCTTCACCCCCCACACCAGGCTGAGGGCCTCTCTCTCAATCTGGGCGTAGTTACGCTCGGCTGAAGTTAACGAGCGTGACGCAAAAGCTATCGGTCTCTCTGAACCATCAAGGAATTTATGTGACAGTACCGCCCCAATGCCGTAGGGAGACGCATTACACGCCAGTCTTATCGGTAGTGATGGGTTGTAGTGAGCCAATACTTCTCTTGAAGTGATTAGGTCCTTACTCTTCTGAAAGGCCCGCTTACATTCATCGCTCCATTTCCATGCTACTCCCGTTTGTAGTAAGGCGTTCAGTGGGTGCAGAATTGTGGACAAATTCGGCAAAAACTTATGGTAGTACTTCACCAATCCAAGGAATGACCTCAGTTGCGACACATTTTTAGGCGCTGGAGCCTTAACTACCGCTTCAATTTTGTCAGGGGACTTATGTAACCCCTCTTCATCAATCACGTGGCCACAATACAATAGCTGCTTCTTAAAAAAATCGCACTTGGGGCGATTGGCCCATAGTCCATGTTCACGTTGTCTAGTGAGCACCTGCTGTAGGTTGGCAAGGTGTTCACTGTCATTTTCACCTGTCACTAGGATGTTGTCCAAGTAACACTGAGTCCCCGGAATTCCTTGCAGGACTTGTTCCATCGCTCTTTGCCATATCGCTGGAGCTGATGCTACTCCGAATACCAGTCGATTATACTGATAAAGGCCTTTGTGAGTGTTTATCGTGAGATACTTCCTAGAGGATTCTTCAACCTCCATCTGCAAATATGCTTGTGCTAGGTCAATTTTTGTAAAACGCTTCCCTCCAGATAGTGAGGCAAGATATCTTCTATCCTTGGAAGAGGATATTGTACTGTGTGAAGGACTGGGTTCACCGTCACCTTGAAGTCCCCACAGATGCGAACCTTCCTTGACTCCTCAGACTTATTGTTTAACGTTTTCTTCATGACAGGAACGATGGGTGTCGCCCACTCGCTCCAGTCTACCTTAGATAACATGCCTGCATTCTCCAGATTCTCCAGCTCTGCCTCGACGGCTGGGCGAATTGCATATGGTACCGGTCTTGCTTTGAAAAACTTGGGAATTGCATTCTCTTCTATTTTTATCGAGACGGTTACGCCTTTAAGAGTTCCCAGTTCTTGTTGAAATACCTCTTTGGCGTTAGCTAAGATTGTTGACAATCGCCCAGGAGTGACGTCGTCATCCTTTTTACCAGCCACCGTCAGTGCCTGAATGGAGTGCCAGCCTAAACTTATCTTTCTGATCCATTCACGTCCCAATAACGGTGGTTCACCATCTTGCAGTATGTACAGATACAATTTCTGTCTTTCCTTGCCGTTGTATTCGACAGGCACCCTTATTTTTCCTCTGGGGTATACCTTTTGCCCCGTATACATCTTCAAGACAATGGATGTCTCTTTCAAGGGTATGTGTGAGAATAGCCGCTCGTAGTCTCGTCGATTCACGACGGTTAGAGCTGATCCTGTATCCACATCCATTTTGACTAGGGACCCTGCTATCGTGAGGGTGACCCAAATGGTTCGGTGATCCTCTTTTGCGATTACGTTGTGAAGTTTGAGACAGCTTAGTCTCTTGTTCCCAGATTCACTATCGCTCATCTGGTCTTCGGAACTACTGTCCGTCATCTTTTGTACTTTCCTGTATGGTTCCTTAGTAGCCTTTTTGTTGTTTTCGGTCTTCTTCCCAGACCTGCAAACTCGTGCAATGTGTCCCATCTTTCCGCATTGCCTGCATATTTTGTCCTTGGACCAGCAGTCCTTCTGGTCATGGGTTGTTCTGCCGCAGCGATAACATTTTGCAAACCCCCGTGTCATTTCGTGGGTGCCGTATTCCTGTGGCTTTTGCTGTATTTCTGCAGCTCCCCTTGCTGCTGCTTCGTACGATACTGCCACGCTGAAAGCCTTATCTAGCGTCAGCTCTTTCTCTGAGAGTAACCTCTTCTGGGTTCCTTCACTCAGGAGTCCACAGACAAATTTGTCCCGTAAGGTATCTGCCAGTCCTGCTCCGAACTGGCAGTGCTTTGATAGCTTGCGTAGTTCCGTAAGGTAATCAGCATTGCTCTCATCTTTATGCTGATTTCTCCTGTGGAATTTAAATCTTTCTGCTATCAGCAGCGGTGTAGGATTTAGGTGTTCCTGTAGGATAGCAACAATTTCATTAAAACTCTTCGCCTTCGGTTTGGCTGGAGTTATCAGGTCCCGCAATAGGCCGTACGTTCTTGCGCCCATTAAGTTTAGCAGTACCGATGCCTTTTTCTCATCGGCTACTTCGTTTGCCTCGCAATATACCTCGACTCTTTCCACATACGTGGTCCAGTCTTCCATTGCATTATCGAAGGCAGTGATATTGCCAGTCTTCGGCATCTTGGAAATCTAAAATGGCGCCTCCCGCGCTTTGCCTTCTTCCCCGATTTAACAAAATGGCGCCTCCCGCGCTT
Organism: Somniosus microcephalus; assembly: GCF_052327205.1. Taxonomy (NCBI): domain Eukaryota; kingdom Metazoa; phylum Chordata; class Chondrichthyes; order Squaliformes; family Somniosidae; genus Somniosus; species Somniosus microcephalus. The sequence goes on from NC_140995.1 coordinate 184,024,173, forward strand.
TGCCTTCTTCCCCCGCTGGATTAAGATGGCGCCTCCCGCGCTTTCTGTCTTCTCCGCTGTTGCTAGCGCTGTTGCTGGCGTTTTATGCCTTGATGGCAACGCCCTATGGTCTTCGCGCACTTCCCCCCGTGCTGCTGCTAATGCCGCTCTCCGCGGTTCCCGTGGCAAAATGGAGCGCCTCACGACTTTCTGCGCATTTAATTTTTATTATTTCCCCGTCGTTGGAACAACCCTGCGGGACTCTTGCCTCCCTCTTCTCGGGTCTGTACGCTGCCCGGCTTCATAGCACCGGCCGCGCCCTGTGTGCACCACCCTCTCTCTTCTTCCCGACAACGCTGCTCGGCCCTGTTGCAAAGCCACCCGCTCGAGCTCTAGACCACCGCAGCCCAGGAAGGATCAGTGTACTACCTGCCACCAGCCCGATTAGCTGAAGCACCAGCGACAGGATAACCAAGCCCCGCTTTCGACAGCCTCTCCTGCAAATCTTCAACTCAGAGGCGGATGTCGACGGTCGACGCCCGTTTCTTCTGTTTCTTTCTTCCTTCTGGCCTCGACCTCTGATAACTTCGCTTCAGGGATGGATCCCCATGAGGTGGTGCAGACTGTAGGTAAGCTCGTATCTGCTCGTTGCCAGTATTATGTCCGTGTATAATTGAGACACGGACTGCAGGAGTTGGTTATAACAGGTCTTTACTGAATGGAGGCAACCTGGAACTACTATGCAAATGTTACTACACAGGCTTATATACAGGGGTGGTCACTACTGGTACTGCAGTATACAGGGGCTGCAGAATATAGTTCCTTCTGCAAAGTACATACACTACAATTATGGAATGATGTTTTTACTGCGTTTAATACTGGGTCCTCTGTCATCAATAGCTTGGATGACATAGAGCTGCAGACCCAGATAAACGGTTTAAAAACACAGTTAAAGAAAATATTACTGGATGAGAACAAGGTAGCGGGCTCGGCGTTGCATGAGGACCAGGCCATGACGGTCCGTTTAAAGAAGGTCATAGCCGAGTTGGAAAAGCATGCAAAGACGGGAAATGCTCTCATAAGGGAGGACAGAAATGCTTCTGACCAGGCTGCGCAGAATGAGGTGTGCGTGTTATACAGGGCGTGGTTACTGGGCGAGGGTCGCAATAATCTGGAGGATTTAAAACAGGGTTTAGTCCCCTCCTGGATTAGCAACAAGCACCTTGCAGCCCTCCACCCTTTTGAGAATGCATTGAGCTAGTGCCAACTCCAGCTGGCCTCCGACGCCTATCCAGTCCCCGTGGATTGTGGGCGGTCCAACCACACAATCATGGGAGTAGTCGTTAGGATGCCGGTCATGGGTAGGACAGCCCGACCTGCAACGGTATACAGGGTGGAGAACATTGGAGTCATTCAAGGGGGTGCACACTATGACAGGTACTGACCTCTCAGGGTGCCGGAGCTGGGGAGCACACATAATCCTGTGTCCCCAGCACTTGAATGCCAATTCAAAGCCGCAGTGTGGGTTCAGAGCTGCTGGCGCGAAGCCTATAAATTGTACCATGGAGGCAATGGCACAAGGCCATGTTCCCCGTAGGTAGCGTATATAGGAGGTGGGACATATTGTTGTTATGTATTGTGTTCTATTGTGTGTTCTCCTCCCACCTGTGGTGGCGCTGTCACAGGAGATAAATGGTTGGGTGTTCTCTGTTAAGTTTAGCTCTCTTTGTTCAGAACTTTCCAGAACTTCCTTTCCTTCCAATAAAGCACTTCATGTTTGAATCTCTGAGTTCTGAGTCCTAAATTGTGTCTCGATAGAAAGGTACCGACACAACAAGTGGCAACGAGGAGCGGATGAATCTGCGTACGTTACGGGTGCAGTGAGTAAACAGAAAATTTAATTTGAAACGTGAGATGGCTACTATATTAGGAAACATCAGTGATTTTGATGAAAATGTGGAGCAATGGAGCGCTTATACGGAACGTTTTGACTATTTTGTATTGGCGAATGCGGTGGCAAATGAAAAGGTCGTGCCTACCTTTTTGAGTGTAATCGGGCCGAAGACTTTCAATTTACTTCGCAGCCTTGTGCAGCCAGATAAGCCAGGAACTAAAACATATAAGCAACTAGTGGAAATTCTTGGAGCACATTTTTCACCAAAACCTCTGGTTATTGCTGAGAGATTTAGATTTCACAAACGGAATCAAGAGGAGGGGGAATCAGTGACGATGTTTATTGCTGCTTTAAAAAGGTTGTCGGAACACTGCCAGTTCAAGGAGGTGCTGAATGACACCATTAGAGACAGACTTGTGTGTGGTCTGCAAAATGCAGCCACACAGAAGCGCCTTCTTACTGAGGACAACCTTACTCTTGAAAAGGCCATTGAAGTTAGTGTCTCCATGGAGATGGCGGAAAAGGAGGCTCACTAGTTGAGTTCAACAGAGAGAGTTCACAAGGTGTCGTCTGAGCCTAAAGGTGCACGGAACAGCACATGTTACCGTTGTGGGAAAATGGGCCATCACGCTAATGACTGCTGGTGTACGGAGCTGGAATGCCGAAATTGTGGCAAAAAGGGTCACATTGAACGGGCCTGTAGAGGTAAAAAAAGAACAGACAGAGCTGGGAAGCATGGAAGCAAAATGTCTGTATTTGGACAAGAGAGGAAAAAGAGTGTTCATTCAGTGCAGTATGATGGAACAAGCAAAACAGAGGGGAGCGACACCTCTGAGGAGGAAGAGGTGCACATACTGACGGTTGCAGGTGGTTCAAATGGCTACTGGGTGTCACACTGGTGGAGGGACAATCAGTGCGGATGGAGGTGGACACAGGCGCGGCTGTGTCCCTTGTTTCAGACACTGTCTACAACAAAATGCTAAAGCATCTTACCCTTCAGCCAACAAACATTGTGCTAAAGACGTATACCGGCGAACCTGTGACCATGAGAGGTGTCATTGAGGTGACAGTTAAATTGAACGGACAGACTGCAAAACTGCCACTATATGTGGTAAAGGGAAATTACCCATCGCTACTGGGACGTGCGTGGCTAGAGAAAATCACGCTGGACTGGCCTGCAATCCGCATGATGTCAAAAGGGGAGTCAGGTCTGACTGCAGTGTTAAACAAACATTCAGAACTCTTCAATGGGGAACTTGGGAACATGAAAAAGATCAGCGTGAGACTGGACATTAAACCTGACAGCAAGCCGAAGTTTCACAAAGCCCGACCTGTATCCTATGCAATTAGGCCAAAAGTTGAGGCTAACTTGGAGGCCTTAGTCGAGAATGGAGTCCTGGAGCCTGTGAGCGTGAGCAAATGGGCCACACCCATTGTTCCTGTCCTGAAAAAGGATGGATCTGTTCGAATCTGCGGGGATTTTAAAGTGACTATTAACCCGGTGCTGTCTGCGGAACAGTACCCTCTTCCCCTCATTGATGATCTTTTTACGGGCCTGGCCGGAGGGCAAAAGTTCAGCAAAATAGACTTATGCCAGGCTTATCTACAAATGCATGTCGATGACAAATCAAAGGAGCTGCTGACAATTGTGACACACAAGGGGCTATACAGGTACTGCCGCCTTCCGTTTGGAATTACGTTGGCCCCTGCTCTATTCCAAAGGGCAATGGATCAGGTTTTGAGTGGACTGCCAGGAGTCCAGTGCTACCTGGACGACATCCTTGTCACTGGGACAAATGAGGATCATCTTCTGAACTTGGATGCGACACTACAACGACTGAAAGAGTACGGACTCAGAGTTCGTAAAGACAAATGTGAATTCTTTCAGTCTTCAGTTGAGTACCTGGGGCATGTGATTGACGCTACTGGCCTGCATAAGGCGCCACCAAAGGTCAAGGCGATCGTGGAGGCCCCAGCACCCCAGAATGTGAGCCAGTTACGTTCATTTCTGGGGCTACTTAACTACTATGGGAAGTTTATTCCAGACTTAGCAACATTGCTGAAGCCGTTACATCAGTTGCTGTGTCAAGGCAAAATATGGAAATGGACTGAACTGTGCAACGAAGCTTTCGCCCAAGCAAAGAAAGCATTGCTGTATTCAGAGGTCCTGACACACTTCGACCCAAAGCTACCCGTGCAGCTAGCATGTGATGCATCACCATATGGTGTGGGAGCAGTCATATCCCACATCATGCCTTCGGGTGAAGAGAAACCTATCGCCTTCGCATCACGCACCTTGAACAAGGCCGAGAGTAACTATGCGCAGATCGAGCGCGAGGCCTTGGGAATCATTTTTGGAATTCGAAAATTTCATCAGTACCTGTTTGGGAGAAGGTTCGCACTCCTGACGGACCACCGTCCATTGACTTCAATCGTCGGGCCCCACACCAGAATTCCGTCTCTCGCTGCAAGCAGGATGCAAAGGTGGGCTTTACTGTTGTCAGGACACACATACGACATCAAATATCGCAAATCAGACTTGCACAGCAACGCAGACGGCCTCTCGAGGCTACCCTTGCCTGTTACTCCCCCGGAGCCTCGTCAGATAGACATCTTCTACTTTAGACAAGTGGAGGGAGCACCGGTCACTGCAGTACAGGTGCGAAGGTACACCCGCAACGATCCAGTCCTGTCTGAGGTAATGGACGATGTCATTCGAGGGAGAGCGATAGTTACGCGACCCCCGAGCAACTCAAATTTCTCTCCACGGATGTTGCCTGACTTGCTGAGTTTTTCCAGCATTTTCTGTTGTTATTTCGGATTTCCAACATCTGCAGTATTTTGCTATCGTAGGAGATTCTCCTAGTTTGAAACCTTACGTTTCAAAAAGAAATGAGCTCTCCGTCCAGGCAGGTTGTCTTCTTTGGGGCCGCTGTGTCATCATTCCGCCACCTCTGAGGGAACCTATACTGCAACAACTTCATACAGGCCACAGTGGGATGGTTCGGATGAAGGAAATGGCAAGAAGCTACTTCTGGTGGCCAGGTCTTGATGGGAATATTGAGAAAGCCAAAACATGTTCCCCATGTCAAAGGGTCCGGAATGTTCCACAGCTGGCAACCCTACACCCCTGGGATTGGCCTGCAGAAGTGTGGCAGCGAGTACATGTGGACTTCGCCGGTCCTTTCGAAGGGAAGATGTTTATGGTGGTTGTAGACGCTCGTAGCAAGTGGCCGGAGGTCGCTGTGATGAGGTCTACCACAGCAGAGAAAATAATTGAGAAACTTGGTGAGATGTTCAGCCATTATGGCTCACCAGAACAACTCGTAAGTGACAACGGTCCACAATTTGTATCACAGGAGTTTGCAACCTTCCTGCATGTGAATGGTGTCCAACACATCAGGTCTGCGCCCTATCATCCCTCTACTAACAGCCAGGCAGAAAGGTTTGTGCAAACTTTGAAGCACGCCTTGAAGGCATCGCAAGGTCAGGGCTCAATCCACCAATGTCTGAACAGCTTCCTGTTGTCCTACAGGAACGAGCCGCATGCCACAACCAAAACTTCCCCCGCTTCGCTCATGATGAAGAGGCAGTTGCGGACAAGTTTTGACTTACTCAAACCTCCAAGGGCAGAACAGGTTGTCCATTGTCAACAACAAGCTCAAGTTGAAAAGAGAGAGAAAAGAGCCAAGGAGAGACGGTTTCATCCGGGAGAGCACGTCCTAGCTCGAAACTACAACACTGGACCGAAATGGGTTCCTGCTACGGTGATCGCGCAGACGGGCCCTGTGTCTTACACGGTTGAGACTGCTGAGGACGTCGTCTGGAGAAGACACACAGATCAACTGTTGCTAGGAGCAGAGACAGCCACAGAGGCTCCAACGGCTGGTAGGCCTGAACTGTTTCCGGTTGATAACGCAAACCAGCATCCTTTGCCACAGTGCTCTTCTCCAACACAGGAAGTCAAAGAGACTGTTCCACCTGTGCAAACTCCTGACTTTCAACTGACACAGGCACCTTCTCCATCCAGGCCTGTGTCAATGCCTACTGCTGTGGAAGCCAGCGATGACTGCTGATATCCTGTCAGAGAGCGGCGGCCTCCAAGACGCTTGGATCTGTAGGCTTAGTGACATACCCACAAGACTGGGGCAGAATAAACCCCAGGTTAAAGTCACGGGTTGAGGCAGTCTACCTCTACCCTAGGTTCGTTGAGTGCATTGAAAGTAACTTACCTGTTGAGGAATAATGTGGACCTTCCATTTAAGAGGGGAGGAAATGTTGTGTATTGTGTGTTCTATTGTGTGTTCTCCTCCCACCTGTGGTGGTGCTGTCACGGGAGATAAATGGTTGGGTGTTCTCTGTTAAGTTTTAGCTCTCTTTGTTCGGAACTTTCCAGAACTTCCTTTCCTTCCAATAAAGCACTTCATGTTTGAATCTCTGAGTTCTGAGTCCTAAATTGTGTCTAGGTAGAAAGGTACCGACACAACAATTGTGTCATCACCGGCGCGTCCCACTACCAGCATGGACAGCATAGCTGGTGACAGCAGTTTCTGTTTTAAACCCGAGGCAGAAGTTCAAGTGGCCCAGGAACGAATTGTCCCCATTCCTGAACCCTCCACTGTTCACCTCACTGTGAAGGAGAATTTTACGAATTTGCAAAAGTACGTAGCACACTTTGGCTATGAAATTCCCCCTCTCCCTGAACACCTTACCAAAATACTCAAAGCCGTTATAGTTTTGCGGAAACATTTTTACACTCTAGAACAGTAAACAGTAGAGATAGGGGCTAAGATATTGGATATTGTGATTCCACCCTTAGTGGGACATTTTCAATAACATAGAGGTCCCTTCATGGATCAGACTGGCCTCCCAAATTCTCGTGGTTTTTAAAAAGGGGAGCTGCGTGGACATTTTAAATTGAAAAGGGTACCCAAGATGGCGTCCGTGCCTCGTGGCAGAAAGCCTGTGAGATTTTAAAACTTGGACTCTGCGACGCAGGCAGCTTGTGGAGAAATCGAAACCAAAGCTGCAGTTTCTGTGAAGAGAGACTTTGGCCTAGAAATTTAGTGGGCTGTGCCACCCGTTAGCGCCCAAAGAGGGCACTTATTGGGTTTTATGCCACTGGCCACGCCTCCCGCTAAATTTAGCGGGACGCTAATGGCAGCGCTAACCGTTAGCGCTGCGCCACTACTGATGACATCATCGGTGTGCGCAGCGCCCCGCTCCCACCCCAATCGAGAAATTTGGTAGCGGCCCCTGCTTTAACGCCGGTCGCAATTTGCGACCGGTTCAGGGGGCCTTCCTGCGGCGGTAGAGGCACAGAGGTGCGGGGCGGCCATTATTTTTGCTGGCCGCCTGCCAGCACCTCTTCGCGCTGCCGTCCCCGGCCTCCTGAGCACCCCCCGCACCGCGTTGTGCCGGCTGTGTCCCAGGAGCCCGGCACTTGTCCTCGGTGCCGGGCTCTTTTGCCGGGACTCGTGATCGCCGATCACACTGCAGCAGGCCCCTCCCCTTTAAGAAGTGGAGGAAGGCCTGCAGTACCACAGCGCACCGTGCCGCAGCGTGTGGCGCTGCGGATCGTTGCGCTGCGATTTTCAGTTGCAGCGCCCCAAGAGGGATGCGGGGCACCTCGAGTAGCGCTGCGCTTCCGTCTGGGGCGCTGAAACTGAATTTCCGGCGGGCGTTCGCGACTCCTTCCGGGGCGGTACTTCCGGCGCACTGGCGAGAGTGGCGCCCCAAACGGGGCGCCAGTGACTTTCTAGGCCTTTGTATTTTGAAACCAGACAGGACTTTGAATTATGTATTAGATCAAATTGGAGACAAATCTAAACCCAGTTAGGCCAAAAGTTAAGGCCATCAAGCGGTTTGCATAAATAATCGGCAACAGATTAAGGAAGCCATCGAGGCTGGACAGGCCCATCAAGGAACATTCATGACAAAACAAGTCAATTATCGGGCCGGTAGATGCGATTATCGGCCATCTAAAAACAGCTAGTATAGATTGCTACCATTATTTAAAATAGCCCGCCAAGATTAAGATAAAGAACTAACCTGATTTGGCGCGCAGATAAGGGTTTTTGAAAGGAGTATAATTGAAGGCCCGAGGTAGCAATCGCTCTCTTCTCTGCTCTGCTCGCTCTGCACTTCTCCTCCTCGCCCTCATGGCTGTTGCGCTTTCCCCGTCCCGCACTTACCCCCTGGCCTTTGCCCGTGCCTTTCCCCACTCCATCTGGAAATCGCCCAGGCACTGCATCGGGCGGACACGGACAATTCAGGCCAGGCGAGGTGGGACGCGACGAGGCGAGGAGGCAAGACCAACTGAGGAAGACCAACTGAGGAAGACGAACTGAGGAGATGAACTGAGGATAGGCTTCGAATCATCGGGCCTTCAGTCTCAGCCGACCTGCGACTATCTTTATGCAAACTCAAACTGTCGACCGAGGAAGAGCAACCATCATCCCTGCAAGGTAAAGTACCCAAACAGAGACTTTAACTTTGGGGTACTCGAACCTGGACAACGCCCTTGCAGCACCCGGAGACCACGTGACGACGGCAGGCTCCAGAGAGCACCAAGAGCGAACCCCGAACCCCACCGCTGTTTTGAGTCCAGCAGACCCTTTTGATTGGTGAGCATAAATTCTGACCCCTCATAGCTTAATCTAGTTAGGAATAGTGGGTGATATAAGGAAAAGGGGATTATTAAGAGAGTTGTTTTCCCTCGATGTGCCGTGTGTTCCCCATTCCCTGTATAAGTATAGTTATTTGTATTTGCCTGTAATTTTATACACTGGTAATTTCTCATAAGACTGCTATTTTTCTGTTTAATAAAATCTTCAGTTTTGCTTACATCAAAACCACCTGTCTACTCGAGTCTTTTCTGTATGTCCGCCTGTACCTAAGTCCAGTGTCTAGAGCCCAGGGGCGTGGGAGCGATTCGAACTGTTCATAAAAAGTCAGGGGCATAACTGAATGGGTGTGCGAGCTAAACACCACCATACACCACCCCAATTACAAATGGAGAGTGTAAAGTAGTTTTCCAATGGAGATGATAAAACAGTGTTTCAATGGAGAGTATAAAGCAGCGTTCCAATGGATAGTATAAAGCAGTGTTCCAATGGAGAGTATAAAACAGGCATTCCAAAGGACAGTATAAAGCAGTACTCCAATGGACAGTATAAAGCATTGTTCCAATGGAGAGCATAAAACAGGTGTTCCAATGGAGGGTAAAAAACAGTGTTCCAATAGAGAGTATAAAACAGTGCTCCAATGGAGTGTATAAATCAATGTTCCAATGGGGAGTAAAAAAGTGTTCCAATAGAGAGTAGAAAAAAGTGTTCCAACGGAGAGTATAAAACAGTGTTCCAATGGAGAGTATAAAACAGTGTTCCAATGGAGAGTAAAAAACAGTGTTCCAATGGAGAGTACAAAATAGCGTTCCAATGGATAGTATAAAACAGTGTTCCAACGCAGAGTATAAAACAGTGTTCCAATGGAATGTATAAAACAGTGTTCAAAAGGAGAATATAAAACAGTGTTCTAATGTCAGTATAAAACAGTGTTCCAACGGAGAGTATAAAACAGTGTTCCAACGCAGAGTATAAAACAGTGTTCCAATGGAATGTATAAAACAGTGTTCAAAAGGAGAATATAAAACAGTGTTCTAATGTCAGTATAAAACAGTGTTCCAATGGAGAGTAAAAAACAGTGTTCCAAAGAAGTGTATAAAACAGCGTTCCAATGGAGAGTATAAAACAGCGTTCAAATGGAGTGTATACAAACCGGGATTCCACTAGAGAGTGAAAAAAAGTGTTCCAATGGAGAGTATAAAAGAGCGTTCCAATGGAGAGTATAAAACACTGCTGCAATGGAGAGTATAAAACCGGCGCTCCAATGGAGGGTAAAAGAGTGTTCCAATGGGGAGTATAAAGCAGTGTCCAATGAACAGTTTAAGTAGCGTTCCAATGGAGGGTATAAAACAGCGTTCTAATGGAGAGTAAAAAACAGTGTTCCAATAGAGAGTATAAAACAGTGTTCCAATGGAGAGTATAAAATAGTGTTCCAATGGAGAGCATAAAACAGTGTTCCAACGGAGAGTATAAAACAGCGTTCCAATTGAAAGTATAAAGCAGTGTTCCAATGGAGAGTATAAAACAGGAATTCCAATGGACAGTATAAAGCAGTGTTCCAATGGGGAGTATAAAACAGTGTTGCAATGGAGAGAATAAAACAGTGTTCCAATGGAGAGTATAAAATAGGGTTCCAATGGAGATTATAAAACAGTGTTGCATGGAGAGCATAAAACAGTGTTCCAACGGAAAGTATAAAACAGTGTTCCAATGGAGATTATAAAACAGTGTTCCAATAGACTGTATAAAACAGTGTTCCAATGGAGAGTATAAAACAGTATTCCAATGGAGAGTATAAAAAAATGTTCCAATGAACAGTATAAAGCAGTGTTCCAATGGAGAGTTTAAAACAGTGTTCCAACGGAGAGTATAAAACAGTGTTCCAAAGGAGATTATAAAACAGTGTTCCACTGGACTGTATAAAACAGTGTTCCAATGGAGAGCATAAAACAGTGTTCCAATGAACAGTAAAAAGGAGCGTTCCAATGGAGAGTGTAAAACAGTGTTCCAACGGAGAGTATAAAACAGTGTTCCAATGAACAGTATAAAGCAGTGTTCCAATGAGTGTATAAAACAGCGTGCCATGGGGGATGATAAAAAAGTGTTCCAATGGAGTGTATTATACAGTGTTCCAATGAACAGTACAAAGCAATGTTCCAATGGAGAGAATAAAACAGTGTTCCAATGGAGAATATAAAGCAGTATTCCAATGGAGAGTATAAAACAGTGTTCCTATGAACAGTATAAAGCAGTGTTCCAATGGAGATTATAAAACAGTGTTCCAATGAACAGCATACAGCAGTGTTCCAATGGAGAGTATAAAACAGCATTCCATTGGAGAGGATAAAAAAGTTTTCCAATGGAGAGTATAAAACAGTGTTCCAATGAACAGTAAAAATCAGTGTTCCCATGGAGATTATAAAACAGTGTTCCAATGGGGAGTATATAGCAGCGTTCCAAAGGACAGTATAAAGCAGTGTTCCAATGGAGAGTATAAAACAGTTTTCCAATGGAGTGTATAAAAAAAGTGTTCAAATGGAGAATATTATACAGTGTTCCAATGAACAGTACAAAGCAGTGTTCCAATGCAGAGTATGAAACAGTGTTCCAATGGAGAGTATAAAAGAGTGTTCCAAAGGATAGTATAAAACACAGATCCAATGAACATTATAAAGCAGTGTTCCAATGGAGAGTAGAAAACAGCGTTCCAATGGAGAGTATAAAACTGCATTCCATTGGAGAATACAAAAATGTGTTCCAATGGATGGTATTATGCACTGTTCCAATGAAAAGTATAAAACAGTGTTCCAATGGAGAGTATAAAACAGTGTTCCAATGAACAGTATAAAGGAGTGTTCCAATGGAGAGTGTAAAACAGTGTTCCAATGGAGAGTATAAAACCGTGTTCCAATGGAGAGTATAAAACAGTGTTCCAATGGAGATTATAAAACAGTGTTCCAATGGACAGTATAAAGCAGTGTTCCAATGGAGAGTATAAAACAGTGTTCCAATGAACAGTATAAAGGAGTGTTCCAATGGAGAGTGTAAAACAGTGTTCCAATGGACAGTATAAAACAGTGTTCCAACGGAAAGTATAAAACAGTGTTCCAATGGAGATTATAAAACAGTGTTCCAATGGACAGTATAAAGCAGTGTTCCAATGGAGAGTATAAAACAGCGTTCCAATGGAGAGTTTAAAGCAGTGTTCCAATGTAGAGTATAAAACAGTGTTCCAATGGACAGTATAAAGCAGTGTTCCAATGGAGAGTATAAAACAGTGTTCCAATGGAGAGTATTAAAGAATGTTCCAGTGGAATTCATAAAACAGTGTTGCAATGGAGAGTATAAAACAGCATCCCAATGGACAGTAGAAAACCGTGTTCCAATGGAGAGCATAAAACCGCTTTCCAATGGAGAGTACAAAACAGCGTTCCATTGGGGAGTATAAAAAAGTGTTCCAATGGAGAGTGTAAAACAGTGCTCCAATGAACAGTATAAAGCAGTGTTCCAATGGAGAGTATAAAATGGTGTTACATTTGAGTATAAAACAGTATTCCAATGGAGATATAAAACAGTGTTCCAATGGAGAGTATAAAACAGTGTTCCAATGGAGATTATAAAACAGTGTTCCATGGAGTATAAAACAGCATTCCAAAGGAGAGTATAAAGCAGTGTTCCAATGGAGAGTATACAACAGGAATTCCAATGGACAGTATAAAGCAGTGTTCCAATGGGGAGTATAAAACAGTTTTCCAATGGAGAGTATAAAACAGTGTTGCAATGGAGAGAATAAAACAGTGTTCCAATGGAGAGTATAAAAGTGTTCCAATGGAGATTATAAAACAGTGTTGCATGGAGAGCATAAAACAGTGTTCCAATGGAGAGTATAAAACAGTTTTCCAACGGAAAGTATAAAACAGTGCTCCAATGGAGATTATAAAACAGTGTTCCAATGGACTTTATAAAACAGTGTTCCAATGGAAATTATAAAACAGTGTTCCAATGGACTGTATAAAACAGTGTTCCAATGGAGAGTATAAAACAGTGTTCCAATGGACTGTATAAAACAGTGTTCCAATGGAGAGTATAAAACAGTATTCCAATGGAGAGTATAAAGCAATGTTCCAATGAACAGTATGTGGTAAACCACTGTTTGTATTCCACTGTGTACATGCCTGTACATGTCTCGGCTGACTCCTCCCACGAGTCCAGGTATAAAGGTGACTGCTCCACAGTCCCTCTGTATTCTGGACTGGTCGACCACTCGAGGCACACCTTCATTCTCTTGTTAATAAAAGCCTGTTAATTACTCGCTTAATCTCAGTCTTTTGAGTTATTGATAGCGCATCAATTTTATTAACAAGATTTTTATAATGGAGAAGATCCTCACACCAGCATGCCTGGACTTAGATCATCGGGAGGCGGACTCATCCACCAAGTTTACTCACTGGCTTAGGTGTTTTGAAAAATTTCTGATCGCCTCCGCTGAAACGGTCAAATCGGACGAGGACAAACTGGATGTCCTGACCTCCAAAGTGAACCACCGAGTGTACTCGGCCATCCAGGACGCGACCTCGTATGCGGATGCTATCAAGCTCCTCAAGGACCAGTACACGCGCCCAGTGAACGAGGTGTACGCTAGGCACCTCCTGGGGAGTCGTAAACAACAACCTGGGGAATCGACCGAGGAATACCTTCAGGCACTGTCTGTGCTTGGCCGGGCCTGTGGTTGTAAGGATGTAAAGGCCGCCGTGCACACAGAGGAACTTATCCGGGACACTTTTGTAGCAGGCCACAGGTCCAACTACACCCGACAGCGACTGTTGGAGCAGAGTGACCTCGATCTCAACAAGGCCTCTGAACTCGCACTATCATTGGACGCAGCCTACCGGAGCATGGACGCCTACTCCTCTGCACCGTGGACGCCACGGGGAACGACAGCCTGGGACACGGTAGGACAGTCTCATAGCGCCGTGCCACCCCAGCCACATCCCAGCAACGGCCCAACTACCGCAGCAGTGTCCCAAGGCCAGACAGCGGTGCCCCAAGTCCAGAAATGCTACTTCTGTGGCCAGGCCAAACACCCCAGAGCGCGCTGCCCGGCGAAAAATGCGATCTGCTCGGGCTGCGGGAAGAAAGGACACTACGCCAGCATCTGCAGGGCCAAAGCCACCCCGAACCCCAGCAGCGCCGCGTGTGGGCCGTGCGGGCCGCCATCTTGGGCCTCCCCAGCCATGTGCGAACCACCGGAACAGCAGCCATTTTGGACGCCTCCAGCCACATGGGGATCATGGACGCCGCCATCTTGGATGACAGCCGGGACGCAGCAGGCCCCCAACACCACCTCATCTGATACCCGCAGCGACACACCGACCCCTACGCTGGCCTCCGTTACGCTGGACCAAGCGAGACCGCACCAGCTGGCCCGGTCCACAATGGACATTAAGGTAAATGGTCACGAAACACTGACTTTTTGACTCTGGGAGCACGGAGAGCTTCATCCACCCCGACACGGTGCGGCGTTGCTCTCTCCCAGTCCTGCCTGCGCACCAGCGGATTTCTATGGCCTCCGAGTCCCAGTCGGCGGACATTGGCGGCTACTGCGTGATGACACTCGTAGTAGACGGGACTGTGTACGATAATTTTAAACTTCTGGTCCTGCCCCACCTCTGCGCTGCCGTTCTACTGGGGTTAGATTTTCAGTGCCACCTTAAAAGTGTTACGATGGCATACGGTGGACCCCTCCCCCCACTCACAGTCCGCAGCCAGCAGCTTCCAAATTGCCTGCCGCGCACCAGGTGCAACCTCTCCACACTCAGTCACCCCCCCCCCCCACTGTTTGCTAACCTCACCCCCGACTGTAAGCCCATCGCCACAAAGAGCAGGCGATACAGTGCCGGGGACAGGGTTTTCATTAAAACTGAAGTGGAGCGGCTCCTGAAGGAGGGGATTATTGAGGGCAGCACCAGCCCCTGGCGAGCCCAGGTTGTGGTCGTTAAGACCGGCGAGAAGCAGCACCTGGTCATCGACTACAGCCAGACAATAAATCGCTACACCCTGCTGGACGCTTACCCACTCCCCCGTATAGCTGATATGGTCAACCAGATCGCGCAGTACCGCGTCTTCTCGACCATTGACCTGAAATCAGCGTACCACCAGCTCCCTATCCGCCCTGAGGACCGCCAGTATACTGCCTTTGAGGCAAACGGCCGCCTCTATCACTTCCTTAGGGTCCCCTTTGGCGTCACCAACGGGGTCTCCGTCTTCCAAAGGGAGATGGACCGGATGGTCGATCAAAATGCGTTGCAGGCCACTTTCCCATATCTGGACAATGTGACCATCTGCGGCCGTGACTTTGCAGGACCATGACGCAAACCTCGAAAAATTCCTCTGCACCGCCAAACTCCTCAACCTGACGTATAACAAGGAGAAGTGCATATTCCGCACAACCCGCCTCGCCATCCTTGGCTGTGTTGTGGAACACGGAGTCATCGGTCCCGACCCCGACCGGATGCGTCCCCTTATGGAACTCCCACTGCCCCACTGCCTCAAGGCCCTGAAGAGGTGCCTAGGGTTTTTCTCTTATTACGCCCAGTGGGTCCCCTACTATGCGGACAAGGCCCGTCCGCTGATCAAGTCCACCTCTTTTCCCGTGACGGCAGAGGCCCACTTAGCCTTCCACCGTATCAAGGAAGACATTGCCAAAGCCACCATGCACGCAGTGGACGAATCCATCCCCTTCCAGGTGGAAAGCGACGCGTCCGACTTTGCCCTGGCCGCTACCCTCAATCAGGCGGGGAGACCCATGGCCTTCTTTTCACGAACCCTCCAGGGCCCGGAGACCAGACACTCCGCCGTTGAGAAGGAGGCCCAGGCTATTGTGGAGGCTGTGCGTCATTGGAGGCACTACCTGGCCGGAAAACGATTTACCCTGCTCACTGACCAGCGTTCAGTTGCGTTTATGTTTAACAACAAGCAGAGGGGCAAAATCAAAAACGACAAGATCTTGAGGTGGAGAATCGAACTTTCCACCTACAATTACGAGATCTTGTACCGGCCCGGGAAGCTCAATGAGCCCCCGGATGCTCTATCGCGTGGCACCTGCGCCAGCACGCAGATCGATAGACTGCGGGCCCTCCACAATGACCTCTGCCACCCGGGGGTCACCAGGTTCTTCCACTTCATCAAGGCCCGCAACCTGCCTTACTCCATTGAGGAGGTCAGGACCATGACCAGGAACTGCCAAGTCTGCGCTGAGTGCAAACCGCACTTTTATAGACCAGACAGGGCTCACCTGAAAAGCCACTCGCCAATTCGAGCGCCTGAGCGTTGATTTTAAAGGGCCTCTCCCCTCCTCCGACCGCAATGTGTACTTCCTCAACATTATTGATGAGTACTCCAGTTTCCCATTCGCCATCCCCTGCCCGGACATGACCAGTGCCACGGTCATTAAATGTCTGAATGACCTCTTCACCCTGTTCGGTTTCCCCAGCTATATCCATAGCGACCGGGGCTCATCGTTTATGAGCGACGAACTCCGTCAGTACCTGCTCGCTAGGGGTATTGCCACAAGCAGGGCCACCAGTTACAACCCCCGGGGGAACGGACAGGTGGAAAGAGAGAATGCGACAGTTTGGAAGGCCGCCCTGCTAGCCTTAAAGTCTAGGGCCTAGAAATTCACTTTGGGCCCGCCAGCTGGCGTGCACCCAAAAGTTAGCGCTGAGCGCGGAGCCAGTTGCGCCCGTCAGATATTCAGTTTTTGCGCCCCAAGTCGGAACCGGGCGCTATTCCAGGGTGTGCCCGCCCCCGCTTGGGGCGCTGAACCTGAATTTCAGCGCTCTAGGCGCCGCTGCGCCACCCGCTGCGGAGCGGCAGGCTGCGGTACTGCAGGCCTCCTCCTTCTCTTAAGGGGGAGGTGCCTGCAACGGGGAGATCGCCGCTGGATAGTGCCGGCAAATGAGCCTGGCACCACGGAGAAGTGCCGGGTTCACAGAAAGCAGCCGGCAATGCCGCGGGGGGGGCGGCGGTGGAGGAGGCCAGGGAAGGAGGTGCGGGCAGGCGGCTGCCAAAAAAGCGGCCGGCCGCACCTCCACCTTAAAGCGCCCCACTAAGGCTACAGTACGGCCCCGTTTTCTGATCGCTGTTTGCGGCCGCTGCGGAAGAGGCGGCCGCAACTAAATATGGGGCACTGCGCACACCAATGACGTCATCGGTGCCGGCGCAGTGCTAACGGCTACCGCCGCCATTACCGCTGCGTTGAATATCAGCGCAAACTCCTCTATTGGCGCAGAAGCCCTCTTTGGGCGGTAACTGGCCGCAAAGCTGGCAGCGCCTTACTGAATTTCTAGGCCTAGGAGCCTTCCGACCTCCTGCTGGCAGGATGTGCTCCCCGATGCGCTCCACTCTATTCGGTCACTGCTCTGCACTGCCACAAACGCCACCCCTCATGAGAAAATGTTTGTCTTTCCAAGGAAGTCCACATCGGGGACATCGCTACCGCCATGGCTGACGTCCCCAGGGCCGGTCCTACTGAGAAGGCACGTCAGGACCCATAAAATGGACCCCCTGGTTGAAAGGGTCGACCTCCTCCACGCCAACCCCCAGTATGCTTACATTGCGAACCAGGACGGGCGGGAGGACACAGTCTCCATACGAGACCTCGCACCCTCGGGGGCCTCAGTAACCCACTACCCACTACCACCACCCCTCACGACCCGATATCCAGCCCCAGCAGACGGCGGGCCTGGGCCCTGCGACCCGCTCGACACCTACGAGGACTACACACCAGAGCCCCAGCCTACGCGGGACTCGACGCCGGAAGCTTCACTACCCCTGCCGTCGCCACGTCGATCACAGCGGCAGACAAGACCTCCGGAGAGACTCCAATACATTAACTTTTAATACACTTCACCCCGCCGGACTCATTTTTAAACAAGGGGTGAATGTGGTGAACCACTGTTTGTATTCCACTGTGTACATGCCTGTACATGTCTCGGCTGACTCCTCCCACGAGTCCAGGTATAAAGGTGACTGCTCCACCGTCCCTCTGTATTCTGGACCGGTCAACCACTCGAGGCACACCTTCATTCTCTTGTTAATAAAAGACTGTTAATTACTCGTTAATCTCAGTCTTTTGAGTTATTGATAGCGCATCACAGTGTAAAGCAGTGTTCCAATGGAGAGTATAAACCAGGCATTCCAATGGACAGTATAAAGCAGTGTTCCACTGGACTGTATAAAACAGTGTTCCAATGGAGAATATAAAACAGTATTCCAATGGAGAGTATAAAACAGGGTTCCAATGAACAGTATAAAGCAGTGTTCCAATGGAGATTAAAAACAGTGTTCCAATGAACAGCATATAGCAGTGTTCCAATGGAGTATAAAACAGCGTTCCATTGGAGAGGATAAAAAAGTTTTCCAATGGAGAGTATAAAACAGTGTTCCAATGAACAGTATAAATCAGTGTTCCCATGGAGATTATAAAAGAGTGTTCCAATGGGGAGTATATAGCAGCATTCCAATGGACAGTATAAAGCAGTGTTCCAATGGAGAGTATAAAACAGTGTTCCAATGGAGAGTATAAAACAGTATTCCAATGGAGAGTATAAAACAACGTTCCAATGAATAGTATAAGGCAGTGTTCCAATGGAGATTATAAAACAGTGTTGCAATGGAGAGTAATAAACAGTGTTCCAATGGAGAGTAACAGTGTTCCAATGGAGAGTATAAAACAGCGTTCCATTGGAGGGTATAAAAAAAGTGTTCCAATGGAGAGTATTATACAGTGTTCCAATGAACGGTACAAAGCAGGGTTCCAATGGAGAGTATAAAACAGTGTTCCAATGAACAGTATAAATCAGTGTTCCCATGGAGATTATAAAACAGTGTTCCAATGGGGAGTATATAGCAGCGTTCCAATGGACAGTATAAAGCAGTGTTCCAATGGAGAGCATAAAACAGTGTTCCAATGAAGAGTATAAAGGAGTGTTCCAATGGAGAGTATAAAACAGTTTTCAAATGGAGAGTATAAAAAAGTGTTCCAATGGAGAATATTATACAGTGTTCCAATGAACAGTACAAAGCAGTGTTCCAATGGAGAGTATACAACAGGAATTCCAATGGACAGTATAAAGCAGTGTTCCAATGGAGAGTATAAAAGTGTTCCAACGGAGTATGAAACAGCATTCCAATTGAAAGTATAAAGCAGTGTTCCAATGGAGTGTATGCAACAGGAATTCCAATGGAGAGTATAAAACAGTGTTGCAATGGAGAGAATAAAACAGTGTTCCAATGGAGAGCATAAAACAGTATTCCAATGGAGTGTATAAAACAGTGTTCCAACGGAAAGTATAAAACAGTGTTCCAATGGAGATTATAAAAGTGTTCCAATGCATTGTATAAAACAGTGTTCCAATGGAGAGTATAAAACAGTATTGCAATGGAGAGTGTAAAACAATGTTCCAATGAACAGTATAAAGCAGTGTACAATGGAGAGTATAAAACAGGCATTCCAATGGACAGTATAAAGCAGTGTTCCAATGGAGAGTTTAAAACAGTGTTCCAACGGAGAGTATAAAACAGTGTTCCAATGGAGAGCATAAAACAGTGTTCCAATGAACAGTACAAAGCAGTGATCCAATGGAGTATAAATCAGTGTTCCAATGGAAAGTATAAAACAGCATTCCATTGGAGAGTATAAAAGAGTGTTCCAATGGAGAGTGTAAAAGAGTGTGCTAATGAACATTATAAAGCAGTGTTCCAATGGAGAGTAGAAAACAGCGTTCCATTGGAGAGTATAAAAAAGGGTTCCATTGAGAGTATACAACAGTGTTCCAATGGAGAGTATAAATCAGTGTTCCAATGGAGAGTATAAAACAGCATTCCATTGGAGAGTATAAGTCAGTTTTCCAATGGAGATTATAAAACAGTGTTACAATGAAGAATGTAAAGGAGTGTTCCCATGGAGATTATAAAAGAGTGTTCCAATGGAGAGCATAAAACAGTGTTCCAATGGAGAGTATAAAGCAGTGTTCCAATGTAGAGTTTAAAACAGTCTTCCAATGAACAGAATAAAGCAGTGTTCCAATGGAGAGTATAAAACTGCATTCCATTGGATAATACAAAAATGTGTTCCAATGGATGGTATTATACACTGTTCCAATGAAAGTAAAAAGCAGTGTTCCAATGGAGAGTATAAAACAGTATTCCAATGGAGAGTATAAAACAGTATTCCAATGGAGTATAAAACAGCGTTCCAATGGAGATTATAAAACAGTGTTGCAATGGAGCGTATAAAACAGTGTTCCAATGGAGAGTAATAAACAGTGTTCCATTAGAGAGTATAAAACAGTGTTCCAATGGAGAGTATAAAACAGTGTTCCAATGAACAGTATAAAGCAGTGTTCCAATGGAGAGTATAAAACAGTGTTCCAATGGAGAGAATAAAACAGTGTTCCAATAGGGAGTATAAAAAAGTATTCCAAAGGAGAGTATAAAACAGTGTTCCAATGAACAGTATAAAGCAGTGTTCCAATGGAGATTATTAAACAGTGTTGCAATAGATAGCATAAAACTGTGTTCCAATGCAAAGTCTAGAACAGTGTTCCAATGGAGATTATGAAAAAGTGTTCCAATGGAGAGTATAAAACAGTTTTGCAATGGAGTGTATAAAGCACTGCTCCAATGGAGAATATAGAACAGGAATTCCAATGGACATTATAAAGCAGTGTTCCAATGTAGAGTATAAAACAGGCAATCCAATGGACAGTATAAAGCAGTGTTCCAATGGAGAGTATAAAACAGCATTCCAATGGACAGTATAAAGCAGTGTTCCAATGGAGAGTATAAGAGTGTTCCAATGGAGAATATAAAAGAGTGTTGCATGGAGAGTATAAAACAGGGTTCCAATGGGGAGTATAAAGCAGTGTTCCAATGGAGAGTATAAAACAGGCATTCCAATTGACAGTAGAAAGCAGTGATCCATTGGAGAGTGTTAAACAGCATTCAAATGGAGATTAAAAGCAGTGTTCCAATGGAGAGTATAGAACAGGAATTCCAACAGACAGTATAAAGCCGTGTTCCAATGCAGAGTATATAACAGTGTTCCAATGGAGAGTATTAAAGAGTGTTCCAATGGAGTTTATAAAACAGTGTTGCAATGGAAAGTATAAAACATCATCCCAATGGACAGTAGAAAACCGTGTTCCAATGGAGAGTATAAAACAGTGTTCCAATCAACAGTATTAATCATTGTTCCCATGGAGATTATAAAACAGTGTTCCAATGGAGAGCATAAAGCAGTGTTCCAATGAGCAGTATAAAGCAGTTTTCCCATGAAGATTATAAATAAAGTTCCAATGGAGAGTATAAAACAGCATTCCATTGGAGTATAAAGAAGTGTTCCAATGGAGAGTATAAAACAGTGTTCCAATGAACAGTATAAAGCAGTTTTCCCATGGAAATTATAAATAAAGTTCCAATGGAGAGTATAAAACAGCGTACAATGGTCAGTAGAAAGCAGTGTTCCAATGGAGAGTATAAAACAGTGTTCCAATGAACAGTATAAAGCAGTGTACCAATGGAGAGTATAAAACTGCATTCCATTGGAGAGTTTAAAAATGTGTTCGAATGGATGGTATTATACAGTACTCCAATGAACAGTATAAAGCAGTGTTCCAATGGAGAATATAAAAAATTGTTCCAATGGAGAGTATAAAAGAATGTTCCAATGGACAGTATAAAACAGTGTTCCAATGGAGAGTATAAAACAGTGTTCCAATGGAGAGTATAAATGCAGTGTTCCAATGGAGAGTATAAAACAGTGTTCCAATGGAGAGTATAAAACAGTGTTGCATGGAGAGCATAAAACAGTGTTCCAATGGAGAGCATAAAACAGTATTCCAATGGACAGTATAAAGCAGTGTTCCAACGGAGAGTATAAAACAGCGTTCCAAAGGAGATTATAAAACAGAGTTGCACTGGACTGTATAAAACAGTGTTCCAATGGAGAGCATAAAACAGTGTTCGAATGAACAGTAAAAAGGAGTGTTCCAATGGAGTGTTAAGCAGTGTTCCAACGGAGAGTATAAGACAGTGTTCCAATGGAAAGTATAAAACCGTGTTCCAACGGAGAGTATCAAACAGTGTTCCAATGGAGATTATAAAACAGTGTTGCAATGGATAGTATAAAGCAGCGATCCAATGGAGAGTATAAAACTGTGTTCCAATGGGGAGTATAAAGCAGTGTTCCAATGGAGAGTATGAAAAAGTTTTCCAATGGAGAGTATAAAACAGTGTTCCAATGGTGAGAATTTTACAGTGTTCCAATGGAGAGTATAAACCAGTGTTCCAAAGAGAGTATAAAACAGTGTTCCAATGAACAGTATAAAGCAGTGTTCCAATGGAGAGTATAAAACAGTGTTCCAATGCACAGTATAAACAGTGTTCCAAAGTAGAGTATGAAACAGCATTCAAATGGAGTGTATAAAGCAGTGTTCGAAAGGACAGTATAAAACAACGTTCCAATGGAGAGTATAAAACAGTGTTCCATTGGAGAGTATAAAATAGTTTTCCAATGGAGAGTATTACACAGTGTTCCAATGCACAGTATAAAACAGCATTCCATTGGAGAGGATAAGAAGTGTTCCAATGGAGAGTATTATACAGTGTTCCATTGGAGGGTATAAAAAAGTGTTCCAATGGAGAGTATTATACAGTGTTCCAATGAACGGTACAAAGCAGGGTTCCAATGGAGAGTATAAAACAGTTTTCCAATGGAGAGTTTAAATCAGTGTTCCCATGGAGATTATAAAACAGTGTTCCAATGGGGAGTATATAGCAGCGTTCCAATGGACAGTATAAAGCAGCGTTCCAATGGACAGTATAAAGCAGTGTTCCAATGGAGAGCATAAAACAGTTTTCAAATGGAGTATAAAAGTGTTCCAATGGAGAATATTATACAGTGTTCTAATGAACAGTACAAAGCAGTGTTCCAATTCAGAGTATGAAACAGTGTTCCAATGGAGAGTGTAAAACAGCATTCCAAAGGACAGTATAAAGCAGTGTTCCAATGGAGAGTATACAACAGGAATTCCAATGGACAGTATAAAGCAGTGTTCCAATGGAGAGTATAAAACAGTGTTCCAACGGAGAGTATGAAACAGCATTCCAATTGAAAGTATAAAGCAGTGTTCCAATGGAGTGTATGCAACAGGAATTCCAATGGAGAGTATAAAACAGTGTTGCAATGGAGAGCATAAAACAGTATTCCAATGGAGAGTATAAAACAGTGTTCCAACGGAAAGTATAAAACAGTGTTCCAATGGAGATTATAAAACAGTGTTCCAATGCATTGTATAAAACAGTGTTCCAATGGAGAGTATAAAACAGTATTGCAATGGAGAGTTTAAAACAGTGTTCCAACGGAGAGTATAAAACAGTGTTCCAATGGAGAGCATAAAACAGTGTTCCAATGAACAGTAAAAAGGAGTGTTCCAATGGAGAGTGTAAAACAGTGTTCCAACAGAGTATAAAACAGTAATCCAATGAAAAGTATAATGCAGTGTTCCAATGGGAGTATAAAACAGCGTTCCATGGGAGATGATAAAAAAGTGTACAATGGAATGTATTATACAGTGTTCCAATGAACAGTACAAAGCAGTGTTCCAATGGAGAGTATAAAACAGTGTTCCAATGGAGAATATAAAACAGTATTCCAATGGAGAGTATAAAACAGTGTTCCAATGAACAATATAAAGCAGTGTTCCAATGGAGATTATAACACAGTGTTCCAATGAACAGCATACAGCAGTGTTCCAATGGAGAGTATACAACAGTGTTCCAATGAACAATATAAAGCAGTGTCCCAATAGAGATTATAAAACAGTGTTCCAATGGAGAGTATAAGAGTGTTCCAATGGAGAGTATAAAACAGTGTTCCAATGAACAGTATAAATCAGTGTTCCCATGGAGATTATAAAAGAGTGTTCCAATGGGGAGTATATAGCAGCGTTCCAATGGACAGTATAAAGCAGTGTTCCAATGGAGAGTATAAAACAGTGTTCCAATGGAGAGTATAAAACAGTATTCCAATGGAGAGTATAAAACAACGTTCCAATGAATAGTATAAGGCAGTGTTCCAATGGAGAGTATAAAACGGTGCTCCAATAGAGAGTATAAAACAGTGTTCCAATGGAGAGTATAAAACAGCGTTCCGTTGGAGGGTATAAAAAAGTGTTCCAATGGAGTATAAAACAGTGTTCCAATGGGGAGTATATAGCAGCGTTCCAATGGACAGTATAAAGGAGTGTTCCAATGGAGAGTATAAAACAGTTTTCAAATGGAGAGTATAAAAAAGTGTTCCAATGGAGAATATTATACAGTGTTCCAATGAACAGTACAAAGCAGTGTTCCAATTCAGAGTATGAAACAGTGTTCCAATGGAGAGTATAAAACAGCATTCCAAAGGACAGTATAAAGCAGTGTTCCAATGGAGAGTATACAACAGGAATTCCAATGGACAGTATAAAGCAGTGTTCCAATGGAGAGTATAAAACAGTGTTCCAACAGAGAGTATGAAACAGCATTCCAATTGAAAGTATAAAGCAGTGTTCCAATGGAGAGTATGCAACAGGAATTCCAATGGAGAGTATAAAACAGTGTTGCAATGGAGAGAATAAAACAGTGTTCCAATGGAGAGCATAAAACAGTGTTCCAAAGGAGAGCATTAAAGAGTATTCCAATGGAGAGTATAAAACAGTGTTCCAACGGAAAGTATAAAACAGTATTGCAATGGAGAGTGTAAAACAATGTTCCAATGAACAGTATAAAGCAGTGTATAATGGAGAGTATAAAACAGGCATTCCAATGGACAGTATAAAGCAGTGTTCCAATGGCGAGCATAAAACAGTGTTCCAATGAACAGTACAAAGCAGTGATCCAATGGAGAGTATAAAACAGCGTTCCATTGGAGAGTATAAAACAGCGTTCCATTGGAGAGTATAAAAGAGTGTTCCAATGGAGAGAGTGTAAAAGAGTGTGCTAATGAACATTATAAAGCAGTGTTCCAATGGAGAGTAGAAAACAGCGTTCCAATGGAGAGTATAACAAAGGGTTCCAATTGAGAGTATAAAACAGCATTCCATTGGAGAGTATAAGTCAGTTTTCCAATGGAGATTATAAAACAGTGTTACAATGAAGAATGTAAAGGAGTGTTCCCATGGAGATTATAAAAGAGTGTTCCAATGGAGAGCATAAAACAGTGTTGCAATAGATAGTATAAAACTGTGTTCCAATGCAGAGTATAGAACAGTGTTCCAATGGAGATTATGAAAAAGTGTTCCAATGGAGAGTATAAAACAGTTTTGCAATGGAGTGTATAAAGCACTGCTCCAATGGAGAATATAGAACAGGAATTCCAATGGACATTATAAAGCAGTGTTCCAATGGAGTGCATAAATCAGTGTTCCAATGGAGAGTATAAAAAAGAGTGTTCCAATGGAGTTTATAAAGCAGTGTTCCAATGGAGAGTATAAAACAGGCATTCCAATTGACAGTAGAAAGCAGTGATCCATTGGAGAGTGTTAAACAGCATTCAAATGGAGATTAAAAGCAGTGTTCCAATGGAGAGTATAGAACAGGAATTCCAACAGACAGTATAAAGCAGTGTTCCAATGCAGAGTATATAACAGTGTTCCAATGGAGAGTATTAAAGAGTGTTCCAATGGAGTTTATAAAACAGTGTTGCAATGGAAAGTATAAAACATCATCCCAATGGACAGTAGAAAACCGTGTTCCAATGGAGAGTATAAAACAGTGTTCCAATCAACAGTATTAATCATTGTTCCCATGGAGATTATAAAACAGTGTTCCAATGGAGAGCATAAAGCAGTGTTCCAATGAGCAGTATAAAGCAGTGTTCCAATGGAGAGTATAAAACAGCATTCCATTGGAGAGTTTAAAGAAGTGTTCCAATGGAGAGTATAAAACAGTGTTCCAATGAACAGTATAAAGCAGTTTTCCCATGGAGATTATAAATAAAGTTCCAATGGAGAGTATAAAACAGCGTACAATGGTCAGTATAAAGCAGTGTTCCAATGGAGAGTATAAAACAGTGTTCCAATGAACCGTATAAAGCAGTGTACCAATGGAGAGTATAAAACTGCATTCCATTGGAGAGTTTAAAAATGTGTTCTAATGGATGGTATTATACAGTACTCCAATGAACAGTATAAAGCAGTGTTCCAATGGAGAATATAAAAAATTGTTCCAATGGAGAGTATAAAAGAATGTTCCAATGGAGAGTATAAAACAGTGTTCCAATGGAGAGTATAAAACAGTGTTCCAATGGAGATTATAGAACAGTATTCCAATGGACAGTATAAAGCAGTGTTCCAACGGAAAGTAAAAAACAGTGTTCCAACGGAGAGTATAAAACAGTGTTCCAAAGGAGATTATAAAACAGAGTTGCACTGGACTGTATAAAACAGTGTTCCAATGGAGAGCATAAAACAGTGTTCGAATGAACAGTAAAAAAGGAGTGTTCCAATGGAGAGTGTTAAGCAGTGTTCCAACGGAGAGTATAAAACAGTGTTCCAATGGAAAGTATAAAAGAGTGTTCCAATGGAGAGTATAAAACCGTGTTCCAACGGAGAGTATCAAACAGTGTTCCAATGGAGATTATAAAACAGTGTTGCAATGGATAGTATAAAGCAGCGATCCAATGGAGAGTATAAAACTGTGTTCCAATGGGGAGTATAAAGCAGTGTTCCAATGGAGAGTATGAAAAAGTTTTCCAATGGAGAGTATAAAACAGTTTGGCAATGGAGAGTATAAAACAGTGTTCCAATGGTGAGAATTTTACAGTGTTCCAATGGTGAGTATAAAATAGTGTTCCAAAGAGAGTATAAAGCAGTGTTCCAATGGAGAGTATAAAACAGTGTTCCAATGCACAGTATAAACAGTGTTCCAAAGTAGAGTATGAAACAGCATTCAAATGGAGTGTATAAAGCAGTGCTCCAATGGAGAGTATAGAACAGGAATTTCAACAGACAGTATAAGGCAGTGTTCCAATGGAGTGCATAAATCAGTGTTCCAATGGAGAGTATAAAAGAGTGTTCCAATGGCGAGTACAAAAAAGCATTCCAATGGAGAGCATAAAACACTGTTCCAATGCACAGTATAAAGCAGTGTTCCAAAGGAGAGTATAACACAGCATTCAAATGGAGTGTATAAAGCAGTGTTCCAAAGGACAGTATAAAACAACGTTCCAATGGAGAGTATAAAGCAGTGTTCCAATGGACAGTATAATGCAGTGTTCCAATGGAGAGGCTAAAACAATTTTGCAATGGAGAGAATAAATGAGTGTTCCAATGCAGAGTATAAAACAGTTCCAATGGAGAGTATAAAAGAGTGTTCCAATGGAGAGTATAAAACAGTGTTCCAATGAACAGTATAAAGCAGTGTTCCAATGGAGAGTATAAAACAGTGATCCAATGGAGAGTATAAAACAGCATTCCAACGGAGAGTATAAAACAGTGTTCCATTGGAGAGTATAAAAAAGTGTTCCAATGGAGAGTATAAAACAGTGTTCCAATGCACAGTATAAATCAGTGTTCCAATGGAGAGTATAAAAGTATTCTATGGAGAGTATAAATCAGTGTTCCAATGGAGAGTATAAAACAGTATTCTATGGAGAGTATAAATCAGTGTTCCAATGGAGAGTATAAAACAGTGTCCCATTGGAGTGTATAAAATAGTTTTCCAATGGAGAGTATAAAACAGTGTTCCAATAAACAGTATAAAGCAGTGTTCCAATGGAGAGTATAAAACAGCATTCCATTGGAGAGGATAAAAAGTGTTCCAATGGAGAGTATTATACAGTGTTCCAATGAACAGTACAAAGCAGTGTTCCAATGGAGAGTATAAAACAGTATTCCAATGGTGTATAGAACAGGAATTTCAACAGACAGTATAAGGCAGTGTTCCAATGGAGTGCATAAATCAGTGATCCAATGGAGAGTATAAAAGAGTGTTCCAATGGCGAGTACAAAAAAGCATTCCAATGGAGAGCATAAAACAGTGTTCCAATGCAGAGTATAAAGCAGTGTTCCAATGGAGAGTATAAAGCAGTGTTCCAATGGAGAGTATAAAGCAGTGTTCCAATGGAGAGTATAAAACAGCATTCAAATGGAGAGTATAAAGCAGTGTTCCAAAGGACAGTATAAAACAACGTTCCAATGCACAGCATAAAGCAGTATTCCAATGGAGTATAAAACAGCGTTCAAATGGAGAGTATAAAGCAGTGCTCCAATGTAGAGTACAGAACAGGAATTCCATCGGACAGTACAAAGCAGTGTTCCAATGGAGAGCATAAATCAGTGTTCCAATGAGGAGTATAAAAGAGTGTTCCAATGGAGTTTATAAAACAGTGTTGCAATGGAGAGTATAAAACAGCATCCCAATGGACAGTATAAAACAGTGTTACAATGGAGAGTATAAAACCGCGTTCGAATGGAGATTATAAAACAGTGTTCGAATGGAGAGTATTAAACAGCATTCCAATGGGCATTATAAAGCAGTGTTCCAATGGAGAGTATAAAGCAGTGTTCCAATGGAGAGTATAAAACAGCATTCCATTAGAGAGGATAAAAAGTGTTCCAATGGAGAGTATTATACAGTGTTCCAATGAACAGTACAAAGCAGTGTTCCAATGGAGAGTATAAAACAATATTCCAATGGAGAGTATAAAACAGTATTCCAATGGAGAGTATAAAACAGTTTTCCAATGAACAGTATAAAGCAGTGTTCCAATAGAGTATAAAATAGTGTTCCAATGGAGAGTATAAAGGAGTGGTCCAAAGGAGAGTAGAAAAGAGTGTTTCCATGAACAGTATAAAGCAGTGTTCCAATGGAGAGTATAAAACAGTGTTCCAACGGAGAGTATCAAACAGTGTTCCAATGGAGAGTATAAAACAGTTTTGCAATAGAGAGTATAAAACAGTGTTCCAATTGAGTGTATAAAACAGTGTTCCAAAGGAGATTATAAAACAGTGTTCGAATGGAGAGTATAAAGCAGTGCTCCAAAGGAGAATATAGAACAGGAATTTCATCGGTCAGTACAAAGCAGTGTTCCAATGGGGAGTATAAAAGAGTGTTCCACTGGAGTTTATAAAACAGTGTTGCAATGGAGAGTATAAAACAGCATCCGAATGGACAGTATAAAACAGTGTTCCAATGGAGAGTATAAACCAGTGTTACAACAGAGAGTATCAAACAGTGTTCCAATGGAGATTATAAAACAGTGTTGCAATAGAGAGTATAAAACAGTGTTCCAAGGAACAGTATAAAGCAGTGTTCCAATGGAGAGTACATAAAAGCATTCCAACGGAGAGTATAAAACAGTGTTCCAATGCACAGTATAAACAGTGTTCCAAAGTAGAGTATGAAACAGCATTCAAATGGAGTGTATAAAGCAGTGCTCCAATGGAGAGTATAGAACAGGAATTTCAACAGACAGTATAAGGCAATGTTCCAATGGAGTGCATAAATCAGTATTCCAATGGAGAGTATAAAACAGTGTTCAAATGGAGAGTATAAATCAGCGTTCCATTGGAGAGTATAACAAAGTGTTCCAATGGAGAGTATATACAGTGTTCCAATGAACAGTATAAATCAGTGTTCCCCTGGAGATCATAAAACAGTGTTCCAATGGAGAGTATAAAACAGCGTTCCAATGGACAGTATAAAGCCGTGTTCCAATGGAGAGTATAAAACAGTATTCCATGGAAAGTATAAATCAGTGTTCCAATGGAGAGTATAAAAGAGAGTGTTCCATTGGAGAGTATAAAACAGTTTTCCAATGGAGAGTATAAAACAGTGTTCCAATGAACAGTATAAAACAGTGTTCCAATGGAGAGTTTAAAACAGCGTTCCATTGGAGAGGATAAAAAAGTGTTCCAATGGAGAGTATTATACAGTGTTCCAATGAACAGTACAAAGCAGTGTTCCAATGGAGAGTATAAAAAAGTTATCCAATGTACAGTATAAAGCATTGTTCCAATAGAGAGTATAAAAGAGTGTTCCAATGGAGAGTATAAAAGAGTGTTCCAATGGAGAGTATAAAAGAGTGTTTCAAAGGAGTATAAAAGAGTGTTACAACGGAGAGTATCATAGTGTTCCAATGGAGATTATAAAACAGTGTTGCAATAGAGAGAATAAAACAGTGTTCCAAGGAGTGTATAAGACAGTGTTCCAAAGTAGATTATAAAACAGTGTTCCAAGGGAGTGTATAAAGCAGCGTTCCAATGGAGAGTATAAAACAGTTTTCCAATGGAGTATAAATCAGCGTTCCAATGGAGAGTATAAAACTGTGTTCCAATGGAGAGTATAAAACAGTTTTGCAATGGAGAGTATAAAACAGTGTTCCAATGGTAAGAATATTAGTCTTCCAAAGGAGAGTATAAAAAACTGTTCCAATGGAGAGTATAAAACAGGCATTCTAATGTACAGTATAAAGCAGTGTTACAATGGGGAGCATAAAAGAGTTCTCCAAAGGAGAGTATAAAACAGTGTTCGAATGGAGATTATAAAACAGTGTTCCATTGGAGAGTATAAAACAGTGTTCCAGTGGAGAGTATAAAACAGTGTTCCAATGGAGTGTATGAAAAAGTGTTCCAATGGAGAGTATAAAACAGTGTTCCAATGGAGAGTATAAAACAGCAGTCCAATGGAGAGTATAAATGCAGTGTTCCAATGGAGAGTATAAAACAGTGTTCCAATGGAGAGTATAAATGCAGTGTTCCAATGGAGAGTATAAAACAGTGTTCCAATGGAGAGTATAAAACAGTGTTCCAATGGAGAGTATAAAATAGTGTTCCAATGGAGATTATAAAACAGTGTTGCATGTAGAGCATAAAACAGTGTTCCAATGGAGAGCATAAAACAGTATTCCAATGGAGAGTATAGAATAGTATTCCAATGGACAGTATAAAGCAGTGTTCCAACGGAAAGTATAAAAGTGTTCCAATGGACAGTATAAAACAGTGTTCCAATGGAGAGTATAAAACAGCAGTCCAATGGAGAGTATAAATGCAGTGTTCCAATGGAGAGTATGAAAAAGTGTTCCAATGGAGAGTATAAAACAGTTTTGCAATGGAGAGTATAAAACAGTGTTCCAATGCACAGCATAAAGCGGTATTCCAATGGAGTGTAAAAACAGCATTCAAATGGAAAGTATAAAGCAGTGCTCCAATGGACAGTATAGAATAGGAATTCCAATGGACAGTACAAAGCAGTGTTCCAATGGAGTGTATAAAATTGCATTCCATTGGAGAGGATAAAAAAAAGTTCCAATGGAGAATATTATACAGTGCTCCAATGAACAGTACAAAGCAGTGTTCCAATGGAGTATAAAACAGTTTTCCAATGGAGAGAATAAAACAGTGTTCCAATAGAGAGTATAAAAGAGTGTTCCAATGGAGAGTATAAAGCAGTGTTCCAATGGAGAGAATAAAACCGTGTTCCAACGGAGTGTATCAAACAGTGTTCCAATGGAGATTATAAAACAGTGTTGCAATAGAGAGTATAAAACAGTGTTCCAATGGAGTGCATAAAACAGTGTTCCAAAGTAGATTATAAAACCGTGTTCCAATGGAGAGTATAAAGCAACGTTCCAATGGAGAGTATAAAACTGTGTTCCAATGGGGAGTATAAAGCAGTGTTCCAATGGAGAGTATGAAAAAGTGTTCCAATGGAGAGTATAAAACAGTTTTGGAATGGAGAGCATAAAACAGTGTTCCAATGGTGAGAATATTAGTGTTCCAATGGAGAGTATAAAAAAGTGTTCCAATGGAGAGTATAAAACAGTGTTCCATTGGAGAGTACAAAAAAGCATTCCAATGGAGAGTATAAAACAGTGTTCCAATGCACAGTATAAAGCAGTGTTCCAATGGAGAGTATAAAACAGTGTTCCAATGGAGAGTACAAAAAAGCATTCCAATGGAGAGTATAAAACAGTGTTCCAATGCACAGTATAAAGCAGTGTTCCAATGGAGAGTATAAAACAGTGTTCCAATGGAGAGTACAAAAAAGCATTCCAATGGAGAGTATAAAACAGTGTTCCAATGCACAGTATAAAGCAGTGTTCCAATGGAGAGTATAAAACAGTGTTCCAATGCAGAGTACAAAAAAGCATTCCAATGGAGAGTATAAAACAGTGTTCCAATGCACAGTATAAAGCAGTGTTCCAAAGGAGAGTATAAAACAGCATTCAAATGGAGTGTATAAAGCAGTGCTCCAATGGAGAGTATAGAACAGGAATTCCAACGGACAGTATAAGGCAGTGTTCTAATGGAGTGCATAAATCAGTGTTCCAATGGAGAGTGTAAAACAGCATTCCAATGAACAGAATAAAGCAGTGTTCCAATGGAGAGTACAAAACAGCGTTCCATTGGAGAGTATAAAAAAGTTTTCCAATGGAGTATAAAACAGTGTTCCAATGAACAGAATAAAGCAGTGTTCCAATGGAGAGTACAAAACAGCGTTCCATTGGACAGTATAAAACAGTTTTCCAATGGAGAGTACAAAACGGTGTTCCAATGGAGAGTATTAAACAGTTTTCCAATGGAGAGTATAAAACAGTATTCCAATGGAGAGTATAAAACAGTGTTCCCATGAACAGTATAAAGCAGTGTTCCAATCGAGAGTTTAAAAGAGTGTTCCAATGGAGAGTATATAGCAGTATTCCAATGAACAGTATAAAGCACTATTCCAATGGAGAGTATAAAACACTTTTCCAATGGAGAGTATAAAACAGCATTCCATTGGAGAGTATAAAATCGTTTTCCAATGGAGAGTATAAATCAGTATTCCCATGGAGATTATAAAACAGTGTTCCAATGGAGAGTATAAAACAGCATTCCATTGGAGAGTATAATAAAGTTTTCCAATGGAGAGTATATAGCAGTATTCCAATGAACAGTATAAAGCAGTATTCCAATGGAGAGTATAAAACCGTGTTCCAATGGAGAGTATAAAACAGTGTTCCAATGATAGTATAAAGCAGTGTTCTAATGGAGAGTATAAAGCAGTGTTCCAATGGAGAGCATAAATCAGTCTTCCAATGGAGTGTATAAAAGAGTGTTCCAATGTAGTTTATAAAACAGTGCTGCAAAGGAGAGTATACAACAGCGTTCCATTGGAGAGTATAAAAAAGTGTTCCAATGGAGAGCATAAAACAGTGTTCCAATGGAGAGTATAAAACAGCACTCCATTGGAGAGTATAAAAAAGTGTTCCGATGGAGAGTATAAAATAATGTTCCAATGAACAGTATAAATCAGTATTCCCATGGAGATTAAAAAACAGTGTTCCAATGGAGAGTATAAAACAGCATTCCAATGGACAGTATAAAGCAGTGTTCCAATGCAGAGTATAGAACAGGAATTCCAACGGACATTATAAAGCAGTGTTCCAATCGAGTGTATAAATCAGTGTTCCAATGGAGAGTATAAAAGAGTGTTCCAATGGAGTTTATAAAGCAGTGTTGCAATGGAGAGTATAAAACAGCATCCCAATGGACAGTATAAAACAGTGTTCCAATGGAGAGTATAAAACCGCGTTCGAATGGAGCGTAAAAAACAGTGTTTCAATGGAAAGTATATATCAATATTCCAATGGAGAGTATAAAACAGCGTTCCATTGGAGAGTATAAAAAAGTTTTCCAATGGAAAGTATAAAACAGTGTTCCAATGAACAGTATAAGTCACTGTTCCCATGGAGATTAAAAAACAGTGTAACAATGGAGAGTATATAACAGTGTTCCAATGGAGAGTACAAAGCAGTGTTCCAATGGAGCGTATTAAACAGTGTTCCAATGGAGAGTATAAAACAGTGTTCCAATGAACAGTATAAAACAGCATTCCATTGGAGAGTATATAAAAGTGTTCCAGTGGAGAGTATTATACAGTGTCCCAATGAACAGTACAATGCAGTGTTCCAAAGGAGAGTATAAAACAGCATTCAAATGGAGTGTATAAAGCAGTGCTCCAATGGAGAGTATAGAACAGGAATTCCAACGGACAGTATAAGGCAGTGTTCTAATGGAGTGCATAAATCAGTGTTCCAATGGAGTATAAAAGAGTGTTCCAATGGTGTTTATAAAACAGTGTTGCAATGGTGAGTATAAAACAGCATCCCAATGGACAGTATAAAACAGTGTTCCAATGGAGAGTATAAAACTGCGTTCGAATGGAGAGTAAAAAACAGTGTTTCAATGGAGAGTATTAATTAGTGTTCCAATGGAGCATAAACCAGCATTTCAATGGGCAGTATAAAGCAGTGAAACAATGGAGAGTATAAAACAGTGTTCCAATGAACAGAATAAAGCAGTGTTCCAATGGAGAGTACAAAACAGCGTTCCATTGGACAATATAAAACAGTTTTCCAATGGAGAGTATATAGCAGTATTCCAATGAACAGTATAAAGAAGTATTCCAATGGAGAGTATAAAACAGCATCCCAATGGACAGTATAAAACCGTGTTCCAATGGAGAGTATAAAACAGCATCCCAATGGACAGTATAAAACAGTGTTCCAATAGAGAGTATAAAACTGCGTTCGAATGGAGAGTAAAAAACAGTGTTTCAATGGAGACTATTAATTAGTGTTCCAATGGAGAGTACAAAACAGCATTCCAATGGGCAGTATAAAGCAGTTTAACAATGGAGAGCATAAAACAGCGTTCCAATGGAGAGTATAAATCAGTATTCCCATGGAGATTAAAAACAGTGTTCCAATGGAGAGTATAAAACAGTGTTCCAATGAACAGTATAAAGCAGTGTTCCAATGGAGAGTATAAAACAGTGTTCCAATGGTGTATAAAAAAGTTTTCCAATGGAAAGTATAAAACAGTGTTCCAATGAACAGTATAAGTCACTGTTCCCATGGAGATTATAAAGCAGTGTAACAATGGAGAGTATATAACAGTGTTCCAATGGACAGTGCAAAGCAGTGTTCCAATGGAGCGTATTAAACAGTGTTCCAATGAACAGTATAAATCAGTGTTCCAATGGAGAGTATAAAACAGCATTCCAATGGACAGTATAAAGCAGTGTTCCAATGGAGAGTATGAAACAGTTTTCCAATGAAGAGTATAAAGGAGTGTTCCAATGCAGATTATAAAACCGTGTTCCAATGGAGAGAATAAAACAGTGTTCCAATGAACAGTATAAAACAGCGTTCCATTGGAGAGTGTAAAGCAGTGTTCCAATGGAGAGTATAAAACAGTGTTCCAATGGAGAGTGTAAAGCAGTGTTCCAATGGAGAGTATAAAAGAGTTTTGCAATGGAGTGTATAAAGCAGTGCTCCAATGGAGAGTATAGAACAGGAATTCCAATGGACATTATAAAGCAGTGTTCCAATGGAGTGCATAAATCAGTGTCCCAATGGAGAGTATAAAACCGCATTTGAATGGAGTGTAAAAAACAGTGTTTCAATGGAGAGTATAAAACAGTTTTCCAATGGAGTATAAATCAGTGTTCCAATGGAAAGTATAAAACAGCGTTCCATTGGAGAGTATAAAAAAGTTTTCCAATGGAGAGAATAAAAAAAAGTGTTCCAAAGAACAGTATAAGTCAGTGTTCCCATGGAGATTATAAAACAGTATAACAATGGAGTGTATATAACAGCGTTCCAATGGACAGTATAAAGCAGTGTTCCAATGGAGAGTATTAAACAGTGTTCCAATGAACAGTATAAAACAGCGTTCCATTGGAGAGTATAAAAAAGTTTTCCAATGGAGAGAATAAAAAAAAGTGTTCCAAAGAACAGTATAAGTCAGTGTTCCCATGGAGATTATAAAACAGTATAACAATGGAGTGTATATAACAGCGTTCCAATGGACAGTATAAAGCAGTGTTCCAATGGGGAGTATTATACAGTGTCCCAATGAACACTACAATGCAGTGTTCCAATGAACAGTATAAAGCAGTATTCCAATGGAGAGTATAAAACAGTGTTCCAATGGAGAGAATAAAACAGTGTTCCAAAAGGGAGTATAAAACAGTGTAACAATGGAGAGTATAAAAGGGTGTTCCAATGGAGAGTATGAAACAGTTTTCCAATGGAGAGTATAAAACAATGTTCCAATGGAGATTATAAAGCAGTGTTTCAATGGTGAGTATAAAACAGTTTTCCAATGGAGTATAAAAGAGTGTTCCAATGGAGCTTATAAAACATTGTTGCAATCGAGAGTATAAAACAGTGTTCCAATGGACAGTAGAAACAGTGTTCCAATGGAGAGTATAAAACAGCTTTCCATTGGAGAGTATAAAAAAGTCTTCCAATGGAGAGTATAAAGCAGTGTTCCAATGAACAGTATAAAGCAGTGTTCCAATGGGGAGTATAAAACAGAGTTCCATTGGACTGTATAAAAAAAAGTGTTCCAATGGAGTGTATAAAACAGTGTTCCAATGCAGATAATAAAACAGTGTTGCATTTAGTGTATAAAACAGTGTTCCATTGGAGAGTATAAAACAGTGTTCCAATGACAGTATAAAGCAGTGTTCCAATGGAGAGTATAAAGCACTGTTCCAATAGAGAGTATAAATCAGTGTTATAATGGAGGGTATAAAAGAGCGTTCCATTGGAGAGTATAAAAAAGTGTTCCAATGGAGAGTATAATACAGTGCTCCAATGAACAGTAGAAACAGTGTTCCAATGGAGAGTATAAAACAGCTTTCCATTGGAGAGTATAAAAAAGTCTTCCAATGGAGAGTATAAAGCAGTGTTCCAATGAACAGTATAAAGCAGTGTTCCAATGGGGAGTATAAAACAGAGTTCCATTGGACTGTATAAAAAAAAGTGTTCCAATGGAGAGTATAATACAGTGCTCCAATGAACAGTATAAAGCAGTGTTCCAATGGAGAGTATAAAACAGCATTCCATTGGAGAGTATAAAAAAGTGTTCCAATGGAGAGTATAAAATAGTTTTCCAATGAACAGTATAAATCAGTATTCCCATGGAGATTATAAAACAGTGTTACAATGGAGAGTATAAAATAGCATTCCAATGGACAGTATAAAGCAGTGTTCCAATGGACAGTATAAAACAGTGTTCCAATGGAGAGTATAAATCAGTGTTCCAATGGAGAGAATAAAACAGCGTTCCATTGGAGAGTATAAAACAGTTTTCCAATGGAGAGTATAAAACAGTTTTCCAATGAACAGTATAAAGGAGTGTTCCAATGGAGAGTGCAAAACAGTGTTACAATGGAGAGTATAAAACAGTTTTCCAATGGAGGGTATGGCCTAGAAATTCAGTTAAGGCCCGCCAGCAGGCTAACGCCCAAAAGTTATCGCTGCGCGCGGAGCCACTTGCGCCGCCAGAAATTCAGTTTCAGCGCCCCAACTCGAAGGCGTCCGCTATTCAAGGGATTCGGCGCCTCCGCTTGGGGCGCTGAAACTGAATATCGGCGCGCTAGGTGCCGCAGCGCCACCCGCTGTGGAGTGGCAGGCTGCGGTACTGCAGGCCTCCTTCTCTTAAGGGGGAGGTGCCTGCAACAGCGAGATCGCTGCTGGATTGTGCCGGCAAATGAGCCCAGCACTACGGAGAAGTGCCGGGCTCGCGGAAAGCAGCCGGCAATGCCGTGGGGGGGGGTGGTGGAGGTGGCCGGGGAAGGAGGTGCGGGCAGGCGGCTTTCGAAAGAGCGGCCGGCCGCACCTTCCTCTTTAAAGCGCCCCAGTAGCGCAGCAGTACGGCCCCGTTTTTCCAGCACTGTTTGCGGCCGCTGCAGAAGAGGCGGCTGCAACTAAATATGGGGTTTGGGCCGGAAGCGGGGTGGAACCGGGGCACTGCGGACACCGATGACGTCATCGGTGTCGGCGCAGCGCTCCCGGCTACCGCCGCCATTACCGCAGCGCTGAATATCAGCGTACCCTCTTACACTGGCGCAGAAACCCTATTTGGGCGGTAACTGGGCGCAAAGCCAACTGAATTTCTAGGCCTATAAAACAGTATTCCAATGAACAGCATAAAGCAGTGTTCCAATGGAGAGTATAAAACCGTGTTCCAATGGAGAGTATGAAACAGCATTCCAATGGACAGTATAAAACAGTGTTCCAATGCAGTGTATACAATAGTGGTCAAATGAAAAGAATAAAACAGTGTTCCAATGGAGAGTATAAAGCAGTATTCCAATGACAGCATAAATCAGTCTTCCAATGGAGAGTATAAAAGAGTGTTCCAATGGAGCTTATAAAACAGTGTTGCAATGGAGAGTATAAAACAGCATCCCAATGGACAGTAGAAAATAGTGTTCCAATGGAGAGTATAAAACCACATTTGAATCGAGAGTATAAAAGAGTGTTCCAATGGAGAGTATAAATCAGTGTTCCAATGGAGAGTATAAAACACTTTTCCAATGAACAGGATAAATGAGTGTTCCAATGGAGACTATAAAACCGTGTTCCAATGGAGAGTATAAAACAGTGTTCCAATGAACAGTACAAAGCAGTGTTGCAATGGAGAGTATAAAACAGTTTTCCAATGGAGTATAAAAGAGTATTCCAATGAACAGTATAAAGCAGTGTTCCAATAGCGAGTATAAAACCGTGTTCCAATGGAGAGTATAAAACAGCATTCCAATGGACAGTATAAAAAAGTGTTCCAATGGACAGTATAAAGCAGTGTTCCAAGGGAGAGTATAACGCATTGTTCCAATGGAGAGTATAAAACAGGCATTCCAATGGGCAGTATAAAACAGTGTTCCAATGGAGAGAACATAAATGTGTTCCAAAAGATGGTGTTAGTGCTCCAATGAACAGTATAAAGCAGTGTTCTAATGGAGAGAATAAAACAGGCTTTCCAATGGAGAGTATAAGAGTGTTCCAATGGAGAGTATAAAAGAGTTTTCCAATGGAGATTATAAAACAGTGTTGCAATGGAGAGTATAAAACAGTGTTCCAATGGAGATTATAAAACAGTGTTGCATGGAGTGTATAAAACAGTGTTCCAATGGAGATTATGTAACAGTGTTCCAAAGAACAGTATAAAGCAGCATTCCAATGGAGAGTATAAAGCAGTCTTCCAATGGAGAGTATAAAACAGTATCACAATGGAGAGTATAAAGCAGTGTTCCAATGGAGAGTATAAAACATCGTTCCATTGGAGAGCATAAGAAAGTGTTCCAATGGAGAGTATAAAACAGAGTTCCAATGAACAGTATAAAGCAGTGTTCCAATGGAGATTATAAAAGTGTTCCAATGGAGAGCATAAAGCAGTCTTCCAATGAACAGTATAAAGCAGTGTTCCAATGGAGAGTATAAAACAGTGTTGCAATGGGGAGAATAAAACAGTGTTCCAATGGACAGTATAAAACAGCGTTCCAATGGAGCGTATAAAGTAGTGTTCCAATGGAGAGTATAAAAGTGTTCCAATGGAGAGCATAAAGCACTCTTCCAATGAACAGTATAAAGCAGTGTTCCAATGGAGAGTATAAAACAGTGTTGCAATGGGGAGAATAAAACAGTGTTCCAATGGACAGTATAAAACAGCGTTCCAATGGAACGTATAAAGTAGTGTTCCAATGGAGAGTATAAAACAGTGCATCAATGGAGTGTATAAAAATGTGTTCCAATGGATGGTATTATACAGTGTTCCAATGAACAGTATAAAGCAGTGTTTCAATGGAGAGTATAAAACAGTGTTCCAATGGGGAGAATTAAACAGTGTTCCAATGGAGTGTATAAAAGAATGTTCCAATGGAGAATATAAAAGAGTGTTCCAATGGAGAGTATAAAACAGTGTTCCAAAGGAGAGTATAAAACACCATTTCAATGGAGAGCATAAATCAGTCTTCCAATGGAGTGTATAAAACAGCATCCCAATGGACAGTATAAAATAGTGTTCCAATGGAGAGTATAAAACCGCGTTCGAATGGAGTATAAAACAGTGTTCAAATGGATAGTATGAAACAGCGTTCCAAATTGCAGTATAAAGCAGTGTTCCAATGGAGAGTATGAAACAGTTTTGCAATGCACAGTATAAAGCAGTGTTCCAAAGGAGAATATAAAACAGCATTCTAATGGAGAGTATAAAGCAGTGCTCCAACGGAGAGTATAGAACAGGAATTCCAACAGACAGTGTAAAGCAGTGTTCCAATGGAGAGCATAAATCAGTCTTCCAATGCAGAGTATGAAAGAGTGTTCCATTGGAGTTTATAAAACAGTGTTGCAATGGAGTGTATAAAACAGCATCCCAATGGACAGTTTAAAATAGTGTTCCAATGGAGAGTATTAAATCGCGTTCGAAAGGATAGTATAAAGCTGTGTTCCAATGGAGTATAAATCAGTGTTATAATGGAGAGTATAAAGCAGCATTCCATTAGAGAGTATAAAAAAGAGTTCCAATGGAGAGTATAAAACAGTGTTCCATTGAACAGTAGAAAGCAGTGATCCAAAGGAGAGTACAAAACAGCATTCTCTTGGAGAGTATAAAAAGGTGTTCCAATGGAGTATAAAACAGCATTCCATTGGAGAGTATAAAGCAGTTTTCCAATGGAGAATAGAAAGCAGTTTTCCAATGGAGAATAGAAAGCAGTTTTCCAATGAACAGTATAAAGGAGTGTCCCACTGGAGAGTACAAAACAGTGTTCCAATGGAGAGTACAAAACAGTTTTCCAATAGAGAGTATAAAGCAGTATTCCAATGGAGTATAAAACAGTGTTCCAATGGAGAGTATAAAGCAGTGTACAATGGAGAGTTTAGAAGAGTGTTCCAATGGAGAGTATGAAGCAGTGTTCCAATGGAGAGTATAAAACATCATTCCAATGGACCATATAAAACAGTGTTCCAATGGAGAGTATAAAACAGTGTCCCAACGCAGTGTATACAATAGTGTTCCAATGGAGAGAATAAAACAGTGTTCCAATGGAGAGTATAAAACAGTGTTCCAATGACAGTATAAAGCAGTATTCCAATGGAGTGTATAAAGCAGTGTTCCAATGGAGAGCATAAATCAGTCATCCAATGGAGAGTATAAAAGATTGTTCCAATGGAGTATATAAAACAGTGTTGCAATGGAGAGTATTAACACAGCATCTCAATGGACAGTATAAAACAGCGTTCCAATGGAGAGTATAAAACAGCATTCCATTGGAGAGTATAAAAAAGTGTTCCAATGGAGAGTATAAAATAGTGTTCCAATGAACAGTATAAATCAGTATTCCCATGGAGAGTATAAAACAGTGTTCCAATGGAGAGTATAAAACAGCATTCCAATGCACAGTATAAAACAGTGTTCCAATGGAGAGTATAAAACAGCATTTCAATGCACAGTATAAAGCAGTGTTCCAATGGAGAGTATAAATCAGTGCTCCAATGGAGAGTATAAACAGCGTTCCATTGGAGAGTATAAAACCGTTTTCCAATGAACAGTATAAAGGAGTGTTCCAATGAACAGTAGAAAGCTGTGTTCCAATGGAGAGTTCAAAAGAGTGTTCCAAAGGAGAGTATAAAACAGTGTTCCAATGAACAGTATAAAGGATTGTTCCAATGGAGAGTATAAAACCGTGTTCCAAAGGAGAGTATAAAGCAGTGTTCCAATGAACAGTATAAAGCAGTATTCCATGGAGAGTATAAAACAGTGTTGCAATGGGGAGAATAAAACAGCGTTCCAATGGACAGTATAAAACAGCATTCCAATGGAGAGTATAAAACAGGCATTCCAATGGTCGTTATAAAGCAGTGTTCCAATGGAGTGTATAAAGCAGTATTCCAATGGAGAGTTTAAAACAGCATTCCAATGGACAGTATAAAACAGTGTTCCAATGGAGAATATAAGGCAGTGTTCCAATGGAGTGTATAAAAGAGGCATTCCAATGGAGAGTACAAAGCAGTGTTCCAATGGAATTTATAAAACAGTGTTGCAATGGAGAGTATAAAACAGCATCCCAATGGACAGTATAAAATAGTGTTCCAATGGAGAGTATAAAACCACGTTCGAATGGGCAGTATAAAGCAGTGTAACAATGGAGAGCATAAATCAGTCTTCCAATGGAGAGTATAAAAGAGTGTTCCATTGGAGTTTATAAAACAGTGTTGCAATGGAGAGTATAAAACAGTGCATCAATGGAGTGTAAAAAAATGTGTTCCAATGGATGGTATTATACAGTGTACCAATGAACAGTATAAAACAGTATTCCAATGGAGAGTATGAAAGAGTGTTCCAATGGAGAGTATAAAACCACGTTCGAATGAATAGTATAAAGCAGTGTTCCAATGGAGAGTTTAAAAAAAGAGTGTTCCAGGTGAGAGTATAAAGCAGTGTTCCAATGAACAGTATAAAGCAGTATTCCAATGGAGAGTATAAAACAGTGTTGCAATGGGGAGAATAAAACAGTGTTCCAATGGACAGTATATAACAGCGTTCCAATGGAGCATATAAAGCAGTGTTCCAATGGAGAGTATAAAACAGGCATTCCAATGATCGTTATAAAGCAGTGTTCCAATAGAGAGCATAAAACAATGCATCAATGGAGAGTAAAAAAATGTGTTCCAATGGATGGTATTATACAGTGTTCCAATGAACAGTATAAAACAGTATTCCAATGGAGAGTATGAAGCAGTGTTCCAATGAACAGTATAAAGCAGTGTTTCAATGGAGAGCATAAAACAGTGTTCCAATGGAGAGAATAAAACAGTGTTTCAAAGGAGAGTATAAAACAGTGATCCAATGGAGAATATAAAACAGCGTTCTAATGGAGAGTATAAAGCAGTGTTCCAATGGAGAGTATAAAGCAGTGTTCCAATGGAGAGTATAAAACAGGCGTTCCAATTGACAGTATAAAGCAGTGTTCCAATGGAGAGTATAAAACAGTGTTCCAATGGAGAGTATAAAGCAGTGTTCCAATGGAGAGGATAAATCAGTCTTCCAATGGAGTACAAAAGAGTGTTCCAATGGAATTTCTAAAACAGTCTTGCAATGGAGAGTATAAAACAGCTTCCCAATGGACAGTATAAAATAGTGTTCCAATGGAGAGTATAAAACCGCATTCGAATGGAGAGTATAAAACAGTGTTCCAATGTATAGTATAAAACAGCATTCCAATGGACAGTATAAAGCAGTGTAACAATGGACAGTATAAAACAGCATTCCAATGGAGAGTATAAAACAGTGTTCCAATGAACAATATAAAGCAGTGTTCCAATGGAGAGTATGAAACAGTTTTGCAATGCACAGTATAAAGCAGTGTTCCAATGGAGAATATAAAACAGCATTCTAATGGAGAGTATAAAGCAGTGCTCCAATGGAGAGTATAGAACAGGAATTCCAACAGACAGTATAAAGCAGTGTTCCAATGGAGATTATAAAACAGCGTTCCCTTGGAGACCATAAAAAAGTGTTCCAATGGAGAGTATAAAACCATGTTCCAATGGAGATTATAAAACAGCGTTCCCTTGGAGACCATAAAAAAGTGTTCCAATGGAGAGTATAAAACCATGTTCCAATGGAGATTATAAAACAGCGTTCCATTGGAGAGCATAAAAAAGTCTTCCAATGGAGAGAATAAAATAGTGTTCCAATGAACAGTATGAATCAGTATTCCCATGGAGATTATAAAACAGTGTTCCAATGGAGAGTATAAATCAGTGTTCCAATGGAGAGTATGAAACATCGTTCCATTGGAGAGTATAAAACAGTTTTCCAATGGAGAGTGATGTAAAAAAGAGACTTACCATCAAGTAACTTTAAAGTAAGCTTTAAGTAACTTATAAACGCACTATATACACGAGAGGTCTTTACCATGCCTCTGGTAGAAGCCTCTTACAATACTGAACAGACCAGTATTTATACCAGTCCAACAGGAAGTGACATTTGACAGGAAGTGAGGTATGTACACAGTTCATAGTTCATAGTTCACAGGAAGTGATGACATAACTTCCCGGAAGTTATCATTTTTATCACAGAGAGTATAAAACGCTTTTCCAATGAACAGGATAAATGAGTGTTCCAATGGAGACTATAAAACCGTGTTCCAATGGAGAGTATAAAACAGTGTTCCAATGAACAGTACAAAGCAGTGTTGCAATGGAGAGTAAAAACAGTTTTCCAATGGAGAGTATAAAAGAGTATTCCAATGGAGAGTATAAAACAGTGTTCCAATGAACAGCATAAAGCAGTGTTCCAATGGAGAGTTTAAAAGAGTGTTCCAATGGAGAGTATAAAGCAGTGTTCCAATGAACAGTATAAAGCAGTGTTCCAATAGGGAGTATAAAACCGTGTTCCAATGGGGAGTATAAAACAGCATTCCAATGGTCAGTATAAAAAAGTGTTCCAATGGACAGTATAAAGCAGTGTTCCAAGGGAGAGTATAACACAGCGTTCCAATGGAGAGTAGAAAGCATTGTTCCAATGGAGAGTATAAAACAGGCATTCCAATGGGCAGTATAAAGCAGTATTCCAATGGAGAGTATAAAACAGTGTTCCAATGGAGAGTACATAAATGTGTTCCAAAAGATGGTGTTATACAGTGTTCCAATGAACAGTATAAAGCAGTGTTCTAATGGAGAGAATAAAACAGCATTCCAATGGAAAGTATAAAACAGTGTTCCAATGGAGAGTATAAAGCAGTGTTCCAATGGAGAGTATGAAACAGTGTTGCAATGGAGAGTATAAAACAGCGTTCCAATGGAGAGTATAAAACAGTGTTCCAATGGAGATTATAAAACAGTGTTGCATGGAGTGTATAAAACAGTGTTCCAATGGAGATTATATAACAGTGTTCCAAAGAACAGTATAAAGCAGCGTTCCAATGGAGAGAATAAAGCAGTCTTCCAATGGAGAGTGTAAAACAGTATCACAATGGAGAGTATAAAACAGTGTTCCAATGGAGAGTATAAAACCACTTTCCAATGGAGAGTATAAAGCAGTGTTCCAATGGAGAGTATAAAACATCGTTCGATTGGAGAGCATAAGAAAGTGTTCCAATGGAGAGTATAAAACAGAGTTCCAATGAACAGTATAAAGCAGTGTTCCAATGGACAGTATAAAACAGTATTCCAATGGAGAGTATACAACAGTGTTCCAATGAACAGTATAAAGCAGTGCTCCAATGGAGATTATAAAAGTGTG
Organism: Somniosus microcephalus; assembly: GCF_052327205.1. Classification (NCBI taxonomy): domain Eukaryota; kingdom Metazoa; phylum Chordata; class Chondrichthyes; order Squaliformes; family Somniosidae; genus Somniosus; species Somniosus microcephalus. The sequence goes on from NC_140995.1 coordinate 184,068,800, forward strand.
TTCCAATGGAGAGCATAAAGCAGTCTTCCAATGAACAGTATAAAGCAGTGTTCCAATGGAGAGTATAAAACAGTGTTGCAATGGGGAGAATAAAACAGTGTTCCAATGGACAGTATAAAACAGCGTTCCAATGGAGCGTATAAAGCAGTGTTCCAATGGAGAGTATAAAACAGGCATTCCAATGGTCGTTATAAAGTAGTGTTCCAATGGAGAGTATAAAACAGTGCATCAATGGAGAGTAAAAAAATGTGTTCCAATGGATGGTATTATACAGTGTTCCAATGAACAGTATAAAACAGTATTCCAATGGAGAGTATGAAACAGTGTTCCAATGAACAGTATAAAGCAATGTTTCAATGGAGAGTATAAAACAGTGTTCCAATGGAGAGTATAAAACAGTGTTCCAATGGAGAGCATAAATCAGTCTTCCAATGGAGTGTATAAAAGAGTGTTCCAATGGAGTTTATAAAACAGTGTTGCAATGGAGAGTATAAAACAGCATCCCAATGGACAGTATAAAATAGTGTTCCAATGGAGAGTATAAAACCGCGTTCGAATGGAGAGTATAAAACAGTGTTCAAATGGATAGTATAAAACAGCATTCCAATGGGCAGTATAAAGCAGTGTAACAATGGAGAGTATAAAACAGTGTTCCAATGGAGAGTATAAATGAGTGAGCCAATGGAGAGTATAAAACAGCGTTCCATTGGAGAGTATAAAACAGTGTTCCAATGGATAGTATAAAACAGTGTTCCAATGAACAGTATAAAGCAGTGTTCCAATGGAGAGTATGAAACAGCTTTGCAATGCACAGTATAAAGCAGTGTTCCAATGGAGAATATAAAACAGCATTCTAATGGAGAGTATAAAGCAGTGCTCCAATGGAGAGTATAGAACAGGAATTCCAACAGACAGTGTAAAGCAGGGTTCCAATGGAGAGCATAAATCAGTCTTTCAATGCAGAGTATGAAAGAGTGTTCCATTGGAATTTATAAAACAGTGTTGCAATGGAGAGTATAAAACAGCATCCCAATGGACAGTTTAAAATAGTGTTCCAATGGAGAGTATAAAATCGCGTTCGAAAGGATAGTATAAAGCTGTATTCCAATGGAGAGCATAAATCAGTGTTATAATGGAGAGTATAAAGCAGCGTTCCATTGGAGAGTATAAAAAAGAGTTCCAATGGAGAGTATAAAACAGTGTTCCATTGAACAGTAGAAAGCAGTGATCCAAAGGAGAGTATAAAACAGCATTCCCTTGGAGAGTATAAAAAGGTGTTCCAATGGAGAGTATAAAATAGTTTTCCAATGAACAGTATAAATCAGTATTCCCATGGAGATTATAAAACAATGTTCCAGTGGAGAGTATAAATCAGTGTTCCAATGGAGAGTATAAAACAGCGTTCCATTGGAGAGTATAAAACAGTTTTCCAATGGAGAATAGAAAACAGTTTTCCAATGAACAGTATAAAGGAGTGTCCCAATGGAGAGTACAAAACAGTGTTCCAATGGAGAGTACAAAACAGTTTTCCAATAGAGAGTATAAAGCAGTATTCCAATGGAGAGTATAAAACAGTGTTCCAATGAACAGTATAAAGCAGTGTACAATGGAGAGTTTAGAAGAGTGTTCCAATGGAGAGTATGAAGCAGTGTTCCAATGGAGAGTATAAAACCATGTTCCAATGGAGAGTATAAAGCATCATTCCAATGGACCGTATAAAACAGTGTTCCAATGGAGAGTATAAAACAGTGTCCCAACGCAGTGTATACAATAGTGTTCCAATGGAGAGAATAAAACAGTGTTCCAATGGAGAGTATAAAACAGTGTTCCAATGACAGTATAAAGCAGTATTCCAATGGAGAGTATAAAGCAGTGTTCCAATGGAGAGCATAAATCAGTCATCCAATGGGGAGTATAAAAGATTGTTCCAATGGAGTTTATAAAACAGTGTTGCAATGGAGAGTATAAACACAGCGGGCTGAAAATTCAGTAGGGTTAGCGCCCCATTTGAGGCGCTAGAGGGCCTAGCGCCGGAGTTATGGCCGGTTTGTAAATTCAGTGGGGCCCTGCCATCGGCGTTAGACCGGTTGCGCTGCGCCGGCACCGATGACGTCATCGGTGTGCGCAGCGTCCCGGTTGCCGTGGTGACGGGCCCCAACGCCGAAATTGAGTTGCGGCCGCCTCGCCCGTGGCAGCCGCAACTAACGATGTTTCAGCAGAGTCCTACGCGAGTTAGCGCCGGCGCATTAAGGTCGCGCGGCGGCCGGCCGCTTTCCCACCGGCCGCCTGCCCGCACCTCCCTCCCCGGACTCCTCCACACCCCCCCCGTGGAACAGATGCGTCTGGCCTGCGAGCCCGGCACTTCTCCAAGGTGCCGGGCTCATTTTTTTCAAGATTTCAACGGCCAGCGGGTGGGTGCAGGCAGCTCCTCCTTAACTGAAGGAGGAGGCCTGCACTTCCCCAGCCTGCCGCACTGCATCGGGTGCTGCAGCGCCGGAATTGTGCCGCAATGCGGCAGTCAGCGCCCATTTCGAGGTGCTGACACCCTCCTGTAGCGCCGGCAGCCGTTTGGGCGCGGCGCTACTGAATTTTTGGCGCGCGCAGGGGGACTTAGCGCCGGCGCTAAATTTCCGGCACTAAAGCCCTGGCGCGGCGCCAACTGAATTTCTAGGCCAGCATTTCAATGGAGAGTATAAAACAGCGTTCCAATGGAGAGTATAAATCAGTGTTCCAATGGAGAGTATAAAACAGCATTCCATTGGAGAGTATAAAAAAGTGTTCCAATGGAGAGTATAAAATAGTGTTCCAATGAACAGTATAAATCAGTATTCCCATGGAGAGTATAAAACAGTGTTCCAATGGAGAGTATAAAACAGCATTCCAATGGACAGCATAAAGCAGTGTTCCAATGGAGAGTATAAAACAGTGTTCCAATGGAGAGTATAAATCAGTGTTCCAATGGAGAGTATAAACAGCATTCCATTGGAGAGTATAAAACCGTTTTCCAATGAACAGTATAAAGGAGTGTTCCAATGGAGAGTATAAAACCGTGTTCCAATGGAAAGTATAAAACAGTGTTCCAATGAACAGTAGAAAGCTGTGTTCCAATGGAGAGTTCAAAAGAGTGTTCCAAAGGAGAGTATAAAGCAGTGTTCCAATGAACAGTATAAAGCAGTATTCCATGGAGAGTATAAAACAGTGTTGCAATGGGGAGAATAAAACAGCGTTCCAATGGAGAGTATAAAAGAGGCATTCCAATGGAGAGTATAAAGCAGTGTTCCAATGGAGAGTATAAAACAGCATTCCAATGGACAGTATAAAACAGCATTCCAATGGACAGTATAAAACAGTGTTCCAATGGAGAGTATAAAAGAGGCATTCCAATGGAGAGTATAAAGCAGTGTTCCAATGGAGAGCATAAATCAGTCTTCCAATGGAGAGTACAAAAGAGTGTTCCAATGGAATTTATTAAACAGTCTTGCAATGGAGAGTATAAAGCAGCATCCCAATGGACAGTATAAAATAGTGTTCCAATGGAGAGTATAAAACCGCGTTCGAATGGAGAGTATAAAACAGTGTTCCAATGGATAGTATAAAACAGCGTTCCAATGGGCAGTATAAAGCAGTGTAACAATGGAGAGTATAAAACAGTGTTCCAATGGAGAGTATAAATGAGTGTGCCAATGGAGAGTATAAGACAGCGTTCCATTGGAGAGTATAAAAAAGTGTTCCAATGGAGAGTATAAAAAAGTGTTCCAATGAACAGTATAAAGCAGTGCTCCAATGGAGAGTATGAAACTGTTTTGCAATGCACAGTATAAAGCATTGTTCCAATGGAGAATATAAAACAGCGTTATAACGGAGAGTATAAAGCAGTGTTCCAATGGAGAGTATAGAACAGGAATTCCAACGGACAGTATAAAGCAGTGTTCCAATGGAGAGCATAAATCAGTCTTCCAACGGAGAGTATAAAAGAGTGTTCCATTGGAGTTTATAAAACAGTGTTGCAATGGAGAGTATAAAACAGTGCATCAATGGAGAGTAAAAAAATGTGTTCCAATGGATGGTATTATACAGTGTTCCAATGAACAGTATAAAACAGTATTCCAATGGAGAGTATGAAACAGTGTTCCAATGAACAGTATAAAGCAGTGTCAATGGAGAGTATAAAACAGTGTTCCAATGGAGAGAATAAAACAGTGTTTCAAAGGAGAGTATAAAACACCATTTGAATGGAGAGTATAAAACAGTGATCCAATGGAGAGTTTAAAGCAATGTTCCAATGGAGAGTAAAAAAATGTGTTCCAATGGAGAGTATGAAACAGTGTTCCAATGAACATTATAATGCAGTGTTTCAATGGAGAGTATAAAACAGTGTTCCAATGGAGAGAATAAAACAGTGTTCCAATGGAGTGTCTAAAAGAATGCTCCAATGGAGAGTATAAAAGAGTGTTCCAATGGAGAGTATAAAGCAGTGTTCCAATGGAGTGTATAAAGCAGTGTTCCAATGGAGAGTTTAAAACAGCATTCCAATGGACAGAATAAAACAGTGTTCCAATGGAGAATATAAGGCAGTGTTCCAATGGAGAGTATAAAAGAGGCATTCCAATGGAGAGTATAAAGCAGTGTTCCAATGGAGAGCATAAATCAGTCTTCCAATGGAGAGTACAAAAGAGTGTTCCAATGCAATTTATAAAACAGTGTTGCAATGGAGAGTATATAACAGCATCCCAATGGACAGTATAAAATAGTGTTCCAATGGAGAGTATAAAACCGCATTCGAATGGAAAGTATAAAACAGTGTTCCAATGGATAGTATAAAACAGCGTTCCAATGGGCAGTATAAAGCAGTGTAACAATGGAGAGTATAAAACAGTGTTCCAATGGAGAGTATAAATGAGTGTGCCAAAGGAGAGTATAAAACAGCGTTCCATTGGAGAGTATAAAAAAGTCTTCCAATGGAGAGTATAAAAAAGTGTTCCAATAAACAGTATAAATCAGTGTTCCAATGGAGAGTATGAAACTGCTTTGCAATGCACAGTATAAAGCAGTGTTCCAATGGAGAATATAAAACAGCGTTATAATAGAGAGTATAAAGCAGTGCTACAATGGAGAGTATAGAACAGGAATTCCAACGGACAGTATAAAGCAGTGTTCCAATGGAGAGTTTAAAAGAGTGTTCCAAAGGAGAGTATAAAGCAGTGTTCAAATGAATAGTATAAAGCAGTATTCCATGGAGAGTATAAAACAGTGTTGCAATGGGGAGAATAAAACAGGGTTCCAATGGTCGTTATAAAGCAGTGTTCCAATGGAGAGTATAAAACAGTGCATCAATGGAGAGTAAAAAAATGTGTTCCAATGGAGAGTATGAAACAGTGTTCCAATGAACAGTATAATGCAGTGTTTCAATGGAGAGTATAAAACAGTGTCCCAATGGAGAGAATAAAACAGTGTTCCAATGGAGTGTCTAAAAGAATGCTCCAATGGAGAGTATAAAAGAGTGTTCCAATGGAGAGTATAAAGCAGTGTTCCAATGGAGTGTATAAAGCAGTGTTCCAATGGAGAGTTTAAAACAGCATTCCAATGGACAGAATAAAACAGTGTTCCAATGGAGAATATAAGGCAGTGTTCCAATGGAGAGTATAAAAGAGGCATTCCAATGGAGAGTATAAAGCAATGTTCCAATGGAGAGCATAAATCAGTCTTCCAATGGAGAGTACAAAAGAGTGTTCCAATGGAATTTATAAAACAGTGTTGCAATGGAGAGTATAAAACAGCATCCCAATGAACAGTATAAAATAGTGTTCCAATGGAGAGTATAAAACCGCGTTCGAATGGAGAGTATAAAACAGTGTTCCAATGGATAGTATAAAACAGCCTTCCAATGGGCAGTATAAAGCAGTGTAACAATGGAGAGTATAAAACAGTGTTCCAATGGAGAGTATAAATGAGTGTGCCAAAGGAGAGTATAAAACAGCGTTCCATTGGAGAGTATAGAAAAGTCTTCCAATGGAGAGTATAAAAAAGTGTTCCAATAAACAGTATAAATCAGTGTTCCAATGGAGAGTATGAAACTGCTTTGCAATGCACAGTATAAAGCAGTGTTCCAATGGAGAATATAAAACAGCGTTATAATAGAGAGTATAAAGCAGTGCTCCAATGGAGAGTATAGAACAGGAATTCCAACGGACAGAATAAAGCAGTGTTCCAATGGAGAGCATAAATCAGTCTTCCAATGGAGAGTATAAAAGAGTGTTCCATTGGAGTTTACAAAACAGTGTTGCAATGGAGAGTAAAAAAATGTGTTCCAATGGATGGTATTATACAGTGTACCAATGAACAGTATAAAACAGTATTCCAATGGAGAGTATGAAAGAGTGTTCCAATGGAGAGTATGAAAGAGTGTTCCAATGGACAGTATGAAAGAGTGTTCCAATGAACAGTACAAAGCAGTGTTCCAATGGAGAGTATAAAACAGTTTTCCAATGGAGAGTATAACAGAGTATTCCAATGGAGAGTATAAAACAGTGTTCCAATGAACAGTATAAAGCAGTGTTCCAGTGGAGAGTTTAAAAGAGTGTTCCAAAGGAGAGTATAAAGCAGTGTTCCAATGAACAGTATAAAACAGTATTCCAATGGAGAGTATGAAACAGTGTTCCAATGGAGAGTATGAAAGAGTGTTCCAATGAACAGTACAAAGCAGTGTTCCAATGGAGAGTATAAAACAGTTTTCCAATGGAGAGTATAACAGAGTATTCCAATGGAGAGTATAAAACAATGTTCCAATGAACAGTATAAAGCAGTGTTCCAATGGAGAGTTTAAAAGAGTGTTCCAAAGGAGAGTAGAAAGCAGTGTTCCAATGAACAGTATAAAGCAGTATTCCAATGGAGAGTATAAAACAGTGTTGCAATGGGGAGAATAAAACAGTGTTCCAATGGACAGTATAAAACAGCGTTCCAATGGAGCGTATAAAGCAGTGTTCCAATGGAGAGTATAAAACAGGCATTCCAATGGTCGTTATAAAGCAGTGTTCCAATAGAGAGCATAAAACAGTGCATCAATGGAGAGTAAAAAAATGTGTTCCAATGGATGGTATTATACAGTGTTCCAAAGAACAGCATAAAACAGTATTCCAATGGAGAGTATGAAACAGTGTTCCAATCAACAGTATAAAGCAGTGTTTCAATGGAGAGTATAAAACAGTGTTCCAATGGAGAGAATAAAACAGTGTTCCAAAGGAGAGTATAAAACACCATTTCCATGGAGAGTATAAAAGAGTGATCCAATGGAGAGTTTAAAGGAATGTTTCAATGGAGAGTAGAAAACAGGCATTCCAATGGACAGTGCAAAGCAGTGTTCCAATGGAGAGTATAAAGCAGTGTTCCAATGGAGAGTATAAAACAGGCGTTCCAATGGACAGTATAAAGCAGTGTTCCAATGGAGAGTATAAAACAGTGTTCCAATGGAGAGTATAAAGCAGTGTTCCAATGGAGAGCATAAATCAGTCTTCCAATGGAGAGTACAAAAGAGTGTTCCAATGGAATTTATAAAACAGTCTTGCAATGGAGAGTATAAAATAGTGTTCCAATGGAGAGTATAAAACAGTGTAACAATGGAGAGTATAAAACAGTGTTCCAATGGAGAGTATAAATGAGTGTGCCAATGGAGAGTATAAAACAGCATTCCATTGCAGATTATAAAAAAGTGTTCCAATGGAGAGTATAAAACAGTGTTCCAATGAACAGTATAAATCAGTGTTCCAATGGAGAGTATGAAACAGTTTTGCAATGCACAGTATAAAGCAGTGTTCCAATGGAGAATATAAAACAGCGTTCTAATGGAGAGTATAAAGCAGTGCTCCAATGGAGAGTATAGAACAGGGATTCCATCGGATAGTATACAGCAGTGTTCCAATGGAGAGCATAAATCAGTCTTCCAATGGAGAATATAAAAGAGTGTTCCATTGGAGTTTATAAAACAGTGTTGCAATGGAGAGTATTATACAACATCCGAATGGACATTTTAAAATAGTGTTTCAATGGAGAGTATAAAATAGCGTTCGAAACGATGGTATAAAGCTGTGTTCCAATGGAGAGTATAAATCAGTGTTATAATGGAGAGTATAAAACAGCGTTCCATTAGAGAGTATAAAAAAGTGTTCCAATGGATAGTATAAAGCAGTTTACCAATGGAGAGTATAAAACAGTATTCCAATGGAGTGTATAAAACAGTGTTCCAATGAACAGTATAAAGCAGTGTTCCAATGGAGAGTTTAAAACAGTGTTCCAATGGACTGTATAAAGCAGTGTTCCAATGGACTGTATAAAACAGTGTTCCAATGGAGAGTATAAAACAGTGTTCCAACGCAGTGTATACAATAGTGTTCCAATGGAGAGAATAAAACAGTGTTCCAATGGAGAGTATAAAAGAGGCATTCCAATGGAGAGTATAAAGCAGTGTTCCAATGGAGAGCATAAATCAGTCTTCCAATGGAGAGTATAAAAGATTGTTCCAATGGAGTTTGTAAAACAGTGTTTCAATGGAGATTATAAAACAGCATCCCAATGGACAGTAGAAAATAGTGTTCCAATGGAGAGTATAAAACCGTTCGAATGGAGAGTATAAAAGATTGTTCCAATGGAGTTTATAAAACAGTGTTGCAATGGAGAGTATAAATCAGTGTTCCAATGGAGAGTATAAAACAGCGTCCCATTGGAGAGTAAAAAAAGTGTTCCAATGGAGAGTATAAAAGAGTGATCCAATGGAGAGGATAAAACAGCACTCCATTGTAGTGTATAAAAAAGTGTTCCAATGGAGAGTATAATATAGTGTTCCAATGAACAGTATAAATCAGTATTCCCATGGAGATTATAAAACAGTGTTCCAATGGAGAGTATAAAACAGCATTCAAATGGACAGTATCAAGCAGTGTTCCAATGGACAGTATCAAGCAGTGTTCCAATGGAGAGTATAAAACAGTGTTCCAATGGAGAGTATAAAACAGTGTTCCAATGGAGAGCATAAATCAGTCTTCCAATGGAGAGTATAAAAGATTGTTCCAATGGAGTTTATAAAACAGTGTTGCAATGGAGATTATAAAACAACATCCCTATGGACAGTAGAAAATAGTGTTCCAATGGAGAGTATAAAACCGTTCGAATGGAGAGTATAAAACAGTGTTCCAATGGAGAGTATAAATCAGTGTTCCTATGGAGAGTATAAAACAGCGTTCCATTGGAAAGTAAAAAAAGTGTTCCAATGGAGAGTATAAAAGAGTGTTCCAATGGAAAGGATAAAACAGCACTCCATTGGAGAGTATAAAAAAGAGTTCCAATGGAGAGTATAATATAGTGTTCCAATGAACAGTATAAATCAGTATTCCCATGGAGATTATAAAACAGTGTGCCAATGGAGAGTATAAAACAGCATTCAAATGGACAGTATCAAGCAGTGTTCCAATGGAGAGTATAAAACACTGTTCCAATGGAGAGTATAAACAGTGTTCCAATGGACCGTATAAAACAGTGTTCCAATGGAGAGTATAAAACAGTGTTCCAATGCACTGTATACAATAGTGTTCCAATGAAGAGAATAAAACAGTGTTCCAATGGAGAGTATAAAACAGTGTTCCAATGACAGTATAAAGCAGTGTTCCAATGGAGAGTATGAAACAGTTTTGCAATGCACAGTATAAAGCAGTGTTCCAATGGAGAATATAAAACAGCGTTCTAATGGAGAGTATAAAGCAGTGCTCCAATGGAGAGTATAGAACAGGAAATCCAACGGACAGTATAAAGCAGTGTTCCAATGGAGAGCATAAATCAGTCTTCCAATGGAGAATATAAAAGAGTGTTCCATTGGAGTTTATAAAACAGTGTTGCAATGGAGAGTATAAAACAGCATCCCAATGGACATTTTAAAATAGTGTTTCAATGGAGAGTATAAAATAGCGTTCAAAACGATGGTATAAAGCTGTGTTCCAATGGAGAGTATAAATCAGTGTTATAATGGAGAGTATAAAACAGCGTTCCATTAAAGAGTATAAAAAAGTGTTCCAATGGAGAGTATAAAACAGTGTTCCAATGAACAGTATAAAGCAGTGATCCAATGGAGAGTATACAACAGCATTCCATTGGAGAGTATAAAAAGGTGTTCCAATGGAGAGTATTAAATAGTTTTCCAATGAACAGTATAAATCAGTATTCCCATGGAGATTATAAAACAGCGTTCCATTGGAGAGTATAAAACAGTTTTCCAATGGAGAGTATAAAACAGTATTCCAATGGAGTGTATAAAAGAGTGTTCCAATGAACAGTATAAAGCAGTGTTCCAATGGAGAGTTTAAAAGAGTGTTCCAATGGAGAGTATAAAGCAGTGTTCCAATGGACCGTATAAAACAGTGTTCCAATGGAGAGTATAAAACAGTATTCCAATGGAGTGTATAAAAGAGTGTTCCAATGAACAGTATAAAGCAGTGTTCCAATGGAGAGTTTAAAAGAGTGTTCCAATGGAGAGTATAAAGCAGTGTTCCAATGGACCGTATAAAACAGTGTTCCAATGGAGAGTATAAAACAGTGTTCCAACGCAGTGTATACAATAGTGTTCCAATGGAGAGAATAAAACAGTGTTCCAAAGGAGAGTATAAAAGAGGCATTCCAATGGAGAGTAAAAAGCAGTGTTCCAATGGAGAGCATAAATCAGTCTTCCAATGGAGAGTATAAAAGATTGTTCCAATGGAGTTTATAAAACAGTGTTGCAATGGAGATTATAAAACAGCATCTCAATGGACAGTAGAAAATAGTGTTACAATGGAGAGTATAAAACCGTTCGAATGGAGAGTATAAAAGATTGTTCCAATGGAGTTTATAAAACAGTGTTACAATGGAGAGTATAAAACAGCGTTCCATTGGTGAGTAAAAAAAGTGTTCCAATGGAGAGTATAAAAGAGTGATCCAATGGAAAGGATAAAACAGCACTCCATTGTAGAGTATAAAAAAGTGTTCCAATGCAGAGTATGATATATTGTTCCAATGAACAGTATAAATCAGTATTCCCATGGAGATTATAAAACAGTGTTCCAATGGAGAGTCTAAAACAGCATTCAAATGGACAGTATCAAGCAGTGTTCCAATGGAGAGTATAAAACAGTGTTCCAATGGAGAGTATAAAGCAGTGTTCCAATGGACCGTATAAAACAGTGTTCCAATGGAGAGTATAAAACAGTGTTCCAATGCAGTGTATACAATAGTGTTCCAATGGAGAGAATAAAACAATGTTCCAATGGAGAGTATAAAACAGTGTTCCAATGACAGTATAAAGCAGTGTTCCAATGGAGAGTATAAAGCAGTGTTCCAATGGAGAGTATAAAACAGTGTTCCAATGGAGAGCATAAATCAGTCTTCCAATGGAGAGTATAAAAGATTGTTCCAATGGAGTTTATAAAACAGTGTTGCAATGGAGATTATAAAACAGCATCCCAATGGACAGTAGAAAATAGTGCTCAAATGGAGAGTATAAAACCGTTCGAATGGAGAGTATAAAACAGTGTTCCAATGGAGAGTATAAATCAGTGTTCCTATGGAGAGTATAAAACAGCGTTCCATTGGAGAGTAAAAAAAGTGTTCCAATGGAGAGTATAATATAGTGTTCCAATGAACAGTATAAATCAGTATTCCCATGGAGATTATAAAACAGTGTTCCAATGGAGAGTATAAAACAGCATTCAAATGGACAGTATCAAGCAGTGTTCCAATGGAGAGTATAAAACACTGTTCCAATGGAGAGTATAAAGCAGTGTTCCAATGGACCGTATAAAACAGTGTTCCAATGGAGAGTATAAAACAGTGTTCCAACGCAGTGTATACAATAGTGTTCCAATGAAGAGAATAAAACAGTGTTCCAATGGAGAGTATAAAACAGTGTTCCAATGACAGTATAAAGCAGTGTTCCAATGGAGAGTATAAAGCAGTGTTCCAATGGAGAGCATAAATCAGTCTTCCAATGGAGAGTATAAAAGATTGTTCCAATGCAGTTTATAAAACAGTGTTGCAATGGAGATTATACAACAGAATCCCAATGGACAGTAGAAAATAGTGTTCCAATGGAGAGTATAAAACCGTTCGAATGGAGAGTATAAAACAGTGTTCCAATGGAGAGTATAAATCAGTGTACAATGGAGTGTATAAAACAGCGTTCCATTGGAGAGTATAGAACAGTTTTCCATTGGAGAGTATAAAACAGTTTTCCAATGGAGAGTATAAAACAGTTTTCCAATGAACAGTATAAAGGAGTGTTCCAATGGAGAGTATAAAACCGTTCGAATGGAGAGTATAAAACAATGTTCCAATGGAGAGTATAAATCAGTGTTCCAATGGAGAGTATAAAACAGCGTTCCATTGGAGAGTATAAAAAAGTATTCCAATGGAGAGTATAAAAGAGTGTTCCAATGGAAAGGATAAAACAGCACTCCATTGGAGAGTGTAAAAAAGTGTTCCAATGGAGAGTATAAAACAGCGTTCCATTGGAGAGTATAAAAAAGTATTCCAATGGAGAGTATAAAAGAGTGTTCCAATGGAGAGTATAAAACAGCGTTCCATTGGAGAGTAAAAAAAGTGTTCCAATGGAGAGTATAAAAGAGTGATCCAATGGAAAGGATAAAACAGCACTCCATTGTAGAGTATAAAAATGTGTTCCAATGGAGAGTATGATATAGTGTTCCAATGAACAGTATAAATCAGTATTCCCATGGAGATTATAAAACAGTGTTCCAATGGAGAGTCTAAAACAGCATTCAAATGGACAGTATCAAGCAGTGTTCCAATGGAGAGTATAAAAAAGTGTTCCAATGGAGAGTATAAAGCAGTGTTCCAATGGACCGTATAAAACAGTGTTCCAATGGAGAGTATAAAACAGTGTTCCAACGCTGTGTATACAATAGTGTTCCAATGGAGAGAATAAAACAATGTTCCAATGGAGAGTATAAAACAGTGTTCCAATGACAGTATAAAGCAGTGTTCCAATGGAGAGTATAAAGCAGTGTTCCAATGGAGAGTATAAAACGGTGTTCCAATGGAGAGCATAAATCAGTCTTCCAATGGAGAGTATAAAAGATTGTTCCAATGGAGTTTATAAAACAGTGTTGCAATGGAGATTATAAAACAGCATCCCAATGGACAGTAGAAAATAGTGTTCCAATGGAGAGTATAAAACCGTTCGAATGGAGAGTATAAAACAGTGTTCCAATGGAGAGTATAAATCAGTGTTCCTATGGAGAGTATAAAACAGCGTTCCATTGGAGAGTAAAAAAAGTGTTCCAATGGAGAGTATAAAAGAGTGTTCCAATGGAAAGGATAAAACAGCACTCCATTGGAGAGAATAAAAAAGTGTTCCAATGGAGAGTATAATATAGTGTTCCAATGAACAGTATAAATCAGTATTCCCATGGAGATTATAAAACAGTGTTCCAATGGGAGTATAAAACAGCATTCAAATGGACAGTATCAAGCAGTGTTCCAATGGAGAGTATAAAACACTGTTCCAATGGAGAGTATAAAGCAGTGTTCCAATGGACCGTATAAAACAGTGTTCCAATGGAGAGTATAAAAGAGTGTTCCAACGCAGTGTATACAATAGTGTTCCAATGAAGAGAATAAAACAGTGTTCCAATGCAGAGTGCAAAACAGTGTTCCAATGACAGTATAAAGCAGTGTTCCAATGGAGAGTAAAAAGCAGTGTTCCAATGGAGAGCATAAATCAGCCTTCCAATGGAGAGTATAAAAGATTGTTCCAATGGAGTTTATAAAATAGTGTTG